>NC_062228.1:46032688-47270130 GCF_902686445.1 Sciurus carolinensis
GTCTGAGGTTCTGTCTTCCAGGTGTCTATCCTATTGGTTATGCTTTCTATGGAGTTTTTAACTTCGTTTATTGTCTTCTTCATTTCAAGGATTTCTGGGTTTTTTTTTTTTCAGTATCTCTAACTCTTTATTGAAATGATCTTTGCTTCCCATATTTGCTCTTTTAACTGTTGGGTTGGTGCAATCATTTAATGCCTGCATTTGCTCTTTCATCTCATCTTTAATACCTGTATTGCTCTTTCATCTCCTCATTTGCTTCCCTGATTGTTTTAATTATGTCCATTCTGAACTCCCTTTCTGACATTTCTTCTGCTGTGCTGTCATCGGGTTCTATTGATTAGTATCTAGGGTTGTTTGGGACATCTTCTTCCCCTTGTTTTCTCATATTGTTCAGATGTCAGTGGGACTCTGAGATATTGCAGATTTTCTCTATTGCTTATAGTGTCCCTGTAGATTTCCAGTATATCACCTCCCAACCTTCAGTAGCCTGAATCTTAGAGGAACTTGATAATGCAGTGCTTCAAACAAAGCTGCCCCTAGCCCACTACTGTTCCAGGGCTGTGGTGGGTTCTGCATGGAAATCCTCTCACTGGCGGGCTGCTCTGAGAAGCTGCTGTAGACAGGGCCCTGCCACCACCAGAGGAAGCTGAGGTGCTAGGCAAAGTCGTCACACTGTCCTGCCTTGGTCCCAGTAGCTGCCTGTGGGTTGGGGCTCTCCGCTGGGTTCAGGGCTGGAGTTGGCTTCTGTGCAGAAATGCTCTCACTGAGTGGGCCTCCTCAAAAGAAGCTGGCTGTGGACCCGCCTGCCACCGGAGTGAGCGAGCTTGCTTGGGAAAGCCTCTCACTGTACCACAATGGTCCCAGAAGCTGCCTACGGGCCAGGGCCTACCACTAGATGCGGGGCTTGGTGTTGACTCTGAGACGAAAAGCTCTCACTGGGCAGGCCTGGTTCGAGAAGCTGGCTGTGAATCACGCCTTCCACCAGAAGGAGTAGGGCTGCTTGGGGAAACTCTCATTGCCATGCTCCAAGAAGCTGCCCACTATCAGGGCCTGCCACCCGGGCTGAGCTTCACACAGTGGGAGAGACTCACCCCACGCTCTATGTTGGCTCGAGTCTCTCAATACCTTCCCTTCTTGAATCCTGAGTTCTGGAGTGTCGGGAGATGCAATCACCCTCTAGTCTGCCATGTTGAAGAGACTCTGTTTCCTTTTTTTTAAATTTATTTTATTGTAAACAAAGGGGATACATGTTGTTTCTGTTTGTACATGGAGTAAAGGCATACCATTTGTGTAATCATACATTTACATAGGGTAATGGTATTCATGCTGTTATTTTTTCCCTTATCCCCACCCCTCCCACCCCTCTTCTCCCCTATACAGTCCCTCCTTCCTCCATTCTTGCTCCCCTCCCACCCTCCATTATGTGTCATCATCTGCTTATCAGTGAGATCATTCGTCCTTTGGTTTTTTGAGATTGACTTATCTCACATAGCATGATATTCTCCAATTTCATCCATTTGCCTGCATATGCCATAATTTTATTTTTCTTTATAGCTGATAAATATGGCATTGTATATATATACCACAGTTTTATTATCTATTCATCAATTGAAGGACATCTAGGTTGGTTCCACAATCTGGCTATTGTGAATTGAGCAGCTATGAATATTGATGTGACTGTATCTCTGTATTATGCTGATTTTAAGTCCTTTGGGTATAGGCCGAGGAGTGGGCTAGCTAGGCCAAATGGTGGGTCCATTCCAAGTTTTCTAAGGGATCTCCACACTGCTTTCCAGAGTGGCTGCAACCCCACCAGCAATGTATGAGTTTACCTTTTTCCCCACATCCTCCCCAAACTTATTGTTGCTTGTGTTCTTGATAATCGCCATTCTTATTTGGGTGAGATGGAATCTTGGGTAGTTTTGATTTGCATTTCTTTTATTACTAGAGATATTGAACAATTTTTCAGGTTTGTTGATTGCTTTTAGATCTTCTTCTGTGAAGTGTCTGTTCATTTTCTTAGCCCGTTTGTTGATTGAGTTATTTGTATTCTTTGTGTAGAGTTATTTTTAAGTTCTTTATATATTCTGGAATTAGTGCTCTATCTGAAGTATGAGTGGCAAAGATTTTCTCCCACTCTGTAGGTTTTCTTTTCATATTGCTGATAGTTTCCTTTGCTGAGAGAAAGCTATTTAGTTTGAATCTATCCCAATTATTGATTCTTGCTTTTATTTTCTGTGCTATGGGAGTCCTGTTAAGGAAGTCTGAATCTAAGCCAACATGTTGAAGATTTGGACCTATTTCTTTGTCCATAAGATGAAGGTTCTCTGGTCTGATTCCTAGGTCCATGATCCATTTTGACTTCATTTTCATGCAGGGTGAGAGAGAAGGGTTTAGTTTCATTCTCTTGCATATAGATTTCCAGTTTTCCCAGCACCTTTTGTTGAAAAGGCTATCTTTTCTCCATTGCATATTTTGGACAACTTTGTCTAGTATGAGAAAATTGTATTTATTTGAGTTTGTGTCCATGTCCTCTATTCTGTACCATTGATCTACCTGTCTATTTTGGTGCCAATACCATACTGGTATTGTTACTATTGTAGTAGAGTTGCAGTTCTAGTATTGTGATACCCCCTGTTTCATTCTTCCTGCTAAGGGTTGCTTTAGCAATTCTGTGTTTCTTATTCTTCCAGATGAATTTCATGAATGCTTGCTCTATTTCTGAAATGTACATCATTGGTATTTTAATTGGAATTGCATTGAATCTGTATAGCACGTTTGGTAGTATGGATATTTTGACAATATTAATCCTATCTTTCCAAGAACATGGGAGATCTTTCCATCTTCAAGGGTCTTCCTCAATTTCTTTCTTCAATGTTTTGTAGTTTTCATTGTAGAGATCTTTTACCTCTTTGCTAGATTTATTCCCCAGTATTTTCTTTTCTTGAGGCTATCGCAAATGGAGTTGTTATCCTCATTTCCCTCTCAGATGATTCATCACTTGTATATCAAAATGCTTTAGATTTATGCATGGTGATTTTATAGCTGCTATTTTGCTGAATTCATTGATGAGGTCTAGAAGTTTTCTAGAGGAGTTCTTTGGATCCTCTAAATATAGAATCATGTCATCAGCAAATAGTGACAGCTTAAGTTCCTCTTTTCCTATTCGTATCCCTTTAATTACTTTTTTTTTAATTTTATTTATTTATTTATTTTTTATTATTGTAAACAAATGGGATACATGTTGTTTCTCTGTCTGTACATGGCGTAAAGGCATACCATTTGTATAATCATAAATTTACATAGGGTAATGTTGTTTGATTCATTCTACCATTTTTTCCATTCCCCCCCACCCCCCCACCCCTCCCCTCCCTCTATACAGTCCTTCCTTCCTCCATTCCTGCCCCCCTCCCTAAAACCAAACCAACCCCAACACTAACCCCTCCCACCCCCCATTATGTGTCATCATCCACTTATTAGTGTTATCATTCTTCCTTTGGTTTTTTGAGATTGGCTTATCTCACTTAGCATGATATTCTCCAGTTTCATCTATTTGCCTGCAAATGCCATAATTTTATCATTCTTTATGGCTGAGTAATATTCCATTGTATATATATACCATGTTTTCTTTAGCCATTCATCAATTGAAGGACATCTAGGTTGGTTCCACAATCTGGCTATAATGAACTGAGCAGCTATGAACATTGATGTGGCTGTATCTCTGTAATATGCTGATTTTAAGTCCTTTGGGTATAGGCCAAGGAGTGGGATAGCTGGGTCAAATGGTGGTCCCATTCCATGTTTTCTAAGTAGTCTCCATACTGCTTTCCAGAGTGGCTACACTAAGTTGCAGCCCCACCAGCAATGTATGAGTGTACCTTTCTCCCCACATCCTCGCCAACACCTGTTGTTGCTTTTATTCTTGATAATAGCCATTCTAATTGGGGTGAGATGCAATCTTAGGGTGGTTTTGATTTGCATTTCTCTTATTACTAGAGATGTTGAACATTTTTCCATATGTTTGTTGGTTGCTTGTAGATCTTCTTCTGTGAAGTGTCTGTTCATATCCTTAGCCCATTTGTCGATTGGATTATTTGCATTCTTGGTGTAGAGTTTTTTGAGTTCTTTATAGATTCTGGAGATTAGTGCTCTATCTGAAGTATGATTGGCAAAGATTTTCTCCCACTCTGTAGGCTCTTTCTTCGCATTGCTGATAGTTTCCTTTGCTGAGAGAAAACTTTTTAGTTTGAATCTATCCCAGTTATTAATTCTTGCTTTTATTTCTTGTGCTATGGGAGTCCTGTTGAAGAAGTCTGGTCCTAAGCCAACATGTTGAAGATCTGGACCTACTTTTTCTTCTATAAGATGCAAGGTCTCTGGTCTGATTCCGAGATCCTTAATCCATTTTGAGTTTAGTTTCATGCATGGTGAGAGATATGGGTTAGTTTCATTCTGTTGCATATGGATTTCCAATTCTCCCAGCACCATTTGTTGAAGAGGCTATCTTTTCTCCATTGCATATTTTTGGCCCCTTTGTCTAGTATGAGAAAATTGTATTTATTTGGGCTTGTGTCCGTGTCCTCTATTCTGTACCATTGATCCACCTTTCTATTTTGGTACCAATACCTTCCCGTTTTTGTTACTATTGCTTTGTAATAGAGTTGAAGGTCTGGTATTGCGATACCCCCTGTTTCATTCTTCCTGCTAAGGATTGCTTTAGCTATTCTGGGTTTTTTATTCTTCCAGATGAATTTCATAATTGCTTGCTCTATTTCTGTAAGGTACATCATGGGGATTTTAATTTGAATTGCATTGAATCTATACAGCACTTTTGGTAGTATGGCCATTTTGACAATATTAATTCTTCCTATCCAAGAACATGGGAGATCTTTCCATCTTCTAAGGATTTCTTTAGTTTCTTTCTTTAGTGTTCTGTAGTTCTCATTGTAGAGGTCTTTCACCTCCTTTGTGAGATTGATTCCCAAATATTTTATTTTTTTCGAAGCTATTGTGAATGGGGTAGTTTTCCTAATTTCTCTTTCTGAAGATTCATCGCTTATGAATAAAAATGCCTTAGATTTATGTGCATTGATCTTATATCCCACTACTTTACTGAATTCACTTATGAGATCTAAAAGTTTTCTGGTGGAATTTCCTGGTTCTTCTAAGTATACAATCATATCATCAGCAAATAGGGATAGTTTGAGTTCTTCTTTTCCTATTCGTATCCCTTTAATTTCTTTGGTCTGTCTAATTGCTCTGGTTAGAGTTTCAAGGATGATATTGAATAGAAGAAATCGTGAAAGAGGGCATCCCTGCCTTGTTCCAGTTTTTAGAGGGAATGCTTTCAGTTTCTCACCATTTAGAATGATATTAGCCATGGGCTTAGCGTAGATGGCCTTTACAATGTTAAGGAATGTTCCCACTATCCCTATTTTTTCTAGTGTTTTGAGCATGAAGGGGTGCTGTATTTTATCAAATGCTTTTTCTGCATCTATTGAAATAATCATGTGATTCTTGACTTTAAGTCTATTGATATGGTGAATGACATTTATTGATTTCCTGATGTTGAACCAACCTTGCATCCCTGGGATAAAACCCACTTGATCATGGTGCACTATCTTTTTAATATGTTTTTGAATGCTATTTGCTAAAATTTTGTTTAGAATTTTTGCGTCGATGTTCATTAAGGATATTCGTGTGAAATTTTCTTTTCTCGATGTGTCTCTGTCTGGTTTAGGTATCAGGGTAATATTGGCTTCATAGAATGAGTTTGGGAGGGTTCCCTCCTCTTCTATTTTATGGAAAACTTTGAAAAGTATTGGAATGAGCTCTTCTTTAAAGGTTTTGTAGAACTCGGCTGACAACCCATCTGGTCCTGGACTTTTCTTTGTTGGTAGGCTTTTGATGACTTCTTCTATTTCATTACTTGAAATTGGTCTACTTAAATTGTATATATCCTCCTCGTTCAGTTTAGGCAATTCATATGTCTCTAGAAACATGTTGATGTCTTCGAAATTTTCTAATTTGTTGGAGTATAGATTTTCAAAATAGCTTCTAATTATGTTTTGTATTTCATTTGTTTCTGTTGTGATATTTCCTTGTTCATTCTGAATTTTAGTGATTTGGATTTTATCTTGTCTTCTCTTTGTTAGTGTGGCTAAAGGTTTATCAATTTTGTTTATTTGTTCGAAGAACCAACTATTTATTTTGTCAATTTTTTGTATTGTTTCTTTTGTTTCAATTTCGTTGATTTCAGCTCTGACTTTAACTATTACTGTCTTCTACTACTTTTGCTGTTGGTCTGTTCTTTTTCTAGGGCTTTGAGCTGTAGTGTTAGGTCGTTTATTTGTTGAGTTTTACTTCTTTTATTAAATGCGCTCCATGAAATAAATTTTCCTCTAAGTACTGCTTTCATAGTGTCCCAGATTTTGATATGATGTATCTTTGTTCTCATTTACCTCTAGAGAATTTTTTAATTTCCTTCCTAATATCTTCTGTTATCCATTCATCATATATTGCATATTGTTTAATCTCCAGGTGTTGGAGTAGTTTCTGTTTTTTACTCTTTCATTTATTTCTAACTTCAATCCATTATGATCTGATAGAATACAAGGTAGTGTCTCTATCTTCTTGTATTTGCTGACATTAGCTTTGTGGCATAATATATGGTCTATTTTAGAGAAGGATTCATGTGCTGCTGAGAAGAAAGTGTATTCGCTCTTGGTTGGATGGTATATTCTATAAATGTCTGTTAAGTCTAAATTATTGATTGTGTTATTGAGATCTATGGTTTCTTTGTTCAATTTTTGTTTGGAAGATCTGTCCAGTGGTGAGAGAGGCGTGTTAAAATCACCTAGTATTATTGTGTTATGGTCTATTTGGTTTCTAAAATTGAGAAGGATATGTTTAACATACATGGATGAGCCACTGTTTGGGGCATAGATGTTTATGATTGTTATATCTTGCTGATTTATGCTTCCCTTAAGCAGTATGAAATGTCCTTCTTTATCCCTTCTGACTAACATTGGCTTAAACTCCACATTATCTGAAATGAGGATGGATACTCCAGCTTTTTTGCTGTGTCCATGTACATGGTACGTTTTTCCCCATCCTTTCACCTTTAGTCTATGGGTATCTCTTTCTATGAGGTGAGTCTCTTGCAGGCAACATACTGTTGGATCTTTCTTTCTAATCCAATCTGCCAGTCTGTGTCTTTTGATTGATGGATTCAGGTCATTAACATTCAGGATTATTATTGAGATATGATTTGTATTCCCGGTCATTTGGTTCATATTTGAAATTTTTGACACATCTTGGTTCCTCCTTTATTTGACAGTTCCTTTAGGATAATTCCTCCCTTTGCTGATTTGCTTCTTTGTTTTATACCTCTTCCTCATGAAATATTTTGCTGAGAATGTTCTGTAATGCTGGCTTTCTTTTTGTATATTCTTTTAGCCTTTGTTTATCATGGAATGATTTTATTTCATCGTCAAATTTGAAGGTAAGTTTTGCTGGGTATAAGATTCTTGGTTGGCATCCGTTTTCTTTCAGAGCTTGAAAACTGTTGTTCCAGGCCCTTCTAGCTTTTAGGGTCTGGATTGAAAAATCTGCTGATATCCGTATTGGTTTCCCCCTGAATGTAATTTGGTTCTTTTCTCTCACAGCCTTTAAGATTCTGTCTTTATTTTGTATGTTAGGTATTTTCATTATAATGTGTCTTATGTGGGTCTGTTGTAATTTTGTGTATTTGGAGTCCTATAAGCCTCTTGGACTTGATTTTCCATTTCATTCTTCAGATTTGGAAAATTTTCTGATATTATTTCATCGAATAAATTGTTCATTCCTTTGGTTTGTTTCTCTAAGCCTTCCTCAATCCCAATAATTCTCAAATTTGGTCTTTTCATGATATCCCATAGTTCTTGGAGATTCTGTTCATGATTTCTTACCATCTTCTCTGTTTGTTCGACTTTGTTTTCAAGGTTAAATATTTTGTCTTCAATATCTGAAGTTCTGTCTTCCAGGTGTTCTATCCTATTGGTTTTGCTTTCTATGGAGTTCTTAATTTGGTATATTGTTTCCTTCATTTCAAGGATTTCTGTTTGGTTTTCTTTCAATATCTCTAACTCTTTATTGAAATGATCTTTTGCTTCCTGAATTTGCTCTGTTAACTGTCGATTGGTGCGATCATTCAATGCCTGCATTTGCTCTTTCATCTCATCGTTTGCTTCCCTAATCATTTTAATTATGTACATTCTGAACTCCCTTTCTGTCATTTCTTCTGCCATGCTGTCGTTGGATTTTATTGATGTAACATCTAGATTTGTTTGGGGCATTTTCTTCCCTTGTTTTCTCATATTGTTCAGGAGTCAGTAGGTCATTAAGATATTGCAGATTTCCTCTATTGACTTATAATGTCCCTGAAGATTGCTAGTATATCCCCTCTTATCCTTCAGTAGTCTGAAGTCTTGGAGGAAGTTGATAATGCAGAGCTCCATGAAGAAGCTGCCTCTCTAGGGGTGGTGACCCTCAGGTGGCGTATATTCCCTGCTAGTGGGCAGAGGTGCCTCCACTTGTTGACCAATGGTCATCCAATGGGGAACTGGACTGCGGGCTGAGGCAAGGCCTGTTTGTGCCTGTGTCTCTGGTTTTACCGTCCCTGTGGTAAAACCTCCCCCGGCAGGGAAGACTCACCCGGTGGGGACGTCTCGCTGGTCAGTTCCCCTCCTAGAGGTTCCCCTCAATCTACAACTACCCCCTGTGCTGGGCTGTCTTCCTCTGCAACGTTCCCAGGGGCCCAGACCTACGTTCTGGGCCTGGAAGCCTCACCCTCCACAGGCAAGTCTCCTTAGGTTGCCTCTCCCAGAGAATCTGCCTGCAGCCCTGGAAACTTCGCTCCGCCCCTAGGCATGTCTGTGCGGCTCTTCCAGCAAGAAACTACCTAGCTCCTGGGACCCTGCTCTGCACATAATCGCCTGGCTATGTGGCCCCTCCTCTGAGCCGCCACCTGGAGCCCTGTACAATAGCTCCGAGACCAAGAGACCCGCCACACAACTCCTCCTCCAGATAGCCACCCGGTTTCCGACGCACTCACTAGGAGTCCAAGCAACTCACTTCGCATCTCCTCCTCCCGCCAACCGCCCGTAGCCCTAGGCAGTCACTCCAAGTCCAAGTGACCCACCCTATTCCTCCTCCTCCTTCTCGAGGTAGCCCCCCGGGTGTTCAGGAGCGGTGGCCCTGAGACCAAGTGACCCACCGCACTCCTCCTCCAGGCAGGCCACCGGTATTCAGGAGGGGTCTCTTTTAGTCCAATCAACTCACCACTCGCCTCCTCCTCTGGCAACTGCCTGTAGCTCTGATGCAGTCACTCCTAGACCAAGCCACCCACGGCTCTCCTCCTCCAGGCAGGCCACTGGTGTTCTGGAGCAGTCGTTCTGAGTTCAAACAGCTCGCCATGCAGCTCCTCCTCTGGCAACTGCCTGTGGCTCTGATGCAATCACTCCTAGGTCAAGCGACCCGCCATGCTCCTCCTCTTCCTCCGGGCAGCCCCCCGGTGTTCAGAAGTGGTCATTCTGGGTCTAAACAGCTCGCCACACAGCTCCTCCTCAGGCAGCTGCCCAGAGCCCCAGTGGTTGCTCCGAGTCCAAGCACTGTGCTGAGCCGCCTCCTCTACGATGATCCCAGTTGTCTGTGTTTACCGCTCCAGGGGGGGATGGGCGTCTCGCCGAGCAACTCTACTTCACAAAGTTCCCTGCATTCCAGGGCTACCGCCCCATCTGGGATGTCTCTCCAACAGGAGAGACTCACCCGTTGGCTTTGAGTTGGTCCCAAGTCTCTCACTATCTCCTCTTTTGAATCTTGCATCCTGGAGCAACGTGAAATGCAGCCACCCTCTAGTCCGCCATCTTGAAACCGCCCCCCTTTAATTTCTTTAGTCTGTCTAATTGCTCTGGCTAGAGTTTCAAGGACAATGTTGAATAGAAGTGGTCAAAGAGGACTTCCCTGTCTTGTTCCCATTTTTAAGGGAATGGTTTCAGTTTTTCTCCATTAAAAATGATGTTGACCATAGGCTTAGCATAAATAGCCTTTACATTTTTCAGGTATGTTTCTACTATCCCTATTTTTAATAGCGTTTAGAGCATGAAGGGGTGTTGTATTCTGTTGAACGGTTTTTCTGCATCAGTTGAAATAACCATATGATTCTTATCCTTAAGTCTATTGACATGATGGATTACGTTTATTGATTTACGGATGTTAAACAATCCTTGCATTCCAGGGATGAATTCCACTTGATCGTGGTGCACGATTTTCTTAATATGTTTTTGGATACGGTTTGCCAATATTTTGTTAAGGATCTTTGCATCTATAGTCATCAAGGATATTGGTCTAAATTTTTCTTTCCTTGATGTGTCTTTTCCTCTTTGGGGAAAGAGAGTGATGAGTTTGGTAGGGTACCATCATTTACTATTTCCTGGAATTCTTTGAGAAGTATTGAATGAGTTCTTCTTTGAAGGTCTTGTCAAACTCAGCTGAGAATCCATCTGGTCCTGGGCTTTTGTTGGATGGTAGGTTTTAATGGCTTCTTGTATTTCATTGCTTGATATTGATCTGTTTAAATTGTACATGTACTCCTGGTTCAGTTTGGGAAGAGCATATGTCTCTAGAAATTTTTCAATGTCTTCAGTAGTTTTTAATTGGTGGGAAACAGATTTTCAAAGTAGCTTTTCATTATGTTATGTTTCTCAGTGGTGTCTGTCATAATATATCTTTTTTACTCACAAAGTTTAGTAGTTTGAGTTTCTCTTTTCTTCTCTTTCTTAGTGTGGAAGAACCAACTTTTTGTTTTGTCAATTTTTTGAGTTGTTTCTTTTGTTTCAATATCATTGACTTCAGCTCTGGTTTTAATTATTTCCTGTCTTCTACTATTTTACTGTTACTCTGTTCTTCTTTTCCTAGGGCTTTGAGCTGTAATGTTAATTCATTTAGTTGTTGACTTCATTCTTTTCTAGAATGCACTCTTGCAATGAATTTTCCTCTTAATATCACTTTAAATAGTGTCCCAGATATTTTGATATGTTGTATCATCCTTCTCATTGACTGTAAGAAATTTTTATCCCCTCCCTGATGTTTTCTGTTTTCCATGTTTCATTCAGTAGCATAATATTCAGTCTCTAGGTGTTGGAGTAATTTCTGTTTCTTATTTTGTCATTGATTTCTACTCCCAGTCCATTATGATCTGATAGAAAACAAGGCAGTATATCTGTTTTTATGCATTTCCTAATGGCTGCTTTGTGGCATAACATATGGTCTATTTTTGAGAAGGTTCCATGTGCTGCTGAGAAGAAAGTGAATCCACTCGTTGATGGATGGAATATTCTATATATGTCTATTAAGTCTGGGTTATTGATTGTGTTATTGAGTTCTATGATTTCTTTGTTTGGTTTTTGTTTGGATGATCTATCTAGTGGTCACAGTGGTGTGTTTAAGTCACCCAGAATTATTGTGTTGTGGTCTATTTGATTCCAGAAATTGAGAAGGATTCCTGTGATATACAGGGATGCACCACTGTTTGGGGCATAAATATTTACTATCATTGTCTTCCTGATTTATGGTTCCCTTAAGCAGTGTGAAATGTCCTTCTTTATCCCTTCTGATTAACTTTGGCTTGACATCCACTTTATCTGACATAAGGATGGAAACTCCTACTTTTTTACTGAGTCCATGTGTGTGTTAGGTTTTTTCCCATCCTTTCACATTAGTCTGTGGATGTCTTTTTCTATGAGATGAGTCTCTTGCAGGCAGCATATTGTTGGGTCTTTCTTTTTAATCCATTCTGCCAGTCTATGTCTTTTAATTGATGAGTTTAGGCCATTAATGTTCAGGGTTATTATTGAGATATGATTTTTATTCCCAGTAATTTGGCTTATTTTTGGTTTTTAATTTGGCTTAGTTTCTCCTTTGAGTCATTTTTCTCTAAGGTAGTTCCTCCCTTCACTGTCCTACATTGCTGTTTTTCATTTGGCCCTCATGGAATATTTTGTTGAGAACATTCTGTAGCACAGGTTTTCTATTTGTAAATTCTTTTAACCTTTGTTTATCATGCAAGGGTTTTATTTCATCTTCAGATCGGAAGGTTAGTTTTGCTGGGTATAGGATTCTTGGTTTGCAACCATGTTCTTTCAGATTTTGAAATATGTTGGTCCAGGCCCTTCTAGCTTTTAGAGTCTGGGTCGAGAAGTCTGCTGCTATCTGTATTGGTTTTCCCCCATATGTAATCTGATGTTTTTCTCTCGCGACCTTCAAAATCCTATCTTTATTTTGAATGTTAGGCATTTTCATTATAATGTGCCTTGGTGTGGATCTGTTGTGATTTTGTGCATTTGGTGTTCTGTAAGCCTCTTGTATTTGATTTTCCATTTCATTCTACAGGTTTGGGAAATTTTCTGATATTATTTCATTGAATAGGTAGTTCATTCCTTTGGTTTGTATCTCTGTGCCTTCCTCAATCCGAATAATTCTTAAATTTGGTGTTTTCATGATGTACCACAGTTCTTGGAGATTCTGTTCATGATTCTTACCATCTTCTCTCTTTGCACAACTCTATTTTCTAGACTGGAAAATTTGTGCTCCCACCTCTGGTGCCAATGATGTCCTGTACAGAACCAGCTACATATCCATTTCACTCTCTGCCTTGATATCAACCTTACTCCTTCTGGAAACTTCCCAGGTGAGTAACTGAACTCTAGCCACATGGCTGTGGCAAGGTTCAAGCCATTGACTCCCACTTTTCAGCAGGTGCCTCCTGCATCATCTTCTCAAAGACTCATATTTTTTATACTTATGGATGAGTTTTACTAGAAGGGAAGGATACAGACCAAGAGAATCAAAAAAAGATCCATCTCAGGAGCAATCCAGAGAAGTTGGGCACAGTTTGCAGACCATTTCCCCATCTGGGGATAACCAGGACATGTTTCTCTCCAGCAGGAAACTATGTGCACATGTGCAGAACGTCTGAGCCCAGAGAAAATGGGCCAAGTGTCTGGGTTGAGCATTTTACTGAGAAGCAGTCACAAAGCGGCATCATGTTACAAGACACTCAAGACCACTGAAACTTAGACTTGCAATGATGAAGCCAGATGCACATCAAGCATATCTGATATATGTGTATGGCAGTCCTGACAAGCTGCAATGACCTGGTCCTTTGGTCAGGTGTACAAGGCATGATCATTGACCATGACCATCAGACCACTCTGAGAGCCACATTCCCAGTGGTGGTCAAAGGCCAGTTCCAGTTTCAGGTTCCCTTGAAAACATCCAGGGACCAAAATGTGAGATGAACACATAGAACACTTTCCTAATGCTCCACATGCACTATTTAAAACTCAACAGTGCCCATTTGAAGGGCCATTGAGTGTGTAAACTCTGATTCTGTCAAGAGTCACATCAAGACCACATCCAGTCATGGTTGAACTGAGATTTGATCTATGGTGGTTTTATGCTGAACTGTGCTGTGCTGCCTTCTCACTACCAGCTACTGGGGTGTTGAATATTTACAGACCACCTTTCCACTGGTGAGAGCAAATCCTAACTTAACTGTAAATTAATGTGAGACTCCTACCATCCTTCTGGGGGCATATGAAGATGTCTTTTCTTCATTCATATTCTACTTTCAAATGTTCTCTGTCTTTTCTCATGTAGTTTCCTGAGGTGTGTGTCTATAAGGTAATAATAACTTTTACAGGTGATTTTGTAGTTTCTTATGCATAAAAGTATTAAGGGGCAGTATATGCATGGGGGTGGGGAGCATCATGAGCAAGTCATGGTAGCACACACTTGTGATCCCACCCAATCACCAGGTGCAGGCAGGAGCATCACAAATTTGAGGCCAGTCTAGGCAACTTACCTACATCCCATTTCATAATAAACTGTATTATGAGGAGCAGTTGAATGACAGCACTTGTCTAACATGTGTAAAATCTCAGTTCAATTCCCCCTCCTCCACTTAAAAAAGAGTGTGGGATGTCTAGAGTTGAATTTCCTACTGGTATTATGTATTTTAAAAGGAAAGTTGAAATGGAATATGTTGCAAATTATCAAGGAGAGAAAAACCTGATCTTTAAAAAAATTCTCAAAGAAAAGCAAAGTTGGAATCAAATTTTGAATCATCAAAACAAAACTTCAAGTGTATGCAAAAGTGGGGTCAGGAATATATGAACTCCCGTATATTCATTACTCAGATTAAACAGGTATACTCCATGACCAATATTGTTTCAATTTTTTAAGATTTTTATCTATTTTTCATTTGTATCCTAAAAGATAAGCACTGCTTAAAATGCACAAGCACTGCCAGTATTTCATCTAGAATGTAAGACTCCCTGAACTTAGGATCCTCTTTCCTCAGCCTCCCTGGTGGCTGCAGTGACACGCATGGCCAGGAGGAGCATCCTGAGCAGTGGGGTTTGACTCAAGTTCAGCCCTGCTTTGTCAGGTACCCAGGGAGGTGCAGCAGGTTACCCTGTCTGCATCCCTTGCTGCCTCTGATGGGCCTCTTGCCCCAGCCTAGTGGTGAAGCCTGGTAGGCTCACATTTGGTCTCTGTGGCCTCCTGAGAGGAGTGGTTCTCCCAGGAGGCCTGCTACCTGCATTTGCCCCCAGCAGTTCAGGAAGGAAAAATCTTCACTCAGGGCAGCTTCACCAAGTGAAGTACTGAATTTATCTTTAATAAAGTTTATTTCATATAAATTGAATGGTACATAAGAGTATTAGAAGAGACCTTCCAGTTTGACCAAGCTGTGACTTCTAAGTCAGGATGAGAGGCTGCTATAATTGGTAAAACCTAGAAATTCAGAGGGGGAAGGAAGAGGAAGTGAGGAGGAGAGAGCACCTGGGCCTATCTGCACCAGGCACCCACAGCTCTGCTGTTGTCCTGCAGCCACACAGGGTTCCTTTCCTTCCCCAAGGGCCTAGGCATTTCACCCTCCTTTAAAACCACAGACCCTGGCACAGTCTGTGGGGGAGGCATGGTGGCAGAAAGTAATGCCCCACTCTATATTTCTAGGGAACCAGAGCAGGACTGGTGAAGGGTCAGGGTCTGCCTGGTCACAGTTGACCTTGGCTGAGGTGACCAAGGGACAAGGAAAGATCAAGGTATTGTGGTGAACTTTCTTTCCACATGTCAATGAGGACCTCAAAGGAGCCTGTGGGACTCGAGTTGTCAGGGTCACAAAACCCAGTAGAGCATGTCTAGGTGGGGTTCCAGCAGGGCCAGGCACCAAGCAGTGTGCCCTGCCAGGTAAGGGCTGGAGAATGTGGCGGGGAGGGGAGAAGTGTGAAACCATGGATTCCAGACTGAGCAAAACTAAACCAGGGTTAGAGACAAAGCCTGGGGTCCTTATGGACAAGGTGGAGCAAAGAGGCCCCAGGTCCCAGCAGGGACAGGATGGGGAACAGAGGCTCTGTTACACAGTCTCCACAGTCACAATGTGACCCCAATTCTGATTACTGGGACAGCAGCCCTAAACCAGACATTCCTAACTCAGGGACAATAGGGTCAGAAATTGAACTGGAGCCAGGCTTTTCAGACCTCTGAATGCAACCAGTGGAGACAGAGGTCATTAGGTTCAAGGAAAGCTTACCCTGGGGGACACAGTCAGTCCTGAGTGCCCCCACACTCTCTCCAAGGCCTTGGTAGCAAAAACAGTTGTGTCTGCCCCTCCCCCTAGGTCATTATGACATCACAAACTGTATGGGAGTTAAGGAGAGAGGCTGGGCAGGACACCAGACACTGCAGGACACTGTTCCCAGACCACCATGGGGAGAGGACACTGAGGAGTAGAGAAGGCAGAGAAGATTCCATGAGGCCACAGATTAGCACCAATGTCACATCAGAAGAGGTGAAAACGGAGAAGAGTGAGTGCTACATTTACGTGAGTAGTAAGGACATAAACTGTCCTGTGAGCCAGCTACCCTGACCAATAATGTTCAGTCTTCTGTGTCCCATGTTTGTGCAAACCTCACCCAGGAGTTCTCAATCTTTTCTGGGTCCTATCCTTAATCTCCCATCCCCCACCATTGCTTAGGGTTCTCCAAGGACTGTGGGTGAGCACCCCTATCCCACCAGTGATCAATTCCCTGTGGGTATTGTCAGTGGGCAGACTTCCACACCAGTGTTTACTCTGTACTGAGCCCTAGGCAATTTGGTACACTTAGTGATTTCTCAGTGAGCTCCATTCCAACTAATGTCAGTAAACCATCTCTGACCTTATCTGCATGTCCATTCCAAAATTATGTGGAAACTTGGATAGATATGAATACTTCTTCCTTTGAACATTTATAATAGCCCTTTGGTGATGCTATGAAGACAGGATGCTCACCATTGACTGAAAACCCAAGAAAAATTTAAAATATATCAATGCCCTCAGTACTGAGGACCTCATTCCACCACTCATTCCACACCATTTCCACCCTATTGCTCAAGTGTCTGAGATCTTTTGGTTATGAAGCAGGCCCGGGATTTCTGACATCTTTCTGAACATTGGATGGAAGTATATATTTAAGAGTTTTCAAGATCTTTTTTGATATATCACTGGCTAGTTTCTTTTGGCAAGAGAAGAGAACTCTTAGGAATACTGAGTAAGTCACAATGCACAACTTCCAAAGAATGTGTGAAATGTGGCCAAGGACAATTTCCATCTTTATGGAGGACTTCTTCAGACCTTCAAAATGGGACTACTCTGACCATACCTGAGGTCACTAAACCTTTGGCCCAACTCTACAAAATGTTCCAAAAACTCAGACCCCTATAGGTGAGAACACTCTCAAAAAGACATCTGTCTCCACTGGATCCTGTACTTAAGAACCCTTCATATATCTTTGCTTAGTCTTCTCAGGGTTCTGCCCTAGTCTCATCCCAACCATCATTGCTAGGTGTCTCCAAAGTCCTTTCATTGAGTGCCCCTTCCCAAACCAGTTCTCAGTCTTCTTTAGGTCCTACCCTCAATCTTCCCTCATCCAACATTCCTCAGGGTACTCTGAGTCCTGTGGAAGGGTGCCCCTCATGCACTAGTTTTCTGATTCCACTGGATCCTCTTGGTGATAGCCCTTCTCTTAACATGGCTCAACTTCCTTTGTTTAAGCTCCTATGTGTGCATAACTTGTCCTTACTCACTCTCCTTTGGGTCCTGTCAGTGAGCAGCCCTCACCTAACAGCACTCAGACTTCTCTCTTTCTTTTGTCTGAGTTCCTTAACCATTCCTTTCTCATTCTTCTCCTGGTCATTTTGGTGAGCACCCCTCATGTTTGAGTGCTTAGTCTTCTCTCTGTCCTATTTCATGTTCTCCAAGGCAATCCTAGCTCAGAATCCTCTGGTTTCTGTGGATATGTGCCTCTCTCCTGACAATGGTCCATCTTCTGGGTCCTGTTGTTAATCTCCATTCATACACCATTGCTCAGCATCATATGAGTCCTTACACACAGATGCTCAGTGTTCCCCAAATATTGCTTTGCAGTGCCCTTTATCCTTCAGTACTCTGTCTCCTCTGTGTCCCCTGAGTGTCACTTAGCCTGCAGTGCTCAGAATACTTGGGACCTCTGTATGAGTGCCCCTTACACAGCAGTGTCAGTCTTCTCTGTGCCATGTGCTAAGTTCCCATAGCCAAACTTATCTCAGCCTCCTCTACCTCCTGTGTGTTATCATAGATAGTCTAACATAGCTCAGCCTTCTGGGTTCTTTCTTAACCTCACCTAACTCACCATTACTCAGGGTTTTCTGAGTACTATGGGTGAGTGCTCCTCTCTCACCTGTGCTCAGTATTCTTAAGTTCTGTCCTTAATCTTTGTTCATGCTCCATTGTTCAGTGTAGCTTCTCTTTTGCTGGACTAGCTCATACGTGGGTTAAGTGGTGCAAAGTCAAGACACAGACTCCAGGAGTTGGGTGGAAGTAAGCTTGTGTCAAGCAGCTTGCAAACTCATTTATTGTGGGAACAGCTATACATTTTATAGGTTTCTTTCCCAATCCCAATGCGCCATGGGGGATCAGACCACCAGGTTCCTATATGGGTTCCCTTGGTAACATTGAGTCAGTTTGGGGGAGTTGTACACTTTCCTAGGTGGCCAGAGAAAAACACTCCTCCCCACAGGTTTTCCTGACAGGTCTGAATGTGCAAAGGTTTTCCTCATACACTTGAGATGTTCGCTGCTGCCAGCCAAGAACTAGGATTTCTCCCAACAGTTCAGGGTCCTCTGAGTTCTGTGATTGAGTGTCTGTCTCCCACCAGTTCTCAGTCACCTGTATGTGTTGTGGGTGGGCACACTTCTGACACCAGTGCACACTCTCCACTGAACCCTAAGCAAGCTGGTTCTCTTAGTGAAATCTCTGGGTGAGTCCCATTCCAGCTAATATAACTACAGTATCTCAGTCATTGTCTGTATGTCCAGGTCAACACTGTGGAGGAAACTTGGAGAGATGTGGATACTTCCTGTTTCCAATAATCTCAATTGTCTTTTGGTGATGCCATGAAGTCAAGCTCCTCAAAAATTCTTGAAAATCTAAGGTAATTTAATGGATATCAATTTTCACAGCACTCAGGACTTTGTTCCACCACTCATTATCCACCATTTTCAAACCACTGCTCAAGTGGCTGATTTATCATGGGTGAGGTAGCACACCCAGGATTTCTCACAACTTTCTGAACCATGGATATAAAGAATATAAGTATTTTCAGGATCTTCTCTGATGTATCACTGGCTTCTCTTTTTTGACAAAAAAGGAAACCTCTTATGACATCTGAGTCAGGCACAATGCACACCTTCAAAAGATAGTGTGAAATGTGGTCAAGGACAATTTTCCATCATCACAGAGGATGTCTTCAGACCTTTGAAAAGAACAATTCTGACCATACCTGAGGTCAATAAAACTTTGCCCAAGGGATATGCTAAAAAGGTTCCAAAAATTCTGATCCTTATAGGCATAGAACAGCTCTCCCAAAAGACCTTTCTCCTCTGGATCCTGTAGTCAAGGAAAACTAATGTATCTTTGTTCTTTCTTCTCTGGGTTCTACCCTAAACATCCTCTCTACCACCATTGCTCAGGTTCTTCTGAGCCCTCTGGGTGAATTGCTGCTGTCCCACAAGTTCTCAGTCTTCTATGTTTCAAGTTCCAAATCTCTCCTTCTTCAACATTGCTCAGGATATTCTGAGTCTTGTGGGTGAATGCCCCTCTCTGATACCACTCAATCCTCTTGGTGATAGTCCCTCTTGTAACATGGTACAGTCTTCTTTGTTTAAGCTAACACATTTGCCTAACCTGTCCTTACACAGTCTCTTCTGGGTCCTGATGGTGAGTGCACCAAACCTAACAGTGCTCAGTTTTCTCTGTTTCTTTTGTCTGAGTTCCCTAACCTTCCATGCTTATTCTTCTCTGGGTCATTTTTGTGAGCACCCCTCACCTGAAAGTGCTCAGTCTTCTCTCTGTTCTGTATCATGTTCCCCAAGGCAATCCTTGCTCAGACTCCTGTGGGCCCTGTGGGTGAATGCCCCTCACTGGACAGTGCTCATTCTTTTTTGGGTCCTGTCCTTAATCTCTTTTTACACACAGTTACTCAATGTCATCTGAGTCTTGTGGCGAGCATTGCTCACATGAAGGTAGTCAGATTTCCCTGAATATTGTTTTGCATTGCTCCTTAACCTTCAGTACTCTGTGTACTGTGTGTCTTCTGGGTTAGTGTCCATCCTCCAGCAGTGCTCAGAGCACTCTGGAACAAAGGGTGATCATACTTCACCCAGCAGTGCTCAGTCCCCTGTTCCATGTGCTAAGTTCCCATAACCAACTTAACTCAGCCTCCTCTTTTTTCTGTCTCTGATCATAGAGAGCCTAACATTTATCAGCCTTTTCTGATTTCTATCTTAACCACACATATCCCACTATGCTCATGGTCTTCTGTGTACTGTGGATGAGCACCCCTCTCCCACCAATGCTGTCTTCTCTGATTCCAGTCCTTAATTTTCCCTCCCACACCAATGTATAGGATCCTCTGAGTTCTGGGGTTGAACGCCACTCTCCAACCAGTGTTCAGTCCCCTGTGTGTGATGTGGGTGGGCACACTTCTGAAGCCAGGGCTCACTTTCCTCTAAGTTCCAGGCAACTTGGTTCTCTTAGTAAAATCTCTGGGTGAATCCCATTATGGCTAATGTCAATACACCATCTTTGGCCTTATCTGTGTGTCTATACCAATAATACTGTGGGTACTATGAGGGATGTGAATACTTCCTCATTCTAAAACTCCAATCTGAAGCCTACCAGACTGGCCCCTAGCCCACATATCCTAACTTCAGACTTGGTCTGCAGCAGGCTGAGGTTTTTGGCAAGTCTTTCCTTCCTATGTGTGCACACAGTCACTCTGAGGGTAATGAGGGTGCACTAATGGACCTTCTGTAGTCATGCTGCAGAACCTCCTCCTGTGCCCAGCTCTGGGCCTCCTCTGGGCCTTTCAGCACAGGATCTGCTAAATCCATTTGGAAAAAACCCACCCTCAATGTCTGATGAGTCTGTTGATTTGTTGGTGTCCCTTCTCCCCCAGGAGTCCCAGGTGATGTCTGATCACTTTTGCTTGCTTATGGTAAGACTCCCATTAGGTCAGATAGCCAGAGTCCCTCTCACTCTTGAGATTTCCTGGTTATTGTGGTAGTCAGCTTCCCACTACTGTGACCAAAATGCATGAGAACCATGTAGAGGATGACAGGTTTATTTGTCTCAGGGTTTCAGAGTTTTGGTCCAGAGTTTTCCAGAGTTTTGGTCCAGAGTTCTCAGAGTTTGGCTAATACCATTTTTCTGGGCCCAAGATGAGAGCATGGTAGCAGTAGCACATGACCCAGGAAAGCTGCTCTGCTCTTGGCAGCCAGGAGTTTGGGAGAGGGGAGAGGGGCTGGCCAAGGGGAGAAACTGTAATCTCCAAGGTCTTGGCTCCTGTGACATACTCCCTCCAGCCACAACCCTGCCTACAGTGACCACCTAGCAGTCCATTTACTAATTAATCTGTCAAATGCATTAGTGTCCTGATTAGTTCTGAACTCTTGTGATCTCATCACTTCACCTCTGAAGGTCCTGCACTGTCTCACAGGTGAACTTGGTTGACACCACATGTGCACACCATGCTGATCACTTTCCACCCATAGACTCCACCTGCCCCCGGGATACAGATCCCCTCATTCAGGCAGTATTAAGGGATGCAAGCAACCTCTATTCTCCTCTGCACACCTGGTGACAGGTTCCTGTCATATTCTGAGTTGTCCACCTTGAGATACTTTAATATCTAACATTGACACTTTCCTTTTCTCCACCTGATCCCCATTTCTCTTGGGACTGTGGCCTGAATCCAGGGAGCTCTACCAGTAAGCTCTCTTTATTTTTAATTTTGAGACTGGGCACATCTACATTTCACATGTTTGTACAATCAGTTCACACCCAGTGTCAGAAGTCTTACTTAATTCAGGCTTCCACAACACAACCCCAATAGGCAGCTCAGAAATAACAGAAATTCATGCCCAAGGTTCTAGAGAGTGGGGCCTAAGAACAACACAGATCAGATTGGGAGTCTGGTCTCCCCACTGTGCTTCACCTGTGGTCAGGGCAGGAGTCCAAATGTGAGGCACTCAGGAAGGTTCCTTGATCCTGACCTATGACCTTCCAAAGATCTTCCTGATAACATCACATTGGGTTGAGGCATCACCATAAATTTGGAACATCACACATTCAGACTGTAAGACAGGAGGGGATGGGTTCAGCTAGGTGACACCATCCCAGGTGTGTGTCAACGGGGATGTGCTGCAAAGTCTCTCTCGGCCTAGGGGTATCTGATCATGTGATCCAGTCAGAGACCAGTGCTTGCCAGCACACCTGTAGATAGAAAGCACTAGAAAACCACTCCAGATGGGAGGACTCACATAAGAGATTTTATTAAGCAGACGAGCAGAGTGTCTGCCCTGATTGGGTGAAAGAGGGACAGAGAGAGAGAGAGAGAGAGAGAGAGAGAGAGAGAGAGAGAGAGAGAGAGAGAGAGAGAGAATGGATGGGGAGGTTTTTCAAGTAGTAGAATTTCACAGGCTAAAAACAATCTGACCAATGACTGACAAGAAAATTTCTGGGTACTGATCTATGTTGTAAAATGCTGTCCGGGGGAGAATAGTGGTGGCAGTAAAATGGAAGAGAGAGATGGCTGCAGGCTTGTTAACCCATTATTCCTTTATTGACCACATCTGAGCCTTTGCAGTTGCACACCATGCTTCTGGAGGCCACCTGTGAACTGCTGAGGTTCAGAGGAGTGTTCTCCTAAGGCCAATGTGTTGAAATTTGTGTCCAGTTTGGTGGTGCTCTTGGGAGAGGTGGAACCCTTAGGAGGAAGGGCCTGGTGGGAGGAGGCTGGTACTTAGGAACCTGACCCTGCCGGTCTCTTTGTATCCCAGCTGCCATGAGGGGCTCAGACCTCCTCTGCCACACACTTCTGCCATGATTTGCTATGCTGCCACAGGCCAGAGCAGCAGGGTCAGGTAAACATGGAATGAAACCTCCAAAACCTTTCCTCCTGATGAAGTGTCTCACCAGGAATTTTATCACAGCAATGGAAAGCTGACCCTCATGCCTTTTACTTGCAACAGGCTGAGTCCTAGCAAGTCCATTAATGACCTTAATCACCAGGGGAATCGAGGGGCAGGGCAGAGAGGACTTGGAGGCCTCCTACTGCAGGTCTTGATGCAGGAACCTCAATAGAGTGTGTGTGCTGTTTGGAGGACACAGAACATTGAGCCAGTGACTCTGAGGCGGTCTCCTAGCAGATGAATGTGAGTCCAAGTTGTCCTGGATTAATGCTTATTCAAGGCTACAACTGTCTTCTTTCTCTTTTTTTGTGGAAGATGTTTCTAGGATTACGGTAGATCTTACTTTAACTCTATTTCCCAGCAGAGATTTTTATTGTCACCCTTGAGTAGGACTTGGCAGGGGGCTAGCTGCCTCTGCACTGTCCAGACTCCTTCAGACCACTGCAAACCTGCCTGGACCCTTTGCCTCAGGTCCTCACCACCCAGACTCCTTCAGAACTCCCCTCCTGCCTGGACCCTCTGCACAAGGTCACTACCTCCCAGACTCATTCAGAGCCTCCTACTGTCTGGACACTTTGCCCAAGTCCCCATTTTCCAGACCCCTTCAGAAAACTCCTCCTGCCTTGACCTTGTGCCTGAGGTCCCCACCTCTCAGACTGCTTCAGATACCTCCTCTTGCATGAACCCTGTGTCCCACACCTCACTTCCCAGACTCCTTTAGAATCTCCTTCTGCCTGGACCCTGTGCCCAAGGTCCCCGAATTCTAGACTCCTTAAGACCCTTCCTCCTGCGTGAACCTTTTGCCCCAGATCCTCACCTCCCAGACTACTTTAGAGTCCTCCACACCTGCCTGGATCTTGTGCACCCTGACTCTGCATGCCAGACCTGCCTTCTCTTTCTCTGTGCTCCCCTTCAACTGAGACTGGAACACTGCCATTGGAACTCTTTGATGTCTGGGGGCTCCACCACAGCCCCCATCTACATCCTCCTGAACACCCCATGGTCCTGGGGCTGTGACTCACTTTTGAAGAAAAGGGAAAGGAAGGAAGGAGCAGCCTCCTAGAAGGTCTGGGATATACCAAGGTTCCCTGCTGTTGTGGGTTGAGTTTGATATTGTTTACAGAAAACTTTCTCCTTCCCAAAATGATTGCCTCAACTTTTTCTTGGAAACCACTCCCTGCAGCCTGGTCCAGGGGATGTCTTGGAAAGGGAAGGAAGGAGCTTCCAGGGCCTCTGATCTGGTGGGGCTGGGTCAGCATTCCCCACCAACCCTTCATGACCTGGCAACTCAGAAAATGTACAGAGGCTACCAGGTTCCCCTCTCTGCCCCTATCCACCCTGGGCCTTTGAACAGACACTGGCTGGAACCCTTCCTTTCCTTCACCTATAGGTCTGGCCTTCAGGCCCATGGTGGGAGGGGAGGCAGTAAGGGACTCAGTGTGGGCAAGACTCAGAGACCCCAAAGAACAAATGAGCAGTTATGAAACAAAGAAGAGGGAGGGTGGCCAGGGATGCATACTGAACCACCAATCTGGAGGCCCCCATGACCCTTCATTCCAACGTGGCCACCAACATGCTCCTGCAATGCTCATAAGCACCCACACACATTCACCCTTCATGCAAAGTGTACATGCTCACACCTAATATGGTCCCACACACACACACACACACACTCCTCTGGCACTCTCCACATACACACTCACTCCTTATGCACACTCTACATGAACATTCACTACTTATGCACTGTTCACATGGACACCCAATCCTCATGCACACTCACTCATGCATACTACATGCACACTCACTCATCCACACTTCACATGCACACTAACTCTTCATGTATACCCCACATGCACACTTACACCTCATATACATTCTACATGGACACTCACTCCATATGCATACTCCACATGGACACTTACTCATCGTGCACTCTCCACATGCACACTCAATGCTCATGCACATCCCACATGAACACTCAACCCTCAGGCACACACCAAATGCACACTCACTCCACATGCACACTCCTCATGCACCCTCACTACTCCTGCATACTCCACATCAACACTCTTTTCACATGCACCTTCCATAAGCACAATCACTCTTCATGCAAACTCCACATACACAGTCACTCCTAATACACTCCTAATACACTCCTAATGTGCACACTCCTCATACACATTCCACATGCATGCTCATGCCTCATAAACACTCCACATGCACACTCACTCCACATGAGTTCTCCACATAGACCCTCACTCTTCATGCACATCCCATATGTACAATCAACTCCTCATACACTCTCCACATTCACACTCACTTCTAATGCACTCTCACATGCATTCACACTTCTTATGCACCCCCCATATGCATTCCCACTCCACATGTGCAAACACCATCTACACAGATTCGCAACAAATTTTATGCACACAGCACACCCACACTGCCCCAACATCTACTTTCTGTGAGGTCTTACAATCACGTGATCCACTGCTCGGCCCAGATGCAAGCCAGGCCACTTCTAGTCATACAGAAAGGGACTGTGTGTGGAAAAGGCAGCACTGGTATCTGGTTGTGCATAGGTCCAGGTGTGACAGACAGTGGAATCCAGGGAGAATGGGTAAATTTCAACTCAAGTCTACCCACATTCCTAATTAGATGACTGAATGGTAGGTGGCTTGAGACCCTTCAGATGTGTTTGCTAGAGCACACCATGTGTTTTTGGGTAGGGGAATCTAAGAGTGTGGGAGGATTTGTGGAGTATTTTGGATTTCTGGATGCCAGAGCAGGGGTAGCAGTGCAGGCCTAGAGCTGCCAGGCAGGGACACAGGCATGTATGTTTAGTTTGGCCCCTCAGACAGAACCACAACCAGACTGTGGCCTCTTCCCACCCTCGGAGGTCCTAGAAGAGTGACCCCTCTGAGCTGCAGACACAGTCCCGTGATGAGGCCCCACACCTGGAGCACAGTACGGATATCAGCAGGGGAGCCTGAACTAATCATGACTGGGAGCTTCTCAGTGCACTGACTCATGCAGGCTCCTGAGTGGCAGGGAACCGAGCCCCAAGTCAACAAAAACAAAAAACAAACATATGTTACCATTTTGAGGACACTCTCATTTTCTCTAATAAATCTAAATTAACCCATTTATCTGAGATTCTCCTATGTTAGAATCTGAGCCATGAGACTCAGCAACATGATAACATATGTGACAAATCTGTGAAGGGAGAATCAGATCCTGGTCGTCACATGACTGACTGAAAGAAGCTGAGGTTACATGGTCACAAGACTCAAATATAAGATCCTGTGTGCAAGTCTTCATAGAATGCTTCAGTGCCCAGTCTGACGTGAACTTTCTTTATTTCTCTGGTTTTAGAGAGGCAACTTATTAAGGAAAGCAAATTCCTATTCAAGGTTGCAGGTGAGTTAATTGCTGACTAGAGAAGAGTCCCCTAAGTAACTTGAATAACCAGAGCTTACAGTAAGGGAGCAGAAGGCATGAGAGCCAAAAGCCTCCCTCAGACAAAACAGATGTATCATATAAGTGTGCAAAACCAAAAAGTGAATGTACCACTCAAGCTCCCTAAACCCATAAGCACAAAAGGACAAATGTAGGCAACCATGGACATCCTGGCTAAAGTTGCTCTGAACTTCTGGGTAGGCATGTCATGCAGGTTCTGGGCAGTTGTGGTTCCTGGCAGGGGCTTGTCTAGTGAGGGAACTGAGGTTCGAGCTCTACCAGAAGATGGAGCAGTGAATGTGCTGCTGAGTGGGTTCCTTCCTAGCCTGGCACATGTCTCAGAAAGCTAGAATACCAGGGGTGTAGATAGCTCCAGGATAAGGGACCAAACACTGAAGGCACTCCCAACAGCAGACTCTGTGCTTCTGAAATAAAATTCTGTCAACACCAGAAGGGGTCCCAGGAGGTTTCCAGGAGGGAAAGGGGCCTTCAGCACAGTCTCTTAAGTTCTTGACATGCTGCAGAGATGAAATTCAGGACCGGTCAGCAGAAACACTGACTCAGATTTATTCAGAAAGTCAAGGCACAGATTGGGGTTGGTGCCTGGCATGAGGTTCCCTTTTCGAGTGTCAACTCTCCATGAAAGAAAACCAGTATATGGTGAAGATAAAGAGCAGGCATGGCAGGTCAGCCTGGTATCTCCATTCTGGTGGTTGTGGGGTGAAGGCTGGGGTGGCAACTGATTTCCCCATGGGATTTGGGGTTTTCACTCTCTATTGTATTGGTAGCTCCTGGACTGTACCCACATAAGGGGTCTTGGACCATTTCTTTCCAGTCTTCTTTTACTCAATCTGCAAACACTTTCTGTAAACTAACCTGGACACTCTGCCTCTCTCCTCTCTTCATGAAATGGTGCCAGAGTCATAAAGATTCAAATGGTCCTTTCAGAGTAACAGTTCAAAATAATCCCATCTGGCCTAGAAAGAGAGGCTCCAAGGGGGCTCAAGGAAAGACCCAAAGATAAGTAATAGGGAGGAGGGGGGCCTGTGTGCCCACTGGGAAGGATTTTCTAGGGTCAGAATTTAAGACTAGAGTCAAATTTGTCATTTTTCATCTTATCAGGAGAGGTGATGGAATCAAAACTACTGGCTCTGAGAGTCAGAAATTCAGGACACAAGACAGCTTTGTAATTGCAGAGACCATCTTTACCTGTCCCTCAACCTGGGCCAGCATCCCTGGGCTATGTTGTGGGAGTTATATCCAGTGAGTCCAGCAGAGGTCTCCAGTCCCACCAACCTGGCCAAATTATGTCCAGGGACTGATCAGAGTCTAACCCTGAGGTTCCCACTAACTGAACTCTGTGAGAGGCCTGCGACATTCATGAGAGGAAAAGAACATGAAAAGGGAAACTAAATGGAAATGGAGGTTGCTCTTCTTGGGAGTTAAGGAGAGATGCTAGGCAGGGTACCACACACTGCCTGATACTGTTCCCAGACCACCATGTGGGAGGACACTGGAGAGCAGAGGAGGCAGGGAAAATCATATGAGGCCACAGATCAGTACCAAGGTCACATCAGAAAAGGGAACAAAAGAACAGTGAGTGCTACATTCACCCGAGTGCTATGGACATAAAATGTTCTGTGAGCCAGGACCCCAGACCAGTAAGTAGTACTCAGCTTACTATGCCCTGTGGTTGACCACTCCTCACCTAGGAGTTCTCAGTCTTCTCCAGATACTGTCCTTAAGCTCTCACATACCATTGCTCAGGGTCTTCTGTGGTACATGGGTGAACACTCCTCTCCCACCAGTGCTCACTCCCCTCTCAGTATTGTGGGTGGGTAAACCTTAAACCACAGGGCTCACTCTTCACTGAGCCTAAGGCACTGGGTTCTCTTAGAGAACTCTCAGGATTAGTGCCATTCTGCCTAATGTCAGTACAACATCTCTAGCCTTATATGCATATCTAGGACATCACTACTGAGGAAACTTGGGGTATGTGGATATTTCCTCTTTCCGTAAACCTCAATAGGCCTTTGCTGCTGCCATGCAGACAGGCTCTTCACTAATACCTGAAAACACAAGACAATTTTAATGGTTGTCAATTCCACCACCACTGAGGACTTCCTTCCACCACTCATAGTCCACCATTTTCACGCCCTTACTGAAGTGGCTCAGCTCTTATGAGTAATATAGCATGCCCAGGATCTCCATTCCCTCTGACCAATGAATGAAAGCATATATTTAAGAATTTTCAAGATCTTCTCTGACATGTCACTGGCTGGTCTCTTTTCACCAGTGAGTAAATCTCCTAGGACCTCTGCATCAGGGTCAATTCACACCTTCAAGGGAGAGCGTGAATTATGGCCAAGAAGAATTCTCCATCATCATGGAGAACTTCTTTACACCTTTTGAATAGCACCATTCCCACCATCCTTGAGGTCACTGAGACATTGGCCCAAGGGATACTCTCAAAAATATTCCAATAACTCTGAGGCCTGTAGGTGAGAAAACCTCTCCCAAAAGAGCTCCATTTCCTCTGGATCCTGGGGTCAAACAACCCTCCTATAACTTGGCTCAGTCTTCTATGTGTTCTGCCCTAAATCTCCTTTCAACCACTTTTGCTCGGGGTCTTCTGAGTCCTATGAGAGAAAACCATGCTCCCAACAATGCTCAGTCTTTTCTGGGTCCTGTCCTTAATCTACCTTCCCCAACAATTGATCAGGGTCTTCTGAATCCTGTGGTAAGCACTCATGTCACCCCAGTGCTCAATCTCCTCTGGGTATTTTGAGTATACACACTTCACCTACTTTTGCACACACTCCAATGAGCCCTAGGCGATCTCTTTCCCTTAGTGAACTCTCTGCATGAGCCCCTTTCTTTCTAATGTCAATAAAATAGCTCTGACCTTATCTGCATGTCCAGGCCAACATGACTGTGGAAACTTGGAATGATGTGAATACTTCCTCTTTCAAGGAACCTCAATAGGCATTTGGTGCTGCCATGCAGACAGGCCCCTCACCAATGCCTAAAAATTCAAGACAATTTTAAAGGATGTCAATTCTAACAGTACTAAGTACTTCTTTCCACCACTCAGTGTCCACCATTTCCACACCTTTGCTCAAGTGGTTGAGCTCTTGTGAATGATGTAGCATGCCCAGAATTTCTGCCATCCCTCTGACCAGTGGATTGAAAGCATATATTTAAGTATCTTCAGGACCTGTCTGATATGTAACTGGTTGCTCTCTTTTGACAAGAGAAAAATCTTCCTAGGACCCCTGGGACTAAACAATGTACACCTTCAAGGGACAGTGTGAAATGTGGAGGACATATCCCATCACCATGGAGGGATTTTTGGACAGTTTAAATAGCACCATTATCACCACCCCTCAGGTCACTGAGAAATTTGCCTGAGGGACACTATCAAAAAGGATCTCAAAACTCTGACACCTATAGAAGTGAAACCTTCTCCCAAAATTGCTCTGTCTCCTCTGGATTCTGTGGTCAAGGACACCTCATCTAACATGGCTCAGTCTTCTCTGGGTTCTGCCCTAAACATATCTAAGCCAACATAGTTCAGACTTCTGAGTCCTCTGGGACAGTGCCCCTCTCCCAGCAGTGCTCAGTCTTCTAAGGGTCCTGTCTTTAATCACCCCTTCCTAACCATTGCTCAGGTCCTCTGGGTCCTACAGGTGAGCAGCCCTCTCCCTTCAGTGCTCAGTCACCTATGGGTATTGTGGGTGGACACTCTTCAAATACCATTGCTCACTCTTCAATGAGCGCTAGGCAACCCATTTCCCTTAGTGAACTCTGGGTGATCCTCTTTCCTGCTAATTTCAGCAAATCATCTCTGACTTTAACTCTGTGTGTAGGCCAATATGACTGTGGAATATGTAGAGATGTGGATAATGCATATGTCAAACAACCTCATTAGGCCTTTGGAGCAGCCAAACAGAGTGACTTTTCACCAATGCCTAAAAATCCAAGACAATTATAATGGATGTTTGTTCCCACAGTACTGAAGACCTCTTTCCACAAATCATAGTCTACCATTTCCACACCTTTGCTCAAGTGGTTGAGTTTTTATGGGTGAGGTAGCATGCTCAGCATTTCTAACATGTTTTTGAGCAGTGAATGAAAGGTATATATTGACATATTTCAGGATATTCCCTGATATACCTGGCTGCTTGCTATTGACAAGAGAGGAAACATCCTAAGACAACTGGATCAGGCACATATCACACCTTCATGAGACAGTGTAAACTGTGGCCATGGATGATTGCCCATTATTATAAATGAGTTCATTAGAACGTTGATAATGCACCACTTTCCAAGCATCCTTTAAGTAACTGAGAAGTTTTCTCTTGAACAGGGTCTAGGGACTGTGTCATCTTGAAGAGCACCCCTATTCCCACATATGTCAGTCTCTTCTGGCTCCTGTGGTCAAGAACCCCACATGTAATTTTGCTCAGGCTTCTCTGGTTCCTGCCCTAAATCTCCCCTCCACCAGCACTGCACAGGGTCATCTGTGTCCTATAGGTGAGTGCCAATCTCCCAACTGTTCTCATTCTTCTCTGGGTCCTGCCTTAAATCTCCACTCACATTCAGTGTTCAGGGTATTCTGATTACTGGGGGTGAGCCCATCTCACCCCCTAGTGCTCAGACTCAACTGGGTCTTCTTGATGATAGCTCCTCTTCTAACATTGTGCAGTCTTCTTTTTTTTTTTTTTTTAGCTGCTATTTTCACCTAATCTGACCTTACTCAGTCTCCTCTGGGTCCTGTGGGTGAGCACCCTTAATCTAACAGTGCTTAGTCTCCTCTAATTTTTTCTTTCATTTCTTTTACTTTTGGGACATATTGGGGATTGAACCCAGGACCTTTTGCTTGCAAGGTAAGCACTCTACCAACTGAGCTATATCCCAAGCCCTCCTCAGTTTCTTTTCTCTATTACTTAACCATTCCTTGCTCATTCTACTCTGGGTTCCTTGGGTGAGTGTCCCTCGCCTAAGAGTGCTCATTATTCTCTCTTTCCTGTTCCAAGTTCCCCAAGGCAGTCCTTGCTCAAACTCCTCTGGGTCCTGTGAATGAGTGTCCCTCAGCTGACAGTGCTCAGTCTTCTCTGAGTCCTCTCATTAATCACCCTTCACACACCATTGATCAGGGTCACCTGGGTCCTGTGTTGAGTACCCCTCACATACAGGTGCTCAGTTTTCCTTGAATATTTTTTGAGTGCCTCTTATCCTATAGTATTCTGTGGCCTCTGTGTCCTCTGGGTGAGTATCCCTCATCCAGCAGTGATCAGAATACTCTGGGACTTCTGTGTGAGTGCTCCTCACCCAGCAGTGCTCAATCCCCTCTGTGACATGTGTTATGTTCCTGTAGTCAATCATATCTCACTATCTTCTCACTCACATGTGTGATCATATGTACCCTAACATTGCTCAACCTTTTCTTGGTACTGTTTTAACCTCACATATTCCTATTTCTCAAGGTCTTCTGGGTCCTGTGGGTGGTCACCCTTCTTCCACCAGTGCTCATTCTTCTCTGAGTTCTGACTTAATCTCTGCTCCTCCACCATTGTTCAGGGTTCCCTGAGTCCCATGGTTGAGTGACCCTCTCCCCCCAGTGCTCAGACCCCTGTGTGTATTTTGGGTGGGCACACTTGCACCACCAGTGCTCCCTCTCCACTGAGCTGTAGGCAACCTAGTTTCATTAGTGAATTCTGTGAGTGAGTTCCCTTGTGGATAATGTCAGTACATCATCTCTGGCATTATCTGAATTTCAAATCTAAAACTGCTGTGATATCTTGGAGAGTTGTGGATACTTCCTCTTTCCCACAATCTCAATAGGCCCTTGGTGCTGCCATGCAAACAGACTCCTCACAAATGATTGAAAATGTAGGAAAATTTTAATGGATATCAATTCCCACAGCATTGAGAATGCTGTTCTACCACTCATTGGGCAATATATTCACACCATTCCTCAAGTGGTGAGGTCTCATGGTTGACGTAGCATGCCAAGTATTTCTGACATCTTTCTGAACATTGGGTATTTTCAGGGTCTTCTTTGATACGTCAATGGTTGCTCTGTTTTGACAAGATAAGAAACCTACTAGTACCTCTGAGATAGGCACAATGCATACCTTCAAGTGACAGTGTGAAATCTGGCAAAAGACAATTTCCCATCATCATGGATTATTTCTTAACACTTTTGAAGTGGGACAATTCCTCCCATACTGAGGTCACTGAATCTTTGGCCCAAGGAACATTGTTGAAAAGATTCCAACTATGAGCCCTGTAGGTGAGAATCCCTTTCCCAAAAGACCTCTGTCTCATCTGGATCCTATAGTCAAGCATACCTCATCAATCTTTGCTCTGTCTTCTATGAGTTCTTACCTAAACCTCCCCTCATCCACCATTGCACAAGGTACTCTGAGACCTGTGGGTGCATACACCTCACCCACTATTTCTCTAATTCCACTGAATATTTTTGGTGATAGGCCCTCTCCTAACATTGCTCAGCACAGCTAGTTCTGTCCACAGCCCAGTTCTAGAGGCTCTTCCAACCACTGCCATTTCTGTTCCCCTCCAGGGTCCAGGGCTGCTTTCCTCCCCAGGTTTCTCCCACCCCTGTCCCCTCCCATCACTCTTCTCCTGTCACCTCCCTGATACATTCCTCTTGAGGAACTCAAACCCCTGGGAAAAGCTGGTCTTAAGTTCTGCTCACCTCCTCTGGAGTTGAAGTCAGAGTGTTAAGATATCACATTTGCCTCCATTCAAAGCAATCCACAGGGACATTCAGGAGGAGTATCCGCTGAACACTAACAGAGAGGACACATGCATCTACACCTGTGAGGCCTGAGGACTGGGCACTTGACAACATAAATAAAAACAGGCAGAATGTCCGCTGTCACCCTCCTGGTGGACAAAGACCTTTCTTAAAATAATAATACCAAGTACCAGGGAAGAGCATTTAAAATGACGTTTCCAAAAATACAAGTCCAAAGAGCCAGTGGAACGAATTTGGTAAGTTCATTGAAAACAGGACATGCACATACCCCAGTCCCAAGCTCTCCATCTGGGGTCACTGATGCAGAAGGAGCAATTAGAGGAAGCTCTGCCACTGGATCACATCTAGAAATTGTGAAGCACTTGAATGGGGAGGAGGAGGTGTTCATTCAGTAAGGCAGTAGGGGCCCATGAAACGTGCAGGGCAATGTGATGTGGAAATTGCTTTTCAGACCAGGGAGGAAGGGCTCCACTGGTGAAGAGTGAAGGTGAAGCAGTGGAGAAGATGGAAACAATACCCAGGGCCACAGTGCATCTGCAGAGACTGTCTTGGGAGCGGGAACAGGTGCTATCACATGGAATCAGCTGAGGAAATCTGACTTTGCACATGTGTGATTCTGCAGTTTGACCATAGGATTCATGTGCATTTGTACACAAGTAGGTGGTCATGGAAGTCTGTGGCATTCCTTGGCTGGTTCTCTATCTCCTTGTGTGCTGTACACTAAACAGTGGTCCGCCCACAAGGGTCTCTGTTCTGGTCACTTACCTCTTCCTCAATAGCTCTGCACTGCTGCCTACCAATCCCTGTGACCACCTCCCAGCAATCCTGTAGCTTCTTCTGCAAGGCCCCATCTCTAAGACCTGCTCAGGCCAGGCCTTTGTTCCAATACCAAGAGGCCAAGGCCACAGAGTTGGTTTCATCACACTTGATGCTATGCCAGGTCCTCTCTGAGCTACAGGACTGGCCTCTTCCCCAGGACTAGCTCAAAAAGTGGGACTGAGTTTCCTTTGGGGGGTTCTGGAGGATTCAGGGGCAACCAGAATGTGGAGGATGGGTGAAGTGACAGAAAAGGTGAGCATGTGGGGGTGTGGGGAAAGATAGGCACTGTACTGGAAGGGGGTTACCAATGTGGGGCTGAAGAGAGGAGGTGCTCCTGGCTCCATCCAGCTGGGGAGCTGGTAGGCAGATCTTCCATGACTGAGAGTACCTGCTCTGCCCTGATTCTTGAAAGATGCTCCAAACACCTGACATCATGGACAATATGCCTCAAGTCTGTAAGGGAGTAGCGATTATCTCAGTTTCCAAATGGCAGAGGAGGCTCAGTGGGTTGATGTTCCTTGGTCAGTGGTACCCAAGCATTGAAGGGCAAGCCAGGTAACAGAAGCCAGGCCCAAGAGCTCCAGGGTCACACTCTGCCTGCTAGAGCCAGCACCCTCCAGGGGAGGATGCAGACAGGAATCAGTCAAGGAGGGGCCAGGCCCTGTCCTGTAGCCTATGAGGCATTTCTGCCTGGCAGTGAGATTAAAAGAACCATCTACAAAGCAGTTGTCTCCCCAGGAGCCCCATGGTGTGTTGGGCTCATTCAGAGTCTTGTACATTTCTAGCTTTAACTCCAGGAGCACAGATAAGCCTGTGTGTTCAGAGGAGGTGAGGCACAAGGCAAGGGACCACTTACAGACCTCATCCAGGACTGTTCCCAGCAAGGATAAGATGAGGTGAAGGTCAAGATAAAGACCTGGTCAATCCTTTTGGTCAAGATAAAGACCTGGTCAATCCTTTCTAGAAACACCTAGCTGAGCCCAGTATGTGGCTGTGTCAGAAGCAGGGCCAGGCATGTGTGGTAGGGCAAGGCTGTTGCTGCTGGGGATTTGACTTCTCAACAGAAGGTCTGCAATTATCCTGGGCCATGATACTAACTCTTAGCACAGCTTTCTATGGATTTTTAAATCTAAAATTATTTGTTGATTTGAGATACTGCATGCAGAACCTAGGGGTCTCTGCCAGACATTGTTTTTTTTTTTTTTTTTTTTCTTAATTTAAACACAGGGTCTCACTATGTGACCCAGGTTGACCTCAAATGTGGGGTCCTGGAGCCTGAGGTTCCTGGTAGATGGCATTGCAGGCATGGCCACTGCATCAGTCTCTGTGGAAGTTGTAACCCAGTGAGCACATCAGGGGAATACTTGTACACAATACGGCATATATCTGAGGTCTATTTGGCAGTGACCTTCTGGCAGGTTCTGGATCTCCTGAGTCTTTGGAGGACAGTGGATCATGGGGGAGTTTGTGTATTTGGTTGGGAATGTGGCTGCAGATTTTTTGCTGATCATGGATGAGGTGGGTCCACTTTGTAGGCAAAAGGGCAAGAATGATGGGGACCTTAACTGGAGAAAATGTTCTGACCCTGGTGGTTTGAGGAAGGACCCTGACCTGAGGCACTTCTGCACGTGCAGGGAGAAAGGGTTTTATTCAAAGGTCAATAGAAATATGCCTCCCTCCAGGTGGGAGGTACTGTGGACTCTTTTGGAAAACCCAGGCAGCAGTTGTCCCTGGCCCTGCAGTATGATGGCTGGCTCAGCACTCCTGAGTGGAGAGGAGTAGAGATCCTTGTCCAGCCTGGTTAGAGATGGAGTGGAGGAGTCGACCATGTGTGTTTCTTCTCAGCATTGGCAATGGAATGAGCAAGATTTTGCTGCTTTCTCTCAGCTCCATCTTCTTGCTCACAGATCAAGATGATACCACATGGATCTGGGCAAAGGTTTTGGATGGTCTCCCTGGAGGCCTCTTCTACCCTCATCTTCTCCAACTACCCAAAGGCTACCACGGCAATGGGTGCTGTTTTGTAACAAATAAAGAAAGAATTTAATTGCTGGTAGAATGTTTTCCAATGACCCTGGCTGTGAGGTAGCAGCCAGGGTCACCTGGACACTGTGATGATGCCTCATTGACCCCATAGCTGGGACAACTGAGAGGCTTCCTCCATCACAGAGGGAATGCCAACTAGAACTGAAGGAGTCACATGATTGAAGGGGTGGATGAGGAAGAGGAGATGTAGAAGATCTTAGCACCACATTTTGAGAAAGGTTCTGGGTTTTGGGACCATGCCCACGTGCATGAACCCCAGGGGTGAATGAGGAGAGGGCAGGGATCAGATAGCAAAGTTCCGGATGCACACGGGGTTGGGAGGGTGGGGAATGAGACAGGAGGTAAGACTGAGCACTTGCTGTGAGCCCCAAGTCCTCACAGACTTCTCAGGTACTTTCAGGCTGGACACACACAGAACCTTTGGAGAAAGGCGGCCCCATGAGATGAAAGGGGGTCCTGGGAACATGGGCAGTACAGACTGTACCCAGGGAACCTGGAGTCTCATTTGGACAGAAAGCCAGTGCTGACCAGGGCCACTCTCCAGTGCAAGCCCATCTGATACTACATGTGGCACACCCCAGACAGGTGTTTCAGGCCTCCAGATAAGCTCGGCCAAGGAACCACTCTCTCTCAGCCTGTTTTGGTGCTCACTTTGGCTAAAAGGGTCTTTTCCACTGATTTCTACAGTCTGTCACTTCCCCCCTGAACAGGGACGAGCTTAGATGTAAGGACGGTACAAGTCCATCCTGGAGACACAGGTCCAGATCCCTTGGTGTAAAATCAGCAATGTCTTCCAAAAACAGTTCCTCAGGAGGAAAGAATTGTCAAAGTGAGACTGTCCAGGTGCCAACCTTATCAAACTAGGCCCTGCCCAGGCTTCTAAGCATGTTCCCCCATCATTCACTAGGGGAGCCAGTGGGCAACTCTACCTGCTGGCTCTTCTCAGTCACAAGCTCTGGGTGGCCTTGAGGGCATCTCAAACCCTCAGGGCCTGATGACTGAGACCCACACACCTCAACACTGTGGGATGGACTAGATGGGGGATGGTGACAGGGCCCAATTACAGTGAGAGAATTTCAAAGAAGCTCCAAATTGCTTTTTCCTTAGTGCTTGTCATTTGCTGCCAAGGTTCCAGCTCCTTGCAGGCAGCCATCCACACCTGGGAGTGGAGCTTGGCCAGGCCATAACCTTACCCAGAAAAGAAGGCAGGACTGGGGGCACTGACTGTGCTCCCTTCAGAGCCCCTGGTCTCCACCTGTGTGTCTTCTGGCTCAGTGCCTCTGGATGGCAGTGTTTCCATGGACAGTGTTGGCAGAACAGCTTCTTCACTTTGGACAAACTGTGATTAAATTCATTTTTCTCTTATTTCTGATGCTGGTAGAGGTCCCAGTCCCATCAACAGGGACTCCAGGAAGATAAAAGATACCCCCCCCTGGTGACTGCTCCCCTGCAGACTCCCAAGGGTCCCCAGTCTGCTGACCCTGGGCCCCTCACTGAAGTGCTGTCCATGTCCCCTGCACAGTGGTGACCATGAGCAGTCTGGGCCAGGGTCTTCTCAGTTTCCTCCTAGACTCCCTACCCTCCTTCTCCTGTCCTGTTCCAGGCCCCACAGCAAGTCCTGCTAAGGACATGAAATCCCCACCTTCCAAGCCCACCCTAAACTGCTCCTGGGCTTCAGGGCAGGTCACTGGGCACAGTCAGGACTGGAGAGAGAGTCAAGAGCAGAAGACCCATGAGCCTAGAGGCTCACCCCATGCTTAATTTCCCTTCCCCAGTTCTGCATTGTGGGAGGCTGCAGCTGGAGCCCAGCCCAGGGGAGAAATGGAAGAACTCGGTTTAGAGTACTTGAGTGGAAATTCCCTGGACCTGGCCAGCAGATGGACAGGCTGCATGGTTGAGGGATGGACGGAGTCCATGACTTTAGGTCACAGGAACGCAGAGTTGTGGGGCCTGAATGCACTCCGATGGGTGCTCAGATATGGCCTGTGCTGAGTGGCATCACCTGGGCTGGGCCTGAGCCCTCAGTGTATCATTGGAGGCCACTGTCAGGGAGGGGCTCAGCAGGGCAGGAAGAAAGCCCCAGCTGAGTGTGTTCCTCTTCTCCAGAACCCAAGGTCCCCAAAGAGTCACCTCATACCTGAGGAAACTGATCTACAGCCTGGGGCTATTCCAGCCAATTTCCTGCAAATAACATGACTTCATTTTCTTCATGGCTGAAGAAATCTACATTGTGTCTATACTCCACATTTTCTCTGTCTTCATCCATTGGTGGAAAGACACCGAGGCTCCTTCCAAGGTGTGGCTATTGAGAATTGTGCTACTATAAACATGAGTATGCGTGTATTGCTACAGTAAATTGAATTTAATTTTGAGCATAAATCTGGAAGTATTTACAGCTGGATCATATGGTGGTTCTATGCCTGGTCTTTTGAGAAACTTTGTCAATGCTTTTACTAATTTACAATCCCACCACTACAAAACTGTCCTTTAACCCCACAGCCTCTCCATCCATCATTTGTAATTATTGTATTTTTTTCGGGGTGGTTACCAGCAATTTAACTCAGCAGCATTTGAATAGTTAGCTTCAACCGTGACGCTATTTTGTATTTTACTTAGAGGCAGGGCCTCACTCAGTTGCTAGAACATCATTTTTGCTTAGGGTGGCTTTGAACTCACCATCCTCCTACCTGAATTCCCCAGCTTCTGGAATTATAGGCATGCACCAATGAAGTCAGATAATTGTTTTCTTGATAACTACCTTTCTAACTGGAGCAAGAAGAAATTTCAGTGTAATTTTGATTTGCAATTCCATAATTAAAAATGATGTTGAACTATTTTTCATGTTTACTGGTTATCAGTATTTCTTTTGAGAAGTGATTAATTCAGTTTTCCAGTTATTAATGACTCATTGGGGTTCTTATGCTAAGTCTTTAAGTACATTATACAGTCTAGATATTACTCTTCTATCAGAAGAGTAGCTAGCAAAGTTTTTCTCCCATCTTTCATGCTCTTTCTTCATAGTCTCAGTTGATTACTATGCAGAAGCTTCTTAATTTGAAGCCATCCCATTTATTGACTCTTGGCATTATTTCCTGCACTTTTAGGTGTTCCACTGAGAAAGTTGTGTCTATGCCTAGAAGCTAGAGTGTTGACCCTAGGTATTTTGTGTGAGTTACATAGTTTTTGGTCTGATACAAAGGACTTTGATCCATTTTGAGTTGATTCTGGTGCAAGATGAGAGATCCAGTTCTAGTCTCATTTTTCTACATTTGGATTACCAGATTCCAGCTTCACTGATTACAAAGGCTGCTTTTTCTCCAATATCTGCTTTTGGCCCCTGTGTCAAGGACCAGATCACTATTGATGTGTGGGTTTTTCTGTGTGTCTTCTATCTGGGCCATTGCTGTGGGTGCCTGTTTTTAAGTCAGTACCATGTAGATTTAACGCACATGACACTAGTGTAATTTGCATCAGATATGGTGGTGCCTGCAGCATTGCTTTTTCAACTTGGAATTGCTTTTTCAACTTGGAATGGCTTTAGCTATTCAGGGTCTTTTATTTGTCCACATGCAGCTTAGGAGTGTTTTTTCTATGGATTGCCTTGAAACTGTATATTGTTTCGGTATTATGACCATTTTAACAATACCAATTACACTTTTCTCTGAACAAGGGAGGCCTTTCCATTTTGTTGTCTTCTTCAGTTTATTTCCTCAATGTTCTATAGTTTTAAATGTTGAGATCTTTCACCTCTTTGGTGAGATTTATTCCTAGTTTGTTCGTTATTTTTCTTTGTTTCTTTTCTTTCTTTCTTCTTTCTTTCTTTCTTTCTTTCTTTCTTTCTTTTTCTTTCTCTTCTTTCCTTCTTCCTTCCTTCCTTCCTTCCTTCCTTCCTTCCTTCCTTCCTTCCTTCCTTTCCTTTCTTTCTTTCTCTATTTATTGGCTGTATTGTGAATGTGATTATTTTCCTCAGTAGATTCCTTGTTAGTAGGCAGAAAATATTATAGTATGTTGATTTTGAAAACTGATACTTTGCTGAAATTTTTCAAATTTAGCTCCAGCAGCTTTTTGCAAGCAGTGATAATATGATGTCTTCCTTGCCTGTTTTTATCCCTATTCTTTTCTTCTTTTGTCCACTTACTCTGGATAGAATTTCTAGCAGCATATTTAATAGGAGTGAGGAGAGTAGAAATCCTTGTCTTGTTCTGAATTTCAAAGGAAATCATTTAGTTTTTCCCCATTTACTATGTGGTTGGCTTTGGGTGTGTTCAGTATAGCCTTTATTATGTTGAGGGATGTGCTTTCTGTCCCTATGTTCATCAGGGTTTTTATCATGAGTGAATGCTGAGCTTTGTTGAAGGATTTCTCTGCATATTTTGAGGTGACTGATTTTTGTTATTAATTCTGCTTATTTGATGAATTACAGTTATTGGTATTTTTACACTAAAGGATCCTGGCAAACCTGGGATAACACCAACTTGGTAAATGTGTACAATATTCTTAATATGTTGCTAAATGTAATTCTCTAACACTTTATTAAGTATTTTTGTATCTAGGTTCATTAGGGATATTGTTCCATGGTTTTCCTTCCTTGATGCTTTCTTAATTGATTTGGGTATAAGTGTAGCCCTGGCTTCATAGAATGAATTTGGAAGACTCTCATCCCTTTCTAGTTTATGAAATAATTTGAGGAGCACTGGGATTACTTCTTCAAAGCTCTGGTAGAATTCAGATGAGATTCCATCTGGTCCTGGGTTTTCCTTTGTTGAAAGGTTTCTTGTTACTGTTACTATCCCATTAAGAACTGGTGGTTTCTTTAGGTTTCCTCTGTCCTCTTGATTCAATTCTTAAAGGTGGATCCATTTGTCCTAGGTTTTCCAGTTTTGTGGAGTACATGTTTTCAAAACTCCCCAACGATCCACTGGTTTTCTATTATGTCCATGATGATTTCTCCTTTTCTCTCTCTACTTTCATTGACTTTGAGTCTTCACTTTTTCTTTTGGTTAGATTGGCTAAGGGATTGTCAGTTTTATCTTATCAAAAATCACCTCTTTGTTTCATCTATCCTTTAATTTTTTATGCTCAATTTCTTTGATTTTGGTCATGATCTTAATTATTTACTTCATTCTGTTGGTTTTGGATAGGTTGGTTTTTGTTTTACAAAATGAAATGTATGATCAGCTTACTCATTTGAAATCTTTATATTTTCTTATGTAGGCAGTCAGGGCTATGAACTTTCCTTTTTGAACTGCCACCACAATGTGCCAGAGGGTCTGATATGTTGTATAATTAATCTCAATTGAGTCTAAGAATGTTTAAATTTTTTCTTTGATTTCTTATATCACCCATTTATTAATTAAAAGTGTGTTCCAAAGTTGTTTATTCATGTTAAATTATAATTTCATACCATTATGATGTGATAATATATAAGAAATTCCATCAATATTTTCATATTTCCTAAGTGTTGCCTTATGACCTAAAATATGGTCTGCTTTGGAGAAGATTCACTGAACTTCTGAGAAGTCAGTGTTTTCAGCATTTTTTCAATGAAATATTTTTTAGATGTCTGTTAAATCCTGTTGATTTACTATATTTTTCAGGTGCAGAGTGTCTTTCCTGTATTATTTCTGGATGCCCAGTTATTGGTGAAAGACATGTGCTAAAATTGCCCACTGGTATTGAACTGGGATCTGTCTGAGGCTGTGATTCAAGCCAAGTCTCTTTTAGGTAATTAGTTACACCCATGTGTGAGCCATAAATATTTCTCATCATTATATCTTTGGGTTGTATTTTTCCCTGTACTGTATGAAATGACCTTCCTTGACTCTTGTGTTTAATATTGCTTTGAAGTATACTTGTCAGATAGGAGAGTAGGTACTCGTGCTCCTTTGGGGTTCCCTTCACATGGTATATAAATTTCCATTCTTTCATTTTCAGCCTGTGACTCTCCTTGCCTGTTAAGTTCATCCCTTGCAAACAATACATAGTTGGGTTTTATTTTCTAATGCATTCTGTCAGCATGTGTCTTTTAATTGGAGAATTGAAACCATTTATATTCCAGATTAAAGTGATGTTTATTACTTCCACTTTGATTTCATTCTAATGTTTAAGTCATTAGACACTCCTGTTTCTCATTTGCTTTGCTATTCTTTGAATATGATTTGTTCATTTGTGGAATCTATAAAGAATGCCAGAGCAACCAGGCCTGCTGGACATAGGATTGCTTTGGATCCACTTGCCCCTCTCCAGCACAAATGGCCCTGGGGCCTCCAGACCAGGCAGACCAGGACAGGAACTTCAAGACAAAGTGCAGTTGACACGTTTGTGTTCCCCTGACCCACAGCCAAGCCTTCTGCTCTAAAGCACAATTGGTGCAAGATACTCCTTGCTGGGCTCCTGTATTTACCCCTAATAATAAACTACCTAAAGAATGGTGTCCACAAACCCTCCCACAGTGTTGCCCTCTGTCCCTTAGAGAATCGTATATGATCCAAGACAAGGTCACGATGTTACTGACTTGTTTCACAAGCCCTGGATACTCTCTGTGTGCCCATTGGCTTACAATAAATGAACCCACAATATTGTGCATGGCTTGCTGAACCTCACACTGAGCTCATTGCTAGGTCACAGGCTAAAGGGACTTTGTACCTGATGAAAGACTCACCAAGGGCCACTAGAGATAGAGAATTTTTCCCATTAGAGACTGTGTCTGATGCTGGGAACAGTTTCTGTCTCCCTGCTGGAGCTAGATTAGGTGGGGCTGTGTCCCTGAGTGGGTGCATTGGGAAGCCATCCTGAGGGAATCTGCTGTCAACGTCCCAGGAAGTGCTGCCTCCCAGAGGTGTGTTCAGAGGGCACCTGCACACACATAAGCCACCCCCACCACCACCCATCTGTGCATCATGGCTGAAGCTAGGGACCTGAACATCAGCTCTTGGTGTTCACAGACAGTGTGCTAGGGGAGGTTTTATGCTCCCACCAACCATGAGCTCAGTGGACTCCCCTGTCTGTCACTGCTGACACCTGAAGTGCCTCACTGGTTGGTCCTCATGATCAGAGAGTTCCCCAGCTCTTGGAGAGAAGAGGAGTGCATACTGGCTGAAGGCTGAGCTCAGCATTGATTTTTCCACATGCAGTGAAGGTTGGAAATTGCCTTTAACCAAAGAAGTTTCCAATTCTGTGAACATAATAAAAACTCAAATGACATTTTGAATTTATCACAAGGGTTTTATTTCTTCTTCAATTTAAATTTTTAGATATGTCCCACCTCTGGGATGATGGGACAAATGCAATCCTAACAATTGTCCTTGGTTGAGGGTCGACCTTGTTTGGGAGATGGCTGCAGATTCCAGTCATCCCAGGCTACATCCCCATGTTGGGTGGAGTGAGGGGCATGGTTGCAGAAGAGGCCATCTTTGTTAGTAAGGAGGTACTGGTAAGTCTGAGGGACCCCAGTCTATCCCCAGGGCAGCAGCAAGTGGGGAGACTACACACTTCCCTCCCCAAGAGTAGGAAGAGGGGAGGCCGGTGGTGAGGAGAGTCAGTGAGAAGCCAGGGACTGCTGGGCAGACTGGGGACAACCGCAATTTCCTCCCTGGCCTGTTTTGCTTTCCAGTGCCTTTGCAGGCCCTACTTGGGGGATCGGGAAGTTGCTGACTGGGCCTTCATGTCTCCAAGGAGAGAGCCTGTTATATGTTCTGCTGGGAGGTAGACATTCTAGAATAAAGAATGGATGGTTGCTGAGGGTGGACAAGCTGACCTAGGCATCACCATGACTTCAGGAGGTGAGGTAGGGAGGCCTCAGCCTGGCTCTGAAGGGGCTGTTCAGGTAAGTGAGGCCTGGTTGTTGCCCTCCTTATCTCCAAGTCTTTGGATCCAGTGTGTACTGGAGTTCTGGCAGCTGAGATTCTGGTGGTGTTGTGCAGACCTAGGTTGGAGCTCAAGGAATTCCAGGTCTGCAAACACCAGTACAATCCCCATGAAAATCAGGGTGCTTCAGTCCTCATGTGGGTGACTCTCTGCCCCATCCACTGGAAGACTTGGTCATCCCTGATGGTCTTTGACCCTCCTTAACACAGTTTTCTTGAGAGCTGGCCACACAGAATTGGTGTCCACTCAGGATCCTTCTCACCTGAGGTGGTGACACAGGGCCCAGGTTCTCCGAGGCTGCTCTGGGTTTCAGCCCTGGAACCCAGATGATATACAATGGACATCAGTATTGCAGTCTGCAGTGCAGATATTATATTAGTTTTACATGCCATAGTATGTATAGCATATTAATATTAAAGGTCACAGGGAAGTTAATGTATCGGTTTAATTCTGATAGGATGTGGCCCAGAAGGTAGCCACTTTATTAGTTTTAGTTACTATAGTATGGATGTTTTACTACTTGTAAAGGTCACATGGAAGCTCTTTCATTAGTTCTAAATACTGTAGTCTGAATAGCATGTAAGTAATGAAGGTCACAGGCAGCTATTTTATTAGTTTTGGATGCTATACATGGATATCATATTACCATGAAAGGTCATAGCATGGCTATTAAACCAGTTTTCAATGCTATATTATGGCTATCATATAGTATTAAAGGCCACAGAGCAGAAATTATAAGAGTTTCAATTCTATGGCATGGATACGATATTATTATTAAAGGCCACAGGGTCACAGTATTGATATCATATTAGTATTAAGAGTCCCAGGGTAGGCTCTGGTCTCAAGGCAAGGCTTGGCCTCCCGTGAAGAGACTGGCGGGGAGGTGGGGGGAAGCGGCGGAAGCGGCGGCCCACTGGCGGGCTGGTGAAGTGATGGCGGCGCCGGGCCTTGGGGCTAGGGCAGCCTTGGTCGTTGCCGGCTGTAGCGGTGGCGGCGCGGACGATGACTCCGGGTCCGCAGGGATCCGGGCCTGGCTGCCCAGTCGGGTCCTGGAGTTGGTGTTTTCCTACCTGGAGCTGTTGGAGCTGCAGAGCTGCACCCTGGTGTGTAAGCACTGGTACTGCAGCCTACAGGGCGATGAGAACAGCGAGGTGTGGCAGAGCCTGTGCGCCCGCAGCTTGGCAGGAGAGGCTCTGTGCACGCACATCCTCTGCAACCTACCCAGCTACAAGGCCAAGGTACGTGCTTTCCAGCATGCCTTCAGCACTAATGACTGCTCCAGGAACGTCTATATTAAGAAGAATGGCTTTACTTCGCATCAAAACCCTATCGCTCAGAGCACTGATGGTGCAAGGACCAAGATTGGTTTCAGTGAGGGTCACCATGCGTGGGAAGTGTGGTGGGAGGGCCCTCTGGGCACTGTGGCAGTGATTGGAATTGCCACAAAACGAGCCCCCATGCAGTGCCAAGGTTATGTGGTATTACTGGGCAGTGATGAACAGAGCTGGGGCTGGAATCTGGTGGACAATAACCTACTACATAATGGGGACGTCAATGGCAGTTTTCCACAATGCAACAATGCACCAAAATACCAGATAGGAGAAAGAATTCGAGTCATCTTGGACATGGAAGATAAAACTTTAGCTTCTGAACGTGGATATGAATTCCTGGTGGTTGCCTTTAGAGAACTTCCAAAGACCTGCTTATATCCAGCAGTTTCTGCTGTAAATGGCAACACAGAAGTGACTTTGGTTTACCTTGGAAAACCCTTGGATGGATGACAGTGGCTTTGTTTGGATGAAAGACAGACTGGAGAAGAGATCTACTTGTGGAAAGTAGAATCATGAAGTGACAGTGTCATATGTGCATGTCCAAGAAACATCTGGAAAAACACATGAAGTTGTAAACTGGAGAAGCAACTCTATAACAGATTATCTTAGTGTTTCCTCTTTCCACTGGGCCAGAAAAATCCTCAGGGTTGCAGTTGGTTGAGTGGGCAGTTGACATATGCATGTTGCAACAGATTTGTCTCTGTTAGCAATGTGTTATTTCCAACTTTAAAGGTGAGATTTTAGGGACACCATAAAAGGATAAGGATTTTTAAGTAATGTGTTTGTGAAGAATTAATCCCATCTTACAACATCCTGTTCTTTCTCCAGTCCCTTTTTATCCAGCCAGCTTGACTATTAGAAAAGTATGAAACAGGTTGGGTTTTAGTTAATATTTTTAATATATTGAGAAGCATGGTCTGCCTGGACTGCACTTCTCTAACAATGAGAAATAAAATTGTGCAGCTATTTTAAGTTTTGTATATACAATATGTAAAAAAGAACTGTCAAAAAAAAAGGACAAAGGGTTTGCTTTGTTCTATTTCAGTTTCTTAAAAAACCACTACATGGTACAAAATCAGAATTCACATTAGGGACAATTGTGTAACTATGAAGAGGAGAATTTTAAGAGGAGATGTATTTGCTCATTTGGTCTTACTTTTGACTCAGTTCCCATAACTGTTATAGTCTCGTTGGCTGTTGGCTTGTTTTGATTTTTGTTTATTTAAACCATCAAAATTATAAGACTCCTCAATCTCCTGGCTAAAGATTGAGGGAAGGCAAATCTATTTCTAATTATTCATATATCAGTAAAGATGATTTAAACATAATAGTAAAATATGCATCTTCAGATATCTGAATTTATTTTTTGGCCTTCTGAGAAAGTATCTCATAACACAAAACAATGCTATGTGCTCTTATAGTTCTCAAATATGAAAGCTACTAGACATACAACCTAGGAAAAGAATTGATTAATGATTCTTTTATTTTCTAACTTTATAATGCTGTAGATATTATTAAAATTTTTTAATTTCATATTGTTTACATCATGTAACAATCCAAGCCTCAAACTCTTCATTGAGGCTATCAGAAAGATGTTTACTTACTCATATGAAACAGTGCCAGCCTGAAGGAGGTTAATTTTATTAATCTCATTATAGATAATTGTCCCCACGGGACTTGAAATATAACGCCTTGTGCTGAGAACTTCAGGTTGGCAATGTTTTGAAGTTTTCATTGGAGGAGAGCTTAACATTACTTCCTATTTTGATAAATCTTATTTTTCTTCATTAACACTCTTTTGATTAATAATCCAACACACATGATCCGAGATTTTTCTTTTGTTAGAAGAGAAACAAACATCTTTCTGTAGAAAGTATAAATTACATGGTTTCAGATACATAAGAATTAATTAAGAAAAGTGAAATCTTTGTACTTTTTAGATTATTGTTGTATGTATATTTTGTTTTAAGTCTAATAAAATTAGGTACAGCAAGCAGCTTGCTGGGGTTCTTGGGTTGCTCCTTGAGAGTTAAAATGATCAATATTCCTGTGAAGCAGGAGATGTCAGCCATAGAACAAAGATTTGTTATTGCTACCTGAAAGGTTTACAAGTATTTGTTGAGTATTTGGTATGTTGTTTGAAAAGATGAAATTTGTTAAAGATTCTTTTTGATATCTATGTCAAGAAAAAGTCACTTTGTACAGAGTGAAAGTATATGTTAAATGTATTAGAGAATATAGCTAACACAGAAATTGTTTTTTCTTGTTGTAGAACAACTCAATTGGCAAAGTCTAAATGATTAAAGAAGAGAACTGGTTCAGGATGAAAATTGACTAGTTATAAAGTGATAAAGTTCTTTAAGTACTTGCTGCATTTTCAGGTTGTGATATGGTCGATTTCAAGAGCATCTGCTAAGAAATTTGTTTATAACTTCTATTTTGTCTTGTTAGTAAATGTTCACTTACAACAAAGTTTTGAAGGTGTTTACTGGAAAACAAAAACATGGTTATTCATTCCATATTGAACCTAGAATCAAATAATTGCCTAAATATTTAACAACAAGCCATTCTTATATCAAAGATTTGAATTCCCTAATATCCCCTTTGCAAGTTTTGTAAAATGGAGTTTCATATTTAGCATGAGCATCAGGAGAATAAAGAATCTTCATTTATAAAAAAAAAAAAGAGTCCCAGGGTACCTATGTATTATCCTATGTATTAGATTTAGATGCTGAGATATGGTATCGTTTTAATATTAAATCCACAGGGCCAAGATCATATTAGTTTTAGATGCTATAGTATGGATGCTATGATGCTACATTAATATTAAATGCCACAGGACATGAATTTTATCAGATTTAAATGCTCTACTGTGATTATTATATCAGTATTAAAGGCCATAGATGGCTAACATATCAGTTTTACATGTAATACTATGGATTTCTTACTAATACTAATGACCATGGGGCAGCTATGTTATCAGTTTTAGATGATATAATAAGGATATCGTATTAGTACTAATGACCATGGGGCAGCTATATTATCAGTTTTAGATGATATAATAAGGATATCATATTAGTACTAATGGTCACCAGATAGATATGTATCAGTTTTCATTGCTATAGCAAGTATATTGTATTAGTAGTAGAGGCCACAGGGCAGATACTGAATCAATTTTAAGTGATACAGGCTGTATATCTTATTTGTACTAAAAGCCTGGGGGAAGTTATTATATGAGTTTCAGATAATATGCTATTATTATTATGATGCCATATTGGTAATTTTTGTATTTGCTTTAGATGCTACAGTATGTATATTATTTAGTATTAAGCCCATAGTACAGCTATTATATTAGCTTAGATGCTACAGTGTAAATATTATATCATATCAATATTAAAGAACACAGAGCAACTATCAAATCAATATTAGACACTGTAATAGAAATACAGTAGTTTTAAAGGCCACATGCAGCTATTTAATCAGTTTTTGATGCTATAATATGGACATCTTATCAGTATTAAAGGTCACAAAGCAGCTATTTTGCCAGTTCTTAATGCTAGTCTTTTATTACATTTGATTATATAATATAGATACCTTGTGAGTACTAAAGGCCATATTTATACTATAGATATAACATTAATACTAAAGACTACAGGACAAAAAAATGGATTATCATTTTAGTACAAATGTTTATGAGTTAACTATTATATAATCAGAATTAAACACCACAATGCAGATAATTTATCATTTTTTATGCTATACTATGGATTACTTACTATAACATCAATGAAGGCCAAAGGCAGCAATTTGTCAGTTCCTTGGGTTATATTATGAATAAATATCACTACCAAAGGCTCTATGGCAGTTACTTTGTCAGTTTTTCATGCTCTATTATCGATGTCATATCATGTGATAGCCATAGGATCTGTTCCATAAATTTTTCATGGTGTTATAAGAACAGCATAACCATACTAAGTTACACAGGAAGCTATTTTATCCATTTTTATGCTACAACATGAACATCAAATTAATATTAAAGGTCAAAATATCACTTTTATCACTCGATGCTATAATTTGGATAACTTTTCAGATTTAAAGCCCAAAGGCAGCTAATAGCTCTGTCTTGACAATATAAAATGGATTCTTTATCAGTCTTGAAGGCAAAAGAGTATCTGTTATATTAGATTTAAATACCATGATATGGAGAATTGATTAATGTGAAAGGCCACAGGGCAACTATAATATCACTTTCAGTTTTCAAGAATATATGTCATAGAAGCATTAATGTCAGAGGGCAGTTATTATATGAGAATTGAAGCTCTACATGGATTTTATATTTATACTAAAGGCCTCAGGGAATGATTATATCAGTAATAAATGGTATCATAAGGTTACAGTATGAGCATTAAAGACCATAATGTGTATATCATGTGAGTTTGTGTTGCTGTGCAAATTAATATGACATTATTAACTAAAGAGAATAGAGAATGTAACATTACCTTTTGGTATAAAAGAAGCAGGCACATATAAATTTTTAAAACTATAATATAGATAGCATATCAGTATTGAGGGCTACAAGGCAGCTACTTTACCAGTTTTTGATGCAATAATGTGTATATTGTATAAGTATTAAAGTCCACAGGGCAACTATTATATCATTTTTATATGCCATAGTATGGGTAACATCTCAATACGAAAGGCAACAAGGCAGATGCTGTAATACAGATATTGTATTAGTATTAATGTCACAGAGAAGCCATTTTATCAATGTTTCATGCTACATATGGATAAAGCCACAAGGCAGTTAATTGTAAGTTTTTCACATTATATTACAAATATTGTATCAGTATTCAAGGTCACAATGCAGCTATCTTACCAGTTTCTCATGGTATAATAGGAGTATACTGTCAGCATTAAAGGCCCCAATTAAGTTATTTTATCAATAGTTGATGCTCTAATATGCATATCTTATGAGAACTGAAGTCTACAATGCAGCTATTTTATCAGTTTTTGATGCTATACTATGGATATAACATTAATAATAAAAGCAAAAGACCTGGATCATCTTAGCACAAAATCTAGAAGGCATCTTTGAATTAGATTTGGATCATACAACATGAGCATTAATTTCACTTGCAACAATAAAATACCCAATTATATTAAAATGAGGAGAATTTAATATATTAGTTTTACCCTCTATCATTTGGATATCATATCAACATGAGGGTCATAGGGCTCCTGTCTTTATTAGTTTAAATTTCTTGTATGGATATTTTTTAATGTTAAGGCCTCAGGTGAGTTATAATATTGCATTTAGAGGCCACAGTATACCTATAATATGGATATTTGATCAGAACTAAACACCACTTGTTAGTATGACTATGACATTAATGTTCAATGCCCCCTGTAGCTACTATATTACTTTTCAATGCTAGAGTATGGATATCTCATTAGTATTAAAGTTCAAATCACATCTTTTATGTTAACTTTAGATGCTATGGGATAGATTTCATGGGAGTATAAAGGCGACATGGCAGGTATTGTACTTGTTTAGGATGCTGTAATGTATATATTGCATTAATATTGGACACCACAAGGGAACCTTTATGTGACTCTTAAAAACTCTACTAGTGATCTCCTATTAACTATAAAGGCCATAAAGAAGCTATTGAGTCAATTTTGGGTTCTGTATTCTGAAGATCATGTTAATTTAGAAGGCACTGTAGCACCTACAAATATATTTTCCATGACAAAGTCAGGATGTCTGACTAGGGTTAGAGGACCTGTGGCAGCTATTTTGTGAGGTTTTGATGGGATAGTACAACATCATGTCAGTTTTCAAGGCCACAAGGTCAGTATATACTGTAATCAGTGTTTAAAGCTGTAACAGGGATATTGATCAGAATTAAACACCACTTGTCAGCTAATTGATCAGTATTTCATGCTATGTGATGGATAGCATATCAACACTGGAGGCCACAAGGCAGGACTTTGTTAGTGTCTCATGTTATCTTATGGAAAACTCTCATTACCAAAGGCCAGTGGCAGCTTCTCCATCACTTTTCATGCTCTGTTGTGGATGTCGTGTCATATTGAAGGCCAAAAGGGACCTGTTTCATAGGAATAGAACAATAGTACTAAAGGACACAGGGAAGCTATTTTATCAGTTTTTGATGCTATAACATGGATATTATATCAGTATTTAAAGGGCAAAGTGCATCAATTTTATCACATTTGATGCTATACTTTGGATATATTTTCAGATCTGAAGTCCAAAGGCAGCTATTTTATCAGTTTTGATGCTAGAAAATGGATATCTTATCAGTATAGAAGGCAACAATGCCTCTGTTATATTAGTTTAAGATGTAATTTTATGGATGATTACTATTAAAAGCTACAGAAAGTTGTAATATCAAATTTGGTTTCCAAATATGTCAGAGTAACATTAATGTCACAGGCAGTTAACATATGGGAATTGAAGTTCTACATGGATATTCTATTTTTACTAAGGAACTCCAAGGAGAGATTGTATTAGTAATGAGTGATATAATGGGGTTATCATATGAGCATTAAATGTTACACTTTATGTAGTACATTTTTTCACGATGTTGTACTATGGATATGTTACATACCCATTTTCCACTCAGTACAAAAGACCTACAAGGCAGGTGCACTATCAGTTTTTGAAGCTATAATATAGATACCATATCAGTATTGAGGGTCACAAGGCAGAAACCTCAGTTGGACTGCTATAATGAGCGTATGAGTATTGAAGTCCACACACCAGCTATTATATCATTTTATATGCTATCATTTGGATAACATCTCAATATGAAAGACCACAAGGCAGCAATTTTATCAAGTTTTGATGCTATGTTAAGAATAGAATGTTAGTGTTAAGGCCACAAGGAATCCATTTGATAAGTTTTTCATGCAGATTATGGATAAAGTATCACTATTGAAGGCCACAAGGAAGGGGATTGTTAGTTTTTCACATAATATTATGGACATCTTATCAGTATTCAAGGTCACAAGGCAGCTATTTTATCGTTTTTGGATGCTATATGATGCTCACCTTGTCAGAACTAAAGGCCACAATGTAGCTGTTTTACTGGCTTTTGATGCTATACTATAGATATAACATTAATACTAAAGACCACAAGGCATGTAAATTAGTTTATTATGTTAGTACAAATGTCTTCAAGACAACTCTCATTTTAGATTTGGATGCTGTAGCATGGATATTATATTAACATTAAGGGAAGCTATGATATTAATTTTGCATATTATCAAATGATATCTAATTGAATTCAAAAGGGGGTAAATCATTATGATAGCATATCTTCCTATAGTATGGATATTACATCAATATTAGGGCCACAAGGTACCTCTCATTATTAGTTACATTCTGTAGCATAGATTATTACTACATGGATATTAAGACTATAGGGGAGCTAAAATATTGCATTCAAAGTTCACAGTATGGATATGATGTTAATATTAATATTTTAGCTATTATAGCTACAATAGCTATTATATTACTTTTGCATGCTATAGTATGCATATAATATTAGTATGCAGGGCAAAAGTGTATCTCTTTTGTTAACTTTAGATGTTCTGATACAGATTTCATAAGAGTCAGAATGCCATGGAGCAGGTATTATAGTAGCTTAAGTTACTACAATATGGATACTTTATTAATATTGGACACCATAAGGGAACCATTTTATGAATTTTAAAAACTACATTAGTGATATCCTATTAGTTGGAAACGCCACAAAGAAGTTTTAGAAGCTGAATTTTGAAGATCATATTAATTTAAAAAGCCATGTAGCACCCAAAACATTCATTTGTCATGATGAAATGAGGACGTCTGGTTAGGGATAGAGGACACATGGAACCTATTTTGTCAGTTTTGATGCTATTATATGATATTGTATCAGTTTTCAAGGCCACAAGGCTAGTACATTTTAATCAGTGATGCTATCCATAATATGAATATCCGATCAGAATTAAACACAACAAGGCAGTTAATTGATCAGTTTTTCATGCTGTCCTAAAAATTACAAATCACCAATGAAGGCCACAAAGCAGTACTTTGTTGTGTTCTCATGTGGATAAATCCCACTGCTGAGGGCTCTAGGGCAGCTATGCTATCACTTTTTCATGCTCTATTATGGATGCCATGTCATATTAGAGGCCACAAGTCACCTGTTTCATGAATTGCTCATGGTGTCATAGGAATAGCCTAACAGTACTGTAGGACATAAGGAAGGTATTTTATAAATTTTGATGGAACAACATGGATGTCACATCAGTTTTAAAGGCCAAATATATGAATATACTTTGCTGGTATAATTTGGATAACTTTTCAGTCTTAAATTGCAAAAGTCAGCTATTTTATCATTTTCTGATGCCTCACAATGGCTATTCTATAAGTATTAAAGGTCACAGGATCTGTAATATTAGGTTGAAATGTCATTACATGGATAATTTATTAATATGAAAAGCCACAGAGCAAAAAAAAAAACAAAAACAAACAAACAAAAAAAAAGCCACAGAGCAGTATACTATCAATTTGTTTTCAAAGACAGATGTCATAGTAGTATTAATATCACAGGACAGTTATATAAGAATTGAAGCTGCACGTGGATATTGTATTTTTACTAAAGGCCTACAGGAAGCAGTTTTATTAGCAATAAGTGTGATATGCTAACCTGGTTATCATATTAGCATTAAAGACCCCACTGCATATATCATGTGATTTCATAATATTGTATGGATAAGTATGACATTAGGAACTAAAGACCTCAGAGAACATCACATGGATTTTATTTTTAGTACAGGAGACTAGAGGCAGCCTCATTATCCATTTTTAAAGCTAAAATATGGATAGCATATCAGTATTGAGGCCATAAGGCAGCTATTTTATCAGTTGGAATGCTATAATGTGGATTTCATATGAGAAATGAAGTCCGAAGTGCTGCTAATATCATTTTTACATGCCATTACATGGATGACCCCTCAATACGAAAGGTCAAAAGGCAGCAATTTTATCAAGTTTTGATATTATAATATGGATATCATGTTAGTTTTAAGGCCAAAAGGCAGTTATCACTTTGATACTATCAAATGGACATCTACAATATTGAAGGCCACAATGCATCCATTTTATTAGTTGTAAATGCCATTATGTGGCTAATTTATTAATATTAGAAGACTTAGGGCAGCTGTAATATCAACTTGGTTTTCAAATACAGATGTCATAGTAGTTTTAACATCATAGAACAGTTATTATGTAAAAATTGAAGCTCTATGGGGACATTATATTATTATGAAAGGCCTCTAAGGAGTGATTACATTAGTAATAAATGCTATCATAGTTAACATATTTGCTTTAAAGGCCATACTGTATATACTATGTTATTTTGTGATGCTATATAATTAATATGACATTAATAACTAAATACCACAGGTTTGTAATATGGATTTTGTTTTCAGTACAAAAGTTCACAAGGTAGCCACATTTTTAGTTTTATTATTTAACTATAATATGAATACTATATCAGTATTGAAGATCACAGGGCAGCAAGCTTATCCGTTTTTGATGCCATAATGTGAATTTTGTAAGAGTATTGAAGTCTGTAGGGCAGCTGTATCATTTTTACATGCTATAATTTGAATAACATCTCAGTATGAAGGGTCACAATGCAGCTATTTTATTGGTTTTTGATGCTGTTCTCTGAATATAACATTAGTACTAAAGAACACAGTCCTTTAAATGGTTTGTTATTTTAATATAAATGTCTACAAGACATCTCTTTTCTTAGATTTGCATGCTATAACATGAATATTATATTAACATTAAATACCTAAAGAAAGCTATTGTATTAATTTCACTTGCTTCATAGTGATATCAAAGTACTACTACAACCAGGATAAGTTGTTAAATTAGTTTACTTGCTAAAATATCAGCATTATGTCAATATCAAAGTCACAGGGAAGGTATTATATTAGTTTAGATTCTGTAGTTTGGATATTCTGTAGTTTGGATTAAAGACCACAGGAGAGCCATAATAATAAATTTAGAGGTCACAGTATATAATAGCTGTTACATTAGTTTATGGTACAGTAGTATGGATATATTAGTATTAAGGACCACAGGGCAGGTATTATATTAACTTTAGATACTATAACATGGATATCATATGAGTATAAAGGGCAATATTCAGGTATCACAATAGTTTTAGATGCTGCAATATGGGTATTTTATTAATATTAGAAAATGATATATTATTTTCACTGCCTCATTATTGATATGATATTAGTTACGAAAGTCACAAAGCAACTACCTTGTCAGTTTTCAATACTCTAACTTGAATACCATATCAGTACTAAATTCCATGAGGCAGCTGCATTATCAGTTTTTCATGCTATATTGTGGATAAAATACCACTTTGAAGGCTATAAGGCAGCCTTAATCAGATTTTCATACTATCGTATGGCTGTCATATCAGTATTAAGGCCACAGTGAAGCTCATTTATCAGTTTTTGATGCTACACTATGGCTAGAACATTAATACTAAGACCACAAGTCTTGTAAAATGGATTATCATTTTCTACAAAACTACAAGACGCTCATATTAGATTTGGATGTTATAAATGAATATCATATCAACATTAAATTCCACAGAGAACTATATTAATTTTACATGCTACATATTGATATCAAAACCAGGTATCACAATGAGAATGTTATTACATTAATTTTGCTTGCTAAAGTGTGGATATTTGTACTATATTCTTATTAAAGGCCACATGGCCACTGTTGCACTAGTGTTAGATGCTTACTATGGATATTTTATTATTACTAAAGATCAAAGGTCATATATTAGTTTCTTATGTTATAGTATGGATATGACATTGATACTTAAGTACACTGTGCATGAAACATGGACTATCATTTTAGTGGAAAAGGCTGCAAGGCAGCTATTATATGAGTTTTGGATGCTACATCAGGTATATTATATTAATATTAAAGGCCACAGGGATGCTAGTATATTAATTTTACCTGGTATACTATGGATGCCTTAATGATATTAAAACCACAGGACAGTTATTACATTAGTTTTAGATGCTACTGTGCAGATATTACATCAATATTAACAACCACAGGTTAGCTTTTATATATCTCTTAATTGCTAAAGAATGGCTAGTTTATTAATAATAAAGTTCACAGGGCAGCTATAGTATTAATTTTATAGGTTATACCATGAATATTATATTAATATTAAAAAACAATGCAGCTATAATATTATTTAGGATGACAAAGTATGGATACTATATTAGTATTAAAGATCAGTGGACTGCTATTTTATTCATTGTAGATGCTATAGCATGTATATCATGTAAGTATTGATGGTCCAGGGAGCAATTATATTATTTTTAGATATTACATTATGGACATTTACATGAATATCAAAGGACACAGAGCCACTATTATGTTAGTTTTTGAAGACACAATATAGTTATCATATTAATACGAAAGACCACAGAGCAGTTACTATACTAGTTTTAGGTCCTAAACTGTGGATATTGTATAGTACTGAGGGAAGAGAGCTGATATTATATTAGTATTCACTGTTATAATGTGGAAATTATATTAGTACTAACAGCCACAGGGCAGGTGTTTTATGAGTTTTATACATTACAGTATGGGTATCATGTTAATAATTAAAGCCATAGGCAAGCTATTATATCAAATTTAATTACTACAGTGTGGAGACTATGTAATATGGCTATAGTACAGCTATCACATGGTATTTAAAGACCACAAGGCAGCTACTATTTCATGTTTAGGGGGACATAAACATGTGATGTGTTATTAGTATTAAAGACCACAGAAGAGCTATAATATTAGTTTTAGAAGTCACAGTTTGAATATGATGTTAATATTAAATGCCACAGGGCAGCTATTATATTAACTTAAGAGGCTACATTATAGATATTACATTGGTTATAAAAGCCACAGGGCAGCTATTTTATCAGTTTTTGTATGGATATTATATAGTATTAAAAGACCACAAGGCAGCTATTAGTTCTAGATACTGTGGTATGAATATCATCACTATTATATGGTATAGTATATAAATTATATTAGTATTAAAGGTCACAGGGCAACTCATATTAGTTTTAAAAGCATATAGTTTATCCAGGCACAGTGGCACACACCTGTAACCCTAGTGGTTTCGGAGGCTGAGGAAGGAGGATCACAAGTTCAAAGTCAGCCTTAGCAAGATCCTGTCTGAAAAAAATAAAATAAAATAAAGGACTCAGGATGTGGCTCAGTGGTTCAATCCCAGGAACAATAAAAAAAAAAAAAAGAACAGCATATAGTATAAATATTGCACCAGTATTAAAGATCATGTGCAGCTATTATATCAGTTTATGAAGCTACAATATGAATATAATATTAACATTTAAATTCATGACAATTACATTAGTTTAATAGTAATTGTATTACTTCAATGTTTAAGGCTACAGGGCATATATTTCATCAGATCAAATGCTATACATGGATTTTACATTAAGGTTAAAGGCAACAAGGCAGCTAAAATATTCATAGAAGATTCTACACTATACATGTTAAAATGTTACTAAAGGTCAAATTCAACTATTACATTAGGTTAAGATATTATTGTATCAATATTACTTTTACTCAAAAGCCAGATGTCAGCTGGATAAAATATTAGTTTGAAAGGTCACATGTCAGCTATTACATTAATTTTAAATAGCAAAGTATGATAGCAGGGTATAAATATTGCACTTATATTATACAATTAATTAATTACATAATGCAATTATTAAGTAATTACATAATGAAAATTACATTGTAATTATATATAATATCTATTCCATGGATGTTAAGGGTCAAAGGCAGCTGTTTTATCAGTTTTAGGTGCTAATGTATGGCTATAATATTAGTATTAAAGGTCACAGGATATACATTATGCTAACTTAAGATGCTATAGTATGGATAATACATCAATATTGAAGGCTGCAGGGCAGCTATTCTATTTATTTTAGATGCTATAGTAAGTACATAATTTTAATATTAAAGGCTACAACACAGCTGTTTTATTAGTATTAGAAGTGGCAATATGTATGTTAATATTAAAGGCCACAGAGATTTGTTTTATAAGTTTTCTGTGCTGTAGTATGGATATTATATATATCAGTAATAGAGGCTACAGGGTAGATATTGTATCAGTCTTAGAAGCTATAGTATGGATATTATATTAATTTAAGAGACTGCAGGCACCTACTCTTTTAATTTACTATAAGATGTTATAATATTAGTAATAAAGGGCACAGGGAAATGATTACACCTAGTTTTAGAGGAAACAGTAGGGATAACATTAATTTTAAGGGCCACAGGGTCATTATTATATTAGTTTTAGAAGTTTAGTATGGATATCATATTAGTATTAAAGGCCTCAGATTGGCTCTTATATCAGGTTTTTGTGTTAAATATGTAAATCATATTAATATTAAAGGAACAAAATAGTAGTTTTATAGTTTTTCATGCTGTAGTATGGATATCATATGGGTAATAAAGGCCACAGGGAAGTTGTTATATTAGATTTAGAGGACACAGAATGGATATTTTATTAACATTAAGTCTAAAGGGCAGCTATCTTATTAGTTTTAGATGTTATTCTATGAATATTACATTAATATTAAAGAGCACAGGGAAGTTATTACATTAGTTTTACATGGTATAGTATAAATATTACATTAGCATTAAGACCACAGGACAGCTATTATTTTACTTTCACACTGTGTAGTATACATGTTATATTAATACTAAAGCCTGAAGGGCAGTTATCATATGAGTATTGGATGCTATATTATGGATATCATATTAGTATTAAAAGTCATGGGACACACATTAGTTTAAGCTTTAGTATGAATATACATTAAATAAAGACACAGATCACATTTTATATTAGGTTAGATGTTATAGTATGAATATTACATTAATAATAAAGACCAAGGACATACATTATATTAGTTTAAGATGCTATAATATAGATATTACCATTAATGGGCATAGGACAGCTCTTCTATGTGCTTGAGATGCTATAGTATGTCTTTAATTTCACTACAAAAGACTATAGGACAGCTGTTATATTACTTTTGGATTATATGACATGGAGGTTATATTACCAGCCATGAGGTAGCTATTATATAATTTTAGGTGCTATATTATAGATATTACATCAGTATCAAAGACCACAGGAAAGGTATTGTAATTTAAAGTACACAATATATTTATCATACTAATATTAAAGGCCACTGGCAGCTATTATACTATGTTTAGAGGCCATAGAAGGAACAGTACATTAGTATTAAAGATCACAAGGTATCTATTATACTAGTTTTAGATCCTATTGTATGGATATAATATTAGTACTAAGAACACAGGACATGTGTGGTATTAATTTAAGATGCTATGTTATTGCTATTATATTAATATTTAAGATCACAAGGCACCTATTATATTAGACATGCTATCATATGGATAATACATTAATATTAAAGAACACAGGGCATCTATTATGTTAGCTTGAGGTGCTATAGTACAGATATCCTATTAGCATAAAAGGTCACAGGCAGCTAATATATTAGTATAAGATTCTGTAGTATAGCTATTACATCAATATTAAAGGCCATTGGTAAGCTATTGTATCAGTTTAGTTTTAAAGGCTATATTATGGATATCATATTAGTATTAAAGTCCTTGAGGTAGCTACTATATTCACATTAGACGCTACAGTATGGACATCATATTAGTATTAAAGGCAAAGGACATATATTGATTTAAGATGATATATATATATATATTACATATATATATTACATTAATAGTGAAGAGCACAGGGCATCTATTAGATTAGATGAGATGAGACAGTATGTATATTACATTAATGTAAAAGTCCACAGGGCAGTTATCATATTAGATTGAGATGGTATATTATGCATGTAATATTACTATAAAAAACACAAGGCATCTATTATATTAGTATTGGATGCTCTAATATGGATATCTTGTTAATATAAAAGCCATAAGGCAGCTATTATAATAATTTCAGATGCTACCGACTAGATATTATAATAACTTTTAAGCCATAGGACAACTATTATATGAGCTTTGGATGGCACAGACTGGACATCTTTGATATCTTTAATATTAAAGACCACAGAACACTTATTGTGTTAGTTTTAGATTTTACAGAATGGATATCATTAGTATTAAAGACTATAGGGTATTTATTATAATATTTTAGGTACCATTAGGCATCTCATATTAGTATTGAAGGCCACATGGAAGCTATTATACTGGTTTTAGAAGCCACAGTATGCATATTGTATTAGTGTGAAAGGCCACAAGGCAGCTATATCAGTTTTTGATGCTATGGTTTGGACACAGTATTGGTATTAAAAGGCCACAAAACAGCTATTACATTAGTTTCAGACAGTTATTACCTTAGTTTCAAACAGCTATTACATTTAGTTTAAGCTTTAGTATGAATATACATTAAATAAAGACACAGATCACATTTTATATTAGGTTAGATGTTATAGTATGAATATTACATTAATATTAAAGTCAAAGGACATACATTATATTAGTTTAAGATGCTATAATATAGATATTACCATTAATGGGCATAGGACAGCTCTTCTATGTGCTTGAGATGCTATAGTATGTCTTTAATTTCACTACAAAAGACTATAGGACAGCTGTAGTAATATTATGTTACAGTAGTAACATTATGGACAGTAGTAATATTATGTTAATGTTAAAGACTACAGGGAAGCTATTATACTAATTTTAGATACTCTGGAATAGATAGTATACACTCATTATAGGCTACATGGCAGATATTTTATTAGTTCTAGATGCTACACTAATAAATTTTCTATGAATATTAATACCAATGTCAGGTATTATATTGAATTTATATTTTATAGTAGAGATATATTAGTATAAATGCCACAGAGCAGCTGTTAGGATAGTTTAAAATGCTATAGAATGCATATCATATTAGTACTAAAGAACAGAATTCAGCTATTACATTAGTTTTAGATTAGTGTAGATATCATATTACTATAAAGGTCATAAGACAGCTATTATATTGGGTTTAGATGCTCTACTGTGGAGATTATATTAGTACTAAAATCCACTGGGTAAATATTATATTAGATGCTATAGCATGGATATCATATTAGTGTGAAAGGTCACAGAGCAGTTATTAGTCTTAGATGCTATTTTCCATGTTATAATATGTATATCATATATGTAAAACTAACATATTAGTTTTTAGATGCTATAATATGGATATCATTAGTATGAAAGGCCAAAGGGAAACTATTGTGTTAAGTTTAGACACTAGAGTATGGATAATATTAAAGGTCACAGAGCAACTCTTTTATTAGTTTTAGATGCTATAGTATGAATATATTAATATGAAAGACCTCAGGAAATCTATTTTATTACTTTCAGATGCTACAGTATGGATATAATATTGGCATGAAAGTTTACAGAGTAGCTCTTATATTAATTAGTCTTAGATGCCTGAGTATGAATATCATATTAGTATGAAATGTCACAGGGCAGGTGTGATATTAGTGTTACAGGCAACAATGTGGTTATTATACTTACTTTAAAGTCACAAAGTAGTTATAATGTTAGTATCAGAGACCACATTATAGGTATTATTTTACTAGAGGTAAAAGTATAATGTTAGATGCTATATTGTGAATATTATCTTAGTATCATTTGAGGCCACAGTGTGGACATTACATTAATATTAATTTCCAAAATTCAGGCATATTAGTATTAGAGGTCACAGGTTGAATGTGGCTCTTATTTGTGTTAGATGCAAACATATGGATATTGTATTATATTGACAGTATGGGTATTAATATTAAATGCCAAAAGGCAGCTATTAAATTAGTGCTAGATACTACAGTGTAGATATTATATTAGTATTCCAAGCCATAGTGCAGACATTGTATTTACATTAAAGAGCATATGACAGCTGTTGTATTAGTGTTCAAGACCATACTATGGACACTGTAGTAGTATCAGAGGCCACATGTGGATACATTAGTATCAAAGGTCACTATGGATAATGCATTAGCATTAAAGGCTGCACATGGATAACACATTGGCATTATCTCACCACCATAACCACATTATTATACAGCCAGGTCCGAGGAGGTGGTATGCACCCACTGATAGCTGCTGGATCTCAGCACAGGATGTTACAGTTCAGAGGTGCATGTGCATCCTCTCCTGGCACTCCTGAGAAATGGACAAAATTCAGTACTGTATTTAGTTTATTCAAGGTCATGATTTTGGAAATTCAAACTGAAATGAAAAGCATTCCATGATATTTCAAATAGGGGTGATCGAACAAGTTTTTGAAAACTTTATTGAACTTAATATATACACAAACTGAAAATCCTGTAAAAATTGATTCATAATAGTCCATAAATAAAATTTGAGAAAACTATAAAATTTCTAGCATGAAATAGAAGAGAATCTATATAATCTTAGACTTAGGGATGAGGGTGTGTGTATGTGTTCTGGTACTAGGGGAATCTAATATGGGCCTGCACATATACTGGACAAGCTCTCTAATACTGACCTACATTCCCAGCCCTTGGTAATGAGAGAACTCACAGTACCAAAAGCCAATGAACTGAAGAAAAATATTGATAACATGGACTTTATAAAATTAAATTTTTATCAGTTATGGTGTTGTATGCCTATAATCCCAATTGCTCAAAAGATTGAGGCAGAAGGATTGTAAATTTGAGGCCAGACTGGAAGATTTTAAAGGGGATGGGCCATAGCTCAATGGTAGAACATTTGCCTAGCATGTGTGAGGACCTGGGTTAAATCTCTAGCACTTCAAACAAAAAATTAAATTTTATACTCCATGAGAAAGAGAACAAATAGACAAGTCACATACATACACATTATTTACAAAACACATTTCTGAAATGAAATTTTTATTCAAAATATACTGAGAATTGTTAAAGTCAACAACTAAAAACCCAGATAAAATTGGTAAAAATCTGAACAGACACCTGACCAAATAAAATAAAAAGATGGCAAATAGTTATGCAAAATGATGCTCAGTGTTACATATCATTAGGAACCCACAAATTAAAACACTACTGAGGTAGCATGGCACAGCTATTAGAACTACTACACTCTAGAAATGGCATTGCACCAGCAGCTGCAGGATGTGGGACACCAGCACTCTCAGGCATTTCTGGGAGAAGACATGGCACAGCCACTTTACAGGAGAGTGTGCCAGTTCTTTGCAAAGCAAAGAAGTCTAATCTATGACCCAAAAGTTTGCCTATAAATTCTCTGCATCTAAACAAGTACTTTGAAAAATCATGTCCAAAAAACAACAGTATGTAATTATGCATAGAAGCTCTGCTGATGCTGATGAGATAAAAAATCAGAATGTCCTTCCATAGCTGAATGCACGATCAACACAGAATTAAAGGAATGAACCACTAACCTACACAGAGACACAGAAGAATCCTAGCTGGCATGCTGCTAAGTGAAATAAGCCAGGCTGAAGAGGCTACACATTGTATGGCCCACCTTTTATGGCATTCTATAAAAGACAAACTTACAGTCAGGTGAGGAGGTGCAGAAGATGAGGTTCAGAAGGGTCCCTAGTGCAGGAGCCCCCACATGGAGTTGGAGCACACCACCCTTCCTGTGCATGCAGGTCTTCAGCAACTCAGAAACTCCCTAAGTCAGTTTTTTCAGAGACTCTGGTGGAGAAATGGATGAAATGATGTAGGTATGATGGATTATTAACTCAATCTCCAGCTCCTTTCCCAAAGAATGAGGTGGGGGGAATGAAATTTCCAAGCTTTTAATCATTGCTTGGTCTTTCTCATGACCATCCTACAACCTGAAGCTGCCCCTAGAGCCTGCCAAGAGTCCTTGCTGGAGCAAAAGGTACTCCTGCCATCCAGAAGATTCTGGAGGATTTAGGATCTCTGCGTAAGGAATCAAGGTCAAAGGACAAATGTCAGGACAAAAGATGATTTTAATACCCTTATTATTTGGGAAATATGAAGGTTTTAGGAGCTCTGCACCAGGATCTGAGGACAGAAAACAAATGTGTGTTTCTTTTTATGCTGCAACCTGTAATCTGGAACAATAATGAATTAATTGCTCATAACCAATGAACTAATTACATGGCAGAGGTTAGGACCCAGGCTTCTCACTGCTAGGGTAAGAAGTTACAGATAAGCAAGGGGGGAAGAATGATCTCTGTAATAATGGATCAGAATCCACTGCCTGCAGATCAGTATAAACTCATGTTTATCTTAGTAAAAAACACAGATAGTTCCACAAAAACATACTTATAGTTGAAGGGGGCAGTAAGTCAGCTTTTCTGATGCTGTGACTAAAAGACTGAACCAGAACAACTGTAGAGGAAGAAAGGTTTATTAGAGGGCTCACAGTTTCAGAGGTCTTAGTACCTAGGAGGCCTCCTCCATTCCTTGGGGCTGGAGGTGAGGCACAACTTCATGGCAGAAGAGTGTGACAGAGGGAAACAGCTCACATGTTGATCAGGAAGCAGAGAGAGTTTCTACTCTCCAGATACAAAATATATACCCCAAAGTCATGCCCCCAAGTTACACCCCACCACTTCACTGATTGGATTAAGACTTTTAGAACCCAATAATTTCTCCTCTGAAACTTCTTGCATTGTCTCTCACATGAGTTCTGGGCGACACCTCACACCCAAACCTTAACACGGGGGTATAGATTATAACACACAGACACTTGTCAGTTGTGAGGATCAAGATGCAATGAGCACATTCAGTTGCCATATGGAAGATTTTAATATCACTTTCTAATAAAAGGGGACAGGGCTCTTTGAAGAAGTGGCCAATATTGGGACTGAGGCAGTAAATATATGAGTCAGTGTAATCTTGAAGTATCAGAAAGAAAGGAAATTGGGACAAAAACAAAAATTATGTTAAAAGACAACAGGAGACAATGGAAAGAACTCTCAATGGAAAGAACTCCCAATGGCTAAAGCAGGAACAAATTGAGCAATAAAATACTATAGAATTGGATAACAAACAACTTAAAGTAACTATTCAGATGTTCAGACTGGACTGAACACATAAACAAATGGAGTTGCCCAGAAATTTCTTGTGCAGAAGAATTCCAGATGATTGAGGCAGACACTATACACCAAGGAGGTGGAGCTAATTGCCTGCTCCATAAGTGTGGGCACTGCATAGTGACTTCCTCCAGGAAACATAGACAATGTGGCGTGCAGAGAATAGTGTCTTCATAGTGAGAAACCTGAAAGGCACTGCCTCAGTCAGTTAAGCACAGTCAGAACTGAAATGACATTCATCTTGAGGGCATGAGATAACAGAGCAGCTCTCTACCTCCGTGACCTGCTTCCCCCAGCCCCACAATGCCAGTCTAAATATGAGAAAAATAAGGGAACCCCAATAGAGAACAATATTCTTCAACACTGTCAAGGTCACTGGAATAAGGAACCTCAGAGAAATTGTCAGCCTAAGAGGAGTTATGGAGACATGATGTCATGTGGGGTTCTGGATGAAGTCCAGGGACAGGAAGTGGCAGAACTGAAAATCCAAAGGAAATATGACTTCAGTTAGCAGTAGCATACCAGTATTTGTTGCTCCTGACAAATCATCTAAGATGTTAATACGTCTGAGTTAGTGCACATTAGTCATAACAAGGGAAAAACCAGGTGGAAGCTACATGGGAAATCTGCATTTTCTTGGCAATTTCTGCATAAAACTAAAATTACTCTCAAATAAAATCTTAAGACACGGTTATATTTTTTCAAACATCTACTTGTTTAATTATCTATACAGTTAATTACAGGTAGCTCACACTCAGTTCTATATTTTATTATAAACACAAAATTAAATTTATTATGATACAAAATTAAATAATTCAAATATTTTACTCAAGATATGTGCCTATTTTACATGGTTTATGTTGAAGTAATAACATATGTGCAAACTTATTATTTTTTTATGCTGTCACCAGGTCCTGAGTCTTCTAAAAACCTGATCACTTTAGAGAAAAAAATAACATTTTGGAGACTATTTCAATTTATGGCTAAATTTTCTCAGAAGAGTGACTTTGTAAAAAAAAAAGTTATGATGATAAATTGACTCACTGTGAATTTGGATCCTTTATCCAAAAGAATCTTTGTCTTTTTTGCTTCTATGCATACCCTTTAGCAGCAATAGAATCAAATATTGTTTGGGACAAATACTCAAATAAAAGAAAAAGGTAAATGGAAATTGCAACCACCATAAGTGATGCCTCCCAAGCAGAAGAGTTTAAAAGGACACCAGCATCCATTTCTTCTGTGATGTCCTGCAGGAAGTGGTGAGATGTGAGGAGGAGCCCAGGTGGCAGCTCTGTCAGGAGTGACCTTAGATGCTACTATGATGTAGGAAAACACTAGACCTTCTAGAAGCCACAAAGAACTGGATGCCCAAACTCTTGTGTAATCAGATATAAAATAAATAATCACTACTCCTAGGAAACATGTTGACTGGAAACATAGTTCAGACTATCAAAATCAAAATACACTCCTTACTATTGTGAACTACCACAGCTTGCACAGCTAGACTATCATGAACAGCAGTGTCACATTGTAAAGTACATTCACATTAAGCAGACTATCAAAACAACAAGAAGGATTTACTGACTAGTAACAAGAAAGTGAATATAGTCTATCTTAGGAAATTATGAATATGTTGGAAACATATTATCCCAACATCAAAATCCTTCAGGACAAGTCAGACACTTTGACACACATCTGTAATCTCAGCTACTTGAGAGACTAAGGCAGGAGGATTGCAAATTTGAGGGCTCCTTGGGCAATTTAGCAAGACCCTGCCTCAAAATAAAGTTTCAAAAAGGGCTGGGGATGTATGTAGCTAAGTGCTTGCCTACCATGTGCAAGACCTTGGGTTAAGTCTCCAGTGTCAAAAAATTCTCCAGGCCAGACATCTGATCATAGACAACCACAGCAGGTGTAGAACAGGGCAGAAGACATTATGTCAGCCTCCTCAAAATGATTCAACTAAGTCTGTACTTCATTCAGCTCACAATAGTAATATGTCTAATCTCTGCTTCTACTAATTCAAATATGATAACCCTTTGAAATAGGGTAAAAAGTGTATGTTCTTTTCTAGTGAACCCAACAAATATAAGATGTACTCAACTCCATTCTACAAGAGATCTTATAAACACATAGGGGCACTGACATTAGAATAAAATGTAATCATGGCACTTCCCACATTAAATATCCCTAAGTACTAATAAACACATAATCTCAAAAGAAGAAATTCAAATTTCTGAACTCAAAAGCATGTTGGTATATTTTAAACTATAGTTTGAACAAAGACCACTTAATAGAGTTCTCCAACAATTATTCCTGAAAATATATGAAGCATCATGCTCATTAGATGACCCATCCCCTTGCTTCCAAGGAATAAGATAAACTTCCTGATGAACAGCTTTAATAAGACACATGTATTGCTTCCTAAATTTGAAAAGTAGAAAAAACATGTCTGTTTTAAAAGGTTACTTTTAGTAAATGTCTAGACTTACAAAAAGCAGCTAGGACTGTTCTCATATACTTTAATGATTTGAGTCTGGAAGAAATTTCATCTATAGTGGTTTTAAGTATGCAATATCAATAGTTGGCATTAAAAATATCACCATTCTGTTTCTATCTTCTAAAACTGATTTGAAAATTTTGCTTAGAATCATTTGACTGAAATTTGGAAGAAGTGTACTGTGGTGTATATGTGTATATGTAAATACATAATCTTTTAAAATCATACCTCTGGGTACTTTTGATGCTTGGGTTCTATGAAAGACATCTTCTGCATGTGGGGTAGGGTAGGCAGGTGTTGGGATCCAACCAAAGGCCTCTCATGTGATAAGCAAGTGCTCTTGCCACTGAGCTGCACATCCAGTCCCTAAGACATCTTAATAAGCAGAAATTAATTAAATCATTTAATATTACCATGAGAAATTTCAAACAATACAATTCTTTCAATCAAAAACAAAGTAAGTTAAAAGTATATCTTTAAAATATTGCTGATGAAAGATAGCCAGAGTTCACAGGCTTAAGAATTTTGTAGAAAACCAAAAAGAGGAAAAATTAAAAGTTGAATAGGAACCTACTGCACAGAACTGGGAACTGGGAAGACATGGGGAATTTTCTTATAAATACAGATATTGGAAAATGACACAAATAAGGAAATTACAAATCAATCAATTAGCATAGAAAAGCTTGGACTGTTGCTTAGAGATCTCCTACTGGAAAAGACCCGGGATCACCAGGACTCACAACTAAGTGTTACCTGACCTTTAACAAATTCTGATTTTATTTCAAATGTTCATGATCTAGAGGAAAGAGAAAGAGGTGACTTTCCTAAATTCAGTTTACAGTATATCAAAGCCTAATACAATCAAGGTATTTCATTCAATGTAGGACGTCAATATTTATACAACAAATACAAATTGTTTTGTGTACCATTACAAACATACTGCCAATTAGCTCACTGAAGGTGACAGCCTGCTTATCCTAGCCCAGCAGGAGTGGAGGCCTAGAGAAGGGGCAGGCCTAGAGGAGAGGCGGGGTCAGAAGAGATGGACCTGGAAGAGGTGGGCCTGGAGGAGGGTGGGAGGGGCAGGTCAGAAGAGGTGGGCCTGGAAGGGCGAGGCCTGGAAGCAGACCTAGAGGGGGAGGGTTGTCTGGTGGAGGGTCAAGGGACAACAGATAGTGAGGAGCAGCAGTCTTGATGGTCCCTAGCTCAGAGCCTCTCAATCTCCAACCTTCAGTCATGATATCCCACTGAAGGGAAGCACTCTGGAGCTGGGTGGAACCACAACAAGCCTGACCAGCCACCCACCATCGCACTAGTCACCAACAGCTGCCCTGAATCCGGGGTCAGTGGTTCCCTGGGCCATCCACTACCCCCTGCTTTTTACCCGCTGGCCTAGAAGTGCTGTGACAGTGGCAGGTAATCATTACATAATGCTAAGAGGAGAGGAGCCAGGCACGGTGGCTGACGCCTATAAAAGCTACTACGGAGGCTGAGGAAGGAGGATTGTGGCCAGTCTGGGCAACCTAGCAAGACTGTGTCTCAAAATAAAAAAGTATTAGGGATGATCAGTGGTGGAGGGCTTACCTAAGATGTGTGAAGTCCTGGGTTCAAGTCTCAGTACTGAGAGAGAGAGAGAGAGAGAGAGAGAGAATGCATTGTTATTATAAAGCTCATTTCCTTTTATTCTACCTTCATCATCATTTTAAAGCATTTGAACATTCATGGACAATGAACTATTTGGCAGAACAGTAGAGCTCTTAAAAACTAAAATATAGATTGTTAGTGGCGGGGGAAGCGTGGCAGGAGGCCCGGCGAGCTGACTTCCTCCTGGCCACTGGCGCGGGGTGAGGGGAAACCAGAGGAGTCCCCGAGGAAGCTGAGGTCAGCGCAGGAGGTGGCCTCCATTGACCTCTGGCGGGACTGAGCACAGGGAGACCAGAAAGTGGGCATGGGGGGAGCACCTTTAATGAAAAGTTTCAAAGACTGAAAAACTAAACATGAGGGTAGCAGGTGCTGCAAAGTTGGTAGCCGTGGCAATGCTTTTACTGACGTTTTATGATATTTCTCAAGTATTTGAAATAAAAATGGATACAAGTTTAGGAAATCTCTTTGTAAGATCAGCATTGGACACAGCTGCATATGGTGTGAAGAATAATGTTGGAAGAGGGATCAACTTGCCTTGGCAAATGGGAAAATAGAAGAAGTATTAGACACTAAGTATTTTGACACGTGGGGAGGAGATGTGGCACCATTTATTGAGTTTCTCAAGGCCATAAAGGATAGAACAGTAGTCTTAATGGGAACATATGATGATGGAGCAACAAAACTCAATGATGAGGCAGGACTGGCTCACTGCTGAATTGGGCAGCACATCTATAACTAGTCTTAGATTTAGAGACAACCAGGTCTTCTGTGGTGGGAAGTGCATTAAGACAAAAAACCCCTTTGAAGAGCACAGAAAGAACAATAAGGATACAAATAAATATGAAGAATGGCCTCAAGTTGTAGAAATGGAAGGATGCATTCCCCGGAAACAAGACTGAAAGAAATATGGAGAAAATGGAAGGAAATGCACTTTCAATATTAATGAGACACTCAAAGAACAAACTACCCATGAATATTTTAAGAGCATGCAGTCATCTTAGTGAGTGATATCAGGATTATTTGTTGCTAACGTAAATACCTGTCTTTGTAAGCAGTCTTCATGGGCAAATCACTGAACATTTCCTTAGAAGTACAATGTTTAGACTGCTATGATAATAACACACATCAATTCTAAAAGCATTATCAGTGGGTTACTGATCAGATTGTGAAAAACATATTGATATATATGTGGTCACTGTAAAAATTGATCATAGAATAATATGGCCTTTATGAAGGGGATTTTGTTTATAAATAAATATATAGGTATGTATCTGGCCTTGTGATAATATTATCTTTTAAAGTCAAAAGAGATTTGGCTAGTTGTATGTGCAATGTCACCTTATAGTCCATTTCTTCTGATGTAACTCTTATTCTTTATTTTCCCCTCTGAAGAAACTAAGAAATAAAATATTGGATATGAAAATATACATCAGATATGTGAAAAGCACAACAAATTCTTTAATGCACACAGCAAAAGTCAATATATAAATGTAGGTGGTCTTCAGGACCACACTTTATGAAATTTGTGTTAGTGATGTCAAAAACTTGATCTTGTATAAGCTATTAGAATGAAGCTGGAGGTGGAAACTCCACAAACCTGAGGAGCCAGGCCAAGTCACCTCCCTGACCTAATTATGTCACTTAGGACAGCTAAAACAGTATATTTAGAGCAACAAAGGTATATATTTTCCTTATTGGCATATACCAAGTGGTTTGAAAAGGGGTATGTTTAGTATCATGACACTTTGGATTTATAAACTGAGAAATTAATTTTATATTTACTTCACCTAACTTCATAATGGCAATTATTGCCCAAAACTACAGTGGCATATTTAGAAAATTCCTAATTAGTCAGTAGACTGATAATGTTTTTCAAATAATTTTATTTGAACTAAAATGACTTTATTCCCAGTTCTACATAAAAATATGGGATATCTAACTTTATCCTTAAGATGTTTACTAAATTACTTACTTTATTTTGCTTTCATTTTCCTAGGGCATTAAATACCTATTATGTATGAAGTATCTTAAACTGGAACATAAATAAATTTAATGATCAAACTACCTTTCACAGTACAAGGCAGCACTTAAATTTTGAATTTAAATTTTAGCTATTGTGTATAAAAATAACCTATAAGCAGTATTTGTTATCTTTCTGTAAGTTGAATATCTTCTGGATATTTCATAACTATTGATAACTTTTGGGGTACTACTTCTTCCCTCCAACTGAATGTCATTCATAAGTAAATGCACCTTATGTGTTTAAACAATTTTTGGAAACTTTTTAGATTTTTGGTGCCTATATACTCAATCACATTCAGCATGATATTTTGACATTTAAAATACTTCTCTCAATTCTTTAAGTTCAAAGAATAGCTATTTTACAGTTCCAGGGATTGTACAACAAATGTTGCAGTTTTTTATAATGAAAATAAATACATCTTGTTTTAAAACAACTAAGATATAAAGTCCCATTTGTTATAGATTGATAGATTCAACATAAAGAATTTCTAAAATGAAGGTGTAAGTTAGTGGAAAACCTAGAGTGGGCTCAGAGAAACCTCATTTTCCAACATATTGGCACAGTGCTGACCTTTTTTTTTTTTGCATTTTTTAAAATTTACTTTTATTGTAAACAAATGGGATACTTGTTGTTTCTGTTTGTACATGGAGTAACAGCATACCATTTGCATAATCATACATTTACATAGGGTAATGATGTTTGATTCATTCTGTTATTTTTTCCTTCCCCCCACACCTCCCACCCCTCTTTTCCCTCTATACAGTCCCTCCTTCCTCCATTCTTGCCCCCGTCCCATGCCCCATTATGTGTCATCATCTGCTTATCAGCAAGATCATTCTTCCTTTGGTATTTTGAGATTGGCTTATCTCACTTAGCAAAATATTCTCCAATTTCATCCATTTGCCTGCAAATGCCATAATTTTATTATTCTTTATAGCTGAGTAATATTCCATTGTGTATATATATATACACAATGTATATATATATATACATATATATATATATATATATATATCACAGTTTCATTATCCAATCATCGGTTGAAGGACATCTAGGTTGGTTCCACAGTCTGGCTATTGTGAATTGAGCAGCTATGAATTGATGTGGCTGTATCTCTGTAGTATGCTGATTTTAAGTCCTTTGGGTATAGGCCGTGGAGTGGGATAGCTGGGTCAAATGGTGGGTCCATTCCATATTTTCTAAGGAATCTTCACACTGCTTTCCAGAGTGGCTGCACTAATTTGCAGCACCACCAGCAATGTATGAGTATACCTTTTTTTACACATCCTCTCCAACACCTACTGTTGCTTGTATTCTTGATAATTCCATTCAAATTGGGGTGAGATGGAATCTTATTGTACTTTTGATTTGATTTATTTTATTACTGAAGATGATGAACATTTTTTCATCTGTTTGTTGATTGCTTGTAGATCTTCTTCTGTGAAGTGTCTGTTCATATCCTTAGCCCATTTGTTGATTGGGTTATTTGTATTCTTGGTGTAGAGTTTTTTGAGTACTTTATATATTCTGGAAATTAGTGCTCTATCTGAAGTATGAGTGGCAAAGATATTCTCCCATTCTGTAGGCTCTCTCTTCGCATTGCTGATAGTTTTCTTTGCTGAGAGAAAGCTATTTAGTTTGAATCTATCCCAGTTATTGATTCTTGCTTTTATTTCTTGTGCTCTGGGAGTCCTGCTAAGGAAGTCTGATCCTAAGCCAACAAGTTGAAGATTTGGACCTACTTTTTCTTCTATAAGATGTAGGGTCTCCGGTCTGATTTCAAGGTCCTTGATCCATTGTGAGTTGATTTTTGTGCAGGGTGAGAGATAGGGGTTTAGTTTCATTCTCTTGCATATGGATTTCCAGTTTTCCCAGCACCATTTGTTGAAGAGGTTATCTTCTCTCCATTGCATATTTTTGGCCCCTTTGTCTAGTATGAGAAAATTGTAATTATTTGGCTTTGTGTCTGTGTCCTCTATTCTGTACCATTGATCTACCGGTCTATTTTGGTGCCAATACCATGCCATTTTTGTTTTTATTGCTTTCTGGTATAGTTGAAGTTCTGGTATTGTGATACCCCCTGTTTCATTCTTCCTGCTAAGGATTGCTTTAGCTATTCTGGGTTTCTTATTCTTCCGGATGAATTTCATGACTGCTTGCTCTATTTCTGTAAGGTATGTCATTGAGATTTTAATTGGAATTGCATTGAATCTGTATAGAACTTTTGGTAGTATGGCCATTTTGACAATATTAATTCTGCCTATTCAAGAACAAGGGAGATCGTTCCATCTTCTAAGGTCTTTCTCAATTTCTTTCTTCAGTGTTTTGTAGTTTTCATTGTAGAGATATTTTACCTCTTTGTTTAGATCGATTCCCAACTATTTTATTTTTTTTGAGGCTATTGCAAATGGAGTTGTTTTCCTCATTTCCCTTTCAACTGTTTCGTTGCTTGTGTATAAAATTGCTTTATATTTATGCGTGTTGAAATTATAGCCTGCTATTTTGCTGAATTCATTGATGAGGTCTAGAACTTTTCTGGAGGAGGTTTTTGGATCTCTAAATATAGAAAAATGTCATCAGCAAATAGTGACAGCTTAAGTTCCTCTTTTCCTATTCGAATCCCTTTAATTTCTTTAGTCTGCCTAATTGCTCTGGCTAGAGTTTCAAGGACAATGTTGAATAGAAGTGGTGAAAGAGGACATCACTGTCTTGTTCCCATTTTTAAAGGGAGTGGTTTCAGTGTTTCTCCATTAAGAATAATGTTGGCCATGGGCTTAGCATAAATAGCCTTTACAATGTTCAGGTATAGTTCCTACTATCCCTAGTTTTTCTAGTGTTTTGAGCATGAAGTCGTGTTGTATTTTGTTGAATGCTTCTTCTGCATCAATTGAAATAACCATATGATTCTTATGCTTAAGTCTACTGACATAATGGATTACATTTATTGATTTACGGATGTTAAACAATCCTTGCATTCCAGGGATGAACCCCACTTGATTGTGGTGCACTATTTTCTTAATATGCTTTTGGATACAGTTTGCCAATATTTTGTTAAGGATCTTTGCATCTATATTCAACAAGGATATTGGTCTAAAATTTTCTTTCCTTGATGTGTCTTTGTCTGGTTTGGTTATGAGGGTGATATTAGCTTCATAGAATGAGTTCAGTAGGGTACCCTCCTTTTCTATTTCCTGAAATACTTTGAGAAGTATTGGAATGAGTTCTTCTTTAAAGGTCTTGTAGAACTTGACTGAGAATCCGTCTTGCACTGGGCTTTTCTTAGATGGTAGATTTTTAATGTCTTCTTCTATTTCAAGTCTTGATATTGACCTGTTTAAATTGTGTATCTCCTCCTGGTTTAGTTTTGGAGGAGCATATGTCTCATAGAAATTTGTCAATGTCTTTGGTAGTTTCTATTTTGTTGGAATAGACTTTCAAAGTAGTTTCTCATTATGTTCTGTATCTCAGTGGTATCTGTCGTGATATTTCCTTTTTCATCACAAATTTTAGTAATATGAGTTTCTCTCTCCTTCTCTTTATTAGTGGGACTAATGGTTTGTCTATTTTGTTTACTTTCTCAAAGAACCAACTTTTTGTTTTGTCAATTTTTTGAATAGTTTCTTTTCTTTCAATTTCATTGATTTCAGCTCTGATTTTAATTATTGCCTGTCTTCTACTACTTTTGATGTTATTCTGTTCTTTTTCTAGGGCTTGGAGCTGTAATGTTAGGTCATTTAGTTGTAGTGTTTTCATTCTTTTCTGGAATGCGCTCATGGAATGAATTTTCTGGCCTTCTTGGGTGCAAGAGTGAAGCATCCAGGGTAGTCAGAAAAGGACATCAGATTATACATGATTAAGATGATTCACGAAGCAAAGGATGAGATAAGAGAGCAAATGCAGGCAATGAATGATAATACCAATAAGCTGAAAGAGAATCTGCAGGAAACAAGATCATTTCAACAAAGAGATGGAGATTATAAAAAAAATGGAAATCCTTGAAATGAAGGAGACAATAAACCAAATAAAAAACTCAATGGAAAGCATCACCAAAAGACTAGACCACTTGGAAGACAGAACCTCAGAAAATGAAGACAAACTATTTAATCTTGAAAATAAAGTTGCCCAAACAGAGAAGATGGTAAGAAATCATGAACAGAATCTACAAGAACTATGGGATATCATGAAAAGATGAAATTTAAGAATTATTGGAATTGAGGAATGCACAGAGATACAAACCAAAGGAATGAACAACCTATTCAATGAAATAATATCAGAAAATTTCCCAAACCTGAAGAATGAAATGGAAAATCCAAATACAAGAGACTTACAGAACACCAAATGCACAGAATCACAACAGATCCACACCAAGGCACATTATAATGAAAATGCCTAACATTCAAAATAAAGATAGGATTTTGAAGACCCAGAGAGAAAAGCATCAGATTATATATAGGAGGGGGGTCCCAATATGGATAGCAGCCAACTTCTCAATTCAGACTCTAAAAGCTAGAAGGGCCTGGAACAACATATTTCAAGCTCTGACAGGACATGGTTGCCAACCAAGAATCCTATACCCAGCAAAACTAACCTTCAGATTTGAAGATGAAATAAAGTCCTTCCATGATAAACAAAAGTTAAAAGAATTAACAAATAGAAAGCCTGTGCTACAGAAAGTTCAAACAAAATATTCCACGAGGAGGAAATGAAAAACAACAATGTAGGTCAGCAAAGGGAGGAACTACCTTAGAGAAAAACCACTCCAAGGAGAAACCAAGCCAAATTAAAAACCAAAAATAAGCCAAATGACTGGGAATACAAATCATATCTCAATAATAACCCTGAACATTAATGGCGTAAACTCATCAATCAAAAGACATAGACTGGTGGAATGGATTAAGAAGAAAGACCCAACAATATGCTGCCTGCAAGAGACTCATCTCATAGAAAAAGACATGCACAGACTAAAGGTGAAAGGATGGGAAAAAACCTAAGATGCACATGGACTGAGTAAAAAAGCGGGGGTTTTGATCCTTATATCAGATAAAGTGGACGTCAAGCCAAAGATAGTCAGAAGGGATAGAGAAGGACATTTCATGCTTAAGGGAACCATAAATCAGGAAGATATAATGATAGTAAATATTTATGGCCCAAAAAATGGTGCATCCCTGTACATCAAACAAATCCTTCTCAATTTCAGGAATCACATAGACCACAACACAATAATTCTGGGTGACTTTAATGCACTGCTGTCACCATTAGATAGATCTTTCAATCAAAATCCAACCAAAGAAACCATAGAACTCAATAACACAGTCAATAACCTAGACTTAATAGACATATATAATATTCAATCCATCAAGGAGCGGATTCACTTTCTTCTCAGCAGTACATGGAACCTTCTCGAAAATAGACCATATGTTATGCCACAAAGCAGCCCTTAGGAAATGCAAAAAAATAGAGATACTGCCTTGTGTTCTATCAGATCATAATGAACTGAAAGTAGAAATCAATGACAAAATTAAAAACAGAAATTACTCCAACACCTGGAGACTAAATAATATGCTATTGAATGAAACATGGATAACAAAAAACATCAGCGAGGAGATAAAAAAATTCTTAGAAGTCAATGAGAAAAATGATACAACATATCAAAATCTCTGGGACACTATGAAAGCGGTACTTAGTGGAAAATTCATGGCATGGAGCGCATTCCAGAAAAGAATGAAAAGTCAACAACTAAATGACCTAACTTTACAGCTCAAAGTCCTAGAAAAAGAAGAACAGAATAACAGGAAATGTAGTAGAAGACAGGAAATAATTAAAATCAGAGCTGAAATCAATGAAATTGAAACAAAAGAAACAATTCAAAAAATTGACAAAACAAAAAGTTGGTTCTTTGAGAAAGTAAATAAAATAGACAAACCCTTAGCAACACTAACAAAGAGAAGGAGAGAGAAGACTCAAATTAATAAAATACATGATGCAAAAGGAAATATCACAACAGAGAACACTGAGATACAGAACATAATGAGAAGCTACTTTGAAAATCTGTATTCCAACAAAATAGAAACTACCAAAGATATTGACAAATTTCTAGAGACATATGCTCCTCCCAAACTGGACCAGGAGGACATACACAATTTAAACAGATCAATATCAAGCCTTGAAATAGAAGAAGACATTAAATATCTACCTTCCAAGAAAAGCGCAGGGCCAGACAGATTCTCAGTCGAGTTCTACAAGACCTTCAAAGAAGAACTCATTGCAATACTTCTCAAAGTATTCCAGGAAATAGAAAAGAAGGGTACCCTACCAAACTCATTCAATGAAACTAATAGAACACTTATACCCAAACCAGGCAAAGACACATCAAGGAAAGAAAATTTTAGACCAATATCCTTGATGACTATAGATGCAAAGATCCTGAACAAAATATTGCCAAAACATATCCAAAAACATATTAAGTAAATTGTGCACAACGATCAAGTGGGGTTCATCCTGGAATGCAAGGATGGTTTAACATCTGTAAATCAATAAACATAATCCATCATGTCAGTAGACTTAAGGATAAGAATCATATGGTTATTTCAATTGATGCAGAAAAAGCGTTTGACAAAATACAACACCCCTTCATGCTCTAAACACTAGCAAAAATAGGGATAGTAGGAACATACCTGAACATTGTAAAGGCTATTTATGCTAAGCCCATGGCCAACATTACTCTTAATGGAGAAACACTGAAACCATTCCCTTTAAAATGGGAATAAGACAGGGATGTCCTCTTACACCACTTCTATTCAACATTGTCCTTGAAACTCTAGCCAGAGCAATTAGGCGGACTAAAGAAATTAAAGGGATTCAAATAGGAAAAGAGGAACTTAAGGTGTCACTATCTGCGGATGACATAATTCTATTTTTAGAGGATCCAGAAAACTCCTCCAGTAAACTTCTTCACCTCATCAATGAATTCAGCAAAATAGCAGGCTATAAAATCAACATGCATAAATCTAAAGCATTTTTATATGCAAGTGACGAAACAGCTGAATGGAAATGAGGAAATCAGTCCCATTTACAATAGCCTCAAAAATATAAAATACTTGGGAATCAATCTAGCCAAAGAGGTAAAAGATCTCTACAATGAAAACTACAAAACATTGAAGAAAGAAATGGAGGAAGACCTTAGAAGATGGAACGATCTCCCATGTTCTTGGATAGGCAGAATTAATGTTGTCAAAATGGCCATACTACCAAAAGTTCTATACAGATTCAATGCAATTCCAATTAAAATTCCAATGATGTGCCTTACAGAAATAGAGCAAGCAGTCTTGAAATTCATCTGGAAGAATAATAAACCCAGAATAGCTAAAGCAATCCTTAGCAGGAAGAATGAAACAGGGGGTATCGCAATACCAGAATTTGAACTATACTTCAAAGCAATAGTAATGAAAATGGCATGGTATTGGCACCAAAATAGACCGGTAGATCAATGGTACAGAATAGAGGACATGGACAGAAACCCAAATAAATACAATTTTCTCATACTAGACAAAGGGGCCAAAAATATGCAATGGAGAAAAGATAGCCTCTTCAACAAATGGTGCTGGGAAAACTGGAAATCCATATGCAAGAGAATGAAACTAAACCCCTATCTCTCACCCTGCACAAAAATCAACTCACAATGGATCAAGGACCTTGAAATCAGACCAGAGACCCTGCATCTTATAGAAGAAAAAGTAGGTCCAAATCTTCACCTTATTGGCTTAGGATCAGGCTTCCTTAACAAGACTCCCATAGCACAAGAAATAAAAGCAAGAATAAATAACTGGAATAGATTCAAACTAAGTAGCTTTCCCTCAGCAAAGGAAACTATCAGCAATGCGAAGAGAGAGCCTACAGAGTGGGAGAATATCTTTGCCACTAATACTTCAGATAGAGCACTAATTTCCAGAAAATATAAAGTACTCAAAAAACTCTACACCAAGAATACAAATAACCCAATCAACAAATGGGCTAAGGATATGAACAGACACTTCACAGAAGAAGATCTACAAGCAATCAACAAACAGATGAAAAAATGTTCATCATCTTTAGTAATAAGAGAAATGCAAATGAAAACTACCCTAAGATGCCATCTCACCCCAATTAGAATGGTAATTTTCAAGAATACAAGCAATAATAGGTGTTGGAGAGGATGTGGGGAAAAAGGTACACTCATACATTGGTGGTGGTGCTGCAAATTAGTGCAGCCACTCTGGAAAGCAGTGTGGAGATTCCTTAGGAAACTTGGAATGGACCCACCATTTGACCCAGCTATCCCACTCCTCGGCCTATACCGAAAGGACTTAAAATCAGCATACTACAGAGATACAGTCACATCAATGTTCATAGCTGCTCAATTCACAATAGCCAGACTGTGGAACCAAACTAGATGCCCTTTGATTGATGAATGGATAAAGAAACCGTGGTATATATATACAATGGAATATTACTCAGCTATAAAGAGTAATAAAATTATGGCATTTGCAGGCAAATGGATGAAATTGGAGAATATGATGCTAAGTGAGACAAGTCAATCTCAAAAATCCAAAAGGCGAATGATCTCACTGATAAGTGGATGATGACACATAATGGGGGGGTGGGAGGGGGGCAAGAATGGAGAAAGGAGGGACTGTATAGAGGGAAATGAGAGGTGGGAGGAGTGGGGGGAAGGAAAAAATAATGGAATGAATCAAACATCATTACTCTATGTAAATGTATGAATATGCAAATGGTATGCTGTTACTCCATGTACAAACAGAAACAACATGTATCCCATTTGTTCCCAATAAAAATAAATTTTAAAAAAGTGAGTGAATAATGTGGCATACTTGGAACGTGGCAGAGTAAGAAGCTCCAGGAATTATTCTGTTCACCAAAACAAGTATTGAGGTGGCAAAACCTGCCAGAATTGATTATTCAGAACTCTTGACTCTGCTCACACTTGCAACATCCAGGGGATTGCTTGATGAAGATCAGTGTGTATATTTTGGTGACTTTCAGCATTTGAATAGCAGTTATTAGACCCTAATCCAAGCCCCACAGCAGGCTGCCTTGGGGGAAGTCAGTTTACGATCCTGCTTTGCCTTGCAGTGCTAGGGTTGGCAGTAAGAACTTTGTCCTTTGATCATCTGCCTGGCAGTTCACTGAGGTCCCAGTGCAGAATCAGCCAACATTCAACCCTCTTGGACTGAACAGGGTTCCCAAGTAGCATCTGTCATTAATTATAAAAGACAAGACACTTTGTTTTTGTTTTTTTTTTTTCTACTGGATTTAGGCATTTATGGAGATATTTCCCAGGTTCCTAACTGATAATGGAACAGAAACTTCAGTAAAGACAAATGACAAGGAATACAGTCTGCAAAAATTTGGGAAAAAATACTAAATGAATGGACAACTCTATACCTCTGAAATCAACAACAGTCCCTGACAGGGACACCAGTTCTCAATAAGAAATGCATAAACCATACAAAGAAATAAGAAAATATGGTCAATAAACATGAAAAAAGGACAAGCTATTTATGAGGCACCTGGACACTGGACTAAGTAGATTTTACTCGACTTTAATGGTTTTTAAAATGCCCAACTAGAGACCACAGTCAAAAAAAATTTAAAGGAGAACAATGTATGATCATGTAAGGAATAAAGAAATCAAATTCATAATTTAAAATTTCTGAAAAAGGAAACTGCAGACTAAGATGGTTTCACTGGAGAATTCTAAGATAGTGACAAATATTAACTGCTATTCCATGAAATTTCTTGTAGAACAGGAGATAAAGCTTTCCAAGTCATTTTATGAGGCACACATTATCCTGTCAGGAAACTCAAAGTACAAAACAAAACAAGTATCCCTTATGAACACAAACAATTCCTCAACAAAATAATAGCAAATGGTGTTAAGTAATATGTAAAAATATTTAGGCATTCTAAGTGGAATCAGAAATACAAGGACTGGTTCAGTACTTGAAGATTACTTAATGTAATCCACTATATTAGCAGACAGATTTTGAGTAAACAAATCACATGACTATCAAGTGATGCAGAAAAAGCATTTGATAAAAGTCAGCACCTGAGAATCAGAGTCTCTGAGACAGGAGTCCCCTGTATTTCTCCTTTGCTAGCAAATCAATATACCTTTTACCTTTTTCTCAAAACTGTCCTTGTTAATGGATTGGCATTGGGAACAAGGACAGCTTTGGGTAACAAATCTGGCATTCCAGGTGGAACCCAGGACCAGCCTCTGCACCACCTTTCTTGGGCAGGCCTGGCTCTCCAAGGAACCCCACTTCCATGCTGAGGATGTAAGGTGACTGGAGAACTTGTTGAAAGTCAACTGCTGGAAAGTTAGGGGACAGGTTGCTCCATCAGGGTCCACTTTGAGAAAAAGGAAACTGAGCTCAGTAAAATTGCAACACCCTTGGCCATCTGCATGACCCCTGCCCTATGTATGCCTTGTCCAGTCACCTGCCATCTGTCACTGTGGACCTCTGAACTGCCCTGATGCCAAATACCCTTAACTGTCCATGCCCCACCTGATAGAGAACAAGGACTTTAGGTTACTTACCGCAACTTAGCCCTCTTTCAGCAGCAAGCAGCTTTGAGATGATATTGCTCATTTTTTTCATGGAAGTGGAATGTAGAAATTGATGGTGGTCCACTTTGTAAAAAACCCATGAAAACCATGCTGGACATGGGAAATCACATAAGGGAATTTATTAAGCAAACAAAGTGTCTTCCTGCAGGGTAAGAAACAAAATGAGAGGAAAAGAGAAAGGGTGCATGCTAGAGAGAGTGGAAAAGTGAGGAGGAGAGAGAAAGAAGGTGAGTAGAAGAAGAGAAAGCATGAGAAACATTGGCAGGGTAGCTACAGTAAAGCAGTTGAATTCCGCCAGGCTAACAGGGGACCAATAATGGAGAAGGATACTTGCAAGCTGACTGATGAACCAATAGCTAGCTAGGATGTTCACAGACTGACAAGATGTTGGGAGGTGGGGAAAATGACTGCAACATAAAGGACAGGGGAGCAGCTTTATATTACATTACATTCCCCCATTTCTGTTTTTACAAAAAGATCTTTTGTTCTCCAGTTCTTTCCTCCCATATCTCTCCTTCCTGCCTACGTGACTAGACATGGTTTGGCAGGTGAGATGTAAAAAGTCCATTCTCCCAGGGGCAGTCTTCAACTTCCAGATTTCCAGAGGAAGATGGCTTTCATGGACTTCATTTCATCAATTTGACTGATCCCCTATTTCTACACTAACTGCCTGTCCTCAATTCTAGCTTCATTTCCCCTTCTAGTTTTAGGAAATTCTTTACTGCTGTAGGGAATGGGGGGGGGCGATGACTACTCTGTCTTCTTCGAGCTGGAAGGGGGCAGCATGGGGCAAGCAGTTTGCAGTTCCCTTTTTAGAAATAAGGTCAATCGAGGGGTCCATGGTAGAAGTCTGGTTGTGGAAGAGCAGTTTGTAAAGGCATCTGGGGGTGGGTGCTTCTATGAGAGTAGAACAAAAAGACATGAATACTGAAATGAGATTAGTACAAGATAAATGTTGCAGAATCTGGAACATGCCAATGAATATCATGAAGATGATGGAAGTCAATAATTCCTCACCAGAGGGTGAAAGAACTGAGAAGTTGTTCCCATAACAAGGCCTAGCAAAGGTTGGAGAGGACAAGGCCTTTATTTGGGAACTTTAACATTGTCCAGGTTATCAGGAATGTAAACACAACATTTAGTAGAGATCTCTATATTTCTATTAGACAGGGTCTCCTCAATGAGGTGGCTTCCCTTGAAAGCACCAGGGATGTCTCCCTTTTTCCTTGACCCTCCTCTGCAGCAGGTGCATTGATTGGGCTTTATCCTCTAGTGGCCTTATCATTCTCCCTGATCAGGAGGTCATGTGACCCATAGTTTCAAAGCTCCTTAGAGAAGTCCTCTTGTTCCCTGGGTTCAGGCTGACTTTGAGGGCAAGATACTGGTTTTTCTTGGCCTCTGTATTTAATCTCAATCTCTAAGTTTGATCTTAACCATCCAGCAAGCCAGTCTCACCAGTCATAAAGTAAGAGTGTTGGGCTTTAATTTCAATGTCTATGACTTTACAGTTATTTACCCCCTTTTATCTAATTGGGGTCTACATTATCTGTCCTATAGGTGATGGCTTACTATTTCAAGTTAATTTACGGTGTTTGCTCTTGAAGCAGTATTTCTGCAAAATATTAATCAGGCAACAGTTAGAGTTTACAAGAAAAATACAAAATGGAATCATCAACAGTAAAATATTCAGTTTGTGCAATAGATATCCTGAATTTTGGCTGAGTTATTCATTATATCCCCAGTTTGAGATCACAGTAATCTTTACAAAAAACATCAAACTTTTGAACACAACTTTAAATGAGTTAAAGTCTGGCTTACTTTGGAGCCATTCTAACATGCAGCAGGGTTGTGAGGCAGAGTCTTATCTCAGGTAAGGCAGAGCTTTTCACAAATCTTAGGTAAAATGTTCTAATCTTAAAGCTAATTTTTCCTTTTTTTGCCATGACCAGCTTGACCAAATTCTCAAGTTCAGTGAGGGGCAAAGGAGTATTAGAAAATAAAGATTTATAAACACAGATTTTGAAGATTAATCTGATATCAGATGGAGCTCTGTTCTCTGATGGAAATGCAGATCTAAAGAGATATATCAACCATCTTTATATATGTATGTAAGCATTATTCTTTGTTTTCAGGAAAGTTACAGAGACTAGGACATCTATGTAACTTTTTCACATCTCCAAAGTGCAATGTTAGGAACTCTACGTAGCTCTCAAGGAAGTCCACTATCCAAAGTTATGATAAGGTGATCAGGAACCAAAGAAGTGAGCTGATGAAATACTGGTTATCTAGCAAAAGAATTCCTTCCTGCCCAAGAACTGTGTGCCTGAGATCAATGTCAGAGCTGATAGGACTCCTGTATAGAGCCTCCCCAGGGAGGGTACTGCCACAGCAGTTAGGCATCTGGTGCCCCTGCACAGGAACACTCCCAGGCACAAGGCATGCCAGAGTCATGAGGACAGAGACCCCAATCTCAGTCACTGTTGTCCCATTTTTGCTACTGCACATTACCCTCTTTCTTAAATGTCATTTTAAGAAGTTTACATATATTGACTCCTAAGTCTATATGAACATTAGTTAACACAATTTAACATTATATCTAAAACATGAATTAAAGAAAGTCTGAGAGAGCTTTTAACTTTCCTTTTGTGTGGCAAAGTGACAAAATGCTTTCATGTTTCATGATATTAACCTTTAAACAAATCAGGCTCTCCCTAACTTTTAGAAATACATTTACATTTAAATTTTTTATCTCTGTAGAAAGTAACAAATTTTACATATACCGTATTGGTGACAGGTCCTATAATAGAACATTAAATGATAAGTTTACCATTACAGACAAGGTTAATTTGGAGAATAGCAGCTTGATAAATTTTCTGCTTTAAAGGCTTGTATACCTGGAAAATATGAACACATTTAACATACAAAGAATAGTGTTTTTAAGTATGTTACTCCATGGAATAACTTTGTAAATTAATCAGATGTCTCTAAGAAACACATTTGAGTAAGCCCATACATGTCAACTCTAATTCACTCATCTTATTGTAAGAAAAAAATAAAAAAACAAGATATCAGACAAGTGTACCAACAGTATTTGCCATCTCTTTCTTGTTGAAGAAAAGTCCTAGAAAAATTGATGTTAGACATTTTATAAACATCAACATTTTATTAGTTTGACCACCCAGAGACTTGTGAGTTAATTTTAAAGACATTTTGCTTCTATTAGTTTACCCAATTTAAATTGAACCTTTTAAAATCATGGGAATTAAAAGTATTTGGATCCATTTTTTAAAATTTTAATTTTTATGCACACTTATATTTAACACAAAAGCAAAGGCCTTGTAATGTAATCTCCATTGCAATGTAACTGATATTCAAAAATAAGCTCTAGAGTTGGATAAAAAGAACTGATCAAAAATCATTAACCTAGGTATGTAGGATCAAAATTTTGAGCTCAGAAATATAGCATTTAAGAAAAACAAGAGTCCTAAAAGAAAAATGATAATGGCCATTAAGTATAGTATGAGAGAATGAGAAAGAGAAGGGCAGAGAGAAGAGGTGAAAGGGAGAGATAAAGTGTTCTGTGTTGCAGCTCAGTATAAATTTAAAATGGACACTTTTTTTCCCCTTGGGTTTGAGACTGGTCTCCCTTTGCGTCTTCCTCCATTTACATTTCAATGTAAGCCTTGGCTGAGATCTGAAAGGAGCTAACAGGTTCTAGCAGAAACTTGATGCCTAGGGCATTTTAACCCTTTTTCCTGGTTAATAATCAATTCAGGTTTGGATGCAGAAAATTGTGAAACATTATCTCCCACTACTTGTGAGGAATGGAGTTGCTATATCATACTCCTTATTGGGAAATGCCACTGATGGTTGGGCTGGTTACTCCCTCCACACCGGCATATGTGGGACCGCATGGTGGGAGGACAAGGTGAGCTGGGCTGGGGAATGGAAGCAGAAACAGAACTGAGTCAAAGTCGGAGGAGGAGGAGGGGTTAAGAGGGGGAGAAGAAGCCAAAGGAGGAGTTCGAGTTTGCAGGAAGAGCCAAGCAGCAAGAAAGAAGAGACTTGAAGATAAGGAATCCCTTTCCATCTGCTCACTTGCTCACAGAAGCTGTGTGCCATTATGTGGCCATTTTTGATTGATTATCTAAAGGGTACACAAATGAATTTTGATGGCTTTAGGCTAGGGGTCAGGTGAAGGGTTCCCAAGGTTGAATCTGCTGGAATGGAGGACCCAGATCCCATGGTGGAGACTGATACAGCCGAGTCTGTGGTCAGGGCATCCCGAGGCCAGAGTAGTCCATTGGAGACAAGGAGGCACCACATTGATTGTGTCACCACACAAGCATCAAAGTGGGCCATGCAAAAGTCAAGAAGGATTGAGGACCTGATATCAGGTTTTTCGAGTGCGAGTGGGAGTGAGAGCATGAAGACGAGCCTCAACCCCTGAGAAAGAATCTCCACCATAAAATCAGGAACCCACTCGGCAGATAAGGCTGACTAAGGGGGCCAGCCATAACTATAAAAATCATGGCTGGGGGTTAAATCGACCTGGGGAACCCGCCTAGGGGACTCACCAATCTGAAGTTTGGTGATGAATGCAGAGCAGAGCAGAGCGTCTGGGCTAAATGGAAGGTGAGGCTGTGTCCGGGGGGCACTGAGGCATCAGATGGGGTTCCACCTGCTTAAGAGACAGTGGAAGAACCCATCCAAGACAGGGCACAAGGTAAGGAAACCATGCAGGACATGGGAAATCACATAAGGGAGTTTATTAAGCAAACAAAGTGTCTCCCTTCAGGGTAAGAGACAAAATGAGAGGAAAAGAGAAAGGGTGTGCACTAGAGAGATTGGAAAAGCAAGGAGGAGAGAGAAATAAAGTGAATAGGAGAGAGAAAGCAAGAGAAAAGATGGCGGGGAAGCTATCCTTAAGCAGTTGAATTCCACCAGACTATCAAGGAACCAATAATGGAAAAGGATACGTGCAAGCTGACTGATGAACCAATAGCTAGCTAGGATGTTCACAGACTGACAAGAAGTTGGGAAGCTGAGAAAATGACTGCAATGTAAAGCACGGGGGAGCAGTTTTATATTACATTACACACTCTATGATTTGAATATAATATAGCCCTTGCTGTTCTGCCACTGCAACTTATTTTTAAAACAGATATGTTTCTTTCTCTTCCTCTCTCCCTGCTCCTCCCTAAACTCAGGGAAAAAAGAATTGCATTTTTCCCCATCCTACGCAGAGTTATTTATCCTTGAGTACACATTCTCCACAGGAACAAAGTAATTCCAACTTGGGGGATGGCACCAAATATTTCAGCCTGTGCCTCGGCTGTAACCAGGACTCCCTGAGCAGGGTGCTGGGAGCAGCAGGAGGCAGGGCTCCCACCAGACAAGTGCTGTGGAGACACCTGGGCCCTGTCTGGATTGCTGTTGGTCTCCAGTGGCCCAGGGCTGGGATCCAGGGCACTGAGATTTCCCTGAGCCTCTGCAGACTTTGCTGCTGTTGGTGCCCCTTGGCTCAGGGACCCTGTAACCAGCTCTTCAGGTCTCCCTTGTTTCCCACCACTCTCTCCCTCGACCCCCTCTTCCTTCTCCTCCTCCTCCTCTTCCTCTTCCTCTTCCAATTCTTTCTCCTCTTACTTCTGCTCTTCTTCCTTCTCCTCCTCTTCCTCCTTTTTTCCTTCTCTTTATCCTCTTCTTTCTCCACCTCCTCCTGCTCTTCCTCCTCCTCTTCCTCCTCCTCTTCCTCCTCCTCCTCCTCTTTCTCCATCTCCTCTCCCTCCTTCTCCATTTCATCCACCTCTTTTTTCTCTTCTTTATCCTCTTCCTTCTCCTGCTTTTCCTCCTCCTACCTGCTGCAGATCCATCTCCCCCATTCCAATGCATATTGATTCCCCTTCTCCTCCTCCTCTTCCTACTCCCCCTCCTTCTCCTCCATTTCATCCACCTCTTCCTTCTCTTATTTATCCTCCTCCTCCTGCTTTTACTCCTCCTAATGTCCCTTCTCATTTGTCTGCACTTGCTCCTCCTCCTTTTCCTCCTTTTCCTCCTCCTCATTTCCCTCCTCCTCCTCTGCCTCCTCTTCTTTTTCTTCCTCCTCTTCCTGCTCTTCCTCCTCCTAATGCCCCTTCTCCTTGGGCTGCTCCTCCTTCTCCTCCTGCTGCTCCTCTTCCTCCTCCTCCCCATTCCTTCCCAAGCCCTACTCTCCTCCCTTGCACCTGCAACCTCCATAGCCAGGATCACCATTGACCTTCTACCAGCATCACTGCCACCAGCATAGCCAAGTCATCAGCTCCCCTTGCTGGTCATGCCACTGTGCAGCCTGAGGACATTGACATGGACACTACCCCCCCTTCAATGACAGTGATTTTTCCATCTTCTCCTGCTTCCTGGGGCATCTTCTGCCCACACCCCAAGGGCCATGGATCAAGGAAGAACAGGCAGTCAGCTCAGGCAGCTGTCTCCAGTGGACCTCTGGTGCCTCAGGTCACCCACCCCAACTCCAATCTCTACCCTGGTGTTGTCCTACAACCCACCCATCAGCCTGCATCCAGGAGCCTTCAGCAGAACAGAGCCTCTGCCAACACCCCAGGCTTCTCGTGCTGCCACTTGTGAACCATTCACTGACCTCCACCCCAGCACACAGGGCCTCTGCCCCTTCATCCTCCAAGGCCTCCAGCGAAGAACCCACGGATACCACCCCTCATTCATGGACTGTCCTCTTCTAGACACCTCCCACCTGCCAAGCTTTTATACTCGCTCATTTTGGTAAGCATGGCACACACATTGACAGCTAGTGCTAGATCATAGGGCTGGTGGCACACGTTTGATGTTCTGATTCCTCCCAGCATGACTGGAGGTGAAATGAGCTTTGCCAGTCTTGGTTTTTTACATAATAGCAGGACATAGAATCACCAAAGAAGCATATTGTGCATGTACACAACACCCCCCCACACACACACACACAAGAATGCCACAGTCTTTGACTCTAAATTTCACAAGTATGAAAACTTGAAAATTTTCTAAGACTATCAAGGAGACTAAAGAGATGTGATAAGTGTAGGAACTAGGTGACCCTGGACTTAAACCAAGTATGGAGGATGCAAAATATTTTCCAGGATTTTCTTAGGACAACTAAGGGCTAGACATTGGAAGAAGGTATCTATGTTAGTTTCCTCAATTTAGAAATGTTCCAGACTTAGGAGAGACAATGTGTTTTTCTGGACAATTCACAGCAGAGTAAAGGCTTTAAAGGGTTCAGGGGTATGAGACACAAATATTCTTCTCAAACTGTTCAGAAAAATGGAATTAGGGATAGAGGCAATGATGAAGGATATGTGACAAAATGTGAAAAGTTTGTGACTCATCCTAGCAACTCAAGATAATTCTCATGAAGAGACACTCAATCAATATTGTCCAGGCAGCAATGAAGTTATGTAAGTCCTCAAGAGTCTGATAGCACCCTGATGTTGATCATGACACAGTGCCATGAGGTGTGGCCTGGTGAGATCCCTGAGGTGCCCACTTAGATATCCTGTACACTATGCATTGTTTGTCTTCACATTCTTTATATTTCAGAAGCCTGGAGTAGAGCAGCTTTCCTTTGCTCAAAAAGATGACATTGAATGTGAATTGGAGTAAGATATTTCTATCATGTGGGAGATGAGAAGTCACACTGGGTCTGGCCTAGTGACCAGACTTAGGGTTATTTGTCAGGAAATATACCAGTTGTCCTTAGGGAGGCTTAGTATTCAGGTGCAAGCAGAGGCTTCAGCCCATCACACCTGAAAGCAGAGCATTGCAGCACCCAGAAAATATGGGCCCTGCCTTTTGCATCTGCATGGCAACACTTTTCATTTTACACAGGATTATTTAACTATGACTGATCGACTATTCTTCCAAGAGGAATATCCACTTTTTCTTTCTCTCAGAAGCATACCAAGTTTAGCATAAAAATCACTCTTTTGCCAATGCTCCTTGTATTATGTTGAGCCTTTAGAGTGTGTCTTATGCTCTGTGCAAAACATCACATCATTGTCTCAAAGTTTCACAATTCTCTCAGCCAGATATTTTGAGCCCCATTTTAGGTTTATAAAATGAGCTGTATGGAAATGAATTACTTTTCCAAGACACCCAGTGATAAGAAAGAGCAGAGGTGTTTGCATAGGATTTTTAATCTGATTCAAATTCATAATTACTAACCTGCATACTAAACAAACACTACAACATGGACTTGGTGAACAGAAGCTTATGACCTGCTTTACTAAGAATCTGTTATAGGAAATATCACTAATTAGGTACCACCCATGTGGTGATCACATCAGTAATATAGTACTGTGACCATAAAATAACTAGTTGAAATAAATCATTCAATCTATTGAGAGCAAAAAATGCAAAGCAGGGATATTTTCCCAGTTTACCTAAAGTTATTCAGGAAAGAATATTTTGAAATAAAATACACTTTAGGAATCCCTTTTGAAAATGAAAAACTCTTGGCAGGGTGCATACTTCTTACGACTGTAAAGGGAAATTCACTTCCAATTGTGATCAATTTTAAAATGCAAGCTTTAAGTCCTGTTTGCACTTAGGAATGCCAAAACATTATACCAAAGTTTTCTTTCCAAATACAACAATTTTGATGGGGAAAAATTTAACTTCTTATTGTTATTGTTAGTCAGATTCTTGCTTCATTCAGGGGTCATATATTTCAAATTAGCTGTTTGCATCTTAAAGCCTACCCCTGTCCCTTCCTTTCCTGATTGCATTTTAAGCAGTAACTCTGTCCCTTCATTTAAGGGATGTTAAATTTCCCTAAATTATTGAAAAATATCAAGTTTCATTCATGGAGTTTTGAAAAGCTGAAAGAACATTAGTTTAACTACATGCTGACCTTGGTTTCTGTTTCACTCATCATATCCATGAAGGTTCGTCACACAGCTAACCGTGTGGCCTTAGGCTCTGACTGGTTGAACCTCTGTTGGTGCTTTGCCCTCAATGAGCTTAGACTTAAGCATGAGATACACATGAGCAGCTAGCTCTCACTGAGGGCAAGATGAAAGCACCCAACACAGATGACAATGAACCAAATGTGCTTTTCCTAGAAGTGTCTTTCTGACTCTAAGGTATTTTTCCTTCTCTTTACATGACCCTACCTCCTTTGCCTTAGGAATGAGATTACCACCTAGACCGGTCTTTCAAATGACTCAAACTTTCCCTTGGTAACACCAGGCTGAAAGTGGAACCATGCTCCCAATGGAGATTATCCAACTCCTGAGGTGACTGACTGCTGCAGAAGATAATTTGCCTCTCTCTGAGACCAAGGATTAAACACACTGTGAAATCCTGGGGTTCCGGAGAACCACTTTTCCACTGTGCTCATGTGGAGGATTTCCTTGAGACTGAGAACAACACAGAGCAAATCAGAGCCAAGACATCAAATGGGAGAGAGATCCTTAAGGAGAATTACCCCACCCTGTGTTCATGCAGCTCAACTACTGAGTTTTCAGTGACATGAGCTAATTCTTTAAAAAGTTCTCCTTTTAATAATAAAGTAACCCCAGGTTATTATAACATGTTTACTTTGAAAGGTTTTTGACCTTTTGATTTTGTTAAAATAACCCTTAGCTTAAGACATAAATACATGTATTGTAAAAAATTTTTTTTTCATTATACCCTTAGTTGATAGTTTTATTAAATGCTTTGTTTTATTTTATATTGATTTGTACTCTTGAAAAATCTGTCAAAAACTAAGAAAAAGCACACATGAGCCAATAAATATTTTTTTCTTTACCCTAATTTGTTTGCTTTATTGAATCCTAAATTACCTCTAACATCAACATGATCCCTGAATGGATTTGGATTGGAGGGTAAACTTTTTTCCATGTCTCATCTATGCATTTTCTCCATTTGAAGGGTAGAGGAAAGAAGAATTACCTTTAGCTGGGAACACACCCGAGGTGTCATGATAGAAGATGAGATTGTTCTGTGCTAGGGTTTCCAAATCTGTGAAGGAATAAGAACTTCTGAGAGGATGGAAAGACTAAGAAGAGGGACAAATGTGATAGAATCTGGTGCATCCCTACAGCCCTTTGGGACAGAAATACAACACACAGGGATTGTGGAGAAGAAGCTGAGGCTGAAAGGTGTTTTGGGGAGGGACTGTTAGAAGAGCTTGAAGGTTTGCCAGCTGTCCTAGAGAAGTACTAGAGAAGGAAATTTTCATTATCAAAGATTTTGTAAGAAAAAAGTTACGACTTCTCAGTTAGTTTTGAGATAATCCTGTTAACAGCCTAGAGAAATAGTTAAATTAGGAAAGATGGGGATAGAAAGTAATGTAGGATCTTCTTGTAGGCATGGTGGGAAATGTTTACAATGTAAATACAGTAAGAACTTCAGAGAAGGGATAAAACTTACACCCAACTTGGAAACCAGAATAGTTCCTCCTTCCCTTGTTTGAAGATTAACACCTGAGTAATGTTGGGGCAAGCTGTTGTAGTCACCCTTTTTGCTGCTGTGATTAAAAGTTTCTACAAGAACCATTTTAGAGGAGGAAAAGTTTATTTAGGGGCTCCCATGTTCAGAGGTCTCAGTCCATAGACAGCTGCTTCCATGTCCCAGGGCTGCAGGTGAGGCAGATCATCATGGCACAAGAGTATGGCAGAGGGAAACATATAAAGACCTGGGAAGCAGACACTCCTTTCTCCAGATACCAAATATATACCCCAAGGCACACCCCCAATGACCCATCCCTTCCATCAGACTCTACCTACTCTCAGTTACCTCTCAGGGGATTCACTGCTTGGGCTAAGGCTCTTATCACCCCATCACATCTTCTTTAAACCTTCTTTTATTGTGTCACACATGCTTTGGAGGCATACCTCATGTCCAAACCATCACACAAGCATAGAAAACAACTTTTATTTATTTATTTTTTTAATGAGAGAAAACAGAGGTGGCAGACATATCCAGAGGGAAATAGGCCACAGCTGGGTGCCCATGTAGGTGGTGTGTCTTACATTTTTATAGATCCCAGATTTCCTCTCCCTCTCCACCTTCCTTTTCTTCCCTGTGTGCAAACTAATGTCAGGAAGGAGCAGCCCAGCGGTGATCACTTGTGTTGTACAGTGCAGATCTGGGAGGAGTGAGCAAGTGGTTCAGTGGGAATTGCAACTGGAACAGCCCATTTCTTGTTCTTTTACAAACCACCCTCATCTTTCCCACCTGATCACTTACTCTCTGTCTTTTTTTCCTGTCTCATTCCCCCTCTGAGTAAAGAAGCCCTTACTGCTGAAAGATGAAATGGACAAGGACTGCTCTGGCTGCTTCAGGCTGAGATGGAGTGACATGGAAGAAGCACTTTGGTTTCCCTTTTAGAAATGTCATGGGTGTGTTGATGGGTCTGAGGGATGAGTCTAGTTTGGAGAAAATGGGTTGTAATGTCACCTGGGAAGAGGGTGCTGTATGAGAGAAAGAAGAAAACATGAGTTCTGGAATGAGGTCAATACAACAATAAATGTCCCAGCATCCGAACATGTCAGTGAACATCACGATGATGATGATGTTGATGATGGTGGTGATGATGATGATGGTAGAAACCAGCATACTTTTCACCAGGAGATGCCAGATGACCAAGAGCTAAGAAGTTGTTACCATGACAAGACCTGTGAGGACATTACCTCTAATGGGAATGTAAATCATTAAGGATATTAGTTACACTGCCAGAGTTGTCAGGAATATAACCACAGCATTTAATTTGTATAATGTCACAGATGCTCCCATAAGTTGTAGTTAATATATCTAATGCCACCTGAATTTTGTAAAATACCTTTTTATTGGCATAACCTCTGTGTTTAATAGAGATCCCTTTATTTTTGGCACTTAGGCCTATATAATCATATTAGAAAAGACAGATCAAGACTGCCTAAGTAGGAGGTTAGGAAGATTTAGAGGTCTCAAATTCCCTACTGTCTTGTATACCTAAGAGGAACAAACAGATTTAAAAATTAAGTTTAAAAAAGGCTTATGTGAGAAGTAGTGGAATGCAAATGGCAGTCTCTATCAGAGGCAGTTTCCAATTTAATTCACCAAGGGATCTGAGTTTACTCTTATGTCAACCCCATGTTCTCTTTCTATCTAGAAGCTTATTAGGTGTATTGCTCAACTGGTCTGAGTATCTCCTTTAGAAAAAACATCTAGAAGAACTCAGGTGAAATGGTACCAGTAGTAAGATTGCAAATGAAGAATCAACCTGAATTCACAATCTTATCTTTGGGAGACACACCTTGATAAACAATGATCTTTGCATAACTCCCTTTGTCCTTTAGGCCAACATCTTGGATTTTAAACCCATGTGCAATCTGGAAACTGCTTTTTAAGGGAACATGAAATGGAAGTTGTTCAGTAGTTCCAAGGCTAATTACAAACATGAACTCCCATGTGACCCTAAGGAATTCTGCTTTCTTGCAGCAACTGTTTCCTATTTGTCTGAAGGGGACCTTAGGGCCTGTACTCAGTACAAGAACATGTGTGCTCTCAGGAGTAGGAATAAGGTGCAAGTGGAAGGCGACCTCCAGCAGCAGCTTCACACCAAATTTATGAAGGGTTCCTGTTGATTTAAGTTTTGTTTCAACTCCAGGTTCACTGTCTACCCAGGGGCTTCCTGGGTGAAGGACACAGTAGGGCTAACAGCGGTGAAATGAGGTGAGTAGAAATGTCCCACAAACAGGATCAAATGGATTCTCAATTCTATTATTGGGAGTTATCCTTTGATAATACATAATTTTCCCTGTTTGATTCAGCTCTTTTGCCAATGTGACCAAAAGACCTGACATGAACAGAGAAGGAACATTTTATTTGTGGGCTTATAAAACACAAGATGTGTCAGCCCATTGACATCCAGCTCCATTCCTTGGGGCCTGAGAGGAGGGAGAACATCATGGTAGAAGTGTGTAGTAGAGAAAAGTGCCCCAGGACATGACGATCAGGAAGCAGAGAGACTGGGCTCAGCTCACAAAATAGACAGTCTAAAGACTTCCCCAGTGACCTACCTCCTCCAGCCACACCCTACCTGGCCTCAGCTCCCATTCAGTTCATCCCTACCAGGGTGTTAATTCACTGATTGGGTTAAGACCCTCATGACCTAGTCATTCCACTTCTAAACCTTCTTGCATTGTCTCACACATGAGCTTTTGGGCACAATTAATATCAAAGCCATAACAGTCCCAAATCTCACTTGTGCCCTTTAGTCCACAGTTCTGTATACTAATGTCTACAGAACTGGACACAGGACATTTTTTCACTCTCATTATTTGTTGATTTTCTCTGAGACTATGTCCATTACCCTATCTGTGCTCCTAGACTGTCGTGCATGGAAAGACAACCTTAGAAAAAACTTTTAAAAAGTTCTGAGGCAAAAGAGGAGAAAATATGGAAGGTCATGAGGAGGGACATAGATCCTTATAGTATGCCTGATAACTGTTCACACCTATGAAATGGAAATTACAGGTGGAATGAGGGAAATTTCCCCTCATTTTCATTAATTCTACATTATACATTAACTGATAAAGGTGCAACTGTAGTCATACTGTCTTTCTGCTTAAAACCTTTTAAAGCCCATGCTAAAACTATGATTTGATCTAATAGCATCAACCTTTAACTTAAATGGTTAATACTAAGTACCTGGCATTCAAAGTCATCTCAGGCCTGGCCCCACTGACCTTTCTAGTTTTCTCTTCTGTATCATTATATGAAGGTGCAGCACATTTTTCTTAGAATTTGGTTATATTTCTCAAACTGAAATCTGGTCAATAGACTGGTGTCAAAGAGGGTACCTTCCATGAAAACATTAGTCGAGTATACCTCAACAAGACTACCCATAAGACAATCTTGCAGTCCTTGTTTCTCTGGAGGAATGAACTGAACTCTGGATGACTTACATGGGAAGGAGTTTAAAAGATTTTGGGTACCTTCCAGGATGCCTCCAGGATGACTGGAACCTAGCTCAGACATTGGCTGATGAAGCCAAAACTTTACTAAAAAGCATACCTCATTGTGACATTCTTGTTTTCAGTGAACACAGATAGCTACATCTTGTATTGCCACACCAGTGAAGTTGGAGAGTGGATGTTGCCACCGCTGCCCTGGCATCCTGACATGGCTACCACTGCTGCCAATGCTGTTGCCACCATCACCATGATGGATCCTCTACTGCACCTGCTTCATTTTGCTAGCTCCATATTCCAGTCTGGAAAAATGCATGCAATTGTTGGAGTAGTCTCATACTGGCGAGGAATGTGAAATAGTAAATGTAATAAGACATTATCCACATTGAAGCATCTTTTTCCCATTGCTGAACTTCTCCCTCTCAAAAAAATAAATTGCACAACTTGGTCTACATAATACTAGATGATCGCTGAGGTTCTTGTTTGCCTCTGAGAGCCTGTGCTTTGCTCATTTTCTATAGCTAACTACTTTTTCAGTGGGAGATTTATTCTCCAGGGCAAGGCTATTACAAAGAATATGGACATCTTTCTTGGCTCATTTACTTCTCAATTTTATGCCACCGATTTTTGTTTCAAACAATGGAAGGGCAGAATCCACATTTCTTCAGAACAGCAGACTGCATTAACTTAAAGTCTTAGTATTTCAAGTTAGCCAAAGGACTCTGTGAAAGATATTTTTTTTTTGTTTTTACTCCCATAATTATACTGGTTTTTGAAAGGGGGGTGTGATTTCTCAGGCACTCTATTACAGTTGGTTATATGAAACTGCCTTTCAAAATTGCTAAAAGCACCTCAGTGTATCTACAGTTAAGATAATACTAATCCTAGCTTGACATAAATGATAGTTTTATGGATGTATGCTCTGTAAAAAGTGTATTTTAGCCCAAAGAAAATGCCAGTGTTTAGATAGTTTTGACTTTATTTTGTGTCTCTTGGTCTATAATAATTTTGTTTAATTTTGACACATTTAGTTAGAAATCTTGATACCCAAAATGCCCTGTTATAGTAAAAGAACTCAAAGTAGAACTGAAATTTCAGTAATTTGTTGAAGAATTGTGTAATCTACTCAGGATTATTTAGTCCTGTACACATTGTCACTTAATTATATCAAAATGTAAAAATAGCTGGTCATAGTTCTCTTAGGTCTTCAGTAGAGGATAAAGTAACAAAATTGTGAAATCCTGATTTGGTAAGGATTGTCAATGTTCATCTTGTCACATGTTTCATGGAATTATTAGGTATTTTTCAAAAAGGGTGGTTCGTTGGTCAAAGAAGTATGGGGAATGTTGCATTCTGTATCTTTCTTATGGAGATTCATAATGCATGTTAATAAACTTTAAAGGCACTAAGAAGTCCTATAGTAAAGAAACCTGTTTTCCTTTGTAACATGATTCTTAAATTTGACTATGAAACCTCTTATTTATTATTATTGGTTTTGTTTTACAAGAGCCTATTGACATATTAAGATAGTGTTTCCATGCAGTTTGGGAAACCTATCTATCATAGCCTATTATCTATTCAAAACATCCTTGTAAGATATACACTCATTCAGGCTTTATTTAGCGGTTATCTTGGCACATTCAAAGACAGCATTAAAAAAAATAGATCTTAGTATGAGATGAACACAATGACTCTCATTATTCCATTGAGACCTTTAAAGATCAAATTCACCTGAAACATTAAATTACAAAGGAATAATTTGGTGAGTTAAAACAAAGCAGTTTATCAAAGTACTTTCTTCAAATTACCTTATAGTTAAACATTATTCTTAGACTGCCTAGAGAAATTCTTAATTATTAAGTACTATCTTCAAGATGTTATCTCATAGTCTTTGGTTTTAACTTTAATTTCCTGTAGTAGTAGTATTGTACTGTCTTTATTATGGTTACTACATATCAATAACATGCTACAATTTTGTGGTTTTGTGCCAAAACAATCTTTACATTTGAATTTGGAGAGATTTTCCACAGATTTGTAGCCATAGAATGATGGTCACCTCACTATCACATTTGGAAATGGAAGATGTGTTGCTAATATTTTGCTTTCTTCCCAGGTGCCAGGACCTCTCCCTGCTTCTAAACTATGGCTCAGGACTGGCCAGCCTATGCAATCCTTCCACTTGACCACAATAATTCAGAGTGATGCAAGATAAATCAATGAGATTTAATTCTGGAATTCTGTGGTAGGATCCAATTCTCCTTGGGTCTCTAGCATTTCTGCACATCATATAAGTGAGGAACTGAATGAATGTTTTCCTGGACTATCTTTTCAAGGAGGTTTATGTGTTCAACAACCTTGGAAGAATAACCTCTGTCTCCCTTCAGAGCAAAAGACAGCCATGCTTATTGCCCAGTGGAATAAAGCTAGTATCTCTTCCTGGAACAATTGGTAGGTATGATTTCTGCCCATTATAAAAGATTCAGGTTCATTAAGTTCAAGGTCCCTTTCCTGTAATGCATGTACAGGTGTCATCTGGCCCTTCTCTTATTGCCCTATGGGAATTGGGTTCGGGGGCACAGCACAATACTGATGAGCTAACATGCTAACTATTGCTATTGCTAAGAGTAAGAAATTGTCCTTCACCTCTGACCTAACAGTCTCATGTCTTCTACCAGCACTCATGAATCTGACAAATGTAAAATCTCAGCTCCTTCACAGTTCTTTACACTTTGGTGGAAACTCTGAAGTGTCTTTCTGCTGAAGTTTCTAAGTAAATGGGATATAAACCTTAGCCTGGACTATCTTTTCAAGGATAAATCTTTTCAGCCACCTTCCCACTGCAAGAGAAGAGTTTTGTTCATCTTGGAATGGAACCAATAGAGGAAAGCAAAGCACAGAGGGGTAGAGGTGGGAGAATCATTGTTACAGTGGTGACTTATTCATCACCTATTTTTGTGTCAGGCAGTGTTAGGCATTGTTTGTATTGCTGTTCTCAAATCCTTTTGCAATCTTAAGTTTATCCCTGTTTATCTGAAGAGGTAACCATGTTTCAGGGGCTTGCTTCTTTTCACGTGTGGACATAAAAAGAAGCACAAAATTATTCTCTTTCATTTTTATTTAGACCTTTTCTATTAAAATATTGTGAACATGAATGGTTCTCCCATAATTATTTTTAAACACACTGAAGAGTAATTTTAAAAAGAAAACAAACTTAGGTTCAAATGGTACATGTTTTTTTCTTTTTACTTCAACTATTATCCATCCCACGTAACCTACGCTATTTTCCTCTTAGAATTCTTAAGCTCAGAAATGCAAAGCCCTTGAACAATTACTTTCCCTTTGTGTGTCTCCATTGCTTCATCTGTAAGATCAGGATTAGTAAGAGTAGCTACCTCTTAGGCTTGTGGTGATTAAATGAGTCACAATATCTAAATTGTTTAGAATATTGCCTGCATGTAGTAAGGCTCAAATACATTAGTAACTATTATTGTTACTGATGATGTTGTTTTTATTTCAGGGGATAAGAGTGGGTGAAATGAGGAAGGAGAGGTAAGCAGAAGCATCACTAAGGCTTCAGATAACCTTTTCTGGAGAGGACTTCCTACCTCCCAGCTTCTCTTTGTATTTTTGTTTTTGTTTTTGTTTTTGTTTTTTTTTCTTGGTCCCATTCAAAAGAGAAAAACAGGCAGAAAAGAATGTAAATTTAAAGCTGGGCATGGTTTCATGTGCCTATAGTCCCAGCACTTGGGAGGCTGAGGCACAAGGGTTGCTTGGAGCAAAGCAAAGGAGCTTGAGGCCAGCCTGGGCAACATAGCAAGACCACTATCACAGAAAAGAAAAACAGAAGTAAGTGTATTCAAACTTTTGATGCTGGAGATTTAATCCAGTGGTGTTCTATCACTGAGTTACCTACCCAGCATTTTTTTTTAATTTTCATTTTAATTTTTTAGGTAGGGTCTCACCAAGCTGCCAAGGTTGGTATCAAACTTGTGATCCTCTGATCCTCCTGTCTCAACCTCCCAAGTAGCTGAGATTACAGGCATGTGCTATGATGCCCCTCACCAACTTTTTGAGATAATTTCCTCAAATCACCATCCTAGGTCCCAGATTCTAGGTTTCTCTTTATTAATATTTGTAACTTTGTCATGTTCTTTGGTTTTATAATCTGTTCACATACCAACTATTTTTTTAAAACTCTTTAAAAAATTACTTTACCTCTTCTCCATTCATGATTTCCCAAACTCACAGGTACAGTTTCAGATGTATTCACACATGCCTTCTTCCTGTCCAATGCTGATTCCTTAGCAAATAAATGAATCTCCCTAAGACTAAATTACTTAAAACAAATACTTCTTTAGACTTGTGGATTTCAATTTTTTTTTTTTTTTTGTGGTACTGGGGATAGAACTCTGGGTTTCACACATGCCAGGCACTAACTTACATCCCTACCACTACCTAAGTTATGTCCCTAACACTAAGTTACATCCCTAACTCTAGGACTGGTTTATTTTGTGTGTGGGGGAGAAAGTAAACATTAATCCCTAAAATGGACAAGTACACATATTCCCATTTCTTATTTCCTTTTATAATACCAATCTTATTAACAGTCACTGATTTGAATAAGACCCTTGATGACCCCAGTTTTCCATTAGGTTTGGCTTTTTTCTCCCCTAGCTTTGGACTTTTCTTCAGCTTCTCTGTTAGGTACAGAGGGCAGAAGTGGGTTGGGGGAGAGCAGGCCTGGAGGTGGAGGGACAATCCTGCTGTTCATGTACTCTCATTGCCAACTGCTCTGTTTCCTGTAGAGAGGTTCATTTTGCTAGTTTTTAAGTGGGACAACAGAGCTCATATTTTCCTATTCATGCCAGTTTCTTTATTGAAGGAATTTGAGACAACTGTCTCCTTAGTGCTACTGCAAGACAAACTGGGAACAATGGGAAAATTGGAGCTGGGACTAGTCTTTCTTATGTAATGATGGATATATGTCAAAAACAAGTATAAAAGCAAAGATGAATGATATCATTAACAGTCATAACTTAGCTTCACAGTGCTGATAACTTTTCATTTCACAAACCCTTTATACTCTTAAAAAATTGAGGACCCCAGAGAGTTATTGTTTTTTTATGTTATAGAACTACAAAAAAAGTAGTTTTGACCTTTCAAAATCCTGGAAAGGTTCTTGGAGATCCCTAGGGATCTCCTTACTCTACTTTGAGAATCACAGACCTAGATGATTTTTAGAAATTTTAAAAGCAAATTTGAGCAGTTGAAAGTCATAAAGGAACTACAGGATCATAAACACAAAACCAGATTCTGTATAATTAAGGAGGAAGTTCTTTTCTTCTTTCTTGGTGAATCTAAGAGTCTGACTAAATCATGTATAGTGAAATCTCCTAGACCAGCCCTGTCCAACAGAACTTTCTGCAATGATGATGTTTTAGTTGGCTTTTTTGTCACTGTAACCAAAACACCTGACAAGAAAAATTGGAGGAGGAAAAATGTATTTTGACTCAGAGTTTCAGTAGTCTCAGTCCATAGAGGGTGGACTGAATAGCTCTGAGCTTAAGATGAGGCAAAGTCTCATGGCAGAAGGCATGGAGGAGGAAAGCAGCTCAGGACATGGCAATCAGGAAGCAGAACTCTGGTCACCAGGGACAAAATATAAACCTCAAAGGCATACCACCAGTGACCTACCTCTTACAGTCATATCCTACCTGCCTATAGTTACCACCTAGTTAATCCATGATCCTAGTTAACCTGATCAGTGGATTAATCCACTGATATGTTATACTTCTCATAATTTAATCATTACCCCTCTGAACATTCTTGCATTGTCTCACACATAAGCTTTTGGGGGACACCACATATCCAAACCATAACAGATAGATGTGTTTATATATGCACTAATACTAAAGGTGGCTAGTGAGCCCTTGAAATTCAGCTGGTAGGACTGAGAAGAATTTATTGCATTATTTAACTGATTTAAATTTAAACTGAAATAGATATGTGGCTACCATATTGAACAACACAGTTCTAGACCTTGAACTGCCTGGAAGAATTCACTCCATCTAAGAAGCAAGAAATCTTGTTGGAGAAAGGTACCTCATATAGAAAGTAGCTTCCAATCACAGGTGACCTCAAGGACAGGTTTGAGATAAAAATAAAGCTACAGATAGCTTTTTCTGGGTGGTTGCTACCACTCCCGATTTTTCCAAGGAGTTGGTCAATTTTTAGATACAAAGATTCATTCCTTATTGACTAATATTGCTCAACTCTGTCACTTCTCAAGGTGGCTCAGTTCTGCCTTAATTGCTTGAATAATGTCACTTCTGATGTTTTGAATCAGTCAGGAACAACAAGATCAGGCCATCCCTAGGAGGTGGTTGTTCATATCTGCAAGGGGGTCATCTTGCCTGCATTGGGATGAGGAAACTGCCTTACCTCACCCTAGTCCTAACATTATTCGTAGTGAGATGTTTAAGGGATATAAAGAGGTAGTATATATAAGATGGTTCTGGTACATTGTCTTGAACACACTGAGGGCTCTATAAATGTTAGTTTTATTTAGTTAGTTTTCTTGGAGTGAAGGATCCTGGAAAGCAGGAGGTGGGCTGAAGTTGGTGAACTGGTTGCTGCTACAGGCCCAAATTTGAGCTCTTCATTGTGAATTCCAGGCCAAAGTACTCCCAGGACAAGGGTGGGTATGGCATATGTGTGTGAATGGGGGCCTCATTTTTCTCATCTATATAATGAAAAGCTTGGAGAAGATCAGTGACCCATTCTTACCCATTTCTGTAACTTATTCCTCTGCATCACAGTGCCAGTGCCACTAATCATGAGAACTACTAAACTAGGTGATCTCTAACTTCTAGAAAAGGATAAAATTAGCATATGGATCATTGGCTAGAATTGCAGATGTTCTTATGTATGTATGTATGTATATATGTATCCATCTATCTACCTATTTATCTGAAATACTGGGGATTGATCCCAGGGCCTTACGCATGCTAGGCAATGTTCTATCACTGAGCTACATTCCCAGCCTCAGATGTTCTTATGCTGTGTTAACACATGTTAAGCCTTCCATGTGGCAATTTCAGACAAACAAAATGAGTTGGATAATTACCTTGTGGCTTTTTTTTCTTCTTTGTTCTATTGTTTGCAATACTAGGAGTTGAACCCAGAGCCTCACATATGCTAGGCAAGTGTTCTACCCCTGAGCTACAACCCCAGCCCCTTCCATGTGGCTTTAGTCAATGTCATTCAATAAAGGTAATTCATATTTGTCTATGTAATAATTACCCCTAATCTAGGTCTGATGGAATAAGAATGTGTACTAGAGTGTTAGCAATGGGAATGGAGAGAAAGCAGTATATCAAGGAGAGAATTTGAAGTTGAGGATATTGAGATTGACAACAGAGGAAAAGGAGAGGCATGAGGCAAAGATGATTGATGTAGGAGAATGGTTCTCAAATTGTTGCCCTGGGACCAGAAGCATAGCTTCACCTAGGAAATGCAAATTATTGAGTTTCTCTCCCCACTTAATAAATGAAGAACTCTGAGGCTGAGCTCAGTGAACAAGTTTAAGAAGCTGTCCATATACTTCTGATTTAACTTGAGGTTGAGAATCACAAGTTTAGTGGATGCTACCCATATCTCTTTTCTCAGGGTGTACATCCATCTATCCCCCAGCTGTTGTGAATATTAGTTGATGTATGAGTCAGGGTTCTTCAGAGAAACATTATACATATACATACATATGTATATATAGACATGCATGTGTGTATACACACACACACACACAGATTTATTATAAGGAATTGGTTCATACAATTATGGATTTGAGAAGTCTCAATCTTTCTTATGCAAGCTGGAGACCCAGGAAAGCCAATGTAGTTTGAAGGCCCAAGATTCTAGTCTGAGTCTAAAGGCCTGAGAACCAGGAGTGCCAAGGGAAGAGAAGATGGATACCCTAGCTCTGACAAATGAGCAGAGAATGAATTCAATATTCCATCTTTTTTCTTCTATTTAGGTCCTCAATGGATTAGATTAGGCCTCCATGTTCACTGGGCAGGGCCATCTGCTTTACTCAGTTCACCAATTCAAATTCTAATCTCTTCTGGAAACACCATCACAGACACATCCAGAAATACTAATTAACCACCTTTCTGGGCATCCCTGGTCCAGGCAAATGGACACATAAATTAACTAAAATAAAATAATAAATAAAAAATAAATTTGCTAACTGCTCACAGCTGCCCTTTATTTTTGGAGTCTTGCCCTTGGCTGAAAAGGAAAGATTACAGCACTCTGTCCCCATTCTGGGGTCTGGAGTTAGATACTACAGTACAAAAGCTGTCCTTTTGTTCCTGAGAATTGACAATTTGTAGTGTGATTTATGCTCCTGAGCTCCTGTGTGTTTTAGCTCAAGGCTGGATCTTCCTGAGAGCACACCCTTGCTTGACTCCCTGCCCTATTCTTCGTCCTCTACTCTATAATACCTGAACAGATCTCTCCTGAGAGCATTCCTCAGTCAATCATGAACATCCAAATGCATGTCTCAGACTCTGCTTCTAGGCAAAGGAGATGACTCTAACATCAGGAAGTTGCAAGAAGACCCTCAGGGGTGGAACAGATATGTTGAAATTACATCATTTAGGATCACCTGGAGATTTTAAACATTATATTTTTTCAAACAGTAATACACTTATATGGTTTGAAATTTTTAAAAAATCTGTCTTAACTCATTCCCCTATCTGCCCACTCACCTCCCATCAGAAGTCACTGCAGTTATTAATTGCTTTTGTATTATTACAGGGATTTCAAAAGTACATAGAGAAGCAGATAGAGTTTTATTTTATCCTCCTCAACCTCTTTACACAAATAATTTCTATACCCAGTGCTCTGCGCTTTGTTCCCCCCAACTGGATTTTGGCAGACTTTCTACATATGTACACAGAGGGCATCTTTACTTATTTTTTACAGCTTCCATTGTAGAGAGAGATCTTGTAGCCAATCCCCTGTTTGTGGCCATTTAGGTTATTGTCAATCTTTTGTTTTTGATGATTACTGAATTGTATAAAGTTGCCTAGATCAGTGTGGTTCTTCACAATGTGGAGGTACTATATTTTTTGGTAGTCAGGTGTTCAAGGGGGCAATGTTATATGTCTAAGGGTTTTATTACAGGGAAACCTCCCCTTTAGGAAAACCTATGATGTCTGGATGGATATGTTAAAAAAGAGCACATAAATTAGGAGGTGATGATACTCTTTTAAAAATGTTTCACTTAATACTTTTACTGAAATGTTTCTTTGAGTGGAGAGTTGCTGTGATTTAATCTTACAAAAATCTGAATAACCTCCATTTTTGTAAAGGCACATCTCTTGTATTTAAGCAAACAGCTCTTATAGTATTTTGTGTTTATCACATACAATGTGTGGATTTTTCATGGCCCATTTAAGCAGTAATATTATTGTTCTGAAATTTTGTCATAGTGAATAGACATAGGTTAGGGTTTGGCAATGTTGAATAAACATTTTTGTCAAAATACTTATTTTTATGAAATTTAATGTGCAATTATCCTTTGGGTCTTGAAAGATGTAATTCACTTCTTAGAACCTGGCTTTGGAAAATATTTTGACTTGACATTGTAGAGATTTTGTTTTTAATCTGGAAAACATTTCTACTCTCTTCACTGGTTTTCTCTTTAATTTGCTAAAATACTTTAACTAAAAGAATAATTAATATTTTCTCCAAGAGGGGGTCATTATGAAAATTTAAAATTCAATTTTCTAGAAATGAAAATTTGTGCTTTCCCTATTGTTGAAGTAGCCTAATTACACTAGAACTACTCATGACATTACCAGTAGTTTTCTAAATATTACCTTCCCTTTTTGATATATCAGACCTAGACTGCATAAATTACAATTTCAGGCTCAAAATTTTAGTTCACTTTTTTGCTAATTTCTACCAATGTTACACCTAAATAGATTGCAAATTCAGGAAAGTGTTACCAATACTGTTTTTACAGAGCATGGAAGCTGTAAAATGTTAATTGAAGGGAATAATTTTTCTTTTTTTTTTTTTTAACAGATTAGTGGGCCTGCAGTTACCCCAGAAATTGGGATGTAAAAGTTCTTGACCCTCCATATTATTCGCTGAAAATGCAAAATAAAAGAGGGTGTTTTGTCACTTCAATATATGTACGTGAACATTAGTTCAGGTAAGAAAGAAATGTGTTAATGAAGACCAGGGGAGAATTCTCTCATTACATACAGGAGGAATTTTAACTGAAAGGGCACTTAACAAATATCCAGATAAGCCTACAGAAATGACAGACATTAAAGAGTCACAGACTTTTTTGAACAGAGTTTTGTGGCAAAACATGGAAAACAGAGAAAGCATCTCATGTTTTATCCATGTGCTCCGTTGTGCCAATATTGGCTGGATGTTGCACAACATCTCGGTAACTACTTACCGCAGCTGTCGCTTAAGGAACGTGGCAGATTTGCTTGACTCCAAAATTGTTCCAGCAAAAATTTCATTTTTACTTTAGGAATTTTACTTAGGAATTGGAGAGCAGTCTCAGAAAAATGTAGGGTTGGATACTCCTTGTTATTGACTTCTCCGATCATCTTTCCTGATAGCTGAGATAGGGGCAGGCACAGCTGCGACTGGGTTCCTAGGGTCTGGAGAGGGAAGGGAAGGGGGGAAATTACATTTTATCCAGGACAGCAGTTGTGAAACTATTGAGCAATTGACCAGGATCAACTTGGCTGGAGTTGCGGAGGGGGTCCCTCACCCCCAAACAAGGCAAAATCCAAAGACAAGTGCTTTGTGAGGACTTATCAAGCCAGTGGTGACAAACTGAGTCTGCAACAATTTGGAGCCCAAGTGCCCTTTTAATAAATTTCTTTATAGGGTCTCAGGATACCAGTGCATCTAAGTCTCTTTTCTCTTCTGTTCTTTCCAATTTCCTTTCACCAGTTGACCTGGTGTGGAACTCTGGAAATCTAAGAGGTCACCCATCTGGAATGTTAAGAGAGAGGCAGCATCTAGAAAAGAGGGGTTTGGATTACCTGAGAGAAACCCAACTGCTTTTTATTCATCTTTATTTCCTTTTATCAACTTGTTTTACAAAAATTATTATAAAATATACACAACACAAAATTTACCATCTTAACCATCTATAATTCTACATTTAGTGACATTAAACACATTTACAATGAGTTACCATCACCACCATCCATCTCCAGAACTTTCCATCTTCCCAAACAGAAACCTAAACCCATTATATACTAACTTCCCGTTTTGCCCTCCCCTCAGCCTAGGGCAACCACTCTTTTATTTTCTGTCCTTATAAGTCCCTGCTCTACCACTGAGTGACATCCTCAACCCTGTCCTTACGAATTTGACTATTCTAGGTGCCTCATGTAGGTGCTTTATCTTTTTTTATGATCATAAAAATCTATTATAGCTCCATTTGCTATGCACTTGCTCATGGAGGGCTTGCATTTGGATGTAGATAACACTGATGTGGACAGATATTAGTCCAGCTGGGCAAACACTGATCTGGGACACACAGCACATTAATAATCTGCATACCCAGGTGCATGTTGCAAGGGAACAAGTGAAGAGGCTGCCGCCATATTAGATTGGAGTCTGGGATGAAGTGTCTCAGGATTTCAGGTATTCACTGGTAGACAGAGGAATGTGAATTCTGAAAGCTGTGTAATGAGGAGATGGGGAGGGTTAGTCACAGAGCTCCAGGCCTAGGTTATTTATTCTCTGGAGAAACCTAGGACTTGTGGGTGGGATGGATTGCTAATTATGAAACTGAGTAAATTTGACCAAGAGGCCTAAACTGAGGGTGAAACTGGTCTCTTTATGAGCTCTATTGACACTGAATAGAAATGTGGGCTTAAGTCCAATTTGTTTTCTAGCAAAATAAATACATAAAATAAGTGAACTTCCTTGTTTTCAGAAAGAGGAAACAGTTGAAATTATTATAAGTAGAAAAGGCAAATGAAAAGGAGATGGAGTGGTTTTGAGGATACGATAAAAATATCTTGGTAGGCAGTTATGCATAAGTGTAAAAGGATATGCTGAAATCTTTCCTGGCTGCAAGGGCAAGAGGAGTGAATTACAGCACCCAGCAAGGTTGTGGGTGTGATTATATTCACGGGTATGCTGGACTTGGACGATGGACCAAGTGACAACATAAACCTTAGAAATAGCATGTTTGTTTTTGCCAAAATCATGACAAACTCATCTCTCTTAAAATGCCAACATTGTGTTTAAGTTTAGATCCAGATATGCATGTAACAACACACACACACACACACACACACACACACACACACACAATTTAGAACTATAAAGAATGGTCAGAGTAAAGAAATACTATGTATTTTAAGATGCCTATGCAAATTCTCTGTTCCTGACTTTGTTTAGCTCTTAGATCTTACCACTACACCTGTGTTAATTAGGGATCTTAAGACTGTGATATGAGCTCCTCTCATTAGGAGTTAAATTGTCACAACCCACACTTTGCACTTTCTAAGAAGAGAATAGTCTGTTCACAGGCTGTGTCTATCCATTATTCCATATAAGGAACCAAACATTTAAAGATGAACTGAGAATTCAAGTTGGGTCTTTTCATAATTTCAATTTCTTATAGCCATTTAGATTGTTTACTATTTATGTAACATTTTTGTGTCCTGATACTACATGCTTATTGTAGTACATTTAGGAGACATATACAACTATAATAAAGAAATAATATCACCAATAACCCACTATCCAGACAAATATGGTTATATTCTGATGTATTTTATCTAGTACTGTTTTTTCTTTCCTACAAAATCTTTTCTCTAGTACTGTACATTTTTTATTGTTTTTATCTTTTAATTTAACATTCCTTTATGCATACTTTTCTTAGTTGTGAAAAAATGTTTAAAACTTGTTTTGATGATCATATAATTTCAACATATGGCTACAACCATACTTTAATTCTTCCTCTGGTATTAAGTATTTGAATACTCCCAAGTTTTTGTTATCAGAGATGACTCTTTGATGAGCATTCTTTTATAATGATTTTTTATTCTTTTCCTTAGATTAGAATTCTTAAAATTGGGCATGATCAGTTCTTAGAAAAACTTTCCCTCAAAGTTGTACCAATTAAATTCTTATCAGTAGAATATGAGATACCTATTGGTACTAAAATTAAGTACAATAATTTTAAAATAAACTTTTCTTCTTTGGCAGATGAAAAATGATTATCTCACTGTTGTTTGCATTTGGTTATTAATTAGGCTAAAAACTTCAATATGTTAATTGGCTATTTGTGCTTCTCCAGAAAATTGTCTGCTCTTATCCTTTGCCCATTTTTTCCTATTTGTTTGCCATTTTAATTTTTGGACACTAAAATATCATCCTTTGTTTCCAGTAGTAATTAATACAACCCAATAGTTACAAAAAATATTTATGATAACAATATAAAGTACCAAGAAGGATTATATGGAGAAAATATTCAGAATCCATTAAGGAAACTGATATATGGAAAGCTTGCTCCATTTGCCCTTAGGAAGACTTAATACTCTATAGATATAATTCTCCTTAGGTTATGTTATGAACTAAATGTAATTAAAAAAACATTTATGGGACTTTTTTGGGACATCAACAGCAAATTGATTCTAAAATTAATATGAAACAATGATGTGCCCAAAAATTTTCAAAAAATTTGAAGAAAGGAACAAAATGTAGTAAGGTAGTGAAGAGATCCATCTTACCAGAAACCAAGACACATCAACAAATTACAGCAAATAGAAAATAATTATATTGAAACAGGAATAGAAAAATAATCCATTAAACAGTATAGAAAGTGCATCCCAAACAACTTTTGATACATAACATAGTTTGCTACCCAAATTAGTTGGGGAAAGACCAACTACTATAGCTTTATGGTGAGGGTTTTTTTTTTTTTTTTTTTGGGTACTAGGGATTGAGCCTAGGGATGCTCTACCACTGAGTCAAATTCACAGCACTTTTAATGTTCTAAATTTTGATTCAGGGTCTCTCTAAGATGCTGAGGCTGGTCTCAAACTCAAGATCTTCCTCTCAGTCTCCCAAGTGACCAAGATTATAGACATGTGACATTGCACCTGGCTAAGTTAGTCTTGAAATCAGGTAGTATAGTTTGTCTAACTTTCGAGAAAATATTAGTACCTATCCTTTTGAGGATTAAAGGTGCCTGCACAGTGCCTGACACAAAATAGGAGCTCAAAATAGAAGAATATAAATCTGAAATAAATGTGTTCCTTTTTACAAAGCCTTTCTGAAAATGATAGCAATTACTGGGCAGAGAGCTGCAAAACGAGGACATCTGACAGATGTAACTAATGTCATCTGCAAACTCAACCATGCAGATTTTAGCACAGAAAAGAGAAGCCAAGACTCAAAATTCCCTGTTCTAGTCATGATGCCATTTTATGTGAAAACTCGAAAACTTCATTACTATTTCCTGTCACTTTAAATATTTCACTAGTTACTACGGCCTCCGAGAATGAATTAACAAACTTTTGTCTAGACTTGTGAGTGTAGAAATCATCTTATTTTTAGAAAGATTTTAAATTGTCACATCACACATACAGCAGGATATTCATGTAACTGATTCTCTTAGAAAAAAGGTTAATCGAATGCTCTATTTGATAAATAGATAGAAAACAGTCTTTACTGTTTGTGCTTCTTTGAAATGCTTTCCTGGCATTATCATTTGGTTGACTCAAATGTGACCTTATCCTGTGGGCAGCGAACCAAACCCTTTTAGTCTAAGTTAAGAAATTGTGTGTGTGTGTGTGTGTGTGTGTGTGTGTACAGGTGTGCATGTGTCTATTCCCCCTTTGAGGGCACTTTGATTATTAAGCTCTATAGTATACCATGCTATACCTACTCTGAATTATCCAGAATGGAAGATTCATTTTGGTTCCTTCCTTTTTCCTTGTTGCCTAAATAGTTTTTGATGTAAAAATATGCATGTATGACTGTGGGTATGAATAAAATATTATAATGACACCTCATCTCAAATGAATGCAGTGATGTAGCAACCTGACCTTTCAGGAACTTAGTGCAGAACTAATAAATAAATAAAACAGAGCTCTGAGTAGCTAAACTAGATATCACCCAATCCTTGCAAAAACGCAGATGCACCTTCTTACTAGGAATGCTTTCTGGACCTGTCTTCAGAGTTTATTTGTGCTTAGCACACTATTCTTATCATGAAGGTTATCTGCCTTCATTCCTATCCACAACAGTTCACAGCAGATTAGAAGCAGCTAGTTAGTGTCATTTTGGAAAAGTGCATTCACAGAGGGAATGGATGTTGAGAGGTCACAGGAACAGGGGTGGGGGCAGGGGGAGAAAATTGATAAACAGATACAAAGACTAAAATAGGCAAGTGAGTTGGGATCATTTCATGTAGGGCAAAATACAATCAATTTTATATAGAAGAGAACAATTATTAGAATTCATATTCTTTTCAAATCCCAAAACAATAAAGGAAAGATTATGTGTAGATGTAGAAAATTCAAGATGGTGTGTAATAAAATTTCAAAAGATTTCAATCTGAATTAATTTTAAAAATTTAAAAATGGGTTCATTGAAGCATAATTTACATGTAAAATTCACATTTTTAGGTGTATAATTTTATGAATATTGAGGAGAATATACAGTTGTGTAACTACAGTATAGAGCCCTTTAAGTCTGGCTTCTTTTACTAAGCATGATGCTTGAGACTCGTCCATGTGAACTGGTTAAAATGAAAAGGTTTGAGCTTAAAACTGGAAGAACTAGCTCATCATCTAAGGTTTCCCAATAGCAGATTTGCTGTACAGACGATATAAAAATAGTGAATTCTTTTGAAATAAATCCACACTGGGGGAAAACAGGCAGTGATAGTCACCATTGGTGGGGAGAGTAAATTGGTACAAACTTTCTTATCCTTCCTCAGTTTTTCCTTCTTCTTTCTTTTCCTTGTTTAGCCAACACACCAGAAAACCTATGATAAGTGCCCACCCAGTCGGTGTTTAATAAATCCTTATTCCGGTGCGTAGCGGCGAGGGCTGGAGGCGCTTGGGGAGTGTGAGGCGCGGCCGGCGGCTGGGGACCCCCGGAGCCACAGAACCAGCGGCTCCAGCGGCTGTCGGCGGCCCGGCGGCCCGAGATGTTGTCGGGTAAGAAGGCCGCGGCGGGGCGCCGGGACGGAGGCGGGCCGCGGGGCGGCGGGCGGCACGACAATGGCTCCGAGGGGTCCGCGCCCTCCGCGTGCCTGTCCGGCCCTGAGGAGGTCGGACCCCGGGCGACCGGGTGGGGGGAACCCACTCCCCGCAAGAAGGAGCCTCCGCGGCCTCGTCCCCCGGGTAACTGGCGAGCCCCCGGGGTCCGCTGGGCCTAGGACCGGGCCTATGGTGGTGCCTGTGTCTGGGACCCCCATGGAGACGGGAATAGCGGAGACTCCAGAGGGATGATGAAGCAGCCGGCACAAGCGGCCAAGGTAGAGTATAGAGAGATGGATGGAAGTCTGGCCAACCTCTCCGAAGATGAGTATTATTCAGAAGAAGAAAGAAATGCTAAAACAGAGAAGGAAAAGAAACTTAACCCACCACCCCCTCAAGCCCCACCTAAGGAAGAAAACGAAAGTGAGCCTGAAGAACCATCTGGGCAAGCAGGAGGACTTCAAGAAGACAGTTCTGGAGGGTTTGGAGACAGCCAAGCATCAGGTGTGGAGGGCGCAGCTTTCCAGAGCAGACTTCCTCATGACCGGATGACCTCGCAGGAAGCAGCCTGTTTTCCAGACATCATCAGTGGGCCTCAGCAGACCCAGAAGGTTTTTCTGTTCTTTAGAAACCGTACACTGCAGTTGTGGTTGGATAATCCAAAGATTCAGCTGATATTTGAGGCTACACTCCAACAGTGGAAGCACCTTATAACAGTGATATTGTGCTTGACCACCTAGTTCACAGTTATTTAGAGCGTCATGGTCTTATCAACTTTGGCATCTATAAGAGGATAAAACCACTACCAACTAAAAAGACAGGAAAGGTAATTATTATGGGCTCTGGAGTCTCAGGCTTGGCAGCAGCTCCACAACTACAAAGTTTTGGAATGGATGTCACACTTTTGGAAGCCAGGGATCCTGTGGGTGGATGAGTTGCTACATTTCACAAAGGAAACTATGTAGGTGATCTTGGAGCAATGGTGGTAACTGTTCTTGGAGGGAATCCCATGGCTGTGGTCAGCAAACAAGTAAACAACTAGACTTCAATGTTCTCAATAATAAGCCTGTGTCTCTTGGCCAGGCATTGGAAGTTGTCATTCAATTACAAGAAAAGCATGTCAAAGATGAGCAGATTGAACATTGGAAGAAGATGGTGAAAACTCAGGAAGAACTGAAAGAACTTCTTAATAAGATGGTAAATTTGAAAGAGAACATTAAAGAACTCCATCAGAAACATGAAGAAGCATCCAAAGTGAAGCCACCCAGAGACATTTCTGCTGAATTCTTGGTGAAGAGCAAACACAGAGATCTGACTGCCCTGTGCAAGGAATATGATGAATTAGCTGAAACACAAGGAAAGCTAGAAGAAAAACTTCAAGAATTGGAATACAGTCCCCCAACTGATGTGTACCTCTCCTCAAGAGACAGACAGATACTTGATTGGCATTTTGTGAATCTTGAATTTGCTAATGCCACACCTCTGTCTACCCTCTCCCTTAAACATTGGGATCAGGATGATGAATTTGAGTTTACTGGCAGCCATCTGACCGTGAGGAACGGCTACTCCTGTGTTCCTGTGGCGCTGGCAGAAGGCTTGGACATTAAACTGAACACAGCAGTGTGCCAGGTTCGCTATACAGCTTCAGGCTGTGAAGTGATAGCTGTGAATACCCGCTCCACAAGCCAGACCTTTATTTATAAGTGTGACGCTGTTCTCTGCACCCTTCCCCTGGACTTGCTGAAGCAGCAGCCACCAGCTGTTCAATTTGTGCCACCTCTTCCTGAGTGGAAAACATCAGCAGTCCAAAGATGGGATTCGGCAACCTTAGCAAGGTGGTGTTGTGTTTCGACCAGGTGTTCTGGGATCCCAGTGTCAATTTGTTTGGGCACCGTCGGCAGTATGGCCCCCAGCAGGGGCGAGCTCTTCCTCTTCTGGAACCTCTCCAAAGCTCCTATTGGCACTGGTGGCAGGAGAAGCCACGGGCATCATGGAAAACATCAGCAATGATGTGATTATTTGCCGGTGCCTCACCATTCTCAAAGGGATCTTTGGTAGCAGCGCAGTGCCCCAGCCCAAAGAAACTCTGGTGTCTTGTTGGCGTGCTGACCCCTGGGCCCAGGGCTCCTTTTCCTATGTAGCCGCAGGATCATCAAGAAAGGACTGTGATTTAATAACAGCCAACCACTCCTGGCCCCTCAATTCCAGGGGTCCCACAGGCAATCCTATGACTCTTCTTTGCCAGAGAGCATACAATCCACAACTACCCAGCCACAGTCCACGGTGCTCTGCTGAGTGGGCTGCAAGAAGCAGGAATGATTGCAGACCAGTTTTTTGGAGCCATGTATAGGCTGCATCGCTAGGCCAGGCCAGGTGTCCCTACGCAGCAGTCTCCAAGCATGTGAGACAGATGTATCCTGACGAGACCTGGTGTCTTTTTTGCCATGTAAGCGAAGCTCTTCTAGCAATGCTAGATGCCACTGAGAAGCTCCCATCCTTTCTGGGCTCACCATCAGCTGGCAGGGCTCCTGATCTGAAGGGGGGCACCTCCTCTGACTTACAGGACAGGGAAGAACTTGCCCACTAGTTTGGAATTGTTCTTCATAAAGACAAGTGATGTGAGATAACATCTTGATGTTTTTTTTCTTTTTATATTTTGAGAATAAAACTTCATATAAAATTAAAAAATAAATAAATGAATAAATAAATCCTCATTCCTTTACCCTTCCCTTTTCTATTCTCTGTTTATATCTCACTCCCCTTTTCAATTCTCTCCCTTCAGGCTGCTTTATAGGTCAGGCAAGGTGAATAATTATGGTAAGAATTGCTCATCATCATCCCAATTTCCTTGACTTCTATGGATGCCCTGCAAATGTTAGTCTTATTCCAGACCTCAGGGAATTAGTTACCCATTGAAAACTTACCCAGAGAGAAATAGGGACTCACAATCCTGTCCTTTCATATTGTGTTTATTTACACATATGTGTCTGACTCCTTTTGAGATGCCAACTGAACTCACTCTTCTTTGACATTGCCCTTGCTGAAGGGGAGGGTCCAGGCAGTCATGTTTCTCCTGTCTGACACTTGGGCTCAATTGATTGGGATGGTAATAGACATCTGCAACCAATCCAAAACTGAACTGGCTTAATCTGATCTTTTATTCTTGAAAAATGAAACAGAAGAACCCAGAGACAGCCCCATGATGGATTCTTGAAGTGAAAACTCATGTAGAAATGGCTCTCAAAAGTGATTCCTGAAAGAAACTGGAGTCTGAAGCAGACTTTCTGAGAGCTATTTGGAGACCAAGAGAGGTTCCAGAAATAATCTTTCTACAACATACCAGTTGCTCCCGCTTCATGGTCCAGCAAGACTTCACTTTTTCCTTGGATGTCTGCCTCTGGGATTGCCTGTTGTGTCCTTGCAGTTACCATTTCCCCCTTTACTCATGCAAATGTGACTGGGTTCCAGTTTACTGCAACAAATGTCTGTTAGGACATTTTCCTTGCAGTTAGGATTTTTTAAAATCTTCTAATAGAAACGTGCTTATATATAAGAGTCTTCATGGAACACATATTTCAAAATTGCAACTTGACAAGTATATTAGTTTCTTATTGCTGCTGTAACAAATTGCCACAAATTTAGCAGTGTAAAAAAGTCTTATATTTATTTTCTTACAGTTCTAGATATCAGAAGTCCAGAATCAGTCTGATTAGGCTAAAGTCAAGATGTTGGCATGATTGCATTCCTTTGCAGACTTCAGGGGGGAATCTGTTTCCTTTCCTCTTTTTACTGCCAGAGGCTGCATTCCTTGGATTTGTAATCTCTTCCCTTCTTTCCAACTTCTTATTTCTGTTTTTGCAACTCCTACTGCTTCATTTTACCTTGTCTTCCCTTATGATTATATTCAGGGCCCACTCAGATAATCCAAAATAATCTCATCATTTCAAGATCCTTGGTTTAGCAATATCTGCAAAGTTCTTTTTGCTGTATAAGGTAACATTCATAGATGCTGGGCTTAGGATGTGGATATTTTGGGGGGTCATTCATCAGCTTACCACAGGGAGAATTTTTTTCCAGTCTTAAAGGTTAGAGCATATTAGGAGGACATATGTATTGATGGGGTATGTGAAACTGAGTGAAAAATGGAGGAGGAACTAAGGGACAAGCAGCCAGAAGTCAGATGGGGAACCATATAGATTGGGTCCCAAACACTACAAGAGGGGAACTGAAAGTATAGTGTCCTGAGTCTCTTATGCTATATATGAAGTATTATATTCCTGAAGGTGGATGGTGAGAAGTTGAAGAGGTATACTGTGAACCCTAAAGCAAATAGAAACAAAGAGTTTCAGCTAATAAACTAGACAAGAGAGAATTGAATCATTAAAAACAGAACAAAACAAAGCAAAACAAACCTCAATCCAAAAGAAGACAAAAGTGGGGAAAGGGAAAAAAGAACTGATGAGATAAATAGAAAACAAAGAGTATGATGGTATACTTAGACCCAACTATATCAATAAGATTAAATGTAAATAATCTACATACTCCAATTGAATGGCAGATATTGTCATATTAGATTTAAATGAAAAAGCAAGACTCAACTATGTCAGAAATATGAGGATGGCACATCAATTGTGTTTGATGTTTTAAAAATTGTTTCCTTTCAAATATGGCTAAGCATTCTAGATATAACATCTTCAGTGCATATTTTTTATTGAATTTTTATTCATCAGGTGAAGTGTACATGTATGCCATTTTAATATTGTAAAGTTTATTAATCTAAAATACAAGTATCAAGAACTCTAAAAATGATGAAATAAATGCACAGATAATAGAAATATGCTGAGAGTTTATTAGCTCAATAACTTTAGAGACTTCATCATATCATGTTTTAGTTGATAAATGCTTAAAAGTGTAAATAAAAATCTAGAGAGAGGGCTGGGACTGTAGCTCAGTGGTAGAGCACTTTCCTAGCACATGTGAGGCACTGGGCTTGATACTTAGCATTCCATAAATAAAAATAAACAGAAGTATAGAGGCATGCTGTTCATCTACAACTACAAAATAATTTAAAAACTATATAGGGAGAAACTCCAAAATCACATTCAACAGCATTCATGATGTATCATCCTCAAGCCCTAACATAATGAAAAATACAAAAAATATGAAGAGAGAAAATTGTGTTAGAAAAAAATGAGTTACATGAACATAACTCTTCCACCCACTTCAGCTGAAAGTGAATATTTATTGAATATCATAAGTTATTGTTTGTTTATCATAATAGTAACTTTAAATTTTTGACTAGTATAATTTTTATAATAAAATTGTAATTTTAGTTTAATTTGGGTAAAAGTCTTGATTTACTATTATATCCCAGAAGTTCATTCTGCTATGGAGAGATTTTTCTGGCAAAATATCAATTTTAACACTCATCCATTTAATGCTGATTCAAAACATGTATCCACGTAACTATATTATCTGTATGTATGTCCAAATCCTGTTTTAAACTAAACATTATAATATGAACATGAAGTGCCTTAAGTACCCAATATTCTTTTATCATGTGATTTTAAATAACTATATAAAACTTAATCATTGAAATTTATCATGGTTTAAATTCCCTTTTTATTGACGATTCAGTTTTTTTCCAAATTTCTGAGTAATTATAAATGTGCTGAATGTCTTGTACAATATATCTTTGACTTCTCCTCTGGATTTTTTTTCCTCTCCTGAAGTCTTGCACTAATTTCCACTCCCACATCTAATATATGAGTGCCATTTTCGTAAACATGCCAATGCTGACTATTATTAGTTTTATGATTTCTGACAATTTGATAGGCAAATTGGCATTTCATTATTATTTTAGTTTGCAGTCTTTTTGGTTAGTTGGTTCAAATTTTTCTTTTGTGAAATTTCTATTTATGTCCTTTCCCTGTTGTGCAGTTGGTGTTCATATTTTTTGTGTTTACATGTCCTGTTTATATAGTAAGGATATTGACATTTATTTGTTAAAAATGAAAAGTGTTGATTTAGAAATGCCTTCCATATTCTCATGTGCTAGTACCATGATAGGCTCTGATGGAGTGGGTGGAGAGAGAATGTGAGGGTGTTTAATGGGAACATTATTAGTGGGGAGCATGTACAAGTGAGCAGAAATTCAGTTCATCTTCTCTACACCTCCAGACTATTTTTCCTAAAATAATACTGTCACTATGCCTTCTTCCGCTCAAAACCTCCCCATTTGTCTTTATCAGCCATCTACTGAAGCACAATTTCATCCTCTTGGCATTCACATTTCTCCATATTTGGACTCCCAGTATTTGTTTTCAAATTGTGTCCAACCCTACCCAATCTAACCCAACTATGTCTAGGTTAGACTAATGTATTGAGGATATAGAGATGAGAAGATCTCTTTCTTTAAAGTGCATGCAGATGAAAGAGGGACATATAAACAGATGATTACAATTCATGATTAAAAAAAAAAAAACTCATGACAGGAATGTGCAAAAGACATTATCAGGGAAAAGGGGACAGACAGCCTGGCTGGAATAGAGGGATCAGGGAATCTTGCCAGAAAAAGAGGATGGCTACAATGCATCTTGATGAATGAAGAGTGGTCCAGCAGTTAATGTCAGTTCAGGGAGGAGAAGGAATATTCAAAGAAGAGAGACTATCATGTGGGTCAAGTGGAGGGATGTGGGAGAAGTGGTCAAAGATGAAATAGGCAGGGTCCAAATAGCCTATTGCATCGAGGGCTTGAGTTTTAACTTTTGAGTGGTGGAGAGTAATTGAAGAATTGTAAACAGAGGATTGATCTGTCCAGGGTTATGCCTTAGAAAAATCACCCTTCCCTGCATCATGGGGAATGAATCACAAGGGAAATATTACAGTGACTATAGATCCCAGTTGGACTGAGAGTTTTGATTTATACCTATTGTCCTAACATTCTGCCCATGTTAGTATTTGTGATAGTGGTTTCATCTTAGAATCAAGTATTACCATTAATAAGCCTTAAAATAAGTCAGAGCAAGTTTGGTAGACCTGCATTTGGTACTTCTAGTTTTTGTTATGGTCTTTTTTAGTAATAAGATGAATATTCACTGAGCAGAGGTCTTAATTTATCATGTAGTCAAATCTGGAATAAAACCAGTGAGCCTGCCTCTCTTTTCCTGACTATTCAATTATGTTAGTTAATTAGCTACCTTTCAGTAAAGGGGAACATGTAGGAACATGCTCCCTGATAAAACAAAGTGGTTCCAACATTAACAGCTTGAAGGGATCTAAGGTCTTCTGGTCTCTGGTGGTAGTGGGACAAATATTTGAATCTATTGCCCCTGCCAGCCTCTTTATCAGTCAGTGGCTGTGGCTCATGCCATGGTCTGTTGAGACATATGTCATATGTAAAGCTGCATTGACCACCTCTTGGCCGTATCAATGGGAAATGTGGGACATCATTAGTGAGTTTTGTGTGAAGTATGTATAGGAAATAAAGGCTGAAAAGTGCTACTGAAGGGTAGAAAGGGTCAACTGAATGCTTTTGCTACAGGGATTTTTGTCATTTATTGTACAGTACAAACTAACATCTATTATTTATTATATTGTTAACTAATGCTTAACATTTTTGTTTTTGCAATAAACCATTTTGGCAGCAATGAGTTCAGGGGAATGTTCAATGAAATATTAAGTAGTAATTTTCACCTCTCAAGACCACTGATATTGAGTATCTGCCCTGCACAAAGTGTTTGTGGACATTCATCAGCTGCCATGAAGGCAATAGAGGTATAACTAACCACACGATAAACAGAGGACATAAAGTTGCTGAAAAAGCATTGTCATTTGCTTCAAAAAATAGTTGTCACTATGAGAAGCTTCCTGGAGATGGTGATTTACCACATGCAGTGGCGGATGATGTGTTCGCATCACCCTGGACATTTGTGGGCCTGGAGCAAGAGGACAAATGAAAGCCCCCATGCCATTAGGTTTAAATATTTACAAGTTATGACTCAAACTACTAAGTTATTATATAAGTCCTATGCTCCTACCTTAATCAAAATATCTTCATTATGACAAAATAAACATGTGCAAAGCTGTACTTTTTGTATGGAATTGGCAAAAACCCAAGATGACTGCACTTATGTATATCTGAATTCTGCCTTGATGGGCTGACAAAGTTTAGATGATTAATACAAATAATGTAATGTATAATTCACGAATTTTTGTATATTTATTACATACAAAGTAGTGTTCTCAGGGCTGGGTGTGTAGCTCAGTAGTAGAGCATGAGGCCCTGCATTCCATTTCTAGCACTTTCCCCATCCCTGCAAAATTAGTATTATTTCCTTCATTTTAGCAAAATCACTAATTATATATATTTTTAAATTTTATTTTCACATACTGCATTTTGATTCATTGTACACGGATGGGGTACATCTTTTCCTTTCTATGGTTGTACACAATGTAGATTCACACCATTCATGTACATAGTGGACTGAGACAGACATCATTACCCAATCTTTCCTTCTCTCACCCCCTCCCACCTCATTCCCCTCTACACAATTCAAAGTTCCTCCATTCTTATATTTTTATATTCAAAAAATTTATGTAATTTGTATTATATTAACAGCAAAGATCTAAATGATTAAAAATAAAAACCTAATTATATTCAAAATATAAAATTTGCCTATATGTTCATTCAAATATAAAAATATAAAAAATTGCTATTTTCAAAATGATATTTTTCTAAATATTCTAAATTATCAATTAAAAGGTAAAATATAATTAATGAATATCATAAATTTTAAAATCAATTATGTACAGAAGAAAATTGTATGAAGAAATTCTATAAAAGTAGAATTATAAACAATTCTAGTGTTTAATGTCTTTCTAAGTGCCAATTTAAAGAATTTGAACCTCAGTTCACCCAAATTACAACTGCATTATATGTATCTGTATGGATATATGGTCATGCATGAATTGAAAAATTTGAACTGTTTAATATTGTAAAATAGTACAAATACATGATAAATCACTAGTGGTTAGAGAACACTGGAGGGGAACAAAAAGAAAAAAATATTCTCAGCACTAATGGGAAATGATACTTGCTTATACATATATCTGCTGCATTCTTTCTATCTGTGGGGAAACATTTAATTAATATCCTTTTTATGTAAGTCCCTCTACTTCCCATCTCTTGCACTCTTTGTTTCAGTCTCTGATTCTGAAAATAGCAACACTACAACAGAGCTGTGGAAAAGATGTTCCTTAGCTTTGAAAGATATTAGGGTGCTGGCTCACAGTCTCTCAGTTTGGGATCTCAAGTGGCAGAGCTGCCCCCTGGGTTTTAAAAGGTACTTACTTTTATAAAAATAGTATTTGATTGTTTATTTTCTTTTTTATTTGTTCTTTTAAGATAAACATGATAGTAAAGTGCATTTTGACATATATATGCAGAGTATAACGTATTCTAATTAGGATCCTTACTTTTTGAGTACATTTATGCTCTGCAGTGCCTCAGGGCAGGTGTCCTCATCCACATTTAATGGTGTTTGCATATGGTTTTGTGTAGTATTTATTTTCATTTAGATCTAAACTTCATTCTTTGTGTGTGTGTGTGTGTGTGTGTTTTCATACAAAAAGTGAAGCAATATATGTCAATGAGTTGACTTCATAAGAAGATGAAGTTCACAAAGAGTTACATGGCTTCAGTTTTATATTAGTGTCTTCAGATGCTTGGAATATCAGTTCATTCCAGTTATAGCTTGATATTTTCATCCAATTCACGGATCTAAATAAAGCTTTTGGAGCTTCATCCTGTCAAAGGTGTAATATCTGCCATGATTGGGAATACTATAGTAAATTTATTTTAAAAGTTTAACACTTAAAGATAAAATCATTTGTTTTAGAGATAATGATGAAAATATAAATTTTGGTGCAGCCAAACACTGCAGTGAAGACAATAGTCTTAGTAAATCAAGAAATACAAGGACTAAACTATATTTGGAATTAGTCAAGGTGCATACATAATTTATAATTGTATAAAGACAAGATATAATACTATATCCATTAAAATAGAAGCTACAATTGTCAAAATTTACAAATGTTTCTATTTATACAGTGTTATAGTACATGAAATACAAAATTTTTATAATAAAATATGTTGAGTCAAAAATACTTAGATGGCAGTATGTGTCATCAAATGGATTTTAGAAATGTTTTAGGCTTAAAGAACTACTTTGTAAATCAATCAAAGTGTCCCACATTCGCATTGAACATCTTTGTAAGTCCTCTAAATCTTATTTCTTGATTTCTTGAAACCATTTGAATATCTTTAATCAAAGTATTCAAAGAAAGTTCACATTTGAAGGTTTTGGAAAAGTAAAATAATTGAAAACAAAGCTTTCAAACAGACATTAGATTTATTTCTTCAAAACAAGAGAACTAAACAAATTAAATGATGTGAGTTCAAATGATTTATAAGTCTCAATTTTGCAATTCTGTAATTGAATGTTGGAATATCTTGACTTTGAAGGGTCTTTTGATGAAGTTCCTATCTTTAATTGGATAAATATATAGTTTGTACCAAAATAGAATGAAATTGAGGAGCCCTGCAATTTTGCAGCATCTGAGTTCTGCAAAGCATTAAAAAGAATCACAGCAGAGTCAACTTATTTCAACAGCCTTGTCACATAAAAATATTTGTCAGTGAAAGGAACTCTACATGGAGGCAAAAAGTCACTAACTGAGAAAATATTTGGGTTATATATTAAAACATGCCATAAAAATATAACTTTAGAATATTCGTTAGGTACAGAGTTTATATCTCAGCAGCTAAAGATATGTTCTCTCAATCAAAATATTATGCCTGATCCATCCGTCTATAGTCAATTGTTTTTCAACAAGGGTACCGCAATCTTTCAACAGGGAAAAGAGTCTTTTCAAAAAATGGTGCTGGGACAACTGGACATCCTCATGCAAAAACTGCATTTTAGCCACATAACTCACACCACATGCAAAAATGAACACAAAATGAATCAAGGACCTAAATGTAAGTGCTAAACCTATAAAACTCTTAGAAAGAAACATAGACATAAATATTAATGATATTTGATTAGACAGCAATCTCTTAGATATGACATCAAAGCTCAAGCAATGAAAGAAAGATAAATATGACTTCATGAAAATCATAAACGTTTGGCAAGGTGCAGTGGTACATACCTATAATTTCAGTGAGTCAGGAGGCTGAAGCAGGAGAATGGCAAATTGAAAGCTAGCCTCAGCAATTTAGTGAAACCCTCAGCAACATAGCAAGGCCTTTTCTCAAAAAATCAAAAGGGCAGGGGATGTAGCTCAGTGGTAAAGTGCCCCTGGATTCAATCCCCAGTACAAAAAAAAAAAAAAAAAAAACTTAAAACTTTAGCATATCAAAGGATGGTATAAAATGCACAAAACTAACTAACAGAATGGAAGAAAATATTTGGCACTTATTTATCTAACGAAAGTCTAATATCCAGAATAAATAAAGAACTCTTAAATTTCATCAATAAAGTGTCAATCCAATTAAAAAATAGAAAGATGGCCAGGTGTGGTGATGCATACTTGTAATCCCAGTGACTCAGGAGGCTGAGGCAGGAGGATGACAAGTTCAAGGTCAGTCTCAGCAACTTAGTGAGGCCCTAAGCAACTTATCAAACCCTTTCTCACAAAATGAAAAATAAAAAGGGCTGGGGATGTGGCTCACTGGTAAAGTGCCTCTGGATTCAATCCCTAGCACCAAAAAAAAAAAAAAAGGAAAAGATGAAATGGTTTTGAATAGACATTTTCCAAAGAAGACAGGCAAATGAAAAGATGATCAACATCATTAATTATCAGGGCGATGAAAATCAAAATTAAAATCGACTAGCATGGCTATAATACAACAAACGAAAAGTGGAGAAATTGGTCATCTCATACATTGCTGGTAGAATTGTAAAATGTCGCAGCCCCTTTGAAACAGTTTGGCATCTCCCCGAAAAGTTCACCATATTGTTACCATTTGACCTAACACTTCCATTCCTGTGCATCTACCCAAGAGAATTGAAAATATGCTCACACAAAAACTTGTACATGAATGTTCATGGCATCCTTATGTATGATAACACCAAAGTAAAAACAACCCAAATGTTCAACTGATGAATGGATGAGGAAAATATGATGTATCCATATATTATTTGGACATGAAGAATAAGAAAAACTGATTCCTGCTAAAACATGGATGAACCTTGAAAACAAGGTGAGTAAAAGGAGCAAAAAGCCACATAATTTATGATTCTATTTTTAAGAAACATTCAAAATAGGCAAATCTGTAGAGTCAAAAGTACATTGGTGGTTGCTGGGGACTGTAAGAAACAGGAAATGTAGTTGACAGCTAATAGGGAGTGTTTTTAGGATAATGAAAATATTCTGGAACTAGATAGTGTTGTTGTACACCATTGTGCATACATGAAAACTACTGAATTGTATAATGTTTTTTCATACTACGGATTTAATCCAGGGGCATTCTACCACTGAGCTACATCCTCAGCCCTTTTTATTTTTGGTTTGGGATGGGGTTTCCCTAAATTGTGCAGGCTGTCCTTGAACCTGTGATACTCTTCCCTCAGCCTCCTCAGTTGCTGGAATAACTGGTGTGCACCATCACACCCAGCCTGAATTGTATGTACGTTTCAAAATGGTGAATTTTATGTTGTGTTATTTATTTATTTATTTATTTATTATACTGGGATTGAACCCAGGGTGCTTTACCTCTGAGCTACATCCCTAGTTCTTTTTATTTTTTATTTGGATACAGGCTCTTACTAAGTCGCTTAGGGTCTTACTAAGTTGCTTAGGGTCTCACTGAGTTGCTGAGGCTGGCCTTGAACTTGTCATCCTCCTGCCTCAGTCTCCCGAGTTGCTGGGATTACAGGTATACACCACCACCCCCGGGTGTTGCATGAATTTTCAACACTAAAGTGTAATGGCTTCAGAGATGAGTCTTTTGAATGGGTCAATAATCCACAATTTGGGAGCGGGCGGAAGGCGCCCTCCCCGCCGCCTGGGCCCAGGCACCAGGTGCCTGGCCGGGATCCTTTCCCCCTCTGGCGACCGCCTGCCGCTTTGTTTTCCCCGCCTCAGTGCTTCGGCGACTTGGGAGGGCTCTCACCTGGCTTGTGCAGAGAATGCGACAGCAGGAAGGGCGGCTGACCACACCCGGAGTCCGGCCGCCGGGAGGGCCGCGTGACGAGATCCAGGAGCGAGCCAGAGCCAGAGCGGCCCGGTGTAGCGGGCTCGGGCGCCCGTGAGCACGGACCTCCCCGTAGAGCGGGGCGATGTTCCCCTAGCCCGTGGGCTCTTCGGGCAGCCAGGGCATCCCGCCACTGGGACCAGGGCCCCTCAGTGGGCACCCCCCGAAGTTGTTCCATGGAGACTGTGTTCCCCTCCCCGCCTGTCAGTGCCTGCGTCCCCGCGAGTGTCGCCCTGCTCCCCTACACCCCGGAAGCCGCGTCGGGGGACACAGGACACTTGCCATCTGCGCCCTTGCCAAACCCCGGGCGTCCTCTCCGACCTGGGGCCTGGGGAGCAGGCGCCACGGGCCCCGGTGCTGCAGGGCCCTCGAACCTCCGTGGGCACCGGTGGCTGGGCCCCAGATGGCCTAAAGTACCTCCGGGGACAGGCCGGGCAGTTTGGCGATCCGAAATCCCCAGCGGGCGAGGATGCCGATGTCGCGGTGTGCCTGGGCGGCGAGGAGGAGGAAGAGGGCGGAGGCAGCTTCCCGCACTTCGGCGCTCGCTCCTGCGCACCTCCGCGCCGCTGCCCCGAGCCCCGCGTCCTGGGGAATCTTGGACCAGCTCCGCCTCGGTTCCGCCTGGGCCAGACCCGGGTCTCGAATCCCAGCCTGATCCAGCCGCCTGCCCGCCTCAGGATCCCAGCTCCCGGCCTCCGCCGCCACCTGTGGGCCTCTCCACCGAGCCCGCGTGTCCCGGGCGTCTCCCGAGCTGTCCCTGCAGGGCCAGGAGGCTGCGGTCGATGGAAAACCCCCGCTTGCGGCCCCGGAGGCATCAGCCTTTACCTCCTTGACGGTCAGCGCAGCTCGGGCCCCACCGGGCGATCTTCGCAAGGAACATTTCGATTGTCCGATCCGCGGGTGGAAACTGTGGTGTTACGCGAAGGACTTCGCCCTGGACACTCCGAGTTTGCGCAGGGGTCCCGAGCAGCCGCCAGCGAAAGGGTCGGCCCGGGGAGCAGCCAAGAAACGCCAGCGACCATCTCCGCCCCAGCGCAGCGCGCAGCCCTGCCGCCCGCACCTACACTGCCCACCAGGAACACCTTCGGCCTTCTGGACTGCTTTCCCTGCCCTCCGGCCCTGGTTGTTGGGGAGGACAGTCTTAGGGCCTGCATCCTCGCTTCGCCTCCAAGGAGACGCCAAACCCCCGACTGCCCACCCCCTCTGACAGTGGCAGATGGGGGGGGGGCGCTGTTCCTGAGTCCCCCAGCCTCAAATTCTGGGGGGTCAACCTGGAAGAACTCTGAGCGTCTGCTCAGAGTTCTGATCACAGAACTCTGCCAAACTGCGGGCTTGAGGAGACAGCCTCATTTCTCACATTTGCCTGTTCCCTTCCTTTATGTTTTATGGACTATGGTCAGAGAGACCTCAAATGACAGTTATCCTCAAGCACCTAAGAGGTCGGGGTGAGTTTCCCTCCAACTCATATTTGCAGAGGAACCAAGGGCTGGAGTCAGGAGAAGGCTTGACCCCAAAAGGCTGAATGACACAGATTCCAATCCCTCCTCCACCTCTGTTCTCTGGGGCAGGGCCTTCATACCCCAGGTAGAGAGAAGGAGACATGCTCAAAGACTGGGGGTGGGGGATGGTGGGGGAGACCTTGGTGATGGACAAACCTGTTGTTTCTGCCTTGGAGGGCAAGCCTCCAGGTGTGGGGGCTGTGATAGGGGTGGGAAGGCTTTCTCACTATTGAGCTCATAATTCCTAGACAATGTGATCTACAGAGAAACCCCTGTAGGATTTGCTGATGCTGTCTGTTGGAAAATAAATTTTGGATGTTTTCTCCACCAATCCCTCTACCTCCAAGAAGAAGCTGGCACTATTGTTCTGGGTCAGGAGCAATAGCATTTCTTGTAAACCATGTTTAACCTCCTTTGAACCCTCAGCACAGCCGAATTTCAGGACCCAACTACTGTGGATTCAAACTAAAATGACCTTCAACAGAAATACATGGTCAGAAATAGGCATATTTTCCTCAAATTTGGAGTGGGAAAAGTTTCACTCTCATATAACTCTTGGAAGGAATAGTCCACGAATATGTAAAATATTTCAACTTATGCCCATTTAGTTCCATTTCTATCCATTCTGTGAACCCTCTAGGGTGAAGAAATGTGCCTTGCTGTAATTTGGCACTTAGGTGCCTGCAAGAGACACTTAATAAATATGAGCTGAACGAATGCATGAAATAATGAAATATCACTTTCTTAATAAAGCTACCTCCCTTAAGCTACTAGCATTTCTGGGAATTTTGTCATTTTGTATTTATTTATTTAAGTTGACAAAATTATACATATTTACAGGGTACCGTGTTATGTTTTATACATGTATACATTGTGTAATGTTCAAAATAGGGTAAACATTCATATCTCCTTAAATATTTATCATTTTTATGTGGTGAAAACTGTTTATTGCAGTACTATTCACAGTAACCAAGAAATGGAGACAACCTAAGTGTCCCTCAACTGGTGAATAGATAAATGGTCATACACACAGTGGAATACTATTCACCTATAAAATGACTGTCATTTGTGACAACTTGGACATTAACATTTTGTTAAGTGAAGTATGCTAGGCCCAGAAAAACAAATACTACATAATCTCACTTATACGTGGAATCTAAGAGAAGCTTATCGAAATCAAGAGTAGAATGGTGGTACTCTCCTCAGAGGCTGAGGAGAGTAGAGTGGGGAGAGGGATAGGGAAAATGTGATCAATGAGAATTTTTCATTTAAAGAAACTACACTAGAATTGTCAATTACTATAGCACTTACAAATCACAACTCATTTTCATTATCTTATAATATCAGTGTAACAAACTACCCCAAAACTTAGTAACTTGAAATAATAACCATTCATTGTCTCATAATTTTCTGGGTTGATGGAGGTTCAGTTGAACAATTCTGCTCTGTGAAGTTGATTAGATTGTAGATGTCTGGAGACTTCACTGGGTTGTGCATCATGATGGCTCCCTCACATGACTGGCTGGTAGTTGATGCTGTCTTTTGGTTGGGCATTCAGTCAGGGTTGTCACTTGGAATGCCTATTCATGACCCCTCCATGTGACTTGGGCTTCTCATAGCAGGGTAGATGGCTTTGAGAGTGTCTATTTTGGGGTGTGGGGTATGTTGGGATGGGGATTTAACCCAGGGGTGCTTAACCACTGAGCCACATCCCCAGTCCTTTTCATTTTTTGAAACAGGGTCCCACTAAGTTACTTAGGGCCTTACTAAGTTACTGAGGCTGGCCTTGAACTTGCCATTCTGCCTCAGCCTCTGGAGCTACTGGGATTACAGGCATGTGCCACCATGCCTGGCCTCCAAAGTGAATTAAGTGTGAATGTTTGAAGAGGCAGGAAATAGTCCATTTTCAGGCTAGGTAAAATATTGCTCAGTACTATTTTGGCTACATTCTATTAGTTAAGCAGCCATAGAGTCACCTTTGATTCAAAGAGAAGGAACATAAAATAAACCTTTTGGTGGGAGAGTTGAGAAAGAATTTGTGATCATCAATCACCATATTGTCTATGTATTAATTAACATGGAGGACAAAACAATGCTAAAAAGGAACAGTAATCTAGAATGAGTAAAAAGATTACATCAGGAAAACTTATTAATTAAGTAGTTTGGTTATTGGAAAACAGTCAACCCAAATTAATTGAAAGTCAAGACTGAGATGAATATTGTGAAAGAGATTGATGAATGGTCAATAAAATATCTTTGAGGAATTATGGTAAACAGGGATATCCTGGAAATCCAGAGATGTGTAAATACCACTTCTATTTTTAGAAATGGGAAGAAAGTGAAATTACAGCAAAATTTGATTTTGATATCAAGCAAGGATGCTAAAAAATATTATTAGAATGATTAAGTTTAGCTACATGTGTTACAAATTCAAAAAAGTATAAAAATATGAAAGATTATTTTTATGTACATAAATATAGAGGTAGGCAATATAAAGTTGTTATGGTAGCTTCATGATGTTATTGGAATCCATCCATATTTTTTAAGCTCATTAGTTGGCCACCCCTATCCTCATGGTCCAGAATGGTGGCTAACATTCAAACCATCACATCCACATTTCATAGTGAAAAAAATGGAAAGGGGAAATAGTTCATTATCTCATATTTTAGAGAGGTTTTCTGGGGGCTGCCATATATGTTCTGCTTATATCATTGACTAAAACTTAATCACAGTCATGCCTACCTGGAAAATGTACTCATAATTTTTGGGTGGTCATTAGTTCATATAAGAATTGGATGTTTTGTAAACAATAAAAAAACTTGGGCAGGGCTGTTGTTGTGGCTCAGTGGTAGAGCACTTGCCTAGCTTGTGTGAGGCAGTGGGTTCAATCCTCAGCATCACATAAAAATAAATAAAATGAAGGTATTGTTCCATTTACAACTAAAAATATTACAAAAATAAAATAAGGGCAGACTCAATTTTGGAGTAGTCAACTAGTAGTTCCTACTCCAGATGTTTTGTGACTATCAATAGAATCCAGTGTGAGTTTTCTAAGAAATCATGTCAGAAATGCTATGGTTTTAGGAATGTGGTTTCCTTTCCCTTCTAAGTTTTAGCCAATGGTGTATGCAGACTCATTTCATATCAGACCATCTTATCTACCTTCTCAGACTCCCTTAGCTTCTTTGTCTCCTGGTTCTGTTGCCATTTGTGTTGAAGTAATCTCCATGTGGGCCCAAAAGATCCTTGAGGCTGAGGCCCAGATTCTTGGTTCATCTTGTCATTTCCCAATGCAAACACAAGCATAGGGTGTGGAATCTAGTTTTGCCAGTAACTTTCAGGAAACTCAGGTGATGCAACAGAAAAGAGAGTGTGAATTAACTCTACATGGGGTGAATTTTGAACTATGGGAAAGAGGAGGCAGAGGTTGATCAGCAGATATATACTCCACCCCTCCCTTCCATGAACTATTCTCAGACTCCACTTTATGACATGGTCTGTCCAGAGATGTTTTGTGTGGGTAAGTGACTGGCTATGTCCCTAAGAAGCAGTGTCAGTTCATTGTTTTACATTTTCTACCTGTCCGTTGCTGTCTTATTTCTCCTTAACTCTCACTCTCCTGTGATTGAACAGGTTGGACAGAGAGTGACAGACAATGCAGGAATAGCAACAAGGGAACATCTCATTTAGTATTCCTTATCCATAGAAAAAGAGTGACAAAGTGGGTAAGAGCTGAAAGAACCCATGCACCTGACTCTTAGCCAGTTCAAGGGAAAGAAAAAAAGGGAAAACACTATTGGGTGACCTTCTTCATAACAGCTGGCAGCAGAGGCAAATCCTGGTCTTCCTTTCCAATCCAGCTGGCATGTAATAGGAGAGATAGTGTGCTGCTGTGTTATGTCACAGGTATGGTGGCCCTGTCTAGTGTTAAACATGGCCTGACTAGGCTAACACCACTCCCAATTACCCTTTCCTCTTCCCTTGGAGTGGAACAAGGGATAAAAATTGAGAGGGAGAATGGAAAGCCCATTCTCTGGGAACTCTGAAAAGAGAAGGATAAGGACTGATTCTCCAGGAACAGAGGATCTCATTTCTTTCTTTGAAAGGGTAACTAGGATTTTAAATAATCAGACACATATTAGAAACAGCCCATCTAGATTTCAAGAAGACAAGTGACAAGGCCTCTCATGATATCCTTTGACCAGGGTTTGTCATCCTTGGCACAGCTGACACTTTGGGTAGCGTAATTCTCCACTGTGGGCATTATAGCAGCTCTCTGGCCATTACCCACTTGATCCTAGTAGCACTCTCTCGTTATAACCAGAAATGTTTCCAGAAATTGTGTAGTGTCCCCTGGTGGGCACAAACTCCCCTGTTTAGAAACCTTTGCTTTAGATTTGCTGTGAACTTAGTCTTATCTCTGATCTTTCCATTGCCTCTGTACAGTGGTTTATTCACACCTCTGGATTTAAACATTATCCCTCCATGATGATTCCTACATCTGTCCTTCGGCATTCAAGATTCTTAGGTCTAATTATCTATAAGATATAGATAATTGGATATAAACCATGTACCTCAAACTATGTGCCAAAAATGAGATATATTGTCTTCCCTGCACAGCTAGTCTTCCTGTATTCCTTCTTGGTAAACAGCATCATCAGATTACTCAGTTGCCAAGGTCATGTTGAGCTTTTTCCTTTGTCACCACCACACTGAATTAGTTAACACACTTTCAATCCTGTCACCTCAACAGCTTTTTAAGCATTCAGTACTCTCCAGTCCCACAGCTACTGCCTTAAAGCAGGCTTTTATAACCTCTTGCTTAAATTCATCTCCTTGCCTTCAGTCTTCCTTCCTTCCAGTTTGTTCTTGACAAAGCAGCAAGAATCAGCTTTCAAACACGATTGCTTTTGCTCAGGTTGGCTCAAAGCTTCCTTATAGCCCTCAGGATGTAATTCAAGTTCCTTACTTTGAAAACAAGGCCTCTTGTGCACAATTGGAAGGAAGCAGAAGGAGACAAGAGAGTTGCTTTGGGTATAAACTTAAGAATGCACTCACTCCCAGGTCTTTCAAATGCAGGGTTGTCATTTGAGAGCAAGTATCACTTTAAATGTTACTCTGGAGCTGGCTTGCTTGCCCTACCCATGTTGCTTTGCCTCTGCTATTCTGATTTCCTGTCTTATCACTTCCAAAGCCAAGTGCTCACTTGTAACAGTTTGCTGCTGTAAGACCTTTGGACTGCTACCATAATACCTATCTTACCAGCGGACTCTTCCTGAAGCTTCAGGGTAGTGACAAAGGGCCAGAAATCCAGATAATGTTGGCCTCATGATGAGTCACAAGTAGCAAGAGAGTAGCAGATGTGGTTCTTTACTTCAATTATTTTGCTGTGGTAAATACACATGACATAAAATTACTGTCTTAACTATTTTACATGTATAGTTTAATGATAGTAAGTATATTCATTTTGTTTTCAAACATTGATTTCCAGAACTCTTTTCATCTTGCAAATTGAAATGTTTATATCCATGAATGAAACAACAAACTATCCATTCTCCCTCCTCCTCACCTCCTGGACACCACCATTCTACTTTGTGTCTATGATTTTGACTAACCTAGGTACCTCGATGTAAGTGGAACTATACAATAATTGTCCTTTGCAATTAACTTATTTCACTTAGCATAATGTCCTAAAATTTCACCCATGTTGTAGCTTCTGTTGCATTTTTAACCTTCATTTTCAAAGTTAAATAATATTGTTGTATGAATATACATTCTGCTTATCCATTTATCTGCTGATGGACTTAGGTTTCTTCCACAGTTTAGCCATTGTTAATAATGCAGCTATGAACAGGGGTGTGCAAATCTCTCGAGTCCTGGATTTTCACTTTTTTTGATTATATACTCAGTGGTAGAATTACTGAACCAGGTGGCAGTTCTATCAAATGTCACATTTTAAGCCTAACTCAAAGGCATTCATTTTTTTAAGGGAGGTTAGGTAGGCTTTATTCCAGAGAACTATTGGTATAGGGGTCATCACATGGGATTTTTTTCAGTAGGAAACACAGATTGCTTTCATCTCTGAATGTAAAAGAAAAAGTAAAAATCTAGAACTAAGGAGCAGAGCAGGGGTCAGTGGACAGAAATTACTAAAAAGAAACATCGAGGTAAGGATGACTCTGTGCAGACCAGCCTAACAGGATTCCTTAAAGAACACTGCCTTGCATCTGTTTTTTTTTTGGTTTGTTTGTTTTTTGTTTTGTTTTTTGATGTATGAAGCAGAAAACTCATTATTTTGCATATTTTGTCCTGGTTTCTATTTCTTTGTGGCTAGGAGTAAAGTCTTGTCCTTTCATCTTGGATAGAAGACCAAATCCTTGCATTCTTTTTATGTACATAATAAATAAAAATAATTTAGGATTAAACAAATGCTTATTTCTGGCTAGTTTCTAAAACTGGAAGCCAAGAAGCAGAATTCGATGTCAAAGACATTCATTTTGACAAAAGCTTGTACATGTAAACCATATAAAAATCTTAAAATATACCTTCTATTACAGGCATTGCTATAACATCATACCTCATAGCATGTGGTTGCTAATATGACATTTTTTCATGTTACTTTTAACCTATACCCTAGGGGCAGTTAACATTTGAAGTCTAATTGTGGATGTTCATTCCATGGATTATTATTAGCTCTCCAAAACTTTAATCAGAAACCAGCATTCCCAAAGCACCTACTATAAGCCTTCAAGTGTTTTAATCTCAAATCAATATCACAGGTTTTGTTAATTAGTCTTATGGATGTTAGAAATAATTTTCCATTGATGAAATGAGTGATACCCAAAAGGATACTTTAGTTAGAATTATCTATGAAGTCCTGCCTTTGTATAATAGGGGTATAAGAATCTAGGGAGGTCAATTGCCCCTAGCCCTTTAAAATGACCCTCTAGACTCAGGATTCTAGGCTGAGCCATTGTTTAACCATTTATTGTATGTTATATAATATTGTCTAGAAGGTTTGATAAATTTGAAAGCTCCAAAATTGTACATGTAGCTAACCTTTCATGCAAGATATAGTAGGAGCAGCTCAAGGATCACAACAGAACTTCATTGAATTTTCATGACAAACTGCATGGCCATGTAGGTGTCTCCTTGTAAGACTGTTTATAAAAGTGTCAGAATCTGGTCTGATCCTTGCTTCTCATTGTTCTTCTTTTTTTCTTTTTTGGTACCAGGGATTGATCCCAGGGACACTTAACCACTGAGGCACATTCCCAGTCCTTTTCATTTTTTTATTTAGAGACAAGGTCTTGCTAAATTGCTGAGACTGGCTTTGAATTTGTGATCCTCCTGCCTTAGCCTCCCAAGTTGCTGGAATTACAGGCATGCACCACCACATCTGCAGTAATAATTCCTTCTAACACACTACCTGGTAGTGAGGTTGTTGGTGAGGAGATCTACAGCCTTCAGCTATTTCAAACTATTGAAGCCTTCTTCTATCCATCCCCCAAAAAATCATAAAATAGGCGAATCACCAGTTTTCTTAGGTCAAATTTTGCAGCATGTGTCTTTTTGGAAGCAAGTGGAAGGGTAAACCTACCCATGCTATTTTTATTTCAATTTGGAGATGCTTGCCTGCTAGTAGAGGAAATCTTACCCATCCTTTGGCCCTCAGCATCGTGTGACATACAGTCCCTGTTGAAAAGAACTGAAAAGAAACTCTCCCATTGGAGCTGGGTACTCAAATACCTCACCAACTGGAATTTCACTTGCTCCAATATATGACTTCCCCAATGTCCAGCAATAAAGCTCAGGTAAGTTTTAAGAATTACATGTTGATAAAACATGAAGGTGCACTGTTCTATCACATTTTCCTTTTATGGTCTTGATTCTACAAAATAAAAGATGTTGGATGTATGTAAGCTAAATTGTGTCTGGCAGAAAAACACAAATATTTCATGATACAACAGCCAAGGATCATTGACTTATTTAAGTAGGAAATTATAGAATTTTTAATAAAAATTAAATAGAGAAAAAGCAATATTATGATTGTGTAACAGTTAACATTTTCTTTAATTGTTAAGTCATGACTATATTTTATGAGGAACAAAGACTGAAAATTCATGACCTAATTATAAAATGAGAAGACGAATCTTCACATATTGTTCATAGAGTAGGTCTCATGAATTACTATCAAATAAAAATTAAAACCATACCAACAGTACATATTTTAAATGATATATGTGTAATTGTTATTGTATTGAGTAGTGATTTAGCTTAAAAGGTAAACAGAGCACTTAAATTGTCACTGAAGCAACTTTTATGCTTTTCTCTTTTCACTCTCATGTAAATTATAGACTTTGGAGAATTAAGACTGACAATTTTCCCTCATCTTTAAATCATCTCATATACACACACAAAATGGTACCCACTTAGGGTCTGTAGGCGTCCACAGTTTCTTATTCTCCACTCCTCCAGGCCCCAAGGTGAAGACTGTCAATGTTCCTCAAAAGAGTTCCTATGCTGCCACTCTCCCCACTTGAGGACCTTGTATACTTTCCTGCATAAGCTGTAGCATCAAGGAAGTTTTAAGGATGTGAGGACTCTGGGTCACAGACTGAAGGCACAAATGTCGTGCTGTCATAAGAAACAGGGTGCAAGGGCTATAACCAGGAGAAGGAAGAACATGAAATGTGAGCAAGCAAGAGTCAAGTAGGCCCTCTCTTCTTCTTGCTCTGTTTTGACTCTTCCCAAACCACCTTAGCACCAGGGCAAGGAAAACAGGAAATGAAATTGAACATTCAGTGCACTGGCTTGGCAGTAAATTGCTGTAAAAAGCTGTCAAATTTAGAATTTTATGTCAATGTGATTTAAGTTATTTGTGGATCGATTAAGTCTCTGGGTAAGTTTTTTTTAGGGTTTCCTATTATTTAAAAAACCAAATGCTTCCCTGGTGGCTCTGTTGGGACTCCTACTCATGGGTCTCTTGACTATATTCTCTGAGGCACTCTTTCCCACTCCAAGACTGCCAGTATAGGCAGTTCACTTAGGCTTAATGCCCTGAGTCCATAGTCTCAATACCTCCTTGATTCTAACCCTAACCCTGGGCAGAGAGTTGATTAAAGGTTCTCATGGTAGGGAATGGCAGTGTAGTTGCCCCTTTGAGGAATATTCAGAGTCATAATTCTGGGCCATAGAGGGTTGGGGAATCCAGGGCAAGGGAAGCCCAAGGTTAGGGATGTTTAAGCCCACCCTTAATTATTAAGTGGGTGCTATTTTGTGTGTAAAACTGTGGTGAAAGCCAAAGAGAATAGAAAGGAAGGTAAGAGGGTATCTTTGTATTGCTCTTCTACCACAGAATACCCAATGGAAACACCCAGTGAATACATTCCCAAGAACTGAACTTAATTGCATGTTCTGAAACTAGTATGGCATCCTGAGGTTAGTGGATTGAGCACTGTCTTTGTATTTAAGTCTAATGGGATGACTTTGGAATAACTCCTTATCCTCTGTAAGCTTCTCTTTAATAAATCAATAAAATGGGGATAAATCTGGATTTATTGAGAGAATATACTCCTCTATAGTCTAGAGGAGTCATGGTAGTCTCTTACATTCATGGCCCCCAGAAACATGTGTCTCTACATTTCTGCCCTTGTGTGTCCTTGAATCAGGGTTGAATTTGTTATTCAATAGTGTGTGTTCAGGGCCTAAGCTTTAAGAAGCCCTTGAAATTTCTGCCAGTTTGGTCTTGGGAACTTTGAGCCACCATAAAAGTCTGACTATTCTGCAAAAGAGAATCTGTGGGGAGGCTTATGTGAAGGGAGAAAAGGGAGAGAGGAAAAAAACAGGGAGGAGGACAGAAAGAGAGAAAGGAGAGAAAGGTCTTGAGACTACATGGGAGTTGAAAGAAAGAAAAAGAGAAAGAGATGATAGAGATAGAGATAGAGATAAGAGATAGAGATACTGTAGAGAGAATGAGAGAGAGAGAGAGAGAGAGAGAGAGAGAGGGAGAGAGAGAGCCCAAGCTTCCTAATGTCTCAGCTGAGCCTATTTCCCAATCAACCTGCCAGCTAACTGCAGGCACATGAGTGATTGCTGGTAAGACCAGCAGAAGATCTGTGTAGTAGAATCCAGGCTAGATTGTGGAATTGAGAGTAAATAAAATATTCGTTAATTTAAGACACTAAGTTTGGGGATATTTTCTTTTGCAAGAATAGATAGCTTAAACAGAAGAGATCATTACTGTTGAGTAGATATTATTTATATAGAATACATTCATCCATGAGGGGTGCATTCTAGGCCCTTATTAAATACATTATGACATTTAAACTGACTCATTTTAGACTGAGTGATGATTTTTAAATGTAGTTTATTTGTAGTCTATTTGTAAAAGGCCTTGCCACTTTTTCACTTTCAGCACCAATATCAACAGATGCTGTCATCCAAGGGAAGTTTGAACTAGGGAGTAAAGTTTTCCTCTTACTGAAAACTTTCTGTGTAGATGCAGGAAAAAACAAAGTTGCTCTGAGATGTGGTTGACAGGTGGTCAGCTAGGCTCATTCATTTGCTAAGCACTTTTCATGGCTCTTTGGCTTTCTACCATGGGCAATGTGATATTGTGGCTTAGAACAATTATGAATTCTGAGTGTCATGAGTGCTTAGGGTGACTCAGGAATAGTTGGAACTGAGAATATGAAATCCACAAATGAAAGTGAGTGAACTGAGGTAGTTGGAGTTATAGTCCACCTGATATCCCTTTCTCCTCAGCTGCCTTCTTACAGCACAATTTATTTTGATTATGGAAAAATTCATTCCAGATGGAGAGGAGTTGACCCCTCCTCCTTGCCACAGGGTTGAAACTTCCTGGCAACAGTGATTGGTTAAATATGAAACTATAATCCTAAATGGATCAATTGGAACTCCTCCACAAATTTTTGCTGGGACAAATATCTGTTTCTGTGATTGATAGATATAGGGGTAAATAAACATCTAAACGTCTAGTGGATACTTTCACTATCCAGAGAAGAAAGATTACCAGAGTCTAAAAGTCAACAAAAGGAAGACAGAATTAACAGATGGATAGAAAGGGGACCAATTTCTCATTATTGGACTCCCCAGATATGGCTATGCCTGAAGCTGGAGCTTTTTTCTTTGAACCTTCAAGTTATGGAAAGAAATATGTTCCTTTTTGGTTTGTATGTCTAGGTTAATTTGAGACCCAACTAAATGAGTCTTGACAAATATACAAAGGATCTGTTTTCAAAATATTTTTTATATGTTTTGGGGCAAAAGATGCACCAACAAGTTACCTGAAATGAGTTCAACCAATGTAAAACCTGCTATATTTTTATAGAGGAGGTAGAGGTATTATCAAGGAAGATTGACTGGCAGCCCAAACTGAACTTCCGTAGGCTACTGAGATCTTTATGAATCTGCATGTTGATATTTCAACATTGTGGACTTAGAATATTTATTCTGTTAGTGCAATTGAGACTCCCCAAGTTTGAGGCTTCCACTAGTCATTGTATCAGATGCATACATCCTAAGTGAATTCCCAATGGAAAACCTAAGTTCTGAGCAGACTAAAAAGTTTGTGTCTCCTTATTGGTGCAGTCTCTCTTTTTGGCAAATCTAGAAAAGCAGCCAGATTTTTATCCAGAATCCTAATTGGATAACAAGGAATCTGAGCTACAACAGCAGGGCATGAAGGGCCAAGGGGCAGGAAGAGGGTCAATTGCCTGAGTGTAATGGTGTGTGTCCTCAAGCTCAAGTTTCCTGCAGCACTCACCTTGACATGGAGGTTGCGTTAGTTCCCAGTGCCTACAGTAACAATTTCCCAGGCTGGTTTAAAAGAAGAGAAATGTATTCCCTTACACACCTGGGGACCATAAGTACCAAATCAGTATTGCTAGGTCAAAATCAAGGTGTTAGCTGGGCTGCACTCTTTTGGAGGCTCCAGGGGACTGTCTTATTTCTTCCCTCCTCCAGATTCTAGTTCTGCCATGCACTCCTTAGCTTGTGGTGCTCGAATCTCTGCTTCTGTCTTCTCATAGCCTTCTCTGTATGTCAGCTCTCCTTCTCCCTCTTTCTTATAAGGATACATGTGATGGAACTTAGGCCCACTTGGATAATACAGGATAATCTCATCTCAAGATCCTTAATTTAAGCACATCTGCAAAGTCACTTTTGTCAAAATAGGTAACATCTGCAGGGTTCAGGGATTAGGGTGTGCATATTTCTGGGAGGGCATTTTACAGGCTACTTCAGGGGTGGAAGGCTCATTTGGGCTGTGCAGAGCCCCTTCACTCCTGGTTGGTTATAGAGACACTGATGATCCTTGCTTTCTGAGTCTTCTTTATAGAACCCCCACTATGAGCATTTTTCTGCTATTAATATCTCTTTTAAAAACAGTATAATTCAATCAGCATTTTTTAAAATTCCAGTCATATTCCAAGGATATCTCTTTGAGGCCATTTCCAAAATCTTTTCGGTGGGACGTGGGTGTCCCCAAATTTCCAGCCATGAACTGTAAGGAACTATACAGATTATTTTGGTGAATGCTCATCCATTACTTCATCCCTTCCTGGATGTGCCTAGATGTCACACTTACTTCCTTCCATTTATTGGCTGCAACAGACACTCTGGAATAGCCACATACTAAATTCTCTTCTCAGCTATTCTACTTCTCCTGCCACATCCCAGTGCACACAAGCATGCGCGCACACAAACACAGAGTACGTTTCTTCTATTTCTGGAAGCTTCTGGATAATTGTCTCACTTTCATTACTCTTTGGGCATGTTTAGATATGGGCAGGACTGAATTTTTTGCCTCTTATTAAATGTCAATACAAATCAGATTTAGCTTGCTTAGTGCTCCCAGCCAGCTTTGAATTAGTTAGGACTACAAGTGTACAAAACAGGCAGACTTTTAATGTGTTGATTTTCTCTTACTTAATGTAGAACATTTAGAATATCTATGATGCTGGGCAGCTTTCTGAAAGCCACAAGCCATTTCTTCCATTTTGCCAGACAAGAGAGCTTTAAGAAAACTGTCAGCATCTGCTTGAAAATGTAACTCATGCATTTGACAAGCTCTTTATATTCCATGCATAAGGGCTAGTGATAACCAAATCATTATTGAACATTAATCCTTGGCTTTCAGAAGAACATATTCAATTCTACTCTAGTTGTAGATTACACTTCTTGGGACCCATGCTTTTATTTATCAACATAAAGCAGATTTGATTTAATATTTAACATGTAAACACATGGCTCAGTCTCATAGGTGACCACTTCTGGTCACCAGGTCCCAGATGAGTACAACATCCCCCTTCAACAGAAGTCTTTGTGTTGGTTTAAGGCGGTTGAGGGACTTGAGTAAAATGTTTTCTCTTTTGCTACATACTATTTCCTCTATTAAGTAAATGATAAATTTTATTCAGTTTGCTTTGGTATACATAAGTGTAGTAGTGTTTTGCCTGTTGACAAAAAACAATTTCCAGAGGAGAGCTTATCTGATGCCAATTTATTGCATAAAATATTAATCTCTGCCTCCTTGCAGAATTAAGAGTGAACAAATTTTCCTATAGTCATGTCTCTCTACCACCTGCTCCTAGGAAAACTCTCCAATCTTATCACAAACCATTTGCTGTTATGAAAAGATCCTTGAGTGTGTTTCATTAATTTGTACCTCCTTCTCTCCCTTTTGTCCTTCTTCCCCTTCCATCTCTGTTTTTCTCCATTTCTTCTTCCTTCTATCCTTCTTTCCTTCTCCCCTGCCCTTTCCTCTTCTTCCTCTGTTTGAAAGAAACAGTTGTTACTCATTATATGCGTACAGTGTGGTGGGCACTGTGCTTGACATGGTGGGAAAGATGAACTCAATAATGCAGCTCCTAGCACTCTGAATGCAGCACCTGACTTGAGAGGTCAGAAACATCTTCAGGGGGATGACAACTTTGAAGGAGAGTTGGGAATCACCAGGTAGATAAGGCCAAGGCACTGATTGTGAACAGAGGCAATAGCACAAATACAAGAGCAGGGGTAAGAAAAAACATATTCATTTTCTCTCCCTTTCCCCTTTCCTCCTTGTCTTCCTTGTGCACATATTTGTTGTGTGCCCATGGTGTGGCAAACACTGCTCTAGGTCCTGAGACACAGGACCAGATAAGAAAGAAAATATCCTTGCCCTCTGGCAAATTATTTGCTATAAGTTGGAATGGCACATGACTTTCTGGGATTGATATGCCTTGTAATGTATTCAGGGGCACCCTTGTTCCATGAGATTGTTCAAAAATTGGGAAATTGTGCATTCTGAATGATGCACAACAATCCATTTCATAGTCAAGACCCTGGGAAGTCTCCATCAAGAAACCTGTTGTTTTCATTTATTCAGCATTTCTCCAATATGTTTAACCAAGGGTACCTTATTTGAAGTAGGAGTTATTAATATCATGCAATGGTAATTTTCTAAGAGTCTCTACAGGAAATGCTCAAGCATTTCATTCTTCCAACCTCTTTGCCCATTATATGTTATGTATTTTTGGAATAATGTTGCATAAAAACAGAAAACCTTCATGGCATATAGCAATAAGTACTCAGTAATCACACACCTTGGCTGAATTTGCTTATAGGTTGGTCTGGTTAGTTCTTCTCTAGGGCAACTGGGGTGAATTAGCTGTGTCCTGCTTGTCTCAGTCTCCAGCAGACTAGCCTGGGCCTATTTCCTTGGTGTTGGCTGATGTAAAAAAGTGGCATCATGCATTTTTCCAGATTCCTGCTTTGTCAAGTTTCCTAACATTTCGATGTCCACAACAAGCCAAATGGTTAAGTCCAGAATCAAAATGACAGTGTCAAGGAGCTGGTGCATACCAAGTTACAGGGCAGAGATCAAAGATACAGGCTGATGGTGGAAGGGGAAACTTAGGGCTGTTTTAGTATTTGCCCACACCTACCAAAGGCCTCAACTCAGGTATCACCTCTTCCATCAAGACTCTTCTGAATTCTTCTAATCCATACCCATTTTTTTCTTCTGAGATTCTTTACTATGAATCTAGTCCTTCCTGCTAGGACCAGGAACTCTTTAATTCTCATCTTGCTTTGCATTGGCTCCCCCAATTAGATGATAAACTCCTTGAGGGTAGAGACCACTCTTTTTTCTTTATTCATATCTCCCAGAGCACCTGATATGTTGCTACTCATGCAGAGAGAAATGGACATTTACAGAAGACTAATTCATTGTTACCCTAAGTTTCTAGACTCATGGGAAGCAGGGTCCAAGGTCAGGCTGGCTTCTGGGGATTGTCCCTGAAACATAGTTCCTGTACTACATATTCAACTCAGATTTATGCCTACTTATAGGGCCTGGATCATCTCCAGGAGGTCAAGCTTTCCTGCCAAAGAAATATCAGAAAAGCCCTGTAGCAGAGCCGGAAGTTGTGCCTGTGTGTTTTTGCTCTTGTGTTTTCATCCTTTGCAGGGACTATAACCACTTCCTCTGAGCTTCAGGCTATGTGGGCATCTCACCTCTCTTGTGGTAGTGGTTCCCCTAAATTTGGGCCAGTCAGCTCATTCCTTCCCGTATGTGGTCTTCCTGTCTGATCTGGTCACAGGGTCTGCATCTCTGACACTGTGGTGGCCTGGTTGGAAAGGAGAGTGGTAGAATGAGCAAAGCACTCTGGAAGTGTGCTCCTCAAAGTATGAACTCTGGGCCAGCAATGTGGGCTTCAGGGGAGAGCTTGTCAGAATGGTGCTACCCCAGACTTCCTGAACTAGACTCCAATTTTAACCAGAGCCCCAGAAGCATCTACTCTGGTTCCCTTGTTCCCCAGCTCTGCAACCTGGCAATTCACTTCCCTGCTATTTTCTCACTCATAAAACTGAGGTACTTCGACACATTCATCTTCTCCCTAGTGTCAAATTGGATATATTTGATTATGCTTGCAGTCATCTGATTACTTTGTTGCTTTGTTAGAGAAGTAAAAAGTGTGGGAATTAGGGGCTGGGGAGATAGCTCAGTTGGTAGAGTGCTTGCCTCACAAGCACAAGGCCCTGTGTTCAATCCTCAGCACTGCAAAAAAAAAAAAAAAAAAAAAAAAGTGTGGGAATTAGTAGAAAGTCATATTCTACACAACACCAAGAACTTCTAGAGTTAGAAGGAACTTTATTGAACATCTCCTCTAGCTCCTTGTTTTATGGCCACTTAAGGCTAAGACTTGAAAAGGAGAACATCCATCTCCTGCTGCCTGTACCCTTAATATGCAAAGTGTGGTCCCTAGACTGGCATCATGGTCATGGGGATGCATGGAAGAAATGCAGATTTTTGGACCCCAAGAATTAGAACTTTTGAATAAGAATTCACATTGACCAAGACCTGCTAGGTGATCCATACAGACAAGTTTAGGGAATGCTGGGCTCAATCGTATGGACACTGGGAATGCTTAAAGACAAATGAGGCCCAAAATAGAAGGAGAACTTCACAAGCTATAGGAGCACTGGCCTTAGAAACAAACCTGGATTTGGATCTCAACTTGCCACTTCTAGACTTGTGGTTTTGAGAAAGGTACTTAACCCTCTGAGCTTCAGTTTCCTCCTTCATAAAATGCATAAAGCGCCATGTACAGACAGAGAAACAACATGTATCCCATTTGTTTACAATAAAAAAAAATGCATAAAGCATTTAGTATGGTATGTGGCACTAAATAAGTGCTTGGAAAATGTTAGAACAGGTTTTATGGTTAAAAACACAGATTCTACAAGAAGACTGGCTGGGTTTATAATCCTGGATCTGCCACTTACTAGCTGCATGAGCTTCAGCAAGTTACGTCTCTATGCCTCAGCTTCTTCACCTGAACAATGGGAAGAATGATAAGATTGTGATGAGAATTTCATGGGATAATATTTGCAAAATATTTAAGTACAGCTTGGCACAGAGTAATAACTAAGCATCTGTAAAAAAATTATAATATTGTTATTTGATAGACTTCATGAGATGAGGAGAAATCAGGCACACATATACTTTTTTGTGTGCGGTGTTGGGGATCAAACCATGGCTCACACATGCTAGGTAAGTGCTCCATCACCAAGCTATATCCCCAACCTTCATGAACAGTTTTAAATGTCAGTAAGAGAAGGAGCTAGGTCTTCCTCACATAAAGAAAACCAGAAAGTATGCAGTCCCATGTTGGCTTTCTGGTGTCATCAGGATCCAGATGCCTCTCTTTTGGTTTTGCTCTCCTCACCATGTGGACTGTAATCTCATGGTGGAGGATGGTTTCTGCAGTTCTAGCACTCATTCCTGTGCACCAGGCTAGCACAATGAAGAAGGTAAGGAGAGTCAAGGGGCTTTGCATTAGTTATGGATTACTGCGCCATACATAACCCTCGAAAAACTGGGACTGGAAATAATAAATGTTTACATGTCATATGACCCATGTGTCTGTGGGTCATAATTAGGAGCTGCTTAGTTGTGCAGCTGTCCCTCAGGCTATCACAGGCCACAATCAAGGCATCAGTGGGGCTGCAGTCATCTCAAGGCTCAACTGGGACAGGGTCTGCTCCTGAGTTCACTTCTGCAGTTGGCAGGCCTCAAAAGTCCCCTTTTAAACTCACTTATGTGGGTCTCTCCACAGAGCTGCCTCATGACATGATGGCTGGCTTCTTTTTTTTAATTTATTTTTATTTATCTTTTAATTTTTTACAGACTGCATTTTGATTCACCATTTTATTTCTATGATTGTACACAATGTAGATTCATATCATTCGTGTAATCATACATGTACACAGGGTAAAGATGTCTGTCTCATTCCACCATTTTTCATACCCCCTCCCTCTCATTTCCCTCTACATAATCCAAAGTTCCCCCATTCTTCTCTCACTCCCCACCCCACCACTCCCATTATATGTCATTCTCCACTTATCAGGGAAAACATTCAGCCTTTGGTTTTTTGGGCTTGGCTTATTTCACTTACCATGATATTCTCCAATTCCATTCATTTATTTGCAAATGCCATAATATTATTCTTCTTTATGGCTGAATAGTATTTCATTGTGTATATGTACCAGAGTTTCTTTATCCATTCATCTGTTGAAGGGCATCTAGGTTAGTTCCACAATCTAGCTATTGTGAACTGAGCTGCTATAAACATTGATGTGGCTGTGTAACTGTAGTTTGCTGATTTTAAGTACTTTGGGTATAAACCAAGGAGTGGGATAACTGGGCCAAAAGGTGGGTCCATTCCAAGTTTTCTGAGGATTCTCCATACTGCTTTCCAGAGTGGATGCACCAATTTGCAACTCCACTGGTGGCTGGCTTCTTGCATCAGAAGTCCAATCCTCACTCAAGGGGAGGGAATTGCATAAGGGCCTCAATACCAAGAGGTTGTATCATAGAGGCTGCCTATCACAGAGTCCTTCCCAGGGACTCTGCTGACTTCAAGCAGCCTTTCTGGAATTCCTACACAACACTTTCACTTATAGCTCATAGGCCAGAACTCAGCCATGTGGCCATACAAATTTGCAAGAGAGATTGAGAAACAGTCTTTCAGGTAGATGCATTTTTTGAAAAAAATATTTTTGGGTTGATGGACCTTTATTTTATTCATTTATTTATACGTGGTGCTGAGAATCGAATTCAGTGCCTCACACATGCTAGGCAAGCACTCTACCACTGAGCTACACCCCAGCCCCTAGATGTGTTTTTACTCTGAATGAAAATCAGATTTTCATTGCTAAAGAAGAAAGGGACGATGGCTAGTTCATATTCTATACTTCTAACTAGTTCCAAGATAGTGCTGATGCTGCTGGTCTCAAAGTGTGGTCCCAGAACCAGCAGCATCAGTATCAACCAGGAAGCTGGTTAGAAGTGCAAATGCTTTGCCAGTTTCAATGATGTATGCTCGTAGTCCCAGCCATTTGGGGGGTTAAGGCTGGAGGATCACAAGTTTGAGGCCATTCTGGGCAATTTAGCAAGATCCTGTCATAAAATAAAAAGAGCTGGGAATGTATCTTAGTGGTAAAGTGCCTCTGGGTTCAAATCCCTAGTACTGACTTGGGCTGAACTGCAGGTTTGCTGACTCAGAAACTCTGGAGAATGGGCCTGGCGATTTATTCTCACAAGCCCTCTAGGGGATTCTGATGCTTGCTCAAATGTGAGAGTCACTGCTATAGAGGATAAGTTAATTGCCAAATACATAATTTATGACCAGGGATGATAAAATCTAGAAAATATTTCCTAGGAATGAACTATGTTTTAGCTGCCCGATACCAAAACAAGTTCTCTGTGATTAATACACTGATGCCTATGACGTCGTCACTATCTCAGAGATTAAAGCATTTCTTGGAGATGTCAAATGCCTGATATTGCTAAAACTCTCAGAAAGTTTTGGAGATGGTTATACTTGTTTTGTAAACATTTCGCCATTCAACATACCTTGAAAGTTGATTTCAGATCTCTTTAAAGAAGCTTTCTTTTTCATAATTTCCTTATTGACATCATTGCTTTTCCAAAGGGATTTTATGGAATGGACTCCTGCTTCAAATGCAGGTACACGAACTTCCTAGGGTCTTTTTAGGTATAATGCACAACAGGAATGATGTCTGCTTTAGGAAAGAAGCTGGAAGAGCAGAGGTGACACAGTGCTCATAGGAAGGATCAACTCTATTCTCAATTCTGTCAGTCTAAGTCATTCCTTGTTGAACTGTAAGTTCCCATAACTCCCTGGGATCCATTAGGCCCAGGACTCAGATTGGAAGACTATCTGCACTTTGGAAACTGCTTTTTTAGGAGTTGGAAATGGCAGGGGTAAAGTGCTTCCAGAGATAATTTCATAAATCTCAATAGAACCTTACGGAATTGAATTTCATTGCAGCAAAAGGTTCACATTCATCCCAAGTGTACCTTGGGCCTGTACTCAATGCTGCCAGATACATGAGTATTGAAAACTGCTTGGAAACACTGTGTTGGAGCCGGGTAGAAATGGACATGGCAGGGAAGGTCCAGTGGCAGATTCAAATGTCATTCACAAGGGCTGTTCAGGTCCCTTTCCCATGTTTCACGTCTGTGTGCACTTTGCAAACCGATTTTGTAGGAAAGTGCAAATTATAATGACAAGGAGGTTCCCCAGGAAGTTTCATATGAAGTCCTCGATGTGGCTTTAGGGAATTGTCTTTTCTCCTCAGCACAGGGTCACGTTCTTCCTATGGACACCTTAGGGCCAGTGCACAACACAGCCAAACATATGCTTGCTGGAAACGACTAACTGGAGCAACAGAAAAATGCAAGTAGCAGGGAGGTTCCAGGGGCAGATTTAAACTTAGTTCACAAAGGGTTCTTACAGAATGAACTCCTGCTGCAGCAGCAGATTAATCTTTGCCCTAGGAACTTATTAAGTTCAGCACTCACCAAGGCCGGCTGTCTGCCTTGGGATAACAGATGGAGCAGGAGTCAAAGGGAACAACCCCAGAGTTTGCAAATGATGGATCAAACTGAATCCTGGCACTGGGACTCATCCCTTGATGAGCTTCAGGATCCCATTCCTTAATTGTGCTTTTTAGACCCAGTCTCAGATTCGAAGTCTACATGCAATTTGTCAATTTCTTTTCATTAAAAATGGACGATGGTAGTTGTAGGGAGGTTCCAGTGGAGGAGTGAAAGTGCAGAAGAGAAACAGTAAAGACAGGCAGGTTTCATGTGCAGGATCCAACTGCATTCCCAGTTTGGGAGGAGAATTGTCCCCTTACATGCTGTCAGGGTTCCATTCTTCACATCAGCACATTAGGTTCAGTCGTCACTTTTGCTCCATATATGCAATTTCTAAATTGCCTTTTGTAGGCCATGGGAAATGCCATTCATAGGGAATTTACTGAGGAAGTTTCAAGCATAAATCTCCAAGGGGTTTACGGAACACAATTTCATGTCAATACTTGGTTCCAATCCTTTGTAGGGTCCGTGCTCACCAGGACGGGGCATGATACTTCACACTGGCTCAAAGAGACAGCAGAGAAATGCAAGCTGCCTGGTGTATCCAGCACTGGTTTTAATCCACTCACAATGGTTCTTACAGAATTTACTCCCACTTCAACACCAGGTTCACAGTTTTCCTCTGGCCCTCTTAAGAGCAGCACTCAACTGAACCTCATACCAGCATTTTTAAAACAGCTGGAAAGCACAGGAGTGAAACAGTACAGGCAGGCAGTTTCCACATGCAGACCCAACCTGAATTCTCAGTTTGGGAATGAGAAGTGGTCCCCTGATGTGCTGTGAGGATCCCCTTCTTCCATGGGCCCATTAGGGCCAGTTCTCAGTTTTCTGTTTATTTGCAAATTTTGAATAGCTTATCATAGGAGATATGGATATAGAGTTGGATATAGATATAGAGTTGGACACAGATATAGAGTTGTAGGGAATTTTCTGAGAAAGTTTAAAACAGATTGCAATAGGGAGTTAGGGATAAATAAAATAAAATACAGACATCTGATACATAAAGCAAATGATTTATGTTATTCCAGGTTGGCCTTATATATACCTTTCCTCTATTTGGTCTACTTCAAGAGATATGTTAGTTCAATGTTACTGTGACTATGGATTCCTGAAACATTGTATTAGTTTTTGCTGTACATAATTCATAACTATATTGTTAGATAACAGAAGTGTTGTATGTTCTTGGTAGCTGCATCCTTTTAATACATGAGAAATCCCTGCTGATATTCTTTTCCTTGAAATATGTGTTTGTTTAATACTATCACCACACTGGCTGTCTTTTGATTTTTCCTTGTATTTGAGCCCTTATTTTCTTTTGTACCAGGGGTTGAACTCAGGGGCATTCAACCACTGAACAACATCTCCAGCCCTTTTTTAGACTTTATCTAGAGTCAGGGTCTTGCTGAGTTGCTTAGGGCCTTGCTAAGTTGCTGAGGCTGGCTTTGAACTCCCAATCCTCTTGTCTCAGCCTCTGGAGCCACTGGGATTACAGCCATGCACCACTGTACCTGGCGAGTCCTTACTTTTTAACTTACATTTTATCACAAACTTTTCACACAAATACTCAAAGAGAACATTATAAGGAACATTACCCATAACCCTGTTTCAACATTTATCAACATTGTTTCTGTTTTTGTTTGATTCAAATGCCCTTTCTACTCAGTGCTGTTTTTAAAGTTAATGAATCCACCCATAAATATTTTCATGTGAATCTTAAAAACAAACATATTACCAAATATATTAGCAGTTATTCTTAAATCTCCAGTAAAAGTGTGTTCACTCAGGGACTTGCAATGTAAAAGTGTGCCTTTTTCCCCACATCCATGCCAACATCTATTATTGTTTGTGTTCTTGATAATAACCATTCTAATTGGAGTAAGATGATATCTGAGAGTTGTTTTAATTTGCATTTCTCTAATTACTAGAGATGTTGAGCACTTTTTCATATATTTATACCCCCACTATGTTCTATTAGTTTCTGCTTATGCAACTTTGCCATCTCTTCCTATCAACATTTTAATTCAAATTTTGAATTCATTGGAAAAATAAATCCTATATCAGATTATTGAACCATAGTAATCCCTTTGAATATGGTATAAAGAGCATGGGTTCTATTATCAGAAAAAAGTTTCTCCTCATCTCACCTATACACCTATAAAATTTTTAACCTCTAAGTGAGAGAGAATCCTTTTTTCTCAGTGTCGTTGATATTGAAATAGCATGTGTGTGTACGATACTTGATACATACCAGTTATTTGATAAACATTAGCTCCCTTTCTTCATTACTGCCTTTTCTTGAGGATGCTATAGCACTTAAAAATATAAAGCATTTATCTAGATGCCTTTTGTTTTCCCCAAAGTATCTTACATATAAGCTTTGCTGCCTAGCTACATTGTAAACCCTATAAAACCAGGATTATATCTTTTAATTTTATTATACATAACTCTCCAATCCGTTTAAAAGATTTCCTCCCTAATAAGAATCTAAATTGTTTTTTCTCATTTACCTAATATGATTCTAATATGCTCAATGAATTCTTTTCTTTTCCTTTACCCGGCACTGCCTTCCCATGATATATTATTGAAATAAATAGTTTGCATTATACATTTGAATTTTTTCAGTTCTTTGATTTATGTCTTTTTGCTTCTACCTATACTGTTTAGTTTTTGTTTTTAACTTTTTGAGTATCTGATCAAATGTCACTTCTTTTCTGAAGATTGCTGTACTGTTCCTTTCATTAAAATACAATATCCTATTACGAATATTTTGGAAAATATAGAGAAGTATAAAGAAAAACCAAAGTCATCTGTAATCCTGTAAAGTAGAGATGGGTCACCATGTGATTCTAGTATGCACTTGAGAACTAATGACTTGAGTTCATGTGAAATGATAAGAGAAACATTAAGACTTAATTGGTCTGGAATGGTTTCAACCTTTAGAATTTTAAGAAAGACGATTCTAATGTGCAATCGGGAGTGAAAATCACTGGCTTGTACAAATCATGATTCATTTTCTGGAGGTGAACGTAGTAGCTGTGAAAAAAAATGAGTATTTTTGTAACAAGGAAGTAACAGAAGTTATGGTTTGGGAGAGGTAATCAACAATATCTGCCATACTTGTGTTCTTGCCAGCAATTAACCTTATAAAAATATCATTGGTCATTTTAGTGGTGCTTTGGAAGAGAGAAAACTAAAAGATATAGTACATTCACACCATATTTAATCACCTTTTTCCTTTTCAAAAGCTATATTTGGGTTTTGTGAGCCTTACATTTTTTTAAAAAAATATTTTCAGTTGTAGATAGACATAATACCTTTATTTTTCTTTATTTAATTTTTATGTGGTGCTGAGGATCAAATCCATTGTCCCACATGTTAGGAAAGTGCTTCACCACTGAGCTACAACCCCAGTCCCATGAACCTTACTTTTTTTTTTTATATGAATTCTTATTTGGTATTCTTTTGTTGAGATATTGAGTTCAAATGGGTTTTCTTTCCTTTTTTTTTAAGGCATTTAATTCTGTTAATTATTTTCTTATTTGGCAATTTTCCTAGGTTAGGTCTTTGATATATTGATTTCCTTTTAATGCATTTCTGGGTAGTTTGTATTTCCATTTAGTTTTATATTTAATATTTAACAAGAGACTCATTTAGAAACTTTTTTTTTAGTTACTTAAAGTTTAATTTCAAATGTGTATGAGTTGTAAGTATAGTGGTAAGTATTCCTGTGAAACTCTAACTCATATTCACCCATTGTTACATTTTAACCAATTGAAATTACCACTGCTGCATGGACTCTCTTTTTAAAAAAATATTTTGTAGTCGTAAATGGACACAATATTGTTTTATGAGTTGCTTTATGTGGTGCTGAGGATTGAACCCAGTGCCTCACATGTGGAAGTGCTGTTCCACTGAGCTACAACCCCAGGCTGCATGCACTCTCTTATTCTTTCTCTATGTGCACATTTGAAACATGCTTTTTATCAGAACCATTTGAAGTAAAGTGTAGATACTTTTCCCCTTTTACCCTCTACCACCTCAGTGTGTTATTTTCTCAGAAATAAGAGTACACATGACCATGGTAAGTTATTCATATAAGAAACTAACACTTCTAGGATAATTTCATCTAATCCATGATTTATATTTAAATATTTATAGCAGCCTACCCTACTCTCTACACATTGTGAAGGATCCATTCTAGGAACCTCGACTTACGAATTTATTTAACATGTCTCTCTATCTTCAATATGAAATAATTGCTCTCTCTAATCTTTGATTACTTTGAATTTTTGAAGAGGATAAATTTTGTAAAAAAAAAAGTCCATTCATTGGGGTTTGTCCTATGATTCCTGTGCTCACATTCAGGTCATGAATTTTGTGGCAGGACTACTACAAGTGATAGTGTGGGCTGGGGTTGGGGCTTGATTACGCTTTCCTTGCATGCGTGGGGCACTGGGTTCGATCCTCAGCACCATATTATTTAGAGCTTTCCCTTTTCCCCTACTTATTTGTTCCTTTGTATGAATTCATAGATTTTTATTCAATGGGGTATAACCTATTATTATTTATTTTCATACTCTGATTTCCCTAGATTTGGCCAGTGGGAGCTCATTAAGGCTCTGGTGCCTTTTAACTTCTATTATTCTTTGAACATTTCCTTACCGCTGGCATGCCAAAACTCTGCCAGATCATTTCTAAGTAGTACTGTCTTCACCCCAGCTTGGAATAAACTGTTTCTCTAAAAAGCAGTTTCCTCTCAATGAAGAATATTCAGAAACTAAAATATGGGTAATAGGACTATAGTTTTCATTTTCATCTTTACCTGTTCCATCTTTTCTCCCTTCACCAGTAGATAAAAACCTGACTTCAGTTATCCTCATTATCTTTACCAACTTGTTCAATTCTATAATATAAAGAAATGTAGTTTTAGAGTGCTAATATATACTATAGTAAAAAGCAAAATGCTAAGTAGAGCTCACTATTTTTTATACTTCTCGTCTTCAGACAAGGTACATAGCTAAGATTCATGTTTGAATTTACTTGGATCAATTTTTCCTAGGGCGGTTACGATATTAGCTAAAAAATATTTAGGCTCTTTTGTATTATTTACTTTTTATTCCTTCACTATTATTGATTCGATTGCATAAGTTTGTAAATAATTAACATGATTCTCAAAGTTTAAGCTGCGCAAAAAGCATAGTGTTATGGGAAGAATATGTCTCCCAAAATTCACCTGTTGAAGGATTAAACTTCAGTTCTTCAGAATGTGACTGAATTTGGAAAACAGGGTTTTAAATGAGATGGTCATATTAAAGTGAGGCCATTGGCGTAAAACTCCATCCAGTCTGGTTGGTGTCCTTATAAGAGGAAATTTGGATGAACAGAAATGCACCAGGGATGCTCACATACAGAGGAAGGCCTGGATCAACATGAGGCATAAACCCCTCTGTAGAGGAGAGAGTCCTCAGGTCTTGGGTTTTCAATAGTGTCAGTTTTATCTGGGTCCCAACCACATGTCCCAGTTCCACATTAGGAAATTTATGTTTTGGGGTAGGTGACAGACGTTCTTTCTTCAAATATATTTTCAACTTTTTTTCTCAGAACTTCTGGGACTCTGATGTGAATGTTAGATCTAGTGATTGTCTCTGAGGTGCAAAGGCTTCCCTTGATTGTTTCTTCTTTTTATTTTCCACTATCATCTAGAATGGGTAATTCATCTTGCTGTGTCTTCATATTTATTGTTTCCTTTAACATTTCTATTCTTTTAAACCCATCTAATAATTCTTAAAATATTTTCATTTATTGCACTTTTTAGTTCTAATTTTTCTATTTTATTCTGCTATTTTCTCTTTTCTTACTGAGGCCACCTCCCTTTAATTTGATTTTGGAATGTTTGCAGTTGCTTGGTACGTTTTTGACAGCTGCCATAAACTCATTGTCATATGCTTAAAACATGTTTATCGTCTTGGTATTGAGGTTTCTTGTCTTTTTTCTTTCGAGTTTAGATTTTTCTTGTTCTTGTTATCAGTAATTTTTTTTTCAGGACTGAGAACCAAATTCAGGGCCCTGTGCATGCTAAGCAAACATTCTGCCACTGAGCTAAATACCCAACCCCAGTATTTTTTAATCATATCCTTGACACTTAAAATATTAGATTGTGAGACTTAGGTTCAAACTGTAATGAGTTTTACCTCCTTTTTAACCTCACCAATGCTTAATGTAGCCAACTTTATAAAAGCTAGGCATTGTAGTAGTTATACAGTGACAACATATTTTTAAACTTTGTATGTCCCTACTGAGTAATGATATTGAATGTCCTTGCATGTTTTTACTTCATATCTGCATACATTCTTTGGTGATGCGTCTACAAATTTCCTGTTTATGTGTTTGTAATTGTATGCTTGTTTAATTATTGTAGTGCTGGGATTCTTTAATAAATATTTTTTAGTTGTAGATGGACATGATGCCTTTATTTATTTTTATGTAGTGCTGAGGATCCAACCAGTGCCTCATGCATGCTAGGTGGGTGCACTACCACTGAACCACAACCCCAGCCCAAAGCTGGAATTCTTACCTAGGGCCTTATATATGCTAAGTAAACACTCTACCACTGAATTACATTCATGTCTACCATTTTAAAAATGAGATATTGTGTTTTGAATTTCCTTAAGTCCTTTATCAGAGGTGTGATTAGTTGTACAGACATTTTTTTTCTTTTTTTTTTTTCTTTTGCAGTGCTGGGGATTGAACACAGGGCCTTGGGCTTGCAAGGCAAGCACTCTACCAACTGAGCTATCTCCCCAGCCCTCATTCTCTTTAATAATACCTGTTGAACAGCAAATGCTTTGTTTTGATTAGTTATCAATTTTATAAGGTTGATACTTTCATATTCATAAAATCATGTTAATGAATTTTTACCCAACCAAAGGTACTGGAAGTTGTATAGTTTTAGATCAATGTGTGTTATGTATTTTTAAATATTTTTTGCATTTGTTTAAAGTATAAATCAAAGTAAATTTTTTGCATATGCATATTCAATTCCTCAATCACAAATTGTTGAAAAGACTGTTCTTTCCTCACTAAATTTGCCTCTGTCCGGTTGTTAGGAATCACTTCTCTACATATACAAATTTCTGGACTCTTTATAAAAATCCTGAATTCAGGTTTATATTCCCCAACTTTATTTTTCTTCAAAGTCATTTTGGTTAATCTAGGTCCTTCATATGTTTACATGTATTTTAGAATTACTTCACCAATATCCACTATCTCAAAAAAGACCCTTTATATTTACTGTGACATCACTAAATCTACATAATAGCATTGAGTCATTCAGTCTCTGAACAAAGTATCTCTCTCTGAATTTAAGTCTTTTCTTAGTTCTCTAAATGTTTTTACTTTTCATATTACATAACTTGCACTTTTGCTAGATTCATCACTATTTTGTACACTGTATGGTATTACAAATGACATTTTAAAAATTTTGGTTTAGACAATTCATTACTACTACATAGAGTATCGTTTTTGATTTTTTGTACCAGGGATTTAACCCAGGGGCACTGTACTACTGAGCCGCATCCCCAATCCTTTTTGAGAAAGGGTCTCACGAAATTGCTTAGGACCTCACTAAGTTGCTGAGGCTGACCTTGAACTTGGAATCCTCCTGCCTCAGCCTTCTGAGTCACTGGGATTACAGGGATGCATCACCAAATCTGGATAGAATATCCTTTGATTTATATATATTAGTCTTTATCTTACAACCTCACTAAACTTACACAGTTGTGATAGTTTTGTTGTTATCAGATATTTTTTTTTTGCCATGCTTCGGATCTGACTCAAAGTCTAGTCTGTGCTAATCAAGTACTTTAATACTGAACTACACAGCCAGCACTTATTGGATGTTTTATTTAAAATCTTTTTTTTTTTTTCTGTTGCAGGGCTGGGGATCAAATCCAGGGCCTCATATCAGCTGAGCAAGCACTCTTCCATGGAACTACACCTGTACCCCTATATAATCTTTTTAACAAAGATACTTTCATTTTTTCTGTATCCAATCTGGCACATTATTTATTTATTTATTTAATCTATGCATTGTGGGGAAAGCCCAGGACCTGTCATACTAGGCAAGCACTCTATTACTGAGCCACACTCTCAGCCCGTGAATGAATATTGTATCAATTTTTATTTATTTTTTATTTTTTTGCAGAACTAGGGGTTGAACCCAGGGATGAAAGCATAGTAGGTAACTGATCTATGATTCCTGCAGTATTTTATCTCCTCAAGAACACACAGCATGAGTATATTGACATCCCCTGTGAAAGTTCACAAAAGGACATCAGTTTTAGAGAAGGCTCTAAATATAAAGGCAGACAGGCTACCCTAGTCAATGGATTTCAGTCATCTTTTATCCAAGCTCCACTTTTACTCTTTTTTTTTTTTTTTGGAGACAGTATCCTTGCTCTGTTGTTTAGGGTGTCCGGGAATTCCTGGGCTCAGGAAATCCTCCTGTCTTACCCTCCTGAGGATCTGGGACTACTGAGTACACCACTAAATTCAGTTTCCAGTTTAAAAGAATGGTAGAAATGGACACTATTCCCAGGACCAACATGAATTTCCTTCAAAGAAATCTAATGTGGATACTACAGCTGAGTGCCCAACCAGCAAAAGTTAAACAGAGAATGACGTTAGCTTTACTATCTGTTATTGAGGAACTTACTGGATGTCCCTTTTTTCCCTTCTTTTTAGTACTGGGGATTGAATAAGAGTGTTCTTCCACTGAGCTACATCCTCAGACCTTTTCATTTTGAGACAGCGTCTAGCTAAGTTGCCAAGACTGGTCTCTGAGTTGCAATCCTTTTGCCTCAGCCTCCCAAGTTCTTGGGATTATAGGCATGCAGCACCACTGTGCCTGGTCTTGGTGGATGTCTTAGACATTGTTTGTTCTATTTTTTTTTTTTTTTTGTACTGGGGATTAATCCCAGGGGCACTTTAACACTGAGTTACATCCTCGGCTCTTTTCATTTTTTATTTTGAGACAGGGTCTTCCTAAATTGCTTAGGTCCTCAGCTAGCTGCTGATCAATTTGAACTTTTTTTCCTCTTGCCTCGGCCTCCAAAAGCAGCTGAGATTACAGGTGTGCACCACCACATCCGGTTATTCTGTGGAAATTATTTTAAAGCTACATAAACAAAAGCATGGATCCACATCAATAATGTGTACTTGTCTCACCAAGGATTCCATTAACTGAAAACATGTAGTTTTAATAGAATGACAGAACAAGTAATTGTAGACTTATAGTGCCATCAGAAAACAGCTGGTTTAGATTAGTGTACAGTATACTATGCTGTTGTTTCTCCAAAATCTTAAATAGGTAGATCTGGAAGATAAAGAAGGTAATAGATCTTGTATTACATCACATCAGGTAAGTCTTCTTTGCCAGCCAGTAATATATTTGATTTTCATTCCGAAAAGTTTGAATTTTGCTATTTTTAAAGACTTAGTTGCTTCCACCAGGGGATAGGATGATTCCAGTGACCTTGTAATAAAATCTTCCATTTTGCCATTTGGAGATTTTAATGTTGCTAACAGGCAAAGGAAAGATGTCAAGCATGTATGACATCTACAGAATGTCATCTTAATTCTCAAAAAGGAGGCAGGAATATGTTAAGAGCATAAAGGAATCCTCTGGGATGCTTCTGCTATTTCCATGTCCACTAATAAACATTAGTGCAAGCACATAGCAACCTCAAAGTGGCAAGGTAAGTAATTCTGACTCTTTGGCAGTGCAAGTTTGCAGCATTCTAATTGGTAGATATTCCAGCTGAATGTACCATGAAATACCAATGGGAGAGTAGGCAGGAGGCATATGGTTGTTCACTGTAATATTCTTTTTCTGTTTAAAATTTCATAATAAATCATTGAACAACGAAGAGGAGGAGGAAGGAATATAATTTTGAGATACTAACAACATAGGAAATATGTGTGAATCCTTTCTTTGCTCCTGCCATGGAATATTTTAATACATTTTTGGATATTAGACCATTTGACTGCTATGAAGTGGTATCTCAAGTGTAGTTTGTCTTGCATTTTCTTTTTTTTTAAACTGGAGCTTTGCAGTTTTACAGAGTAGTTGGGTTCATCCTGACAACTCATATATGCATGGAAATCAATTACATTTCATGAACCTCTCCTTTTCCCTCCTGTCTTCCTTCCCCTCTGCCATTCCTCTATCCTACTAGACTTTTTCACTTATCTATCAATTTATATTTGGTTCTTGTTACTTTTAGCTATTCATGACAGTAGAGAATATTTTGACATATCATACTTTCATAGAGTATAACCTCCCATTCTTTTTTTTTTTTTCTTTTTCTTTTCTTTTTTTTTTTTTAAGAATCAAGACTTCAAGACTTTTGACTGGGCATGGTGATGTCACACACCTGTAATCCCAATGGCTTGGGAGGCTAAGACAGGAGCATTTTGAGTTCAAATCCAACCTCAGGAATGGTGAGGCACTAAGCAACTCAGTGAGGTCTGTCTCTAACTAAAATACAAACTGGGGCTGGGGGTATGGCCCAGTGGTTGAGTGACCTTGAGTTCAATCTAGTACCCACAGCCCTAAAAAAAAATCAAGACTTACTTTAACCAGTATTTCCAGAAAACAAATAGCATTTTTCAAACATAAAATATGTTTCTATTCCCACAATAAACCACAGTGGTCATGATTTATGATTACTTTTACATAATATTGACATTAAACTTGCTAATATTTTGTTTGGAATTATTGCATCTCTTCTGAGATTTGTGATTTATTAGGATGATCTCAGACTTTTGTATTTAGTGCAGAGTTGTAAAGTTAGGAAAATGTTCACTGTACCATTTTTGAGATTAAACAATGGAGTTGAACTGCTTTAGCCTGGATTTTGATTGCTGATATTGTTACCATGCTCTAGGCTGCTAATGCAATTATTTCATCTCTGCTGTCAGTTCACCTTAACTTTTCTCCTCTTAAAGACATATCATAGAAATACCAGATCTTCAACTCTACTACAAAGCAACAGTAACAAAAACGGCATGGTATTGGTACCAAAATAGAAAGGTGGACCAATGGTACAGAATAGAGGACACGGACACAAACCCAAATAAATACAATTTTCTCATACTAGACAAAGGGGCCAAAAATATGCAATGGAGAAAAGATAGCCTCTTCAACAAATGGTGCTGGGAGAATTGGAAATCCATATGCAACAGAATGAAACTAAATCCATATCTCTCACCATGCACGAAACTAAACTCAAAATGGATTAAGGACCTCGGAATCAGACCAGAGACCTTGCATCTTATAGAAGAAAAAGTAGGTCCAGAGCTTCAACATGTCGGCTTAGGACCAGACTTCCTCAACAGGACTCCCATAGCACAAGAAATAAAAGCAATAATTAATAACTGGGATAGATTCAAACTAAAAAGTTTTCTCTCAGCAAAGGAAACTATCAGCAATGCGAAGAAAGAGCCTACAGAGTGGGAGAAAATCTTTGCCAATCATACTTCAGATAGAGCACTAATCTCCAGAATCTATAAAGAACTCAAAAAACTCTACACCAAGAATGCAAATAATCCAATCGACAAATGGGCTAAGGATATGAATAGACACTTCACAGAAGAAGATCTACAAGCAATCAACAAACATATGGAAAAATGTTCAACATCTCTAGTAATAAGAGAAATGCAAATCAAAACCACCCTAAGATTCCATCTCACCCCAATTAGAATGGCAATTATCAAGAATACAAGCAACAACAGGTGTTGGCGAGGATGTGGGGAGAAAGGTACACTCATACATTGCTGGTGGGGCTGCAAATTAGTGCAGCCACTCTGGAATTTGAGCAGTATGGAGACTCCTCAGAACTTGGAATGGAACCACCATTTGACCCAGCTATCCCACTCCTTGGCCTATACCCAAAGGACTTAAAATCAGCATATTACAGAGATACAGCCACATCAATGTTCATAGCTGCTCAGTTCACAATAGCCAGATTGTGGAACCAACCTAGATGTCCTTCAATTGATGAATGGATAAAGAAAATGTGGTATATATATACAATGGAATATTACTCAGCCATAAAGAATGATAAAATTATGGCATTTGCAGGCAAATGGATGAAACTGGAGAATATCATGCTAAGTGAGATAAGCCAATCTCAAAAAACCAAAGGAAGAATGATATCGCTAATAAGTGGATGATGACACATAATGGGGGGTGGGAGGGTTACTGTTGGGGTTGGAGTTGGGTTTAGGGAGGGGGGCAGGAATGGAGGAAGGTAGGACTGTATAGAGGGAGGGGAGGGGTGGGAGGGGTGGGGGGGAAGGGAAAAATGGCAGAATGAATCAAACAACATTACCCTATGTAAATTTATGATTACACAAATGGTATGCCTTTACGCCATGTACAGACAGAGAAACAACAGGTATCCCATTTGTTTACAATAATAAAAAAAAAAAGACATATCATAGAGACTTTAAACTTCCATGCCATGTATGTTTTGCCTTTAATATTTGCAATAGGAAGTTTCCCTTTGAAATAAACTCACTTAAGTTATCATTCTAACTTTTCATTTTTGTTTTGGACTGTTTTACTCACATCAGCAAATACCAAAATATATAGAAAAACAAGACAACTTGTAGTGTTTGTAGAAGGTATCCCAAGACACCTTCTCTACTGACCCGATCTAGAAAGGGTAAATTCTTGAGGTAAGAATACCTCTCTTTCGCTCTCATGTGTTTTCACAAAATTGATATTTTAAAAACTTAATTCCACTGCCAGCTACTCAAATGGAGACACACAGAACCAAAACATATTCTCCATTTCCAATCATTTAATGGAAAATGCCATCATTTCATTCTTTTTTCTGGCTGAGTGGAACTCCATTGTATATACATATGCCACAATTTCTTAATCCATTCATCTATTGATAGGCATCTGGGTTGATCCCATAATTTAGCAATTTCTTAATCCATTCATCTATTGATGGGCATCTGGGTTGATTCCACAATTTAGCTATCGTGAATTGTGCTGCTATAAATACTGATGTGACTATACTGCTGTAGGATGTCAATTGTAGATCTTTGGGGAAATACCAGCGACTGAGACAACTGGGTCATATGATGGTCCCATTCCTAGCTTTTTGAGAAATCTCCATACTGCTTTCCAGAGTGGTTGTACTTGTCTGAAACCCCAACAATAATGTACAAATGTAGCATTTCTCCACAAGCTTGCCAGCATTTATCATTATTCATACTCTTAATGGGTGACATACAGACTGGAGTGAGATGAAATTGTGGTGCAGTTTCGATCTGCATGTCTCTGATTGCTAGAGATGTTGAACACTGTTGGTCATTTGTGTTTCTTATTTTATAATTTTCTGTTTAGTTCTTTTGCTCATAGATTGAATTGTTTCTTTGGTGTCATTTTTTAAGTTTTTTTTATATTCTGGATATTAATATCTTATTGGAGGTGTAGTTGGCCAAGATTTTCTTCCGTTCTGTAGGCTCTCCCTTCATGCTCTTAATCTTTTCCTTTGCTGGATAGACGCTTTTGAGTTTGATGGCATCCCACTTATTGATTCTTGGTTTTATTCCTTGCACTTTGGGATGTCTTGCAGTTTCCCTAGGAGCAAGATGGAACAGCTCTTTAAACTTTTACCCTGATATTCCATAACTGATGATGAATCAGTATATCCTTTCCTAAACATAGATTGCATTGTGAATTCTATAAAGATGGGTAAATTGTGTACCACATCAAAATGCTTCCCATATTACATTTTTGATGTTTCTCAAAGGAAGGAATTAACCAACTTCGATTAATGAGTTACAAATAAAGCTATTCATGTTTTTATACAATAACAAAGAACTTGGAGAAAATAGTCTCTAAATCTTCATGTTCATAATACTTCTCTCAGCAGTGTAAATATTGTGCTGTTCAGTGAACATGGAGTCATGATTATAGGTGTTCCCACAGTGTGTCCACACAGAGTGATTCTAACCATTGTGAATTTTCTGCTCAGTAAATTAAGAAGTGTGACTAAAGATGTGGTTACTTTTCTTCTGTTCACAGGGTTCTGCATCGGTATGGATTTTTCTGTCATAAACTCTTCACATTCATATGATTTTGTTCTGGTATGGAAAATTATGTTAATTAAATTCTGAGTCATGAAAAAAAGGTCTTTCCTCATTCCTTGCATTCATAGCTTCTCTCACAGGTCTGAATTTCCTGATGTTGATTAAAATCTGAGCCATAAAGCAAGGTCTTTCCACTTTCCTTACACTTTCAAGTTTCCTCTCATAAATGTTCTCATGTTCAGCAAGATACAAAACCCAAATAAAAGTCTTCCCATGTCACTTACATTCATAAGGTTTCCTACCAGTATGAATTTGCTGATGTTGAACAAGGTGTGAGCTATGGATGTAGGCTTTCCCACATTTCTCACATTGGTAGGGTTTCCTTCCAACACAAACATATGGGTGTTGGGTAAAACTTGTGCCATGCATCAAGGCTTTTCCACATTCCTTATGTTAATGTGATTTCTCAATATGAATTTGCTTGTTTTTAAAAATATTCTGTGCACAGATGTTTTACAAGTCATTATATCCTACGTGACAAAAGTTACCATACTGATGATTTCTTCTTGTAAGAGACCACTCACACCAGCATATTTTGGCATAAATAGGGAAGAATAAATTGCAGTCAAAATCAAAGTTATGAGAAGGAAGCATGAAAAGGAAAAATTATATGAGAGAAAAAACATGTAAAGTTATGCACATGATAATTACTGGGAATTTCAAAGGAAAAACATAGGAAACTAATATACTTGATCTAATTTATGATTATGTTGGGATACCTGCAGATGTCTTCTCAGTAATTAAAATGATAACATTTGGTAATCTACAAGTTGTTTGGAAACAAGATACTCTAAGATGTACAAAAATCTGGTTTGAAGAGAATTACATAGAAAAGTATAAAAAATAAGAAAATTCACATAAAGTGTCCTTAGTTCAGAAAACTGACAGATGGAGTATAGTCTTATAAAATGTAATAACCTGGCACAAAAAGCCAGTAGAAAAATTCCAAAAACTACATAAACTTTCTTTTTTTTTTTTTTTTTTTTTTTTTGGTACTAGGGGTAGAACACAGGGGTGCTTAACCACTGAACCACATCTCCAGTACCCTTTTTTCATATTTTATAGACAGGGTCTTGCAGAGTTGCTAAGTGCCTCACTAAGTTGCTGAGATGGGTTTTGAAATTGAAATCCTCCTGCCTCAGCCTCCTGAGCCACTGGAATTACAGGTGTGTACCACTGGGCCCTGCTAACATAAACTCATTTTTAATGGCTCATTTCTCATGCTGGCATATGAGGAACACACTTTGTTTTACCCATGGATTCAACATAGTTCAAAATGAAAGGAGAAAACAATTTAATACGTAATGTAAAAACCTGATTTAACTTAAAAAGGTGACTCATTAAAATCATAAAGTATTGCTTAAACAAAACTTACATTATCATCATCTCAATATTTAGTCTCTTTCCCTCTTTTTTTTTAATTTGTTTTCATTTTTCAATTTTTTTTTTTTTTTTTTTTTTTTTTTTTTTTTGGTAGCTGGGACTGAATCATGGGGTGGAGTGCTGCTTAACCACCAAGCCACATCTGAAGTTTTTTATGCTTTAAGAAAGGGTCTTGCTAAACTGCTGAGGCTGGCCTCCAACTTAGGATCCTCCTGTCTTAGCCTCCCCAGTCACTGAGATTACAGGCATACACCACCACAGCTGACTTTGGTATATATTTTCAAGAGTAAAAATTTTTATTGAGTCATTGATAAACAACATATATTTAACTTTTATATATTCTTTTTAGGTTTTGCATTTTCTTCAGTATTCTACACTATTTCAATTGAAGCAAGTTTTACATAGTATTTTTTTTAAATATTTCCCCTCCATGAGGAGTTTTTACAGAACTCATAAATCTGCTTCTTAAACCCAAAAACTTTCTTATATTTTTCACATGTACAGGGCTTTGATCCAGTGTGCATTCTTATATATGGGTCAAATGAGGAGTTTTACACCTTTTTCTAGTCATGATCTCTGACTGTATTTTGTTCTTTCACATATGTAAACAGAACCAATATGAATAGAGATGTTCCACACATCTTTCACTGATATGGGTTTTTTCCACCATGCGATCTCGCATTTGCTAGAAAATCTGTGTGGTAATGAAGCATTTACACATTCTATACTTAGGGTTATTGTCTAGTGTGAATTCTTTCATGCTTGTGAAAGGCACTGCAGTGACTGAAGGCTTAGTGACTTGTTTACTTAGATAGGTGTACTCTACACTGAAAGTCTGTGTTTTGTGAAGGAACTCTGATCTCAGAAACCTTTCTCTCATTGATCACATACGTGGGGCTTTTCTGTAGTAAGTCATTTCATATATTTGAACAAAACTGGACTATGTAAGCATTTTATCACCTTGTATACATTCTTGGTGTTACTCTACAGTATTCTTTCATTCCTAAAAGCACAGGAGATAACTGAGAGATTCCCATATTGCTTGTCTTTGTATGGCTTCTCTCCATATCCCTGACATTCATATCATTTTTATCCAATATGAGCTCTGAAGGGAACATTAACACACGAATGACCAATGAGGACTTCTCCACACAAATTGCTTTGACCTGCTTTTACTCACAAAGTTTTCTTGTTTATTATAGAATCTACAGTCCTGCTGAAGATTTTTCCACATTTTGATTACCTATTTATGTTCAGAGTCTGTGCACCATTTGATATCTAGAGAGGCCAGGTTCCTGAAGGTTTCTCACATTACATCTCTGTAGAGCTTCTTTTGGAAAGGATCGAGCAAAGCCCACTCCTCTAGGGTAAAGCTCAGAACCACAATCTAAAAGGTGACAGATGTCACCTCAGCCTCCTCTCCACAGTTCCTCCAGGCAGTGGAGAACATAAACAGACAAAGGTTGAGCCACATAGTTCTTTCATCAGCTGAGGTAGTGTCCCTAGGATAGAGCTGCCAGAAAGCAACAGTATGAATTTTCTGATGTTGGGTTACGTTTGACCAAAGAGTAAATGTTTTCCCACACTCCATACATTCATATGGTTTTGCACCAATGTGAATTCACTGATGTTTAATGAGATGTGATCTTTGACTAAATGTCTTTCCGCATTCACTATATCCATAGGGCTTTTCTCCAGTATGAATTCTATGATGTCAAGTAAGGTCTGAGCCTTCCCACATTCCTTACATCAATAAGATTTCCCACCAATATGAACTCGCTTGTGGACACTGAGCTGTGAATGAAATCTATAAAGGCCTCCCCACATTCCTTACATTTCAAAGGATTCTCCCCAGTATGAATTCTCCTGTGACAAGTAAGACTTGATCTCAAACTAAAAGTCTTGCCACATTCTTTACATTCATATCTTTTCTAACCAGTATGAACAGTCTGACATTGAGTAAGTTCCAAATCGGGAAAAAAGGTTTTCCCACATTCTTTTTCTTCATATGATTTTTCACCAGTGTGATTAACTGATGTTGAGTATGGTCTGAAGCAGAACTAAAGACCTTTCCACATTCTTTATGTTCATGTGATTTCTATGCAGTATGTTGGATCAAGTGTGAAGTTCAAGTAAAAGCGTTCCAATACTCCTTACATTCATAAGGTTTTTCACCAGTGTGAACTCTCTCATTGTTAATAAGATGTGAGTGCTGACTAAAGGACTTTCTGCATTCTTTACATTGATAGGGCTTTTCACCAGTATGAATCCTCTGATGGTGAATAAGGCCTGAGCCACAACCAAAGGTCTTCCCACGATCCTTACACTTTAAATCTCTCTCCACAGTATGAATTCTATTATGACTACTAAGACTTGCACATGAACTAAAATACTTGCCACACTCTTTACATGTATAAGTTTTCCCATGAAAGTGATGTATCTGAGATTGAGTAAGTTCCAAGTCAGGAACAAAGATCCTCTGACATTCCTTATCATCACAGAATTTTTCACCAGTGTGAATTAACTGATGTTGACTATGTTCTGTTCCAGAACTAAATGTTTTTTTAAAGTTTTTATATTCATGGGATTTCTTATCTTCATGAATGTTCTGATGTTGAGACAGGTGTGAGCCATGAGTAAAAGTTTTCGCACATTCTTTGCATTCATAAGGTTTTTCACTAATGTGAATTCTCTGATGGTTAACAAGATATGATCACTAACTAAACGCCTTTCTGCATTCATTACACTCATAAGGCTTTTCACCAGTATGAATTCTCCAATGTCGAGTAAGGTCTGAGCACAACTAAAGGCCTTCCCACATTCTTTACACTTAAAAGGTTTTTCCCCAGTATGAATTCTCTTCTGAACAGTAAGAGTTGATTGCAAACTAAAAGCCTGGCCACATTCTTCACATTCATTTGTTTTCTTACCAGTGTGAACTGTCTGAAATTCTGAATCAGTAAGAAATGTCTTCCCAGGATGCTTATCTTCACAGAATTTCTCACCAATGTGAAATAACTAATGTTGAGTGTGGTCTGGAGCAGAAAAGAAGACTTTTTCACAGTCTTTAAACTCATTCAGTCTCTCTCATGTATTGAGTCTCTGGTGTTGAGTACGAGTCATGTCCCGTTTCATAGGCATTTTTTCCTCCTGATTTTTCTGTTGTGTTTGAAACTGACTTTTGCTTTCCCTATCACCTCTAGAACATAAACATCCAAGACTGTGCTTCAACACATTTCCATTATTTCCCCTTAGAATAATTCACTTTCAAAAGTGATATTACTGTAATTTTTTTATAACTTCTTCAGCTAATTGCTAGAATGTATGTCTGCAAGATAAGAAGGTAATAGAATTTTACTCTCCAAAAGGCATTAATATCCCAATGTAGGTGTAGACAATAAAACTGAAAGTAAAACAAAAGAAGTGAATGCCTGAAAAATTTCCAAAGTTTGAACCGTATGAAAAAAGATAAAAAATAAATAAAATGTAAAAGAAAAAACAAAACGAGGCATTTGATGAGAGACATAAAGTTCTGTTTTCTTCATATTCATCTGAGGAGTTCAATAAAAAATGATCATCCAGCTGGGTATGGTGGCACATGTCTGTACTCCCAGTGACTCAGAAGGCTGAGTCAGAGGTACACAAGTTTGAGACTAGCCTCAGCAACTTAGCGAGGCCCTCAGCAACTTAGTGGGGTTCCATCTTGAAAAAAAATTAAAGGTCTGGGGATGTAGTTCAGTGGAAATTGCCCCAGGTTCAGTCCAAGGTACCTCCCCAATCCCTTCAAAAAATTTTTAAAAAAGATTGCCCAGTGACCACATCAATAACAGAAAAACAAGTTAAAGAATTAAGGCTGCGTTTAATTCAATATGATATAATCAACCTTCAGCACACATTAGGCATTAAAAATATGGGAAACTAGACTAACCAGGGCTTATTTTTTCTGAACCTGAATTATCTTGTCTGTCCTTTAGTCTTTTTAATTTTTAAATTTTTTTGTAGTTGTAGATGGACAGCAGGCCTTTATTTATTTGTTTATTTTTATGTGCTGCTAAAGATCAAACCCAGTGCCTCACATATCCTAGGTGAATGCCTGGCCACTGAGCTACAGCCCCAACCCTATCCTTTAGACTTAACCTGTATTCCGCCACTTCCTTGTTACTGAAATCAGAAATCCTTTTAGCCTATTATCCTGATTTTCAAGCACTTGCTTTATTGGATCTTCCTTAATAGAGCCCTTCATGCAGAAATGTATAGGCATGTTCCAGTTACAGAAAAGAATAAAAAATTTCTTAACCCATTAATTCCCAAGTTTTCAATTCTGTGAATATTTCAATGAAATTGACATTAAAATGGGTTAGAAATCATAATCCAGATATTACACATATTATTATATTCACATTACTGTCACTTAACTATTATAATAAAGCTATTATTATTTTATAATTTTATTAAATGCTATATAACTATGCTAAATGTCATATACTATATTTAGGTTTGTACATGTGTGTAACATCTGGGACTACGACCCAAATGGGTTAATATATTATATAGTATTTGTTCACTCTTCTAACCCTAAAATGAAATTAGAAAATCAGTATATATTATTTCAGAGAATGGATGAAGGATATGTACAATCAAGGGTAAAGAACATAAAATAAGAAAAATTCAAGAGGTAGTAGGTAAAATGGGAATTAAGGCTACAAAGTAGAGGATGAAGAAATGTATAAATAAATAAATTTTTAAAAAAGCAGGAAGAAACTTGATCCCAATAATCTACAATATAATGACGCAGGAGAAAAAGAACAGCACCTAACCTTTTTGTAATAAGAGGCATCTGGAGTAAAGAGAAAGTTCTCTTAGAAAAGCCTTTCTGTGTAGATTTCAGGCCTTTAACAGAGATTTTTTTCAGTGAAGTGATACTCAAGCTGGATATTTCAGGGGTGCTGGTGCCTCATTAAGCAGCAGTTATCCTGTATGATGGCTACCCAATGACTGCTTACCCACACTCACGGGCAAGGTCCTCTCAACTCATTCCTCAAACAATCCAGAGTTGTTGCTCTTTCCCCAATAAATAGAATATATCTGGCTGATAAAGCAAAGTCTAACCCAGCAGATATAAAACAAAAAAATGATCACATGGGTAAGAGTAACAAATTTGCAACTGGTACTTTGGTTAAAGAAGAGAGAAAAATCATACAAATTTTTAGAAAAAGACACAGAGCATTTCTGAACTGCGCAAGAATGGAGATCTGCATTGATGATAGCCACTGCTCCTTCTACAAAACTCAATCCATTTTTCCAGAAAAAAGGGTCACAAATGCCCACTAGTTTTTTAAAAACAATCCAAATAGCAGGAATTTCTAAGTTCAAATTCTGAATCTTACCCAGTGAGATGAGGTGGCTCTAGTTCTTCAACATCACATGTCTGTACAAATCTCTATGTTTCAGACCCATGCATTTCCCTTCCTCTAAGAGAAATCCACAGCTACATTCCTGAACATCTTCAACTGCTAAAAGTACAAACACAAATATTAATGGTGAAAACAGATCAAACATTTTAGGTGGAAAGGGAAAAGGTAGAAAAGGGCACTCCAGGGAACTGGAGAAAAAAGGAACAAAAAATCGGAGCTGGAGCCTGAGGGATGGGAGGAAATGATATGTTAGTGTGACTGAAGCCGAGTGCTTTCAGGCTCTCCACACTCCTCGGGCTCAGTCACCACATCCTGTGACCTTCCTGTAACACAAGGCACTATATGATGGCAGCCCAGAGCGTTACACATCACAGCAGTCCTTTGTGAGGTCACTGAGAGGTTGCGGCAAGGCTGCAGTGACTTTGAAACATGGAGAAAGTTGGGGCTTTTGTGGGCTGTTCATTTTCCTTGTGTTTTGTGTAAGCTACTTTCAGTTGAATTTTCAATCTGTCATAATTGGAAGAATGCTTTACAAGCATGCTCCCTAACTGAACACTATTTTCTGTGGACAATGTATAGGGTCTTGGGCTCCCTGCATTTGGCATATGATTTGTTAATAATACTAAGCTCTCTGATTTCCTGGCAAGATCCCAAATCTCTATGAATTCTGGGTCTGGTCATACTGCTAACTAAAAGCATCACAAAGTGTCACATACTGAAATAAATACCAACCAATGCTAAATTTCATTTTAACAAATTGAAATACCCCATTCTATGGAGTAAATAGTATTTCTCATATTGTGAGTCCCCTGTAACCACTTGGTTCCTCCTTGTAAAGCTGCAATTTTACAATAAAAGTGTCTTCTATTCCCTCTACTGAGGTTAGTTTCTCCTCTCTGTCAGAAGACTAGGCCTCAGGAGTTATTGAAAGCCCTGTTAAGACAATTTGGGACTGGTTGGAAAAAAAGAGGGACATCTAGTGAAGGCATGGGACTGTTTTGACAATCATCATTTACCACCTTGCAGTAAATCAGGTAATTAGTTTAAGGACAAGTGATAAAAATGTTCACATGCTGTAAAATGAATTATTACATTCTGGAAACAATTTGACTCAAATGGGTCAAGACTTTAAATTCCAAAGGTTGACCAGTTCTCCAGGTGAAGCTGCCATGAGAAAATAGAGCTAGAGGAAAAGATAATGAAAGGTCAGGCTTTCCTCAAAGCTTTCAAATGGAGAAATGAGAAAGGTCATTTTCTTCCCTGGAGGAAGGTCAGAAGCAGTCTGGGAAAATCCTGGCCCTATCCCAAAGAGAGAGATTCTACTAAAGCAATATGGAGCTTCAGTCTAATTACTTATGCCAAATTCATGACATGAATCTAGGTATGAGATAAGATCATTTTAATTTGCCCTAAGTGTTCTCTACAACTATACAAACCCAGGATCATCTCAAGGGCAATGGAATTTTCCAACTGGAAGTCCACAGTACCTGCCCACAGCTGTCCTATATATTTCCATAACAGTAACTTTCATTTCCTCCATATCCAAAAAGTTTATTACACCTACTGAGTTTCATCCAAAGCATTCAAGAGGGACCATAAAGGTAAAGGTAAGACTGAGGTCACAATAAGCCTCACCAGACTGAATGACATTCAGTGACATGACTGATACACACAGCCTAAGCAGTCTTTACTGGGGCAAAAACAGACATGTGTACAGTCTTGTCTCAACAGGACTATCAATTCTCATTAATCTCCAAGTCCCAACACTCGCTTCTTTTTTCTGCTTTCTGTCCACATCCTTGCAACCTTTTAACTCAGGATATATCTTGGAGAAAGTGAGAACATGGTTTTGATATTCATTCCCACTCTAGCATGAAAACAACAAAACACTGAATAATATTATGTTTGGGCAATTTATGTGTATGTATTATGTGTGTGTGTGTGTGTGTGTGTGTGTGTGTGTTTACTTTAAAATAAATAAAAAACTGAACCTATATAAAATTAAACAGATTAGCTTTACAAACCTCCATGTCTCTTCCCTTAGAATCAAAGGTCAATTCATGTCTATGTCAATCTTTATTCTCAAGCAATCAGTTAAAGCCTGTTATCATCCTCATTTAAGAGATCAGGAAACTGGTAACTTGCTCAAGTTCACTATTAGGAAATAGTGTAGGGTTGTTGAACTCAAAGCTTAGATTTCAGGATTTTTAATTTATAAAATGGTGAAAGAAGACCTAAATGTTGCCCTTATGGAGGTAGACTCCATTCGCTGTTACGTCTGTGTTTTGCTGATACTGAAGAAGAGTGAGGAGCTGGACAACAAACTATGGACTGAAATACAACTGTGTTTGAAGAGCACATTGGCCTTGAGATACTATTATATACTTTTAAGGAGTAACTAGTTCTGCTTCTTGCCAGTCCTCCTGGAAACCATGTGGAAAGAAATAGGAAAATAAACAGTTCATTTTGGATGCTACAGTGATACTACAAAGAAAATCAAGAAATATTCATTGCCATGAGGAGTAGGCCAGACCCTGAATGCAACTTTCTGTGAGAAGGAATGATGTGAAAAAGGGGTGCAAAAAGGAGGCACAGAGATATAAGGGTAATTCAAACTGGCAAAACAGCTAGCTATATTTTTAACAGCTTTATTGAGATACAATTCCATACTAGATAATTAGCCCATTTAAGTTAACAATTCAATGGTTCTTAGTGTATTTTTATATATGTGCAACCATCCCAAGTCTCTTTCAAGAATATCATCAATAGAAAAAGAAAACCTATATCTTTTAGCTATTACTCCTCCTCTTACCCACCTAGACTTAAATAATGAATGATCTAGCTTTTGTCTTTATAGATAACCCTACTGTAGACTTTAACACAAATAGAATCATTAATACATGGACCATGAGCTGACTTCTCCCATTTATCATAATGTTTTCAAGGTTCCTCCAAGATGTAAGTATTTAAAACTCTCTAGAAGTAATATTTCTGTATATACATGGACCATATTGTTTGCCCTTTGTTCCAGTAATGGACATTTGGGCTGTTTCCAACCTTTGACTATTATAAAAAAATGTGGCTATAGGTTTTCATGGGCAAATCACTGTGTATCTATTCTGCAATTTTCAGAATGTAAATTAAAGTCTTTTGTTAAATTTATTCTAAAGTACTTTCTTCTTCATTACAGGATTAGGTCAATTTCGATTAAGGTTTGTTCACCTGCAAACATACAAAGATACAACTTATTTTTACAGATTGATCCTATAACCTCAATGGAACTCAGTTCTATTTTTTCTTGTGATGTGTCTTGATTTATTTAGGATTTTCTATATAATGTCACCTGCAAATGGAGATGATTTTATATGTATTCCAACCTGGATATCTTTATTACTTTTTCTTGTCCAAATGCTCTGGCTGAAATCTCCATAGTGTTAAATAGAAATAGCAAAAGTGGATATCCTTGCCTTGCCCCTGATCTTAGGAGGAAAACAGCTAGGTTTTCAACATTATGATGTTAGATGTATACCTAGATGCTCTGTATCATGTTCAGGAAATTCCCTTTTATTCCTAGTTTATAGAATGCTCTATCATGAAAGGCTTTTGTTAAATGTCTTTTTTTCTATTGAGAAGAATGTGTGATTTCTGTTTTTAATTATATTAACATGGTGCATTACATTAATTGATTTTTTGGATGTTAAGCCAACCTTGCATTCCTGGGATATATTGGACAGTGTCATGTTGTATAATTCATTTTGTTACTTAATTTGGCTTACTGGTACCTCGTTAAAGATTTTTGCACCCTTATTCTTACGAGGCATGCTTTGACTTATTTTGGTATCTAGGTGGTACTGCCCCCTAAAATGAGCCAGGAAGCTTGGCTATATTCTTCAATAACAGAGAAGACACTAGATGAACTCAGGGTCAGTAGCAGGAGTCCTCTTGAATCAATTTAGGTTCTGAATGGCAAATAAGAGATGGCAATTTTAAGGGGCCAAATTACAAAGAAATTGTCTTCTAAATTTGGGAGAAAAACCTAAAAAAAATCTATTGTTGCCCAATTCACTCTTTCAGAAGAATGTATTAGTGACAGTTATTCCAGGAAAAAAATTTTTTGGTACCAGGGATTGAATTCAGGGGCACCTGACAACTGAGAACATCCCCAGCCCTATTCTGTATTTGATTTAGAGACAGGGTCTCACTGAGTTGCTTAGCACCTTTCTGTTGCTAAGGCTGGTTTTGAACTCTTGATCCTCCTGCCTCAGCCTCCCGAGTCACTTGGATTACAGGCATCCCATCACTGTACCTGGCTCCAGGAAAATTTTTTACATTTAAGAAAAAAAAACAAAACAAAACAGGGCTGGGATGGTGGCATGGTAGAGCACTTGTCTCACAGGTGTAAGGCACTGAGTTTGATTCTCAGCACCACATATATATAAATGAATGAAAAGGTCCATCAACAAATAAAAAAAATTCTAAAAACATTTTTGAAAAACCAATAAAATAAAATTAGAAGCACTGTGTCTCCAGATATTTAAAGATTTGAAAAGTGTGGTAACATTCTGTGTACAAAAAAAAATCACACAAAAGAACAGATTAAAGTTTTCACCCACAGTCCAACATGAATAAACAATAAATAATGATCTCACAGATCTACAGCCAGACTACATAATCAAATACATAATCCCAGGAAAGGTGAGAGAGTGGTTAGACTATAGGTGGGAGTTAGTAGAATTCAAGGATAAGAGAAAATAGGCAAAATATTCTTCCTTCCTTTCTGCAATGAATAAACTACAAGGAGTAAAAGGATGACAAATATCATAGACAGTATAGTGTGTAAAAAACAATCAGTACTAGTGAATGGAACAAAATCTACCAGGGAAAGTGATAAATTATTAGGGAAAAAAGGAAAGTCAGAGCATATCCAATGTACAAATATGCAGACACACTAAAAATGAAATACAAATTAAGTTACCACACACACATCTGTAATCCCAGCAACTCTGGAGGTTGAGGCAGGAAGATCATAATTTTGAGACCAGCCTAGGGAACTCAGTGAGAAACTGACTCAAAAAAAAAAAAAAGGTCTGGGGATGTAGCTCACTGGTAGAGGGTTCTTGGTTTCCATCCCTAGTAACATACATACACACACACACACACACACACACACACACACACACACAGATTTTTAAAAAAAGAAAAGAAATTAAGAGGTCAATATCTAAAATTGTTTTTAACATACTACCAATATCTAAAGTCATTTGTAATCCGTAAGAATAATTTCCAGAAATGAAACAGAAATAAATATAAAGAAAATACACAACATTTTGCTGAAGGGGAAAATGACCTCATATTATCAGTAACAAAATATTACCAAAAAGAATTACAAGATGAAACCCTTGGAGAATCTATCTATGGATCCAGTCACATCTACAAAAAAGGAAATTCAGTTGTAATTAGATTTATGCAATGCTGAATTTTGAATGCAGTATAAAACTTGTAGAAAATTAAATGAGGGAGGCAAAGACTTTATATCCAACCAAACTATCATTCAATCAGAAAGGATACAAACAGTGCGATGATCCAAGAACTTAAGGAATATTCACATAAGCCTTTTCTGAGGAAACTACCAGAGGGCATACTCCAGTCACAAAAGACACAACAGAATAAATTTCAGCCAAAGAACAGCATTGATAATGAATACATATAAATAAAAACCTAAATTAACAGTGAAATGGAGATGATGGTAGCCAGCACCCAGAATTGCTCCCAAAGGTACCCACTACTTGATCTTCACAACACTGTACCTCCTGTACTGGGCTGACTAGTGCACCAGAGTAAGAGTCTGTGGAAATAATGGAGTATGAGGGTGTTACAGAAGACATCGTCACTTATACCTTATGTACTCTTACTCTCCCTTTCTTCAGAGAAAGATGACAGTCATGAGTATACTCAAGCTGGCCGCAGAGAGAGGGCTACATGGTAAGGAACTAAGCTATATTGTCAAAAGCTATGTGACAACGACATCTTAGAAGGTAGACTATCTTACCCAGTTACTCCTTCAAGTGACTATATACCTGGGCAAGAGCTCGACAACAACTTCATTTTTTAAAATATTTTTTAGTTGTCAATGGATTTTTATTTTATTAATTTATATGTGGTAATACGAATTGAACCCAGTGCCTCACACATGCCAGGCAAGCACTCTACCACTGAGCTACAACCCCAGCCCCAACAACCTCTTGAGAACCTAAAGAAGAACTTTCTGGCTAAGCTGCTCCTGAATTCACGATGCACAAAAATGGCAATAGATAATATATATCAGTTGCTGTTTTAGGGTCCTATGTTTTATAGAAATAGATAACTAATAAAGGGATAAAGGTTACAGAATGGAAGATATACAAGTTCACCGATGTGTCATTTGCAGTAACTGGGAAAGAAAGGATGTCATTTTGTGCACATGTGTTTGGGTGCTGAGGATTGAACCCAGGGCACCATGCATGCAAAGTACACGCTGTAACACTTTGCTATACTACCAGTCCAAAGATGTCATTAATGCTGAAAAAAATCATTAGACAGAAAGTTAGAAATATATATGAATGTAAAAAAATCAGAGTAAAAATGGCAGTCACATTTCAGTGTACATGTAATGACTAGGAAATTACAAGTTAGATTTAAAATAACAGCAGATATAATAGCAGCAAAAAAATTCAAATACTTCTAAACATGCCTAAATATTTACAAGGTCTCTATGTTGAATACTACAAATAATATTGTGAAAAGTTAATGAAGACATAAATAAATGAAGGAATTTATCACATTCATTGATGAGGGTCTGATTATTTTCAAGATGTGAGTTTCCTCTGAATATAGTGGAAGAGGAAAGTAAAAGTGAAAGGATAGCAGAAGATATGTCCTGCAAATCACAATAAAAATAATGCTCAGGTGGCTAGATTAATACCACACAAGGCAGGGCTGGGATACAGTTCAGTGGTAGAGTACTTGCCTAGCATGCGTCTAAGGCCCTGAGTTTGATAATCAGGAACAGCACAAAACAGAAAATAAACAAACAAACAAACAAAAAAGACACAAAAACCTGACAACAGAATTGATTTCTTTCTTTTCTTTTTTTGTACCAGGGATTGAACCCAGAGATGCTTTACACTGAGCCATATCCCTAGTCCTTTTTATTTTTTATTTTGAAACAGAGTCTCCCTAAGTTCCTTAGTTACTGAGGCTGGCTTTGAACTTGGATCCTCCTGCCTCAGCCTCCCAAGTCACAGGGATTACAGGCATGTGACATTGTACCCAGCAGGGAAAAATAATTAATGGGATTTTTAAAAAGCAATTTTTGTTCATGAGACAAGGGTCAGTGAAAATGCAAACCATTGACTAGAGGTATCTGCATACACATAGCTAACAAAGGACTCACATTCAGATCACATAAAAAACTCCTAAGAACCCACAATAAAAAGAGAGATGAGATTAAAAAAAAAAAAAAAAGGCTAAAAACTTAGCATGGCCTTTTCCAAAGGAAGATGTCCAAGTGGTCAATAGACATCAAAACAAAGACACTCAACATCATGACATCAGGAAAACCACATTGCCTTACCACTACATACAAAGCACCACCATATTTTACAGTCTGACAATACCAAGTATTAAGAAGAAGGTGGAGCAACTGGAACTTGGATAAACTGTTGATGAGTCTCATAACTGGCTCAGCCATTACAAAAAACTCACAGTTTCTTCTTATGTAGATTCACATACTCTATGACCCACCAACTGCTCTCCAAGGAATATACCCAACTGAACTGCAGCCATACAAACACAAAGCAACAAGTACAAGAAGGCTCGTAGCATCAGTACTCATGAGAGCCCAGGGAAGGAAACAATTCAAATGCCTGTCAAGAGTAAAATGGGGGTGGGGATGTAGCTCAGTGGTAGAGTAATTATCTAGCATGAATAAGGCACTGGGTTTGATCCTTAGAACCACATAAAAATAAATAAAATAAAATACCATCTACAACTAAAAAATATTTTAAATAAAAGTGTAAAAGATACACATACAAGTAGTATATTCATGCCCTGGAATACTACTTAGCAAGGAGGATAAACCGAAATATTTCTACAAAAAACTGGAATAATCCAGAGAAGATGAGCACAGCCCCTGTGCAAGGATGACATGCACATTGTGAAGTGTTTCACATTTTAAGAAAAGAAAATCAATTTGAAGCTGTTGGGTATGGTACTGTATGCCTGAAATCCCAGCTAATTGGGAGCTGAGGCAGGTGGGTCAAGTTCCAAGTCAGTGCAAACAACTTATCAAGGCCCTGTTTCACAATAAAATAGCTCAGTGGTAGATTGCTTACCTAGCATGTATAAGGTCCTGGGTTCAATCCATAATACCACCAAAAATGTCAATTAAATCAAAAGTTGGTTCTTTGCAAAGATACACAAATTTAATAAATCTCTAGCTAAAACAGATTAAGTGGATACATTGAAATACACAAGACCCCCTGAGTTCATTCCCTGGTACCCCCCCTCAAATTTTTAAGTTGATATAAAAAGAAACAGAATAAAAATAATCACATATCTATTAAGTAAATAGAATGTAAAATTTAAAATCTTCCCTCAAGGAAAACCTCACTGGTAAATTCTCTCAAATATTAAGGAAAGAATACCAATTCTAATAAACTTCTTAAAAATATATGTATATATATATTTTAGTTGTAGGTAGACACAATACCTTTATTTTATTTTTAGGTGATACTGAGGATCAAACCCAGGGCCTCACATGTGCTTGGTGAGCACCGTGCCGCTGAGCCACAACCCCAGCCCCTCTAACAAACTTTCAATAGAACAGAGAATAGATAACTCTGAACTCATTTTATGAAGTTACTATTACTCTCATATCAAAACCAGACTAAGACTTAAAGTACCAATCAAAATCCCTCATGAACACTGATAAAAATTCTTAGCAAAACATTAGCAAATCAAATTCAACAATATATTAAAAAAATATATAAATGATGAAATAAAGTTTACTTCAAAAATGAAAGGCATATTCAACTTTCAAAAACCAATCAATACAATTCATCATATTAACAAGCTACAGAAAAAAAGCTGTAATATCTCCTAAAGCAAGGGTCTGAAATTTTTTTCTTAAAAAGTCAAACAAATTATGTTATAGGCTTGTAGACCACACCATCTGTTTTGAGTATTCAGCTCTATTGATAATATGAAAGCATCAAGAGACAATATGTTAATTAAGTGGGTATTTATGGCTGTTTTCTAAGAAAACTTTATTTACATGAATTCTATTTACAAAGAAAAAACTCGAACACCCAAGGTGTCATTTTGTGACTTTTTAAAAATTTTTAAAAAAATTTTTTAGTTGTTGATGAACCTTTATTTTATTCATTTATTTATATGTGGTACTGAGAACTGAACCCAGCGCCTCACACATGCTAGATAAGTGCTCTACCACTGAGTCACAACCCCAGACTAATTTTGTGATCTAAATAAAAACATTATATTCATGAGACAAAATTCAACTCATCCATGATAAAAATTCAACAAAGTAGGAACAGAAGGGAAATTGGTCACCTGATAAAAGTAACATGATACTATATGATGAAAAAGTGAACACTTCCCACCCAATGCAAGGAACAGGAAACAAAGAACAAAGGGAACATTGTTCACTTTCACAACATCTATTCAACACTGTACCCAATGGTCCTAGGAATTGCAATAAGGCAAAAAGAAGAAGAAAAGATACAAATAAGAAGAAAGAGAGAAGGAGGGAAAGATGGAAGAATGAAAGAAGGGGAGGAAAGGAAGGAGGGAGGAAGGATCAAAAGCATTCCATTTAAAAAGGAAGAGTAAAACTGTCTTTACTCATAGATGACATGACCTACACATGGAAAATTCTAAGAATCTAGAAAAAAGCTATAATTCATCAATGAATTAAGCAAAGTGACAGGAAACAAGGACAATACACAAATAGTATTCTCCCTATACTAGCAGGAAACAACTGAAGGTCAAATTTAAAATACAATTCCTTTTAGAATAGCATATAAAAACATAACAATATAAATAAAAAAACTACAGATAAATGTACCAAAATTGTATCCTGTATTATATTCTTTTACGAGATACTCAGTCAGGTATGGCCAAAAGAAAATACAGAAGAGAGGGTCAGGAAAAAAATAAAACAAAGTTTATCATATTCACAAGTTCCAGAGAAACATAATTGGGCATTATAAATTCCTAATATTGAAATACAGTTCCCTTTGGGCAGGACAGTGGGGAGGTATGTGATACAATTTGGAAATGGGAGCTTCAACTGATTAGGTAATGTTTCATTTCTAAAACCAGAGTGCTGGCACATGAGTATGTATTTTATTATTATTCACAGCTTGCTATAATCTGGAGAAGTGGAGATAATCAGTTATTCTTAGCTTAAGAGGAAACAGCATCCAAAAGATTTGATGCCAATATGGTAGGTATAGTTTTTAAGATCTGTAGGAAAGAAAAAAAGACTAGGAACGTGGACAGCATTATAGAGAAGACAAAGACAAGTAAGGGAGGCTTTCAGAGGAGGGAAGAAATTCTCCCTCTGAAAAGTTCCTCCCTCACAATTGAAGATTATATTCTGCAAGGAAGGCAATGCCTGAAAGCCTCACCAGTGGCCTATGAGGCCTGCAGAGGAGCTTCTTCCCAGCATCTGAGAAATGCCTCTTCCTGCCCTATCTGCCAAGCAGTATGCTGTCCCATCTATCCCATGCTCACACTCACCTGGACAGAGGTCTGGCAAATATTTTCTCTCCTCTCTCCAGGGCTCTTCCCCTCACTCCAGGTGAGTAACAAGTTTTGGTTTGGAAAGTGGAATTTCTATTTATAGGAAAGAAAACAAAGAGAACTCATGAGGTTACCAAAGACCCATGAATAGTGAATTCTCCAGAGAAGAAGGGTTGAATAAGGAAAGGGAACTCCAGTCAGAAATGAATCATATTTGGGGGATGAAAATCTCCTGTGTCTAGAGAGGTAAAATGACAGCCCCAGCCTCTCTTTTCCAGGGAAAGAGACATGGAAATGCAGTGTCATACATAACATGAGTAAATCAAGCTATCTGCTTCAACTCTGCTAAATCCAGATTTACTAAAAGGAAAAAGATTAATTACTGTTTTAAGCCCAACCCAAAGGTATAACCTTTCTCATGACAAGTGGAAAATATCCTGTGGGGCAAGTTTTAGTGCTAAGGGTTGCCATACTTACCTAACGATACCAGGTGGCTATAGGTCTCCAGCATCACTTCCCTGGAGTAGGATCCTCTGAGCAGGGCTTAACAACCTCCACTCTCCTCTTGGGTGAAGTCCACAGCCACGTCCCTGAACACCACAAAAGCCTTCAACACAAAACACATCCCTGCTTATCCAGAAGTCCACCTTGCCTGCAGCTTAGAATGAGGGCAAAAGGCTCCTGAAACAGAATTTCTCAGCTAGAGAAATACTCAGTCACCCAAAATAAAATTCCAGCAATAAACTGTGTTCAAACGGCAGTCATCACTCTCCTCTCCCCATGTCTCAATTTCCTTATAAGACGGATATTATAATAGTATTTACCTTATAGGGTCATCATCCAAATTAAATGAAATTGCTACTGGCAAACATCCTATAACTCTGAGGGGAACTAGCCTAGATGAGGCTGACGTGGTGAGAGAACAAAGTGGAAACATTGAAGAACACCATTCGTTGGTAAGCTGATGGAACTATAGGACCAACCTTAAGGTGTGCCCTCTCTTTGAACTTCCCTTTAAATGATCTAAGTTATTATTTTTCAGCCTAAGTGGGGTTTCCTATTGCTTACAGTCAAAAGCATCCTACTGGTTGACTGTTGGCAGTGTAGACCTCCAGTGAATCATGCCTATTTCTACCCTTTATGCATTTTCCTCCTTCACTAACCCTGGGCTTCGCCACATGATTGGCTTTATGAAATGGGACATTAGCAAATATGATGCAAGCATTACTTTAGGGTGTTTGGTTTGGGGACTGGTTTTCACTCCTGTGCAGGGCACCTTGAGGCCATTGTATCAGTAACATGAGCTTGTTCAGTGAAAAGGCCACATAGAAGAAAATCAAGAACTGAAGCAACCCGACTAACCAGCCTGTCAACCACAAGACACATGAAGTTGCTCAGCTCCAGTTCAGCAGCCAGCTGACTAGCCACATGAGTATACAGGAGAATCAGTCCAACTGTGCTAGGCCTAATTGTGTTATAGCTTTTGCTCAATACAGTGGTCCTCTTTTCTGACCAAGAGTTGTAAACTAATAAATGATTTCATTTTAAGCTACTAGATTCTTTAATCCACTAAACTGGTGAAAAAATAGTGAGGACACTGCTACAGCAGGCTGAAAAAAGGTTGTTATACATTTAGCAAAACTACTGCTGTGTGAACTTGAAACAAAGAAAATGTAACTGATGACCTCTCAATCCAGCTAAGGACATCTCCAGACAGTCAGTTGAAAGTTTCAATTGTGGGCTGGGGTAAGGCTCAGTGGCAGAGCACTTGTCTCACATGCACAAGGCCCTAGGTTCAATTCCCAGCCAAACATACATACACATATGCACACACACATATACACAGTTCCAGCTGCATGTTTCTAGCTACATAGAATGTGTAGAAATAGAAGCAATAAGGAAATTATTATAGAATTAGTAACATAATTTAGAGGAAAACACAGACATGACAGGGCTTGCTAGGTGTATGGTTCAGTTTCACATTATTATAATGAACTACTTGAGGTAATTAACTTATAAAGAGGCTTATTTAGCTCACAATTCTGGCATCCAGACCCAGATCAGGTGGCCCCATTTTCAGGCCCCCAGTGAGGGCAGTGTCATGGTGAAAGTGCATGAAGGAGCAAGATGTTCATACCACGAGAGACGAAGTGGAGACAGAAAAAAGACCAGGGTCCCACAATCCTCTTAGAGAGATTACCCCCAATGGCCTAAGGGTTTCCATAAATTCCCACCTCCTTAAAGATCTGCTACTTCCCACAGTGTCACCCTGGGAACCAAGCTTTTATATATGGGATTTTGAGGGCATTAACAATCACAGTACCAGGTGAGAAACTGAACCTGTTTTACACCACAGGGATCTCTAGTTACAAGAGTCTCAAATTTTAAAAAAGGCCTCAGAGTAAAAGGTCATATCAAATGTTTGAAAGACCCAAAATTTAAGACCTTTGAAAATAAAGGTGACACCTAGTAGATTCTCCAAGCAAGACCAAAGGACTTCTGTGATTCTTTGGGTATTGTCCCACAGCACCAATATCCTGCCCAAAGATAAAAATAATTGTGTTACAGCTGTTGCTTAACACAGTGGTCCACATTGGATAAAGCAGAAACTCACACAGCTTTCAAGAAGGTTATATCTGCCTGAACTAAAAGAATAAGGGGCAATTCAAAATGAACAGGTGTCCTATATGCCTGCTTCTTCTCATTTTGTTTTCAAAACTAGGTATTGAACTCAAGGTCTCCTACATGCTAGGTAAGTACTCTTCAACTAAGCTACATCTCCAGTCCTCCTCTCTCTCTCTTTCTTTTTTTAAAAAGGAGTGAGTGTTACAGTTTCCTTGTTTCTATCAAATCACTGTATGTTAGGTAAGTAGTTGGAGGTGGTGGGAAATAACAGACTCTTCTTTCAGTATATAGATATCTGACTGGAAAGGAATCTACTGAATAAGCCTTAGCCTCCTTGAATTCAATCCACAGTACCAAAAATAAATAAATAAAAATAAAATAAAAAACCTACACTAAGGAACATGTTGGTTATATGACTTAGGTCTTACTGAAAGTGAAAGAGGTGACAGGAAATATCAGTTGACACAAACTCATGACTTTTCCTAGCACATCAGGCTACTTCCTAATTAACATTATGAGTGGTTAAGATAACACTTATATAAAAGATTCAATATTACCTTGGAAAATGTCCTAAGTGGGATTTCTTATGCATTCTTGGTATTAACACTTTCAAGTAAATGAAATATTTCACAAACAAGAAACACTCATTGTTGCTCTGAAAATATCCAGAAACATATAAATCCCCACAAAGAAGTTTCGGATTAAACTAAATACAAATCTTTTTCTAGCTAAATTCTACTCTCATGGGTCGATAAGCATAGTCAAAGCAAATCTGACATAACCAAATTAGCCCATATCAAAAATGATAGTAGGGTTTTCAAGATGGTGTACTAGAGGGCGGTTGCATTTCATGTTGCTCCAGGACGCAGGATTCAAAAGAGGACATAGTGAGACACTTGGGACCAACTCAAAGCCGCTGGGTGAGTCTCTCCCGTTGGGGAGGTGTCCTGGATGGGGCGGTAGCCCCGGAACGCAGGGAACTTTGAGAAGTAGAGTTGCTTGACGATACGCCCCTCCCCGCCACTGGAGCGGTAAACACGGACAACTGGGATCATCGTAGAGGAGGCGGCTCAGCACAGCCCTTGGACTCGGAGCAAACACTTGGACTCCGGGCGCCTGCCTGAGGAGGAGCTGCGTGGTGAGCTGTTTGGACTCAGAGCGACCGCTCCTGAACATTGGGGGCTTGCCCAGAGGAAGAGGAGAAGCCCGGCGGGTCGCTTGGTCTAGGAGTGACTACATCAGAGCCACAGGCAGTTGCCAGAGGAGGAGGCGAGTGGTGAATTGTTTGGACTCAAAGCGACTGCTCCTGAACACCGGTGGCCTGCCTGAAGGAGGAGCGCAGTGGGCCACTTGGTCTCCGAGCGACCGCTCCTTAACACCCTGGGGAGGAGGAGGAACAGGGCGGGTCACTTGGACTCAGAGTGACTGCCTAGGGTTACGGGCAGTTGGCGGGAGGAGGAGATGCGAAGTGAGTTGCTTGGACTCCCAGTGACTGCATCGGACCACCGGCGGCTGTCCAGAGAAAGAGGTGTGTGGCGGGTCTCTGGGTCTCGGAGCTATTGTACAGGGCTCCAGGTGGCGGCTCAGAGGAGGGGCCGCATAGCCAGGCGATTAGGTGCAGAGCAGGGTCCCAGGACCTAGGCGGCTTCTTGCTGGAAGAGCTGCACAGAGACACGCCTAGGGGCGGAGCGAAGTTTCCATGACTGCGGGCAGATTCTCTGAGGAGAGGCAGCCTAAGGAGACTCGTCTGCGAAGGGTGAGGCTCCCAGGCCCAGGAGGTAGGTCCGAGGCCGTGGGAACGTTGCAGAGGAAGACAACCCAGCCCAGGCGGTAGTTGTAGATTGAGGGGAACCTCTAGGAGGGGAACTGACCAGCGAGACCTCCCCACCGGGTGAGTCTTCCCTGCCGGGGGAGGTATTCCCACAAGGACGGTAAAACCAGAGACACAGGCACAAACAGGCCTTGCCTCAGCCTGCAGCCTAGTTCCCCTTTGGATGACCATTGGTCAACAAGTGGAGGTATCTCTGCCCACTATTAGGGAATATACCCCACCTGAGGGTCACCAACCCTAGAGAGGCAGTTTCCTTGTGGAGCACCGCATTATCAACTTCCTCCAAGACTGCAGGCTACTAAAGGATAAGAGGGGATATACTAGCAATCTTCAGGGACATTATAAGTCAATATAGGGAATCTGCAATATTTTAATGACCCACTGATTCCGGAACAATATGAGAAAACAAGGGAAGAAAATGCCCCAAACAAATCTAGATGTTACATCAATAAAATCCAACGACAGCATGGCAGAAGAAATGACAGAAAGGGAGTTCAGAATGTACATAATTAAAATGATCAGGGAAGCAAACGATGAGATGAAAGAGCAAATACAGGCATTGAAGGAGGAGATGAAAGAGCAAATGCAGGCACTGAATGATAGCACCAATCGACAGTTAAAAGAGCAAATACAGGAAGCAAAAGATCATTTCAATAAAGAGTTAGAGATTTTGAAAAAAAACAAACAGAAATCCTTGAAATGAAGGAAACAATAAACCAAATTAAGAACTCCATAGAAAGCATAACCAATAGGATAGAACACCTGGAAGACAGAACCTCAGATATTGAAGACAAAATATTTAACCTTGAAAACAAAGTTGAACAAACAGAGAAGATGGTAAGAAACCATGAACAGAATCTCCGAGAACTATGGGATATCATGAAAAGGTCAAATTTGAGAATTACTGGGATTGAGGAAGGCACAGAGAAACAACCAAAGGAATGAACAATCTATTCAATGAAATAATATCAGAAAATTTCCCAAATCTGAAGAATGAAATGGGAAATCAAGTTCAAGAGGCTTATAGGACTCCAAATACACAAAATTACAACAGACCAACACCAAGGCACATTATAATGAAAATACCTAACATAGAAAATAAAAACAGCATTTTAAAGGCTGTGAGAGAAAAGAACCAAATTACATTCAGGGGGAAACCAATGCAGATAACAACAGATTTTTCAATCCAGACCCTAAAAGCTAGAAGGGCCTGGAACAACATTTTTCAAGCTCTGAAAGAAAATGGATGCCAACCAAGAATCTTATACCCAGCAAAACTTACCTTCAAATTTGACGATGAAATGAAATCATTCCATGATAAACAAAAGCTAAAAGAATTTACAAAAAGAAAGCCAGCATTATAGAACATTCTCAGCAAAATATGCCATGAGGAAGAGATAAAAAACAACGAAGCAAATCAGCAAAGGGAGGAATTACCCTAAAGGAACTGTCAAATAAAGGAGGAACCAAGGTGTGTCAAAAATAATTAAATAAATAAATACAATTTTAAAAATGAACCAAATGACCGGGAATACAAATCATATCTCAATAATAACCCTGAATGTTAATGGCCTGAATTCATCAATCAAAAGACATAGTCTGGCAGATTGGATTAAAAAGAAAGATCCAACAATATGTTGCCTTCAAGAGACTCACCTCATAGAAAGAGATACCCATAGACTAAAGGTGAAAGGATGGGGAAAAACATACCACGCACATGGACTCAGCAAAAAAGCTGGAGTATCCATCCTCATTTCAGATAATGTGGACTTCAAGCCAAAGTTAGTCAGAAGGGTTAAAGAAGGACATTCCATACTGCTTAAGGGAAGCATAAATCAGCAAGACATAACAATCATAAACATCTATGCCCCAAACAGGGGCTCATCCACGTATGTCAAAAAAACCCTTCTCAATTTTAGAAACCAAATGGACCATAACACAATAATACTAGGTGATTTTAACACACCTCTTTCACCACTGGACAGATCTTCCAAACAAAAACTGAACAAAGAAACCATAGATCTCAATAACACAATCAATAATTTAGACTTAACAGACATTTATAGAACATACCATCCAACCAAGAGCGAATACACTTTCTTCACAGCAGCACATGGATCCTTCTCTAAAATAGACCATATATTATGCCACAAAGCTAATGTTAGCAAATACAAGAAGATAGAGACACTACCTTATATTCTATCAGATCATAATGGATTGAAGTTAGAAATAAATGAAAGAGTAAAAAACAGAAACTACTCCAACACCTGGAGATTAAACAATATGCTATTATATGATGAATGGATAACAGAAGATATTAGGAAGGAAAATAAAAAATTCTCTAGAGGTAAATGAGAACAAAGAAACATCATATCAAAATCTCTGGGACACTATGAAAGCAGTACTTAGAGGAAAATTTATTTCATGGAGCGCATTTAATAAAAGAAGTAAAACTCAACAAATAAACGACCTAACACTACAGCTCAAAGCCCTAGAAAAAGAACAGAACAACAGCAAAAGTAGTAGAAGACAGTCATAGTTAAAGTCAGAGCTCAAATCAACGAAATTTAAACAAAAGAAACAATACAAAAAATTGACAAAATAAATAGTTGGTTCTTCAAACAAATAAACAAAATTGATAAACCTTTAGCCACACTAACAAAGAGAAGACAAGAGAAAATCCAAATCCCTAAAATTCGGAATGAACAAGGAAATATCACAACAGAAACAAATGAAATACAAAACATAATTAGAAGCTATTTTGAAAATCTATACTCCAACAAAATAGAAAATTTCGAAGACATCAACAGGTTTCTAGAGACATATGAATTGCCTAAACTGAACGAGGAGGACATACACAATTTAAATAGACCAATTTCAAGTAATGAAATAGAAGAAGTCATCAAAAGCCTACCAACAAAGAAAAGTCCAGGACCAGATGGGTTCTCAGCCGAGTTCTACAAAACCTTTAAAGAAGAGCTCATTCCAATACTTTTCAAAGTTTTCCATAAAATAGAAGAGGAGGGAACCCTCCCAAACTCATTCTATGAAGCCAATATTACCCTGATACCTAAACCAGACAGAGACACATCGAGGAAAGAAAATTTCAGACCAATATCCTTAATGAACATCGACGCAAAAATTCTCAACAAAATTTTAGCAAATCGCATACAAAAACATATTAAAAAGATAGTGCACCACGATCAAGTGGGTTTCATCCCAGGGATGGCAAGGTTGGTTCAACATCAGGAAATCAATAAATGTAATTCACCATATCAATAGACTTAATGTCAAGAATCACATGATTATTTCGATAGATGCAGAAAAAGCATTTGATAAAATACAGCACCCCTTCATGCTCAAAACACTAGAAAAAATAGGGATAGTGGGAACATTCCTTAACATTGTAAAGGCCATCTCTGCTAAGCCCATGGCTAATATCATTCTAAATGGTGAAAAACTGAAAGCATTCCCCCTAAAAACTGGAACAAGGCAGGGATGCCCTCTTTCACCACTTCTTTTCAATATCATCCTTGAAACTCTAGCCAGAGCAATTAGACAGACCAAAGAAATTAAAGGGATACGAATAGGAAAAGAAACTCAAACTATCCCTGTTGGCTGATGATATGATTATATACTTAGAGGAACCAGTAAATTCCACCAGAAAACTTTTAGATCTCATAAGTGAATTCAGTAAAGTAGCGGGATATAAGATCAATGCACATAAATCTAAGGCATTTTTATACATAAGTGATGAATCTTCAGAAAGAGAAATTAGGAAAACTACCCCATTCACTATAGCATCAAAAAAAATAAAATACTTGGGAATCAATCTCACAAAAGAGGTGAAAGATCTCTACAATCAGAACTACAGAACACTAAATAAAGAAATTAAAGAAAACCTTAGAAGATGGAAAGATCTCCCATGTTCTTGGATAGGAAGAATTAATATTGTCAAAATTAATACTACCAAAAGTGATATACAGATTCAATGCAATTCCAATTAAAATCCCAATGATGTACCTTACAGAAATAGAGCAAGCAATTATGAAATTCATCTGGAAGAATAAAAAACTCAGAATAGCTAAAGCAATCCTTGGCAGAAAGAGTGAAGCAGGGGGTATCGCAATACCAGATCTTCAACTCTACTACAAAGCAATAGTAACAAAAACGGCATGGTATTGGTACAAAATAGAAAGGTGGATCAATGGTACAGAATAGAGGACAAGAACACAAACCCAAATAAATACAATTTTCTCATACTAGACAAAGGGGCCAAAAATATGCAATGGAGAAAAGATAGCCTCTTCATCAAATGGTGCTGGGAGAATTGGAAATCCATATGCAACAGAATGAAACTAAACCCATATCTCTCACCATGCACGAAACTAAACTCAAAATGGATTAAGGACCTTGGAATCAGACCAGAGACCTTGCATCTTATAGAAGAAAATGTAGGTCCAGAGCTTCAACATGTCAGCTTAGGACCAGACTTCCTCAACAGGACTCCCATAGCACAAGAAATAAAAGCAAGAATCAATAACTGGGATAGATTCAAACTAAAAAGCTTTCTCTCAGCAAAGGAAACTATCAGCAATGCAAAGAAAGAGCCTACAGAGTGGGAGAAAATCTTTGCCAATCATACTTCAGATAGAGCACTAATCTCCAGAATCTATAAAGAACTCAAAAAACTCTACAACAAGAATACAAATAATCCAATCGACAAATGGGCTAAGGAAATGAATACACATAACACAGAAGAAGATCTACAAGCAATCAACAAACATATGGAAAAATGTTCAACATCTCTAGTAATAAGAGAAATGCAAATCAAAACCACCCTAAGATTCCATCTCACCCCAATTAGAATGGCGATTATCAAGAATACAAGCAACAATAGGTGTTGGAGAGGATGTGGGGAGAAAGGTACACTCATACATTGCTGGTGAGGCTGCAAATTGGTGCAGCCAGTCTGGAAAGCAGTGTGGAGACTCCTTAGAAAACTTGGAATGGAACCACCATTTGACCCAGCTATCCCATTCCTTGGCCTATACCCAAAGGACTTAAAATCAGCATATTACAGAGATACAGCCACATCAATGTTCATAGCTGCTCAGTTCACAATAGCCAGATTGAGGAACCAACCTAGATGTCCTTCAATTGATGAATGGATAAAGAAACTGTGGTATATATATATATATATACACAATGGAATATTACTCAGCCATAATGAATGATAAAATTATGGCATTTGCAGGCAAATGGATGAAATTGGAGAATATCATGCTAATGAGATAAGCCAATCTCAAAAAACCAAAGGACGAATGATATTGCTAATAAGTGGATGATGACACTTAATGGGGGGTGGGAGGGGTTAGTGTTAGGATTAGAGTTAGGGTTGGGGGGGGCAAGAATGGAGGAAGGAAGGACTGTATAGAGGGAAAAGAGGGGTGGGAAGGGTGGGGGGAAGGGAAAAAATAACAGAATGAATCAAACAACATTACCCTATGTAAATTTATGATTACACAAATGGTATGCCTTTACGCCATGTACAAACAGAAACAACACGTATCCCATTTGTTTACAATAAAAAAAAAATGATAGTGTCATTCTGATAACTGTATTCATACTCAATAAATGTTCACTTAATTAACTCAAGGGTATCCTAGTCACCATTCTCAAGAACTAGAAAGCAGAAAATTCCTATAGTCTCTCAACCACTATTTTCCCACACAACAGTGATTTTCTGATGCTCAGACCCTTCTTAATATCCTTAAAAACCCAGATTACTCAAAGATAAAGTCTGTGTTCCCCAGCCTGGCACATAGAATTGTTTGATCTGTCTCCACTAAACTCAAAGGTGGAAGAAACATATCTCTCAGGGACTGGGGAGGTTATAAAATGAGAGAGGAGGGCAAAAAATGTTAACTTGAGAATGATTTTAACCACAGTATGAAGAAGACTGTAGGCAGTGCAGCAAACTTCTCCTCCAGGCTCTGTCCAAATGGTGAAGACACTGTTCTGCTAAAATTGCCCTACACCAAAGAACAGTGCAGGTTTAGGGCAGATTAATTTTTAGAGAAGCAGGAACTTGAGAGACTTTTTTGTGAAAACCTCCCAATTGCTGATGCTGAAAGCGCTTTCAAGTGTAAAATTCAGTTCACAGCAGATCAAATTCCTCCCTGCTCCATGTGTGAATAGTCTCTATCTTCACCTGTACATTATTTTTTAATTAACCTTTAATAGGTCAATTGGCTACTACATTCCTTCCACACTGTGGCAATGGTCGTATGTCCAGAGGCCCAGTCTCTGAAACAAACTGTTTCCTACACTCTTCCCACTCTTCCCCCCAACTCTCCAACTTACCAAACCCTTTGGCTACAACTCAGTTCTCCTTCTCCTGGGAGTCCTCCAAACCATTCAGGCCACAGGTCCTCTGCTTGTCCTTGTTTTTTTATCCACGTTGTTGGACAACTGAGCATGGATATCCCTGTGTTATTACTGAAACTGCTCTGTGTGTTGTTGTGAGGAATGGATGGAAAAGATGGGTATGCTAAGGAAGGGCTCCATGTAAGATGAGCCACTCCTCCAGGACAAGGAATGATATTTGTCAGCAAGGCAGCCTCCTGGGCCGTAAAGGTAAGGGGCGGGGTGGCAGAGATCCTATTGACAGCCAAGATGTAATTACAGGTAATCCTCACCTCCTTTTTGGCTCTCAGGATTCCCGTGGCCATTTTTCCAGCCTCCACAACGTTCTCCCAACAGAGTGTCTAGGTGGAACCTCCCTCCCAGTGTGTCAAAAGTGCCACAGTTAGAGGTCAGGGATGCCAGAGAAATCCACAGTACAGCCCAGTTCCAACCCAGAAATAGGGAAAGGGGATCCAGGATACCCAGCAGCCTCATGCTCGGCTCCAAATCTGACCACAGAGTGAAGCCCTTGTTCCCATCAGTGGAGTGAGTTTGTCTCTAACCCTACGGACTTCAATGAAGGAAAAACGGCAAGGTGGTGCAGAAGCAGGCCAAGTCCACAGGCAGCTCTGCCTCTCCAAATCCAGGAAAATATGAATATGAAAATAAATAGTAACAGGGACAACTCAGTGAATAAAAATCTATGAATTCACACTGACATAAACAAATTAACAAATAAGTAGGGGAGAAGTGAAAGCTCTTCTTTATAGTAAAATGCCAACAAGTTAATATGGACAAAATATTGGAGATTAAAAAAAGAACTTTCCATTTTGAAAACATCATAGTAAAATAGATCCAGACGATAGTTACAAATGGATGTTAAACTAGAGGGTGGAAGTTTAGTGAAAAGTTATTTCTATATTTTCAAAGCATCTCCTCATATATCACCTACTAATTAAAAACAAATACTAATATTATAGTGAAAACTATGGTATTTACCACCTTAATCAATTATCAAAGTTAACATACTCAAAAATGGAAGAAGCCAACATCAAGTATCTTCTAATGTGATGTACTGAGAATAAAATATCACATTTGCAACAGTCCTGCCACAGAAATCATGACCTAAATGTAAGTATGGAATCATAGGACAAACTGAAATGAAGGGACATTTTACAAAATAACCAGATTATCCCTTTCAAAAATGTCAAGGTCATGAAAGACTAGGAAAGAGAGAGCAACTCTTCCAAATTAAAGATTAGAGAGACATGATAAGTAAATTGAATATGTGATCACAGACTGGATCTTGGACATTGTGTAGGAGAGAGAGTAGGATAATGTGCTATAAAGGACATTATGTGGATGAGTGAAAAACATTTAAATATAAATTATGGGTTAGATAACAGTATCACAGTTTCTTACTTTGATAACTGTAGTTATGTAAGTGAAAATTTTTAAAATTTTTTTAGTTGTACATGGACACAATATCTGTATTTTATTTATTTATTTTTGTATGGTGCTGAGGATTGAACCCAGTGCCTCACATATGCTAGGTTCTACCACTGAGCCACACCCCCAGCCCTGTAAGTGAATATTCTTGTTCTTAAATAATTATACACTGAGGTGGTAAAGGGCAAAAGGGGCAAAATGTCTACACTTTACTCTCAAATGGTTCAGATAAAACTTGTGTTTTGGTGTGTGTTTGTATATATGTGCATGTGGAGAAAGAGAGACAAAGAATAAGAGTGCATGCAGGAATGATAATGCTAATAGTCCACTATGTAACAATCGGTGAATATGAGTAACAGGTACAAAAGAATACTCAATATCGAGTCTTACAACTTATGCAAATTTGAAATTTAATCAAAACTAAAATTTAATCAAAGTGATCAAGACAAAATACACTCCTATGTAATTATAATTCTCATGTTTCATATAAAACTAAAGGGAAATACAGACTTCCTAGAAAAGAATTTAAAAGAGGACAAATATATCAAAAATCAACACAGGAAACTGAAATAAAAGCATAATTAACAGCATTAAATACCTTCAAAAAAGGAAAATAAAGGAGGAGTGGCAGGATAACATGTATAAAGAGATTTATTGGGCTGGGGTTGTAGCTCAGTGGTAGAATGCTTGCCTAACTCATGTGAGGCACAGGGTTTGGTCCTCAGCATCACCAAAAAAAAAAAAAAAAACCTACTAACCTACTAATAATGATAAAATAAAATAGAGGTACTGTGCCCATCTATAATTAAAACTATTTTTGGAAAAAAAAAAAACAAAAAACCTTTTACCCACAGTTTTATCTTATCCCAGTAACTTGTTTGTTGTCTGAAAGGTTCAACACTTTAGAGTTCAAGACTGAATTGAGGAAAACTGAATGTCTTGGTTCTGCTCAACTATAAGCTGAAGCTATTGTTCTTGGGAAAGAACGTGGTGCATGTAAATGGAATTCATGTTCTATGGGACATTAGCAAGTGAATTTTCAAAACTTTTCTCTTATAACCTAGCTGTTCAAGTTAGCGTACAGTCATTTCAGTTTTTCTATCAAATCTACTTTTCTTGAAGGTCAAGGAGGGAAACAGAGTAATAAAAGAAGGAAGAAAAGAAGGGAAACTTGTCATAGTTCCTTATTATAAAAAACACAGGCTAAATTTCCTATGTTGATCATGATCTGAAGTGTTCAAATTCCTGACAATCAATCGAAAGCTGTACAAAATGATACTTAGTTGTCTAGAACTATGTACAGAAGATAAGCATGACCTTGTTGAAAAACATTTAGAAGACCCCAATCAACTGAGAGGTTTATATTACTGGAGGACTCCCCAAATTTCTACCCATCTAATTCTGTCCATATACATACAATACAATTCAATCAAAATCCCAAGAGATGCTTGGTGCAAACAAGACAATTCAAGAATTTATATGGAAATACAAGGGAAAACAAATGGCTAAGATATTGCTGAGGAAAAAGAAGGTGAGAGGACTTATTCCAATATAAAATTACAGCAAATAGAGTAGTGTGGTACTACGGCAAGAAGAGACAAACAGAACAATGGGACAGACTATAGAATTGAAAGATAGACATAGATATTTACAGTCACTTAATTTATTACTAAATTGGCACTTCATATCAGTGCAGAAAAGATACATTTTTAAATATATGATACTGCTACAACTGAATTCCCACATTGGGGGAAAGATGAAATTGAGTACTTCCCTACAGAAAATAATAAATGTTAAAGCAATAAACTAGAAAGCTTTTAGAAGAGAACATGAACTTTTCCTTATTTCAAGATAGAAGAAAATTTCTAAAGGACTAATCACAGGAAAAGACTTCATTATATCAAAACCCAGAACTTCAACGAAAAAGAACAACGAATAGTAAAATCTGAGCCAAGCAGGAAAAAATATCACATATATAACTGACAAAAGGCTAATATACTGAAAATATATACACATATGAGAGTCTCTTTTTCTCTCTGATTACACTTACACACACACACACACACACACACACTGTTATATCAGAGAAAAACAATCCCATTAATAATTGGCAAAGTGGGGCACAGTGGTGGTTTACACCTAAAATTCCCAGCTACTCAGAAGGCTGAGATAGAAGAATCCCAAGTTCAAGGCCAGCCTTGGTAACTTAGCTAGACCCTACTTCTAAATAAAGTAAGAAGGGTTGGAGATGTAGCTTGGTGGTAAAGCAGCCCGGGGTTCAATTCCTACTACTAGTACTAGTACTATTACTGATAATAATAAAAATTTAATCATAATAATAGATGAAAATAAAAGGTTAAAAACTGACAAAATACTTGGAGGAGCATTTTAGAAAAAGAGGATATTCTAATGCACAAGAACAACTACTGAATTTCACTAATAATGAAAGAAATATAAAATAATGTGATAATATTAGACATTGCAATTTGGGAAAAATTGAAAAGACAGACAATACCAACAGTGGAATAGATATGGAGCAAAAGGAATCCCTATAAACTGTTGCACAGTATCTTGAGAGAAAACTTTGGCACTGCCTAATAAAACTGAAGATGTACCAATCCTTTGCATCAGCAATTTAATCCTAGGTATACATGCTACAAGAAGGGAAGCACAAATGCATACATGTGTGAGTCAAAAAATCAGAATTAACTTGTCTACTAAATGTATAACGGATAAGTCAATTATAATATGCTTATGGAGGGTATAGTATATATACAACAATATTAAAATGAGCTGTGGTTTCTTTTTAATTTTTTATTAAAAAGAACACTAAACTTTTCTGTTCATACTCATCTAAAAAACCCATAAAAACCAAACCTATATGGTACAGGGCATCACATACAGGTACTAAAGTTCTAATGAAAGGCAAAGAAATGATCATAGTGATTATCAGTATCAGAACACAATGTTGTTTATGATTGTATATGGGGTAAATGAGGGGCTTTTTCAGTGAGGACTGTTTTCTATTTCTTGACCTCAGTATTACTTGAATGTGTCTTTATAATTATTTGATAAACTACACCCACAGGTGTTTTATATCATTTCTGTGTATAATTTGGAAGAAAATAAAACAAGCATTCAGATAAGTATTAGGTACCTCACAGTGTTTTTGAAATTAAGCCATGTGGAAAAATAGTCGAATATGATTACATGTGAAAAGGTAGGATATGCTGCAAGGTAAATGTGTAAATTCAAGTTTTCAAAACTATTTTAGGGCCTGCCTCACATTGAATGAGGCCACGGACTTGAGGCAGTGCAAACACACACACACAAACAAAACCAAACTACAGAAAATTTTTAAAACTTGCAAGTTATACATGCACATAAAATGTACTGGCAAGGACATATTAACACTCATTGATTTTAATTCACTGGGGATATCTGAACTTTTGAAAATATTACAAATAATCATGTTTTGCTTTTATAATAATAGAAAAACATTATTAAAAAATACAGCAGAGGGGTTGGGGCTGGGGCTCCAGCAAAGCAGTAGAGCACTTGCCTAACACATGTGAGGCACTGGGCTTCATTCTTAGCACCACATTAAAATAAACAAATATAATAAAGGCATGCTGTTCACATACAACTACCAAAAAAATAAAAAATAAATTTAAAAAAAAAAAAAAACAAGATAAAGTAGAATTAAAACCACCTGACAATCGGAAAATGTAAGTGGTGGGGGACAGAAGTTGGAGTATGGAGACACCAGTTTTTCAAAGAGAAAACTATAGGAATCATGTTACCTAATGAGCAAGAAGTCTCAAGAGAACAGGAAATGATCCGCTACCTTTCAGGTGCCTTGTGGATGTTCAACAGCCGTTCCTGATTCCTCTCTGGAGGCCTCCATCCAAGCAGGGCAGAGCTGGGGAAAGAAAAAGGAGTCAGGAAACACCAGAGTCTTCTGGGAGTCACATGGATCATTTCAGAGGTCAGTTAAGGTCAGTCCCGATTGTCCCACGCATACACTTTGATCAGAGAAATTTGAGCATTAGAGAAAATCAGGGTTACTGCACTTCTGGGCAGAATTTGTCTCTCAACTGACAATTCTGGCTGGAGTCACAGAAGCATAAAGACGCCCCACACAAGCGATAAGGACACAATGTTAAAAAACACACACCAAGGGACAAACGTCAGAGGTACCCAAACCTAAAAGCAATCGGCCGCGCGCGCGCGTGCACAATCTCAAATACCACGGAGACACAAGAGTCACATAGCGGGGTTCACAGGAACCTCGTACCTTCAATACCATCCACCTAGGGAACACAGTGACACCAACAAATTCACCAGCACCCTACGCCAACAACATCACAAACACACGGAGGAAAGCTACAAATCTCAGAACCTCCGACACACCCACGCACGCAGTTCGGGAAACGGACATAAACACACATTTACCAAGCGGACACGCGCTCACGGAACCTCGCACGCGCTAACGATAATTAAACAAGTGGTCACAATTAAACTCCACTCACACGCGCGATCATAAGGGCTAATCAAGTCCTGTCCCTTCCGCACAGGTCCGTCCACGACCGCACAGACACGCGCCCCTATAAAGACCAGTAAGCATCATTCGCACACTCCTCACTGTCGCCCCTTCTCAGGTTTCCCGTTCCCCACACAAGCCTCACGGGCCAGGGCTTCAGAAACGCCACGCTGGGCTCGCAGCCAACTCACCTAAGCTCGCTCCCTCTGTTCTACTCACCTTCGCTCCACTCCAGGTAGATCCAGCCGAACCCAAACCCTCACAAAGCCCTGAGGCCCTCTGCAAACCAGTCGGAAGATCCCGCCCAGGCCTCAGAACTAGTTCTCGCGGGAGGAAGGACTGGCCCTAGAGGCCTCTGGGAAGTGTAGTCCAGGAAAGGACAGCCTGCTGAGTCATGCTCACATGCCTTCTAATGGTACGGCTAACCACAAGCTAAAACTGCTTCCAACCAAGCTGCTTAGAACTTTTCAAAAACCCTCAGCTGACAAGGACTCCCTGAAGCAAAGTTTGATCAGGCTCCTCTGAGCATCGTTTTTGCGTAGTCCTCCTTCTTCTCACTCCAGAAAGAATCTTAACAAGTAACTTTAACCACAATCCTCACAGCCCTTTAAGTTTCCCCTAGTGCTTTACTATCCACTAACCCCTCACCCTCCCCGTGGGCTATAAATCCTAATTGATTATTGCAATATTTTGAAATTATTTTTAACATATGCATTTTAGTTGTCGGTGGACCTTTATTTTTATTTATATGCGGTACTGAGAATAGAATCTCACACATGCTAGGTAAGCCCTCTACCACTGAGCCACAACCCCAACCCTGCAATCCCTTTTAAATCACTTTTTAAATCCAAGTCTCTTCTAGTGGAAGATCAGGGATATAGCTCAGTTGGTAGACTGCTTACCATTCCAAACACAAGGCCCTGGCTTTGATCCCCAGCACTGCAAAAAGAAAAAAGAAAACCAACAATACCTCTAGTGGGATTTGTGTTTGACACAGCCCAGTCTAAGAGCACCTGCGTGCCCCAGGCTTCTACCACTCACCTGGCGACATATTGTGCGGCAAGGCCTGGGGGCACAAACGTTTCCCAGCACCAGGATGGGTGGGGCCAAAGCGGTCTGCCCCTTCCAGATTCAGACTTGGCATCATGGCTTCAGCGACCACGTTGGCAGGGCCGAGCTGCAGTTTGGAATCCTGTTTCAAGCTGGCAGCGCGCAGAGGTTCTTAGGGCAGGCAGTAGTGGAGCGTCCCACGGGCTGGGAACGTGAACGCGAATGTGGGACGTGAGCTCATGCTGAGGCCTCTGACCACGAGGAAGCGTCTAGCAGGGTCTTGTATGTGAGAATGGGCAAAGGAAGGCCTGAGTGTGCTAGACCGTAGCAGGACTGCGTGGTGGGACGGGATTTGGGAATAGTAGAATGGGAAAAAAAAAAATGCATGAAGGTAACATGGATGTGTAAGTGAAAGGTGCAACTTTCTGATGGTGGAGAATTGGAGAATAATATTGGGGGTTAATCACTTCCCCAAAACACAAATTCTGAACATTGCTGTTTTGAGGACCAAAACTTCAACACAGGGGCTTTTGGGACACATTCCAAGTCCAAGCCACGACAGTCCTTAAAATTAGTGAATCTTTTAAATTGAGATTAAAGACAGAAGAAGGTATAAAACCACAGAAGAATGGTCAGAAAGATGTAACTACTGGAGATTTAATTTTGCCAGCCAGAGGAGGAAGGGATCCATGAATCAAGGAATGTTGGTGGCCCCTAGCTTTAAAGATCATTACAAGGAAATAAATTCTCTTGTAGAGCCTCCAGAAAGGAACACATCCCTCCCCACCAAACCTTGATTTCATCCTAGAAAGACCATCTCAGCATTTTTATTATAATGTATTACATTTGTCTTATTTTTAAGGCACCACATTTGTAGAAATTTGTTATAGTAGCAGTTTCAACTTATAAATTGATGTAGTGTCTTAGCCTCCATGCTAGGGAGTCTTGATCCCTGTGACATAAAGTAAGCTCAATCTCTGTTGATAATCTTGAAGATGCCAGGAAAGGGACATGAGCAACATCTTTTTTTCCTAAGGATAATTTTTTAAATTTTTGTCTTTAATACATTGAATTATCTAATAGTGGGATTCATTTAGACATATCCCTAAATGTATATAACATGATTTTTTCCATTTCAATCCCCAGTACTATCCACTTCTTTCCCCTTCTCCCTCACCCCTAACCCCTTCCTATACTCTACTGGTCTTCTTTCTATATATTATTTTTTAATTGGTGAATTATTGTTACTTATCAAATTAGAATGCACTGTGAGTGTATATAACATGATTTTTTCCATTTCAATCCCCAGTACTATCCACTTCTTTCCCCTTCTCCCTCACCCCTAACCCCTTCCTATACTCTACTGGTCTTCTTTCTATATATTATTTTTTAATTGGTGAATTATTGTTACTTATCAAATTAGAATGCACTGTGATACATTCATGCATACAAATAGCATAATTTGGTCAATATTATTCCCCACTTCTTCCTCTTTTCCTTTCTTTCTCCCTCACTTTTTCTCCTACTTCTTCTGTACTGGTCACCCTTCTCTTTTGAGGAGAGTCCCCTTTCTTATTCCTTTTCTTTCCCTCTTGCTTTCACATGTGAAAGAGAACGTTGAACCCTTAAATTCTAAGTTGGACATATGTCACTTAGCATATTTTTCAGTCCCATCCATTTGCTAACAAATGACATGATTTCATTCTTCTTTATGGCTAAATAGAATTCCATTATTTATATATGCCACATTTTCTTTATCCATCTATCTGTTGATGGGCACCTAGGCTGGTTCCATAACTTGTCTGTTGTGGAGTGTGCTACAGTAAACATTGCTTTGTAGGTACCTCTATAGTTTGCTGATTTTAGATCTTTTAGGTGAATATTAAGGAATGCGATACTGGGGTCATATGGTGGTTCTATTCCTAGTCGTTTAAGGACTCTCCATATTGCTTTCCAGATTGCTTGTACTGATTTGTAGTCCCACCACCAATGTATAAGTTTACCTTCTCCCTTACATCCTTGCCTGTAATTACTGTTATCTGTATTCTTGATAACTACCATTCAAACTGGGGTGAAATGAAATCTCAGTGTAATTTTTATTTACATCTCCCTGATTGCTAAGGATGTTGAACAATTTTTCTTATATCTCTTGACCATTTGTATTTCTTTTGAGTAATGTCTCTTTAGCTGTTTCATCCATTTATTGAGTTATTAACATTCTTGGTGTTAATTTTTTTTAGTTCTTTATGTTTTCTGGTTATTATTAATCCCCATCAGAAGACTACTTGGCAATTATTTTCTACATTATGTAGGCTCTCTTTACATTCTTAATTGTTCCCTTCATTTTTCAGAAGCTTTTTAATATAATATTATTCTACTTACTGATTTTTGGTCTTACTTCTTGAACTTTAGGGTTCTAAGGAAGTCAATGTGTTAGAATGTTGTTCATATATTTTCTTCTAGCAATTTCACTGTTACAGGTCTTTGATCCTCTTTGGGTTGATTTTTCATGCTTCTATGTGTGGCTATTCATTTTTTCTGGTACCATTTGTCAAACATGCTGTCTTTTCTGAAACTTATGCTTTTGGCACCTTTTTAAATTTTTTTTTTTTTAGTTGGACACAATACCTTTATTTTTTACTTATTGATTTTTATGTGGTGCTGAAAATTGAACCCAGTGCCTCACACATGCTAGGCAAGCACGCTACCACTGAGCCCCATGCTTTTGTCACCTTTATCAAGGATCATATGACTGTTTATGTGAATGCTTTTGCCTATGAGGTGAGTCTAAACAGGAGATAGTTGGATCTTGTTTTTTTAATTAATTCCATTAATCTATGTCTTTTAAATGGAGAGTTGAGGCATTTACATTCAGTGTTGTTATTATTATTTTGGTACTAGGGATTGAACTCAAAGGTGCTTGCTCACAGAACCATGTCCCTAGTCCTTTTTATTTTTTATTTTTGAGACAGAATCTAAGTTGCTGAGGCTGGCCTTGAACTTGTAATCCTCCTGCCTCAGCTTCCCAAATCTCTGGGATTACAGGCATGTGCCACCGTGCCTGTCTCATTCAGTGTTATTATGGATAAATGTTTGATATTTTATATCATTTTGTTTGTTTTCTGTGTTTAATTTGGTCTTAATTTCACTTATTTATTTTCTCTTCTAGGGAACATTCATTTGCAAGCTCTGGGGTTTTTTGAGTTCTCCTGTTAACTGTTAACTATTATTTGTAGTGTTAGTTTAGTGGTCATGGATTCTTTTAGTTTATCCTTATCATGAAAAGTCTTTATTTATTCTTCACTTTTGAAACATGGCTTTGCTGGATGTAGCAATCTTGGCTGACAATTGTTTTCTTTCAGAACTTGGAATATCTCACTCCACACCATCCTTCATTTTACAGTCTGTGTTACGGAATGTGTGAATATTACAAACCACCACGCATGGCAAGCCGAATTGAAAGGGAAGAAAATTACCTTTAATGAACATGCCAAGCGGCTGGGAGCAGGCTAATGTCTCGAAGATCTCCCAGCACCTGAATTTTTGTAGTAAGGCAAAGCCCACAAAAACAACTGAGGCACATGTATATTAGAAAGATATTTTGATTATATGGAGAATTGTTTTGATTATACATTTCACAGTCATTTTGTTATACATCAGGGCCATAGGGACTCAGGAAGGTCCTACTGTACTGTCAACATAGATACAGCTTCAGGAGGCTGAAAAGAAAACATTATAAGCAAGCATACAATGGAGTCAGGTCAGAACAAAGTGGCATTACTTTGGTTCTTTTCTATTTCTTTTGAGTTGAGAACTCAAAAGTGAGCCTCATTGATTTATTTGTAAATGTGAACTGCTATTTTTCTCTTACAGCTTTTAATTGTCTTTTTTCTTATTCTCTAAGTTAGGCATTTTAATTGTGATGTGTCTTGGAGAAGTTCTTTTTTGATCTTGTTATCCGAGGTTGTACATGGTTGTCAATCTCATTTCTATAGTTTTTTTAAAAATTGTGTTATTTCACTGAGAAGATTCTCTCTCTCTTTTTTTGTACTGGGGATTGAACCCAGTGATGCTTAAGCACTGAGCCACATCCTCAGCCCTCACTGAGAAGATTCTTAGTGCCATTAACCAGTATCTTTATCCTCTCTGCTATCCCAATTACACAGAAGTATTATCTCTTGATATTGTCCCAGTGTTCTTGTGTACTCTGATTGTGATCTTTAATTTTTTTCCTTTATTGCATATCACCTGTTCCAGTTCATATACTGTTTCCAATGTCTGAAGTTCTGTTTTTTACATAATTCAACCTATTGGTGGTATGTTCAAGTGAATTTTTTATTTGATTCACTGTGTCTTTTATTTCCAGGAATTCTGATTGGTTTATTTTCACTCTATTTCTTTACCAAAATGGTCTTTCACATCAAAGGGAGATTAGTAGGTAGAGGAAAAGGACCAGGAGAAGGGAGGCAGGAAGGGAAAGGAGAAATACCGGGAGATGATATTGGCCAAATCATATTGTTATATCATGTGCACATATGAATATGTAACAGTGAATCCCATTATGTACAATCATAATACACCAGTAAAAATATGGAAAAAAGAAAAAAGTTCTTTCATCTCATTTGCTCAATTAATTCATTCCTTAGATCTTCTTTTAGCTCATTGAAAATTTTAATAATCAATTTTTATAGTCTCTTTGGAATTTCATCCACTTCATATCTGAGAGTTCCTTTGTCAGAGGATTTTAAAATTGGGAGGGGGGATACTTGCTTGTATGTTTTCTCATGTTTTCAGAGATCTCGAACTTGTGCATCTGTACATATGGATTCCTCTTCCTCTTGTAAGTGTGTGTCCTTTTGTTGGGACTAATGACACTTTAACTAACTCAGGCTGACTCCTTACTTCCTGGTGAGTGAGCAGGATCAAGGCCTCAAAGGTGGTTTTAATAGTTAATGACAATAAACCGGACCACCGTCAGGGATTGGTTAACAACAGTTCCGCGAACGTGATCAGCTTGTGCTTGCCATATAGTCCAATGGGACTCTTGCCTGCATGAACCCCCCTGCCTTGCTGACCTTTAAACTGATTGGTTCCCGCCTAGCCCCCCACCCTACATAAAAGCTGTGTGACTTCCTCAATAAACGAGTTCCTGCTGTGACGGGTCTCCCTGACGCGTATGATTGTCCTCCGCCTGGAGGGCTGGGAGCAGGTGGTCAGTCGGACTTACCTAGCCCGGTCTGACCTTGTTGGGGAGTCTCCCCTTCCCTTGTTGCTGGTTGAGAAGGGCAAGGGGGCTTAAGACCACGACATCCTTTGATGTACATTTGTCTTTTTTGGAATTAAGTCTTGTCTTTGGGTCTTTTAACTTCAACACCTAGGCTCAGCATAATGTGAGTGTTGATTTAAACCTCCAGTGCTGTTCAGTTTGCTGTTGTAGAACTGCTGATTTAATTCACTCATGGAGAGCTGCTGCAATACTGTGCGTTGCTCTGGACTATCATCTTGGGAATTGTATTTTGTTGTATGAGTAGTCGTCTAGGTGTGGGACCCAAGGTCCCCCTCTAGCTTTTCCTACTTGGGGGCTTGGTCATTGATGTGGGGTTTTCACTATATGTGAAATTATTGGAGCTTAAGTGAGGCTAGTTCATACATGGAGTGAGGTTCATTGTCACTTAGCTGAGACATTGGTGTAGCTCAGCACCAGGGTCTTGTCCTAATCACTTCTAACCCCTCTTAGCAAAAAGGGAAGCAAGCAATAGCAATAATAGAGTGACCAATATCCAGCCTTAAAATACATGTTGGGTGTCTACTATGATATCTCTAAAACTAACTGCCAAACAAAAGGTTATGGTGGAGGTCAGCATTTAGGATTAGCAACAAAAGTAGGCAGCCATGAACTAAATCTAGCATTAAGTAGCAGGTATCAACTATGCCTTCCAGTGTTAACAACATTAGTGGTGGGAGGCAAGAATTACATATACTAAATATTTCTAAAAGATAGTAAAATTATGGTTCCTTAAGTGAAAAGAAAATGAGATAGAAAGACAAGAGAAAACTTGAAATATTTAAAAAGTGAACAGAGGGGAAGTCAGAGAGAGAGCAACTGATACCTATAAAGAAGAAGTGAAAAATAACTAAAGTAATAAAACAGAAGAAGAGGGAAATGCTGCACCAGTGAGGCCAAACTAGCAGTTCCAGTGAGGGGCGATGGGGGATTTGAAAATAAAGACATACACACAGATTTTGAAGATAAAGCCGGGATCAGGTGAAGTGCTGCTCTCTTATGGAGAAGTTGATCTTCTAAAGAGTTACTCCAGCAATCTTTTTTTTTTCCATGAATTGTTCTCTCTTTCCATTTATTTCGGGCTTTTAAATTTATTTTTATTGTAAACAAATGGGATACATGTTGTTTCTGTTTGTACATGGAGTAACAGCATACCATTTGCATATTCATACATTTACAGAGTAATGATGTTTGATTCATTCCGTTATTTTTTTTCCTTCCCCCTCACCCCTCCCACCTCTCTTTTCCCTCTAGACAGTCCCCCCTTCCTCCATTCTTGCCCCCCTCCCTAACCCTAACTCTAACCCTAACACTAATCCCTCCCACCCCCCATTAAGTGTCATCATCCACTTATTAGCGATATCATTCGTCCTTTGGTTTTTTGAGATTGGCTTATCTCACTTAACATGATATTCTCCAATTTCATCCATTTGCCTGCAAATGCCATAATTTTATTATTCTTTATGGCTGAGTAATATACCATTGTATATATATACCACAGTTTCTTTATCCATTCATCAATTGAAGGGCATCTAGGTTGGTTCCACAATCTGGCTATTGTGAATTGAGCAGCTATGAACATTGATGTGGCTGTATCTCTGTAGTATGCTGATTTTAAGTCCTTTGGGTATAGGCCGAGGAGTGGGATAGCTGGGTCAAATGGTAGGTCCATTCCAAGTTTTCTAAGGAATCTCCACACTGCTTTCCAGAGTGGCTGCACTAATGTGCAGCCCCACCAGCAATGTATGAGTGTACCTTTTTCCCCACATCCTCTCCAACACCTATTGTTGCTTGTATTCTTGATAATCGCCATTCTAATTGGGGTGAGATGGAATCTTAGTGTAGATTTGATTTGCATTTCTCTTATTACTAAAGATGATGAACATTTTTTCATATGTTTGTTGATTGCTTGTAGATCTTCTGTGAAGTGTCTGTTCATATCCTTAGCCCATTTGTTGATTGGGTTATTTGTATTCTTGGTGTAGAGTTTTTTGAGTTCTTTATATATTCTGGAAATTAGTGCTCTATCTGAAGTATGAGTGGCAAAGATATTCTCCCACTCTGTAGGCTCTCTCTTCGCATTGCTGATAGTTTCCTTTGCTGAGAGAAAGCTATTTAGTTTGAATCTATCCCAGTTATTGATTCTTGCTTTTATTTCTTGTGCTATGGGAGTCCTGTTAAGGAAGTCTGATCCTAAGCCAAAAAGGTGAAGATTTGGACCTACTTTTTCTTCTATAAGATGCAGTGTGCACTGTTAGGAACTTTCTATAGAGCTCATGGAGGCCCATTGTTTAAAGTCACTGTTAAGGCCGAAGGCTCAGGAGTAGCGGAGCTGGTGAACCATTGTGGTTGTCTAGCATGAGAATTCCTCTATCCCTGGGAGCTGCGTGCCTGAGATCAAGGTTGAAGCTGATAAGACTCCTTGCACAGAACTTCCTCAGGCAGGGTGTTACCATAGCAACTAGGCATCCTGTACAAGGCCTTGCACAGAAACATTCCCAGGCACCAGATACACCACTGCCATGAGGTCATCAGAGACCCCCAACCTCAGTCATTGCTGTCCCATTCTGTCACCACTCTCAATACAATTTGACTATTAGAGGGGGAAGAAAAGGAAGAACAAGAGAAACAAAAACAAAGGTAAGTTGGGTGAGGTGGCACATGCCTGTAATCCCAGCAGCTCAGGAGGTTGAGGTAGAAAGGTGTGGAGTTCAAAGCCAGCTTCAACAAAAGTGAGGCTGCTGGGGCTGGGGTGGTGGCTCAGCGGTAAAGCACTTGCCTAGCATGTGTGAGGCACTGAGTTGGATCCTCAGCACCACATAAAAATAAGTGAATAAAATAAAGGCATGTATCTATCTACAACTAAAAAAATTTTTTTTTTAAGTAAGGCTGCTAAGCAACTCAGTGAGACCCTGTCTCTAAATAAAATACAAAATAGGGCTGTGGATATAGCTCAGTGGTTGAGTGTACCTGAGTTCAATCCCTGGTACCCCTGCCCCCCCAAAAGGGTAAGAACCCTTAAAAAAATCAAAACAAACCCAAACCCACTAAACAAACTATCATGGGGCTGAGGTTGTAGCTCAGTGGTAGAGCACTTGCCTAGCATGTGTGAGGTACTGGGTCCAATCCTCAGCACCACACAAAAATAAAAAAATAAAGGTATTGTGTCCATCTACAACTAAAACATAACAACAACAAAAAAAAAACTATCACTCCAAAGTCAAAACAAAGCTAACACTAGAAAGAAAAATGATAAAAATAAAAATAATACGAAAACCAATCAATGCAGCAAGTACACACACAGAATAAAAAAGAAAAAATAGGAATATAATTCTTTTTATTTATTTTATTTTTTTTTGTAGATGGACACAATGCCTTGATTGTGAATCGAACACAGTGCTTCACACATGCTAGGCAAGCACTCTACAACTGAGCTACAACCCAGCCCAGAATATAATTATTTTTGTTGTTTTGTTTTTTCAGTTTTTTTTAGTTGTTGATATACCTTTATTTTGTTCATTTATTTATATGCAGTGCTGAGAATTGAACCCAGTGCCTCACACATGCTAGGCACGTGCTGTACCACTGAGCCACAACCCAGCCCCCAGAATATGATTCTTAATGAAAAATGAAGAACTTGTTTCTGCCACAGTCAACACTATTGACAAAGAGAGATGTTCACTGCCTTTGTGCCCTTCTTTCTGTTTCTTCTTGGGGTCTGTGCCCCTATCTCAAGGGCTTGTTGTGGTTAAATCTGACCTCTTTGTGTTTCTAACCCAAATGCCAGCTGATGTGGCCTGGACCAGGGCTGCTTGTAGGAGCTCTCGGCTCTTGTCTCACAGTATAAAGTAGGGCAGAGCAGGGAGTACTCACAACTAGAGTTTTCCTGGACAGACTAGGTCAATGTGCTCCCAGAGCAGGGCTAATGCAGAGTTCTAAGTGAAAAATTCCAGCTGCTGGGATTTAGTTCTGACCTTGCTTTGGAACTTTGTAGGGTGGTATTTACTCCAGAGATTCGATCCCATTCCCTGTTACTGGGAAGATGCCAATCTCGGCTGGATGTCTGGGTCTCAGGGACCTTCTGAAAATTTCAGTTGCATGGTGAGGAATGTAAGCCCTAATCCACTGTCATGGATGTCGACTTCCCAGGATCAGACCGGGAGGGTAAACCTGGCCTGCCGGATCAGTTTCTGACCTTGCCCCACTCTGAACGAGTGGCCATCAATGAAGAAACACAAGCCTCTCTCCCCTCAGTAATCCCCAGTCTGGATCCCCCGGGCACAATCCTCTGCTTTTTCAGTCACACTGGGCACACACTGAGACCTCATGACAGACATTTGCTGGGATAGGCCATAACATTATTATGAACTGCAGTCTTGCTGCCCAGAGTTGCCATGAGGACTCTTCAGAATGGCTGCCACCTCAGTGCTGCTTGCTAGCTGGGAAGTTCAGAGCACTTTCCAATCAGCTGGCACACTGTCTTCAGTCAGTTAAGATCAGCCTCCCTGGCTGTTCCTGTCTGTGCCATAGATCTCTCATGCCAGATATTTTCTTTTTATGCCTGTGTTACCCCTCCCTTCTGCAGGGAACAGGCCTTGCTGACTGCCAAAGCTGGCACATCTGTAACACATTTTTTTCCTATGTTCAAAGAACCTGAATTTCTGAGCCTCTATGATTTTATTGTCCACTGTTGAAATTCAGAGCCCTTCTTCTAATCCACCATCTTCCAAGCAACTCTATGCAATATAATTTTGCTGTGTTGTGATTTTTTAAATTTGGCATTTCATGATCTTTCTTTTTGAGACCTAATAGATGCTCAGCCTGTGGTTACTTAATTGTTGTGCACTTGTCTTGGATTGAGATGTGTATTAAAATCCTGTATGATCAATGCAACTTTCTTTTATAACCTGTAACTTATACTTTAGAAAAGTTATAAAGTTTATTTGTTTGTTTTTCTTGCTTGCTTACTTGTTTTTTTAGTGCTGAGTATCTAGCTCAGGATCCTGTGCATGCTGGGAAAACAATTTACCACTAAGCTACATCTCCAGTCTGAAATATGTAGCTTTGGTAGTTGACGTATAGACATTCATGTTTATTATATATTTATTGTGAATTGGAGGCTACAGATTTAGCGTCTTCAAGATCATAACTCCTGCTTATATTGTTGATTCCATTATATGTATTTCTCCCCAAGTAAATTTTATTAGAGTTTATGTGTACAAAAAAGTCTGTACATGATAATGCAATCAAATAACCAATACAGTTGGAACTGCGTGGCTTAAGTGAAGGGGCACAAAGGGAACAGCTGTATAAGTACCCAGATTCAGTAATAAAAATATTACCTGCAACCTAGAAATCACCTTGGACCTTCTGTACAACCAATAGCTCCCCCAAAATAATCACTATAGATCAGTTTTGTTTCTTTTTGGATTGATGTGTAGATGGAATCATGCAGTGTGTGTACCTTGTTGTGCTTGTTCTTTTGTTCAACTTTGTCTGTGAGAACCATCCATATTATTGTTTGTAGAAACATTTCAGTTTATCCTCATTGCTAAATAGTATTCCAGTGCATGAATATACCACTTGTATGTATTTATTTTCCTCTTTATTTAAAATAGTTTTTAGTTGTAGATGGTCTTGTATATTATTTATTTTTATGTGGTGCTAAGGATCAAACCCAGTGCCTTATTCATGCTAGGTAAATGCTCTACCACTGAGCTACAGCCCCAGCCCCCATTTTACTCTTGACAGGCATTTGAATTGTTTCCTTCCCTGGGCTTTCATGAGTAGTGATACTACGAGCCTTCTTGTACTTGTTGCTTTGTGTTTGTATGGCTGCAGTTCAGTTGGGTATATTCCTTGGAGAGTAGTTGGTGAGTCATAGAGTATAACAGTAAAATTGTCTGCGGGAATCAGACTACTCAGGGTCATGCCGTAGACACACGGGGCGACTCGTCTTAAACATACACTCACAACTTGCCAGCAAACCAGTCTCCTGACCTGACATGCTGCTTGCCTTGTTGGGGTGCAGGGAGAGCCCCAGGCAGGAGCATGGGCTGTGCGAGGTGCGTGGCTGTCAGTTCAGGGGCCCAGCTCACAGCCAGTGAGGGATCCCAGGTCTGCATTTGCCCAGCACCAAGGCCATCCCTTCACAGGAGGAGAGTGGGTGTGGTCCATGAGTAGAGAGAAGCCACAGGCATCTTGCTTCTGGAAGTCCTCAACTGCCACGGGCTTGTGGCAGCCCACAGTGTTTATGAGGACATGGCCCCATATACCCAGATAGACCACTGTTCTTGATAAACACCGAAGATCTGGCCACATGAGCCAGGATCCCCTCTGGGCCTTGGGTGAAGCCGCTCCTTAGGGCCGGCCACCCTCGGCTCCCCTAGTCCCCGCAGGCCGTGGGTTTGCAATGCTCCAGACAGCTGGAAGAAGCGTGTGCTCCCCAACCCACTCACAATTGAGGGTCAGTGGAGTCGTCTGCGGCTGGAATACCTCCAGACTGCAGGCCAGTCAGGATGGGGGCGGCTGATAGCCAGCCGCAGGGTAACAGGCTTGCCTCCAGAGAGGACGTACATATGCCCAGGGGATCCGGGCTTCCTTCCTATCTGATCCGCCTCTAGTTGCTACCAATTGGTATCCCTCCCTCAGGTTTTCTTGGTAACAGATGCTGATCTTATTTTCCCACCCGGTGTGACCCTGCATTCCAAATGCCCAACTACAGGGGTCACTGATTTCCTGGGACAAGAACTTTGGAGTTTTTGGTAGTAAAACAACTCTTTTCCTTCCCCCAAGCCAGCTTCTTTTATTTAAAGTGGTGCAGGTACATTGAAACCCTCAGAAACCACAGTCACCATGTCACTTCAGTGACAAAGTCAGAACTGTGCAGTTGGGAGGGAGGCTTCCCATGTGGTCTGTGACTGGACCCTGCCCTGCTGGCCTTTTAACTCACACTGCAGATGCTGCAGACCCGAGAGCCGAGGATGGGTTTAAATCCCATGCTGTGCCCTCTGACCTCTGACACCACAGTGAGGGCATCCTAGGGCGAGTCAGCCCCTGGGGGCTGCCCTAACATTGGAGCTGGATCAGCACCTGAGGAGTGTTCCCTTCCAGAGAAGGAAGGAGGCTCAGACTAGAGGCAGATGCAGGGCGGCACGATGCCAGGCAGGGGACCTGATTCCTACTCACTGCCCTTGTCTGCTCCCAGGAGGCAGGGCCGCCAGGTGAGGAGCAGCAGGGGGAGGTGTCAAGGAGAGGAAGCACCTGCCCTTGGACTCCCAGTCCCCAGGGCCTGGCTCGCAAAATCAGACACAGCACCTCAGAGCACCTCACGCAGCATGTGGACCCTTGAGCACCTGATCTGTTTCTGTGGCTGGAGACACAGCATCCACTCATTGCACTCCAAGCATTGAAAGCATCAGAGGAAACATGGCAGAACAGAGGGAAACCGAGGGACCAATGAACCAAGGCCCTGGCCCTCTCTCCCCTGTGGTCCATCTGTGTCCTAGGGGCTCTTGTCCACAGCCAGCTCTGGCACTTGCCGGGGACCCTGCCACCACAGGAGGATAGTCCTCCCTCTTGGACAAAGGATAGGGGTGAGCCGCGGGCTCGGGAGACGGCTCATGTCAGGGGCTCCTGAGAGCTCCTCCTGAACGTCACTGCGTGACCTGGAGGGGACTTGCCACAGGTGTAGACCGAGGAATCCAGCAGGGAAGAGCCTGATGCTTGAAGGCCCCGAGCACCAGACAAGCACCAACCAGCCTGGGCACTGGGAGGGGAGGTCCTGCTGCCACTCTGGCCACACAGCCCAGCATGGGGCCAGGAGCCCTGGAGGGCTTGGGGTGGTGGCACCAGGGCTTCAACGAGGGCCTCCACTCCTTCCTGCCCTGCAGATAGCCAGTGATGCTCAGGAGGCTGTCGCTCCTGAGGCCTTCACAGAGCCAGGCAGGGGCTCGAGCGCGAGCCCCTTGCTCCTGACAGCTCCCTCGGGTGCCCAGGCCCATCGGTCCTCTGTCACCCCTCAGGCCTTTCATGTCCTGCTCTTGGAAGACGGCAACCCAGGATCACCCTCTCCAAGACACCGAAGGCCACGTCCTGCATGATCCATTTCTGTGGGATGTCTAGCCCAGGTTGATTGACAGAGAAGCTGGTGAGTGGTCATCAGGGCTGGAAGGGCAGTGGGGAGTGACAGCTGACAGGGACAGGGCTTCCTTATGGGCAGTGTTGTGGGGCAAGAGAGCAGTGATGACTGTAGAAAAGGAAGCTCCTGGCCGAGACGGCAGTGTGCATGGACGCTCCAGAGGAGCCTGCGTGGGGGCTGGGTGGACGGTGCAGCAGAACAGCTGTGGGCCCTGCAGTCCGGCCAGGTGGGCAACCTGCAGAGCAGAGCGACCGCAGAGGCAGGAGCCTCACCTGGCACTCCTGGGGTTTTGACAAGGGGGTGCTCAGGTGCTGTGAGCAGGGCTGGGGGCACCCCACGCCCGGGGCCTGGAGCCCCTGGGCTTTCTCTCCCCTCAAGGTCTCACAGACTGTGATCCGAGGTCACCGGGCAGGAGCAGCTGAAGGGGCTGCAGGCTGAACCACCTCCATGTGCTCAGCAGAGGGCTGTAGGCTGATGGAGGGTGGTATGAGATGCACGCACCTTGAACTTAGCAGGAAACATCACTCATCAGCTGTCACTGCAACTCAAAGGGAGATTGAAGGCAGCAACCACCAGCTTATACCCAAATACGGTTATAATTTTGGAAGCCACGGCAAAAAAGCCTGAGACAGAGATCCTTCCTGACAGCCTCTGGTGACAGCAGGAGGCATGTGAAGCCAGGCTGTAAATTGGCGACTGAATTCTTGGAGTGCAGCCTGGGGAGGAGGCAGAGCCTCAAGGAGGGGCTCGGGCACACGCAGGAAGGACTGGGGAGCCCGGGCATAAGGAAAGCTCGCTTGTGTCCCTTTTTGTCTTTTGATACCTGAACCATACAATGAACAACCACTTTAATAAATAAACAAATGCAGCTTGGATTAAAATGGATACAACTTAAGTGAGATTTGCAGATTTTCCTTAGAGACTAAAAATGTGTTGCCTGAGAATCATTTAAAACACACTTGCATCCGTGGGACAACCCACAGAGCACCTTAAAACACAAGGGCATGGGCCCCATGGATGAGGGGCTTCACCGGTCCTCTAGGCCGACCCAGCTTCCCCAACCTGGGGCAGAGGTGTGTTTTCCTCCATGTCTCTGCTCTAGGTTTTGTCGTTGATCACAAGTGAACTGAGGCCAAGCCCGATTCGTAAGATCGAAAGACGTCCACCAGCAACTATGCGAAGAGTCACTAGCAGCATCGATGACTGACTTGCTCCTGTCACACTTCCAACAAGCCCATGAGCATCATAAGATGTAGTTAGAGCTTCAGAGCTGCCTGTGCGTGACACAAACTAGGAGCTGGGAGGACCCTGATATCTTGGGCCCCTGGTTGGTCAGATTATGGAAATTAAAATTTGTCTTTAGTACATGTGTTTTTTTTTTTTTTTTTTTAAAGTTCAGGGTGCTGCTGAGGCCAGTCCATTGGCTCAACTCTGGGGGAGGTGGCACAGGCTCACATGGAGGCAACCAGGGTGTTTGCTGGTAAGCCACACACATCTTCACTGCATGGGCCACTCTGAGCAGGCAGGCGACATCCTCTAACAGGAAGAGAGCGGCTTCCCCACTGCATTTCCCTGAGGGCCTTCTAGACTGCTGTACTGAACCCAAGGTGAGCTCCACCCGAGGAGCCTGGGAGAGTCTGGGTCCCCCTGGAGGCCTCCGCTGCACTGCTGCTCAGTCATCTCCCTGGTGCTGGACTTTCCCAGCACAGCCAGCTCTGCGCTGGGTCCCCGAAGAGCAAATAGAAACAGAAAAATGACTTTGATGTCCAGTTGGCAGCTGGCTCAGGGAAGACAGGATGGGGTTCAGAGGAGGGACACAGGCTGCCTGCGTGTGGCTGGTCCAGGCTCCCCTCGAGGAGATCCAACCCAACCCTGGGGGTGAGCTTCCTTGGCTGCTGTGGCAAAGCTCCACAGACTGGGTGTTCAAGACAACCCAAGCTTCTGCTCATGGTCCTGGAGACCGTGGTATCGCCAGGGCTGGCTCTGGGGGCTCAGGCCGGCTGTGCGCGGCCGAGGCCCAGCTGGAACTGGCTGCCAGTGGTCCTTGTTGGTCTGTGGCTGTGGGGGCCTCAGGCTGCATGCTGTGCAAGTCATCACGTGGTGTCCCTATGCATCCCTGGGTCTTTCCATGACCACCCTCTAAGGGCCAGTCATATCCAATTAGGACCCCTCACTCTGGTGTGACCTCATCTGAGCTAACTGCATTTGCAGTGAACCTCAGGTAGCATCACACCCAGAGGTGCCCAGGGTTGGGGCTCCAGCTGGCTGTCTGCTCCTCACACCCGGAAGCCCTCTACAGCCCAGCACCGCTGAGTCTTGGTCCTCCTCCGAGAGTCACAGTGATTGCTCAGGATCCATCAGTGTCCTGGCTCATCCTGCATCAGCCTCTCAGGATTACCCCCCGCTACAAGCCCTGACTTCCATGGTTTAGGGGAGCTTAACGCTGCAGCCATGATTTCCTTAAGGTCTGATGGGCCGTGTCATGACATCATCAGTTCAGGGAGCCTAATAAAAGGGAGAGCTTAACACGGCATGCAGGGCAGCCCAGCACCGTCCTGAAACTGCATGGTGCAGGACATTGGATGACACAGGCTGCTGAGAGCTGTCCTCTGTGCCTGGGAAGCTCCACTCAGGATCCGCTGCCTGCCTCCACGGCATGCTCAGCTGGCCACTGCCCCAGTGTGGAATCTGGTCTGTTCCCTGGCCCGGTGGCTCCAGCAGGCTAAATCCCACCCTGTGACAGAGCCAAGGGCTTCTCTGCAACTCAGCACTAGAATCGTCTGCATCCTCTTGCTCGGGGGGCCTGGTTGCAACCGACTCTCCTGGGAGCTAGTGTCCCCATGCATCCTGCCCCAGCCAGTGGATGGAGACTCCAGCACAGAAGCCAGAGAGGTCACAAGGTTTGGAATGAAGCACAGCCTCAAATGCGGGATGGAGAAGCTTCTTGGATTCATCCAAGGCTCTCGTTTCTCTAAAGTTGCTGATGAACAGAAATCTTTCAGCAGTGTCTGACTCCACTTCTCTGTACTTAGTTAGAAATTCTGCTTTCCTGGAGGCAGGAAGGTGCTGCAGTCATTCTGGGCACAGGCTTCTGAGGAGTGCTGGTGAGCGGGAGGCATATTGCATTGAGGCAGGGCTGGCCTGGGACACAGGTGGTCCTGAGCCTCTATCCTTCCCTGAGGTACATCCTGCTCCAGAGGTGGTCCTGACCCTGGCCAGAGCACAGAGAGGGCATGCCCCCATTCAGCAGATGAGGAAACTGAGGCACAGGGCAACCAGGGAATCCGCTCAGATGCACAGTTGGAACTGGAGCCCGGTGGCCTGGCTTCAGGTCTGGGTTTTGGACCACTGTGCCCTGGTTCTGATTTGGCTTAACAGGCTGGTCATGACCACACTGTCCAATATGGTGGCCCCTAGCCTCATGGGGATACTTAAATTTAAATAATTCAAACTTCAACCAATTAAATTCGGTTCCTCTCTGCAGTAGCTATGTTTCAAGGGTGTCACCTGTGCCCAGCAGCACAGTAGAGTGTGCCAGACCTATGGTGACAGAAGGCTGCCAGCTGGTGGGCTCCCCTGCTGGGGACAGGTGGTGGGGGAGGCGCTGTGGGTCTCCTGGGCCATCCCCACGGAACTGTGCTGTCTTTGAGACTTAAGGTCCTGCCTCGTCTTTGCCCTCTCTGGGCCTCTTTCCAGGCAGTGACTCACAAAACGCCATCGTGTGGCATTAGGAAGGGGATCTGCTCACTCCACCCCTTCTCAGATCTTCTGGGAGATGGGACAAGCACACTTTGCACTTTTCTGTCAGCAAACATGCACTGAGCTCCTACTTTGGGGCTTTTCTATGCCATGGGGACAGAGTGGGGAGCAAGAATCTTGAGGCCCCTGGTAAGAGAGAGAGAGTACGGATGGACATGCGGTGGTGCAGCAAAGTAGAAGCAGATACAGAGAGATGGCGTGATACACCTGGGCCGTGCCGTTGCCACAAGAAAACACCGCCAGCAGGATGGCGTCCCCAAGGTAGTGGCATGTGGGCAGGGGCCCCTGGTGGCAAGGAGAAGCCTCTGGAGTCACCGTGGGAAGAACGAGTGAGTGACCCAGCCAGCCTACTTGGAAACTCAGAGCCAGACAGGAGCTGGGCTGGAAGAGCAGGAAGGAAAGGGGGTGGCCCAGCCCCAGGGTGGCCCGGGGCCACTGCCCACCTCACGACACACCAGCCATGACCCAGGGCCTTCTGGGTGCGCAGAGGCCACCAACTGGCTCTGCCGTGAGAGCACATGGGACCATGGGTTCTCCTAGAACTTTCCGTCTTCACCTTTCTGTAGTCCTGCAGTGTGAAGGCGTCCACATCTTACATAGACCCAGAGCTGACCAGCCTTGAGGGCAGTTCTTTGCACAGGAAGCCATGGACTGTGAGCTTTGGAGGATGCTCAGAGGGCTTCTGGGTCCCTGGGTGGTTTATGGAGACGCGGGACGTGGGCAGACTTACTGGCAAATCCTAAACCTGTCCAACATGGAGGATTTACGTTGAATAAATGAGCAGGATAGAGTGCTTAGCGACGGAATGACAAGTTTTTCTAGGTCATTTCCACATAACCTTTTTATCTAACCGTCACTGGGTGTCAGGAATCATCCTCAGCCCCTCTCAAAAACCAACTTGCTTAATACAAGCACCACGTCATGGCAACTTCACGCACAAATTGTGAAGCCGGAGAGACTTGGACCTGAATCCTTTCCTGCCTCTCTCTCTACATGGCCGAGGCACAGTCACTCAATCTCTTCAAACTTCGTTTTTTTCCTCTGTAAAATGGGGACATTACCAACTATCTCACGGACTTGCAGGAAATGAAGAGATGTCTCGGTTTGACTCCACGTGATTACTTCAACCTGTGGTGTTTTGCTTTACAAGGTTCATATGATCTAAACTTGCACATATAAGGCTTAGAGTAACATCCAGTACTTGGAAAGCACTCAATAAATAACAGTTTTTTAAAAATCTCCGTGTTCTCTGATTCAAGAGGAGCTGAGAAATGCAGGGTCCTTCCTGCTTAGAAGACCCTGCATTCCCTCTCCGTTGTCTGTAAGTTCTTTGCTCCCTCCTTCCAGAACATTCTTTAGCAGGCCTTGTTAAAGTAACTGAAAGCCTTTCGCTGAGTTTCAGTCTTTGAACAAAAAGAAAATTTCAGTAACAATTTTAAAATCACCTTAAACCTGGTGGGAAATGGCTTCCCAGAGAGTGCAGCTCAGGGGTAGTTGAAGTGATAAATCTGGAAACAGAGAGTTCAAGAAAGGACTCCTGGGGATGTGAATTCCTCGGCCATATGTCCACAGCGTGGCACCATCCTGTCTTCTGAGGGCTGAATGGAGAGAAAAGGCTGAGGAAGGACCAGTCCACAGTCCACTCCTCTGGAGCCCGGATGCCTGTCTCCTGCCCTCGCCTGTCTGAGCTCCTGACTTTGACCCTCAGCTCCTGCACTTGGCCAGCCCCTCTCCCTACCTTGTCCAGCTCTCAGGCCTGGGCTTCAGTCTGGGCCCCCACCTACCAGTCTCAGGCTGGACTCCAAGTGAGCCACACCCGACCTTCCAGGTCTCTGGCTCCCTGACTGCAGGCCGTGGCCTCTCCTGGCTGCCACCGCTGCGGGAGTCCATTTCTAGACAGTGTCCTTTGCAGAGCTCTCTGTGTACCTGGGGCTTCCGTTTCACTGGAGAGCTCTGATCAGAGTCACAGCTGAGCAGGGAGGGTGACTTTGGAGAGGAGCCTGGCTCCAGGCTCCTGGAGATCCATCTGTCCTGAAGGCTGTACAGAGAGGCTCCGAGAGAGCTGGGGCTGAAGGGGCTTGTGGCCTGAGAGACCAAGGGAGTGGCTTCGTAAAGAAAGGGCAGGGCACATCCAAAGGGTGCAAGAGTCCATAGATCTCTAGTCGCAGACCCAACCTGTGAATGTCGCCGTCAGACCACACAGCAAAGGCACGTTCAGCAGAGGTCTCGGTGGGAGACCAGGACCCCCAGACCCCACCACCCTCTGAGTGGTTCTCAGGAGCCACCCAGCCTTCACAACACTAAGAGGCTCCACAGGGTGTGAAGCAGACTGAAGGCTGTAGGCCATGCAGAGCCGCAGGGGACTAGAGGAAGATGGAGACCTGGCTCCTTTGTTAAGGGAGACACACAGAGGTCGGGACCCCATTGCTGCCTTTTGAAAACACAGTTGCTTTTTACTAAAAATGTGACTTATATCAGCATGTAATGGATGTCATTCCAAATGAACTAATAAATCAATGTTTTTAAACATTCCTCAGTTTTTTTGACATTTAGGCAAATATTCACAGATACAACAAAACAAGATAGTCAGAGGCAGGTGCAGTGGTGCACGCCTGTAGTCCCAGCAACTGAGGAGGCTGAGGCAGGAGGATCCCAAGTTCAAAGCAGCCTCAGCAACTTTTACCTCAAAATAAAAAGTCTTCATGCTGAGGCCAGGTCTCCCGTGGTTTCTTCCAGCAGATTCTCTGTCTAGCAGACTGCTCTGCTGGGAAATCTTTGCTCTGGCTCTCCCCATTGGCCTGGTTGGCTAAGGTTCTCAGAGCGTTTTGCAGGCAGGAGCTCCTGTTATACCCACACTTCCTGCCTGCCTTCCCTCTCTCCTTTCATATCTGAGGCAGTACAGATTCTTCCCTGCAGTCTTTTAGTGTCCCTGAAGGCTTCCAGTACCTCACCTGTGGGTACTGTGACAAATGGACTTCCAGGCAATAAACAGCAGGCAGTGGGTGATCTGCTGGTGGTCTGTGGGTGGTCTGCAGGCTAAGGCGGACAATGGGCAGGTGGATAAAAAATAAATAAATAAATAAAAAGTAAAAAGGGCTGCAACGTAGCTGGCAGAGTGTCCTGGGTTCAGTCCTCAGCACCACAGATAGATAAATGAATGAATGACTGGAGTCCCCAGTAATACCCAAGAAACAAGAAATGCCCTGAGAGCCAATAGGTCCAGTCCCCATGCCTTTCACAAGGAACAGACAGGGATGGTCAGGAGCCATCACTGCTGGCTTGAGCAAACCTCGCAGCTGGACACGAGGCTGGGACTCTGGACAGGAGGGAGATTGCTGGCTGGGACTGTGTTTTGGACGTCTCCTGAGTGACCAGAACCCTCTCACGAGAGTGCTCAGGATGGGGTCTCCCATGTGGGGTGACAGCCGGGTAGCCTAGGATGGCCTTTGAGGTGCTGTCAGGGTGCAGCCTAAGCTGGGTGACAGTGACGCAGACGCGTTCACTTGCAGAGTCCTCCAAACCCAGGCTCGGTGCTCCGAATGCCCCGACTAATCTTCAACCACATTTTCCCTCTCAGGGTTCAGTCTCTGGTCCTGGTGTGTGAAACACTCACCCCTGAACCAGCTGGGCCCACGTTCCAGTCCAGCCCAGCCCCTGACTCACCGCTGGGAGGCTTCACTCCCTCAACTGTGAAGCGGACACACCCACACGTGCGTGTCTCAGAGTCGGGAATCAAATGCACCACCACCAGAGCTTAGCCCCGATTGACACGGCGTGAGGGCTCCTGCATCCCAGGATGATCATGAGCAGCTCCTGGAGTCCCACCCTCAACTGTGCCTGGACAACACTGTGTGATGGAAAGACGAGAAACCCTGCGTGTTTCTTGGGCTGGGCACGCCTGGGCGGGTGCTGGCATGACCACAGATCCATGTGGCCCACCCTGCTGATGCCCCACTTCCCGCTACACCAGCCCCCAGGCCCCAGCACCACCATCTCTGCCATGGAGGAGCGAGCAGGTGCACAGGTGGCCACATCACTGCCCACGGCCTTCCGTGGGTGAGTGGAGTCACAGTGCCAGACTGGCAGCCTGGCCCCTGAGCCTGTGTGACACCCGCTGCGTGGGGCCACTGAGCCCTGGACTCTCCCATGCCCTCTGCCACTCTCCTTCCCACATGGACACTCTGCCTGAGAATGGCCCCTTGGTGGCACCCCTGAACTCCCCACAGGCCTGCTGCACAACTGCCCCCTTCCCTCACAGAGAGATGGCCCCAGCCCTCTGGGGGCCCCTGTGGCCTCCCTGAGCACAGCTTGGAGGACATGATAGGAGACACCCCCTCATGCCAGGGGAGTGACACGGGCTCATGCCAGGACTGGCACTCCCGCGACACCAGGAAGGGCCCTGCACAGGCCAAGGGATGCGTTTCAAGCCTGTCCTTGACGATAAGCGGTAACTGAGGGACTGTGTTCTGACAGGGAGGCCCCGTCCAGCCTCTGCGGAGAAGGGTTGGCTCTTGTGTTCTGTGAATCTGGTTAGAAGGGACAGGCTCTCCAGGCACAGGATGAACTGGTTACTGTGAGGTCGTCCCAGTGGCGTGTGGGACGCGGAGCTCAGAGAGAGGAGCTGCCAGCTGCATGTCCCTTCGTGGCCTAGGAGCTGGGTGAGGGTCCCAGACAGCGTGGTACCCACTTACTCAAAGCCACAGCTCCCTGGAGGAAGGGCGGGGACGAGGAAGCCAAGCAGGTGGGAGATGCAAGCCTGTGTGCATTGACGCCCGAGCACCTGTGCTCTGTGTCCCACGAGCGTGGCCCTACAGGGGTCCATCAGCTGCTGGCAGAGGGTCCGGGACACCTGGGGCCTGGGAAAAGAGGCTGACTCCTCACCCTGACGTCCTGGAGCAGAAGTGTCCGGAACGTGACCACGTCCCCACCTGTTGCTGTGTTCTTGGTTCCCAGGGCATGCTGGCCCCCACTCTGGGAGTGAAGGCGAGTTAGACAGGGCCTTTCAGTCTGGGCTTGGTCTGGGGTGCCCTCGGGTAGCCTCAGGGCACAACGGTGGCGGGGACCAGGAGGACGGTGTGCTCAGGCCTTGCAGGCTGGCAAGGGGGTCTCCTGGGCTTCCTGACTGTCTGGTCTCAGTGCATGGTGGTGAGGACACTCAGCTGTCACCTCCTGTTCTACCTTCCCCACCCGGGGCATGTGCTGGCCCCTCATGTCCTGCAGTGGCCTTGAGGGGCCCTGCCACAGAGTGACCAGGAGTGCTGTGTGCCCCTCTCAGCAGGCAGCCACCTAGCTCTCAGTGTCCACTCCTCGCTTCTCACTGGCCATGGCTGAGAGCATGGCCTGGACCCTGTGGCACCTGGTGAGGCCTGTGGAGCCTGACCAGCCTCTGAAACAGGCAGTGGAAGGACACCGTCACACTGAGGTGGACAGACCCGCAGGGGCTGCGAGAACCAGGATGAGAGCACATGTCCTGCCCGGGCCTCCCTGAGCTGCCTGAGCTCCTGCCACCAAGGGGGTGCCACAGCTTCCACTGACTCCCAGATGCCACTGCTGAAATGCGATGGGAAGCCGTCTGGTTTCTGCAGGCTGGGGTGGAGGTCACAGCCCCGTGTGCCCTCCTGCGATCAGAACGGAGGCCCAGCTGTGGTCCAGGTGGAGGGGAGGGAAAGGAGAGGCCCTCGGCGTTTCTCCTTCCAGTCCCTGTGGGACACAGGGCAGGGTGTGAACTCCAGCCACCCTGCAGGAGGAGCCTGGGTCCCCAAGTCACACTGTGGAGAGCTTTGCCTGTCTATCTGGGAAGGGGCCCTGTCTGTGCTCCTGTGTGTCCCAAGTGGCAAGCGGAACTGTGCAAAAGCCCTTCTTCAAACCTGAAGGGACCCAAGGGCTCCCAATCTCACACCCAACACCCCGCGTTCAAGTGCTCCTCTGAATTCCAAATGGGTCGGTGCGACACATATCACATCTCAGGGGGAATAAGGACATCGTAGTAATATTTCCCAAGTCATGCAATGACTTGAAAAAGCCCCAACAGTCGAGACTAAGGAGTGCATCTCTCCATGAGCAGTCTGGAAATCTAATTTCCAATGATGTTGTTGAAATTGTTTCGAGTCCAATAGGGAAGGAAGGAAAACCTAGTTCTTGAGGCTTGCCTGAGTGTGCTCAGTGCCGGATGCTTTCACATGCTGTTTCATTCAGCGAGAAACCCAAGATGCTAAGCTGTGCCACCCTGTGACCTTAGAAAACCACTTCAGCAGACTAGGAAGGTGCAAGCAGCAGGTATCCAAACTGGTTTAAATAATAAAGGGAAGGTATGGGCCTCTGCACCTGGAAAGTCAGAGCTAGGGTGGGCTGCAGGCTTGGTTTGTTCCAGCAGTGGAACCACAGGAGGGAATGTGACAGTGCCATGCAAACAGGGACGTCTTGGGGAGTGGGGGTGACCCTGGAGGATGGCCTGTCAGCAAGCGTAAATGGGACCTTCCCAGGCAAAGTGGGCATCTGGTCATCTGCACCAGAGGCCAGAGCAGCCTTAGAGACAGCTGTCCCCCTCATCTTGCAAATCAGGAAACGGAGACTCCCGGAGGGGGCTGCCTCTCCTCTGTCCACCATGTCATCAGGAGAACCTGCTCCATCAAGAGAACCTGGAGCAGCAAACCCGGGCGGGTACCAGCTGCCTCAGGAGAGCAGGCAGGCATGTGGGTGCCAGGAGACCAAGGCCATGCCTCTGCCACCCAGTCTGATCATGGCTTCGTCATCTTGGGGCAGATGTGAACTCGCTGCACCTGTTGATCCAGGAAATCGAGGCCACCCTGGGCAGCCAAGGCAGGGGGCAGCTGCTGAGCGGTACAGACTCCCACAGGGACCTAGTAGGAGGGATGCTGGGCTGGGGAGGACTCCTGGGCTCCACCTTAATAACGGGTTCTCTTTATCACTTCTCCTCCCTGCAGTTAAAATTCTTCAATCACGAATGTTAGTTTAGAAAATGTTTTTACTCACAAAAATCTTTTTTTTTTTTTTTTTTTTTTTTTAAGAAGTGCCCTCAGGGTGTGTGCTTGCGATCCAGACCGCTCCCCACCAGCCCCTATTGCCTGCTGGCTTGTTTCACTTCTTTAGTTCCATGAACGGCACATTCCCTGAGCTATCTGAGGAGCTCGCCTCAGGATCCAGCCGAGGCCAGTTGGGGATTCTAAGGGGACAGCAACCTGTGTTCAAACTCCTCATCTGGAATGCTGGATGGGTTTCTTGCACGTTTTCAGGGATTTCATGGTTTATTCTGGACAGAAAACCCAGAGAGGAGAAGGTGCCATGACTTCCCCGCTTGTGCCTGCTAAGAGTGGGCTGGGGTGGCAGGCCAACGTGCCACTGGACTCTAGCTGCCAGCTGCTTCTTGTCTCATCCGATCTGGTCCTCCTGCTCATCCTGGGTGCAGACAGGATGCTGGGTGGGACTGCTCACCCTGTGATCAGTGAGGGCCTGCGTGTGTTCCCACCCCCAACACACTGCTGGCCTCCAGTCATTGACCACCACCCAAGGCCTTGCAGGATGGTATCCTGGAGAGAGCACTCTGCTCACGGGACCTAACCTTCCTGTGAATTGGCAGCTCACTTCTGTTCGACAGGCTTCAGGAGCCAGTGTCCCTGTGCATGGCTGGGGCTGCTCCCCACCATGCTCAGAACCATTGCCCAGTCCTGAAAGGGCTACAGGGATGCCTGGAGGGAACCGGAGGCCAGGTATCTCCCCGCCCGCTGGCGGCTGGCACCACCTCATTTCCTAGGACGAGCTCCTTCCCGCTTCCCACCTGGCCTGGAGCTCCAGTATAGGTGGGGACTGAGGCACCCAGGCACTGATGGTCACCTCCCTCCAGGGGAGAGAACCTTGCACTTTCTCCTCTTCTCATCTGGAGCCGAGGCCATGCCTCCCCTTGGGCAGGTGTGGGATCCCAGGGTGGGGCTTGGTGCTTCCTGCCTCTCCTCTCAGCACGGGGCTCCGGCTACTGGGCAGCCCCGTGGTGAAGAGGCAATCCTGGACAACGAGTGCCAGAGTGGGTCCTGGCCACCCGGGCCAATTGCTCTCCACTCTGGGTCTCTGTCTGCTTGTTAATGACAACAGCAACAATGATCAGTGTCATCGCTGGGGCACGAACCACCACCTTTGCCCCCAGCATCCTACCAAGCATCCCAAGGGTGACCTGTGACCGAGGAGTGGGTGATGGCAGTAGCCAGTGTTCCAGATGGGGAAGCTGAGGCACGGGGCTAGAAGTGACAGCTGGGTAGGGAGCAGGTGGGAAGGCTCCAGCCCACTCTGGAGCCCAGCTCCCCTGCTCCCCTAGAGAAACGGGGGTCCAAGCTGGAGCAGGCCCTCACCTGGGGAACCCGGACAGAGGCGCCTCCCAGAACAGGCTGGCACTGCATGCCTCTCCGGGTCCTGGCTGTGTTAGATCCTTAGAGGCTCCTAGCCTGCAAGAAAGATGGTGACCAGAGCCACTGAAACCATGACCCAAGATGCCCGTGAGATTCCCACCTCCAGCCAGAATGCTCTGCACCCCGAAAGATGGATGTGTGGCCCTGGACTCATCCACTCTGCTATGCCCTCATCCTCCCAGCTCCCAGGCCCGACCCAGCCTACCAAACAGGCCTCCCTGGCCTCCAAAGCAACTCTGTCACCATCCCCACCTTGCAACTCAGTGTTGGTCACCTCTTGTCCCTGCCCCACGTTGGAGAGGAATCCAGAAGTGGGTCTGCAGCAATAAGGAGGGGACCTTAGGCACACATGAGACTCGGAGGCCATCTCAGGCACTGCCTGCTGGCCAGCTGCTCACCAGGGAGGGGAAGGGCAGGTCGTGGTCCCAGTGTGCACAGCTCCGTGTGGACCTGCACTCTCTGTTCCAGCCACCGACCACTCATCACCAGCAGTCTTCTCATCTGGGGGAGAGGGACAGAGGCAGGGCCAGCTCAGGGCAGCAGGAGGGTGGGGCCCGACAGCCCAGTGCCTGGCCCTGCTCAGTGGCCCCTGCTGTTACCAACCCACCAGGTGGTCACTGACTCACCTTGTGGTGGTGGGGAGCAGTCACTCCTGCTCCTGCCTGCGCTCACCTTGCCCAAGCGTCCCCTCTGTCACCCTGTGTGGGGCCCCCTGCTTCCCGTGAGCTCATGGTTGACGGGAAGAGCCTGAGGACACAGGTGGCCTCAGGGGTGCCCTCTGGACGGCCTGGCCCGGGATGGGCTCCCAGTTCTGATTTCCATGTGAGCATGGCATGGGCCTGCTCGGGGGACTCCAGCAGGAACGCCAAGACGTCCGCTCACGTGGGACAAACCGCAGCGTCCACTTAAGAAAGGGCCACATCCCTTCCATCTCCTGGAACGGGTGTTCACGACTCAGGCGCAGCCAAGCCAGGAGCCCTGGAGGAACGCCCTCCAAGGATGGAGGCCACTCTCCCCACCCGCTCTCGCGCCCACAAACACCCTCCTCCGACCCGGGAGGACTATGTGGCCGCCCCGTGCCCAGCGAGCGTGTGGTGCGGCAAGCGTTATCACAACGGTGCCGGCCTTTATGTAGGACCAGGACGCCGGGAGCTGCCTGGAGTGCCTGGGCTGCGGACGTCCCCTCCCCACGCAGGGAAGAAAGGGTGCGATCTGTCCCTGGAGACGGCAGCGGCTCCTCTGCATCTCCTCTCCCCGCTATCATCTTATTAGCCGCATTGTCTTCAGTGAGCGCGATCTGAGCGACCAGGTGTTTGGCATTTCCCTCCTGTCCGCTTGCTCACGGAGTAAACTGACCTGGGAAAGGGCAGCAGCTTCTCCTGGGACCTCGGGCTCCCTCACCCGCATCCCAGAGCCGGCTGCAGTTCCCCACTCGGCCACCAGGAGCAGGTCTGGGCAGGTCCTAGTTGCAGGCAGAGTCCGGCACTCGCCCAGCCTCCTCAGCGTCCTCTCTGAGCTCCGCAGCCACTGGCTCCTCCTCCCGGCCTGGGGATCCCCATGAGGGCGGGGCCGGTGCAGACCGCTAAGGCAAGGGGCATGGGTTCCCCCGCCCTTCCTGCATCGCCCTGCAGTCCACCCACCCTCCCGGTCTGGGAAAGAGAAGAGACCACCAGGAGCTGCAGGAGCTGCAGCCTTCTGTGGGACAGCCGGCGAGTCCTGGGTACTTCTCCACGCCCAAGGCCTCCTCTCAGGGCCTCACAATCAGCGCCAGCCAGTAACTGAGCACCCATTTGCTGTTCAGAGCAGGCTGCGGAGGGAGACCTTAGGCCCTGAACCAGCCTACTTGGCGGCTCCCAGAGCGTGAGCCGCAGGAGCTGCAGAATCCAACTGCAGTTGAGGCCCTGGCCCTGCACTGCATGGCCCGCTCCATCCATTAGGACGGAATGCGGTTGGTGGGTGCCGCCCGAGCACATGTGGAAGGGACCACAACAGGGATGGGCGGTGTTGCTATGCAGCTGGAAGGAGAGGTGACTCAGCACCCCGGTGCCCGGGAAAACACTGCCCCTTCTCCACACGCTGGAGCCGGAAGGGTGGCCCTTTTGTGGTCATCCACAGCTCTGCAAGAATGTGGGCAGGTGATGAAGCAGGTCTGGCTGTTGCAGGTTCCTGATGGCAGCTTGGGAAGCAGGGATGCACAGGGCAGGGGTGAACGTCACTCCCTCAGCCCTTCTCAGGAACCAGCGGCAGCTTGGCACACAGGCTGCCTCCTCCTGGGTGGAGCTAGTCTTAAGGAGCCTCTTACTGCAAAGGGACAGTCCCCAGTTAGGGGACAGTGCCAGGAGTAAGGAACATCCCTTGGCTCGGTTTCTTCCTGCACAGTGCTCACCTGGGGATCAGAGGCCCCTCTGCCATTGTGAGCCTGCCAGCCTGTCCTCCAGCACAGCAGCGCATCCTGGGAGCTGGCCCAGCCCTGGGGCCTTCTGTGGCTCTATCAGGGTGTGGGGCGGGGCCCAGAGGAAGCCCCCTCTTACTCTTCTTACCCTTAAACTATTAATTCTGAGTCACAAAAGTTTTTAAAATCTTTTTTAAAAGCCCTGCAAATCAGCAGAAAGCACTGTAGACAGATTTTCTGTGTCCAAAACAGGAATGGAATAAGGAAGCCTTCGGGACTACAGATCCTCTGGATGTGCAAAGAAAGACACTGGCTTTTTCCCCTATTTTTCTTTTTTATTGCCCGCCCCCCTTGTTGCTCCCAAACAGAGCCTAGATTTCTTATCTTATCTGGAAAATTCTAAAACAGGACAGCAAGAGAAAATTTCAGTAGCAAAACATCCAGCGTACTCTCAAAGGCCAAGGAAAGATAAGAGCGAAGAACGCCTGTCCCTGCTGGAGACTTGAGCAAGGTGGGATTCCCGCGCCTGGAGTCCTGCAGCTTTCTGAGGCTGTTCCTAGTCTGGGAAGAGAGGACTGGAGGCAGGAGGGGACAGATTAGAAAATGAAACTTGAGTAGGTGTGAAAATAAAGAAGATGGGTGCCTTTTAGATTATTCTAAGCTTCTCTTTCAAATGAATGAATTCTTTTTCGGTGCCCGATTCCAGATTATCTTCTATACTTGCATTATTCTGAGATTTACTGGGATAAAATGACCCAGCTTAGTTGCGATAATCCATCACAGTTGTAACAACAGCCTCGGTGCTGCTTCCAGCCCTCACGCCTCCTTCCCTGTGCACTTCCCTCGAGGGCAGCCCACATGCCTGACTCCTGGGAAATGAGCAGCGCCCTTTCCTCCTGGCCTAGCCTCACCATACGGGCCTGGCACCACGCTGTCCTGGCTGTCACTGGACAGGGCTCTGGGAGCCCGCCTTCCTGTCCCTTGGCTCTGTCCAGTTCTTTCCCTTGCTACACTGGGCGCGCAGAGCACCCAGAGGAGGGTCACTTTGCAGTTCCTCCTGGAGGGTCAGTGAATGGGGCCTGGGTTACCATGGCCGCTGAGCGGGTTGAAGGGAGAGGTGTTTATCTGCAGCCTGCAGAGGAGGGCTGCCTCCTAGGAGGGCAGGAGCATGGACACGTCCTTCTCACCTCACCTCCCTGGCCCTGCAGGAGGTCCTATGCTCACTCCCACGTGTGGTTGTGGAAACAGGTCAGAGAGGCTGAGCAACTTGCCCAGGGTCACGCCCGGGACAGCAGCAAGGGCAGCAGCTCTCCCCACTTGTTGATGGTCAGCGGCTGCTCCTGCACCAACCAACAAACAGGCCTGGGCTGCTCGAGGTCCGCTCACGAGGGGAGGGCCTTGGGGACAGCAGGCCCCTCCCGAGCGCTGCCTGGCTGTGGCGCCTGGTTTGAACCCAGCTGGACTCACCTCCAAGTGTCTCTGGAGGCTGGGAACACTTCACAAGGTCCAATAGGGCCTCCCCGCCAGCCCCTGCTTTCTCTCTCCACTTCTGCCAGAAAGCAGCGGTCCAGGCGCACCTGGGACAGTCACAGCATGCCCGGAGAGGAGAGAGGCCCCGCCAGGCCAGGCCTGGCTCCTCATGCTCCCGCCTACCTGACCAGGCTCAGGAAACCTGCACCCAACCCTGCAGAGAGAGAGAAACGAAAAGCAGCACCACTCTACTCACAAAATACCTCTGTTGTTTAAAATAACTTTTAAAAATAAAAGTATATTTTCTGGCTAATGTGACATTATTTTAAAATAAACCAACAAATGAAATATCTTTTAATGACAATAGGACAGAGTCACACAAGGCAGAGCGTCGGGATCCTCGGTTCTTCAGGAGTGAGGCCCTTCGTGGCGTCTCCACCCCGCAAGGGATGGATGCCGTGAGTGGGTCTCCAGGCCCCTCATGTGGAAACCCGGGCCCGCTCAGAGGCCAGGTGCAGGTCTCTGCTTGGTGCAGCCCTGGAGCTGGACTGAGGTTCTCTTCTTGCAGCCAGGACATGGGAAGTTCTGAGAGGAACCAGGTTAGGCCCTTCGAGATAAACGGAGGTGGTTTCGTGTTACAGGCTATTACGTTCCCCACAACTGGTAAGCATCCCTCTCTTCACTCTCTTTTCACTTAAACATTGTCAAAACACATTTGTTTGAAGGTTGAGCATAAAAGGAGCAGGGGGGAAGCGCTGGCACCTTGTTTCTAGGGTCTTCTCTCAAGGAGAGGGCACTCCTACCTTTCTTCAGAAAGCTTGCCTTCCGACCAGTGAGGTCCCCAGGAAACTTTCAGCGGTCAACAGAGGCAGCTAGATTTAATGGAAGAGTTGTCCCAGAAGAGAAAACCAACTGTCACTTCCCAGCTCAGCCCCTCTGAGCTGTGTGACCCCAGGCAAACCACATCACCCCTCTGAGCCTGGGTCTGCGTCTGTAAAATGCCATGAGAAATCCCTGAGCCGTTCTTGGAATTACTTTTGAGGATCCACTGCCCTGGATGTGTTGAGTAATCACAGGGAGAGTAGGCTTCCTGGTCTGCTCCTCAGAGCCCATGGGGAGGGATGGAGGGTTCAGCTCTGCAGGAAAGCCCCCACCCCACAATGGAAGGCCCGAATCCCCAGTTCCTCATGAGGGAGCGAGACGAGGAACATGAGGTTCCTGAACGGAGTTGAGATGTGGTACTTTTTAACCATGAATTGCAAACGTCTCACAAACAGAATCTGGAGAAAACACACAGCTGAGCGTGAAGGGAGCGAAAACGGGCAGAGCCCTGGTGGGGCCACTGTGGGGGAGGGACCTGCAGGTGGTGAGTGCAGCAGGAGCTCCCTGCCGCTGCCTCTGGGCCCTGGGCCTAGGGCTTCCCGCATGGGTTTTGAAGGACAGGGCGCACAAGCGGCCACAGGCTGTGCTTCCCAGCTGGAGTGGCTTCATCATCACAAACAGCTTGAAAGTCATTTTGTGGTGTTGATTTTGAACTTAAAATGTTTTAAATGGCAAAAAGTGAGAACGGGCAGAATGTGCTGTTACTGCCTCCAACACCTCTGAGCACGCTCTGCAGGAGCACTGGGCTCCTGCCCTGAGGGGACCCAGGCTCTGGGAAGGGCTGGGCACAGAAGGCCAGAGCCGCCTCCTGGGTCCAGACTCCTTCCCAGGACTGAGTCCTGGTGCGGGCCCAGTGGGACGGGATGAGGTGCATGAGGTGCGGTGCCCCCCCTCGAGGGACACTTTCCTGCTGGAGGGCCCCCTGCACTGAGCCCTCAGAGGGCCCCGGGTTCTGGACTGAGCCCTTAGCAGGTCCCCACCACGTCCCATGGGCCACAGGGGTGGATTGCGATGCCTGCCTCACTCGTGGTTTGTCCACACATCCAGGGAAGAGCACAGGCCCAGGTCTGCAGCTGGTTGGACAGGAAAGCTGAGTTGGGAGGCAGGTCTGCCAGACCCCTTGGGGCCGCCCCTATGGGCAGGTTCCCTTTAACAGACTTACAGGGGGAGGCCGGCTCTCTACCTGGACACTGGGCACCAACTGATCCCTTCCGAGGCTGGTGGGCTCCTCTCAGCCCTCCGCACTCCACCCCCAGCTGGAGGGACCCTCCAGGAAGGCGCCTCCGCCTCTGGCTGGGCAACTGACGGGGTCCTCTATTTAGACACCACTGGGCTCCACCAGAGGTTTCAGGGTCAGGGAGGAAATAGCGTGAGAAGCACTGGGGAAGAAAATCTGAGAAATTATTTTTCAAACTAGAAGGTATCAGGCTGAGAGGACCAGGTGGGACTGCCCGCCACTAACCATGACTTGGGGCCTCCGGCACCGGCTCCACCTGGCACGCAGCGCCCAGGGGCCAGCGCCTCCTCGGTGGGCTTGGTACTGCCTGGTGTCTGGAAAACTTGGTCCTTCAGGACAGCCGGCCTCTGTGCACAGGGAGTTCACCGGGTCTCCTCACTGGCCCCTTGGTTTACTGCTGTGTGTCCGGTCCTCTGCGGGACTGTGTCCATCAGCCCGCCATGTTGCCAGATGCAGCTTTGCGAAGCCCAGGCTGCAGCGACTGCAGACGCTGGCTCTTCGGCGGGCAACCTGCCCAGCTGGCAAGCACCCTGGTCTCCAGGCTCACCTCTGGTGAGGGGTGCCCACCAACGTGGCTCTGAGCCCCAGTGGCCAGCTCAGGAAGTGGTGCCCCTGCCTTCCAATCACTAGCCACCCTCCAGAGGGGACTCAGAAGGGAATCTGCCACCACGCATGTCCTGGCCCCAGAGCCACCCGTTCCTCTCCATCCATGGACCCCGACTGGTCCCAGGAGGGCAGTCAGTGTGACCCTGCACCTGGCCCAGAGGGGGCTTGGTGGAAGCCGTTGGACAGCAGCAAGGCAGCAGGTTTCCCGATCACTCCCACTCAAGGAAAGCCAGGTGGAGACTCCAGGCTACGGGGGACGCCAGGTAACAATGCAGAATGCCTGGGAGGTGCTGGCCTGGGGGACACCCTGGAGCTGCTGCTCCACCAATGTCAATACCTCGTTCTGCTGATACGAAAACCAGGGGCTCTGTGGGGAGAGGAGAGTCGGTGACAGAGCTCTTAGTGACTGGAGCCTCAGCCCAGGGTTTCTGTCCAGCACTTAGCTCGTGCAGTGACTGCAGGACTCATTGGGAAACCAGTGTGGGGTTTTCACTTCCCTCCCTGACTCGCAGCAAGACCACCCCTCTTAAAACACACACAGGTGCTGAGCCGTGGACGCGCGGAGTCCTGGGGACGCTGATGGGAGCTGAGGAGCCACCGAAGGAAAGGGAATCTGGCTGCGCCCCTGCTGTGGGTCACACAAGAGCTGAAATGATCCGCCTGCTTTTCCCAGCGGAGGGTCCCACAGGTCAGCTGGCATTTGGGTCTGTAATTCCCAGCAAATGATTCAGCAGACAGGGACACGGACACTGGCAGACAGTTTCGAGCCGTTGCCCAAAGGAAAAAGACTCCTGTTTATAACATGACCACGTAGTAACCACGGGCACCCCAGTCTGCGCAGTACCCTGCCGCCCCTGCCCTCGGGGTGCAAGCTGTGGGCGTCTACCCGCTCGCCTCCTTCCCAGAGGGCACCCCGGCTGTGTCCCCGGTGCAGGAAAGCCCATGGAGGCCTCTGGGGGTTGCGACCTGAATTCCACCCTGTGGCCCCAAGGTGTGTTCCCAAGTGTGCACAAGGCTTCATGCGTGTGCGCCCATCTGGGGAGCCTGCAGGTGGGAAGACCTCCCACCTGGCAGGAGCCAAGTGGCCATAGCTCAGTGGCTGCTGGGCCCTTGGAAACAGGAGTGTGGCTTCCAGGCTGGAAATGGAGCTCTTCCTCGCGGATTTATACTAACATGTAAATGACTGGACCTGGGTTTTGTTTTGTTTTTAACCATTTTGGTGGGGCAGTGGAGCTCAGGCACAAGATGACAGGAGAGGGTGGAGGGATGGTCAGGACACAGGAAAGGGGTCTCCATGAAATTAAACAGGAGCACTGCCCGCAGAACAAGGGCGGACTGAAGCACAGCTGCTCCTGTCAGATGCTTGCCAAGGGCTACCTTCAAGCTCACCTTGACTGTGGTCCGAGCTGAACCCACCAGGGTGGTCTTCCTCCCCCGCTGTGGCTTCTTGGCTGTCAGTTGTGGGTGGAGCTCGCTGTCCAGGTCCCTGCATTTCTCCTCTGTTTCATGCTCCCTCAGAAGCCCCCAGCACGCAGCAGACCCTTTCGGACATCCCTCTGCAGCAGGTAAACCTGGCTACCAAAGCCAGACATTGACGTGCTGAGTTTAAATGGAAAGCAACCCACAGCAGGATGTTGGGGACCATACTGGGACTGGGTAGAAGGAGTGAGTGCCAGGCCCAAGGCCGCTCTTCTCTCGGGGTCCCAGAGCTGGTGGCGTCAGGTCGGGGCTTGGCCACACCAGTCTCAGGGAAAAGTTCCTGTGCTTTCCCCCAAAGTGTGGCATTTCACGAGACTAAAATTGTCTTATTATTTCAGATACGGGAAAGTGACTCCAGGGCTGGCGCTGGTTAGCGTGATTCAGGAGGCCCCCGCCCCGTGGAGCACTGCGCCTGCCACTCGGTATCTGACCTGGAGGAAAGTGCAGGACTCCCCGGCCTCTGATAGGCATCGCCGCCTATGTGAGCTGAGCACACGGTCATGAGCCATGCCAGGTCCATGTGCAAGGGATGCAGGCCAACAGCCCCAGGAGGCGACTGCCCAGTTAGACTTCACCCAGGTAGGGCACGTTGACCTGAGCTCACTCACAGCCTCCTGCTGCCCGGGGACACCCCTGAAGCCAGGTTCCGGTCACTCCACACACTGAATGGAGGCCTCCCTGGTCACTCTCCCCTGTGGGATGAAGTCCAAGCAAGCCTGCGCCGTGGCCTTCCAGTCCAGGGCCTGGCTCAAAAGAGAGGGCAGAAGCAGCTGCAGGTCCTGCCCTCGCGCTGCCCTGCTCCAGCCCCTCTCCTGTCTGCGTCCCTACATGCTGGACTCGCTCTTGGACAGGTCACACCATGGCTCTGGGCCTCAGTCTTCTCGTCTGCAAGGAGGGACGGTAGCAAGCCAGTGCCAGGCTTGGGATGAGGTGGCTCCTGGCAGCCCCTGGGCTGCCTCACCTGGGTGTGCAGGACCACAGCTAGGTTCCCTGCCCAACTCCCGGTGTCTCCCCAGCCTGAACCCCCCCCCCCCACGGAACCCCCTGGGCTGTCTCCCAGGGCCCGGGATGCACGTCACTGCACCTGCTGCCCCCTGAGCTCCTGCTGCCTGTAACTGCAGGACAGTCCTTCAGGGGAGGGTCCCTGGAGGGGTAGGACTTCAGCCCAGAGCTATGTCCATCATTCTCACGGGTGATCCCCGATGCCTCACTTCTGTACTGGTCCCCTGTCATCTGTAGCCAGGACAGCCACAGCTCTCTCTCCTTGACTGTCACTTAGTCAAATGACGGAGGTAGGTGACCAGAGCTCCTCTGAGTCCTGCTGGTTCTGTCCTGGGGGCAGGGCTGAGTGGGGAAGGAGGGGTTACACCAAAGACCTTCAGTGATCACTCTGGTTTCCCCTCCCTGGGGGGTCAGGTGGGGACAGCTGCCTCACTGGCTGTGCATCTGCTGGCCAGGCACAGACTGTGGAGCAGGGTGCAGGGACTCTGGCCTGAGACCTGCCTCTTGGCTTGGAATTCCAGTGTTGCCTCACCTGGACCACAGAGCTATCCACGCTTCCACGTGGAGAAGTGAAATCCACAAGGTATGCAAAGCAATGGGCTCGAGGTCAGTGCTCAGCTAACAGATCTGTTCAGACCCGATTGCACATCTGCCTGGGTGACATGAAGAAAACCACCACACGAAATAGGTGCTCAGTAAATGCTCTCCAGGGTCAGCATGGCCACGGTCAGGGGTTTCCAATCAGACCCTTTCGAACATTTTCTGGTCCCTGGCAAGCTCATATCCATCCTTCAAAACCCAACACGACTTTCCCCGCTCTGACTTCCTCTCCACTCCCCCTTCGAGTGTCCCTTCCCTATCCGTTTTTCTTGGCACACTTCTCTGAAAGCCGTTTGGGCCAGGACCATTCATCTTGGTGCTTAAGGGGCCCGCATGCAGTGGCAGTTCCCATCACACAGGGATGTGGAGATGGTGCTGTAGTTTCGGTGAGGTTTAAGTGGATCAGTCTTTTCCTAACTGAAGCAGGGGTGGTGAGTGACACGGAAGGCCAAGGCACAGGGTGCACTGGAACTGGACGGGGTGGGCAGGAACGGCTTTCCCTCCCACAACTCCCTGCCAGAAAGCCTGCCCTCTGGGTCCCAGCACCACCCTCTGGGTCCCAGAGATCAGCACCGCCCACCTTGCCATACTGCCCCTCCAGCAGCCCAGGTCCAGCCACGCTTGTGCAGCCGGGTAGCTGAGGGGGGCAGGGGAGTGATCTCTGGCCCTTGCTGGGGCCACAAGCCTGATAGCTGGTGGCATGACACACCCACTGCTGTGGCTTCCCTGCCCTGCCTGGCTCCCACCCTGTGGGCATTGCTGAGGGCCACCTCCCTAATAAGTCACATTTGAATCTCTGTGCAGAGTCTGCTCCTGGGGAAGCCCACCCCAACATGAGAAGCCAGGCAGGAGACGAACTTTTGAAATCAGGTCATCCTGAAGGGTGCCAGATCAGAGAGGCGCAGCGTTCGGGTAGATGTCACAGAGAGGCACAGCATTTGGGCCAACGTCATGCCTGACGGCCACACAGCCTCCCATGGAGCATCTGTCGGTTTCCAACGTGAGGACTTCTTTCTTGGCCACCCCTGGGGCATCAGCTGGACTGGACAAACCCTCTCATCCCTGCAGAGGGACACAGTGGCCTTCCCCACCATGTGCTTGATGACAGGCACTCCAAATCCCAACCTAGCGTTGAGCGGGTTGCAGCCTGCCACGGCTACCACAAGTCCCTGTCATGTCCAGCGGCCAACGGGAACTTCATGGCAGTGCCCAATTCTAAAAATAGATTCCCTGCCCCCAGGAACAGGGGAGCCACAGGAAGCCACACAGACCACTTCCCCTGGTCATTCTGCTGCTTCCAGCAAGCTGGGAACAGAGGAGCCCCCTCATGTTCCTGCACTGGCTGCCTCAATCATAAATCACGACGAAAAGGGCGGCGGGGTCAATTCTGGTATTTGCACCCTCTGCATGTGAGCCTCAGCCACAAGGAGAGAGTGGCTCCCCCAGGCTCCTTCCAGGTTCTCAGCCCCCACAGGCCTGGGGGCAGAACCAAAGTCAGCTGAGCTCTACGAATTGCAGGAAATGAACTTCTGCCTCTTTAACTTCCTGCACCGCTCAGTGCTCCAGCAGCGCCACCCTGCTGCTGCCACCAGGTCCCTTCCAGCGTCAGCTGTACCTGGTCTTCCCGCCCGGCGCCTTTCCAGCAAACTCTAGGGAGGGCACCTGACAGCTCAGGCCGCAGTTTGGCTTTGCTGTGGGGCGTGTTCTGCTTTCACTGTGACCCTGTAAAGTTCATGGCAGTCAAAGGTTGAAGAACTGGATTGGTCAGCGAGTCACGTTCTGGATCTGCTGCCCACCAGCTGGGGCGTCACTGCTGCCCCATGTCCTTCCGTGCTGCACTTGCAGACATGGCCAAGAGATCCAGAGGCTCCAGGGCAGACGCCAGGCTTCCAGAGACACAGGGGCCGCAGGCGCTCCAGTCTTCCACCCCTTCCTAGGGCCAGTGCCCAGGGGAGGGCTTCTTGTGGTGATGGCTGAAGTCGAATCCTCCTGCAGTCCTGGGCCCTAGCGGATGCCCCTGCCATTGCCTTGTGTCCCCTGGTGCAGCCACACTGGCCTCCTGTGCCAGCAGGCAGGTGCAGTGCTGCTGACAACCCTCCACTCACTGTCACCACTGCCAGCTGCTCTCCCAGGTGCCCACGGCCCACCTTGCCTTTCTCTGGACTCAGTCCAGACTGTCCTTGAGGTCAGGCCCCAGGGGCCGCAGCTTCCACAGTGGCAACCAGCTGCCTGAGGCCCCTGCCCGAGGCCTGGCACTCACAGCACCTGTCTGCTGGCTCTGTTCACCGCCTCCTCCCGGCAGCCAGCAGCGGCAGGAGGCTGGTGTTCTGCTGAGTGTTTGTGTGAGCTGAATGGCGTCCTGATTTCAAGCGGTAGAACGCTAATCAGGACCTCAGAATGTGGCTGTATTTGGAGATGGGCCTTTAAAGGGGTGGCTGAGGCTAAATGAGGTCCAATCCGAGCAGTCAGGACCTGGGCATGTACCACATGTTGACCCCAGGAGACCAGGAACAAGGCAGTCTCTGCAGGCCAAGGAGCGAGGACTCAGGAGGAACCAGCCATCTCACCTGGATCTCAGATTCCAGCCTCCAGAAATGTGAGAAGCCTCCCAGGTGGGGCCCTTGTCACGGCAGCCAGAGCTGATGGACGTGCTAAGCACTGAGTCCTAGCTGGATGGATAGTGAGTGGAGGCCAGCCTTCCCAGGTGCCTCCACATGGGGATGCAGCTCGCAGGCTGGGGGCACGTGGTGCAGGCAGGACAGTGCTCGGCCCTGAAGCACCACTTCTCCTGCCATCTGCCCACTCTGAGGACAAGGGATCAGAGAGGAGAGACGGCAACTAGCCAGTCAGTGCCCTGTGAGCAGCTGTCCCCAGCTCCCAGCTGTCCCTGCTGTCCCCTGCCTTTGTGACAGGTGGCTCTCCCTCCCCAGGCTCGGCTGCCTGGGATGGACCCAGTGGCTCTAGTTCTCCTCCCTGTCGGTCTTCACTTGGCTTCAGCAGTGAGCACAACTGGACCAGGGGGCTTCCAGGAGACCCCTGTTTTTATTTAACCTCTGGGATCCTTCAAATGACAGATGGTTACATAACGAAGCCGACAGAGACCTGGCTGCTGGCTCCATTCTAGGCTCTGAGAAGCTCTGGGGAGCTGCCAGTCAGTCCCTCTCCGGAGCTCACATTCTGGGGCCGGGTGGGGAGACCAGGAAGAAACACCTGAAACAACCACGAATGAGCACAAGAATCAGGGGCGTGGGCCAAGGTTCTCAGTGGGTGTTCCAGGATGGGGAGGGTGGGGAAAAGCAGGGGTCCTGAGAGCAAGGCTTGGTGTCTGTCCTGGGGATGCTCCAGACCCCGGAGAGGTGCTGGGAGCCCTTCAGCCCAGACAGAGAAGGGAAATGCCAGGCAGAAGGGGCGACTCCTGGACTCAGAGGCCTAGACAGCAGCTCCCACGTCTCCCCATCGGTGGAAGCTGCCCTCTTCTGGGCCGCCTAATAGTCCGGCTGGTTTCACTTTAGATGTTCAGGGCCTTCTCACCCCTGTGTGGAAGAGCCTCTCCTCTGGGAAGGACCCTCATCTCAGATCTCAAAGGAAGCATTTATAGAAAAAGGCATGGCGCTGCTTTTGGTGCACAAGGGCTCGGACTCCCACACCCAGAGTGGTGTTAGGACGAGAACAGACACTTCCCTGACCCAAAAGGGGTCCCCAAAGAGCCGAGGGCTGTGGGTTTCCCAGCTGCCCTTTCCCCTGGCCCATGGCCCACGCACAGCCATGTTCTGTCCTCAGGCACAACGGGGTCTCTTCACAAGGGTCAAGTCATATTTGAAGTCGTAAGTTTTCCAGAGGGCAGAGAGCATGTGGGGACAGGTTCTCTCTTGGGAACAGAGTCTTCCAAGGCCAGCCTTCCAGTGGGAGTGACCCGAGGCACTTGAGGAGTTGCGAGCGAGCCTCAGCCTCAGAGGGTGCTGGTGTCTTGGGGTGCAGTCTCCTGGCTGCTGGCCTCCACAGCCTCCCAGGCACAGGGCTCAGCCCGGTCCAGCTGGGCTGCATCACAGATGCTGGGTGGTGCTGGGCCTCGGGAGGCTGAATCTGCCCGATGACCCAGAGTGTTTTAGGACTGGCATCCCACAGGTGTGGCTGGCCACCCGCCTTCTCTGTGCATCTGCATGTAGGCTACATGGGCACTGGCAGCTTGCTGCCCACCCCTCGTCCACACTGCCTCAGAGCCCAGCGCCAAAGTCCAGATGGCACTGTGGAGATGGAGCAGAAAGGTTCTAGGCTTGGCCTCCCCGGCTTCCAGGTCCCTGCTCATTGCCTGGGCCCTGGGTCTTCATGGGTGCCCAGTTCAACACCTGGGGTCAACTTCAGGGGTGCCACTTCCTCCTGCCACACTGGCATGCAGTGATTCAGGCACGTCCTAATGCAGGTGATGTTAATCTTAGCTGTCAACTTGTTGCATCCAGAGTTGCCTAGGAAACTGGCAAAGCATAGATCTGCAGCGTTTTTCCAGAGATGATGGGCACGTGGGTCAGGCACCCTGAATATGGCAGCACTGTCCAATGGGATAGGCCCAGATGGAAAACCAGTGGCTCAAGCGGAAGACGTCCTGCTCTGTACAAGCTGCGGTCTCTCTCAGCAGGTGCATCTGCTGCTGCCGCCATTGCTTGTGGATGTCATGCTCCAGATTCTAGGGTCGCCCAGCATGGACTCACGCCAGCACCTCGGCAGGAGCTTCCAGGCCCTCAGCTTCAGCCGGGGCTGCGTCACTGCCTCCCTTCATCACTGCAGCTCCGCAGCCTGCAGAAGGCCACCATGGGGCCGTCCAGCCTCTGTGGTGTCTGCCAGCCCACCATCCGCAGGTGTGGATGCTCTGTCGGTCTGTTGCTCTAGAGAGCCTGACTCATGCCTGACACCGCTGGTGTGGTAATGAGGTCAGGTCGAGGACCAGCGCCCAGCTCCACCTGAACTTGAGCGTGCTCTAGATCTCAGAGTACACTCGAGTGACAGGGACACCACAGAACTACTGGCTGGGTGTGAGAACTAGACATGGCGGCACCTGCCTGGGGGTGCACCTGCCATGTCCTGTCCCTGTGACATGGCAACCTAGGTCCACCCACCCAGGTGGATCCTCAAGGATCACAGCAGCCCTGTGTTTTTGTGTCTTCCTGCTGCCCAAAGTGGACAGTGCTACGTGATGAGTGCCCCTCGGGGGCACCCGTGGGTCTTGGTGCTGCCCATGCTGCTCCTATGACAGTCTCTGGACACCGCTTGCGGACAGGAGAGGCCCCCTGAGGCGTCTCCTTCCCCACAGCATCGTGCAGTTCCCACAGTCTGAGCTCCACGCCCCACAGGACCCGGGGCTGGACAGCAGGCAACCAGCACCCTGCTTCCAGCGGGCGGTCTGTCCTCCCTCGCAGGATCACAGGGCCTGAGGCAGTGCAGCCATGGGTGGGGTGATCGCTCTTGCTGCCCTGGGCCTGGGGAGGAGCCCTGCCAGAGAAAATCTTTTTTTTAGTATAAGTAGCTTCTATTCAATATTTGAACTCCAATTTAAAATGAATTGTTTTTAGTGTATCTCTTGCAATATTTTTAGTGTATCTTTGCAATATAAGATGAAAAAAGATTCATATTCATCTTAGTATATGTTCCATAAAACTTACAAAAATATTTTCATGAGTTGATTAATAATTTTGCCCAAAATTTCATGCCCACCTGGAACTATGGTGGTTCCAGTTGTCAGGAGTTAAGATGAGGAGCGCTGGAGTAGGGGGGTCCCTAAATCCAGTGACTGGCACATGCATGCGACACGGAGACAAGGAAGAGGCCATGTGAAGACCAGGCAGAGATGCACGTGACTCCACTACCCGGCAAGGACACCTGAGCCACCAGATGCTTGGAGAGGTGGAAGGAGCCCAGGGTCTTCAGAGGGAGCAAAGCCCCGCAGATGCCCTCATTTGGGACTTTTGGGCTCCAGACAGTGCCAGGCAGTGTGTTCAGCCCCCGGTTTGGGGATTCATTACAGGAGACACAGGAAACGAATATGTCCTTTGCCTGATATTCAACTTTAATTTGGTTTCCTGTGTTTGTACTTCATTAAACCTAGTAGTACTGTTCAGGGATCTCTGGCAGGTGGCCAGGGGCCTGGTTAGTCTCTCAGATCCCCTATGCTGCTCTACCACCTGGGGACGTGGCAGGATATCACCAAGCACCCAGAAGGGCTATGGCATGTGCCCACGACACCGTGGTCCATGGCTGCCGCCCACACTGGAGACCATGCCCCACCTGCCTCTCCACCGTGGCAAGGTGGAAGGAGCCCAGGACCCCTTCCTAAGTACTTTGGATCCCTCGAGACTCCTGAGACACAAGGAGCTCCAGAGGAGCAGCCCCCACCCTGCCCCACAGTCCAAAGACAAAAAGAGCTTGAATTCCCTGGCGATCCTGGACAGAGGGAGGAGGGCAGGCGGGGGCCAGTGAACCTATGTGCTTGAGGAAAATGAGCAGGGTAAGGAGGACTACCCACAGGCACTGTGTCCCAGGCGGAACCCAAGCCCTCTCCAGCCAGGCTCTGGAAGGGCGCTTTCTCCCTCCTCAAGGGAAATAGCCATTGCTCTTGGCCCGTGACCTCCACGGGGCCAAGGTTGCTCCTCGTCCTGAAGAACATGCCTGGAACCTCCCAGCCCTGCCCTGGAGGCCCGGGAGTGGCTCCCTGATGTACTGCAGCTGTCGGGATGGATGAGGAGTCGAAGGGCCTGAGCTCAGGCAGCAGCTGAGTAAATGCAGGCCTGGGGAGGGGCGGTCTTGCATTCATTGCCTGATGACTGGAGACCACTCACTGACTAAATTGCCCTGGATTTGCTGAGGCCTGGCCCCAGCAGCACTCCTGTGAGACCCGGTGTTCAGAAGGGGAACTTATGGGTTTGGAACTGCATTCGTGGGTCCCTCCTCCATCCCACACCTAAGCAGGGCCAGCTCCAGCCCCAGACACCTGGTTCGACCCAGGTCACAGAGCGTTGCATGTGCCCACGCAGCCAGCGCCTGTGCCCCCTCCGCCCCCCAGCAGGGCAGCTGTCTAAAGGAAGGTGCTGTGCCTCCTCGCAGCCTCGCTGAGTCGGTTGCAGACCGTGCAGTGCCTACAAACCAGGCCAACTGTGTCGCGCTCCCTGCCCGCAGAGAGACGAGATGCAAACCTGGTTCTTTTGAGCTCTTTATTTTGCGCACTTACTTCCTCATAGTTCTTTCTTTGTTCTCTTTCTTTGAGGAACTTACACTCCAATATATACAGTACTTGTAACCAATCAGCCTTTGAGCACGAGGGGAGAGCATGCACAGATACAGGCAGCAAAGGCAGGCATACAGTGGACCTGCACTGTCCATCAGGGAGCTCAGCCAATCCCTCGAACTTCCTCAAAATAATGTCAGTTGTTTGTGCAAAAGTTAACTGCTCTGGCTCACTGCCAGGCGCCATCTTAGCCTTGCCACACCTAGGGCCAGGGGTCCGGCCGAAACCCCGACAGTTCCCCCTTTTCTCTTTTAAAAAGAAAAGGAAAGCTCGGGACCGTGCCTGTCTTAGGCGGAGTGGTCAACCACCGTCCTTACCCGTCATCGGATAACTGTAGAGCATGCTACAGCTCCTGTCTTAGGTCGGTACGGTGTCACCTCCTTCCTTACCCGTCTTTGACTACCGGTCCAGCATCGAGAGCCATACTTGTGGGGAACTGCCGGCCTCTAGGGCAGTCATGGCCTGATGAAAAATAATCTGGTCCATTTGTTGGGTGGCTCGTAATTGTACAACCAGGCGGGTGAGGAAAAAGATACCAAAGAGGAGTAAAAACCCCAAAGTGCCAAGGCTTGCCCACTGTTTACAAAATTAAAAGCAGAAGAAAACCATTTAGCCAGCTCAGACATAGAAGCAATTTGTACCCTAGTAGAATTAGCTTTGACAATTTCGGTTCTAAGTTGTGAGGTAAGATTATCAAATTGAGATGACCAAGTAGAAGTAAGATAGGCTGACAATTTTTTAGATAACCCAGCTGCGGTGCTGGAATTATCATATACAATGGGGGTAGCACAAACAGCTCTTAAAGAGTAAACACATCCCAGTCCCAAAAGTTCTTGTATTATGTCCACTTGTTCTTGTAGTAAGTCCACTCTTCACCAGGAGAATGTCTGTTCTTAAATGTTGGTTTAGAGTTTCTTTAGTCTGTAAGGCTGCAGCTGTATTTTTGGCCAAGTGATTGACTGTTGTTGTTGTAGGTATGGCAGTTGCTAGTGCTGCTGTTGTAGAAACCACTATTGCAGTGACCATAGTCGCTGTGATGTCAAATTCTCTCCTGTTTCTTGATAGTAACACTGGCAATTTTGCATCTGTAACAGAGACTGGGACTGGTAGGAAGGTAGGAACACACATTAAGTCTGCCAGCAGGAACCCTAGAAGCATTTTAACATTGAGAGATAGCACAAATCTGAAGTACAATTGAGAGAAGCAGTTGTTTTGTTACATAGTTGAACTGTTCCTCCTAAGAGACTAAAAAGAGGTTGTAAGTTAGTTTATTTTGTGGAAACACACAAACTGAGCCACAGCTCCAGTAAAGCACCGGGTTACCCTTATTACCCAGAGTTAAAAAAAACCCCAAACAAAGAGACAAAGAGAAAGTTTATCTTTAGGGGACCTGAAGGTCTCCTCTATTTCCCCTTTTTGTTTATAAAGAGTATTTTTGAGGGTGAGATGAGTATGTTCAACAATACCTTGTTTTTGTGGGTTATAAGGTACATTTGTGGTTAGAGTTATTTTAATTTTAGTGAGGAATTGGTTCTTACCAATTTTAGTTTTTAAAGAAAAATTTAGACTTTATAACGTAGTACAATTTTTAACAGTTGCTTAACCATAATTGTATAAACCCCTATTTTTAAGACAATTGTTTTAAAGAATAAAACTTAAGAGACACAGAGTTAAGAATGAATTAGTGTTATAAAGAAAACTTTGTTATATTACCATGTCATTTTACCATATAGATTAAACTTTGGCTTATATCAGAACATTAGTATGTCACCTTAGGAAAAACCTTAAATAGCTTTAGCTGATTTACATACATATAACCAACTTAGTTACACATAGACTTGTAGAAACTTGTCCTTTATTACACACAGACTTTCTTATCCAGAAACATTTTCTTTTTCTTTTTATTAAATACATTTTAAACCCAGAACCTTTTATTTTTTCTTTTTTATTTGTTGACCCCTTTTTGTTCACATTCTGAAACAACTCTTATGAAATTTTTGAATTCAGATACTCTAATTGAAACACAGTTGAAACTTTTGGGACCCTTATATATAGAATTTCACTTGTTAGGACATAACTCTTAGTAACCTTGTTTTTAGTTTAGTGATGACACAAAGCAAGTTTAAACCCTTTTATTTACCATCCTATGAAAACACCAATAAGGTTTAAGTATGATACCCCATGTAATTTAAGGAGTTAAAAGTACTTGATGTTATTTAACAATTAGTATTTTAACTTTGTAAATTAACCAGACATCTCTACAAACACATTTGAGTAATCCCATATATGTTAACTCCAATTTATTTATTTTATAAAAACCAAGATATCAGACAAGTGTCCTGAACAGGATCCGTTGCCTCTTTCCTGCTGAAGAAAAGTCCTAGAAGCAATTGATATTAGACATTGTTTAACATTAACATTTCATTAGTTTGACCACCTGGAGACTTGTAAGTTATTTTTAAAGATATTTTACTTTCATTAGTTTACCCAATTTAAATTGAACCTATTAAAATCATGTGAATAAAAGTATTTGGATCCATTTTTAAATTTTAATTTTAAGAGCGCTCAGTTTTGACAAAACATGACATTAGACAGCACAACATAACACATAACACAAAATCAAAGGCCTTGTAACTTTATAGGTAAATGTTCATTGCAATGAAACAGCTGTTCAAAAACTTCAGTTGAATAAAAAATAGAACTGATCAAAAAGAAAAAAAAATCATTAACCTAGATATGCAGGATCAAAATTATGAGCTCAAAAATACAGCATTAAAGAAAAAACAAAACAAAACAAGAATCCTGAAGAATAAGTTAGTTTTGTGTAGCGGCCCAGGAGTTTAAAACGGACACTTCTTTTTTTTTTTTTCTTTTCTTCAGGTTACCCCTCCTCCTTCCCGCTGAGACTGCTGCAGTTTACATTCCATTGCAGGCCTTGACAAGGCCAGGCAGAGGGGAGGGAGGATCACCCAGGACTTTTTAACCCTTTTTTTTTCCTGGTTGAGAAATCAGGTTAGGTTTGAATGCAGAAAATCATGAAACAATTATTTCCCAATACTTGTGGGGACTATGGCTACTATATTATGTTCCCACTGTGGAATAATTAACAGTCCTTCCTTTAAAAACCATGGAGAGACCTTCTCTATGGTATCAAGGAACGTTAGTGGCATTCCATGACTTTTTAGTAACTCCCCAAGAGGCTGTTGCATTCCAGTCTTAGACAGTTCTGTTCCTATGATTAAATCTTACAGCACTAAGAGCTCCAAGCACACAAACAAGCCACACAACAAACACAAAAATAACACACCACACACACAATTTGGTACCACTTCATAAATTGAAACTAACTAATTTTACCGGGCAACGAACCTGCCTTCTGTGAACTTTTACCGGGCTTAAAGCCTATTAATCTCTCTCTGTTACCGGGCTTAAAGCCTATTAATTTTTCTCTGTTACCGGGCTTAAAGCCTATTAATCTTTCTCTGTTACCGGGCTTAAAGCCTATTAATCTTTCTCTGTTACCGGGCTTAAAGCCTATTAATCTTTCTCTGTTACCGGGCTTAAAGCCTATGAATCCTTTTCTGTTACCGGGCTTAAAGCCTATGAATCCTTTTCTGTTACCGGGCTTAAAGCCTATGAATCCTTTTCTGTTTCCGGGCTTAAAGCCTATGAATCCTTTTCTGTTACCGGGCCTAAAGCCTATGAATCCTTTTCTGTTACCGGGCTTAAAGCCTATGAATCTTTTTCTGTTACCGGGCTTAAAGCCTATGAATCTTTTTCTGTTACCGGGCTTAAAGCCTATGAATCTTTTTCTGTTACCGGGCTTACTAGCCTTACTTACTTTATTACTTTATTGCTTTATTATTTTATTACTTTATTACTTACCACTTAACTTACCCTTGTCTGTGAAAAATTATTGTTCTTTGGATCCCGGGATTTCAGCACCATTTGTCGCGCTCCCTGCCCGCAGAGAGACGAGACGCAAACCTGGTTCTTTTGAGCTCTTTATTTTGCGCGCTTACTTCCTCATAGTTCTTTCTTTGTTCTCTTTCTTTGAGGAACTTACACTCCAATATATACAGTACTTGTAACCAATCAGCCTTTGAGCACGAGGGGAGAGCATGCACAGATACAGGCAGCAAAGGCAGGCATACAGTGGACCTGCACTGTCCATCAGGGAGCTCAGCCAATCCCTCGAACTTCCTCAAAATAATGTCAGTTGTTTGTGCAAAAGTTAACTGCTCTGGCTCACTGCCAGGCGCCATCTTAGCCTTGCCACACCTAGGGCCAGGGGTCCGGCCGAAACCCCGACACAACTGCACGGAAGATGCCGGAGAGCCAGGAGCCGAGCTGCTCCTGGGAAAGGCGGGAGCCGGCCACTCGGCCCAGGCAGCACGGGACCTTGCACTGAACAGAAACGGGAGCTGAGTGTGTGTTTAGCACACTTGTGTGCACACTTGTGCACAGAGGCAGGCACACAGAGACTCTCCAAGGAACGCCAGGTGGACCGCAGCAGCGCAGGAGCCTGATGGCAGTGCCACCAGTCCCGGGAGGACGAGACGGAGGGACGCGCGGCCTTGCTCAGCAGACGTGCTCTCATCTTGGGCTCGGGGCAAGGTGGAGGTTTCCATTGATGATTTCAGAAGTTGAACTCAAGACCACCCCCTGCGCCTCAGGGTTCCATCCGTGGCTGTCAGAAGAGCCACACGGTCTCACAAAGGTCCCCCGCCGGTGCTGAGCCTGGAGGAGCAGCGGGGCCTCCCACTGTGCACCCTGTTTCTGCCCTGGCAGCCTCCCTGAGGAGGATGCCCCCAGGCTCCCAGGCCAGGGAAGTGCCTCCTGCAGTCTGGCTTTGCTTGGCGGCCTCACTGCTAACTCTGGGTCAGGGCCTTAAAGAACTGAGTCATGACCACAGATGGCTCCCGGGACTGAGTGCCCTGCTGGGCCTCATGCTCTACTCTCTTCAGAGGCAGACTGAGATGGGACCACGTCCGGCATGGGGCCGAGGCTCCTGGAGAGCAAGCGAGCAGCCCAGCAGGCTTCAGTCCCCTGCATGGCCCCAGGGCTCAGTGTTCCAGTGCCTCACCAGGCTGTCTCCTCGGCTGTCCCCCTAGAGTTGGCAGGTTGCCTCTCAGCCTTCCAAATCTCTATGAAAGGGGGCTGTTCTCAAAGATGGGCGGGAGAGCCAGACGGGGAGGGTCTGTCCATCATCACCCCACTCCCAAACGGTAGAGCTGGAGTTTGAACCCAGACTCCCAGGGCTGGCTTCTCCCTGCACCAGAAACCAGAAACCACAAGTGACCCACAAACGTACCTGCTGGGGGTGACCCGCCCACCCTAACAGGAGCTGGTGCTGAAAGTCATCCAGGCAGTGTCCCGAACTCAGTCCAGACCCACTTTGGAGCCAAGTCCAGGCACATTAACATCTTAAAAGAGTGAGCCATTCCTCTCCTCCACCAGGGACCTTGAAAGAAGCCGGGAAGGGCCTCTCCGCAGCTGCCCCAGTCCTGTTTGGACCAGGAGGCGAGCACAGGGCTCGAAGAAGCCCAGTCTTCAGCCTCATTCTGCTGCACAGGGCCCCACCTTGGTCTCACTCTCAGCTGCAGTGAGCATTGACTCAGAGCTTTGAGGCCAGCGCTCCCTGAGCAGGCCACCTGTCCCCAATTAGGAGGGGTGGGGGCGTCTGCCGGAAATAAAAAGCTGCCCAGAGCCAGTTCTTCGGAGAGCTGACAGCATGGCTCTGCCAGACGCAGCCTCTCCTGGTCCTCCTCCGGGGCTCTGCCTGCAGGTGTTTAAAGTTGTTGGGAATCTTCATCCTTCCCCTTTGACGCAAGGCAGACTCTGAGATGCTGAGGCCTGTCAGGCGGGGGTGGGAAGTTTGCTTGAGTGCAGGCCACTTGTGCAGCCTGGTCTTCAAGGTTCCAGATGGGGGGCCTCAAGTAGTGTCAAGAAAGCCCAGGCTCCTCTGCCAATGGTCTGGGGTAGCCTGTGACCGCCTTTCTAGCAAGCTCCCAGAGGTCACAGGCCCTTGGAGTCACAGAGGTCGACTCCAAGTGGCCCAGACACCAATGGGGTTTGCGGGCTCTTTTCTCTTCTAATCATTTGTCAGGATCACGGGACTGGATTTCCTCAACCTTCCCAAGTAGGCTTCGCCACAGGGCATGGCAGAAGCTCCAGCCCAGGAAAGCTGTGCACTCCCGAGCATGGGCACACTCCTTGCCTGCCCTGTGGCTATCAGGGGGCACCTGGTCTTATTTCCCACCAGATCTAATTGAGACCTGCGGGAGGGTGGGGGCTGGAGAAACAAGTGGGCTTTGAAGCGGCAGGTGAAGGAGCCTGGATGTGGTTTACATTCTTTACCTTAATTTTAACAAGTATTTCAGCCCCTTGAAAAGGCTTCTCTACAATAATAAACAGAGCCTGCATGGAGCCCGGCTGGCTGGAGATGCTGAGCAGGGCAGGTTATGTCCCTGTGCAGCTCTGGAGGCCCACAGTAGCCAGGGCAGCACAGGCATGCAGAGGGGCCACCTAACCCGGTTGGCCCTCGTCTGGGGTGTAGTGGATTGGTGTGCACTGTGGGGTTTTGCCACACACAAGCGAGGTAAGAACAGGCAGAGCAGCGGAGGACAAGGGGCAGGCTCTGCCTCCCACTGCCAGCTCTGCTCCTCTCATGCCAGCACTGGGGCCTCTCCTGGCACTCCACCCCCTGCTCGGTGCTCCCAACTTCATAGGGGGCTGAGATTTAGGAACAGACATCGTGATCTTGGTCTTAAGGCTCAAGGAGAAGCCACGGATACTCCATCCATTCCCCAGGTAAGCTCAGCCCAGTGAACCGCCTGTAGCCTGTGACCTCTGAGAGCTTGCTAGAAAGGCAGTCATAGGCTGCCCCAGACCATTGGCAGAGGAGCCTGGGCTTTCTTGACACTACTCGAGGCCCCCTATCTGGAACCTTCCAGGCCAGGCTACACAAGAGAGTCTTCCAGGCATGACTGTAGGAAATGAGAAACTCCTCCTTTCTCTCCAGGAAGGATGATCCTTCCTGGTGGCCCTGCTGTGGGGAAGGAGCGGCCCTACAGCTACATGTTGACAGCCAGAGCGAGCTTGGCCAGGGCCCATCCGTTCCCAGGGTCAGCATCCTTGTTGTGGGGTTGCCTGGAGACACAACCTCCCTCTGTGAAGGAGATGGCAGAATAATAACTCCCCAGAAATGTCCACGTCCTGATTCCCAGAAACCTTGAATGTGTCACCTCACATGGCCAAAGAGACTTCACAGCTGTGACCACAAGACCTTGTGATGTGGGGATTATCCTGGGTCCTCCTTGTTGTCAGGAGGGTCTTTATAACCTGGGAAGGTCATATGGGGAAAAAAGGTGATGCAATGGCAGAGGTGGTGTGGCCCAAATCCGAAGGACACGGCCTCTGAAAGCTGGAAGGGGAAGGATGACGTCCCCTGGAGCCTGCTGATGGAACCAGGGCCACCTGTACCCAGACTTCAGCTCCGTAAGACTGCAAGAGTTTTAACAGGTGCTATTTGAAGCCCCAAGTCTGTAGCAGTTTGTTACAGCAGCAACAGGAAACTGATACACTCTGTTGGCAGAAGCTTCCCTGAAGGCTCATGTAGAAACCACCCCCTCAGGTAAGGGTCACCTCTGCCCATAGTGTCATTGAGATACTCCTCTAGCCTGTCCTGAGTTGGTTGTACTCAGGGCCCACAGGCCCTGCTACTCACACCCCCACTTGAGGAGTACAGGATGTTCTAGAAAGAATCTCAGGTGGCACAGAGAGAAGGTGTGACTTGTCCAGCATCAAGTAACAGCACCTCCTGGAAGAGCAGGTCTGTGTTATGCCTCCCTGTGGCCCACCGGGTTCTGGGGAGTGGGTTTGCACACAGTCAGGACTTCACTGAGCACTGACTGAGGTAGTGTGAGCATCCTGACTGAGCCCTCCACATCCACAGCCCAGGGCTCTGGTCTGAGGAGGCATTTGTGCAAGGAACATGCTCCGCTCCTCGCTGGCCAACAGGTCTTCTCATGCTCCTGCTTCCCTGGGAGTCTGCACCCACCATGTGCACCACCACCTCCGCCAGCCTGCTGCTCCCTGAGTCCCGGCCGCTCCACGTCTCTGCCTGGGTCCCCACACACATCAAGCCCTCCTCCTGGCAGTTGCCGGCGTCATGGCTGACCCATCCCTCCCTCCGCCCGCCACATCCAGTCCTGCCCCAGAGCTGTCAGTCACATACCTCAATGTCTCCTGGACCCAGGCCTGGCCTCCATCCTCCCTGCCCTCCCTGCCCTGTTGGCTCAACTTCCCAGCAGGCCCCGCAGTCTATACTGTCCTCCCACTCAAATCCAGTCACCCTGGGGGAAGCACCCAGGCCTGGGGCTCCCAGCCTCCCACCCCCCTGTCCAGCATCAATGGTGCGCTCACCTCCCTACGCTGGGTCATTCGGTTCCTTTTCCCATTTTGCTTCAAATCACTGTTTCCAGATACCGAGTGTTTCCACCTGGTGGTGAAGATGCGAGCATCTGTGTGTGACCTGAGTCACCTGGTGTCACTTCCTGCTGAGCACACCAGCACCTTTCAGGCGCTGCCCACTTTCCCTCCACCCTCCACCTGGCCGTGGTCTGCCTGTCCTCCGGGCCAGGACCCGTGGTTTCTTCCTGGGGGTGACAAGGCCCAGGCCCACTTCCCTCTCACCTTGCCCCGGGCTGCGTTGTGGAGGACACGTGCATTCCACTCCCCAGGGGACACACGGTGACAGGCGTGCCCCCGTCCATCTCTCCTCTCTCCACCAGACTCTTTTCCCAACAAAAAGAACCACAGCCACTGTGAATGATGACCTGCGACCCTGCTGTGAGATGAGCAGCCTGAGTGCCCAGGTCCCCACCCTGCTGCCTTCCCCCTGCCGGCCATGCCCCAGTTGCAGACTGAGGCCACCATCCACCTGCTGGGGCCCAGCCCTGCAGCCCCAGCAGAGGCAGGTGGGGGCTGGCGCACAGCCTGTGCCAGTTCCACCATCCCCAGAGCGCATGTCCCACCGAGCTCCACCTGAGACTCACAGACACATTTTGAGTTTCCTCATTCATTCCCTCGTTCCTCCACCGAGGAAGCCAGGAGGTAGAGGGGGCACTTTGGCACCTGCATGTTCATAACGCTCATGAGATTCTCCCTGTGAGGCTTGAGCACCCGGGAGGATGGATGTGCGTGGTGGCCCTGCACTCCCGTCTGCAGGGGGAGCGGGATCCCTGTGTTGGGTGGCTCCATGCCTTGATCTGGGTCCCCAGTGAGAATAGACAAACCACTTTCAGACCACGGGTAACCTCAGAATCCACCAGTGCAGATGGAACCCTGTGACCCAGGAGAATACCCACTGCCAACATCTCCCCACCTCCCCAGCCAGGAAAAGCCAGTTTGTAAAACGGCCCAGCAGACCAGGCCCAGGGGCTGCTGGCAGGATCTGTGTGCAGACACCTGCTTCTCCAGAACTGGGGAGGGCGGTCTCTGCATGCAGGCCGCATGTCCCACCCCCTGAAGTTTCTAAACAGCCCTGGTGGAGCCCAGGGAGGGTGAAGGCTTATCATCCCCACCAGTGTAGGAGAGGCCTGGGGTCTGTGTGTAGCAGGCTCCTTCTCACTGACCCTCACAAGAGGCCCTAGCCGCTTCTGTACAAGACCGGAGGGGACAGCATCGCCCAATCACAAGGGACAGCTGACAGGAATCACTGGGCACAGCAAAGGGCACCTGCCCTGCTCCAATGCCCACCATGAGTGTCCCCTAGAACCAAGGCCCTCCAGCCCTTGAGTGTCAGAACTGCTTCTCACTTTCAGAACTTGTCCAACATTACACAGATCTTCTGCTTATGCAGCTTCCATCTACTGATAGTTATGATATTTATGGAATTTGATATTAAAATTGATTAAAAATTCTAAATATTCCATTAAGTCGTGAAAGAGAGTGAGAGTACAGTGGCCACATGTTAGCACTGATCACACCCTTTTGAAAAATTGATTATATTTTGCAATTGGTTTTTGGAAAGGAGTGAGATGGTAGGTGAGGTTTCTCTGATCCACAAGTCCCGTGGCATCCAGTTGAAGAGGGCGGCAGCCTTCTCTGATTTGTGTCTACGTGTTATCTGGGGCGATCACGCTATTTAGGTTTAAAACCAAAGTCCTGCCCACAAAGAGATGTGCAATTGGATAGGGAAAGGACACCCGTTGTCTCTTCTGATACTATAGAAAAGTTGGATCATCTTTACTACTACACTAAAACTCAACAAGGGATGGTCCTTTATGGATGGGTCCTCTGGAACTGACAGCCACGTCCCTTGTGAGTTTTGCCGTCTGTTCCCTCAGAGCCCATTGTCTACAGAGCACTCTGGGGAGTTGCCTGGATTTTGTCATGTGTCATTTGGAAAATGTGTGTTTCCCTGCCCTGAGCAGCTGTGCCAAGCATCAACACATGCCATTACATGGCCAAAGACGCTGCCTGTGTTAATGCTGCGCACATCAGAAAAGTCCTTAGCAGGAAGTGCACAAGCTGTCAGTGGCAGATACAAACTTCTGAAATTCTCATTTTCCTTAAAAGCTCAAATATTTCCTGGAAGTCACAAGCTCACTTTGTTCATTCTCAGAAAAGCGTCTGCCAAGCATGGCCATTGAATAACCAACGTTTGTCTGTCCTTCACCCTTTCCAGTAAGTATTCCATGAAAAAAGTGCCTAGCTGGCTCACACCTGGGTCCCTGGAGATGCTTGGATGGCAGGGGCTGGTGTCCAGGTGCTGGGGCACAGTGGAGGGGCTGCATGCTGACACTGGTTCCATCCCAGGAAAGGTCTGAAAGGTATGGACTCAGGGTTAGCCACAGCGAGATTCCACTGTCTCTCCAAGGACACTTCTGTGTGATGCTCTTTTGCCCAAGCCTGCAGTGCTGGCAGATGGCTCCGACACATTGGGTACTGGGGCCCATTTGGCACTGTCCCTCAGCAGCCTGCCCTCTGTGGACTCCACACAATCAGCGCCAGGGTCAGCCCTGTGGAGATGGCAGATGACTTCCTAGCACAGTGAGACCAGGGTGAGCTCAGGGATTCCTGAAGGGTCCTGGTGCCCCCCACTGTTGAATGGTTGGAGGGTTGTGGAGAAGAAAGGAAGGATAAGGGAAGGAGGATGCCTGGTAATCAGTTACACCATAGGGACTGGCCTTGAATTCAAGCCCGTCCAGGCTCCGGCACCCCAGGAGCCCTGCTGTGGGTGCAGATGGAAAGGGAGCCCCTACAGAGGCTGAGTGAGTCCCGGTCTCCAGACACTTCTTTACGACGCGAGGCGGCCCTGGCCTCAGGCTGGGTTCCCTTAAAACTTGCCTTCTTTGGCCAAGGGACCTCGGTGGCATTCAATACTGAACCAGCATGACTCTTGGCACCTGGTGGGCAGACTCTCCACTCCGCACAGGTCACAGGCTCAGCAGGCAGGTGACACCTCCCCCACAGGAGCTGAAGAGGACATTGCAGAGTAATATGTGCAGAGCTGGGTGCAGTTGTGGGAACCCATGAAGGTTGGAAGCATCTGGGAGGATCAGGGCAGGGAGCGGTTGGCCCCTGGGCTGGAGCAGGCTGGGCTGAGGCCTGGAGAGAGCAGTGGCATGGTAAAACACCAGCCCCTCTCTCCTGCTGCCCTCCCACCTTCCTCTGGTGTCCACCACTGGCTAATCCAGACAGGAAGCAGGATGCAGGAAGACTCCCACCATGCACAGAGGAGAGCCACACAGAGGGTGGATCTGGAGGGGCCAGGGGAGAAAAAGCAGCCCAGCTTCCAAGTGGCACTGGCAAAGCATACCCATTGGCATGCCTGCCTCTACAAGGGACTTGCCATGACGGGTCTCTCGTCTCTCAGCCTGAGGCAACCCACACTGCCCGGCTCGGCATGGCTGTGGATTCTGCAGACCTCTCTGCAGCAATCCTCTGGCCCTTCCCACCCCAGCCAGTCCCCTCCCCCTGACTCCAGTGGATGCCCAGGCTGCAAGCCACTGGCCTCTCCTTGTTGCATCAAGACTCAGATTGTTGGTGGTATGTGCCCTGCAGCACAGGCTATCCCTTCATGACCTCGTGAAGAGGCCACTACAGTCACCCCTCTTTTGTAGACAAGGAAATCAGGCATCAGGGTGGTTGAGCAACCCAACTTAGCAACACAAGAACCTAGTCTCCACCAGGGCTGGGCGCCACACCTGCATGGCTGAACCCCAGAGACCGGTGAGGTACGACAGGGGATTAAGAAAGACATAAAAACAGAGAATGCTGGGACCAAGTGGGACACCGAATTTGATGGAGAAACAGTGGCCCAGAGCTGACACAGCACATTGATCATATAGATTTTGTTATCAAAAGGCTTTCTGTGGGAAAGTTTCTATAAAGCAGGCAGACTTGAAGGTCAAAGCACTCGCAAGCTATTATGGTCATCTTGTTATGCTCAGAATTCTCTACCCCCAGCAGCTGGTGTCTGAGTTCAAGGTCAAGACTGATGCAATTCCATGTCTTTGCACAGAACTTCCTCAGGCAGGCCTTTACCGTAGCTCCTGGGCAATCTTGTCCTTCACCTTTACACAGAAAGCAGTCAAAGACGATGATCCAAGCCAGGGCTCTCCACAGCTGGAGGCTGGTGGGCGAGGCTGAGGATCTGCTCTCGGTGGGTGGAGCCCAGGTTCAAGTTCTAACCGGGACAGTGGGGGCAACAGGCCTCTCGTCCCTCCTGCTCGGGTGCACGTCTGTGAAGTTGAGAGCTCTTCTGGGGGTGCTAAGACCTCACCAGGTCTCTCGATGCCCAAGGCCCAAGGAGGCCGTGACACTGTGGCCTGCATATTCTGGATCTGTGGTGCCCCCAGAGTCATCCTGCAAGATCTTCCTCCAAATGGACTCACTGCTCCCTGGCCCCAGGCTCTCGTGGGGCCAGCAGAAGCAATGCTCCAACGGTGCTTAGCCAACTGGATCTCTGTCACCCGCCGGGGACATTTGCTAAAGGCCTGTTGTACAGCGCTCAGGCCTTCCTGGGTGAGGGAGCCGAGGCGTCCACCTTTTCAATCAGCAGGCTTCCACCCAGGCTGCCCAATGGGGACCAAACCTCTCTGGGCGGAGGAGCCACGGATTCCCTGCACCACACAGGCTGTGCTCACGCCTGAGGGATGGCAGGGGATGTGAGGCCACACATTACTAAAAATGCACAGGTATGAGGCGTGTTCAGCAGCACACGGGCTCAGCAGCAGGCAGAAGGTAACCCCCTCCTTGGGGACCTGGAGAAGCGGCTCTCAGACCACGTTTGCCAGGAAGGTGCTGAGCTGTGGCTGTCAGCGCAGGCAGAGGACACCATGTGGCCAGCGCCTCTTGGCAGGCTCAGAGGCCCCAGAGCCGTGATTGATGCAAACATGGCAGAAGCCCACGAGACATGGGGTGGAGAGGCCCGCTGCCTCTGGAGGCAGCTTTGAAGGAATCACTGAGTTTTATAAATGGCAGCAAAATGCACACAACCCCCTCCTGCACCGCAGCCCCACGAGATGCAGGGTGCGTCCCAGATGCATTCACGCTGTGGGAAGCCACGCCATCTGCCTCCAGACCCTGTCCACCCTCCCAGATTGCAGCTCTGTGACTCCGCCCCCACCTTGCTGCTCAGGGACTCTGAGGCCAGAAGGCTCCAGGGACCTCTGCAGGTGGAACAGGCAGGATCTGTCCCTTCTTGCCAGCGTCTTTCACGGCACATGTGCAGCTCACGGATATTGTAACTTGTGTCAGAATTTCTACCCTCCCAGGTGACCTGAAGGGGCTGTGAATATTCACTATCAGGATGGAGCCCCATTGGTTAAATGGGCACTGCTAGCCCCTCCCGCTTGCTGGTGATTGGCTCAGGACCCAGTTCCTGGATTCCGGTCCCCCTCCCCACCAACCCACTGTTGCTAGTGTTGGGCTTGACAGGCGCCCACCCCTCAGGTGAGAAGGACTTTTATTCCAGGCTGGAGAAGTAACAGTCCCCCTGTACCTAGAAAATGAACACAGAGGCCATTCTGCTGCAAGCCATTCTGTGACCACGAGGAAGGCCAGCCTGAGAACAAAGCCCAGGCACACAGGAAAGGCAGCACTGAAACAAAGAAGCAGAGATGAAGTCCTGAACACGCCGCCTCCCTGACACAGCTGATCTCTTTAACCAGGATTGTCTGAGATTTATCGGGCCATGAGATAAGCATCCAAAGCACTGAATTTATTTGCACAAAGTCAACCAGGAGGGCTGCGTAAAGTCAAGGCTGCCACTCAAAACCCTGACACACTCGGCTGCCCCTGGATTATGCTGTGTTCACACACATGGATGCACACGCTCCACCCAACACACACACGCACACACACACTCTGGCCTTCAATTGTAATTCACAGCTCTGAAGCAGATGGCTTGTTGGCTAGTCACTGGAGTATTTCCTGAGATTTATCACCAAAAAGGGTCTCGTGCCAAGTCTCTATGGTCAATATCACAACCGATTCTGAAATAAGACACCATTAGAAGAAAACCCTAGACGGCTGATGGGGGGGTGGGCGGAGAAGCTGAGCCGAGCAGGCCAGGGAAGAAGGTTCCATTCCATCCCGCCCCTGCTTCGGCCACTTCCAATGTCACTTGCTCTCTTTTAGAGCTGAAGCAGAACCTCGGGTCTCTCTGCCCCATTTCTGGGCATGACCAGCCACCAGGATCGTCCTAGAGAAAGCTTGGAGCAAAGGGAGACCCTGTTGGTCAGCAGAAACCTCTGGGCCATTGCAGGAGGAGCTCCCAGGGATGGCCAGCCAGCGCCCAGCGGCTAAAGAGCAGGGCAGCCCCCGCCTGAGGCCACTGTGCTGAGTTCTTTGTTCAGGTCTGTGACAAGGAAACTTGGAGTCTAGTCCATTGAGGTCTCTTGGACAAGCACCACAAATGAGGTGCCTTGTAAACAACAGAAAAGGGGTTCTCCCAGTTGTGGGGACCGACAAGTCCAAGTCAAGGCTCTGGCAGATTTGGCGTCTGGGGAGCACCTGTCCTCTGGAGCATGTGCACAAAAGCTTCTCGCTGCATGCTGGCGTGGTTGAGAGGTGAGCTAGCTCTCTGGGGCTGCTTTCTGGGCCCCTGCCCTGCTCTCCAGGCTGCACCCTCATGGCCGGTCGCCTGTAAGGCCCGTGTCCTCAGGATCAGGATCCAGCTCGGAGTTGGGAGGGGATGCAGGCCTTTGGACCACGGTGCACAAAGGACAGGGAATGAAGCCAGATTTCCAGGGCAGGGCTGAGGGGCTCACTGTTAGAGAGCACTCACTGCGGAGCCACCATCCCTGCAAGGGACAAGATGGCACTGGAGGGGCAGGGCCAGCCTCTAGCGCGGGGATCCTCTAGAGCCAGGCAGAGCTTCGGAAAGCTCCCAGGACTGCTTCGACTTCCTGTCTGTCCTTCCCACAAGGCCCCCTGCCGTGTTTCTGCACTGATGTGTGAGCGCTGTCACCAAGGTGAGGGGAATTGTTTTCTACTCATTGCTTTTCACCTTATTTCCATTTAGAAATTAAGTTTGAAAGGCAAGAAGATTGAGAGATCGATAGGTAGGTAAGAGCAGATTTGGGTCTGTCTGTCTGTCCGTCTATCCATCCATCCTTATCCATCCTTCTTTCCATCCAGCTATCACACTAGAAAGAGCGTAGTGTGATTGTGGAGAAGGCATGAGAGGGAGAGGCAGCAAGTTAGGGCTTCTCCTTGGCCACTAGGGTGCATAGGGTGGGCCAGTGTGGGGAGGCAGAGCCCGGAGCCCCCAAGTATACACAGGGTCTCTTGTTTCTCTTTCTCCCTGGAAGGCAGAATGTGTGTCCCCCTCATTGGTCTGGGAGGATCCCACATCAGCCCAGGGACAAGCAGGTGAAGTCAGGGTCCATCTGGCCCTGGCCACCTGCTGCCCCATGCAGGTCCCACCTCTAGATGCCACTTTCTCCTGTGGGGTTGGGGGGGGGACCAGCAAAGAGCCAAAGCCCCTGCCATCCTGAAATTCCCAGGGTCCTGCCTGTGCCCACCCAACAATGGCCCGGTCTGCACATGCCAAGGCCGGCCAGGGCAGGTCCTCAGAGTACCAGAGTCATTCCCAGAGGAGATGCACCCCAGCTGCACGTGGGGGATGTCCAGGGAGCTGTAGAGCAGTCAGCCTCAGAACGCCTGGGGTCCCACCCTTGCTACCTCCCACGGAGGGCTCCACAGTGACGTGACATAACCTTAAGCAAGGTGTCCAGCTGCCAACCTGTGGGCATCACATGCCCCGGTGCCACACACATGATCAGGTCATCAGGCCATCACTTCCCTGCCCTGAATCACCTGTGTGTGACCAGGAGGAAACATCAGACAGCATCACACTGGGGGGCCTTCTAGAAAGCAGCCACCCTACAAAGTGAGTGTCCGTGCCAGAAGAGGCAGACTCGGGGCTAAGAGAGGAGGTGACGGTGGTGGGCGTGGCCTCAGTCTTCCGTGGGCAGCATCAGGACCCCAGGCAGCCCCCCGAGGACCCTGCCTGAGCTGAGAGCCCGTGCCCTTGCTGGTCTTGGGCTTGCTAGCGGTGCCCTGGCTGTGTGAGTGGCCCTGGGCCTTGGGAAATGCCATCTTCCCTGCTCCTCCTTGCAGGGCAGCTGCAGGCCTGGGGAGTGGGAGAGCCAGGCTCCAGCGATGGCTGCCCTGGGATCTCTGTGTGTTTACAAAATGGGCGAGGCTGTTCTCCAAGGGGGACCTGGACCACAGTCACAGTGAGAAGTGTGGACGGGCATCCCCACACTGCCGGCGAAACTGACCTGGGCAGGGGCGGCAGCCGCAGCTCCCGTTCTCTTTAAAAGTGTTTTTGTGAGTGCATCCCATTGGGTGGGATGGTGTGCCTCATTTTTACATGTTAATAAAGCCATGTGCCCCTGCAACCGTCCTTCCCTTCCTCTGCCTGATGGTCTTCCTTCTATGATTGATTTTTAATTGGCACATTGTAGCTTTACATAGAAATGGAAATCTTGTGGCACACTTGGATGGGCTTCCTGCCTGGTTTCTCCCCTCATCTCAGGCTCCCCACCACTCCCACCTCTACCCCAGTGGTCCCCCCTAGTTCTGAGAGGTTCCTTTTTCATTCCTTTCTTTCTTGTGAGCTTCTGCACATGAGAGAGAATGTCTAATGCTTGCAGTTCAGAGTCTGGTTTCTTTCTCTCAGCAGGAGCTTCTCCAGCTCCATCCCTTCACCAGCAAGTGAGTCCTTCCCTATGACTGGGCAGAGCTCTGTGGCATAGAGTTGCCACATTTTCTTTGTCCCTTCATCTGTTAAAGGGCACCTGGGCTGGCTGCACAGCTTGACTCTTGCGAATCATGCTGTTGTGAACTTGCCGTGGATGTATCACTGTGGCACGCTGATCATAATATGCAGCCTTTGTCCACGGAGGGGGACAGCCGGGTCACAAGGAGGACTCTCCAGATAGCTTTGAGGGGCGGGGTGCCTTGGGCTCTGCCCAGCGCTGCTCATCTCTCTTCCTTGTTCCTCCAGGGCTGACCACCTGGACTGCCAGTGGACCCTGCAGTCTGGCACCTGCTGGGTGGGACAGGTGAGAGAGGCAGGGACATCCTTCTTCCTGGAGGATGCTCTGGGCATCTGGAGAAGCCAAGGCCTGGCCGCAGGGGAGCCCAGAGAGGGTGGCCTCTGCCTGGGATGGAACCACTGCTGCCCATCTTCAGTGGGCCTGGAGGTCCCGCTCAGCTCCGACCTTGGGGAGTCCTGATACTTAACCTTCAAAGTCAGACCCTGGTTCTGAGTGTCCTCTTCCTCCTCTCTCTGTCCTTGAATTAACAAGCAGCCCTCTTGGTGAACTTCTCGGATGGGGAAGCTACAAAAACTTCTGAAATGCCGGTTGTTCAAAGTGACTTGAGGACGGTCTGTTTGTTTACACGTGTCTTCCTTCTTGGGTAACAAATGGGCATTTGGCAAAAGTCAGAACACGAGGACACACCTTTTAAAGTCAACTTTAGAGAAATCCCTGAAGGTTCCTATGCCTGGCACATAGCTCAGCAGTTTTCGGGCACTGAGGGGTGGGCAGTCCCAGCACAGCCTGCTCTAGAACATTCTTAAGAGTTCAGAAGAAACCTCACGCACCTGCCAGCAGCCTCACCCCTCCCCTCATCCTCTGGGGGTGACTACACGTTGACAGCGCAGGGCAGGTGAAGGGCAGGCACCTGTAGATCCCCGCACACATTGCCTGTGACTCTGACCACCTTGTTTATCTGACTGTTTCAGGAGAGTCAAGTGGTTGGCATAAGAACTCACCTGAACACGTGGTTCACCTGCCTCCTTGCACACCTGAATTCAGGAGCCTGTTCCTTCCACCAGGAAGCACTGCACCTGATGGCCCCCCTGGGCCCCGGAGAACTGGCTCTGACCAGTCTAGGATGACCCAGGAGCCCTGCTTCTGGGCTGCAATGGGGAAGGGCACTCTCATTTGTGAGCCAAGGGCAGGTTCCACTGATTCAAGTGGTGAGGTGTGAGAAAGAAAATTCTGTCCTTAGACGAGACGATGATCACGAGAACAATAGTGCCCACTTGTCGGGCGTTCACTGAGGGCCTGCCCAGTGACAAGAGTGTCAGCACAGCATCCCAGTCCTCATGAGGACCTTGTGACCTAGGCCTTCTTATTCCACCCAACTCACAGGTGGGCAAGCTTGCGGGGAGAGCTTCAGTGACTGGTCCAGAGAGTCTCTGACCTCACGATCCCTGTGAGGGTCTGTTGGTAGAGGGAGAGCCCAGCTGGCTTTGGGACCTTCTGAGGCCTTCGCTGTGCAGATCGTGAGAAGTTTGACCACAGCCTGAGTCGCAGGATGTCACTCAGGTCAGAGCACTGGATTCCTTTTAGAGTCACAGGGGAGATGTGGAGGGAGTGGAAGAGCATGTTCTCAGTGCAACTCAGAAACACCCAACTCTGTGCGGAGGGAATGCGAGCCCTGGCCCCAAGCCTCCTCAGGTCAGCCCTGGCCAGGTGACCCAGGCCTGGAGGCCACTGGGCAAGCGTTGGACCCCCAACTCACAGTTCGCAGTGGCTGGAGGTGGGATCCCAGGGGCGGGGAGGTACAGGAAGGGGAGGCCCTTTCTCCACTTCTAGATGTCCCGAGCCTGTTTTGAAGAGGGCCTGCCCGGGACTGTGGAAGTCTGTTGGAGCAGAGCCTGGGGGCAGCACCCATGGTGCCCACAGGAAGACACGAAGGGCACCACCCAGGAGTGCCCACTGCCCTGTCCTCCACAGTGTCCTCCCTGTGAACTGAGGCCGTCCCTGGAGACCCAGCACATTTTGCATCATGACTGAACAGGGCTGCTCTGGCAGGTGATGGTGTCTCCAGGGACAGTCCCAGGAGTGCTTGAGAAGCAGCAGAATGAATGACAGAAGAGCACAATATTCGCAGAAGCTCACTCACCACAAGGGAACGTAGTCAGCGCAACACCCCCCCCCCTGCAGAGTCTCCCATGGTTGAACCCAGAGTGCCCGGGGACCCAGCGACCCCTCGCACAGGAGTCTTTCCAACAGATTTGAACCACGCCTCCTCGCAAGAAGCCGTGGGTGAGCGTTCATGGCAGCATGAGACCCGGCAGCCAGAAATGACCCGTGTCCATCAGCAAGCTGAACATGGTCCATCCCCACAGCAGAGTGTTACTCAGCCACAAAGAGAGTGAGCCCTGATTCCTGCTGCCAGGGCACACCTTGGGGACGTTCTGTAGGAGGAACCTGTTGGACACAGATGGTGACATATTGGTCTTAGGAAGTGGCAGTTGTCCTAAGAAGCTGCACAATGAACTCAGTAAGTTGAAAATGCTTTGAAAGTGGATGCCTTTCCAACAGGTCCACACAGGTCACCTGTGTGCCCCCTTCTGTGATGTTTAGACCACTGAGTTAGCACGGCAACCCTCACATTGCTCCCATTGTACAGGTGAAGGTATTGAGGCCCAGAGACTTTGAGTGACATGCTCCAGGTCACACAGCCAGGGCTGTGCCTGGAGCCCTAGGTCTTCCCTGCACGGAGCTGGCCTTCCAGACCTCTTGACTCACTCACCCCAGTGTGGACCCCTGGCACTTGCCTTTCAACCCCTGCTCCACTGTACCACCCACTGGCACCTCTGGAATCAGCACCAGATTGTCCCACCAGGACACACAGCACAGGGTGACTTCTCAGGGTTTTGGGACCTTCAATGGGAGCGGTGGGGTATCCCAAATGCTCTGGGCATAGCCATGTCGGTGGAGGAGGCACAGTTGCACAGGTGGCGTGGGCATCGTGTTTGCTAAGGGCAACAGACCTGCATGACTGGAACGCTGATGGCTGGTTCGCCAAGGGCACTCCATGACCAGGGACACAAGATGCTCTTTTGTTTGAGTTCTTGGGTCCCTCAGCCCCCAGAAACAGAAGTCAGAGGAGCAGAAGCAGCTGGAAGCCCAACTGCCCCAGCTCGACACCCTAAAACTGCGTGTGGCACAGTCCACCCTGGAACTGTCACCAGGGCCCTCAGAAGACGTAGCTCCAGGGCCAGCTGTGCCTGCAGCCAGTGCCTTCCCCGTGGACACATGGGGCACAGCAGGGAAGGCAACAGGCTCTGGGGCAGCAAGGGAGGCACCAGCCTGTGGCCCCCGAGCACATGGAAGGGGCCCCTCTGATGCAGTCTCCACTGCAGCCCCCACAAGGGACAGGCCCCAGCCAAGGACTGGGGGCAGTCAGGGCCGCTGCACCCTCTGCCCTTCAAGGGGGCTTCCATGGCACCGCAGGGCCAGGTCTGCTCCATCCCAGCTCCCTGGATGACCAGTGGGGCCAGCCCCAAGCCTCTGAATCTGAGCTCTGCCTGCTGCAGAACCCATGGCACCTGGGCTCTGGGGCTTGGTCAGCTGCAGCGAGCTCACACGGTGGGTCACTGTGTCCTCTGTACAGCGAGCTCCGCACCCTGGCCACCCTGCTGGACATCCTCCCTGCCATTTCTCTCCTGCCCCATCTCCTGCAGCTCCTGAGGGGAGCCCTGGACTTTCCTCTATGCTGCCCTCGCCCAACAGAGCAGAGGCGAGCCATGGGGCCAGGCCTCCCCTCACGTCTCCTCAGGACTGGCAACTCACCAGGCCAGCAGGGCTGCACGGGACACCGGACTGTCCCTTGAATTACCTGCCAGGCAGCTGCTGCCAGGACAGGAGGAGGTGAGCCACCACAGCACGGCACTGGACAGGGGTGGTGGCATCCGGAGGGCCTGGGCCTCAAGCTCGACTCCCCAGCTGTGTGGCCCTGACAAGCCCCATAACCTCCCTGAGCCAAAGTCTCCCATCTATCAAAGGAGGTCTAAGATACTTTCTTCAAAGAGCTGTCATGAGGGTGACTGAGTGACACCTGTGTGCGTGTGGGGCGTGGACCTCCTAAGCAACGGGCTGCGGCGGCACTGCAGGTGTTGGCTGTGCTCATGCCCAATCCAGTGGGTGCTACCTGGTCTCCTCCAGGGCCGGGTGGTATAGGTGCCTCCTGGGTCAGGAACACCAGGAAACCCCGTGTCGCCCTGTGCAACCTGATGGAGAGACTGGAGACCAGGAGTGGACAGAGCATGTTGGGAGGTGGCTGAGGCTGTGGGAGAGATGGACACAGAAAGCAGATGCAGGGAGGGTGGGGTCGCCCACTGGGGAGGCAACTTTCAGATGTGAGGCCAGGGAGGCCGCGGGAAGGAGGCAGCCCTGAGCCAGATCCGAATGGTGGGGAGACAGGAGCCACTGGGGTTTTGGAGGGAGCACGTTCTAGACCACCATGGCTCAGTCCCCACCTCCCTCAGACAGGGGTCCCTGCGGTCACCCAGGGACACCACCCGCCCAGGCTCACAGCGCCCCCTCTCCAGGGTGGACATCAGGCAGTGATGGGTAGGCAGGATAGTGAGTCACCTGGCACCTTGTGCCCTCTGAAGCCACCGTCCCAAGACCTGTGCCCCTGGGGACAAGGCTGTGACTGGCAGCTGTCCAGGCGAGGCTGCTCCTGGATTTGATTCCTCCTGGTGTTAATTGGCAGCAGGATCGGAAAGGGGAAAACAAAATAAAGTTCCAAAGCCCGGTTGTTCCTCACATTAACGCCCTGTATCCTGGAGCAGGCTGGGGGCCCAGCTGGGAGGGGACACCTCCTCTTCTCATTAAATCACATTATGGGCACCGAGAGTGGCTTCCTGCTGCTCATCAACAGGCTGCTGCCCATTTTAATTTCTTGACCAAACACCAGTCTCTTCTGGGAATTTCCGAAATTAGAAGAAATTGAGCTCGTTGAGCTCAGAGCAGCGAGAAGAGAAGTTCCTGGTCCCCGCTTTCTGGCTTCCATCCTCCTGCCAGGCCAAGGAGAGGACGGCACTAGTGTTGGGAGGACTTGCCAGGGGACCTCACATCCCTTTGTTCCTTGGCCTCCATCTCTGGAGGCTGGAGCGCCCACCGTCGTCTCTGCCACCTCAGCACAGGGACACCTGTGCACACTTTTCCCACTCCTCCTGCTTCCAGGCAGCATTCCCAGCTGCCAAAGGTACATTCAGGGTGATTTCCTCCTGCCAGTCCTGCTGCCAACAGGTCCGAGAGTCCAGCACAGGGCAGTCAGTTCACCAGCCACTTCCATGTGCCCGGAATCTGTCGACTCAGGGACAGCTGGACTGCTGACGCTGCACTATCCTCCACCACCTCTGATGACCTGACCTTATTGGGGGAGGTCAGGAGGGGAGGCCAGAAGGGGAGGCCAGAAGGGAGGCCAAGAGTAGCTTGCCATCCTCCTCTGTTTAACCAGACTGTGGAGAACAGGAAACAGGAGGCCAGGGCAGATATCAAAGGCCAGAGGTGCTCAAATCACAAAGAGGCACGGCCTCTGAGTGCCTGTGCTGGGGCATCCAGTGACCTTGTCCAGCACGAGGGCCACCAGGTGGGCATGGCAGAAAAGCCACATCTGACATCCTGACTGTGAACACTGATGGCCCCTCAGGAGCTCAGGAATGCCCAGGCCAGTGCAAGCCAGGGTCAGAGAGGTGGCCCGATGTCACCCTGACCTGTGAATGCACTTCAGTGAAGCCTTTCTAACCAGGAGCATCTGTCTTGGAGTCTGTTGTCCCCAGGGCTCCTGGACGATGACTGCATCAGCTGGGGCCGCGCCCCAGGCCCTGCAGAGGGCCCTTGCAGGGCCCCACCTCCCCCACTGCACCCCTCCAGACCCAGTTTTCCAGATTCAGAGTCTTGCAGGTCGGAGGACCTGGGGGCCCTTGTTTAGCAAGGTGGGTGGGTGGGGTTCTCCTGCGAGGCCATCCTTGTGAATGGGGAGCCAGCCCTGACTTGAATGTCACTGGCAGGAGATCCAGCACCGAGTAGCACACAAGGCAGCGCCGTCCAGCGCTCCTGACCTTCCCTCCTGCCCTCCCCCAGGGCGGCACAGCTCTTGGAGCCTGTCACTCACATTGGCACAACTGGAACACAGCCAGCCCTTGGAGCTGTGAGGGCCCCTAACTTGTCCTGAGTAAAGATGACATTTCTCCAAGTTTCAGTGTCCAACTGCTGACGTACAAAATATCTTAAGTCATACACCCACTTTTAAGATAGTTCTACATGCAATACGTGTTTTAAAAATCTTAAGTGCTTTACCAAACCCGATTTCACAGTGGCATTTCTTGGCATGACGCTAATGACATTATCATAAAAAACGAGATGCCCTGAAGTCTATGTGAGGAAAGTCCTGCATAAATAACAACACATGACAGTTCAAGGAAACCGAGTGAGACCCGCCCATCACTCCTTCCTCGGCACTAACACACCCTGGAGGATGGCGGAGTCGCTCAGCTCTTCACATCCCTACAAACAACTGGATTCTCCCAACAGCAGAAGCACCCAAGTAAGGCCAGGCCGAGCTCAGCCAGGTTGGCTCTGCTCCCACACGCAGAGGACAACTGCGAACAGCACCTGTTAGAGTGGGAGAGTTTTCCCTGCCTTTTCATCTACAGGGACAGAGTGAATGCTGGCGCCGGTGTGGTGGTCAAGGGCCAGCCTGGGGACTCCCTCAGCGACAGCTGAGCCAGACGTGGGGTGGGGTGGAGGCCTCAGAGGGCAGGAGAGACGTTCAACAGGCGAGGCACGTCCACCCAGCAGCAGAGTCCACATGGGTGCTGCTGGGAGGAGGGCAGGAGCCTGGTGACGCCACGACCATGCGGGACTCTGACGCACTAATGAAAACCTGAGAACAAAGGGCCTGCAGAAGTCTGGCCAGGACTAAAAGAAAGAGAGGAAATGCCCTCCAGCTGACCGGTGCCAGCCACTACCTCTGGCCAGGGGAAAGAGCCGGCTAACCACCACTGCCCTTCAGCCAGCCGGTGGCCAGGCCCAGGCAGGGCCACAGTGCAGGGGCTGCGTGGGGTCCCCCTCCTGCCTCTGGTCCTTGGCAGTGCCCCTGTCCACTTGGTTGAGCCCAACTGGAAGCAGAAGGCAAAGGCCCCCTGGTTGCCCCTGGACAGAGAAAGGCGTCTGGCACATCTGAGAAAGAAGTGGGGCAGCAGGGGGCAGAGTTCCCGCTTGTGCCTGTTCTCTGGCGGCCTGCACCAACACCTGGCCCTAGAAGGAAGCTCGCCACCCCCATGGCCTGGGTGATGCTGCAGCCACCACCCCTGCTCCCCGTTGCTCCCTGCACCTGCTGGCTCCTCCCTGCCTGGGGTTGGAGCCAGGTATCACCTCCTCAGAGCTGCAGGTGATGCTGCTGCCAAAGACCACACAGCAGGGGGACAGCAGGCCGTGGCCGGCATGCGCCAGAACAGCTGTGGGCTTGGAAGCCCGCCTCCCATGCCAGAGAGCGCTGGGCAATGCTGGGCAGACCCTGTTGGGGCAACACATGCCTGAATCTGTCCCAAGAGAACTTCACACTAGACTTAAAAGGGTGCAGGCAAAGCTGTCAAATTCCGTCAGTAAGGGCAGCATGAGAGGAACTGGACATCCGAATGTCCCTCATCTATCAGCAGACACTTGGTGTTCAAGTCGATGGCCACCTGTTGGTAAGATGGTGTGCACAGCTCTCGGGGGTGGGCAGTAGAGAGAGAGGGCACCACGTAGCACACCCGAAGCATGCGCAAACAATTCGATTTCACTTTGTATATACAGTGCACATGTGTGTGTATCCATGAGCATGTGCATAGGTACTGTATATGTGCCTGTGTAGATGTGGTATGTTGTGTACATGTGTGTACCCATGTGGATGTGGGTACACGGGGACACGTGTGTGCATGCCAATGTATAGATGTGTGTGTATACTCACGTGTCTGCACACTCAGGTGTGCACATGCATGCATATAGACATGTGTGTGCTGTGTGCGTGGGTGTGTGTGCACACGTGCCTGCCTATTCCCTCGGACAGTTGCACTGTGTTCCCAGCTGGTGGGACCCTCCCTCCCTTCCACCACGGGAACACATCTGCCAACCAAGGGGAGCCATGACGTGGGTGCTGACAAGGCGGGTGTCAACAGCACACTCATTCTGCACACTGGCGCAGTCAGGAAGTGGTCAGGGCGGGGAAGAAGAAGTGGCCATTGTGTGAGCGCTTTGGACACGGAGCTCAGCAGGGCAGGTGTGGTGCGGGCGCCTGGAGACCACCAGAGCAAGAGACTCAGTTGGACCTCAAACTAAAGGTGCCAAATATTTGAAGCTCCCAAAGACACAGCTGCAGAAACCCAGAGGTCAAACATTTAAGGAGGCATAAAATGCGAACCTTTCAATAATTATTTAAATACATGTTAATAAGGGCTAAGGCATGGTCAGAGTGTGCCCATTAAAGTATTAGAAACAGGAGAACTGGGCAGCATGGCTTGGGCTCCAGGCAAAGCTGCCTTTGGGTGGGAATTCCCCGGATGGGATCCTACTGCGGCGCTGGTGCTACCACTCTGAGCAGTTCGCCTAACTTGGCTGGAGTGTCACCTCCCATTTTAAAACAAACAGGGTGCAGCAGTGGGACAGACTGAGCAAGCCCAGGAGGGCACTTGTGCATTCTGGAGGAAATACAGAATGCCATTTCCATCATTTCTCTCCCCCAAGCAAGGAAAGTGGGGAGAAAAGAAAGAAACCCCGTCCACGCCCGCTCGCGGGATGCCTGCGACACCTAGGTTGTGTTTATTACAACTTCGACTTCCAAAGTAAAGAAACAGTGATTTCAGGGTGCATTGTTGCCTACATTTTTGAGGATGTTTTGGGCTTTTCATGTCCTTTGAAGTCGTGTCACCTAATTATGCCCCTTTCATCCTCGCCTGCCCCAGTCAGACAGGCCAGGCCCCTCCACAGCAATGGACGATGACTGAGGGTTTCCACACTCCAGCTGGTGCAGGGAGAGGCTGGGTATTTGTGAATACCTGAATAAACTCCTTTAATCCAAAAACAAACTCCTCCTGAAAGAAACGACCTCAAAAGCCTTTCATGGTGTGTTCTGCAACTCGCCGGCTCCTGGTTTCTTTGGCCCTTTGCTGAGCTTCCTGTACTAATGGTCCCTGAATGCATTCCCAGTTGTGGCTTACTGGTCTACCCTGGTCCCAGGTGTTAAAGGGGAAGAAGGAAAAAGCAACAGCGGATGCTCATAGGTGCTGCCAGGACTGAACGGGCGAAGCCCAAAGGAAGTACACGTGGGTGCGAGTGTTATGTTCTTTCTAGGGTTCTTCAAAGAAATGCATCCCTGGGTAATGTTTTCAAAACCAAGTTCCAGGCACACAGAGGCCACGTATGGGTGTGGCTTCTGCCAAGTTGAAAGCAGATGGCTTGGATTAGCACTGGAAGTTCATAATTTGCTTCTGGAAGATTCGCAACTTGTACCAAAAAGAAGGGTCCATGATTGAGATTGAGAAGGTTCACCACAGCCCTGACTTTGGGGCTCTGACACACGGGCCAGAGGTCAGCAGATGCCCTGGACTTGGAGCCACAGACATAGGATGAGAAAACTCACTCGCTTACTAGCTGTGTCAGCTGACTGAAATGGCTACCTCCCTGCCAGCCTCGGCGTCCACCCTCCATGCCCAGGCTTACCTTGCCTGGTCCAGAGAGGTTCCTCCCACAGAAAACCAGCGCCCAAGCATGTTGAGGAGAAAGAAAGGCTCAGTCAGTGCCGAGAGGGAGCTGGGCTCACGGTCAGCTTCCCCTCTCCAGGACTAGAGGGCCATAGGCACAGGAGAGGAATTACAAGAGACAGGGACGGGATGCCAAAGGGAGGAGGGGTCAGGTCTTTGCTGGGAAAGGTGCAGAACTTCCAGGAATGCTGTGCCACTTTTTGTCTTTCCTACTCTCGTGTTTCCATCACGGTGGCTGGTAGGGGTCTTCAGCCTCAAGGTGGGTGAGTGCAGGGAGACTAGGCAAGTCCAGGTCAAGTTAGCCCTGGATTACAGTTCTGGATGGGACAGAGTGACCAACATGTCCACATGCAGAGCCGAGTAGAATCTGACTCAAAGGCTAAGGTGACGAAGGGGACAGACACAATAGGAAGGCAGAAATGCCAGGCCTCTTCATCCCAGGTCAGCCACCAGGCCACCTGCAGCCCTGAGACAGGAGTCAGTGTCTTCAGCAGAAGCAGCTTTCAGATCCTCAAGGAGTAACCTAGGCCACCGTTATCATCAGAGCCAGCGGGAGACTTGATGCATTGCCCGACTGCGTGACCTTGGAGATGAGCAGCTTTGAGTCACTTCAGAGCAGGTAAGCCGGAGGGGGTTTTAGGTTCTTCCTGGGTAACCAGCTGTCCTTATCTGAGGCAGTAGGGCGTGGGGCTCCCAGAGTCCTGCCTGGATGGACAGCCAGTGATCCCTGACCAGGTCTCCCTGATGCTGGTGCTGCAGAACAAATTTCCCAGAACCCCAGCATGTGGGTTTCCTTCATGATCCTGTGGGTCAGGAGTGCAGGCAGGGCTCCCTGGGAGGTCATAAGCTGGGTCTCTCTGAGGAGCAATCAGCAACATCTTCAGCGGGGCAGCCTCAGGCCTCACCGGGCTGGACATGCAGGTGTCTCACTCACCAGGATGGTGCTGGGGCCTCTGCAAGGGAACCACAGGGTCCTCCCCAGCCAGGTGGTCTCAGGGGGCAGACCCCTCACTTGGTGACTGTTCTCCTCCAGAGCAAGGGCTTCCAGAGAATTGGATGGGAACAGCGTGCTGGATGGTGCTCCAAGGCCTCCAAATTCAAGGACAGAGACTCAAACACAAGGTTGATGAAGGAGAGGGGAGGCCCGCTGTGGACTGGCACTCAGGTACAAGGTAAGGCCGTAGACCCTGGCAAAGCTGTCTGCCTCCAGGTCCTAGAAACAGCTGGAAATAACCAGAGTGGAGGCCGCCTGCAGGGCCCTCCAGCTGGTGGAGGAAACGCTGCGGAAGGAGGGCGGGAGCCGGTGCTCTTTCCTTTAGCGCTGGGTTGAGAGATGACATGAGCCACAAGCTGACACGAGTCAGCCCTGGCAAATCCAGATAAGGACACAGCTGCTGCCCATGAGGACTCCTCTGACCCGCCAGGAACTTCCCCGCTGGTGTCCAGGACCTGTTTTCCGTGGGCACTGATTCCTGGACTCCCACACGCATGGGGTCATGAGGTACGCACCCCGTGTCTGCTGACTCCGCCTGTCACAGTGATTCTGAGACCCTCCCTGGTGGGCGCTTGAGGCTGCTCATGCTGGTGATGGCCAGGCAGTGGTCCCTCCAGTGCACCGACATCCCCATGTTGACAAATATGTGAGCCGTTTACAGTTTGAGGCGAACATCTGCTTTCGTTTCTCTTGAGTAAATACCTAGGAGTGGGGCGGCTGCGTGCAGTGGGTGTGTATGTTCAATGTTTTAAGAAACTGCCAAGCTGTTTTCCAAAGTGGCTGTGCTGACTTCTACCTTCAGCTCTGACTTGGAGAAACCTTGGAGCCACTCCCCTTCTAACAAGAAAAACCCTGAATGACCTGAAAATCAACAACTTTTTTTGGACAGGGCTGAGAACTGAAGCTTCAAAGGAAATGACCAGAGTCACAAATGAGATCCTCTGACTTTGAGCAGAAGATGTAGAGCCTGAGCTGGCACGTTGGTGGCCACCTGCTGGAGGCTGCACATGGACAGTGGGAGAAGGAGGCCCACACCTTCAGGGTCTCCTCACAGGGAGAAGCTGAGGAACACGCCCCCTGACCCTCCAGGGTTAGGCGCTGGGGAGAGAAGTAAACTGAAAGGTGCCCAACCCGGGCTCTGCACCAGGACAGACCCTCCAGAATGGGAGGGGCCAGCAGGGCGAGGGCAGTGACTCCAGCCCTGTTGCCCTTCTTGTTCAGCCTATGCAGGGCAATAAGAAACGCTTGTGGGGGTTACGAGCAGGACACATGCTTATTAGAAGACTGAGATTTAACCCTGAATGCATCAACACCGCACTTCCTGAACCTTCCTGCAGCACCAACAGGATCCAGCACATGGTGGACGCAACCTGCAGAGGAGCAAGGAGCCGAGGCAGATGCCACCTGGGGAGGAGAACTCAGGGAGGCTCCTAGACCAGGGTGGGATCACACTCAGGGACTGGGGAGTGGAAGTCTGCGCCTGCGGTTCTGTGACTGTGAGCTCACTCCCACATGTGTGTGGTGTGAATCTGCTGTCCTTGTTGCTCAGACACCTTTCCTGGAAAAGCCTGGATCACTCCTGCAGCCTTGGCCATGTTGGTGTCAGTGTGCGTGTGCATCTGCTTCTGGACTCTGGCTCCTGGACTCTGCTCTGCTCCCCTGACCTGTCTTGGGTCTCGACACCAGTTCCACAGGTGGCGAATCCTGTTGCTTCATCATCCTGAAGTTCAGCCTTGCGAGTTCTCTGGCTTCAACTCTTTTCTACTTCACTGGGTCCTTTTCATCCCTATGTAAGTATTAGAATCAGTTTCGTGCCATTTATCAGGTACGTAGATCCACACAGCCAGCGTCTCCAGCAAAACACACCTACTCGTGACCCCAGAGAGCTCTCCGTGCCCCCTACACATCTCCCCTCTCGGCCACAACTTCTTGGACCCACTCATTTGTTATTCATCTCCACAATTTTGTCACATTAACAATATACAAATAAAACCCTGGATGCAAGCTGGCTCCTGCATAGTGGTTACTGGCCAGGCAGGCAGAACTTTCCCTCCCTGGGCTTCCCTCCAGCCCCACTCTGCTCGGGCGGTAGATGCCAGTCCAGACGCCATCTGCTGTGTTCCCCGCGTGTCAGCCAAGGGTGAGCCTCCCCGACTTGCACTTGGAACACAGACGTTTGGAAAGCCTGGGGTAGCCACCCTCTACCTGACACATGCCCTCTGTGGCCACCCTGCCCTCTGCCCAGCTCCTGGGTCCCAGCACCAAGGAGTCCTTCTTAGGGCTCCGCAGTGGGGTGAACCGGGCGAACACATCTTTCCCAGTCTGTGCCCAGCACGGGCACCACCGCCATGGGGAAGAGGCCCTGTCCACTTCTGGATCAGCAGTCTGGGCTTTGGAATGTCCACCGATGGATAAAATCAGAACAGTTTTTTTCCTTATAAAAAAAGAAGACAATTTCAGAGACGCAGCCTGAAGAAGAAAACAACTCCTTAGCTTTTTCTCTGAAATGACATCAGCGGCCACCACAAATCCCAGGCAGCCCCTCTGCTTTCAGGCCAGCAGGATGTATCATTTCCCCTCTGAAGTACCCACAGCATCGTCCCTGCTCCCAGCCAGCTTGGAGCGGCCCCCTGTGGGAAGCTACACTTTCCTTCCCAGGCTGCAGGAGGGCCTTGCATCAGACACGCCAGAGTCCCAGAGTGGGCTGAGCTGGAGCCCAGGCTGGGGCCGCTTATGGGCAGGGCTTTGTCAGTTCTGACCCCCACCCAGAGCCCTGTTTCCAAAGTGCCCGGCATGGACCTCCAGTCTTGGGTCTCACCTGGCACCAGCTGTCCCTGGGTTGCAGCCCATACACAGGTCCGGTGGCCCCGTCTCTTCCCGCACACCCCAGCCAAGCTCCTCCTGGCCCTTGGTCCACAGGCCTCCCACCCACACACACAGCCCTTTGTGGGCTGATGCTGTGGGTTCACTCGGAAACGTTTTACATGAGTTTTTGTTCAAGAGAAGACAGAGCTCAATTGCATTAAATTGGTTTATCATCACATAAAAATAAATGTATAAAAAATGACCAGAGAGAAATACAATGGCATATTACTAACAATCTGGCTGTCTGTGGCTGATGGATTATTTTTTTTAATTCCTTCTACTTATGTAAATTTTCTAAATTTTACTTTTATAACAGAAAAACATTATTTATGAAAAACCACCAAACGATTCTTGTCTCTGAGCCAGGGAAGCTACTTGAGAATGGAGAGTCAGCTTTTATGGAGAGCTGGAAGCCCCCAGGGACTTATTCCTTTGAAGAGTCACTTTTTAAAAACTCAGAAAACATCTGCATGCTTGAAACCTCTGTTCCTCTGGGATTGTTCTTTCTTCATTAGTTAAAGTGATTTACTGAGTCATAGGAAATTTCACTGCTGGGCCAAAAAATGATTCCATTTCCCAGGCATGCACCAAGAGTTCCCCCTAGCCCAGCTCCTGCCTGACCAAGCCACTTTGTCCCTGCTGTGGGGGACTCGGGGACCCAGGTCACTCATTCATTCAGCACCATGGGCTGAGCTTCTACTACGTGCCAGGCGCCATCAGGGGTGCGGGGGATACAGTGGTGTAGAGAACAGCGGATGTCTCCCGCCAACATGGAGGAGGACACAGGACACTCAGGACGCTCAGGGGATGCAGCCCTAGCGGGAGCTGTGAAAGATACTCAGGGGTGGGTGTCGGGGAGGGTGTGACCAGCTGCACTGTGCCCAAATTCATGCATTCGAGTCCTAACCACCCCCCTTGCCCCAGAATGTGACTCTGTTTGGAAACAGGGCCATTGCATCCTAGATGGACAAAATGCTGTAGGACCAGGTCTCACAAACGGGATGCTGGACATCTGCTGACACAGAGGAAGTGACATGAGGATGGAGGCAGAGATGGTGGCTCTAGGAGTGAGCACCACAGATGGCGTCGGCCAGTGGCACCTGAGCAAGAGCCTTCGGCAGGCCGGCCCTCCTGCCCCCCCAGAGCACCTACCCTGGTCCTGTTGACCTCAGGCTCCAGCTCCAGCCCTCAGGACAGGGATTTCTGTTGTTTGACCCCCTCCCCGCCCTGCCCATCTGCAGGTCTCAGTGTGGCAGCCTGGGGACCCGAGTCTAGTGGGTGTCAGAGGGGAGGCACCTGTGAACTGGCAGCTAAACCCCACACCTGGGACCCAGGGACCAGGGCCACACAGATCATCAGGAGGGCAGAGAGCATGACCCTTTCAAAGGCAGCTGACCCCGACTCGCAGCCCAAGATGGGCCCACAAGCCTTCAATTCACTAACCCTCCCTGGTGTACAGGATGCAGTGCAGTGCAGACCAGACCAGCCAAAGGCCTGGGCCAGCTGAAATGCCTCTAGAGCCGCCTACTCGGGGGAAAGCAGGAGGCGCTGGCCTGGCCCGGGGGGCACCTCTCCCTGTGGACACCTCTCCCTGTGTGGACCTTGCCTGACACACAGTCGCATGCCCTTCTGAGGCCAGAAAGGGGACCTCGGCCACCTGAGCCTGCCCTGGAGCCACCTCCCCTCCTGACCTCCAAGGCCTCACAGAGTGGGTGGCAGGGGAAGTGGTCCCCACAGTGAACTCACTGAGGATCCACTGAGCTGCCCGAGTGCCAGGGGCAGGACTGAGGACAGGCAGAGCAGAACCCTGTTTTCGGAGACCAAGGCTTCTCTGACGGCTGCCTGCCGGCCACACTGGGCTCAGCAACAGAGCCAGGCGAGGTCCCCTCGGACACTGGTTCACTCCCTCCCTCGCTGTTCCTGACAATCCTCTATGTGCCAGGAAACTAAAAGTAAGTGAGGCCTAAACAGCTAGCCAGGGAAAGACTCAGTAGAAAAGTAAAACTCCAGGGACAGGTGCAGGCCTGTGTTCCCAGCACCTGGGAGGCTGAGGCAGGAGGGTCTCAAGTTTGAGGCCAGGTGGGCAGTGTAGCAAGACCCTCAGCAATATAGGGAGACCCTGTCTTAAAATAAAACTTAGAAGGGGCTGGGGATGTGGCTTATGGTAAAGCACCCCGGGTGAAAAGGCCCAGCACCTCTGTGAACAGCACAGTATGTTCCACACTAGAAGAAAACACAGGTACTTCAGAATGTGGGGGACAGAGAGACGGAGCTGGGATGAGAGCTCAGGGAGACTGAGAAGCCGGTGCTGGGGATGAAGGTGGTCCCAGGTCCCGGGGCCTCGAGGGGAGGGTTTGGAGGAGCCTATGGCCAGTGTGAGGAGAGCAGGGCAGAGCTGAGAACAGACGTGGGGGCAGTACTGCCAGCAGCCAGGTCTGGAGAGCCTGCTGTGACCTGGTGATGCCATGGTTCCTCACTGAGTACCTACTGTATGCCAGGCACTGAGGACACAAGAATAAAACAGTGAAAGCCCTGCCTCTCGGGAGCTGCTCTCTCCAGCATTGGAGGCAGCCAGGAGCATGGGTTTCCAAGTATGAGAGGCGGGTGTCAGAACACAGTGCAGGGACAATGCAGGAGAGGGGACGGGGCAGAGAGGGTCTCACTGAGAAGATGACTGAAGAAGGGATTGGGGAGCAGGTGGTGCGGCTGCCAGGACAAGCCCATCGAGGCCCAGGGGAGGTGCACACCCCTAGGCAGAGGCAGGGAAATGGGAGAGTGGCCACGTCAGGGCCAGCTGAAAGGCAAGCTCCAGTGGCAGAGCCCAGTGCAGAGGATGGGCAGAGGTGGCTGCTGCATGAACAGAGGAGGCAGCCTGGCCCCTCGGGTGGACGAGTCTCTGGGTTGGGAGCAGATCTGGGGCAGGGGCAAGAGCAGGGAGCACCTGGGACACCAGCTCCTGGAGAAGCACCTCCAGCAGACTCTGTGTCCTCAGGAGGGAGAAAGGGGAGTGTGGGCAGGAGGGGCAGGAGGGAAAGAAGGACAAATGGATGGTGAGAGAAGAAGTGAGAGGAAGGTTGAGGGAGGCAGGGAGGGGGAAGGAGAGAGGAAAGGAGGGAGGGAGGGAGGGGGAAAGAGGGAGGGAAAGAGGGAGGGAGGGAAGGAGGGAGGGAGGCAGAAAGACAGGCAGGCAAGGAGGAATGGAATGTGTGAATGGGGACAGCCACAGGGCACCTGAGGCCAGGGTTGGCTCACAGCTGGTAGCAGTGATGGCAGCTGCAGGGACACAGGGCACAGCTGGGCAGCCTATACATTGCAGCTTGGATGTCAGAAGGCCGACGTAGTCTTGCTGGACTGGATGAAGGTGTGGGCAGCCAATGCCTCCTGGAGGCTCCAGGCCCACGGTCTCCTGTTTCCCTGCCCAGTGACTGCCCACATGGTTTGGCAGTGACCCTGCTGCCCACCCTCAGGTAAACCACTCCCTCTGCACCAACATTCACCTCCTCTGACTCTGCCCTCCCACCCCCTAACCAGACCCTGAAGGCTACAGGGTACGCAAGGACTGATCCTGGGTGAGTGCCCCTTCAAGATACTTAGCTCAGTCCCCTCTGACATCTCCCTGTGCTGTGAGTGGTTCTCAGATCTGGGGATAGGTTGTGGATGTCTTTGGGGTAGTTACTCAGCTAACCATGGGTGCCATGGCCAAGTCTTCCCAGTCTGTTACCATGGTGGCCATCCCCACTTTCCATGATGAAACTGGGCTCAGAGAGGGTGGTAATTTGCAGTGATCGCACAGCTGGTACTCTTGCCCCACACCTGGACAGCCCAGTGCCTCCATGTGGCAATACAGGAAAGGCGCAGGCATGCATCCACTCGTCCATCAAACCCAGACCAACCCAGCTCTCCAAAGGCCCTTCAGCTCTGAAACCATCGCGTTAGGAAGACACACCAACAGAGGAAGATGCACCCCTTTGGTAGTCCCGGTCACCCCAAGAAATCAGAATGGAGTGCTTGTAGCTCTCAGAGGGTCCCCAGGGGCAGTTTCTTGACCTCGCCAACATTGCCTCAAACTGGGCTGGAGGCGGCGCTGCTGCAAGAACCCATCAGCCCTGTGGCATCAGGTGAAGGAAGTGGCCGCCCTCCTGTAGGACATCAGCCCAGCCTCCTTCAGTTTTATTTGGGGAACAGAAAATACTCCTTTCTTGGGTCAGTCCTGTGGGTGGCTATTGCTTTAAGAGGAAAGGGGAAGCGTGGTCCAGGCAGGGTAACTGCAGCAATAGAGAAGCAATCTGTGTCATTGTTGTGGAGACAGAAGCAGCGGGACCTGAGCCCAGGGCAGGGAGATGTCAGCACACTGCCCTCCAGCTTGAGGTCCATCTGCCTGGGGACCCGGGAACCACATGCTTCCTGCTGGGCTCCTCGGGTGGGCACCAGGCTGCTGTCCTTCCCTTTCCTAGGGACAGCTCCATGCAGGGCCAGCCCCACCTCTCCACAACCTGTGGCCCTGAAGCAGCTCTGTGTGAGCTGGGCACAGGGCCCTGATGGCCTCGAGGACAGCAAGGCCCCATCCTCTCCCAGAGCTCCCCGTGCCGGTCAGGGACCATGGCACTGCACTTGAACTGTCCCGGATTCCAGGGCTGACCTTGGTTCCCAGCCCCATTGTGCTGCCCCTTCTTTGCCACAGAAAAACTTGAGGAACGAGCAAAGCCCGTGGCTTCCGAGTGGGGAGCAAGTGTCCAGAAAGGACCTGGGATTGAGACCAGAGGGAACAAGAGCAGAGGTTTGGGGTGCTCTCAGCTCTCCGGGCACCAGCTCAACAGCCCAGCTCTGCTGGGACTGTCCCCATGCAGGACGACATCCTCCTGCTGTTGGCCATGATCCCTTCAAAAGGTTTTGCTTGGGAAGGTTGCATGGCGGGCCTGAGGGATCCCACTTCCCAGGAAGGGAAGGTGAGGTTGGGAGAGGCGGGTCAGTGGGTGGGTCACGTCCACACAGGACAGCTGGTATGCATGCCCTGCTGCTCGGGCCAGCCCTGTGGCCCAACCTGGGGAGAGTTTCATGGAGAGAGGAGGCCCAGCCCAGCTGAGGACACCCCCGCAGGGTTTCCAACATCAGCAGGATCACTGTGACCAGATCCGGGTGAGCCTGACCCCTGTTCCCAGCACAGTGTCCCGGTTAGAATTCCAGTGCATTGGCTGTAATGTGGCAGCTTCTGGAGAGGCAGAGGGGCCGGCTCCGCCTGGGATTCCTGGGAGAAGACAAGCCGGAGGGCTTTCCTCGTCTCCCTCCACCTAGAGCTGGAGACCCTGCTGCCATCTCTCAGGGCTCTCGAGAGCGTCCCAGGCTTCTCCCTGCACATCAGCCTCTCCCGCTAAGTGTGCAGCTGGTGGGGCTGGGCCGCCAGCTCGGAGCTCCAGACGAGGCCCGTGAGCTTGCTGGAATGACACGAGGCCAGGGATTAGCAGGTTTTAGGGACTCCAAACAGCTGCAGGGTGAGATGGAAGAGCCACAGCTGCCTGTGTGTAGATGGACGTGAGAGGGACCCAGGGCCTCCAGGTGGCTGTGTGGCCACCAGCAGCTGGCTGGACTCTGAGCACCCTGAGCCACGGGATCTGTAGGTCACTCACTGCCCAGCAGAGATGCGGCTGGCTGCATGCTGAAGTGTCTCCTGCTGGCAGGAAGGTGTGGGGGGACACCCAGGCCCTGCCCTGGTCATGCCGACTCTCCAGTTGTAGAGAAATACCACAGAGAAGGAGCGAGATGGTAATGGTTCCAGGAAAAGCTTCGAGTGACATCTGCAGCAAGCGGTGACCTTGAGAGACCCCTCCAGATTGCTAATACTCAAGCCCACCCTGAGATCCGAGGAAGCAAATGCACAGAGCTCAGGGGCACAAAGTATCAGGTGTGGCAAGCACTGGGTGTGCGAAGACCTTGGGGCAGAGAGTACCAGATCCTAGGACAGCAAATGAGAAAACCCAGCCTTGCTGAGAGCTGGTCAAGGCTCTGTGAACACTCTCTCAGGGAGGAGGCAGGATCTGAATGCACAGAGTGCACAGAGCTGTGCAGGCATGCATGGCACACCTAGAGAAGGACTGCTGTGAGCAGGTTAAGGGCAGAAAGCTGCATGGAGGCTGCGGGTTCTGCCCTCGGCTCAGAGGCATGCTGGTGCCCGGTGTTCCCAGGGGACACGGGGCAAAGCACTCATATGCTCTTCCTCCATCCTGTGTCAGCTCACCTGAGCCTGCAAGTCCTGGCTGAGCAGTGTGGTTGTCCCTTCTGAAAGAGCCAGGGAGGTGACACCTGGGCCGAGGCCCATTTCCTGTCCTCTGTGATGCAGACAGGCCTCAAAACAAGAGCAGGTGCCCAGAGCTGGAAGAAAGAGCACAGGAAAATGAGCATGGAGTGTCCAGAAGGTGAAGCAAAGCACTTTGGTGTTTCTGATGTCTTGTGTGACTGGTCATTCAGCAATAGAGATGACAGCGGTGACAACCGTCCTGAGAACCTTGGGGTCGCATGCCCCTGTGTTGTCCTTTGTCCTCAGAAGTGAGCAGCTCCTTGGTTCCAGGCTGGGAGGATCTGGTCCAAAGCAGGAGGTGCAGGAACCAGCGCCCTCAGAACTGCCTCTCAACTCAGACAGGACTGAAGAGCCCACGGCAGGTCCCTGACAGCAGATCCAGGAATGGAGCTCAGCTCTTCCCACCCTCCACTCTCAGACTCAGTTCCTTCCTGAGTGGCTGCAAAGAGAAGCAGGTTTAAAGGAGCCTTGGAGGGTTACTCAAGCTGGCTATCACACCCGGCCGTCTCACTCACCTCCCCTGGGGAGGGCTCCTCCAGGCACAGCACACAGGATCGCTGTCCAGGCTACCCCACCCTCTCCTGGCAAAATGTCTCCTCCTGAATTGAGGGACTTCCCAATTGCAACCATGACTTCAGAGGGCCTTTGCCAGGAATAGAAGCCCATCCTACAGTAGTCACCCACAAGCAGGCATGGCTGCTGCCTCTCTCATGCCAACTGCCACCAGCAAGCGGCACCTGCCTCAAGGTTCCAGACAGTACAGAGTGAGTGAGTGGTTGGAGGTGTCTGTGGCAAGTGGGAGGGTGAGCTGGAGTCTCCCCTGTGATAGACCCTGGGCTCCTTGGAGCCAAGACTTCAGTGGCCCCATGTAACTGGGAGCCACCATGACAGCCAACATTCACTGCACCTTTGGGGTACCACAGGTATGGTCCTTCACCAGAGAGGTGCATCTGTTATTGGCCTGTTTTCGCAGATTGAGAGGTGGAGGGACGGAGCCACTGGCCCAGCAAAGGTGGGGTGCATCCAGGGCTCTGCATCTGAGCTGCTGGCCTGGATTTCTGGGGAGTCAGAAGAAAGGCTGCTGGTTCCAAATGGACAGACCCAGGTCAGTTTCCAGTGCTGCTGTTTATCAGAGAGGCAAGTAGTTGAGGCTTCTCAAAGGACAACCAGTCCTACCCTGGATGCAGGGGGATATTAGCATTTCCATTTTATTACCTGGGGTTGACAGGACAGTGAGCTGCCCACAGTCACATAGTTTGGAAGAGAAGGAATGAGGACTAGGATGCAGGCCCTCATCTGCTGTGAGGGATGCTCTTCCCTCTGCTTTCCATGGGGAGGGGAATTTCACCATGCAGGACCAGGGCCAGGAAGTCAGAACCAGCCCCCAAAAGAAGCCAGAAACCCAAGCAACACCACCGATCCCCTTGAACACAGAGCCCCGAATGCACACCACTGCAGAGTCCCAAAATATGCTTCACTGTGTCCATGGTCGCCCAGTATCTCCAGTGTCTGTCAGAAAAGATACAGACAGCCTGGACCAGCCGCAGCACAGCTGTCAGATGGTGTTCCCAGTCCAACTGGAGAAAGGAATGGGCAAAGCCTCCAGAGATAGCCTATTCTCAGGAATCCACAGCCTGGGCAGTCTGCCTGGGCTGCTCAGGGTGGGAAGGGAAGCTCCATCTGACTCCATGCTCTTATCTGCCAACATGCTTGTCTCTGTCTCCAGCTGGTCTTCAGCCCCACAGGGAGGACCAAGCACACACGGGAGCCCACAGAGTCCCGCTTAACAGAGGATAGCAGCAGAATCTCAAGGTCTCTGCCTGACCTGTGGCCAAGTTCCATGAGGGCTGTCACAGGTTCCCTGCAGGAGGAGCTCAGCTGCCGGCTCCCCTGAGGGACGTCTGCCCTAACCCAGAGGGCCTGTGACCTGGAAGCCATCAGCAATATCCTGTTGTTTCCAAGTACCCGAAGCCTGTGTTTCCTTGCCCATCACCTCTGTCACTGCACCCACATCCTCAGCAGCCAGATGCTATGTCACAGGGAGTGTGGAGAAGAAGCTGAGACTGGAAGATGTTTGGGAGGGACTGTTGGAAGAGCTTGAAGGTTTGCCAGCTGGCCTAGAGAAGTGTTATGCAAGGAAATTTCAATCATCAAAGAGTTTTTAAGAAAAAGTCAAGATTTCTCACTTAGTTTTTAGATAATCCTGTTAACAGGCTAAAGAAATAATTAATTAGGAAAGATGGGGATAGAAAATAATGTAGGATCTTCTTGTAGTCCTGGTGAGCAGTGTTCACAATGTAAATACAGTAAGAGTTTCAGAGAAGGGATAAAGCTCTGACACCACCTTGGAAATCAGGATAGGTTCCTCATTCCCCTTGTTTGAAGATTAACACCTGAGTGATGTTGAGGCAAGCTGTTGTAGTCACCCTTTTCCCTGCTGTGATTAAAAGTTTCTACAAGAACAATTTTAGAGGAGGGGCTCCCAGGTTCAGAGGTCTAGTCTATAGACAGTTGCTTCCATGTCCCAGGGCTGCAGGTGAGGCAGATCATCATGGCACAAGAGTATGGCAGAGGGAAGCAGCTCACATGATGACCAGGAAGCAGAGAGAGACTCCATTTGCCAGATACCAAATATATACCCAAGGCACATCCCCAATGACCCCCTCCTCCATCAGACCCTGCCCACTCTCAGTTAGCTCTCAGGCAGGAATTCACTGCTTGGGTTAAGGTTCGTATCACCACATCACTTCTCCTGTGAACCTTCTTTTATTGTCTCACACATGCTTTGGGGGGATATCTCATGTCCAAACCATAACACAAGCATGGAAAACAACTTTTATTTTATGTTTTTTTTTTTTTTTTTTTTTTTTTTTTTTTTTTTTTTTTTTTTTAATGAAAGAGAACAGAGGTGGCAGACATATCCAGAGGGAAGTTTGAGCCCATAGCTGGGTGCCCATGCAGGTGGTGTGTCTTACTATTTATGGATCCATGTTTTCTCTCCCTTCCCACCTTTTCTTTCTTTGTGTACAGACTAATGTCAGGAAGCAGTCCAGGGGGTGATCACGTGTGTTGGAAAGTGCAGATCTGGGAGCTGTGAGCACCTGGTTTTGTGGGAAGTACAACAAGAGTGACCCATTTCTTGTTCATTTATAACCCACTCTTGTCTTTCTCACCTGATCATTTGCTCTCTTTTTTTCATCCCTGTCTCATTCCCCCTCTGAGGGAGCCCTTACTGCTGAAAGGTGAAATGGGCAAGGACTGCTCTGCCTGCTTCAGGTTGAGATGGAGTGACATGTGACAAGCATTTGGATTCCCTTTTAGAAATGTTGTGGGTGTGTTGATGGGTCTGAGGGATGAGTCTAGTTTGGACAAAACAGGTTGTAAAGTCATCTGGGAGGAGGGTGCTGTATGAGAGAAAGAAGAAAGCATGAGTTCTGGAATGAGGTCAATACAACAATAAATGTCCCAGCATCTGAACATGTCAGTGAACATAACAATGATGATGATGGTGATGATGATGATGATGATGGTGGTGGTAGAAACCAGCATATTTTTCACCATGAGATGCCAGATGACCAAGAACTAAGAAGTTGTTACCATGAAAAGGCCTGTGAGGATAATTGCCTCTAGTGGGAATGTAAATCTTTAAGGATATTTAAGTTGTCAGGAATGTAACCACAGCATTTAGTTTGTATAATGTCACAGATGCTCCCATAAGTTGTAGTTAAGATATCTAATGCCACCTGAATTTTGTAAAATACCTTTTTATTGGCATAAGCTCTATGTTTAATAGAGATCCCTTATTTCTGGCACTTAGGACTGGGTAATCATATTAGCAAAGACAAATCAAGTCTGTCTCTGTAGGAGGTTAGGAAGATTTAGAGGTCTCAAGTTCCCTACTGTCATGTATATCTAAGAGGAATAAACAGATTTGAAAATTAAGTTTAGAAAAGGCTTATGTGAGAAGTAGTGGAATGCAAATGGCAGCCTCTACCAGAGGCAGTTTCCAATTTAATTCACCAAGGGATCTGAGTTTACTCTTATGTCAACCCCAGGTTCTCTTTCTATCTAGAAGTTTAGTAGGTGTATTGCACAACTGGTGTATCTGCTTTAGAAAAAGAACTAGAAGAACACAGGTGAAACGTACCAGTAGCAAGATTGCAAATGCAGAATCAACCTGAATTCACAATCCTCTCTTTGGGAAACACACCTTGATAAACAGTGATCTTTGCATAACTCCCTTTGACCTTCAGGCCACCATCTCAGATTTTAAACCGATGTGCAATTTGGAAACTGCTTGTTGAAGGGAAAATAAATTGGAAGTTGTACAGTGGTTCCAAGGGTAATTACAAACACGAATTTCCATGTGACCCTAAGGAATTCCTCTTTCTTGCAGCAACAGTTTCCTATTTGTTCTAAGAGGATCAGAAGGGACAGCTAAACCTGGTTTTGAAGTCCATTGACTTCACAAGTGTTCACAAGGTGAAAGGAATTGAATCTTTACTACTCCCCTATCCTCATAAAGACAGCATTCCTTTGGAACTTTCATACAGAAAGTAGCCAAAAGTCAAAGATGGCTTAAGGCTTCATTTACCTAATGAAGACACTGTCATTGCATTTTAATTCACAAGTAAATAAAAATGGCAAAGTTTTCTCTATTTATTTACTTATTTTTTGCGATGCTGGGGATTGAACCCAGGGTCTTGTACTTGCTGACGATGACCTATTATAGTTTTACTTTAGATAGGTTGGAGACTGACAGAAATTAAGGCGGATTCCTTCTGTCCATCATCCCTTCCGACCCTGATGCCCCTCCTCCTCCTCCTCCTCCCCCTCCTCTCCCCTCTCCCCTCCTCCGGTGGTATCTCCCAGAGGGGCTCTTGCTCTACCTCCTCTCTCAACTTCTACCCTACTTCCTGAGGTGGTTTCTCCCATCAAAGATTGTACCACTCTGACTGCAAGTGTAATGCCAATTTTTTTGTCTCATTGTTGCTGGGGGTTTCGCCCAGGGGCGGACTCCCGTCTTCACCTCTCCATTTTCTCCCTGAGTAATTTCTTCACAGAGCGGATTGTGCCGCCCTGTTTTCTCCCCTCATTTCCCTGTGGTTTCTCCCATGACCCCTTCTTCTAAGTGTTTTTTCCTCGCTGGATTCGCTGTCTGCTGTATCCCTCGGGCAACTAGCTTTTTAACGTGTAAGGTAAAGTTCCAGATCCCATGTCCGGTACCTCCCTCCTCCCGGAAGCCTATCCAGATAAGGTGACAGTTCTGCGTTTTAGGTGACAATCCCAGTCTCATGTCATGGAACTTGGCTGGGGGCCGACTCGTACCCTCCGGAATAGAGAAGCTTCTAAGATGGCGGCCCACATAGAGAAGTACCACTGGGCGTGGCCATGTTTGCAGCCCGACAGCACCTCTTCTGGAAACTGAAATGTCTACAAAGAAGTGTCTGCGCCATGTTGACTGTTGGCTTAAGGTGGCAGCAAAGGTAATTCAGAGCATGCGCAGTACCAACAGTCCCCCCCATTTTACAAGTCAAACCAGAAGTGGAAGTGGTGCATGAAGGCTTTTTCGCTGCTGCTATTAGGAATATTTCCATATTTTAATGGCAAGAAGTCTCTGAGATGATTTTGGTTGGTCATGATTAGGGATTCTGTATAGTTAGTAATGTGAGCTGTGCAGTGGTAGTGACGGTTCTGGGTTCAGTGATGGAGCGAGGTGGCCATTGATGTTTGTCAGTGTCGGCGGGACCTCCTGTCAGTGATGGACCCTTTGAGATGAGTGATTGGGATTGGGGAGTCAGTGATGAGAGTCTGTGGTCAGTGATGGAGTCTGCAGTGTTAGCTGTGGGGGTCACTGAGTTCTTTGGTCAGCTTGCTTTCTAACCTGAGTTGAAAGTTCAGCTCACTAGTTTTCACTCTTCTTTAATACAGACTGACAACCTTTGGTGTGTAACATTTCTATTTTGTTTAAATCTGGTTTTCTGTAATTACTTATTTTTTCCTTTGACCCATGAGTTATTCAGAAGAGCGTTTTCTGTTTCAAATTGTGTCTCCAGGCAGTGCTTGGGTTGAAAAAACGTCATATGGTCTATGTCATGGTCAGTTTTCATAAATGTCACATGTTACATAAAACAATGTATGTTCTCTAATTGAATTGTTTTATACAAATTAAGCATATATTTTACATATGTATCTCATATCTCCTTACAAATTTTGTATGCTTAATTTCAGAAGGTAACTACTTACACCAGAAAGGTGGTTTGTCTTCTTGTCCTTCCTTTTGTTAGTTTCTGCTTTGTTATATATTTGAAACTATATTATTATGAAAACTTGTGTATTTTAATAATTAGATTATGAGTAAATAAAATGCATTATAGCAATTTAAGCTTCCACCAACAATTTATAAAATAATTATTTTCCCAAATGTTTTCCAGCACTGGATATTATTGCTTTTGAAAAGCTTTTACAATTCTGAAGGGAAATTATATTTGTTTTAATGCATATTTTCTGTTTGTTTCCTTTTCTGTGAATTTTTATATTCTTTGTCCAGGCTTTATTTAGTGATTGCTAGATGTTTTAACATTAGAAGTAAGCTATTATCACATAGTGAAAAAAATTGGTATCTTCCTTGCAATTTTTATGGTGTATTTAATATAATTAGTAAATATGTAATCAGAAATATCTGGGTTTATAGCTTCTGGGTTTCTTCTCATGTGTCAGTTACATTGAGCTCATGGCAATGTTATACAATACGTACTGCTAAAATATATTTTAATATTCTTTGGGGTTTAAAAATACATATATTTAGAAGTTTAGTCTTGTCGGAATTTGTCTACTGAATAGTATGTGATGGAGTTCTAGTTTGTTTTGTTCTAGGTGAATGGACTGTTATATTAGGACCATTGATACAATGTTTTGTGCACATTCAGTTGAATACTGTCGTGTCCCTCGCCCGCAAGAAAGCACGACACAGGAATCTTCCTTCAGCAGTTTAATCAGGACCTTAATATTATAAAACCATGGTTTTTCTTCTTCTTCCTCTTGAGCCGAATTCATACACTTTTATACTTTTGCAATAGCCAATCTACTCCTGCCACTTGGCCTATGTTCATAGGTGCTCCCACTTGCAACAGTTGGCTTAACCAAATATGGGCTTGTTTACCTAGAAAGCACTTCAGGAAACCAGCGCCATCTTATCATGGTGGTGAGGCGGCTCGCCACAGAATACCACTTTTGTCACATATACGGATCAATATTGTGTGGTGTATTTGTTGTTTTACTTGTTCTGATTAACATTTGTATATTGTTTTAATATTTGATAGCACATGGTATTTTTCTAACATTTATTGCATGATCTTTGTGTGCCAGAGAAGTGTTGAGTACTTTACAAGCATCAGGATAGGCATTTTCATCCTAATTTTTGAAATTAATACTGGAGTAACTGCATATTCTCTTAGCTAAAAGGTGGCAGAGCTGCAATTCAAAGCTGCAGGAATGTTACTCCAAATATCATGTTTTCCCCTATATTTTACCATCAGTAATGTCTGTCACATTTTGTTAGGCTTTATATCCTTCACAGCACTGCTTCCTTGATATGGTCCCTGAAAAAACAGTTTTAGTGTAATCTGGGCACTAGTTAGAAATGCAAATTATTGGGCCTTACCTTAAACCTACTAAATCAGAAACTGCAAGGGTGAGACTGAAAATTTTTAACTGTTTTAACAAGCCCTCCAGATGATTTGAATGTGTACTCAAGTTTGAGAACCACTGCTGTGTGGTTTCTAGCTCAGGAAGTGTTTAGGTAATGAATGTTGAATAACTGACTATGTGGACTTGATCTTTGTAGGTTTTGTGGTACCTCTGGGGAGGCCCTGGACCAGATCTTCCTTCAGACTCCAGGTCACCTTTTCCTAACAGCTCTACTTGAATTCACAAAGGAGCAGTAAGTCTCAGGTTCCTGAGAGAACAAGAGTTGCAACCCAGTGTGACCATGCCAACTAATTGAATCTCACCTCGGAAACTCACAACTCTGGCTCCAGAGAATCATGACAGCTCATGTGAGGTAAGAAGGAGGCATCGTGAGGGTGGAAATTCATTCCAGGAATGGATATTTCTGTCTGTAACCAGAGCATCAGAGCAGAGGCAGATAGGCTGCAAGAATCGGCCAGACACTTCAGTTTGCTGTTCTTGAAACAAATTTTCATCTGTCAGTCATGAGCAAACATAGGTGATATCTCCATCTCTAGAGGCCAACTGTGTGCCAGTGGAAAGGTGGGCTATCAAGGGAGATTGTTTATTTTGTCATCACACTGTATTGATTGATCCTTCATCTGTGGATAAATTTCCTGGTTAGAAATCACTTCTGTATGGGATTTTGAAGGCATTTCTCCATTTATTCCCAAACTGCCTCTCCCAGCACAAATATTTTCCCTATTCTGTTTTTGAAATTTCTGTTTTTCAGATATCGGTTCTCTGTTTTTTCCCTCCACTGTTTTCTATTTGTTTGTTGCTTGTCTTTCTGGAAAACTTTATCAACTTTGTCCCCCAGCCCTTCTGTTGAGCTTCTTGTTAGTGCTATCAACATTTAATTCCAAGCTTTAATTTTCAAAAACTTCAGTTTGTATTCTAAATATTCATTTTTATTAGTACACAGTTCTTATTTCAGGAATGTAATATCTCTTTTTCTTCTGATGATATCCTGATAGTTTACTAGGAACAATTTAATTTTTTTGACTAGGCAGTATATACACTTAGTTAAAATATTAGCAGAGTATTAAAAGCAACACTGAAAAGCATTGTGGTGAACTGAGCATGGTGACACATGCCTGTAATCCCAGTGGCTTGGAGGCTGAAGAAGGAGGATCACAAGTTCGAAGACAGCCTTAGAAATGTAGTGAGGCTCTAAACAACTTAGTGAGATTCTTTCTCAAAATAAAAATAAAAAGGATTTGGGATGTTGCTCAATGATAAAGTGTCCCTAGTTCAAAAATAACAATAACAAAAGTATTATAGGCCTGGAGCTCTGAGTGGTAGAGTGATTGCCTGGCACATGTGAGGCACTGGGTTCGAACCTTAGCACCACATAAAAAATAAAATAAAGGCATAGTGTCTATCTACAACTAAAAAAATATATATTAAAACAATTTGGACTGGGGTTGTGGCTTAGTGGCAGAGTGCTTGCAGAGCACTTGCAAGGCACTGTGTTCAATTCTCAGCACCATATATAAATAAATAAATAAATAAACAAACAAATAAATAAGTGTCCATTGCCAACTAAAAAAAATATGTATATATATGAAAAAGAATTTAAAAACAAAGTATTGTGGGACTAGGACTGTAGCTCAGTGGCAGATCGCTTGCCTGGCACATGTGAGGCACTGGGTTCAATCCTTAGCAACACAGAAACAAGTAAAATAAAGACAGGCTGTCCATCTACAGCTGCCACCAAAAAAAAAAAAAAAAAAAAAGAAAAAAAAAGAAAAAGAAAGAAAGAAAAAGTAAAAGAAATATTCAGGGGAACGATAGGATTGTGGTTCACCCATCCTCTCTGTTCTATGCCCACATCTTCCAAATTGACCAATTTTATTAGTTTTCTTTGATTGCCTAGTTCTGTATATAAATAAAAATACAACTACAATTTTTTTTCTTGTGATTTCACAGAAGGTGGTATGCTAGACACTCTTTTATGCATTTTTTTAAACATTGCATATTATGAGCAGCATTGCAGTGGACATTCTTGTCATGTCTTCCTTTTCAAATGAATCAGGATTTGCTGTTGGGCAATTTTATGACTAGGTATAAAATTATAAAATTAATAATTTTTATCTAGAAATAAGATGAATGGAGTGAAGCTAAAGCTATGATAAAGAAGTAGCAGTTACTTCATTAAACAGAATAAGGGTATGTTTGCTGACCTTCATGGTTTGAACAATGTTCTGATTTTTGTCTGTGTTCAGACATGAATACACAGTGGTCTTGGTTTTGTCTTGAACCATTTATCAGAGGTCTTGTTTGATGCTGATGTTCTGTGAGAGTGTTTTTGTGAAACACGGTGCTAGGCCACCTCCTAGCATCGGTGAAGCCTACCTGATAGTACTAGGCTAAATGCCAGCTGTCAGGAGCTGTTTGCTCCTCATTTAAAAATAAAGGAATAGGAAAAGTTTGACTCAGAAATAAGAACCAAAAGAAAGTAGGTCTCCAATTTTAGGAACAGGTCAAAAGGAATTTAAGACAAAAACTACCTAAAGGGCTGAAGAGGGATGTCTCATACTTACAAAAGAAACACTGTACAAAGAATTATAAAAGTTAACAACATTTATTTAACAATTTAGTTTTGAGATATAATAATTAAAAATGAACAGAAATCTTTAAGTATGTTATTGGCCATTTTACCAACTACTCTCAAAATCTTATTGATCAATGCAAAAAAAAATGTAATGTTTTGTTGTAATATTGTTTGTTTCTGACCAAGAGCATTAAATTATATAAATTATATATAATTATTATTATAATTATATAAATTATGAAGAAATAAATAGTGAAAGTACTTAACAGTATGAAGGTACTTAATGCTACTGAACTGTACACTTAAAACTGTTTAAAATGATATATTTTGTAATGTGTATTTTAGTATAATCTTAAATAAATATTTCAATAAATATATTAGTACTTTTTTTTATTTCAGTACTTGGGATTGAACCCAAAGGCACTTTCCCTCTGAACTACATTCCCCACCCTTTTTATTTTGAGACAAGTTCTAAGTTGCTAAGGTTAGCCTCCAACTTGGGGTCCTCCTGCCTCTTCCTCCAGAGTAATTAGGTTAATAGGCATGTACCACTGAACCTGGCAACACTATTACATTTTAAGTTAGTATGGTAAAGCTAAGCTGTAGATGGGTGGGGAATATAGATTCAAATGCCTTTTTAAGGAATGTTGAAAGCTTGAAGAACAAAACAAGAGACCTAAGATAAAGAGTTTTGGTTTTAACTAAAGAAGGTAGAAGAACAACTCAATCAATATATTATAACAATAGGGACTAAATAATGATAAGGATAGAAATCAGTTACATAGAGAACAAGGATGATGAGTTGATGAAGATATTTCAGAGAAATTCAAACTGCTTCTGTGTAGTGATGATCAAGAAAAAAGAGTAAAGAGGACTGGGAATGTAACTCAGTAGAAGAGCTCTTGTCAAGCATGTGTAAGGCCATGGGTTCAGTTCTCAGCACTGCAAAAAAGAAAGGAAAAGAGAAAAGGAAATGGGAGTAAAGAAACAGGTATAATAAAATAGAAATTATAGTTTCTCTTATACCTAAGATTAAAACAATCACAAATGCATATTAATAAGCTTATACAGGTCTGTGAAAACCTGAACAAAAGGAATAACATTTTATAAAAAATAAATCTCAAAATTGGTAAGAACAAATTATTGAGGCATCCTTGGAGAAATGAAAATAAAATGTTAATTCAACACTTCTAGCAGTCAAAAATGATAGAGAAAGTCATATGGTTTACAGTTGATAATTTATACCAAAACTTTGGGTACAAAATAGTATATACAATTATTCCTATCTTTGTGTTTAGTTTTTATTTTGTTTACAGTGTTAACTTTGATGCCCAAACCAAAAAGAACTGGAAATTACAAACATAGGTTTAAAAGTCAAATATATTAACTACCTGTGTTCAAAAGTAGATTAAAACAGTAGCCAGAATTTATCACAGGGAGGCAAACATTATTGAAGCAAATACTATTTCTCATTCGGCAGCCCACTCCATAGTTAAAGAAGCCAAAACAAAAATAGCAAAGTATTTCAAAAAGTTACATATTAGAAATTGTGATGAAAAGCATATTCTAAGATCTTTTATCTTTTGCGATTTTTTTTTTTGAGACAAGGGTCTTGCTTTGTTGTTCAGGTTGACCTCATACTCCTTGCAAGGATTCTAGGGATCTGCCTGCCTCTAGCTCCTGGGTAGCTAGAACTACAGACTGGCACTATCACTCCTAACTCATACAAACATATTTAAGAATGTAGACTAAAAGGATGCATTTTTAGAAACATTACATTTCCCACAAGCTCTTTAATTACTGTTTACTACAATTTCATTTTTAGGTGTTAAAATTTTTCATTTAAGAAGGTCTACTTTTGGTCTGGGGTTGTGGCTCAGTGGTGGAGCACTTGCCTAGCATGTGTGAGGCACTGGGTTTGACACTCAGTACCACATATAAGTAAGTAAAATAAAGGTACATTGACAACTAAAAAAACATTTTAAAAAGAAAAAGAAAGAAAGTCTAGTTTTGGTGAGCACAGTGGTGCATGCCTGTAATCCTAGCTTCTTAGGAGGCTGAGGTAGGCAGATGAGAAATTCGAGGCCAGCCTGGGCAATTTAGGAAGAGCAAGCTCAGTGTTTGCCTACTGTGTGTAGGTTTAATTCCCAGAGCCATAATAATAATAATAATAATAATAATAATAATAATAATAGTAATAGCAAAAATAATAATAACTTTAGTAAAATTAGGATTGCAGAAATGGAGAGATTTATTTGCATTTTTGAATATCTTTCTGGTTTTTGTTTTACAAACTTTATGTGTAGTATATCTGAATACTACATAGGCACTTGAAAGGAAATCTGTTTGCAGGCTAGAGAATTTGATATCTATAAGATGTATAATTGGGAAGGTTTGATAGTATTACTAATTTTTTCTTTATCTCATCAGTACTGAGAAATGTTCAAAGTTTCTCATTATAAATGTTGATATTTTCTGAGCCAGGTTCAGTGGCACATGCCTGTAATCCCAGTGGCTCAGGAGGCTGAAGCAGGAGGATCAAAAGTTCAAAGCCAGTTTCAGCAAATTAGTGAGACCCTAAGCAACTCAGTGAGACCTTGTCTCTAAATAAAATACAAAATAGGGTTGGGGATGTGGCTAGGTGGTTGAGTGCTCCTGAATTTAATCCCTGGTAAACCTTCTCCCCACCAAAAAAAAAAAAAAAAAAGAAAAAAAAAAGAAAAGAAAAGAAATATCTATTTTCCTATTTTTTACTGTTTTTTTTGGGGGGACAGGATTTCACTATGTTGCCCAGACTGATCTGGAACTCCTGGGCTTCAGTGAATCCTGTCTCAGCCTTCCTAGTAGCTGGGAGTACAGGTGAGCCCAGCTATCTATCTTTAATTTTTGGAGCTCTGTAATTTGGTGCAGTGATAATAATAGCATCTGCAATTGACTGGATTGTGTCCTTGTCATGTTTAATATTTTCCCCTTAGAATTCATCTCTTTCTAATATTAATGTGGCAATTTGTGCTTCCTTTCTGTTATCATTTCCAAGTTGGCCTTTGCTCATTCGTTTACTGTCACCTTTAAGAATCCCTGTGCATTTCTTCTGTATAGCAGTGGAAAGATGCATTTTACATTAAGCTTCTGGATTGTTATTTCTTTTACATGTCTTTGACTGTATCTCTGTATTTTTGCTTTGTTTCCATGTCCCTTCTAGTAATTTAGAAAACTTGGATTTTCTTTTGTTTGTTTTGTCTTTGAATATCACCTTAATTATAACTTCTTGAATTAAATCTTCTCATTTAAAAATTTTTTTAGATGTTGATAGACTTTTTTCATTCATTTATTTATATGTAGTGCTGAGAATTGAGGCACATGATAGGCAAGCACTCTACCACTGAGCTACAAGCCCAGCCCCCTAATCTATTGTTAAAGACAATGTCTATTAAATCTGTACTATGAATAATGATAAATGTTGTATACTGCCACTTCAACAATTCTTTTATTTGCTGGAGTTTATTTTTCTCTGTTTTATGGGGTTTTTTTTTTCTTCCTATTTTCCTTTAAAAGTCCTGGTTTCTATTTTATGTTGCTTACTTGGTTTTATCTGTTCTTTATACCCTTTGTGTTTTCATAGGGTCTTTTTAATCTTTTCAGGGAGACCTTCATTTCTGTGTTGCTTTCTCTTTTCTTTTCCTCACTTTTATTTTTCTCTTTCAGTCCTGGAGGTAAGCCCCAGAACCTAGAGCTCTACCACTGGGCAAGTTGCTCTACCATTCCCTGAACTGCACTCAAGCCAGGGCTCCCACAACCCCAGTGCTGGAAATGGAACCCAGGGCCTCATGCATGCCCCACCCCCTTTTTTCATTTCTTCTCAGTTCTGCCAATTTTCATTTTTATAAACTTACAAAAAATTTTTCTTGACCTTTCTTTCTCACTATTTCTTCCTTGAACTCATTATCTCTAATCAAGTAGTTAATTGGTCTAGTGAATTCCTTGAATTTGAGGTGGATGTTTTTTCCTCCTGTCTGATTATTTCTTCCAAGTGTACTCCTTGTAATCTCCACTCTTTTCTTTCTTTCTTTCTTTCTTTTTTTTTTTTTTGTTTTGTACATTAGTATATGTGTGAGGAGGTTTCTTCCTGGACAAATTGTAAGAAGTTCATTTGGTGAGGTGTCAAAGCTATATTCCAGGCTAACATGATGTCTTGATTCCCCATTAAATTCTTGATGACATAGAGTTTGGGAGCTGGGGATTTAGTGTGTGTATTCAGTGTGTGTAGAATGTAAATATGCAAGTGTATGACAAAAAGAAAAGGTAATAGCATGTTTATTCTTTTCAGATATGTAGGGAACATTTTCAAAGAAATTACAATGTTCTAGAGAGTCCCATAACCAGAATCAACACATCACAAAGGAGCAAACTATAATCTCTGAACACAATGAAATGAAGACAACAAAAAGGACAGCTTTTAAGAAATTAAGAATCACAGCTCAGGAGACTAAGGAAGGAGGACTGCAATTTTGAGGCCAGCCAGGATAACTTATCAAGACCCTGTTTCAAAATAAAAATTAAAAAGTGTAGTAGCTCAGGGGTAGAATGCCCCTGGGTTCAATCCTCATTACTTGGAAAAACAGCCACAAAAAGAACATCTTTAATACTTTTCTCATTTCACATCCATCTGCATGGTCATTCTCTCCCCTGAATGCAGTGGCCTGTGTATGACTTCCAAATTTTTATTTCATACTTGCTCTCAATCTCGATGTCTAGTATACTTCTTGGTATTTGTACTTTTGCATAAATCTCAGTGTGTACAAAATTTTAACTATTTTTTTCTCTTCTTTCTTCATCCCTTCTTTAGTTCTTAAATTCATCTGTGGCACCAGAGTCTATTCAGTTTTCTAAAATTGATAACTAAGAATTGTTCCAAATCCTTTTTCTTATCTTTACACACTTGATATCAATTCTACTTCCTTAACAATTAACATCAATTTTCTGCTATATTCCTGTTAATTCGACAGCCTTACCTTAGGTAATTCATATTTGCTCATATGAATTGTGCAGTAGGTCTTGTGATTGACCTTCCAGTCTTTTCAATTCCAGGATATTCTTATGTAAAATATTTTAAAAACTATTTGAATTTAGTATAGATGCCAAGTGTGGTGGTGCATACTCAAAATCCCAGTTACTAGGAGGGCTGAGACAGGAGGATCACAAGTTGGAGGCCAGCCTTGAACTTGGTGAATCCCAGTCAAAAAAAAAAAATACACATGCATACACACACACACACACACACACACACACACACACACACATATTACAAATTCATGGGGAGTTACAAAATATAAACAGAATTCCCCCACAAATTTGTTTATTGTTGTACATGATTCTTTTTATTCATTGCTGGTTTCAGTTTGCTAATATTTCATTAAGGATATTTACAGATAGGTTCATGAGTCTGTAGTTTTATCTTTATATTGTCCTTGTATTTTTTTTTTTTTTTTTTTTTTGTGTGTGTGTGTGTGTGTTTGGTAGTAAGTATTGAACCCAGGGGGGTACTTAAACACTGAACCATATTCCAAGCCCTTTTTATTTTTTAAATTAAAAAAAAATTTTTAGTTGTAGACAGACACAATACCTTTACTTTATTTATTCATTTTATGTGGTGCTGAGGATCGAACCCAGTGATTCACACACGCGAGGCAAGCACTCTACCACTGACCCAGAATACCAGCCCCCTTTTTATTTTATTTTACTTTTGAGACAGGGTCTCTCCAAGTTGCTCAGGCTGGCCCTGGACTTGCACTCCTGCCTCAGCCCCCTCCCTGTGTCTCTGGGATTACAGGTGTGTGCCACCATGCTCAGCCGTTGTATGGTTTTAGTATCATAGTAACATTGGTCTTATAAAATTATTTGGGAAGTGTTCCTCCTCTTCTATTTTTGAACTGAATTCACAAAGGGGTCATAGAGAATGGACTTCTACCTCCACACCAGGTTCCCGTGCTTCCCAGGGTCCTGCTCCTATGCTCCATGTGGCATAATATCTAACAATTGAAAGTACAAGAGTGGAAGGGAACAGACAGGCAGGTTCTTTGTGTAGGACACGACTGAATTCTCAGTTTGGGTATGGGGTGTGGTCCCTTTATGGGAGGTCTTGATGGGTCAGGATCCCATTGTTCACATGGGCCTATTAGGGCTAGGTCTCTGTTCCGCTGTACCTGTGCAATTTCTAAACTTGTTTCCAGTGGAAATGGGAGACAGTTGTTGTAGGCAAGTTCCTGAGGTCATTTCAAACATAACTCTCATTTGGTCTTTAGGGAACAGCCTTTTATTGCAGAACCATGTTCCCTTTCTTTGGGCACCACAAAGAACAGTGCTCACCAAGAAAGAATATTATACTTTGGAAGTGGCTCATAGCAGCAACAGAAAAAATGCCAACAGCATGGAGGTTCCAATGGCAATTTTAAACTTAATGGAGTTTACAGAATTGACTATCACTTCTTCACCTTCTTCCAATGGTTCTGTTAGGAAAGTGTTGACCATAGCATAATGGCTGCATTTAAAAAAGATATTAAAGGTGAACGTGAAAACACAGTGGAAGGCATGGAGGATCAAACTGAATTTCATTTTGGGTATGGGAAGTGGTCTCTTGGTGCATTGTCAGGATCCCATTTCTCCTGAGTCCTTTAAGACTTGTTCTCAACTTTTCTGTATATGTGCCAATTGTAAATTTTTTTTTTTTTAGACAAAAATGCATTGCTTTTGGGAGTTTCCTGAAATTTTTCAGCTGTAACTCTCAATGGGGTTTTAAGGAATAGCCTTTTACTGCAGGACTGATTTCCCATTTTTCCTTTGGGTACCATAAATGCTCACAAAAGAAGAATATGTCACTTTTGGAAAATGCTTATTATACCAGAAAAAAATGTAACTGGCATGGAGGTTCCTGTGGCAATTCCATATGTAATTCAAAAAAGGGTCTTAAAGAATTGTCTCCATCTGCAATAGATTTTCAGAGTTTTCTTATGGTCCTGTCAGTTACATTGCTCAATGGAGTCTAATAGCTGCACTTTGAAAATAACCTGAATGTGCAAAAAATGAAGAGGTACAGGCAGGTTCCACTTGCAGAGTGAAACTGAATTCTCAATCTGGAGATGGGGGTGGTCCCTTGATGTACTATCAGGATTCCATTCTTCATTTGGGGTTGTTAATTCTGCTCCTCAGTTTTGCAATTTGTAGATTCCCTTTTGTAGGAAATGGAAAATAGTAGCATTGTGGAGTTTTCTGAGAAAGTTTCAAACATAAATCTCAATGGGTTTTGAGGGAAGAAACTTTCATTGCAAAACAAGCTTCCCACTTTTCCTAGGGGCACCTTAATTGTCAGTGCTCCCAAACGTCATACTTTTGGAAATGGTGTATATGAGCAGCAGAGAAATGTAAGTGGCATTAAGATGCTAGTGGCAATTTCAAAATCCATTCACAAAGGGGCATTGACTTACACAATTGACTCCTTCTGCATACCAGATTGAAATTTTTCCAATCATCCTGGTAGGTACAGTGCTAAACAGTGCCTAACACCTGCATTTGGAAAACAGTTTGAAAGGGCAAAAGTCAAAATTACCTGCAGGCAGTTTCCACATGCAGTATCAAACTGAATTCGTAAATCGGTAACAAGGAGTGGTCCCTTCATGCAGTGTCAGGATCACTTTTTTCCTTAGGACTTTATGATTGATTCTGTTTTGCTTTTTATGTACAAATTATGAACTGTTTTTCTTAGGAGAATGGTAGCTCAGCTACCTATTTAAAAATATTTGTGGAATATTTCATGTAGTACTTAAATGCATTCATAAAGGGATAATGCTGGACTCGGATGTCAGGATTTATACTCTAAACAAGAAATATTAAATGGTTATCATCAGCAGACGGCAGCCTGGTGCCATGGGAAGAGCAAGTGCAGGCTCCTGAGATCTGTCTGCCTGGTGCTTCTTGACAATTTGCCAAGTCACTTGAACCCAGGCAAGTCAATGAGGCAAAGCTGTTTAGTTTTATCATCCATAAAATTTTCTTTTCTTGTTTTTCATTTGGTTTGTCCTCTTTTCTATTCTTTTGTTTTGTTGTTTATAGTATCATTGAACTTATTCTCCAGGTTACTTTTATTTTCCCCCAGGATATATTTATATCTCATCTGTTTATCCATTTTGGAAGAATTCCTGGGATGACTCTCCTCTTACACACCTTTTTAGCTGCAATTATTCTATAGATGTAGTTATTGTATGCAGGTTGTTACTATCTCTTTATTGTGGATGAGTGTCTTTGAGGAAGGGAAGGAGGACTTTATTTGCGATTATGATCAGGCACATGAGTAGAGTTTAATTGTGTGACTGTGCATGTAACTGTTAGGGAGTGTGAGGTTCCTTGAGTGTGTCTCCATTTTGGTTTTGTGTTTATGATCATATCCCTTGCTCTGTGTATGTGATGCTTTAACTGCGAGATTTGTGGCTATTTTCCTGCTTGTGTCTGTGATATTGCACGTGTAGTGTGAGTGTGAATTTATTGCTATTACTGTGTCCCCAAGGTGGATCACACTGGCAGTATGAGAGGTGCCTATGGACTCTGCAGTTGTGACTGGTTGTGAGAATGTGTACATGTGCGACCTGTTGTGTTTAGGTTTGGGGTGCCTGTGATGGTTGTGTGTCTTTGGTGTAAGTGAGTTTGTGACTTTGTGTCCATATTTTCACTATAGAAGTGGGGCACCTTGATGACTCCAGCAGGAGATCTGTCAGCTCAGGGACAGTGACTCTGCTTTTATCTGATACCCAAATTAAGTAGCACATGGTAGACTTCTTTGATTAATCTCCATATGGACAGCCAAGACTGAGCCAGCGTGACCTCTGAAATAGTCCAGTGGCCCCCCAAAAGAACCTGGTTGTTTCCTGACTCCATTTTCCTTCCCCAACTCTGCCCTGCTTCAACTGAAGCCTCCTTCTTGGATAGAGAGGAATTATGGCTGTTGAACATGCACAAAGCACCTACAAGGTAGCTTGTCATTTCCTCTTGTCTCCTGAAATCACTTACATGACTTGCTTCTCTTGGAAATTCTTCTGTATCCAGGGACCTGGTTCCTGTAGTTTCCTCTTTGAGAAACTATGATGGCAACAGACCCCAACACTTGCTTCCCGCCACTTGATTTTCCCTTACTAATTTATCAACTAGTTTTAATTATTCTTTGTGCTGTCTTTCTAAAAAGTAATGTTTCTCTCTTGTTATAAAGTTGAAATATGACTAAGTAATTTAAAATGTACAGACATCCCCAGTGAAGATAACCTAAATTCCATATAAAGACCAGTGTGCTAGGGGCCTGGGGTTGTGGCTCAGTGGTAGACATGTGAGGTCCTGGGTTTGATCCTCAGCACCACACTAAAAATATATAAATAAAATAAAGGTATCATGTCCATGTACAACTAAAAATATTTTTAAAAGGACCAATGCTAATTTTTGACCTTTCCTTCCCAGTATATTTTATGTGCAGGTATAAATTATAATTTTTAAATATTTTTCTTTTCTGATGCTTGATATGAAGCCCACATCTTCACTCATGCATGGCAAGTGCTCTACTGCTAAAGCTCTCCCACCAGCCCTAATATATCAATTTTAAAACTTGAATTCACATAGCATTTTTCATGCAGAAATTCTACCTTTTCACATGGAATCATAGTCAATGATTTTTCCAGTTATCTTGATTTCAGAAATACTTTTAGAGATGCATAATATTTATTTGAATGCTTATGGTTTATTTTCTTCCAAATTAGATACGGAAATGACTTAAAACACCATTGTGTATATAGTTTAACAAATAATTATAACTCACACATATGAAGACTACAGAGTTCAAGAAATGGACCTGAAAATGTCCCTAATTCACTCCCCTACAGAACCACAAACAATATTGTGTTACATTAATGATCACTGTGACCACTTCTTTGATTTTTTTTTTTTTTTTTTTTTTTTTTGGTACCAAGGATTGAACCCAGGGCCACTTAACCATGGAGCCACATCTGTAGTCCTTTTTATTTTATTTTTAAATTTTGAGACAGGGTCTCATTAAGTTGCTTAGGACTTTGCTAAGTTGTTGAGGCTGGACCCAAGTTTTTGATCTTCCTGCCTTAGCCTTCTGAGTCTGTGGGGTTGCAGGCCTGTACCACATCTAGCTTCTTTGCCTTTTACTAACGCTTTGGTATATGAAGCCCCAAACCATATAGATTCATTTTTTGTCTATTCTCTCTGTGTCCCAGTAGAATTCTTTGTGTCTTTTTTATAACACATTTGAAAACTATACTTCAGTTTTCCACTGCTTTATATGTGCTATCCTATTTATTCACAACTATAGTATAATTTGTTTATCTGTTCTACTCTTGTGGAATATGTAACTTCTAATTTTGGCTATTACGAGCCATGTGATTGTGAACCTTTTGGCACATATTTGGGTGCACCAGTGTGTATATTTCTTCAGTGTGTATACCTAGGATATAACTAGGATTAAATTGCCAATTGATAGGGTTGGTTGGCCTTTGATTTTGCTAGGCAATGCTAAACATTTCTCTTACAATATCATGTAAGATTTTACTTGTACCAACAGTTTATAGGAATTCCTTCTCCAAATCTATGCTAGTTCTTGGCCTTGTTATATTTTTCCATTTTTGCCAATTTTATGTCTAATATTTTCATATTTAACTTATATTTCTTCTATCAGTAGTGCAGTTGAGTACCAGTTCTTGGGTATTAGAAAGTCACCTTTTCTAAAATGCTTGTTGAAATATTTTGCCAATTTCTAGGTGGGTTGTTTTTTTTCTAATATGTAATAGTATGTACTACTACATATATGTAGAAGCATACATATTTTATGTTTATAACTTGTGTCTATTAGTCTTTTGACATTTATATGTATGACAAATATTTTCTCCTGCTCTGGCTTAGTTTTTTTTTTGTTTTCTTTCCTCCTCCTCCTCCTCCTCTTCCTCCTCCTCCTTCTCCTCCTCCTCTTCTTCTTCTTCTTCTTTTTCTTCTTCTTCTTCTTTTTTTTTGGTACTAGTTATTGAACTCAAGACCTACTGCATGATTACTACTGCCACTGAGCTATATCCCCAGCCCTATTTTTGTTATTTTTTATTGTGACAGGGTCTCCTTAATTTTTCCAGGAAGTTCTTGAACTTGGGATCTTCCTGCTCCAACCTTTCAAGTAACTGGTATTACAGGTGTTTGCCACTGCTTTCATCCATTTTTCATTCTTTGTATCATCTTCCATTGAAATTCTGGATTTAGATGTAATGAAGTTTTTTTCTATGATTAATACTTAAGAAATGTCCTTCTACCTTGAGATGCTGAGATTTTCTTCTGTATTCTAGAAGTTTTCTAGTTTGGGGGCAGGGCTGTGACTCAGTGGCAGAGCGCTTCCCTAGCATGTGTGAGGCACTGGGTTCCATCCTTACTTAGCACCACATACAAAAATAAGCAAATAAAATAAAGACATGCTGTCCATCTACAGCTACAAAAAAGTTTTTTTAAAAAAAGTTTTCTAGTTTTTAACACTTAAGTCTTTATACCTGAACTGATTTCTGTAGGGGAGACTTCAGTTTCATTTTTTCCCCCACATGGAAATTCAGTTGTTTCAGTATCATTTATCAGAAAATATATCTCTTCTGCACTTGTGTGCAGTACCACTTTAGCAAAGAATCAAGTGACCATGTGTTTCAATGTTTGTTTTCAGTTCTATATTCTGTGCCACTCATCATTTATCTCTCCTTGTGTAACACCATACTATCTTATTCACTGTCAGTTTGTATTTGGAGAAAGTCCTTTTCCCTTCTTGTTCCTCAGCAATGTCTCAACTGCTTTGTTTTCCTTCAGATGGTTATCAATTATCATCATTTTAACCTGAGATTTTGATAGTAAATAACTAAGATCATTTCCCTTCTTTTGCTCCTTCTCTTCCACATCCTCTTCCTCTTTCTCCTCCTTCAAGAAAAGCAGATTTAATTGACTAAAATGACTATGCTAACTTAAATAGCTGGGTTGTAAGAAAAAAAGTCTTGAAAATTCACCTGGTGGTGTCCCACAGAGCATGGATTTCATTTACCTGCACCGTGTTCTTTCCCCAGAACACTAACTTCAGTTTGGAATCGAGCAGAAATGAAGCATACAGTTTTTCTCAGTTCATTCCTAATTGTTGAAACTTTGAGGCAACAGGTTGATGGTACCAATACCTGTGGTAAAACAAAACTGGATGAATGGTTCTTTGTACATGGCCTCCTTCCACTCCTGTCTTTTCCACATCTTTATGGGTGATTTTGAAAATTTTCTTATGTTCTTAGCATCCTCAAAAGATATGAAAAGTGGAAGATATGAACATTAGTTATAGATTTAGATACAAATGTAGATATTTAATTGTCTTGATATTTGTATTTTAATAGCATTTGTTCTAAGTCCATTCCAAATTGTATCTTTTCCCATTCTTCCTTATTTCATTTTTTCTTTATTTTTTCTACTCCTTCCACTCCCCATCCCCACTATGTTCTATTAGTTTCTGCTTATGCAACTTTTGCCATCTCTTCCTATCGACATTTTAATTCAAATTTTGAATTAATTGGAAACTAAACAAATCCTATATCAGATTATTTAACCATAGTAATCCCTTTGAAATATGGTATAAAGAACATGGGTTCTATTATCAAAAAAAGTTTCTTCTCATCTCACCTATACTCTTGTGAAAATTTTAACCTATGAGTGAGTGAGAATACTTTTTTCTCAATGTTGCTGACATTGAAATGTGTGTGTATAGAGTACTTGATACATACCAGGTATTTGATAAATGTTAGCTCCCTTTCTTGAATACTGCCTCTTCTTGAGACTGCTATAGCACTTAAAAGTATAAAGCATTTAACTAGATGCCTTTTGTTTTCCTCATAGTATCTTACATAAAAGCTTTATGAAAGAATTGCTCTCTCTTATCTTTAATTACTTTAGAATTTTTGAAGAGGATAAACTTTTTGAAGAGGATAAATTTTGTAAAAAATGTCCATTCATTGGGGTTTTTCCTATGATTCCCATGCTTACATTCAGGTCATGAATTTTGTGGCAGGACTACTGCAAAAGTGATAGTGTGTCCTTAGTGCATTTCATCAGAAGATACATGGTGTTGACTTGTCCTATTTTTGGAGATGCTAAGTTTGATAAATGATCAAGGTGATGTCTAACATGTTTCATCACTATAAAAATAGTCATTGTCTATTTGTAATCCATAGATACTTTGTAGGAAGATGGTTTGAAAATATAGAAATGATATGTCACTAAACTTTCACCCACTAGTTTTAAGATCCATTTATAATTGTTGAAAGATCTATTATTACTATGATGTTTTCAAAATAGAAGTTTTTTTTAAAAATCTCCATTATTTTGTCTATATTAACTAGTTAGCATTACACTATATAGAAGAGCTTTCCCTTTTCTCCTACTAATTTGTTCCTTTGTATGATTTCATAGGTTTATATTCACTGAGGTATAACCTATTATTATTTATTTTCACACTCTGATTTCCCAAGATTTGGCCAGTGTGAGCCCATTAAGGTTCCCGTGCCCTTTAAGTTCTCTGTATTATTCTTTGAACATTTCCTTACTCCTGGCATGCCCAGACTCTGCCAGACCATTTCTAAGTACTACTCTCTTCACTCCAGCTTGGAATAAACCATTTCTCTAAAAAGCAGTTTCCTCTCAATGAAGAATATTCAGAAACCAAAATATGGGTAATAGGACTATAGCTTTCATTTCTGTCTTTACCTGTTCTATCTTTTATCTCCCTTCACCAGTAGATAAAAACCTGGCTTCAGTCATCTTCATTATCTTTACCAATTTGTTCAGTCCTATAATATACAGAAATGTAGTTTTAGAGTGCTAATCTATACTATAGTAAAAAGCAAAATACTAAGTAGAGCTATTTGTTTATACTTCTCTGCCTTCAGACAAGGTACATAGTTAGATACATGTTTGAATTTATTTGGATCATTTTTTCCTAGATCAGTTATGATATTAGTTAAAAAATATTTAGATTCTTTTGTATTATCTACTTTTTATTCCTTCACTATTATTGATTTGATTACATAAGTTTGTAAATAATTAACATGGTTCTCAAAGTTTAAAACTACACAAAAAGCATAGTGTTATGGGAAGAATTATGTCTCCCAAAATTCACATGTTGAAGGATTAAAGTCCAGTACTTTAGAATGTGACTGAATTTGGAAAACAGGGTTTTAAAAGAGATGGTCATGTTAAAGTGAGACCATTATTGTAGAACTCCATCCAGTCTGGTTGGTGTCCTTAAAAGAGGAAATTTGGATGAACAGAAATGCACCAGGGATGTTCACATACAGAGGAAGGCATTGATCAGCATGCAGCAGAAAGTGCCTCTCTGAAAGGCATGGAGAGAGGCCTCAGGGACTTGGATTTTCAATAATGTCAGTTTTATCTGGGTCCCAACCAAATGTCCCAATTACACATTAGGAAATTTATGTTTTGGGGTAGGTGGCAGATGTTCTTTCTTCAATATATTTTAAACTATTTTTTTCTCAGAACTTTTGGGACTCTGATGTGAATGTTAGAGCTAGTGATTGTCTCTTAGGTGCAAAGGCTTCCCCTTTTTTTTTGTTTTTCTTTTTCACTATCATCTAGAATGGGTAATTTGTCTTGATGTGTCTTCGTATTTACTATTTCCTTTAACATTTCTATTCTTTTGAACCCATCTAATAATTTTTAAACATATTTTCATTTATTGCATTTTTCAGCTCTAAAATTTCTGTTTCATTCTTTCTGCTATTTTCTCTTTTCTTACTGAGCCCACCTCTCTTTAATTTGATTTTGGTGCATTTTTTTGACAACTGCCATAAACTCATTGTCAGGTGCTTAAAACCTGTTTCTCATCTTGGTATTGAGGCTTCTTGTCTTTTCTTGTTCAAGTTTAGATTTTCCTTGTTCTTGTTATTACTATTTTCTTTTTCAGGGCTGAGGACCAAATTCAGGGCCCTATGCATGCTAGGCAAACATTCTGCCACTGAGCTAGATACCCAAACCCAGTATTTTTTAATTGTATCCGCGACATTTAAAATATTAGATTGTGAGACTTAGGTTCAAACTGTAATGAGTTTTACCTCCTTTTTAACCTCGCCAATGCTTAATGTAGCCAACTTTATAAAAGCTAGGCATTGTAGTAGGTATACAGTGACAACATATTTTTAAACTTTGCATTTCCCTAGTGTATAATGATGTTGAATGTCCTTGCATGTTTTTACTTGATATCTGCATACATTCTTTGGTGATGTGTCTACAAATTTCCTGTGTGTATGTGTGTGTGATTGTATGTTTGTTTACTTATTGTAGTGCTGGGATTCTTTTTTTTTAATAAATATTTTTTAGTCATAGATGCACACTATGCCTTTATTTATTTTTATGTAGTGCTGAGGATCCAACCCAGTGTCTCATGCATGCTAGGTGGGTGCATTACCACTGAGCCACTACCCCAGCCCAAAGCTGGAATTCTTACCTAGGGCCTTGCATATGCTAAGTAAACACTCTACCACTGAATTACATTCATGTCTACCATTTTAAAAATGAGATATTGTATTTTGAACTTCCTTAAGTCCTTTATCAGAGGTGTGATTAGTTCTATAGACAATTTTTTCTTTCTTTTCTTTTTTCTTTTTCCTTTTTTTTTTTTTTTTTTTTTTTTGCAATGATGAGGATTGAATCCAGGTCCTTGTGCTTGCAAGGCAAGCACTCTACCAACTGAGCTATCTCCCCAGCCCTCATTCTCTTTAATAATACTTGTTGAACAGCAAATGCTTTCAGTTTTGATTAGTCATCAATTTTATAAGGGTGATACTTTCATATCTATAAAATCATGTTAATGTATTTTTACCCAACCAAATGTACTGGAAGTTGTATAGTTTTAGATCAATGTGTGTGATAAATTTTTAGTTAAAATTTTTTTTGCATTTGTTTGAAGTATAAATCAAAGTAAATTTTTTGCATATGCATATCCAATTCCTCTATCACAACTTGTTGAAAGGACTGTTCTTTCCTCACTAAGTTTGCCTCTGTCTAGTTGTGAGGAATCACTTCTCTACATATTCACATTTCTGGATTCTTTATAAAAATCCTGAATTCAGGTTTATATTCCCCAACTTTGTTATTCTTCAAAGTTATTTTGGTTAATCTAGGTCCTTCATATGTTCACATGTATTTTAGAATTACTTCACTAATATCCACCACCTCGATGAGGCCCTTTTTATTTACTGTGACATCACTAAATCTACATAATAGCATTGAGTCATTCAGTCTCTGAACAAAGTATCCCTCTCTGAATTTAAGGTTTTTTAGTTCTCTAAATGTTTGTAGTTTTCATAGTACATAACTTGCACTTTTGCTAGATTCATCACATTTTGTACATTGTATGGTATTACAAATGACATTTAAAAAATTTTTGTTTAGACACTTCATTACTAGTACATAGAATATCTTTTTTTTTTTTTTTTTTGTACCAGGGATTTAAGCCAGGGGTGCTTTACTACTGAGCCACATCCCCAACCGTTTTTGAGAAAGGGTCTCACGAAATTGCTTAGGGCCTCACTAAGTTGCTGAGGCTGACTGTGAACTCAAAATCATCTTGCCTTAGTCTCCTGAGCCACTGGGATTACAGGTGTGCATCACTGGGTCCTCCTAACATAAACTTATTTTTAACTGCTCATTTGTCATGCTGGCATATGAGGAACACATTTTGCTTTACCCACGGATTCAACAGAGTTCAAAATGAAAGGAGAAAACAACTTAATACATAACTTAAAAACCTGATTTAACTTAAAAAGAAAACTCATTAAAATCATGAAGCATTGCTTAAACAAACTTACAGAATTATTATTATTTTTTATTATTGTATACAAATGGAAAACATGTTGTTTCTCTATTTGTACATAGAGTCAAGGCATACCATTTGTGTAATCATACGTTTACATAGGGCAATGATGTTTGATTATTTTTTTTCCTTCCCCCCACCACTCCCACCCCTCTTTTCCCTCTATACAGTCCTTCTTTCCTTCATTCTTACCGCTCTCCTTATTCCTAACCCTAAACCTAACCCTACACCTAATGCTAACCCCTCCCATCCCCCATTATATGTCCTCATCTGCTTATCAGCGAGATCATTCGTCCTTTACTTTTTTGAGATTGACTTATCTCACTTAGCATGATATTCTCCAATTTCATTCATTTGCCTGCAAATGCCATAATTTTATCATTCTTCATTGTGGAGTAATATTCCATTGTATATATATGCCACAGTTTCTTTATCCATTCATCAACTGAAGGGCATCTAGGTTGGTTCCACAATCTGGCTATGGTGAATTGAGCACCAATGAACATTGATGTGGCTGTATCTCTGTAGTATGCTGATTTTAAGTCCTTTGGGTATAGGCCAAGGAGTGGGATAGCTGGGTCAAATGGTGGTTCCATTCCAAGCTTTCTGAGGAATCTCCATACTGCTTTCCAGAGTGGCTGCACTAATTTGCAACCACCCCACCAGCAATGTATGAGTATTCCTTTTTCACCACATCCTCACCAACACCTATTGTTGCTTGTGTTCTTGAAATCGCCATTCTAATTGGGATGAGATGAAATCTCAGGGTAGTTTTGATTTGCATTTCCCTTATTACTAGGGATGTTGAACATTTTTTCATATATCTGTTGATTACTTGTACATCTTTTTCTATGAAGTATCTGTTCATTTCCTTAGCCCATTTGTTGATTGGATTATTTGTATTCTTCGTGTAGAGTTTTTTGAGTTCTTTATAGATTCTGGAAATTAGCGCTCTATCTGAGGTATGGTTGGCAAAGATATTCTCCCACTCTGTAGGCTCTCTCTTCACATTGCTGATAGTTTCCTTTGCTGAGAGAAAGCTTTTTAGTTTGAATCTATCCCATTTGTTGATTCTTGCTTTTATTTCTTGTGCTATGGGAGTCCTGTTAAGGAAGTCTGATCCTAAGCCAACAATTTGAAGATTTGGACCTACTTTTTCTTCTATAAGATGCAGGGTCTCTGGTCTGATTCCGAGGTCCTTGATCCATTTTGAGTTGAGTTTTGTGTACGGTGAGAGATAGGGGTTTAATTTCATTCTATTGCATATGGTTTTCCAGTTTTCCCAGCACATTTGTTGAAGAGAATATCTTTTCTCCATTGCATATTTTTGGAACCTTTGCCTAGTATGAGAAAATTGTATTTATTTGGGTTTGTGTCCATGTCCTCTATTCTGTACCATTGATCTACCTGTCTATTTTGGTGCCAGTACGATGCCGTTTTTGTTACTATTGCTTTGTAGTAGAGTTGAAGATCTGGTATTGCAATACCCCCTGCTTCGCTCTTGCTACTGAGGATTGCTTTAGCTATTCTAGGTTTTTTATTCTTTCAGATGAATTTCATAATTGCTTGCTCTATTTCTGCAAGGTGTATCATTGGGATTTTAATTGGAATTGCATTGAATCTGTATAGCACTTTAGGTAGTATAGCCATTTTGACAATATTAATTCTGCCTATTCAGGAACATGGGAGATCTTTCCATCCTCTAAGGTTTTCTTTAATTTCTTTCTCTAGTGTTCTGTAGTTCTCATTGTAGAGGTCTTTCACCTCTTTTGTGAGATTGATTCCCAAGTATTTTATTTTTTTCGATGCTATTGTGAATGGGGTAGTTTTCCTAATTTCTCTATCTGAAGATTCATCACTTATGTATAAAAATACATTGGATTTATGAGCATTGATCTTGTAACCTGCTACTTTACTGAATTCACTTATGAGTTCTAAAAGTTTTCTGGTTGAATTTCCAGGTTCCTCTAAATATATAATCATGTCATCAGCGAACAGGTGTAGTTTGAGTTCTTCTTTTCCTATTCGTATCCCTTTAATTTCTTTGGTTTGTCTAATTGCTCTGGCTAGAGTCTCAAGGACGATGTTGAATAGAAGTGGTGAAAGGGGGCATCCCTGCCTTGTTCCAGTTTTTAGGGGGAATGCTTTAGTTTTTCACTATTTAGAATGATGTTGGCCATGGGCTTAGCGTAGACGGCCTTTATAATGTTAAGGAATGTTCCCACTACCCCAATTTTTTCGAGTGTTTTGAGCAAGAAGGGATGCTGTATTTTATCGAATGCTTTTTCTGCATCTATTGAAATAATCATGTGATTCTTAACTTTAAGTCTGTTGATATGGTGAATGACATTTATTGATTTCCGAATGTTGAACCAACCTTGCATCCCTGGGATAAAACCCACTTGATCGTGGTGCACTATCTTTTTAATATATATTTGTATGCGATTTGCTAAAATTTTGTTGAGAATTTTTGCATCGATGTTCATTAAGGATATTGGTCTGAAATTTTCTTTCCTCGATGTGTCTCTGTCTGGTTTAGGTATCAGGGTGATATTGGCTTCATAGAACGAGTTTGGGAGGGTTCCCTGCTCTTCTATTTCATGGAATAGTTTGAGGAGTATTGGAATGAGTTCTTCTTCAAAGCTTTTGTAGAACTCAGCTGAGAACCCATCTGGTCCTGGACTTTTCTTTGTTGGTAGGCTTTTGATGACCTCTTCTATTTCATTGCTTGAAATTGGTTTATTTAAGTTGTGTATGTCTTCCTCATTCAGTTTAGGTAATTCATATGTCTCTAGAAATTTGTTCATGTCTTCGTGGTTTTCTGTTTTGTTGGAGTATAGATTTTCAAAATAGCTTCTAATTATATTTTGTATTTCACTCGTGTCTGTTGTGATGTTTCCTTGTTCATTCCGAATTTTAGTAATTTGAGTTTTCTCCCTCTTTCTCTTTGTTAGTGTGGCTAAGGGTTTATCAATTTTATTTATTTTTTCAAAGAACCAACTATTTATTTTGTTAAATTTTCCAATTGTTCCTTTTGTTTCGATTTCTTTGATTTCAGCTCTGATTTTAACTATTTCCTCTCTTCTACTACTTGTGGTATTGGTCTGCTCTTCTTTTACTAGCGCTTTGAGCTGTAGTGTTAAGTCATTTATTTGTTGATTTCTACTTCTTTTTTTGAATGCGCCCCATGAAATAAATCTTCCTCTAAGTACTGCTTTCATAGTGTCCCAGAGATTTTGATATGATGTGTCTTTGTTCTCGTTTACTTCTAAGAATTTTTTTATTTCCCTCTTGATGTCTTTTGTTATCCATTCATCATATAATAGTGTATTATTTAATCTCCAGGTATTGGAGAAGTTTCTGTTTTTTATTCTGTCATTTATTTCTAATTTCAATCCATTATGATCTGATAGAGTAAAAGGTAGTATCTCTATCTTCTTGTATTTGCTAACAGTAGCTTTGTGGCATAAAATATGGTCTATTTTAGAGAAGAATCCATGTGCTGCTGGGAAGAAAGTGTATTCATTCTTTGTTGGATGGTATATTCTATATATGTCTGTTAAGTCTAAATTGTTGATTGTGTTGTTGAGATCTATAGCTTTTTTATTCAATTTTGGTTTGGACGATCTATCCAGTGGTGAGAGAGGTGTGTTAAAATCACCTAGTATTATTGTGTTGTGGTCTATTTGATTTTCTGGAATTGAGAAGAATTTCTTTGATGTACGTGGATGAGCCAATGTTCGGGGCATAGATAGTTATGATTGTTATGTCTTGCTGATTTATGCTTCCCTTAAGCAGCATGTAATGTCCTTCTTTATCCCTTCTGACTAGTTTTGGTTTGAAGTCCACATTATCTGAAATGAGGATGGATACTCCAGTTTTTTTGCTGTGTCCGTGTTCATGGTATGTTTTTCCCCATCCTTTCACCTTTAGTCTATGGGTGTCTCTTTCTATGAGATGAGTCTCTTGCAGGCAGCATATTGTTGGATTTTTCTTTTTAATCCAATCTGCCAGTCTATGTCTTTTATTGATGAGTTCAGGCCATTAACATTCAGGGTTATTATTGTGGTATGATTTGTATTCCCAGTCAATTGACTCATATTTGTTTTTGACATGATTTGGTTTCTCCTTTATTTGGCTATTCCTTTAGGCTAGTGCCTCCTCTTGCTGATTTGCATCATTGTTTTTCATCTCTTTCTCATGGAATATTTTGCTGATAATGTTCTGTAATGCTTTCTTTTTGTAAATTCCTTTAGCTTTTGTTTATCATGGAAGGATCTTATTTCATCGTCAAATTTGAAGGTAAGTTTTGCTGGGTATAAGATTCTTGGTTGGCATCCGTTTTCTTTCAGGGCTTGGTATATGTTGTTCCAGGCCCTTCTAGCTTTTAGGGTCTGGATTGAAAAATCTGCTGATATTCTTATTGGTTTCCCTCTGAATGTAATTTGATTCTTTTCTCTTGCTGCCTTTAAAATTCTGTCTTTATTTTGTATGTTAGGTATTTTCATAATAATGTGCATTGGTGTGGGTCTGTCATAATTTTGTATGTTTGGAATTCTATAAGCCTCTTGTACTTGGTTTTCCAATTCATTCTTCAGATTTGGGAAATTTTCTGATATTATTTCATTGAATAGATTGTTCATTCCTTTGGTTCATTTCTCTAAGCCTTCCTCAATCCCAATAATTCTTAAATTTGGCCTTTTCATAATATCCCATAATTCTTGTAGATTCTGTTAATGATTTCTTACCATCTTCTCTGTTTGGCCAACTTTGTTTTCAAGATTAAATAATTTTTCTTCAATGTTTGAGGTTCTGTCTTCCAGGTGTTCTATCCTATTGGTTATGCTTTCTATGGAGTTTTTAATTTTGTTTATTGTTTCCTTCATTTCAAGTATTTCAGATTGTTTTTTTTTTCAGTATCTCTAACTCTTTATTGAAATGATCTCTTGCTTCCCGTATTTGGTCTTTTAACTGTTGATTGGTGCGATCATTTAATGCCTGCATTTGCTCTTTCATCTCCTCCTTCAATGCCTGCATTTGCTCTTTCATCTCCTCATTTGCTTCCCTGATCGTTTTAATTATGTACATTCTGAACTCCCTTTCTGACATTTCTTCTGCTGTGCTGTCATTGGGTTTTATTGATGTAGTATCTAGGTTTGTTTGGGACATTTTCTTCCCTTGTTTTCTCATATTGGTCAGCTGTCAGTTGGACCCTGAGATATTGCAGATTTCCGCTATTGGCTTATAGTTTCCTGGTAGATTTCCAGTGTATCACCTCCCAGCCTTCAGTAGCCTGATGTCTTGGAGGAATTTGATAATGCAGTGCATCCGAAGAAAGCTGCTCCTAGCCTCCTACTGGTTCCAGGGTTTGGAGCTGGCTCTGTGCGGAAAGGCTCTCACTGGGGGCCTACACCATGCAGCTGGCAATGTGGGAGGAGCCCACTGCCAGAGTGTGGAAGACTACCTGGGGAAGACTCTAGCTACCCTGCCCTGCTCTGATAAGCCACCTTTCTCTGTGCCTGCCACCCGGGCCGAGCTTTACCCAGTGGGCAGACTCACCCGTGGCTCTATTTCAGTCCGAGTCTCTCAATGCCTCCCCTTCTTAACTCCTGGGTTCTGGAGCGACTGGGGATGCAGTCACCCTCTAGGCCACCATCTTGGATTGCCCCATGGAAAGAACCTGCGGCTGGAGTGGGCAGAGCCACCTGAAGAGGTCTCCGGCTGCCCTGCCGTGATCCCAGTGGCTGCTTGCGGATCGAAGCTCTCCATTGGTTTGGGGACTTGTGGCTGGTTCTATGTAGAAAGCCTTTCACTGGGCGGTCTGGTCCGAGAAGCTAGCCTTGAAAGGCACCTCCCACTGCAGTTATCCAGGCTACTTGGGGAAGTCTCTGGCTGCCCTATCCTGGTCCCTGAAGCTGCCTGCGTGCCAGAGTATGCTGCGCTGCGTGGCTCCGGGACTTGGATTTGTTCTGGTCAGAAAGGCTCTCAGTAGGGGGCCTGCTCCGAGAACCTGGAGAAGCTGGCTGTGTGGGAGGGGCCCAGCACTGGAGTGCGCAGGGCTGCCTGTGGGAGACTCTAGCTGCCCTGTCCTGCTCTGATAAGCCACCTCTATCTGGGCCTGCCACCCGGGCCGAGCTTTACCCAGTGGGCAGACTCACCCGTGGCTCTATTTCAGTCCGAGTCTCTCAATGCCTCCCCTTCTTAACTCCTGGGTTCTGGAGCGACTGGGGGTGCAGTCACCCTCTAGGCCGCCATCTTGGACCGCCAACTTACAGAATTATTATAACCTCAATATTAAGTCTCTTTACCTTGTTTTAAAAATTTATTTTCATTTTTCCTTTTTTTTTTTTTTTTAGGTAGCATAGTAGGGACAGATCATGGGACGGAGTGCTTCTTAACAACACCTGCAGTTTTTTATGCTTCATGTTAAGAAAGGGTCTCGCTATGTTGCTGAGGCTGGCCTCTAAATTAGGATCCTCCTGTCTTAGCCCCCCCAAGTCACTGAGATCACAGGTGTACGCCACCACAGCTGACTTCAGTATTTATTTTCAAGTGTAAAAACTTTTATTGAGTCATTGATAAACAACAAATATTTAACTTTTATACATTCTTTTTATATTTTGCATTTTCGGCAGTATTCTACACTATTTCAATTGAAGCAAGCTTTTCATAGTATTTTTTCATAATATTTCCCCTCCATGAGGAGTTTTTACAGAACTTATAAATCTGCTTCTAAAACCCAAAAACTTTCTTACATTTTTCACACTTACAGGGCTTCGATCCAGTGTGCATTCTTATATATGGACCAAATGAGGAGTTTTATTCCTTTTTCTAGTTCACATATTTGAACAGAACCAATATGACTAGAGATGTTCCACACAGCCCTGCATTTGCTAGAAAATCTGTGTGGTAATGAAGCATTTACACATTCTATACCTCGGGTTATTGTCTAGTGTGAATTCTTTCATGCCTGTGAAAGGCACTTCAGTGACTGAAGGTTTTCCCACATTGTTTACATAGATAGGTGTACTTTACACTGAAAGTCTGTGTTTTGTGAAGGAACTCTGATCTCAGAAGCCTTTCTCACATTGATCACATACATAGGGCTTTTATGTGGTAAGTCATTTCATATATTTGAACAAAACTGGACTGTGTAAGCATTTTCTCACCTTGCATACATTCTTGGTGTTATTCCACAGTGTTCTTTCATTCCTCATTAAGCACTGGAGAAAACTGAGGCATTCCCATATTGCTTTCCTTTGTATGGCTTCTCTCCATATCCCGACACTCATATCACTTTTATCCAGTATGAGCTCTGAAGGGAACATTAACACATGAATGCCCAATGAGGACTTCTCCACACAATTGTTTGACCTGCTTTTATTCACAGATGTTTTCTTATTATAGAATCTACAGTCCTGCTGAAGATTTTCCCACATTTTGATTACCTATTTATGTTCAGAGTCTGTTCACCATTTGATCCCTAGAGAGCCCAGGTTCCTGAAAGTTTCCCACATTACATCTCTGTAGAGCTTCTTTTGGAAAGGATCGAGCAAAGCCCACTCCCTCTAGGGTAAAGCCCAGAACCACATCCTTAAAGGTGACAGATTTCATTTCTGGGTTCCAGGGACCCTCAGCCTCCTCTCCACAGTTCCTCCAGGTAGTGGAGGACATAGATCAACAAAGGTTGAACCACATAGTTCTTTCATCAGCTGAGGTAGTGTCCTTAGGATGGAGCTTCCAGAAAGCAGCATTATGAATTTTCTGATGTTGAGTTAGGTGTGACCAAAGTGTAAATACTTTCCTATACTCCATACATTCATATGGTTTTGCATCATTGTGAATTCTCTGATGTTTAATGAGATGTGATCCTTGACTAAATGCCTTTCTGCATTCACTATATCCATAGGGCTTTTTTCTCCAGTATGAATTCTATGATGTCGTGTAAGGTCTGAGCCACAGCTGAAGGCCTTCTCACATTCCTTACATTGATTGGATTTCTCACCAGTATGAACTCGCTTGTGGACACTGAGTTATGAATGAAACCTAAAGGCCTTCCCACATTCCTTCCATTTTAAAGGTTTCTCCCCAGTATAAATTCTGTGACAAGTAAGACTTGATCTCAAACTAAAAGTCTTGCCACATTTTTTACATTCATATCTTTTCTTACCAATGTGAATAGTATAACATTCAGTAAACTCTGCAGGAAAAGAGGTCTTTCCACATTCTTTATCTTCACATAATTTCTCACCACTGTGAATTAAATGATGTTGAGTATGATCTGAGACAGAACTAAAGACCTTTCCACATTCTTTACATTCATGTGATTTCTCTGCAGTATGTTGAATTGGGTGTGAACCTCAAGTAAAAGCTTTCCCACACTCCTTACATTCACAAGATTTTTCACCAGTGTGAACTCTCTGATGGTTAATAAGATGTGAGTGCTGACTAAAGGACTTTCTGCATTCTTTGCATTGATAGGGCTTTTCACAAGTATGAATCCTCTGATGGCGAGAAAGGTCTGAGCCACACCTATAGGCCTTTCTACAGTCATTGTACTCATAAGGCTTTTCCCCAGTATGAATCCTCTGATGTTGAGTAAGATCTGAGCCACAATCAAAAGTCTTCCCACAATCCTTACACTTTAAATCTCTCTCCACAGTATGAATTCTGTTATGACTACTAAGACTTACGCATGAACTAAAAAACACTTACCTCACTCTTTACATGTATAAATTTTCCCATGATAGTGATTTATCTGAGATTGAGTAAGTTCTGGGTCAGGAACAAAGATCCTCTGACTTTTCTTATCATCACAGAATTTTCCACCAGTGTGAATTAACTTATGTTCACTATGTTCTGTTCCAGAACTAAAGCCTATTCTTAAAGGTTTTATATTCATGGGATTTCTTACCTTCATGAATGTTCTGATGTTGAGATAGGTGTGAGCCACAAGTAAAATTTTTCCCACATTCTTTGCATTCATAAGGTTTTTCACTAATGTGAATTCTCTGATGGTTAACAAGATGTGATTGCTGACTAAATGTCTTTCTTTATTCATTACACTCAAGGACTTTTCACCGGTATGAATTCTTCAATGTCGAGTAAGGTCTGAGCCACAATTAAAGGCCTTCCCACATTCTTTACATTTATAGGATTTCTCACCAGTATGAATTTGCTTATGGATACTAAGTTGTGAATGAAACGTAAAGGCTTTTCCACATTCCTTACATTTTAAAGGCTTCTCCCCACTATGAATTCTCTTGTGACAACAGAGAAATTCATATGTTTTCTTATCAGTGTGAACAGTCTGATATTGAGTAATAGCTGAATCAGGAAGAAAGATCTTCCTACATTCCTTACCCTCACAGAGTTTCTCACTAGTGTGAATTAACTGATGTTGATGATGATCTGAGTGAGAACTAGAGGCTTTCCCACATTCCTTACACTGAAGTGATTTCTCACCAGTATGAATTTTCTGATGCTGAGTTAGGTGTGAGCCAGGAGTAAAGTTTTCCCACATTTCTTATGTTCATAAGGTTTTTCACCAGTGTGAATTCGATGATGTTTAATAAGATGGGATGGCTGGCTAAAGGCCTTTGTGCACTGTTTACATTTGTAGGGCTTTTCACAAGTATGAATTCTCTGATGTCGAGTAAAGTCTGAAACACAAATTAAGGCCTTTCTACAATCATTACATTCATAGGACTTTTCACCAGTATAAATTCTCTGATGTCAAGTAAGGCCTGAACCACAACTAAAGGCCTTCCCACATTCTTTACATCCATAAGATTTTTCACCAGTATGAATTTGCTTATGAACACTAAGTTGGGAATGAAATCTAAAGGCCTTCTCACATTCTTTACACTTAAAAGCTTTTTCCCAGCATGAATTCTCTTGTGACAAGTAAGAGTTGACTGCAATCCAAAAACCTGGCCACATTTTTCACATTCATAGGTTTTCTTACCAGTGTGAACTGTCTAAAATTCTGAATGAGGAAGAAATGTCTTCCCAGCATTCTTATCTTCAGAGAATTTCTCATCAGTGTGAACTAACAAATGTTGAACATGGTCTGGAGCAGAAAAGAAGGCTTTTTCACAGTCATTAAATTCATTCAGTCTCTCTCCTGTATTGAGTCTCTGGTACGAGTACGAGTCATGTCCCAGTTCATAGTAGGCATTTTTTCCTCATGACATTTCTGTTGTGTTTGAAACTGACTTTTGCCTTCCATATCACCTCTAGAACATAAACATCCAGGATTGTGCTTCAACACATTTCATTATTTCCACTTAGAATAGTTCACTTTCAAAAGTAATATTATTGTTTTATAACTTCTTCATCTGATTCCTAGAATGTATGTCTGCAAGATAAGAAAACAAATAGTTTTACTCTCCAAAAGATATTAATATCCAAATGTAGGTGTAGACAGTAAAACTGAAAGTAAAGCAAAAAGAAGTAAATGCCTGAAAAATTCCCAAAGTTTGAACCATTTGAAAAAAGGTAAAAAATAAATAAAATGTAAAAGAACAAACAGAACTTGAGGCATTTGATGAGAGACATAAAGTTCTGTTTTCTTCATATTCATCTGATGGTTTCAATAAAAAATGACCATCCAGCTGGGTATGGTGGCACATGTCTGTACTCCCAGTGACTCAGAGGCTGAGTCAGAGGTATCACAAGTTTGAGACTAGTCTCAGCAACTTAGCAAGGCCCTCAGCAACTTAGTGAGGTTCCATCTTGAAAAAAATTAAAGGTCTGTGGATGTAGTTCAGTGGAAAAGTGCCCCAGGTTCAGTCCCTAGTACCTCCCCAATCCTCCCAAAAATTAAAAAAAAAAAAAAGATTGCCTGGTTACCACATCAATAACACAAAAACAAGTTAAATAATTAAGGCTGTGTTTTATTCAATATGATTTAATCAACCCTCAGTATACATTAGGCATTAAAAATAATTGTGGAAAAATAAAAGAAAAGAAAAACAGTACAATTATGATGGATGAGTGGTTTTAAAAAATCTAGGGTTCAGAAAGCACAAATGGAATTATCAGGGTAATGAACATGTGACTTATCTCACTAATGTCTTCTCTATCTCTATGGAAATGGTCACACATAGTCCTTGACATACTGCACAAACAGCAGCCAAAAGCATACTCAGCCTGGAGTGGTGAACAGACAAATGTGAAGGAATGGGATCATATCTTCTCACTTTTCTATTTGTTTTTCCATATGTAAATATTTAACCATGCTTATTTCCTTCATTTTTTATACCAAGTCATTATTGTCACATAGTCCTAACCAAAGTCTTTTTCCTTACTTATTTATTCTTAATGTTATAGTATTGCTCATCATCCAATAAACTGAACGAGCAACTGGAGAAAGCAAAAGATCATTTCAACAAAGAGATAGAGATTCTCAAAAAAAAAAAAAAAAAAAAAAACAATCGGAAATCCTTGAAATGAAGGAAACAATAATCCAAATAAAAAACTCAATGGAAAGCATTACCAAAAACTAGATCACTTGGAAGACAGAACTGCAGACAATGAAGACAAAATATTTAATCTTGAAAATAAAGTTGCCCAAACAGAGAAGATGGTAAGAAATCATGAACAGAATCTCCAAGAACTATGGGACATCATGAAAAGACCAAATTTAAGAATTATTGGGATTGAGGAAGGCACAGAGATACAAACCAATGAAATGAACAAACTATTCAATGAAGTAATATCAGAAAATTTCCCAAACCTGAAGAATGAAATGGAAAATCAAATACAAGAGCTTACAGAACACCAAATGCACAAAATCACAACAGGTCCACACCAAGGCACATTATAATGAAAATGCCTAACATTCAAAATAAAGACAGCATTTTGAAGGCTGTGAGAGAAAAGCATCAGATTACATAGGGGTGGAAGCAATATGGATAGCAGCCAACTTCTCAACCCAGACTCTAAAAGCTAGAAGGGCCCAGGACAATATATTTCAAGCTCTGAAAGAACATGGTGGCCAACCAAGAATCCTATACCCAGAAACTAACCTGCAGATTTGAAGATGAAATAAAATCCTTCCATGATAAACAAAAGTTAACAGAATTTACAAATAGAAAGCCTGTGCTACCGAATGTTCTCAACAAAATGTTCCATGAGGAGGAAATGAAAAACAACAATGTAGGTCAGCAAAGGGAGGAACTACCTTAGAGAAAAACCACGCAAAGGAGAAACCAAGCCAACTTAAAAACCAAAAATAAGCCCAAATGACTGGGATTACTAATCATATCTCAATAATAACCCTGAACATAAATGGCCTAAACTCATTAATCAAAAGACATAGACTGGCAGAATGGATTAAAAAGAAAGACCCAATAACATGCTGCCTGCAAGAGACTCATCTCATAGAAAAAGACATCCACAGGCTAAAGGTGAAAGGATGGGGAAAAAAAACCTACCACACACATGGACTCAGTAAAAAAGTGGGGGTTTCGATCCTTATATCAGATAAAGTGGACTTCAAGCCAAAGTTAGTCAGAAGGGATAAAGAAGGACATTTCATACTGCTTAAGGGAACCATAAATCAGGAAGACATAATGATAGTAAATATTTATGCCCCAAACAATGGTGCATCCCTGTACATCAAACAAATCCTTCTCAATTTCAGGAATCAAATAGACCACAGCATGATAATTCTGGGTGACTTTAACACACCACTCTTACCACAGATAGATCTTCCAAACAAAAACCAACCAAAGAAAACATAGAACTCAATAACACAATCAATAACCTAGACTTAATGGACATACGTAGAATATTCCATCCATCAACAAGCAGATTCACTTTCTTCTTGGCAGCACATGGAACCTTCTCAAAAATTGACCATATGTTATGCCACAAAGCAGCCCTTTGGAAATGCAAAAAAATAGAGATACTGCTTTGTGTTCTATCAGATCATAATGGACTGAGAGTAGAAATCAATGACAAAATAAAAAATAGAAATCACTCCAATACCTTGAGACTAAATAATATGCTATTGAATGAAACATGGATTACAGAAAACATCAAGGAGGAGATAAAAAAATTCTTACAGGTCAATGAGGATGATGATACAACAGATCAAAGTATCTGGGACACTATGAAAGTGGTACTAAGAGGAAAATTCACTACAAGGAGCATATTCCAGAAAAGAATGAAAAGCCAACAACTAAATGATCTAATATTACAGCTCAAAGGCCTAGAAAAAGAGGAACAGCAAAAGTAGTAGAAGACAGGAAATAATTAAAATCAGAGCTGAAATCAATGAAATTGAAACAAAAGAAACAATTCAAAAAATTGACAAAACAAAAAGTTGGTTCTTTGAAAAAGTAAACAAAATAGACAAACCTTTAGCCACACTAACAAAGTGAAGTAGAGAGAAAATTCAAATTACTAAAATTCGTGATGAAAAGGGAAATATCACGACAGACACCACTGAGGTACATTACATAATGAGAAACTACTTTGAAAATGTGTACTCTAACAGAATAGAAACTACCGAAGACATTGACAAATTTCTAGAGACATACGCTCCTCCCAAACTGAATCAGGAGGACATACACAATTTAAACAGATCAATATCAAGCAATGAAATAGAAGAAGTTATTAAAAACCTACTATCCAAGAAAAGCCCAGGACCAGATGGATTCTCAGCCGAGTTCTAAAAGATCTTCAAAGAAGAACTCATTTCCATACTTCTCAAAGTATTCCAGCAAATAGAAAAGGAGGGTACCCTACCAAACTCATTCTATGAAGCTAATATCACCCACATAACCAAACCAGAAAGAGACACATCAAGGAAAGAAAATTTTAGACCAATATCTTTGATTAATATAGATGCAAAATCCTTATCAAAATATTGGCAAACCATATCCAAAAACATATTAAGAAATCATACACCACAATCATGGGGGCGTTCATCCCTGGAATGCAAGGATGATTTAACATCTGTAAATCAGTAAACGTAATCCATCATGTCAATAGGCTTAAGTATAAGAATCATGGTTATATCAATTGACACAGAAAAATCGTTCACCAAAATACAACACTCGTTCATGCTCAAAACACTAGAAAAAATACGGATAGTAGGAACATAACTGAACATTGTAAAGGCTGTTTATGCTAAGCCCATGGCCACCATCACATTTAATGGAGAAAAACTGAAACCATTCCCTTTAAAAATGGGAACAAGACAGGGATGTCCTTTTTCACCACTTCTATTCAACATTGTCCTCAAAACTCTAGCCAGCGCAATTAGACAGACTAAAGAAATTAAAGAGATATGAATAAGAAAAGAGGAAATTAAGCTGTCACTATTTGCTGATGACATGATTCTATATTTAGAGCATCCAAAAAATTCCTCCAGAAAACTTCTAGACCTCATCAATGAATTCAGGAAAATAGCAGGCTATAAAATCAACACGCATATATCCAAAGCTTTTTTATACACAAGTGATGAAACATCTCAAAGGAAAATGAGGAAAACAACTCCATTTGCAACAGCTTCAAAAATAAATAAATAAAATAAAATACTTGGGAATCAATCTAACCAAAGAGGTAAAAGATCTCTACAATGAAAACTGCAAAACATTGAAGAAAGAAATTGAGGAAGACCATAGAAAATGGAAAGATCTCCCATGTACTTGGATAGGCAGAACTAATATTATCAAAATTGCCAAACTACCAAAAGTGCTATACAGATTTAATGCAATTCCAATTAAAATCCCAATGATGTACCTTACAGAAATAGAGCAAGCAATGATGAAATTCATCTGGAAGAAAAAGAAACCCAGAATAGCTAAAGCAATCCTTAGCAGGAAGAATGAAATGGGGTATCGCAATGCCAGGTACTTCAAGTATGCTACAAAGCAATAGTAACAAAAACGGCATGGTATTGGTACCAAAATAGACAGGTAGATCAATGGTACAGAATAGAGGACATGGACACAAACCCAAATAAATACAATTTTCTCATACTAGACAAAGGGGCCAAAACTGTGCAATGGAGAAAAGATAGCCTCTTCAATAAATGGTGCTGGGAAAACTGGAAATCCATATGCAACACAATGAAACTAATCCCCTATATCTCACCCTGCACAAAAATTAACTCAGTGGATCAAGGACCTTGAAATCAGACCAGCGACCCTGCATCTTATAGAAGAAAAAGTAGGACCAAATCTTCAACTTGTTGGCTTAGGATTAGACTTCCTTAACAAGCCTCCCATAGCACAAAAAATAAAAGCAAGAATCAATAACTGGGATAGATTCAAACTAAATAACTTTCTCTCAGCAAAGAAAACTATCAGCTATGTGAAGAGAGAGCCTACAGAGTGGGAGAAAACCTTTGCCACTCATACTTCAGAAAGAGTACTAATTTCCAGAATATATAAAGAACTCATAAAACTCTACATGAAGAATACAAATATACCAATCAACAAATAGGCTAAGGATATGAACAGACACTTCACAGAAGAAGATATACAAGCAAATAACAAACATATGAAAAACTGTTCACCATCTTTAATAATAAGAGAAATGCAAATCAAAAGTACATTAAGATTCCATCTCACCCCAATTAGAATGTCAATTATCAAGAATACAAGCAACAATAGGTGTTGGAGAGAATGTGGGGAAAAAGGTACACTCATACATTGCTGGTGGGGATGCAAATTAGTGCAGCCACTCTAGAAAGCAGTATGGAGATTCCTTAGAAAACTTGGAATGGAACCACTATTTGACCCGGCTATCCCACTCCTTGGCCTATACCCAAAGGACTTAAAATCAGCAGACTACAGAGATACTGCCACATCAATGTTCATAGCTGCTTAATTCACAATAGCCAGCATGTGGAACCAATCTAGATGTCCTTCAGTTGATCAATGGATAAAGAAACTGTAGTGTGTATATATATACAATGGAATATTACTCGGCTATAAAGAATAATAAAATTATGGCATTTTCAGGCAAATGGATGAAATTGAAAAATATCATGCTAAGTGAGATAAGCCATACTCAAAAAACCAAAGGATGAATGATCTCACTGATAAGTGGATGATGACACATAATAGAGAGTGTTAGGGGGCAAGAATGGAGGAAGGAGGGGCTGTATAGAGGGAAAAGGGTGGGAGGCATGGGGGTGGAGAAAAAATAACAGAATGAATCAAACATCATTACCCTATGGAAATGTATGATTACACAAATGGTATGCTGTTACTTCATGTACAAACAGAAACAACATGTATCCCATTTGTTTACAATAAAAATCAATTAATATTAAAAAAGAAGAGATTAAAGTTATCACCTACCAGTCCAACTTGAATAAACAATAAATAATGATCTTACAGATCTAAAGCCAGACTACATAATCAAATACATAATCCCAGAAAAGGTGAGAAAGTGGTTAACATTCTAGGTGGGAGTTAGTAGCATTCAAGGATAAGAGAAAATAGGCAAAATATTCTTCCTTCCTTTCTGCAAAGAATAAACTACAAGGAGTGCAAAGGATGACACATATCATAGACAGTATAGTGTGAAAAAAACAATAAGTACTAGTGAATGGAACAAAATCTTCCAGGGAAAGGGATAAAAATTATTAGGGAAAAAAGAAAAGTCAGAGCATACCCAAAGTAGACATATGCAGACACACTAAAAAATGAAATAGAAATTAGGTTATCTAGCACACACCTGTAATCCCAGCAACTCTGGATGCTGAAGCAGGAAGATCATAATTTCAAGGCCAGCCTAGGCAACTTAATGAGAAACTGACTCAAAACAAAACAAAACAAAACAAAACAAAAAAACAAACAAACAAAAGAGAAAAGTTCTGGGGATGTAGCTCTCTGGTAGAGGGTTCTTGGTTTCCATCCCTAGTAACACACACACACACACACACACACACACACACACAGATTTTTAAAAAAATGAAATTGAATAAAGAAACTATAGATCTCAACAACACAATCAGCAATTTAGACTTAACAGACATATATAGAATATACCATCCAACAAAGAATGAATACACTTTCTTCTCAACAGCACATGGATCCTTCTCTAAAATAGACCATATTTTATGCCACAAAGCTACTGTTAGCAAATACAAGAAGATAGAGATACTACCTTGTACTCTATCAGATCATAATGGATTGAAATTAGAAATAAATGACAGAATAAAAAACAGAAACTTCTCCAATACTTGGAGACTAAATAATACACTATTATATGATGAATGGATAACAGAAGACATCAGGAGGGAAATAAAAAAATTCTTAGAAGTAAACGAGAACAAAGACACATCATATCAAAATCTCTGGGACACTATGAAAGCAGTACTTAGAGGAAGATTTATTTCATGGGGTGCATTCAAAAAAAGAAGTAGAAATCAACAAATAAACGACTTAACACTACAGCTCAAAGCGCTAGAAAAAGAAGAGCAGACCAATACCAAAAGTAGTAGAAGACAGGAAATAGTTAAAATTAGAGCCGAAATCAACGAAATCGAAACAAAAGAAACAATTGGAAAAATTAACAAAATAAATAGTTGGTTCTTTGAAAAAATAAATAAAATTGATAAACCCTTAGCCACACTAACAAAGAGAAAGAGGGAGAAAACTCAAATTACTAAAATTCGGAATGAACAAGGAAACATCACAACAGACACGAGTGAAATACAAAACATAATTAGAAGCTATTTCGAAAATCTATACTCCAACAAAACAGAAAACCTCGAAGACATCAACAAATTTCTAGAGACATATGAATTACCTAAACTGAACGAGGAGGACATACACAACCTAAATAAACCAATTTCAAGCAATGAAATAGAAGAGGTCATCAAAAGCCTACCAACAAAGAAAAGTCCAGGACCAGATGGGTTCTCAGCCGAGTTCTACAAAACCTTTAAAGAAGAGCTCATTCCAATACTCCTCAAACTATTCCATGAAATAGAAGAGGAGGGAACCCTCCCAAACTCGTTCTATGAAGCCAATATCACCCTGATACCTAAACCAGACAGAGACACATCGAGGAAGGAAAATTTCAGACCAATATCCTTAATGAACATCGATGCAAAAATTCTCAACAAAATTTTAGCAAATCGCATACAAATATATATTAAAAAGATAGTGCACCACGATCAAGTGGGTTTTATCCCAGGGATGCAAGGTTGGTTCAACATTCGGAAATCAATAAATGTCATTCACCATATCAACAGACTTAAAGTTAAGAATCACATGATTATTTCAATAGATGCAGAAAAAGCATTCGATAAAATACAGCATCCCTTCATGCTCAAAACACTAGAAAAAATTGGGGTAGTGGGAACATTCCTAAACATTATAAAGGCAATCTACGCTAAGCCCATGGCTAATATCATTCTAAATGGTGAAAAACTGAAAGCGTTCCCCCTAAAAACTGGAACAAGGCAGGGATGCCCTCTTTCACCACTTCTATTCAACATCGTCCTTGAGACTCTAGCCAGAGCAATCAGACAAACCAAAGAAATTAAAGGGATACGAATAGGAAAAGAAGAACTCAAACTATCCCTGTTCACTGATGACATGATTATATATTTAGAGGAACCTGGAAATTCCACCAGAAAACTTTTAGAACTCATAAGTGAATTCAGTAGCAGGTTACAAGATCAATGCTCATAAATCCAATGTATTTTTATACATAAGTGATGAATCTTCAGAAAGAGAAATTAGGAAAACTACCCCATTCACAATAGCATCGAAAAAAATAAAATACTTGGGAATCAATCTCACAAAAGAGGTGAAAGACCTCTACAATGAGAACTACAGAACACTAAAGAAAGAAATTAAAGAAAACCTTAGAAGATGGAAAGATCTCCCATGTTCTTGGATAGGCAGAATTAATATCGTCAAAATGGCTATACTACCTAAAGTGCTATACAGATTCAATGCAATTCCAATTAAAATCCCAATGATGTACCTTGCAGAAATAGAGCAAGCAATTATGAAATTCATTTGGAAGAATAAAAAACCTAGAATAGCTAAAGCAATCCTCAGTAGCAAGAGCAAAGCAGGGGGTATTGCAATACCAGATCTTCAACTCTACTACAAAACAATAGTAACAAAAATGGCATGGTATTGGTACCAAAATAGACAGGTAGATCAATGGTACAGAATAGAGGACATGGACACAAACCCAAATAAATACAATTTTCTCATACTAGACAAAGGTTCCAAAAATATGCAATGGAGAAAAGATAGCCTCTTCAACAAATGGTGCTGGGAAAACTGGAAAACCATATGCAATAGAATGAAATTAAACCCCTATCTCTCACCCTACACAAAACTCAACTCAAAATGGATCAAGGACCTTGGAATCAGACCAGAGACCCTTCATCTTATAGAAGAAAAAGTAGGTACAAATCTTCAACTTGTTGGCTTAGGATCAGACTTCCTTAACAGGACTCCCATAGCACAAGAAATAAAAGCAAGAATCAACAACTGGGATAGATTCAAACTAAAAAGCTTTCTCTCAGCAAAGGAAACTATCAGAAATGTGAATAGAGAGCCTACAGAGTGGGAGAATATTTTTGCCAACCATACCTCAGATAGAGTGCTAATTTCCAGAATCTATAAAGAACTCAAAAAACTCTACACGAAGAATACAAATAATCCAATCAACAAATGGGCTAAGGAAATGAACAGACACTTCACAGAAGAAGATGTACAAGTAATCAACAGATATATGAAAAAATGTTCAACATCCCTAGTAATAAGAGAAATGCAAATCAAAACTACCCTAAGATTTCATCTCACCCCAATTAGAATGGCGATTATCAAGAACACAAGCAACAATAGGTGTTGGCGAGGATGTGGTGAAAAAGGAACACTCATACATTGCTGGTGGGGTTGCAAATTAGTGCAGCCACTCTGGAAAGCAGTGTGGAGATTCCTCAGAAACTTGGAATGGAAACACCATTTGACCCAGCTATCCCACTCCTTGGCCTATACCCAAAGGACTTAAAATCAGCATACTACAGAGATACAGCCACATCAATGTTCATTGCTGCTCAATTCACCATAGCCAGATTGTGGAACCAACCTAGATGCCCTTCAGTTGATGAATGGATAAAGAAACTGTGGCATATTTATACAATGGAATATTACTCCGCAATGAAGAATGATAAAATTATGGTATTTGTAGGCAAATGGTCGAAATTGGAGAATATCATGCTAAGTGAGATAAGTCAATCTCAAAAAAGTAAAGGACAAATGATCTCGCTGATAAGCGGATGAGGACATATAATGGGGGTGGGAGGGGTTAGCATTAGGTTTAGGGTTAGGTTTAGAGTTAGGCTAAGGAGAGCGGTAAGAATGAAGGAAAGAAGGACTGTATAAAGGGAAAAGGGTGGGAGGGGTGGGGGGGAAGGGAAAAAAAGAAACATCATTACCCTATGTAAACGTAAAAAAATTAAAAAAAAAACTTGAATAATAAAAATAAAAAAAAAATGAAATTAAGAGGTCAATATCTAAAATTGTTTTTAACACACAACCAGTATCAAAAATCATTTGTAATCCATAAGAATAATTTCCAGAAATGAAACAAATAAATATAAAGAAAATATACAAAATTTTGCTGAAGGTGAAAATGACCTCATATTATCAGTAACAAAATATTACTAAAAAAGAATTACAAGATGAAACCCTTGGAGAATCAATATATACATCCAGTCACATCTCCAAAAAGGAAATTCAGTTGTAATTAGATTTATGCAATGCTGAATTTTGAATGCAGTATAAAACTTGTAGAAAATTAAATGAGGGAGTCAAAGAGTTTATATCCAACCAAACTATCATTGAATCAGAAAGAATACAAACAGTGTGATGATCCAAGAACTTAAGGAATATTTACATAAGCCTTTTCTGAAGAAACTACTAGAGTGCATACTCCAGTCACAAAAGACACAACAGAAAAACTTTCAGCCAAAGAACAGCATTGATAATGAATACATTTAAATAAAAACCTAAATTAACAGTGAAATGGAGATTATGGTAGGCAGCACCCAGAATTGCTCCCAAAGGTACCCACTACTTGATCTTCGCAACATTGTACCTCCTTGTACTGGACTGACTAGTGCACCAGTAAGAGTCTGTGGAAATAATGGAATATGAGGGTATTACAGAAGACATCGTCACTTATACCTTATGTACTCTTACTGTCCCTTTGTTCAGAGAAAGATGACAGTCATGAGTATACTCAGGCTGGCCCCAGAGAGAGGTCTACATGGTAAGGAACTAAGGTATATTGTTAAAAGGTATGTGACAATGACATCTTAGAAGGTAGACTCTCTTACTCTAGTTATTCCTTCAAGTGAGTGTATACCTGGGCAAGAGCTCAACAACTTCATTTTTAAAAATATTTTTTGTTGTCAATGGATTTTTATTTTATTTATTTATATGTGGTACCATGAATTGAACCCAGTGCATCACACATGCCAGAAAAGCACTCTACCACTGAGCTACATCCCCAGCCCCAACAACCTCTTGAGAACCTAAAGAAGAACTTTCTGGCTAAGCTGCTCCTGAATTCATGATGCACAAAAATGGCATTAGATAATATATATTTGTTGCTGTTTTAGGATCCTATGTTTTATATAAATAGATAACTAATAAAGGGATAAAGGTTACAGAATGGAAGATATACAAGTTCACCAATGTCTCATTTGCAGTAACTGAGAAAGAAAAGATGTCATTTTGTGTACATGTGTTTGGGTGCTGAGAATTGAACCTGGGCACCGTGCATGCAAAGTACACATTATAACACTTTGCTACACTACCAGTCCAAAGATGTCATTAATGCTGAAAAAAATCATTAGATAGAAAGTTAGAAATATATATGAACATAAAAACATCAGAGTAAAAATTATAGTCACATTTCAGTGTACATGTAATGACTAGGAAATTAAAAATTAGATTTAAAATGATAGCAGATAAAACAGTGACTTATTTACATCATTTAATTTTCTGAGCTAGACCTGTTATTAACAAGATGTACATAATATTCAGTTTTAAATTTTATGCTGGGGTGGAAATTTAAAGGAAATTTTGAAGGATACTGGGAGACTGATCTGTTTCAAAATTAATACTGTGAAATATGAAAATATTTTGATCCTTTTCCACAAAAAAAAAGGAGTGAAAATATCTCTTAGATCTTGTTGGGTTCATGTTTTTGAAGTAATGTTCTCTGTTAACTAAATGTCAAATTGACTCAGGAAAAAAGATATGAATAAATTGTAAAATGTTATTTAAGAAAGGAAGGATCAACTTCTGAAATTAAACATGCTACCTAAGATTTTATTCAAGAGCCCCACCTCACCTGGGTTAAGACTCTACCTCTCAACAGACTTTATATAAGAAGGATTTCAAAGTAGGCTAGACTTAAGCTGATTGAAAGGTTGTTTTATTGCCAAGATTAGTGTGATTTCAAAATAAACAGGAGATAGAACATTTAACTAAGTGAGGTTTGGGATTATAAAAATTATGCTTCTTGGATCATAGCTATTATACAAATTGAATATGTTTTTACTATCTTTAATTTTATTTTGTATTTTCTTTTAAATTTTATAACTGCTCCCTGTTAATGTTTTGCAGAGGTACTCCTCTTAATAGAATAACCTGGGTTAGTTTGAGGTAATCACTCATCACCTACAGGACAGACATGTTATAAGGCTAACTTTCAGTGCTATTACTGGCCCCCTTTAAGTGAAAGGGGTAAGTGTAAAATTTAAGCCCAGTAGTCCCATATAAAAATCTGGTGAATCTGGCCTGCTGGATGCTTAAAACCAAAAACTTGGAGACTAAAGTCAAGGAAGTAAAAGAGTCAAAGTAAAAGCAGACACTATGCGGCCCTTGAATTCTAACATCAGTCAAGGTTCTGAGAAGGATGGGATCCCTCTAAGGCACCTGCAACTCTGAGAGTCACCTGAACTGCTGATCAGGGAGATTTTGAGGACCCCAGAGAACAGGAAGCCTACCAGTGCACATTCTTCAAAGAGGAGGGTCATTAGAGAGAGAAATATCCCTGATGGTTCCAAGAGAAGTCACATATATTCAGCAAATCCGTGACCCTTCATGACAGATGGCATCATTTGCAGAGGAAACCTAAAGAAGACAAAGTGTTTCACACTCATTCCCAAGAGTTATCTTTGAAGAATATCAGCTGACCCTTAACAGTATATAGGAAAAAGATCAATTTTGAAAAACTAAGTTTTAAATACCTAGGTGAATATAGACAAAGCACAGTATTACATGGATATTTAAAAGGAAAAAAAACACATTTTTCTTAAATATAACTTTAGGATATACACTTGTGTCAGTGCTACCAAAAGTAAGTGAACTAGAGGTGATGAAGAAAAGTTTCTCATATGGGAATGCCCGATATTTAATTATCACAAAGAAGGTTAGAGACACAAGTTGTCCCACATGTCAGAGATTAGATGAAATATTAATTGTGTATTAACTGTTAAAAAAAAGTAATGCTTTGCTGTCCTGTTTATTGTTTCCCTAGCATGAACCATGAACTATGTATGCTTTACAAACTATGAACATTAACCTCTGCACTGCTGTGATGCTGAATACCATTAACTATCTATGTCTCACCAGATGGAAAACATGGACTTTGGTTCACTTCCACCAAATTCACCCTTTCTCAGTAGGAAGCAGATTGGAGATGTCATAATCTATTTTTTCATATGAAGGAAATGTTGAAATTGACAGTGAGAAAATGCAAGAACGATTCACTTAACCTTTTGTACATAGTCCATCCTGCTTATTTTAAAAAGGACACATTTTGCCTTTATTCTTCTTCTAATTCTACCTAACATGGGGGCAAAGAGTATTTTACATGCCCTCACTAAACACCTCAGAGTACTCCTATGGTCACCTCAGAAAACCCTCACTACACACCACAGAGTACTTTCTACTCACCACAGAGGTTGTACATATATACCTCAAATAAACTTCCTAATTAATGTAATACACAATCATTCTCAATACATATCAAATAGCCCTCCTTACTCACCTAAAGGCAACTCCAACCCATGTCAATAGCCCTAGTTCACACCTTATAAATCCCCCTATACACTTTAGAGGGTCCTACCTCCATACTTCAAAAAGCCCTCCCTACACAACTCTGAGAACACTTCCAAACATCTCAATTCACTTTGCTACACACCTCAAAGTCACTTTTATACATACCTCAAAGACACCTTTGAACACATCTCAGGTACTCCATCCCTGGTCACATAAAGTGTCATCCATACACTCTGAGAGGGCATCCATACATGTCATAGAGACACTTCCTGCACACTTCATTAAGCAATCCCTTCACACCTCAGAAAGCCTCTACACACTTCAGAGAGCCCTGCTGCACACCATGTAGAGATCTCTTCACATTTTAGTTTTCTCTATTTGCACCTCTCAGAATACTTTCAATACTCACATGAGATGGCATTCTACATGTTTGTGAGCCCTTTCTATTCACCTATGTGCACTCCCTATACACCTCAGAGATTCCTCCCTATATGCCCTAAAATTTTCAATATGCTACTATTAAAGCCCTTTCTACACACCTCAGATACCAATTTTTGCTCACCACAATATTTCTCAATACATAAAAATAGTCCTCCTTACTCACATAAGAGAGCACTCCTACTTACATCAAGGAGCCTTCCTAAATGCCACATAAAGCCCTTCTACATCCTTCAGAGGTTCCTTCATACCTCAGAAACTCTACCTATACAACTCAAAGAGTCCTACCTTAACTTCCCAGAGAGCTATTCCTGCACACCTAACATTCACCATTCTGCACACCTCAGAAAACCCTCCCTACTCCCATCAATCATCCTTCCAACACACTGCAAAAGCCATCCATACACACCTTAGAGAAGCTTCTTGCACATAGCACAGAGCAATCCCAGCAAACCTCAGAGTGTCCTTCTTACACAAAGAACCCTAACAACACACCAAGGAGTCTATCTACACACCTCAGAAAACCCTCCCTTTAAATTTCAGAGAGCCATGTTAAATACCTCATGGAGCAGTGCTTTCACACCTGAGTGAGCTCACCCTACTCATCTCAGAGATCTCTACTATTCACATAGAGAGTCATCCATACATATTTTGTGTGTCCTATCTACTCTCCTCAGATCATCCAAACTATACACCTCAGAGAGTTCTCCTTTCACATCTCAAAGAACCTTCTGTACAAACTTCAGAATGCCCTTCCTGTACACCTCAGAAAATTATAACAACACTAACTGCACTGCTCACCATGCAAACCATCAAGAGCTGTGCCTACACACCTCAGAGAGTCCTTGTAATACTCCTTTGATTGTCCTGCCTAAATAGCTCAGAGATTCAATCTACTCTCCTCAAAAAGTTCTCCCATTACACGTCAGTGTGTTCTCTTTACTCATTATTCACTTCAGAGGGCCCTTTCTACACAACTGAGATCCATTCTTAGAAAACAAACAAACAAACAAAGTACCCTCCTATACTCCTAATAGATCCCTCCTGAACACCTCATAGTGACCTCCCTATTCAGGGTCTCAAACTTGTAACTTCAGAAAAACTCAAACACTATACAATACATACAGCTTCTTGCCACATCTCAGAGAGCCCTCCTTTGACATTTCAGAGAGTGAAGTTACATACATCATACAGACCTCCTTTCACACCTCAGTTTTTCCTCTTTACTCAGAAATCTCTTACTACTCACATTAAAGGGCAGTCCCTACCCACCTCACTGAGTCCTTTCTACTCAGCTCAGAGATCATGCCATACACACCTCAGGGAGCCCTCCCCCCTACCTCAGAGAGTTCACCTTATAACTCAGAGAGTCATTCCTATGCAAGTCAGACACCTCCCTATACACCTCAGAAAGACATTTCTACAATCTTAAGAGAAACCTCTCTTCACACAACACAGAACACTGCCTTCACACTTCATAAAACTGTTACACACCACATAGAGTCCTCCTTTTACACTTCAGTGTGTTGTACCTAATCATCTCAGAAATCTCTGTCTACACTAAATAAAGGGTCCTTCCTACACAACATGAGTGTCCTTTGTACTCATCTAGGATTTCCCACCTCATACACCACAGAAAGTTCTCCCTGAATGCCCCAGAGAGTTCTCCTTTCACATCTCAGAGAGCCTTCCATAAAACCTCAAAATCCCCTTCTGATACCCCTAGAAAACCCTAAATATGCATCTCAGATAGCCCTCACTACTCACCACAAATCCCTCAATGCACATCACTGAGACCTGTACCTATACTCCTGAGTGACAGGAGCCACTTCTGATACATTTTACCAGCCTGTTGAGTACACAGATGCTACTATTAATACACACTTAAGTATTATTTGATAGTTTAAAGTCAAGAACACAGAAAGAACTTGACAGTATCTTCCAGGTCCTGCTTTCAGATGCTTGGCTGTACACACTTGGGGGAAAATGACCAGTTCTAGACCTTGTATGAATAGACATTTGAGTGTCATGGTAGCTTATTGTGAGCCTGGGCATACCCAAATCCTCTCATGTCCATCCACTACCAATCTCCTTATCCATCTCCCATTTGGAAACAATATGTGATTCCATCTCCTGTGACAGTCTTTCACTGCAGGTATCCTGAGAATAGGGGCAAGGCTAACCTCTTCTGGTGACCCTGTCCTCACCCATTTGGGGCCTGGGTCTTAACAATCCACCTGGCAAGATCCTAAAGTCCTTTCAGATTTGGACTGATAACCACTCAATTCTCACACTTATTCCTCAACCCGCCAGGTGTTCCATCAGATATGAAGAAAGACACTCTACTGAGGACCACTAAATGGCGCACATGTCCTCAAGAATTTACAAGATGAAGGGGAAGATGCACGGATACCTATGCATCAGGCACTTACATGATACCATTGACAAAGGAAGGGCATTACTTTTTTTAGTATGGTCTAAATGCTTATGTGCTCCCAAAATTTTTATCTTGAAATTTTAAACTCCCAAGGTGATGATGAGAGGTGGTGCCTTAGATATTATTAGGTCTTGAGGTTGAGCCACAGGTATGGAATTATTGTTCTCTATAAAAAAATAGCTATGGAGACCTCTCAACTTCTCCTGTGAGGACACAGACAGGGCACTGCCATATTCTGATTAAGCTGGTGTAATAAATTATGGTAGAATTGGCAGCATAGAAGCCACAGACACTCCTTTTTCATTGTGGAAGATCAAGGCACCAGGTGATTCAATATTTGGCAAGAACATTCCTAATGAATGGGAGCTTCTGGTTGGTCCTCATGTAGTGGAAGGGACCAGTTAACCTTTGATAACTGTTCATAAGGGCACAAATTCCACTGATGAAGGCTCCAGCCTCATGAGCTCATCATCTCCCCAAGGACCCACTTTCTCATACTATCAACTTAGTGGGGAAAGGTTAAACCTAGGTACTTCTGGGAATGTAAATCATCAGATTAGAACTGCCCATGAGGAAGAAGTTTCTCACAAGTCAATAAACATTCTAGATTTGAGAACAAAATCTAAATTCTACTGATTAAAACATACATGGTTTCTGGTATTTCATTATAGCATACTTAACAGACTAATCTACAATTCAAATGAGAATTCTGTTCACTCAACTTTTTCCACCTATATGAATGCTTCTCTCAGTTTTGAAAAGATAGTGCACTCTGTAGGCATCCCTCCCTGTGTGCACCTATGTATATGCACAAACAACAGCAAGGAGTTCAGGGCATCCCAATAAGGGTCATCCCCACTTTCTGCCTTTCAACACACCAAATTTGAAACCTCCACAGGGCTCTATCCCTGCAAGCAAGTGGTCAGGTAGGCCCAAGCTTCCTAAGCTGGTCCTCTCTGACTCACCTCTTTAAAAGAGAAGTGCCACCTGATTCTGTCCTGTATTTGATTCTCAGCTCTCACCTCCTCAGGGGCCCCACCCAACCCATGGTTATAGATTCATATCCCATTTCTTGCACCTACTTTTCCTTCTGTAAGACCTGATCACACCTGCCATCACTTTACCCTGCTCACTTTTGCATTTGCTCTCTGTTCCTACAGCTAAAATAAAACTGCCATTTGCTAGCTACATGATCTTGAGCAAATTAACATCTACATGGCTCAGCATCTTTGTCCTACAAAATGGTGTGAACATAGGTCCTGCTCACAGGCTTCTGGTTTACAGTGAAGGGAGCAGGGATGAAAGTCCCAAACACATTAGTCCAGTACATACTCATCAATGATCCTTTTATCATTAAGTGTCACCATTACTTACTGTCAATCCCACTTCACATCATGGTAAAAGTGAATCCCAGAAAGGTAAAACTATTTAACCAAGTTCATTGAGCAAGCAGGTCCAGGTATTTTTTGACTCTAGATTCTCTGCCCCCAACTAGAATTCAGGATCAGAACAGCACAAGTACTATGGGAAGAGCTGGTCACTGTAACACTGCTAAATACAGTTTCATGAATGAGCACAAGGAAAAGAATTGTGGGAAGAAGCTGTGTTCTATAGCTAACTCCTGAAGCATGCTGAGGTTTCACCTTCAGGTTGCCTCCCTTCTATTAGACACAAAACTGTAATATAAATTCACCCGGAAGACAAGTTAATAGTCAACACAGAAAATGAAGGACACTCTGGAGCTGACCAGGCTTGTTGGTGGGTTTATAAACTGCCAAGGTCACAGATACATGGTCCCCACATTCTTCATATCGGACCACTTGCTCCCTGGGTTTTAGTACCATGGTTCCCAGCAGGCAAGGGTAAACTTGGGAACTCCTGTGTGCTGGCAGGTGACATTCCTAGGAAATAGCAACTATATATCTCTTCACAAATGTACTCAACCTACTCAGCCATAAAGAAGAATGGAATTATGTCATTTGAGGGAAATGAATGAACTTGGAGAACATCAGGCTAATTAAAATGGCCAGACTCAGAAAGTCAAGTTTCTAGTGTTTTATTTCATACATGAAAGGTGGAAAGAAAAATGGAATGAAAATAAAGATAGGGGATTTCACAAAAATAGGAGGAAGAAGAGTGTAGTAGAGGCTCCTCCTAGACAGTATCAGATGGAAAATCAGACAGTGAGGAATGAGACTGATCAAATGATGTTATGCAAATACATGGATATGTCACAGTGAACACACTATTAAGATAATTGCAATGCACTAAAACAAATGAATTTTTTGGGCCAGGGATTGAAATTGGGCATACTTCACCCCTGAGTCACATCACTAGTTCTATTTGTATTTTATTTTGAGACAGGGTGTTGTTAAATTGCTCAGGGCTTTGTCAACAGTGCTACTGATGGGTGTCCACCAATAAAGCAAAATTACAAAGACCAGTCCTGCCTTGGCTTAGGGAGCACTCACTGTGCACCAAGTACTTGCTATTTTTGAGGTCACTTAATTCTCAGTCAGGAAGAAAATGGCATCAGTCCCATCTTACAGATGAATGATCAGAGGATCTGAGAGGTTAAAAATCTATTCAAGTTTCTTCAACATATAAAAGCCAGAATTCAAATGCATGCTGATCCACGCCAGACATTGTTCCATTAACATTTATTCTAGATTAGTCACTACATCTGAGAAGCTCCCAGAAAGCTTTCATAAATTCAATACCTGAGATCTACTTCCCAGATATTCTTGTTTAACTGATTGAAGCTACAGTCCATTTATCACTGTACTGGTGCCCATTCCTCACAATTAGAAGTGGAATTATTTTTCTCTCTATTAAAATTCAGGGAAACTAAGACAGAGAGATTGGATTTGCCTGCCTAAAGTCGCACATCAAATCCACAGTACAAAAAGTTTTATATCTACATTTCTGTGCCTCTTCAAAGAGCTCTCTTTTGCTCCACACAAAAGCAGACTCCACAAAGTATGTGGACAAGCCAACCCCATTGTTATACTCACCCTAGAAACCTCCCAGGAAATGAGTGTGCATGTAGGACAGGATACAATGTGGCATCCTGGTGGTCAATGAATCATGTAATTCAAGGAAGTAGGGCAAAACCCTGGTCACCAAAGGCAGACTTAAACTGACCCAGGACTGGGCTGCATGTGGTGAAAAACTTTTCCAGAGTGCATGAAGCCCTGGTTCATCTCCTACCCATATGTGTCTTCCCTAGTTGCACACATGTTGAAATGCCTGTACAACTACTTGTGCTCTTATCCTGTTTTATATTTTCCCCTCACATGGCTTTGAAAGTCTTATGCTTTGCCATTTTTTGCAATTTTCATCTGCAGTTTTCAATCCACCCTAGCCCAAATCATGTAGAATTTTAGCCTGTAGATATTAGAGTTCTTATTTTATATATTTCCATTTATTTCAAGATTCTGATTCTCTCTAGAAATAACTAATTTTTCATTTGTTGTCATACCTGCATTAACCTTTCATATAGTGATAATCGGTGTGATAAAGTACTATCTTTTGATTTCAACACCTGGAACATCACTACTGAGTCTACTTGAAGGAATTTTTACTTTATTTTTACTTCAGGTCACATGGACCAATTTCACCTTTCTATAAAATATATTTTTATTTGTTCTCATTAGTTGCACATGACAGTAGTGTGCATTTATAAATTTTGATAAATCACCCATAAATGGATTGTAATTTCACATTTTGTGATTGTACATGCTGTATGTAGGAAGACTTCAGTCATGCAGTCATTTAAGTACATGAGATAATGTCTGTTTCACTCTACTATCCTTCTTGCCTCCATACCACTTCGCTTTGCTGCACACACTTATACCTAATGTAAAGTAACTTTATAATGCTCTATATAAATATATATAAAGTCTAGAGGAGACTGAGTCTAATTTTACCTGATTTATCACAGAGTAAGTTTAGGTCTATCCCCATTTCCAGTAATGAGGATGATGACTGATCAGGCAGGCTGTTGAAGGCAGACTCCCAGCTCAGGATCCACCTCAGTTCTCATTATGTTTGATCTTCCTGTTACCTCCTCAATCTGTGACCTTCATTTCTGACTCTACTTTTTTATTTAATTTCAGATTCATTGTAATATTTTACACAGAACCTGTATTACAAAACTACCTTTGGAAATGATGACTTACAGAACAAATAGTATCCAGAAAACAAATTCTCCACATTGGAACAAGCTAGAAAAGATGGGCCCATAACATACCATAGGGAGAGGATCCTCAGCATCACTGGAAAACTAGGGAAGATGCCAGGATTCCCTCACCCCAAAGTAGAGGTATTATATTTTGTTGAAAGGTTTTCAACTAATTTTATCTTAGGAACAAAATTAGAGTATCTGAAGTTGTCAGCATGAAGAGGACAATGGTTCCAATCAAGATCCCACTCCAGATTTGTCCAGGGAAGTTAGAAAAAATGTTTGGAGACTAGCTTTCCCAGGTTTTATATTATCCACCAGAGAACAAAGTAAAATTAAGAGAATGGTGATACAGTTCTGTGTTCTTCATTAAGATATTATCACCTTTCTACAGGCATTAAAATTTCAGGTCTGCTGACAAAGAACTTATAGACACCCTGTTCTTAAAATTTGCAATTGTTTGGACTGTTTAGCTGCATGGAGTCCTCTCATGACTTGGTCATCTACATAAGTGCCTCTGTGTCCTCAGATGAAGAATTAGAGTACAGGTGAGCTCACAAAAAACTGTGGAAGTTGGGAATTTGAACCTACTTGTGAGGTTTCCAGTAGCTCCAGAGGACATTTCAGCTCCAACAGTCCTACTCAGCCCAGAGAACTGTGTTCTCTGTGACACAATGAAAATATTTTCTTCTAAGAATGATTTCTTCCTTAATTTACATTCTTCTTAATTTAATCAATTTTTTTCATATGGGATATCAATTAATTTTAGTTTTTCTTTTTTCTTTCATTCAGACAAATAACATATGGGATGTCATGTGGAGATTGTAAACTTTACATATTGGTATACATATTATCAGATAAGCCATAAGATTTAATTTAACATTTGTATTATGTTTAATTTTGCTTCTGTATTCTTCATAAATCAAACAGAAATAATTTTTATGTAAGTAACTTCTATAGTTTGAGTCATTGTAAGTTTTGAATTCTTTACAAAAATGACATTCTGTTTACAAAACCTCATTAAATAGAGGAGAATCTCATATTGCTATAAACTACCCACTTGTACTTTTTCATGAATTCTTTGGCTCCAAATTAATTTGACCAATTAAAATTTCCCTTACCAGATACTAGATCAATTAGAAAATGTCAAATGAGTGATCCATGATAAGAAAGGTTGCAAGTACATTAAATATTTTAAATATCAAATTATCAAGCTGGTAATTTTCCATTCCTGGCTTCAAAACACCCAGAAATATAATTCTTGAAAGTCTGGGGGAGAAATATTTGTGTTCAGTAATCTTCAATGTTTTAGTCACTAAAAGAAATTATACCCTTTTCAATTTCTGTCACAATGGAAATATCTAAATCTAAGTTTTTAGAGGAAAATTTAGAGCATTTGAATACCATCTTGTCCTGGTCACTGTACCTAATTTTCAGATTTTTCCCCAAACCAACTTTTCATATCTTTACCATGAACAGATAAATGTGAACCCATCTCCTTTTCATGTAACTAAGATGGAAAGAAAAATTGAAACAGGAAAGCCAAACCTGTTGAGCAAGAAAGCAGGACTTGAAGCTTACATACTAAATCAATCAGTGAGTTAGGCTCTCCTGCAGGTCTGCTTGAGATCTCCAGTAATGGCAACTTTGAGTCTGCAAAAAAGCATCTCTGTGGTTTCTTGTTTCTTTACTTTAAAAAGAACAATTTCTCAGACTGGGATTGTGGCTTACTGGTAGAACACTTGCCTAACACTTATGAGGTACTTGGTTCCATCCTCAGCACCACATAAACATAAATAAATAAAATAAAGTTATTGTGTTCATCTACAAACAAAAATATTTTTAAAAAGAATACTTTTGCTTCTAGTGGATTTTATCTATTTATCTAGTGGATTTATTTTATTTTTATAGCAGTAATAAAATATTTTAACTCTACATTTGAACTCTGAGCTGTATTTTACAACTCTAAAATTTTCCAAAAGTAACAAATAATATTCATCTCTATTTCTCATATGTACTTATTATGGTTTTGCATAAATTTTGTCCAGGATTTTGCTAATCATGTTCCTGTACTTTGTGTATTTCAGGGAAGATGTTCCCATGGTACTCACATCTGTTATGTCATGGTTTTGCCTTTCTGGAGATGCCAGCCATTGCTTCCTACTGCTCTTATAAATTTTCAGCACAAGAAGTGCTACAAGGTAGAGGGTGTTGTCTTCATAAACCTGTGTCCCAAACACATTTGCTTGAAGCAGAACCAGTGGGACCTCCCAGATCCCCTTTGTGCATTTTAACTTTAGTGAATATAAGGGAGAATGAGAGAATTAGCAACATTTGTGAAGTTGAGCTGTGTGATAATGACAATCCAAAGTATGTGAGGCTGTATATCCATAGCTCAATGGTGAGTACATAATAGGATTTACCTGTTATCTCATCCCTAAGAAAGAAAAAGGTTGATGCTCACACTGCAAATGAGAGAACAGATGTGTGGTTCTTTCACTCCTTCACCCTGCAATCTGCCCACCCAGAAGGTCCTAAGAATCCAATTTGCAGTGGGGTCAGCAGAGGAGTGTTCTCCTCCTGTAATTCTCTCCACATCTGTCCTGACCTCCATCTCATGTCCATTAGCACTAGTTTGGGAACATGTATAATGATGCATGTGTCATCCAGCTGCTCATGATTTTATAATGGCTGAATGGCACAATATCTAACATGACTGCTTACTTGATCCAGATAATAAGGGAAGTTCTAACTCTGAGAATTCCCCAGTCCTCACTATCACCTCTAAAAAACCAAAAGTTTTTTTAAATTTACTTTTTTTTTTTTAAATGTGTGATCTGTTTTTCTCATCTACTTACTTGGTCCATCCTTCCTCTTACCAGATATGGGTTTTTCAAATGTGAACTATTTCAGACATTTGTGCTAAATTCACTGATATTTATATGTTCTTATGCACAGAATATGTAGTCTGAGGGGTGCTTGATTTCTCCAGTGAGTTAAGTGAAATATTAGTGCTTGGTTCAAAAGGGCATGCAGAAACCAAATATGTGTCACAAAGCACAATTTTTTTCTTGTTTGTGAGAGAAGAAAATTTTAAACTTCACTTTTTTTTGGTACTGGGTATTGTGATTGTCAGAAGTCACAGTTAAGATATTATGTGAGTGTCAATACCACAGTTCTCACACATTATGTGAGTATCAGAGGCTATAATGATTATGTGAACATCAGAGGTCACAGTGAGGTTTTTATGTGAGTGTCAAAGGTCTTAGGGAAGATATTCAGTGCATGGAAGTTGTCACACTCAGGATATTATGTGAATTTCAGTGGTAACAATGATGATTGTATGTGATTGTCAAAGACTACAGTGAGGGAATGGTATGAATTTCAGTGACCACAATGAGGATATTGTATTAATGTTAGATGCCATAGTGAGGGTATTATGGGACTTTCAGCAGATGCAGAATATTATGTGATAATCAGAGTTTGCAGTGAGGGTATATTGTTATAATAAGAGGCCAAAATGAGAGTATTACACAAGTGTCAAAAATCTCAGGATATTTGTATGGCAGAGGTCATAGTGATCATATTATCTGAGAGTCAGAGGTCAAAGTAAGTGTATTACATAAGTTTCAGCAATCACAATGAGGGTATAATGAAAGGGTCAGAGGCCAGAATGACAATGACAGTTTTAGAAGCCAAGTTAGGATATTATATCAGTTTCAAAGATCATGTGAGGTTTTTATGTGAGTGTCAGAGGCTACAGTAAGGGTATTATTTGGTGCAACCACTCTAGAATACAGTATGGAGATGTCACAGAAAACATGGAATGGAGCTACCATTTATCCAAGTTAACCCTTTCCTTGGCATATACAGAGAAGCTTTAAAATCAGAATACTATAGTGATGAAGCCACATCAATATTTATAGCAGCTCAATTCACAATAGAGTACTGAGGTGCTCTTTAACAAAATGAATGGATAATGAAACTGTGATACATATACACAATGGACTACTACTCAGACATAAAAAAGAAATTATGGCATTTGCAAGTAAATGGATGGAACTGGAGTCTATCATGCTAACTGAAATAAGCCAATCCCCCAAAAGGATAGGAAAAATGGTTTCTCTTACATGAGGATGCAGACTCACAGTAGGTGGGGGGATGTTCACTGGATTAGACAGAGTTTAGTGGAGGGAAAGGAAAATAGATGGGAATGGGAAAGACAGAATAACATGGACATAAATTTCCTGTGTTCACATATATATACATGACAAGTGTAATGCCACTAATGTAAACCCACAAACATGGGTAGTTATTCTCCATGTTTTATGATATGACAAAATGCATTCTACTGTTATGTACAACTCAAAAACACAAATTAAAGATTGAAAGAATAAAGAAACCACATTGGGGTTATTACATAACTGTCAGAGATAACATAAGGATATATGTGATTTTCAGAGGTCACAGTGAGGATAGTAAATGAGTGCTATAGGACATAGTGATGATATTATGAGGAAATCAGAGTCCCCAGAGAAAATACTATGTGAGTATTATTGATACTGTGAACTGGGTATTACATGAATGTCAGAGGCCAAAATGACAGTGTTATGTAAGTGTCAGAGGTCACATTGATATAATTTGTAAGTGTAAGGGTTCATTGTGAGAATATTAGTTGAGTGTCATAAGCCACAGTGAGGATAATATGTGAGTTCAGAGGTCAAAATGAGAATCTCATGTGTCAGAGGCCAAATTAGAGCACTTTGTTAGTAACATGACCACACTGAGTATATAATGTGAGTGTCAGAAGCCATAGTGGTGGTATATTGTCAATGTCATGGGCCAGAGGGAGGATATTATGTGAATTATACCAATTTCTTTAAGGTTATTATTAGAATGTCAGAAACCAATATGAGGGTATTATGTGAGTGTCTGAGGTTGTAGCAAATTTATTATATGAATATCTTAGATTAAATGAGGAAAGACTGTCAGAAGCCGCAGTGTTGACATTACATGTCAGTGGTCACAAAGTGTATATTATATGAGTGTCAGAGAACACCATGGAATTATTACATCAGTGTGAAAATTCACAGTGAAAGTATTATTTGAATTTCAGAGGACACAGTGGCATATTATGTGATGGCAGTGGTCACACTGAGGGTATTATGTGAATATTACAGGCCAAGTCAGTATATTATGTAAGAGTAAGAGGTCACACTGAGGGTATAATGTAATTGACAAGTCATCTTCAGAATATTTTTTCAGTGTCAGAGACCAAAGTAGGGTATTATGTGAGTGTCAGAGGACAGGTGAGGATATTAAGTGAATGTTAGATGCCACAGTGAAGATATTATATGAGTGACAGAAGACTCATTCATAAAACTTTGTCAATGGGAGGGGCCATACTGTAGGTATTATTTGAGTATCTGAGTCCACAGTGAGGTTGTTATGTGAGTGTCAGTGGCCAGGTGAGGATTATATGTAAATGTAAACATTCACAGTGAGAATTTTGAATGGCAGAGGTCAGAGTAAGATTATTAGTGAATGGCAGAGGTCATGGTAAGGATGCTGAGTGCCCAAGGCCATGGTGATTGCATTATGTGAGAGTTATAGGATATTATGTGAGTATCAGAGGTCACAGTGAGGTTTTTATGTGAATCTCAGAGGCAACATGGGGGATATTATGTGAATACCAGGTTCCAGATGAGGATATTATTTGACTGCCAGAGACCCAGGGAGGATATTATGTGAAGGTCAGAGATCACAGTGGGAGTATTATGTAAAGGTTAGTGAACAAGATGAAGATACTCTGAGCGTCTGAGGCCACAGTGAGGATATCATGTTAGTGTCATAAGTCAACTAAACATATGTGAGTATCAGAGTACAAAGTTGCTTCCTAGGTGACAGTCAAGGGCCACAGTTAGGATATGTTTTCAATATTCAGATGTACAGTGAGTCTATTATGTCAATGCCAGGAGTCAAATTGAGGTTAATTTGTGAGTGTTGGTGGTGACAGGAAGATAGTATGTAATTCCAGGGGTCACAGTGAGGATACTGAGCAAATGTCAGAGGCCACAGTGAATGTATTATATGAATGTCAGGGTTAATTGTAAGGGTAGTATGTGAGGGTTCAAAGCCACATTGAGGCTCTTTAGTGTCAAAGTCACAGTGTGAATATTATATGAGTATAAGTGTTCATACTGAGAGTATTATGAGAGTGTCACAAGCCACAGTAAGATACTATGTCAATATCAGAAGCCAGAGTCTGGGTGTTATGTGGAAAAGTGAGCCAATTCTTCATTGTGCCCAGAGGTTTGTGGTCAATCACCAAGCCACAATCAGCCTTGGGTCTTCATCAGCACTTAAAAACACATCATTAACTGCTTGAAATCTGTGTTGGGGAGGACAAGACGTATGTGGTTATTCTATGATGCATAAGTTTCTTTAACATGTGCCAATGCACAAGTGGTAATGCCATACCTGCTCTTTGGATGAAATGAACACATGGAGATATGCTTTCCCTGCTAAGCCTCTTTATTTGATATGTGTATTTGATGGTGGATCTGGATTATTGGCTTGATTGAAAGATGCCTAGGAAATGCCTAGACTTGAGAAAATTCTGCATTCAACTGTGAGGGTCTTTCTAGAGATTATTGGCATAGGGGCCAGCAGACTCTGGGGGAAAAACCTTGAATATGGGCAGCACTGTTCAACAGGCTAAAAGACTAGGAAAAATGGAAGAAGGAAGAAGTTGCAGAAGATGCAAGGTGCATTTCTCTCCAGTGGGTGTCTCTTGCTGCAGCAAGAAGATCCTCCCCAGATGATGGCAACCATTTTATTATTCTTACTTGTTTTTTTTTACATGACAATACAGAGCATTAGGACATATTATATATATGTTCACTCTAACTTATTCTAATTAGGATCCCATTCTTGTGGTTAGACATGATATGGATTTACACTGCTAGTGTATTTATATATGAACAGAGGAGTGTTCAATTCATTTCACTCTTTCCTATTCCCATCCCCCTCCCTTTCATTTATTAATCTTTGTCTAATCCAATGAAATTCTATTCTTCCACTCCCCACAGTCCCTTATTGTATTTCAACATCCATACATACCAGACAGAACACTTGACCTTTTTGAGGCTGACTTATTTTATTTAGCATAATGGTCACCAGTTCCACTCATTTACCAGCAAAAGTCATAAAGTCACTTTACTGGCTGAGTAACATTCTATTGTGTATATGTGCCACAGTTTTTTTTAACCATTTATCTGTTGAAGGACACAAAGTAGATTTATAGCTTAGATAAAGTGAACTGAACTGCTGTAAACACTGATGTGAATGCATCACTATAGTATGCTGATTTTAAGTCCTTTGAATATATACTGAAATGTGGGATAACTGGGCCAAATAATGGTTTTACTTTAAATTTTATGAGGAGTTTCTTTACTGCTTTCCAGAGTGGTCACTCTAATTTGAAGTCCCTCAAGAAATATATGTACATCCTTTTCCCCCACATCCTGACCAATGTTAATTATCACTTGTATTCTTGATAATTGGATAATGGCACCTTGATCTTGGAATTCATATCCCCAGCATACTGAAAAAAATGAATCTCTATTCTTTATAAGTTACCTAATATTTTGATCTACTGATGTAGCAGCATACATAGAATGAGACAGACCCTGAACACCCAAAGCAAACTCAAGATAGAGCAAAGATGAAAGCACCATACTCCCTGATTTCAAAATATATTACAAAGCTACAGGAATTAAAATACCATGGTTCTGAAATAGGAAGAAATGTCCAGAACAGTGCACATCAATAAGAACCTGGATAAGATCAGACATAAGCTGTCATCTCCTCTGATAAGGGTGTCATTAATATACAATGGGGAAAGGAAAATCTTTTAAACAAATGGTGCTGAGGACACTTCATATTCATGTGTGGAAGAAATATATCAGAAACTTATACCATCCTAAAACATCAATAGATGGGGGGGGCCAAGATGGTGGACTAGAGGGTGGCTGCATTTCACGCTGCTCCAGGATGCAAGATTCAAAAGAGGAGATAGTGAGAGACTTGGGACCAATTCAAAGCTGCCGGGTGAGTCTCTCCTGTTGGGGAGGCGTCCCGGATGGGGCGGTAGCCCCGGAACGCAGGGAATTTGTGAAGTGGAGTTGCTCGGCGAGACGCCCCTCCCCCCGCTGGAGCGGTAAACACGGACAACTGGGATCATCGTAGAGGAGGCGGCTCAGCACAGCGCTTGGACTCGAGCAGCTGCTGGGGCTCCAGGCGGCTGCCTGGGGAGGAGCTGCGTGGCGAGCTGTTTGGACCCAGAACAACCGCTTCTGAACACCGGGGGGTTGCCCGGAGGAAGAGGAGGAGCGCGGCGGGACGCTTGGTCTAGGAGTGACTGCATCAGAGCCACAGGTGGTTGCCAGAGGAGGAGCTGCATGGTGAGCTGTTTGAACTCAGAGTGGGTGCTCCTGAGTGCCGGCGGACTGCCCGGAGGAATTGGAGGAGCGCGGCAGGACGCTTGGTCTGGGAGTGACTGCATCAGAACCACAGGCGGTTGCCAGAGGAGGAGCTGCGTGGTGAACTGTTTGAATTCAGAGCGAGCGCTCCTGAGTGCCGGGAGGTTGCCCGGAGGAGGAGGAGGAGCGCGGTGTGTTGCTTGACCTGGGAGTGACTGCATCAGAACCGCGGGCGGTTGCCGGAGGAGGAGCTGCGTGATGAGCTGTTTGAACTCAGAGCAGCTGCTCCAGAACACTGGTGGCCTGCCTGGAGGAGGAGAGTGGTGGGACACTTAGTCTGGGAGTGACTGCATCAGAACCACAGGTGGTTGCCAGAGGAGGAGGTGAGTGGTGAGTTGATTGGACTAAAAGGGACCGCTCCTGAACACCGGTGGCCTGCCTGGAGGAGGAGCGTGGTGAGTCACCTGGTCTCAGAGCCACCGCTCCTGAAAACCCGGGGGGCTACCCCAAGGAGGAGGAGGAGGAACAGGGCGGGTCACTTGGACTTGGAGTGACTGCCTAGGGCTACGGGTGGTTGGCGGGAGGAGGAGACCCGAAGTGAGTTGTTTGGACTCCTGGTGACTGCATCGGAAGCTGGGCGGCTGTTCGGAGGAGGAGGTGTGTGGCGGGTCTCTGGGTCTCGGAGCTGTTGTGTGGGGCTCCAGGTGGTGGCTCAGGGGAGGGGCTGCATAGCCAGGCGATTGGTGCAGAGCAGGGTCCCAGGAGCTAGGTGGCTTCTTGCTGGAAGAGCCGCACAGAGACACGCCTAGGGGCGGAGCGAAGTTTCCAGGGTGGCGGGCAGATTCTCTGGGAGAGGCAGCCTAAGGAGACTCACCTGCGAAGGGTGAGGCTCCCAGGCCCAGGACGTAGGTCCGGGCCCCTGGGATCGTTGCAGAGGAAGACAGCCCAGCCCAGGTGGTAGTTGTAGATTGAGGGGTACCTCTAGGAGGGCAACTGACCAGCAAGACGTCCCCATCGAGTGACTCTTCCCGGCCGGGGGAGGTTTTCCCACAGGGACGGTAAAGCCAGAGACATAGGCACAAACAGGCCTTGCCTCAGCCCTCAGTCTAGTTCCCCATTGGATGACCATTGGTCAACAAGTGGAGGCACCTCTGCCCAATAGCAGGGAATATATGCCACCTGAGGGTTACCACACCTAGAGAGGCAGCTTCTTCGTGGAGCTCTGCATTATCAACCTCCTCCAAGACTTCAGGCTACTGAAGGATAAGAGGGGATATACTAGCAATCTTCAGGGACATTATAAGTAGATAGAGGAAATCTGCAATATCTTAATGACCCACTGATTCCTGAACAATATGAGAAAACAAGGGAAGAAAATGCCCCAAACAAATCTAGATGTTACATCAATAAAATCCAATGACAGCATGGCAGAAGAAATGACAGAAAGGGAGTTCAGAATGTACATAATTAAAATGATTAGGGAAGCAAACGATGAGATGAAAGAGCAAATGCAGGCATTGAACGATCGCACCAATCGACAGTTAACAGAGCAAATTCAGGAAGCAAAAGATCATTTCAATAAAGAGTTAGAGATATTGAAAAAAAATCAAACAGAAATCCTTGAAATGAAGGAAACAATAAACCAAATTAAGAACTCCATAGAAAGCATAACCAATAGGATAGAACAGCTGGAATACAGAACTTCAGATATTGAAGACAAAATATTTAACCTGAAAACAAAGTTGAACAAACAGAGAAGATGGTGAGAAATCATGAACAGAATCTCCAAGAACTATGGGATATCATGAAAAGGCCAAATTTGAGAATTATTGGGATTGAGGAAGGCTTAGAGAAACAAACCAAAGGAATGAACAATCTATTTGAAGAAATAATATCAGAAAATTTCCCAAATCTGAAGAATGAAATGGAAAATCAAGTCCAAGAGGCTTATAGGACTCCAAATACACAAAATTACAAGAGACCCCCACCAAGGCACATTATAATGAAAATACCTAACATACAAAATAAAGACAGAATTTTAAAGGCTGTGAGAGAAAAGAACAAATTACATTCAGGGGGAAGCCAATACGGATATCAGCAGATTTTTCAATCCAGACCCTAAAAGCTAGAAGGGCCTGGAACAACATTTTTCAAGCTCTGAAAGAAAATGGATGCCAACCAAGAATCTTATACCCAGCAAAACTTACCTTCAAATTTGACGATGAAATAAGATCATTCCATGATAAACAAAAGCTAAAAGAATTTACAAAAAGAAAGCCAGCATTACAGAACATTCTCAGCAAAATATTTCATGAGGAAGAGATAAAAAACAAAGAAGCAAATCAGCAAAGGGAGGAATTATCCTAAAGGAACTGTCAAATAAAGGAGGAACCAAGATGTGTCAAAAATTTTAAATGTGAACCAAATGACCAGGAATACAAATCATATCTCAATAATAACCCTGAATGTTAATGGCCTGAATTCATCAATCAAAAGACATAGTCTGGCAGATTGGATTAAAAAGAAAGATCCAACAATATGTTGCCTTCAAGAGACTCACCTCATAGAAAGAGATACCCATAGACTAAAGGTGAAAGGATGGGGAAAAACATACCACGCACATGGACTCAGCAAAAAAGCTGGAGTATCCATCCTCATTTCAGATAATGTGGACTTCAAGCCAAAGTTAGTCAGAAGGGATAAAGAAGGACATTTCATACTGCTTAAGGGAAGCATAAATCACCAAGATATAACAATCATAAATATCTATGCCCCAAACAGGGGCTCATCCACGTATGTCAAAAAAAACCCTTCTCAATTTTAGAAACCAAATAGACCATAATACAATAATACTAGGTGATTTTAACACACCTCTTTCACCACTGGACAGATCTTCCAAACAAAAACTGAACAAAGAAACCATAGATCTCAATAACACAATCAATAATTTAGACTAAACAGACATTTATAGAATATACCATCCAACCAAGAGCGAATACACTTTCTTCTCAGCAGCACATGGATCCTTCTCTAAAATAGACCATATATTATGCCACAAAGCTAATGTCAGCAAATACAAGAAGATAGAGACACTATCTTGTATTCTATCAGATCATAATGGATTGAAGTTACAAATTAATGAAAGAGTAAAAAACAGAAACTACTCCAACACCTGGAGATTAAACAACATGCTACTATATGATGAATGGATAACAGAAGATATTAGGAAGGAAATTTAAAAATTCTTAGAGGTAAACAAGAACAAAGAAACATCATATCAAAATCTCTGGGACACTATGAAAGCGGTACTTAGAGGAAGATTTATTTCATGGAGCGCATTTAATAAAAGAAGTAAAACTCAAAAAATAAATGACCTAACACTACAGCTCAAAGCCCTAGAAAAAGAAGAACAGACCAACACCAAAAGTAGTAGAAGACAGGAAATAGTTAAACTGAGAGCTGAAATCAACGAAATTGAAACGAAAGAAACAATACAAAAAATTGACAAAATAAATAGTTGGTTCTTTGAAAAAATAAACAAAATTGATAAACCTTTAGCCACACTAACAAAGAGAAGACGAGAGAAAACCCAAATCACTAAAATTCGGAATGAACAAGGAAATAACACAACAGACACGACCGAAATACAAAACATAATTAGAAGCTATTTTGAAAATCTATACTCAAAAAAAATAGAAAATTTCGAAGACATCAACAGGTTTCTAGAGACATATGAATTGCCTAAACTGAACGAGGAGGACATACACAATTTAAATAGACCAATTTCAAGTAATGAAATAGAAGAAGTCATCAAAAGCCTTCCAACAAAGAAAAGTCCAGGACCAGATGGGTTCTCAGCCAAGTTCTACAAAACTTTTAAAGAAGAACTCATTCCAATACTTCTCAAAGTATTCCAGAAAATAGAAGAGGAGGGAACTCTCCCAAACTCATTCTATGAAGCCAATATTACCCTGATTCCTAAACCAGACAGAGACATATCGAGGAAAGAAAATTTCAGACCAATATCCTTAATGAACATCGACGCAAAAATTCTAAACAAAATTTTAGCAAATCGCATACAAAAACATATTAAAAAGATAGTGCACCATGATCAAGTGGGTTTCATCCCAGGGATGCAAGGTTGGTTCAACATCAGGAAATCAATAAATGTCATTCACCATATCAATAGACTTAAAGTCAAGAATCACATGATTATTTCGATAGATGCAGAAAAAGCATTTGATAAAATACAGCACCCCTTCATGCTCAAAACACTAGAAAAAATAGGGATAGTGGGAACATTCCTTAACATTGTAAAGGCCATCTACGCTAAACCCATGGCTAATATCATTCTAAATGGTGAAAAACTGAAAGCATTCCCTCTAAAAACTGGAACAAGGCAGGGATGCCCTCTTTCACCACTTCTATTCAATATCGTCCTTGAAACTCTAGCCAGAGCAATTAGACAGACCAAAGAAATTAAAGGGATACGAATAGGAAAAGAAGAACTGAAACTATCCCTATTTGCTGATGATATGATGGTATACTTAGAGGAACCAGGAAATTCCACCAGAAAACTTTTAGATCTCATAAGTGAATTCAGTAAAGTAGCGGGATATAAGATCAATGCACATAAATCTAAGGCATTTTTATATATAAGCGATGAATCTTCAGAAAGAAAAATTAGGAAAACTACCCCATTCACAATAGCTTCGAAAAAAATAAAGTATTTGGGAATCAATCTCACAAAAGAGGTGAAAGACCTCTACAATGAGAACTACAGAACACTAAAGAAAGAAATTCAAGAAAACCTTAGAAGATGGAAAGATCTCCCATGTTCTTGGATAGGAAGAATTAATATTGTCAAAATGGCCATACTACCAAAAGTGCTATACAGATTCAATGCAATTCCAATTAAAATCCCAATGATGTACCTTACAGAAATAGAGCAAGCAATTATGAAATTCATCTGGAAGAATAAAAAACCCAGAATAGCTAAAGCAATCCTTGGCAGAAAGAGTGAAGCTGGGGGTATCGCAATACCAGATCTTCAACTCTACTACAAAGCAATAGTAACAAAAACGGCATGGTATTGGTACCAAAATAGAAAGGTGGATCAATGGTACAGAATAGAGGACATGGACACAAACCCAAATAAATACAATTTTCTCATACTAGACAAAGGTGTCAAAAATATGCAATGGAGAAAAGATAGCCTCTTCAACAAATGGTGCTGGGAGAATTGGAAATCCATATGCAACAGAATGAAACTAAACCCATATCTCTCACCATGCACGAAACTAAACTCAAAATGGATCAAGGATCTTGGAATCAGACCAGAGACCTTGCATCTTATAGAAGAAAAAGTAGGTCCAGAGCTTCAACATGTCGGCTTAGGACCAGACTTCCTCAACAGGACTCCCATAGCACAAGAAATAAAAGCAAGAATTAATAACTGGGATAGATTCAAACTAAAAAGCTTTCTCTCAGCAAAGGAAACTATCAGCAATGCGAAGAAAGAGCCTACAGAGTGGGAGAAAATCTTTGCCAATCATACTTCAGATAGATCGCTAATCTCTAGAATCTATAAAGAACTCAAAAAACTCTACACCAAGAATGTAAATAATCCAACTGACAAATGGGCTAAGGAAATGAATAGACACTTCACAGAAGAAGATATACAAGCAATCAACAAACATATGGAAAAATGTTCAACATCTCTAGTAATAAGAGAAATGCAAATCAAAACAACCCTAACATTCCATCTCACCCCAATTAGAATGGCAATTATCAAGAATACAAGCAACAACAGGTGTTGGCGAGGATATGGGGAGAAAGGTACACTCTTACATTGCTGGTGGGGCTGCAAATTAGTGCAGCCACTCTGGAAAGCAGTGTGGAGATTCCTCAGAGAGCTTGGAATGGAAACACCATTTGACCCAGCTATCCCACTCCTTGGCCTATACCCAAAGGACTTAAAATCAGCATATTACAGAGATACAGCCACATCAATGTTCATAGCTGCTCAGTTCACAATAGCCAGATTGTGGAACCAACCTAGATGTCCTTCAATTGATGAATGGATAAAGAAAATGTGGTATATATATACAATGGAATATTACTCAGCCATAAAGAATGATAAAATTATGGCATTTGCAGGCAAATGGATGAAACTGGAGAATATCATGCTAAGTGAGATAAGCCAATCTCAAAAAACCAAAGGAAGAATGATATCGCTAATAAGTGGATGATGACACATAATGGGGGGTGGGAAGGGTTACTGTTGGGGTTGGAGTTGGGTTTAGGGAGGGGGGCAGGAATGGAGGAAGGAAGGACTGTATAGATGCAGGGGAAGGGTAGGAGGGGAGGGGGGGAAGGGAAAAAATGGCAGAATGAATCAAACAACATTACCCTATGTAAATTTATGATTACACAAATGGTATGCCTTTACACCATGTACAAACAGAGAAACAACATGTATCCCATTTGTTTACAATAAAAAAATAAATAAAAAAAACAAAAACATCAATAGAAAGGGGTCTAAAAATGTAAACATGAGAAGTGAATGAATAAAATATCTAGAAATTACTGAGGCCCCATTTAGTGATATCTGTATCCTCCTCAAGTGAAGAATATGATCTCTACTCTACTTTATTCACTACATAGTGTTACATGTATCAAAATATCCTGCTTTACCTCATAAGGAGGTGAAGAAATTATGTTTAAATCTAAAATGAAAAAAGACAAGAATAAACTTGTGAGGAAGTTATAAAAATAAAACATGTAAGAAAACCTTTAAAACATTGCTTTAGGAAATGGTTTCTTATCTGTGACACCAAAATGACAGTGGACAAAAGATAAACAGACGATTGAATTTTATTAAACAAAACCTGCACAGCAAAATTAAGCATTAACATAGAAAAGATTCAGTGGACAGAATGGGAGAAATACTTGAACATTACCTGAGAAGAGCATAGTGTCCAAAATATATGAGTAATTCCCAGAACTCTAAAATAATAAATAATCTAATTAAAAACCAGTGAAATATCTGAAGCCAGTAGCATTGGTGTGAAATTTCAGGGCCTTGGGAGGTAGAAGGATTCCAGGTTCAAGGTCACCCTCAGCAACTTAATGAGACTATAAGCAACCTGGCGACACCCTGTCTTAAAATAAAATGGTCATAGTCAAGGCATGTGGCTCAGTGGTTAAGTGCCATGGGTTCAATCCCTAGTATAAAACCACCACCACCACAACCAACAACAAAAAAGTCAAAGTATCAAAGAGACCTTTCTACAGTGCAGACATACAAATGGTCCACAGGCAGTGACAGATACTCATTATCAAGATATCATCAAGGAAATAAATATTAAAACAGTAATTAATAAACATATCATTATGATTCATTAATTTCACATTGCATTTGAAAATTAAAGACCTCCTATTCATGATTTGATAGCTGTAATTTGTCATGGAGAAACAGTTAAAAATAAAACCAGCATGATTATGAATTGTAATCTGTGGTTAGAATGGCAATTATCAGCAAAAGAGAAAAAAAGAACTGCTACAAAATATGGAGAAAATGTCATGATCATATATTATTGGTGGGAATGAAAAATAGTACCATAATATGGAAACAAGCATGGAATTTGCTTCAAAAATTAAAAGCAGAATGTTCATATATTACCACCACTCCTTCTTCAGGCTATATATCCAAATGAATGAAATAAGGATCTCTAAGAGTTGTCATCACTTGCATGCTCACAACAGCATTCTGCACAAAAAAGTCAAGGTAAAGAAACACTTCATGTCCATCACAGATGAATAAGTAAAGTAGTATGTTATTTGGCCTTTAATAATAATTGAATCCTGGCATTTGTAACAAAATTAAGAAGTCTGTATAATAGCACTTACATGAGGTATTAAAAAGTTTAATTCATGGGAAACATTCCAGTGACTTGGGAGGATAAAGCAGAAGTATCACAAGGCTGAGGCCATCCTCAAAAGCTTAGCAACTCCCTAAGCAATTCAGTGAGACCCTGTTTCTAAAGAAAATACAAAAATAGACTGAGGATGTCGCTCAATGGTTAACCTCTGTTGGTTTTAATCACTGGTTAAAAAAAATCACAGAAACAGATTAGCATGTTGGTTGTGAAGGAATGGGGTTAGGGACAAAGTGGGGTTCTGCTCTTCAATGGATATTCAAATTCACTTATATAAGATGAGTAACTTCCACATATTTGCTGTGTAAAGATGTACTTAGTTTATAATACTGTAATGTGCACTTATAAATGTTTTAGATTATAGATATCCTACTTAGTGTTCTTACTACTGTGGAAGGAAGGGAGGAGGGAGGAAAGGAAGAAAATAGGGAGGATGGAGAGAGAGGAGGATGAGGAGGAAATGGTAAAGGGAGGCAAAGGAGTACAAGACCCATGGAATTTCTCCTATGCAGTCATGATCCCTGCTCAAATTAGCTCTTTCCTTACTTGAATACTCTACTGTTGTTACCATAAAATTTATTAATTGTACCTTAGTACTTATGTTTCATAAGTGAACTCCAAAAAGACAATTAACCACAGTTATAAACACAACACATACCTGTAACCAGCATGTGTCCTGCATGTGGCCACCTCATACACATTGAGGAGTATATTTCTCATCAGCACAGATGACTAATTGGTCAAGGAAATATGGGAGATGAGAGAGAGTCAGGTACAAGGTGACGTGTCCTATCTACAAATAAGTACACAGAGGGAGGGTGCTAAATGCCAGGAAGGCCACACTTTGTTTTCCAACCAGAGCTAGAATTAAATGTAGAAAAAGGCAGTTTATTCTACATAAAGACCAATGACCCCTGTATTCTCCTCCATCAATCATGGGAATTCTATCTTTTAGCCCACCTCTCCATCTGATTATGTAAAGGAAAAGGGAAAACAGGGCAATCTACAGTTAATCTCCTTTCAGTTATAACTCATGAGCACACCAATGGGAGAAACTGTTAACAGTTATGGAGGTATAGTGAAACTACTATCTTGGTTGTGTGTAACATTTTCACTGCTCTGGTATGAAGTAACTCAACATGGGTGTGCAAGTTACAAAATATGACTTGTTTGTAAGTTTGCATTTAGAATTGGCATTGCATCATTAAAGATAAATATTAAAATATTTCTAATAAATTTAATAATTTAAAATACTGGTTTTTCTGTAATTAGAAAGACAGCAAATGACAAAAATTTGTACCATAACATGTGAAGATATCACAGAAGATAGAATGGATTTCTACTGCATGATGTTCATGGTACAGCCTACCTGCTTTTTGAACAAGAACTCTCTTTTCATTTGACATCATATCTGACAAATTACACAATTGGTTCTAATAAATACCATAAAAAATTGTCTATTTCCCTGAAGAAGTGACTGACTCAAAGATCTTGTAATATAATAACAAAATGAGCCTGATCACAAGAGAAGGAAAGGAAGGAACAGGAGGAATGGGGGAGAAGAAATTAAGGATGAAGGGGATGTAGGAGGAGGAGAGTACCCTAAATTGTCCTAAATGTAGATGTCTGAGAAATAACCTAAGAGCTAATGTAAAATATCTTTGAAGAACTAAAGCTGGAAGAATATAAGCAGTAAAAATAAATAGCTTTAAGAGCAAAATAGAATGGAAATCAACAACTGAATATGTTTACTAATGTGAAATTTTAAAAAACAGTTACATAAATAATAAGTGAATGGAACAAACAAGTGTCACAGAGGATTTAAAAACTATGCAGGTAGATAACATTCCCTTCTGCAGGTGGAGCTTACTACACTTCTGGTTTTTGGGGTAGGCAGTCTGTGACTTGATTACTTGGAAGAGTGGAGTAAAAGGGAAAAGAAGGTACTTCCCAAGATGAACCAGTAAACATTACTTTGACCATGGATGGACAGAAACACCTCAAGGATATCAGTGACCATCAGGTAAACCTCTATGCATGACAAGAAGGCACTTCATCTCTGTTCAATTTCTCCCATAATTATTAAACCACCACAATCTGAAAACACATACACACCACCAAACACCATGGAAGGTACATTCTACAAACATGTGTCCAGTATTTGCCATTATTGTGAAGATCATGATAAATAAGAAAACACTGAGATGCAGTTCTCTTCACAGGTGACTGACAATGACCTTTATCTCAAGCAGGAAATAAAGCTTAAAGATATAAACTTCCTCCTCCAGTGTTGAGGGTCTACATTTCAATGATGGAAGAAAATGATTAGTTCTATCTTTTTAATTAATGAATAAATTATACAAATTAATGGAATTGAGTATAATATTTCCCATTGCAAGGTATGCTAGTGATTATATCTAACTACCTGGCTTCCACTTTCACCCCCTGCCCTGACCCTGTACCCTTCCTAGTCCCCAGGAATCACTATTGTACTTCAGTCCTGCTTTCCCATTTGGCCTCAAGCAACATTCAAAATGATTTACAGAGCTTATGTGCCTCTCTTGAATCCCTGGTTTTCTTTCCCCACTGCAAAAGCTCCCACCACAACTTCTACTCACCATGTGGACTCCTGGTTCCCAGACTGAGCTCACCTGAGGAGCCCTGAACTGACTGCTCCTCCCAATTTCTTCCTTTAGGCTCTTCCCTGCCCATTGCTGCTACCAGTTGGGCTTCAGGGTGCCAAATAGCTCTACCCTGCCAGCTCCAACAATTTTCTAGACTCCCTTGTGTCTCACAGGAATCCACAGGAACTTGCTGTCCATCACCTTAACTCCAGTTAACTTCCTCTCTTAGGCTTCTGCTCAATATTTGGATTCCACTTTGCTCTGCTCTCAGGGCAACACACCCACTGCACGCCACTTACTCCACTGCATTGCGTCACTTGGCTTATTCCTCTTCTGGCCTATTTAACATACAGAGATCCCATGTTTTCACTCTAGCTGTGAAAACCTTTTGTGGTCTGTCTTGACCCAATTCCACCTACATTCAATAACTTCCCAAATGGCGCTTCTCTTTTTGATCACCTTGGCTCATCAGTCAAACTCACTTGTACAGCTGCCACCCCTCCCCCACCTGACTGCTCCAACTCTCCTTGAGAACTTTATCTGAAAATAATAAAAGGGGTCTTGCAGAGTTTCCCAGTGATCTCAGACACTGCTTAGGTTGAGGGAGAGCTGAATTTGGGGTCTGTTCATGCTGGGAACTCACATCACCTGCCTGAGTCAGTCTCTCCATTTATACAGTGCAGCTGGTGATAATAGTTTATTACCATAAAGGAGAGAATGTTTTTAGCACCCTCTGTGTGTCAGTATATGGAAGCAGAGGAGACAGGTGAGCGAATAGCAAGATCCATGTCTGTTTACAGAGGGGCCTAATCAGGATTAAAATGTGTGGTTACACAGGTCTTGCCCTTTGCTTTTATCTAGCTCTGTGCATTCAGCACCTTCTCAGTTTTCCAGCAGAGGATGGGTATAGCTCCTTGTCAAAAAAGATTCAAATGTGCTCTCCTCACCAACCAGCATAGAGCTTCTCAGAATGAAGCAGGATAATTTTCTAACCATGGCTGTCTTAAGGTTTGGTTTCAGAAGAAGATGTTCTATAATAACTTCTGTGTAGCTACTGTTCATGCTAACAGCCTGATTCCATGCTGGGGAGACAGAACAGAAGCTGGGGATTTGGGTTACAAGTTCCAAAACAAATATGGATGCTTTTCATGAAAGCAATATTTTAGAAGATTCTGGGGTGGTCCGAGGAAACTGAATGTAAGTTCCAAAAAAACAAACAAAAAAACCAAACAAACAAAACAAAAAAAGGAGTTGGGCTGTGCTACTTGATCTCAGAACCCAAAACCCCCTGCACCATTCTCCATGGACACTGCTGCTACATGACACCACTCTAAGTCTTTTTGCTCTCCCTTTATCACTGCCCAGATTCCAAATTTCCAGAGGAAGAATCTGATGGACTGGGTGTAGGTACAGGGAAATTCTTCACAATCAGTTAGGTACTTGAAGGATGAGTAGATGTTTGCTAAAGGGCAAAGGGAAGAATATTCTAGGTTAGAACAACATGTAAGTCCCTGCAAAGGAATTGGGGACCTCTCAGAATCACACAGCCACACTCTGCCAGGTGCTTTCCTCATCATGACATTCAATGCCCCAAACCCTTCAAAATAGTGCTAACATTTTGAAAAGCTGGTTGCATTTTATTATAAAAATGCTAAAGGTTCTTAAAAGAATTCAAAATATACAGCAGAATACTGGAAAGCTTGGCAGGGGAAGGGAATCACAAGAAAATCAAGTGCCCCAGATGCCAGAATTAGCATTCGATGACATCATTAAAATCCTTTCTAGTCATGTAGATGGGAGGGCTGAAAAGAGGGAGGAGAGGTAGAAAAAAGAAAAATATTATCATTAAATTGGGATCAAATGTGTATGGTAATTTTCCAAACAGAGAAAATTTTTCAAATTTTCACAAACTTAGGTGAAAGGGAAGCAGTTGTTAACTTGATATATTTCTTTTGTGACCAAAACTCCTGTGTGATATAAGATCACCTCAATGATGTGATCAAAATTTTTGGTCAGAAAATACATTTTAAGGAAAACATTTAATAAAAGGTTGACCTCAAATTTGCTATGATTTTGCCTTATCCTCCTGAGCCTTTGGGATTACAGGCATATCCCAGTGCACCTGGTTATTTTATTTTTATTTTTAAGTGCTTGGAATGGGACCTAGAGTCACGTACCTGTTAAGTGCTTGCTCTATACTGAACTGCACATTCAAACTTAAGTCTGTCATTTTGAAGTGCTAGCAACACATTTTTATTAGTGTAAGTGCCCCATGTAACCATATAGTTTTGTCTGTAGCTAGGCTGTAACAACCAGCTGTTCTGGGGTGGTTTTGAAGCAGAACCAGTGCAGGTTCTCAGGGGGGCATGGCAAGATGAGCAGTAAGTGAGGATAGACCCAGGATGCTGATCTGAATGGATTCTCTTGGGTTGTTTAGGGAGGCCAGGCAGTAATGGCCAGGTGGAGACATTGTTCTGTCATGTGTGCAAAGGATAAGTGCAGTTGGGATCTTAAGCACTGAGACACATCCCAGCCCCTGTTATTATTTATTTTGAGAAATTTTTCAGCTAAGTTTTTCATGACCTTGCTAAGACACTGAGGCAGACTGAATTCTCTATTCTCCTCCTCAGCCTCCCAAGCCACTGGAATTACAGGCATACACCACAATGGCCAGACTAAAACAATTTTTAAACAACTTATTTATTCCATGGTAACATAGATGTATTTAAAATTAATTTATAAAAATAACATATACTATTTTGACTAATATAAAGTAAATTCATATGAATGTGCAAATGCCATTTATACATACAAATATATCACAAAATAGGAGAACTGTGTTCTAGTTTTAGTGATCAAATGTAACCCATAAAAGTCAGATACATATGGATATTTGATTTTTAATATTCCATTTCTTTTCTGTGGACTTATCTTGGGAAACAACCTCAAAACACAAAGTGAGTGAATGGAGGAAATTAGATCACTTGACCTGATTGTTACTTGGGAATAAGATTGCCTTTTGCTAGTGGTGGTAGGGAGTTCACATTTTCCATAAGTACTGCATGTTGGCACTCATGAATTAAACATGAATGTGATGATCACACAGAAGCTCAGAACAAAAAATCTTTCTAGAGTGATAAGAAAGGAAGTGAAAGAAACAGTGGGTAAGAAGTACCCAATACTGTTAAGAGTGGAAAGAAACTCTTAGGTTTTATAGCACAATAGCATGATTACAGTCTATAATAAATACTTATACAATTCAAAATAATCAAAGAAGAGTTTTCATGTTTCAAACATAAAAAAGATAATATTTGAGAAGATAAAATTTACCCTGATTTGATCACTTTGCACTGTATACACCTGTAGAATTAAATGCTGGGTCACATATCCAAGCACAAACACTAGATTACAATTAAAATAAATAAAAGTCAAAACTTCAATATATTAACCAAGTGGATATTATTTTTAAATGGTATTCCATATTCATGAATACTTAAATGTTCTGGTTTCCCTTAGTATCTTACCTTATAGATCTACATGTGTAAAGCATCATGAAATGATTTAGCTACATACACAGGATTTTATATGACACATACATTTATTATGTTGCTGGAAATTATTAAAATACATACTATTTCAGACAATTTAAAGCACAAATATGCTTTGTATTTAAATATTTCATCAGTAGATCAAAATCAAGTTTTCTCTATCAAATTTATGCTTGTGTTTGTGAACTGAAGAAATATATTCACTTACTTCATGAAGATGAAAACTGGGATTATTTTGGAGGCTTTATCAGGCTTGGGTCAAATTCTTCTTTTTTAAGGAAAACCTTAAATGGAATGACTCTCAATCTATCTTTAGCTTCGACATCAATTACCACCCTGATTCCAGGTGACTGAGGAGAAAACAATTAGAATATGTTCATACTAATATTTGATAACCGAACTTGGTTTACTTAGGATATTTATTCTGGTCATGATACTAACAGGTGTGTAAGATTGATACTTACCCTGGGGACTCAAAGACAGTGCTAAAGTACAAACAAAGATCTTTCTACAGATATTGATAAAATGCTCTAACAGTAAGGAAATTTGTTGAGGCAGCAAAACAGGTAATCAATATTTTTTAAGATTTATTTTTATCATAAACAAAAGGGATACATGTTGTTTCTCTGTACATGGAGTAAAGGCATACCATTTGTGTAATCATACAGACTTAACAGACATATATAGAGTATACCATCCAACAAAGTGATAATCAATATTAAAATAACTGAATTTAATCTTCCCAGTCACATGTATAAGGAACTGCATCATTAATACATAAAAGCCAACATTTCTATAGAGGTCATTATAGGTCAGAAACACTTCCCTATTTGTTGTTACTTCACCTTCTTTCACACATCATAGCTCTAGAATATAGGTAATATGACTGCCCAAATCTTACAGATGAGATCATCCATCATATTTATCATCAAGGTCACCCTGATCTCAATGGAACACCACAGATGCAAATTCAAACAATGAAGCTTAGGGTGCTTACTTCTCAATGTTGGCTCAGTTAGTGAATTAAAAATATTAGATCTAATAATATACCTGAAAAGAGACAGGACTAAAATAATATACCTATGTGTACATCTGATTCATTGAGATTCATTTCTTGAGAAGGTTGGACTTTCCCAATATTATACAATCCTCCCACTTGAATTAATCAAAAATTAGTTTTAAATATGTTCCTGGTGCTTAATTATTCACCGGGGTTTCTTCCTTGAAGGGGCAAGGACAACAGTGTCACCTACACACAGACACCAGTGACTCACTTGGATCCTCTTGTGGTCAGATGCTGTGAAAAGTTTTGCAGGAAAACCATCCCAAGGCAAAGCCAACCAATTTATAATGAATATTTAATTGTACTTTTGAGAGCAACCCTTCATGTAACCTTGGTTACATGTCAAGAACCGCAGTCCTGTGGTGTATTAGGAGAAAGATTTATTTATATTTAAGGAGGAAAATTTAGTAGCTGATAACTGATCAATTATCCCAGTTCTCCATGTTGTCCTGGGGCACAAGGAGAGCCAGGCACATGTAGGAAACACTACATGTTCAGATCGTTAGTATAAAAGTGATTTTGGGATCATTCCCACCGGAATCCCAAGGCAATATTATTACAAACTACTAATTCCTTTCTCATACTTTCTATTTCCTGGGCCCTTTTCTTTGAAATATTCTAAGCAGATGATATCTGAACAAAATGCACAGCCCAGTGGAGGTGCTGGATCTTGACTGTTATCTCAGGTATGGTGGTCACTGAGAAAGTGCAAGTCCAGTTTTCTTAAAAGAAGGAATGCCTAGGCAACTTAGTCACACCCTGTCTTAAATGTAAATAGGCACATGGAAGAGGTGATGGTTCTCAGAATCTTTGGTCCCAGACACAATATAAACTTGTAGAAAACATTAAATCTTCATGCAATTTTTAATCTTCTGGTAGTTATGTTTGCCAAAATTATTCTCAAGATTCATTAGTGTGATTATTTGCTCAAAGTAATATATATCCATTAAAATCACATTCATTCACTTGAACTCCAAATCCTTCTACTCTGGTTTTTATCCTTTCAATGAAATGCCTAATGAGGTTACTAATTCTTCTGTGACATTGGAGCAAAATATGGGAGAGCTACAATAATCAGAGTGGAAGGGACTGGAATTCGGCATATTGGGTTTGATGGGCTCAGATGTTTCAGCCTCCTGTAAAAGAATGCACTTTGTTTCCATTCCCAGGGTGATTTTCTGGGTACTGGGCAATGGGGGTTTCCATTAGTGGCTTCCCTGGCATCCTGTCTGACCTGCAGATACTGGCTGATGTAAAAGAAATGTGGAATGACCACACCATGATGTCACAGTTCCCATGGCAATCAGAGAAGCTTGCCATGATCCATGTGGGCTTCCATGAGTGACTTCCTAGACATCCTAGGTAAGCTGAGTATACTGCCTGATGTAACATAAAGACTGAATGACATCACCATAGTAACCAGAGACCTTTCAGTCCTGACCATTTCATTAAAAGATTCAAGGCAAGCACTGGCACAACTGTGATTATGAGAAGAAAGATGAAGGGAAGAGAGTTGCGGGAGGCCTCCTGTTATCAAGAAAGTCAAGCCCAATATGGTCCCCAAGGAAAAGGGGAGCCATTGTATTTTGGGGCATGACCCAAAAGGCCTTTAAACATCCAGTTCCCACCAGGACATGGAACCCGCTGAAGATTGACAGCGTACTCTATACTCCAGGTATGCAAGGTGACATGGTCCTCATTTGGACACACGAGACATCATGACCACATGGTAACCCTGATCCAGCTGCAGAAAATTAGCACCCAGAAGGTCTAGTAGACTGGTTAGAGATGGAGGTGTACAAAGGGCACATGGGTCAAACAGCATATAACCATCCACAGAAGCATTGCCCTCCATAATTGTACTTTTCCAAGTGAGTTCTATTCACTTGATTTAACAAAGGAGAAACTTTTGAGTAACCAGAAGGTTGGTGTTAACTGCAGAAGCTCTGTAAGGTAGGTGACTGGATCCTCTTCTGGTTGGATTCTGTAAAAAGCTTTGCAGAAAAACCATCCCAAAGAAAGCAAATAATTTGAAAAGAAATTTTAATTTCACTTTTGATAACAATCCTGCAAGTAAAGCTGGATGCATGGCAAGACGCAAAGTCTTGAAGTATATGATGGAGATAGATTTATCAAGATTTAAAAGGGAAAACCTTGTAGCTGAACACTGGACAATTATCCCAGTGATCCATGGTGTCCTGGAGCACAAGGAGAGGCAGGCACATGTGGGAAACATTATATGCTCAGTTCATTAGTATACAAGTAATCTTTGGAATCATTCCCAACTGAACCTCAAGTCAATTACAGTACAATCAACTCATTCATTTACAATCTTCCTATGTCCCCTCCCTTTACTTTGAAACATTCTAACCAGATGATATCTGGACAAAATGATCAGCCCAGTGGAGGTGCTGGACATTGCCTGCTATCTCAGGAATGGGGAGGTTGGGGAAGGTGGTTCACAAGGGCTAGTACAGTTTTTCTAAAAGAGGGAATGTATGAACATTTAATCAGACCCTGTCTACAAATATGAATAGACAAAGAGAAGTGGTGATGGCTCTTGGGACCTATGCCTCCAGGCACAGTATTTGCTGACAGAAAAAAAAAATTCTCATGCAATTTTTAAACTTCTGGTTGTTATGTTTGCAGCAATTTCTCTCAAGTTTTATTGGTGTGATTATTTCCAGAAAGGTATATCTTTTCAAATGTTATTCATGCAATCCATTCAAAATCCTTCTACCCTGGATCTGATCCTTTCAAAAAATGCCTAAATAGCATACTCATGCTTCTGTGACAATAGACCAGATGATAAGAGAGCTACATATTCAGAGTGGGACAGTGTGCCATCCAGCATGTTGGGTTTCAAAGGCTCAGAGGTTCCATGCTCCGGTAAAAGAATGCATTTTGTGTCTCTTCTCAGGAGTGGTTTTGTGCCTTGGGCACCTTGGGTCTACATGAGTGACTTCTCTGAAATCCTGGCTGCACTGACAATGTCACCTGATGAAACAAGAGGCTAAATGAACACATGATGATGCCATGGTTCCCTTGGAAACTGCAGAGACATGTTTAAGCAGCTCTAAGACGGCGGCTTGCATTGGGCCAAGAGGTGGCACATAATTAGTGTTAACACGGCGTGATCTACTTTTGCCTGATTAGTTAATGCTTCCTCTGTGCTAGTGGTCAACAGATGTTCCTCATTCTTGATTGGTACTGTGGCACATGCTCCAACCATGCTACTTAAACCTAAGCTGATTGGCTGCCTTAGGGTATATAAGACATTCTCTTCACCTGGGAGGAGATCGCAGAACACGGGACTAAGGACTCACCTCTAGGTTGCAGATCACAGATTGCAGATCACAGATTGCAGGATGGAGGACTAAGAACTCACCTCTAGGTTGCAGATCACAGAACACAGGATGAAGATCACACCTCTAGATCACAGAACACGGGACTAAGAACACACCTCTAGGTCGCAGGTCACAGGTTGCAGGACGCAGGCTGTAGGCTGCACGCCGCACCCCACACCTCCAAGAAGCAACTCACCTCTAAGAAGCAGACCTCTGAAAGTGTAGTCTCTCTGAAAGCGTAACACCTCTAAAATTAAGCAAAGTCTCTATTCTTCAAGGCAAAGCCTCTCTTCCTCTAAGCAAAGACTCTCTTTCCCTAAGCAAAGCCTCTCTTCCTCTCAAAGCCTCTCTTTCTCTAAGCAAAGCCTCTCTTCCTCTATAAACTAGAGAATAAGCAAACAAGCAAGGAAGTAGCCCAGATAAAGATAATAAGAGTAGTTCATTCCCAGTCCACCTCTGATAAATTCACATGGGATTGTTGCTGAGGGTGGCAACAGGCAACCAGAGACCCTTAGGTCTTGACTGATTCAAAGACTCAATAGTGATTGTGAAAGGGAAGATGAAGGGAGTGATTTAAAGTGGCAAGCTCTTATCAAGAAATTATATTTTAACATCCTCTACCAGGTGAAGAGGAACCAGGGTGTGTTGGGGTGCAGCCCCATGAGTCTTTGTCCATCCATTTCCATCCAGCCAAGGGAACTTGCTGAAGACTGATATCCCGCTGTATACTTCAGGACTGCAAGGTGAAGTTGTCCTGGTTTGACCTAACAAGGAGTCATGACCACATGGCTACACTGATCCAATTGGAGGGAAGTAGGCCCCACCAGGTCTAGAGGACAGAAGAGAGATGGAGAGGTACAGAAGGGCAAGTGGGTCAGTCAGTATATCACCTTCTCCATCAGCATTGCCCTCTGAAACTACTCCTCCAGCTCTGCTGTCACCCAGGATGTGGCCGAGTCAGCACACCGACCTAGGGCCATACCAACCACAGGGAATGATAGCAGTTGACAGTTCAATGCATGGGAGCATTCACTACTCTTCATTGTGTTAGGTGATGATTGAATTGAAGAAAATGACACCAACTCTGGTGGGATGCCCTGCTATCCTGGAATGTCCAAAGAGGGGAGAGCTGGAACCTGGGAAGTTTGAATTCTAAGTGGAGGTGAGTTGCTGCTGTGATTCCTAATGTTGAAAGGAGGGAGTCCATCATTCATCATGTGGGATGGAGTCCAGGGAAAGAGCTAGCAAGCCAAGAGGGATGTCCTAGGCTCCCTCCACCTGCAAAGACCAAACTCCTTTTCTTCTGCCTTATGACATGGTTGCATTCAGATATTCTCCTGGTAGGAATTTCCTAGGAGCCCTTCAACTCACTTTCAGATGTAGAAATATCTGGCCTATCTGTCTTCAAATAAAGTTTCAACCACTTAACCTGACAACTGCCTGTCTGGCACAAGGCATTTGTGACAATACAGGGTTTTCATAGTCTCTGGAGGGTGCAAACTAGAGTCCAGTGTAACAGATGCTGGAACAAAAATGCTCCAAAAATGGGTAATTGGTGGATGACAAAAGTTCCTAATGATGGTGTGTTGAGCACATTTCAAAGTGGCATAACACAATTTTTGAACACGCATCACACAGAGAGGATGGATACACATGTTCAAACCTGAACATTTAAAAAGGAATGAGTAAGGGATAGTTTTAGAGCACTCAATGCAGAAGATGTTGGAGATGAAAACCAATTTTGGTGAAGAGACACTAAATAAAATTGCCATGTTAAAGGTCTCCCAAAAAATATCCACAGCATTTATTCAGTTTCACAATACTATACAAATACAGGAATGAGTAAGTGTGAGATCATTCTTCAAGCAACAATAATTACTGACAGTAGTTCAACTTTCAAGGGACAGCAATGGCCTTGCATATTACTGGTTCAATTTTTTGATTGCATGGGGCAGCTGATTACACATACGTGGCTTTTGCTATTCAGGCACATGACCTATGAAGAAAAGCTTTCTTTATAGCAGAGCACCTACACCAAAAGTACTTCAATTTAAACAAGTACAAAGTTTGCAATGCAGCAGAGAATGAAAGCTCTCCAAATAAAGAGTGGAACACATCATCAGAAATTTATACAAAAGCATTTCTGCTGTAATACAAAATAGAAGGACCAATATGGGCAAAATCTGAATTTTATATAAAGAATATTTAAAAATAAAGTTGTGATAGACCTACTGAGGAGGAAAAGCAGATACTATTACATTTCCAAAATTCAATATTATTTTTATTTATAGTAAATTGCTTAAACAACCACAAATATGCCACATAAAAATATCTCTGATTTAATCCTTTCAATGTGAGTTCTTCCAAATATGGGTTCTTCTGTCATATCTTACCCTACAAAGAACTAATAATTCCCAGAACCATGGTAAAGATGAGGAAACCACATTCTTCACCCAATTCTACACAATAACTGCTCAGAACATCCATCAAAATGAACAATTCCTATAAAAATGCTTCATTAATATTGAGACTGTACCTCAAATGATACAGGTCAACCAGATTTTAAGTGCACCTAGTTCCTTTTGAATGAGAGCAGCAGAAGCTGAGATTTGTGTTCAGCCCCAATTAATATAATTCTTTAATAAAATAATATCTATCTCAATGCAAAGAACAATAGACTGAGATAATGCAGGGCCAAGGGCACCTCTCTTTTTCTTTACCTCTCAGTTTTCCAGTTGACATTAAGGTTAACTTGGAAAATGCCCAGTTGTAGAAGTTCACTTCATTTGCAAGGAGTCTTGTTGTGTGTTGCAAAAGACTATTACATGGAAATGACTACCGTGTTGACATTTTGAATTTCATGACATTAAAGCGTGGTGATGATTTTCTTTTTCAAGAACTTGCTGATTAAATAACTGCATCAGCATGTTCATGAGAATGATATGACCTATCAATTCCTGAGAATTGTCTCTTCTACAAAAATACCTCTTAGGAACTCCAGGTCAGTGGGGAAGTACTGTTGATTGCCACAGCAACTACATACTGAATACCCATTTTAAAATGAGCTTCCACTTAAAAGTGGTAAATTTCCAACCATGTTCAATTCATTTGATTTAGGAGAGGAGAAAATGTTGAGAAACTGGTGAGTTGATGTTATCTGCAGAGGCTCTATAAAGTAGGTGGCTAGGTTCTCTTCTGGGCTGACTCTGTGAAAAACTTTGTAGGGAAATCATCCTAAGGTAAAGACAAACAATTTGTAATGAATTTTTTATTGCATTTTGTGAAAAATCCTGCAAGTAACCTTGGTTGTATGTCAAGTCCCACAGTCCTGGGGTATCATGAGAGATACATTTATCCATATTTAAGGATGAAAAAGTTTGAAGTTTAACACTGACTGCAAAATTATTCCAGTGTTCCACAGTGGCATGGGGCATGAGGAGAGGCAGGAACATGTGAGAAACAGTATATGCTCAGGTTATTTGTATAGAAGAGATTTTTGTGATCATTCACATCTGAACTCCAAGACATTTTTATTACTATCTACTCATTCCTTTCTCACTCTACTTTAACACTGCCCATTTCTTCAAAACATTAAAATTAGCAGATATCTGGGCAAAATGCACTGCCCAGTGATGGTGCTGGATTTTCATTGGTATCCCATTGGGGATGGGGGTGCTGAGGAAAGTGGCTCTAAAGCACAAAGCAAGTTTCCCTAAATTAGGGTATGCCTAAGCAATTTAGCCAGATCTTTTCTGTAAATATAATTAGACAAAGGGAAGAGGTGGTAGCTCTTGGTATCTGTAATCCCAAGCAAAATATGTTCTGGCAGAAAAGAAAATTAAATTCTCAAGCAATTTTCAAACTTCTGGTAGTTATGTTTGCAGCAATTTCTCTCAAGATTCATTCATGTGATTGTTTGCAGAAAGTCATATCCATTCAACTCCCATTATTTCACTTCCATTCAAAATCCTTATGTCCTAGTTTTGATCTTTGTCAAAGAAATACTTAACTTGGTGAACAGTCTTTCTGTAACAATAGAGCAAAAGACAACAGATGGGGGAGCTACAATATTCATAGTGGAAGGAGCTGGCATCTGGCATGTTGGATTTGATGGGCTCAGAGGTTCCAGGCTCCTGTAAAATAATGCCCTATTTTCTTTTTCCAGGGACATTTTCTGTGCACTTGGCAATGGGGGTTTTCATGAGTGGTTTCTCTCACATCCTGACTGCATAGCAGATACCAGTTGAGGTAATTTGAGATATTTGAATGACCACACGATGATGTCACAGTTCCCATGGCAACCAGACATGCTTCAGATCCTGTATATTTCAGAACAAGATTCAAGACAAGAACCAGCACTGCTGTGATTTTGATAGGGAATATTAAGGGAGTGCGTCACAGTGACCTACAGTTTTCACGAATTGCTATTCTAGCATCATTGCCCAGTAGAAGAGGAGCCAGAGTGTGCTGGGGTGCCACCACTTGGGGATTTGCCCTTCCAGCTCCATTCAGGACAAGGGAACCTGCTGAAGACTAACATCCTGCAGTATACTGCAGAACATCAGGGTGGTGCTGTCCTTGTTTGGCCTCACCAGGAATCATGATCATATGGGCACCCTGATCCAGCTGCAGGTAATAAGCCCCCACCATGTCTAGAGGACAGGGGAGAAACAGAGGGATACAGAAGGGTGAGTGGGTCAGCCAGCTTATCACCATCCCCAGTGGCATTGTCCTGCAAACCTGCTCCTCAAGCTCTGTTCTCACCTGAAATGTGTCTGAGTCAGGACATTGGCCTAGAGTCCTACCAGCCACAGGGAATGATGGCTGTTGACAGTTCCATGCATGGGAGCATTCAGTACTTCTCATTGTGTTAGGTGATGATTGAATTTGAAAAAAAAAATGACACCAATTCTAGTGGGATGCCCCATTTTCTGAAATGGTCAAGCAGGATATTGCTGGAACCTGGAATCTTTGACATCTAAGTGGACATGGGTGGCTGCTGTGATCTGTAATGTTGAGAAAAAGGAGTCAATCACTCAGCATGTGGTATGGGTTCCAGAGAGTATAAGCAAGCCAACAGAGGTGGTCTCCACTCAAATCATTGCCAGACCCACCTCCTTTGCTGCTGTCTTACAAATAGGCTGCATTCAGAAATTCTCTAGGTAGGGGTATTCAAGGGCCCCTTTAACTCTCTTTTAGATGCAGAAATGTCTAGTCAAGCTGTCTTCACATAATGGATCATAAGCATAATCTATCTATGGCCTGTCTAGCAAAAGGCACTTTGTGATAATGCCAGGCATTCTTTTGACAGTCCATGGAGGATGCAGACTTCAGTCCAGTATCACAGACACTGGAAAAATGATACTACAAAAAACTGAAATGGGGGAAAACAAAAGTGCCTAATAATTGCATGATGAGCCATATTAAAATGACATAATACAATTTTGAACATGAATTTTAAATAGTAAATAAAAGAGTGATAGCCATACTGAAGAAAAAAAGCAGATATTACTGGTTTACCAAAATTCCATATACTTCTTTTCTAGTAATTTCTTATATCCACCAAAAACATGCCACTACCTAATGTGTCTGATTTCATTTTTTCAATGTCAGGTTCTTCAAATAGGGGTTCTTTTGTCATTCCTTACCCTACAAAGAACAGACAATTTCAAGAATCCAGATAAACATGAGCACACCAGATTCTTCACCCTATTCTACAGAGGACTTCTTCATCACACCCATCAAATTTTACAATTCCTATAAAATACTTCATTAATAATTAAAATGCACCTCACTAATGGATGGGAGCTTCTTGTTGTGTTCTCATATGCTGGAAGGGACCAGTTAACCTTTGGCACCTGTTCATAAGGGCAAAAATTCCACTGATGAAATCTCCAGGATCATGAACTCATCACCTGTCCAAGGACCCACTTTCTCATGCTATCACTGTGTGGTGAGATGTTCAACCTAGGTACTTCAGGGAACACAACCCTTGAGGTTAGAGCTTCCTATGAGGAAGAATTTCCTCACAAGTCAATAAACATGCTGGAGACTTTATCTTGGACATTCTACCTTTGAGAAGTACACAATCTATATTCTGCTGCTTATGAGGTACATAGTCTCTGGTATTTATTTGTAGCAGACCAAACAGACTAAAATACATTTCAAATAAGAATTTGTCCACTCAACTTTTTCCACCTATATGAACACTTATATTAGTTTCAAACATTTATGGGCTCTCTGGGCATCCCTCCCTGTGTGCACCTAAGTACATGCACAAACAAGAGCAAGTTGATCAGTGAGACCCACAAAGTACCATCCCCACATTCTGCCTTTCTACACCTCAAATTTGGAAAAAATTCCACTGGGCCCTATCCCTGAAAGCAAATATTCAGGTACGTTCAAACTTTCTGAACTGGTGCTGAGTTACCTCTTTAAGACAGGAGTGCAGCCTGCTTCTGCCCTGGACTCTGTTCTCATTTCTCACATCTTCAGGGTCCCCACCTAACCCCTTGTTGTAGATGGACCTCCCATTACCTGCTCCTCCTTTTCCTGCTGTGAGAGCTGATAACAACTGCCATCACTTTACCATGCTCACTTTTGCTTTTGCTCCTTTGCTTCCATAGTTATAATGAAGCTGCCATTTGCTAGTTGCAGAAACATGAGCAAATTACCATCTAAATAGATCAGCATCCCTGTCCTGCAAAATGGGTGTGAATATGGCTACTGCTCAAAGTGTTCATTTTTCCAGTGAAGAAAGCAGGGTTGAAAGTCCCAAACATTAGTCCAGCGCATGCTCCTCCATGACTTCTGCTGTCATTAAGTGTCACCATTATTAGCTGTCAATCACACTTTATAACATAGTAAAACTGAATCCCAGAAAAGAAAAACAATTTAACCAAGTTCACCAGGAAAGCGGACCCAGGTCATTTATGACTAAAGATTCCCTGCCTCTAGTCAGATATCAGGTCCAGAATAGGAGAAAAGTTGTGAGATTAACATGCCACTCTAATGCTGCTAAACACAGTTTCATGAATAAACACAAGGGAAATAATTGTGAGCAGGAACTAAGTCCCACAACTAACTCCTGGAGGATGCTGAGATTTCACCTTCAGGCTATCTCCCTTGTACAAGAAAGAAAACTATAATGAAAACTAAGTCAGAGGGAGAAGTTAGTGGTCAACACAGACAATGAAGGATGTTCTGGAGGTGATCACGCTAGTTGGTGGGTGTACAAACAATCAAGACCACAGGTGGAAGGTCCCCACATGCTTTACATCAGACCTCTTGCTCTCTGGGTCTTAGTACCCTAGTTCCCACAACTCTGTTTTGTCAACAGAGCTGCTAGGAACAGGCTAGACTGAACATGGGAACTCCTGTGTGCTGGCAGGTGACATTCCCAGTAAATAGCATCTATATAAGTCTTCACCAGTGTATTCATTCTACTCAGCCATAAAGAAGAATGGAATTTTGTCATTTATGAGAAATAAATGAACCTGGAGAACATCATGCTAATTGAAATAACCCAGACTCAGAAAGTCAAGTTTCTAGTGTTTTCTCTCCTATATGAAAGATATAAAGAAAAATGAAATTAAAAAAAGAAAGGGGATCTCACAAACATAGTAGGTAGAGGAGTGGAGTAGAGACTTCTGGGAGAGAGGATGAGATGGAAAATTCAGGCACTGGCGAATGAGACTGATCAAATGATGTTATGCACATTTGTGGATATGTCACAATGAACACACTATTAAAATAAGTATAATGCACTAGTAAAAATGATTTGTTTATATCAGGAATTGAAATTGGGCAACTTCACTACTGAGTCACATCCCCAGTCATATTTTGTATTTTATTTTGAGACAGAGTGCTGTTACATTGCTCAAGGTTTTGTCAACAGAGCTGCTTATGGTTGTGCACCAATAAAGCTAGAATACAAAACCCTGTCCTGCCCTGGCTTAGGGAGCACTCACTGTGCACCAAGTACTTACTATCTATGAAGTCATTTAATTCTCATCATAGCCTTGGAAAGCAAATGGATCAGTCCCATCTTACAGATGAATAAATAGAGGCTATGAGAGGTTAAAATCTATTCAAGATCCTGTAAAATATAATATAAAATATATAAAATCCAGAATTCAAATGCATGCTGATCCACTCCAGACCTTGGTCCATTAACATTTATTTGAGACTAATCACTACATCTGAGGACCTCCCAGAGCTTTAATAAATCCAATGCCTGAAAACTAATTTCCAGAGATTCTTGTTTAGCTGATTGAAGCAAGAGCCCAGGTATTAGTGTTCTGGTGCCTCATCCTCACAACTATAGATGGAGTCATTTTTGTCTATATTAAAAATCAGGAAAATTAAGGAAAAGAGAGATTGGACTCAACTTCTCTAAGCCACACAGTATAAAAACAAGGATGTTTGTCTATACTTCTGTGCCTCTTCAAAAAGATCTATTTTGCTCCACACAAAAGCAAATTCCATAAAGTTGGGGGCAAACCAACCCATTTGTCACAATCATTCCAGAAACCTTCCATGGAATGAGTTTACATGTGGGACAGGTTTTAAAGTGACACCTTGGTGATAAATCAATCATGTTATTCAAGGGAGTATGGCAAAACCATGGTAACCAAAGGCAGAGGTTAAACTAATCCAGAACTGGGCTGCATATGGTGCAAAACTTTTCAATAGTGCATGAAAACCTGGTGTGCCTCGTCCTCAGATCAGTCTTCCCTTCTTGCACATATGTTGAATGCCTGTTCAACTACTTGTGGTATTATTCTATTTTAAATTTTCCTTTAAGATGGCTTTAGAAGTCTCATGCTTTGGCATTTGTTGAAAGTTTCTTTCAAACCACTCCAGTCCAAGCCATGTGGAATTTGAGCCTGTTGATATTAGAGTTGTCATTTTACTTATTTCCATTTAGCTAAAGTTTATGATTCTCTCTAAAAATAACTAGATTTTCACTTGTTGCCATACCCGTATTAACCCTTCACATATTGATAATCATTGTGTCAAAGAGGTGTTTTCTGATTCCAACATCTGGAACATCTGTAGGTCTTCTTGAAGTGATTTTACTTTCTTATGATTCCAGGTCCAAGAGCTCCATTTCATCATTAAAAAAATATTTTATTTGTTCTAATTAGTTGAACATGAAAGTAATATATATTTTAATAAATAATACATAAATGGAGTATAATATCACATTTTCTGATTGTACATATTGTAGGATCACATCTGTCATGCAGTCATATATGTGCATGAGGTAATGTCTGTTTTACTCTGCTATCCTTCTTACCTCCATACCACTTCCCCTCCTAGCACTCCCCTCTACCTAATATAAAGTAACTTTACAATGCTTTATATAACTTCATATATAGTACAGAGAATACTAAGACTAATTTACCTGGTTTCTCTCAAAGAAATGCAGGCTTCCCTCATCTCCATTAGTGAAGATGATGGCTGATAACGCAGGTTCCTTAGCACAGAATCCGACATTAGGATCCACCACAGCTCCCAATACATTTAATCTGCCTCTTATCTCCTCAATCTTTGACCTTCAGCTCTACCTATACGTTTTTACATTTTAATTTATTTCAGATTAATTTTAATATTTTACTCAGAGTATGAATCATAAAACTGCCAGTATGAAAATGATGACATACAGTACCAACAGTATGTAGAAACCAGATTCTCCACATGGGATCAAGCTGGGAAAGAGGAACCCATCACACACAAAAGGGAGAGTACTCTTAGAGTCACTGGGTAACCAGGGGAGGTACCAGGGATTCCTCACCACAAAGTAGAGGAATTGTAATTGTGGGTCCAAGAAAGTCTATGGAAGCAGTAAATTTGAACCTACTAGTGAGGTTTGCTGTAGCTGTAGAGGACATTTCAACTCCAACACTTCTACTCAATCCAGAGGATGTGTTCTCTATGACAAAATGAAGATAATCTCTTCTAAGAATGCTTCCTTCTTTAATTTAGATTCTCCTTAAAATAGCCAATTTTAAAGAAAACGTCAATTAATTTTACTTTTCCATTTTTATTGCCTTTCAATCAGAAAAATTACATATGCTATGTCATCTGGAGATTTTAAAATTTACAGTATACATATTACTAGGTAAGTCATAAGTTTTAATTTAACATTTTTAATATTTATAATTTTGCTTCTGTCATCTTCATAAATCAAATAGAACTAATACAAATGTAAGCAATTTCTATAGTTTAAGTCATTGTGAATTTTGAAATCTTTAAAAGGAAATGACATTCTGTGTACAAAAGCTCAATGTATAGAGGGGAATATCACATTGCTATAAATTACATATTTGTATTTTCTTATGAAATCTTTGTCTCCAAATTAACTTCACCAATTAAAATTTCCCTTATCAGGTACTAGATCAATAGAAAAATATCAAATGAGAGATTCATGATAAGAGGATTGAGAGTACATTAAGTAAAATAAAAATCAAATTAACAAGCTGGTAATTTCCCATTCCTGGCTTCAAAACGCCCAGGGATATAATACTTTATACTATGGGGGAAGAATATTTGTGTTCATTAGTCTTCAATGTTTTACTCACTAAAAAGGGTACCCTTGGTGGATCCAAGATGGCGGACTAGAGGGTGACTGCATCTCCCCTCATGCAGAACTCAGGATTCAAGAAGGGGAGGTATTGAGAGACTTGGAACAACATAGAGCCCCAGGGTGAGTCTCTCATACCAGGTGATCCTTGGCCTGGGCGGAAGGCCCAGAGAGGGGGCAGCTTCTCAGAGCAGGGCAGGGAAGCGTGAGTCTTCCCCAAGCAGCCCGTCTCCCTCCAGTGGTGGCAGGCCCTGTCTACATTCAGCTTCTAGGAGGAGGACCACCTAGTGAGAGAATTTCCACACTGAACCAGCCCCAAGCCCTCCACCCAGTAGTGGGCTAGGGGCAACTTTCTTCAGAAGCACTGCATTATCAAGTTCCTCCAAGAATTCAGGCTACTGAAGGCTGGGAGGTGATATACTAGAAATCTACAGGGACACTATAAGCCAATAGAGGAAATCTGCAACATCTCAGAGTCCCACTGATATCTGAACAATATGAGAAAACAAGGGAAAAAATGTCCCAAACAAACCTAGATACTATATCAATAAAACCCAATGACAGCACAGCAGAAGAAATGTCAGAAAGGGAGTTCAGAATGTACATAATTAAAACAATCAGGGAAGCAAACGAGGAGATAAAAGAGTAAATCAAGGCACTGAAGGATGAGATGAAAGAACAAATGCATGCATTAAATGATCGCATCAGTCAACAGTTGAAAGAGCAAATACAGGCAGCAAAAGATCATTTCAATAAAAAGAGATACTGAAAAACAAACAAACAGAAATCCTTGAAATGAAGGAAACAATAAGCCAAATTAAAAACACCATAGAAAGCATAACCAATAGAATAGAACACCTGGAAGACAGAACCTCACACATTGAAGACAAAATATTTAATCTTGAAAACAAAATTGACCAAACAGAGATTATGGTAATAAATCATGAACAGAATCTACAAGAATTATGGGATATCATGAAAAGGCCAAAATTAAGAACTATTGGGATTGAGGAAGGCTTAGAGAAACAAACCAAAGGAATGAACAATCTATTCAATTAAACAATATCAGAAAATTTCCCAAATCTGAAGAACGAAATGGAAAACTGGGTACAAGAGGCTTATAAGCCTCAAAATATACAAAATTACAGCAGACATACACCAAGGCACATTATTATGAAAATACCTAACATACAAAATAAAGACAGAATTTTAAGGGTTGCAAGAGAAAAGAATCAAATTACGTTCAGGGGAAAACCAATAAGAATATCAGCAGATTTATCAATCCAGACCCTAAAAGCTAGAAGGGCCTGGAACAACATTTACCAAGCCCTGAAAGAAAGCGGATGCCAACCAAGAATCTTATACCCAGCAAAACTCACTTTCAGATCTGATGATGAAATGAAATCTTTCCATGATAAACAAAATCTAAAAGAATTTACAAAAAGAAAGCCAGCATTACAGAACATTCTCAGCAAAATATTCCATGAGGAAGAGATGAAAAACAATGATGCAATCAGCAATGGGAGGAACTAGCCAAAAGGAATAGCCAAATAAAGGAGAACCCAAATCAGGTCAGAAAACAAAAATGAGTCAAATGACTGGGATTACAAATCATATCACAATAATAACCCTGAATGTTAATGGTCTGAACTCATCAATCAAAAGACATAGACTGGCAGATTGGATTAAAAAGAAAAATCCAACAATATGCTGCCTGCAAGAGACTCATCTCATAGAAAGAGATACACACAGACTAAAGGTGAAAGGATGGGAAAAAATGTACCATGCACACGGACACAGCAAAAAAGCTTTAGTATCCATCATCATTTCAGATAACGTGGACTTCAAGACAAAACTCTTCAGAAGGGATAAAGAAGGACATTACATACTGCTTAAGAGAAGCATAAATCAGCAAGACATAACAATCATAAATATCTATGCCTCAAACATTGGTTCATTCATGTATGTCAAACAAATCCTTCTCAACTCCAGAAATCAAATAGACCACAACACAATAATATTAGGCAATTTTAACACACCTCTGTCACCAGTGAAGAGACCTTCCAAAGAAAAATTGAATATAGAAACCATAGATCTCAATAACACAATCAATAATTTAGAATTAATTGACATATAGAGAATATACCATCCAACAAAGAATGAATACACTAGCTTCTCAGGAGCACATAAATCCTTCTCTAAAATAGACCATATTTTATGCCACAAAGCTACTGTTGGCAAATACAAGAAGATAGAGGTACTACCTTGTATTCTATCAGATCATAAGGATTGAAATTAGAAATAAATGATGGAATAAAAAACAAACTTCTCCAACACCTGCCTGGAAATTAAATAATATGCTATTATATGATGAATGGATAACAGAAGACACAGGAGGGAAATAAAAAAATTCTTAGAAGTAATGAGAACAAATACACATCATATCAAAATCTCTGAGACACTACCAAAGCAGTACTTAGAGGAAGATTTATTTCATGGGGCGCATTCAACAAAAGAAGAAAAAATCAACAAACAACTGACCACTACAGCTCAAAGCCCTAGAAAAAGAAGAGCAGACCAACACCCAAAGTAGTAGAAGACAGGAAATAGTTAAAATCAGTGCAAAAATCAAGGAAATTGAAACAAAAGAAACAATCGAAAAAATTAACAAATAAAGAGTTGGTTCTTTGAAAAAATAAACAAAATTGATGAACACTTAGCCACACTAATAAGGACAAATAGAGAGAAAACTCAAATTTCTATACTTCAGAATGAACAAGGAAATATTCCTACAGACACAGTGAAATACAAAACATATTTAGAATCTATTTTGAAAATCTATACGCCAACAAAACAGAAATCCTCAAAGACATCAACAAGTTTCTAGAGACATATGAATTACCTAAAGTGAACCAGGAGAACATACACAACTTAAATAAATCAATTTCAAGCAATGAAATAGAAGAGGTCATCAAAAGCCTACCAACAAAGAAAAGTCTGGAACCAGATGGGTTCTCAGCCGAGTTCTACAAAACCTTTAAAGAAGAGGTCATTCCAATACTCCTCAAAGTATTCCATGAAATAGAAGAGGAGGGAACACTCCCAAACTCATTCTGTGAAGTCAATTTCACCCTGATACCTAAACCAGACAGAGACACATCGAGGAAAGAAAATTTCAGACCAATATCCTTAATGAATATCGACACAAAAATTCTCAACAAAATTTTAGCAAATTATATACAAAAATACATTTAAAAGTTAGTGCAGCATGATCAAGTGGGTTTTATCCCAGAACGCAAGGTTGGTTCAACATCCGGAAATCAATAAATGTCATTCACATATCAATATCAACAGACTTAATGTTAAGAATCACATGATTATTTCAATGGATGCAGAAAAAATATTTGATAAAGTACAGCATCTCTTCTTGCTCAAAACACTAGAAAAAATAGGGATATCGGGAACATTCCTTAACATTGTAAAGGCTGTCTATGCTAAACCCATGGCCAATATCATTCTAAATGGTGAAAATCTGAAAGCATTCCCCTAAAAACTGGAACAAGGCAGGGATACCCTCTTTCACCACTTCTATTCAACATCGTCCTTGAAATTCTAACCAGAGCAATTAGACAAACCAAATAAATTAAATGGATACAAATTGGAAAAGAAGAACTCAAACTATCCCTGATTGCTGATGACATGATTATATTTAGAGAAACCTGGAAATTCCACCAGAAAACTTTTAGAACTTATAAGTGAATTCAGTAAAGTAGCAGAATATAAGATCAATGCTCATAAATCCAATGCACTTTTATACATAAGTGATGAATCTTCAGAACGTGATGTTAGGAAATCTACTCCATTCACAATGGCCTTGAAAAAAATAAAATACTTGGGAATCAATCTCACAAAAGTGAGGAAAGACCTCTACAATGAGAACTACAGAACACTAAAGAAGGAAATTAAATAAAATAATAGAAGATGGGAAGATCTCCCATGTTCTTGGATAGGAAGAATTAATATTGTCAAAATGGTCGTAGGAACAAAGTGTTATACAGATTCAATGCAACTCCAATTAAAATCCCAATGATGTACCTTACAGAAATAGAGCAAGCAATTATGAAATCCATCTGAAAGAATAAGAAACCCAGAATAGCTAAAGCAATCCTTAGCAGAAAGAGCGAAGCTGGGGGTACCACAATATCAGATCTTCAACACTATTACAATGCAATAATAGTAATGAAAATGGCATGGTATTTGTACCAAAATAGAAAGGTGGATCAATGGTACAGAATAGAGGACATGGACACAAACCCAAATAAATACAATTTTCTTATATTAAACAAAGGGGCCAAAAATATGCAATGGAGAAAAGATAGCCTCTTCAACAAATGGTGCTGGGAAAACTGGAAATCCATATGCAACAGAATGAAATTAAACCCCTATCTCTCACCCTGCCCACAACTCAACTCAAGTTAGATCAAGGACCTTGGAATCAGACCAGAGACCCTTCATCTTATAGAAGAAAAAGTAGGTCCAAGTCTTCAACATGTCGACTTAGGATCTGACTTCCTTAACATGACTCCCATAGCACAAGAAATAAAAGCAAGAATCAATAACTGGGATAGATTCAAACTAAAAAGCTTTCTCTCAGCAAAGGAAACTCTCAGTACTGTGAAGAGAAAGCCTACAGAGTGGGAGAAAATCTTTGCCACTCATACTTCAGATAGAGCGCTAATTTCCAGAATAAATAAAGAACTCCAAAAACTCTACACCAAGAATGCAAATAATTCAATCAACAAATGGGTTAAGGAAATGAACAGACACTTCACAGAAGAAGACGTACAAGCAATCGACAGATAAATAAAAATGTTCAACATCTCTAGTAATAAGAGAAATGCAAATCAAAACTACCCGAAGTTTCCATCTCACCCCAATTAGAATGGTGATTATCAAGAACACAAGCAACTATAGGTGTTGGCAAGGATGTGGGGAAAAAGGTACACTCATACATTGCTGGTGGGGTTGCAAATTAGTGCAGTCACTCTGGAGAGCAGTGTGGAGATTCCTCAGAGAGCTTGGAATGGAACCACCATTTGACCCAGCTATCCCACTCCTTGGCCTAAACCCAAAGGACTTAAAATCAGCATACTACAGAGATACAGCCACATCAATGTTCGTAGCTGCTCAATTCACAATAGCCAGATAGTAATACCAACCTAGATGTCCTTCAATTGATGAGTGGATAAAGAAAATATGATATATATATATATATATATATATATATACACAATGGAACATTACTCAGCCATAAAGAATGGTGACATTATGGCATTTTGAGGCAAATGGATAAAATTAGAGAATGTCATGCTAAGTGAGATAAGCCAATCTCAAAAAGCAAAGGATGAATGATCTCGCTGAAAAGCAGATGATGACACATAATTGGGGGTGGGAGGGGTTAGGGTTAGGGTTAGGGTTAGTTTGAGGGAGTGGGGCAAGAATGGAGGAAGGAAGGACTGAATAGAGGGAAAAGAGGGGTGGGAGGGGTGGGGGGAAAGGAAAAAAATAGCAGAATGAATCAAACAATGTTACCCTATGTAAATTTATGATTACACAAATGGTACGCCCTTACTCCATGTACAAACAAAGAAAAACATGTATCCCATTTATTTACAATAAAAAAGGGTATCCTGTCCAATTTCTGTCACAAGAATGTATCTGAATCTGATTTTGTTTAGAGAAGCATTTCTGTCACTTGAATGTAATTCTGCCCTGGTCACTATACCTAATTTTCAAATTTTTTTCCAAAACTGGACTTTTCATGTCTTAAAAATGAACAGATAAATGTGAACACATCTCTTTTTCTTGGAACTAGCAACAAATGAAACAATAAAGGCAAATCTATTGAGTAAGAAAGCAGGACTTGAATCTTACACACTAAATCAATCAGTGAGACAGGCTCTCCTGCAGGTCTGCTTGGGTTTCCAAGTAATAACTTGGGGTCTTCAAAGAATATCTTCTGGGGCTTCCTGTTTCTTTACTTTATAAAGAACACTTCTTCATGCTAGGCTTGTGCCTCACTGGAATAGGACGTGCCTAGCACTTGTGAGGCACTTGGTTCATTCTCAGCACCACATAAAAGTAAAATAAAATAAAGGTATTGTGTCCATCTACAAACAAAAATACTTTTAAAAAGGACACTTTATCTTCTAGTGGATTTTATTAGGAAAAATTTTAAAAAGCCCTCATATAAATATTATAGCTCTACATGTGAACACTGAGATGTATTGCACAACCCTAACAATTTACAAACCTAACCAATAATACTCACCTCTATTTCTCACACCTAGTTACCATTCATTTGCACAAATATTGTTCAGGGTTTTGCTAATCATGTTGCTGGAGTTCGTGTATTTCATGGCAGATATGCCTGCAGGACTGACTTCCACTGGTGATGGTTTTGCTTTTCCTGAGTTGCCAGCCATTTCTCCCAATTGCTCTTCATAGATTTTCACCACAAATAGTGCTACAAGGTAGAGGGTGCTGCCTTTATGATCCTCAGTCCCAAACAAATTTGCTTGAATACGAACAGTGTCACCACCCAGATCCCCTCTGTGCATTTTTACATTAGTGAATAGAAGGATGAGAAAATTAGCATCAATTGTGAAGCTGAGCTCTGTGATAATGACAAACCTAAGTATGTGAGGCTGCACATCCATAGCTTATTGGTGAGTAAATAATAGGATTTCCCTGTCATGTCATCCCTAAGAGAGACACAAGCTGATGCTCACACTGCAGATGAAGAAACAGATGTGTGCTCCCTTTGCTTCTTCTTCCTGCAATCTGCCCACCAGAAGGTCCTAAGAGTTCAACTTGAAGTGGGTTCAACAGAGGTATTTCCTCCTCCTGTAATTCTCTCTACTTCTTTTCTGGCCTCCATATGATGTCCAGTGCCTGAGCAGTTAACACTAGTTTAGGTAACATGTATAATGATGCATGTATCATTCAGCTGCCCATGATTTTGGCAATGGCAGGATGGCACAATATCTGACTTAACTGTTTCCTTGATTCAGATAATTAGGGAAGTCCTAACTCTGAGGATTCCCCCAGTTCTCACTATCACCTCTAAAAACCAAACATTTTTTATCATTTCTTTTTTTCTCATATGCTTAATTTTTTTTCTCGTATGCTTATTTGGTCCATCCTTCCTCTTACAATGTATGGGTTTTTCAAATGTGAACTATTTCATAAATTTATGCTAGATTCACTGTTATTTATATGTCCTTACACACACAATATCTAGTCTAGGGGCAGATTGATTTCTTCAGTGAGCTAAGTGAAATATTATTGCCTTGCACAAGATGGTATTCAGAAACCAAACTGGCAGCATCATTCGTAGTACCATTTATTGAGAATTGTTTCTCAAATTACCCCAGTGATTACAGAGAGCTTTTCTTTTGTCCCCTCATTTTCTAAACTCTATTATGCCAGGCATAATCACAATGGGGATTATCTTAGCTCATCTTTGTGAATGGTTCACATTCCCCAGGATGCTTTCTAACAACAATGATACATCAGCATGGAAATGAATATAGACCCTTCTTTACTATAATACTATGATGTATTTACATAATTAAATCATATATAGTTGATATGCTTAAACCTGGAGACGGCAATATGCAATAGAAGTATATTTTTCTGTGGTTCCTCATGGCACCACATATAGGAAGGTTAGGTGTGTTTAAGATTACATCAAAATGTGTTCCTTTCTTTTATGGATATATCAAGAAAAAGTCTAAGCTTTTTCTGTTTCTCATACAGAAATTCTCTTTTGGAAAACAATTTTCAAATTGTTTAAAGGCATTGAACAAACAAATCCATTAATTCCTGAATATGATTGCAAATTCATTGCATCTCCACCCTCCCATTTGTCATTTCTCCTGTGTGTAGGAATGAAGATTCCTCAGTCACACTGAACTTAATAAAATTCAAAGGTATTGAGACACAGGTCATTAACACCTGTTATTCAATGCTTGGTTTTTGTAAGGCTCAAGTTTTTAAAATGAATTGAAGAAGATCATGTATATTCCATAAATAATATGATAGAACAAATTTTTTGATTTGTTTTCTTTCATAAAACACATTTTTTTCTTTTTTGGTGAGAGAAGGCAATTTCAATTTTTTTTTTTTTTTTGGTGGTGGTAACAGGAATTGACACAGGGTGCTGAACCACTGAACCACACCCCAGTCCTTTAATTATTATTAATTTTTATTTTGAGGCAGAGATTCTATAAGTTGCTTATGGCCTTGCCAAGTTATGGAGGATGGCTTTGAATATACAATACTGATATCTGAGAATCCTCAGCAAGTTCAATTACAAGTATGTGTCACTTTGCCTGGCCTAATACAATTTTCAAATGTTATTTTTTACATACTAATATGGATCCACTTATACTATAAAAATACACATTAAAATTTTAAAATACATGAAGTAAATTTGTAAGAATGGGCATATGCCATGTATTTGTACATGAATATCACAAAATAAGACAACTGTATCCCAGTGATCAAATGTGACCTGTAAAAGCTTGATATGAAAATTTGATTTATATCTTTATATTATTTTTTCTGGATTACCATGGGAGATGACACCAAAACACTGAAGGAGTAAAGGAAGAAAATTGACCTGGTCATTACTTTTGGAAAATATCTTCTAATCCCAGAGGTTTTTTTTTTTTTTTTTTTTTACCTGTCATAAGCACTGCATGTTGGAATTCATGTGCTTAAGCTGAAAACGTTGATCCAGAGAAGCCAAAACAAAATCTTATATCTACAAAAAAGGGAATGAGACAGTGAATAAGGAGTGCCAAAAAGAGTTAAGAGGAAAACTCAGGTTTTATAGTACAATAAGGTGATTAAAGTCTATAATTATTTCTTATTCAGTTCAAAATAACCAGAGATTACTTTGCAGGTTTTAACATAAAAATGATAATATTTGAGAGGAAAAGCTTCGCCGCCGCCGCCGCCGCCCCGCCGGAGACACAGCCCGGGCGGCCGAGGCGGCGGCAGCAGCAGCAGCAGCAGCAGCAGCAGCAGCAGCAGCAAGGAGGAGAGGCAGCGGCGGCGAAGAGGACCGCATGGCCGAAGGTGCCCAGCGCTGCTTCCTCCACACCCCCGGCAGTAGCAGCAGCGCCTGCGACAGATATTTAAAAAAATGGATTTGACCAACCCTGGACTTATTCTACTGCAACAGTTAAACGCTCAGCCAGAGTTTCGTTTCCTGTGTGACTGCAGGTTGCAGTCGGCGATGTGCACTTCAAGGCACACAGATCAGTTCTTGCTTCATTCTCCAATTACTTTAAGATGTTGTTTGTCCATCAGACCAGCGAGTGTGTCCTTTTGAAACCAACTGACATACAGCCTGACATCTTCAGCTATCTTTTGCTTTTGATGTGCACTGGAAAGATGGCGCCTCAGTTGATAGATCCTGTTCCTTTAGAGCAGGGGCCCAAGTTTCTGCACGCGCACCCACTGATCCAGGAAGCCAGCCTCGCCAGCAAAGGCACCTTTTATCATCCTGACCAAGTCTTTCCACTGACCTCTTCATTGTATGGCATTCAGATCACAGATCACCAGCTGAGACAAGCCACCAAGATTGCCTTGGCGCCTGAGAAACTCCGGCAAGAACCAAGACCACAGACCTCCAGGATGAGCCAGGAACAGGCGCCCGAGGCTTCACAGCTGTCTCAGTTGACATCCAATCTGGCCCAGGTGAATCGGACAAACATGACTCCCTCGAACCCTCTGCAGACCTCACTGTCTCCACAACTCGCTTCCACTTCTGTCCCTCCCCATCCTCCAGGGGAGGAGACACATCTGGAAGCCCCTTCCTCCGACGAGCAGCCTGCGTCCCTCAGCATTGCCCACGTCAAGCCGAGCATCCTGAAGAGGAAAGTAAGCTTCCCAAAGTACTATGCCTGCCACCTGTGTGGGCGGCGCTTCCCCCTGCGGAGCAGCCTGCGAGAGAGCACCTCCAGATTCACATGGGAGTGCCCTTTGGATCCAGCCAGCAGGGGGAAAGCCGCGTCCCCTTGTCGCTCTGCAGCAATGCAGCTGACCTAGGGAAAAACACCATGGAAGTGCCTGAAGCGGGCATGATCAGTGACAGTGAGCTGCAGCACATCTCAGATTCCCCGATCATAGATGGGCAGCAGCAGTCGGAAACCCCTCGCCCCCTCAGACATCGCTGACTTCTACGACCTGGAGCAGGCCTACCAGGAGAGGGAGGTGAAGAGACGGAAGTATGAGTGCACCACATGTGGACCCAAATTCATCCAGAAAAGCCACTGGAGGGAGCATATGTACATAAACACGGGAAGCCTTTCAAGTGCAGCACTTGTGACAAGAGTTTTTGCAGGGCCAACCAGGCTGCCTGGCACGTGTGCCTCTACCAGAGCATCGATACCTACACCATGGTGGGCAAACAGACCCTGGAACTCTGCACATTTGAGGAAGGAAGTCGGATGGACAACATGTTGGTGCAAACCAACTAACCCTACAAGTGCAACTTGTGTGACAAAACGTTCTCAACCCAAAGAGGTCGTCAAAAGCTCATGCCAAAACCAGAAGTCCTAGTGTTTGCCCTAGATGAGGGGCCGTTCCATTCTGCTGGGCAGTGGGGACTCAGAAATAGTGGAACCTGACCATGCAGTGTTAGCTTCCATCAAAAAGGAACAAGAAACCGTGTTACTAGACTGAATGTTGCTTGTCTTTTTAGAAACTGTCATTTGTACAAACTCTCTTCCTTCCCTTCCTCCAGCCCAGAACTGTGGTTCTCCACAGTTCAGACTCTGACACACACAGGTCCCTGTTCCTCTTTCTCTTCCTCATCTCCACATCCCAGCCCCACCTCTGGAAAGGCTTTGTGCATTATAAACCTGGAATATATTTACTTTAAGTCGGGATATTGGAAAGATAATGGTCGCTAATACTTATAAACTTAAATAGATTTTGAGAAGTTTTAGATTGTTTTTTTAAAAGCATACACAAAACTAATGAAGGGTTTGTAACAAAACAATGAGAATATAATTTGGTAAGCTAAAATTATGACTTTCCCTGGGTAATGAGTCTTCCTTCTCAGGAAAACAATGTCAGAAAATACAACACGCTACTTAGATAGAAAGCTGGGCTCTGTACTATGCAAAACCTAGAAGGTGTGGGGAAACTTTAAACCCAAGAAAACCATTTTTAGTATTTATCCTCCAGGTGTCTTGTTTCAGAATGCACCCTTTGAGATTATGTCCAGTTAAGAGAATTCACTAGTTAAGAAATCTGCTTCAACAAAATAGAAAAAGTAATAATGTGATGTCAATCTTAATTTTTGGATAAAACATAACAAGCTGTGACTTTGTGTGTTTGTAAGAGAAATGTGATACTTGCTATAACAGATGAACTAATGCACATGCCTTAGCTAAGTGCTGGCTTCTTTCCAAGTTGAACAAAAAAATGCTGTATTTTAGTGTCTGGTAGATTTGTTAAAAGTCAGATTTGAAAGTACTATCGATTGTCTTTCTGAATAGAAAATGACATGCCATTTTCTAGCAGTTGCCAGTGGGAAATTTGTTCAGTACCAATCAGCTGCTTTTAAATCAATGTGTATACTGCAGGGAAAAGGGTATTGGAATATGCATCTTACAGGGCAGGTGTGAGCAGTAACTTTATTGAAAGTCATTTCAAATACTTCACCAGCAACATTCACTGAAGTACCTAAAATGGCAAGAGATATCAGGACAAAATTGAATTTGCCATTTGGAGAAAAACTTGATTTTGATGTATGTTCTTGGACTTTTAAGTTTTTTTTTTCTCCTAACATTGAAATTTTCTCCACTGGTCTGAAAGCAGTATAAGTTCTCCATTAATCTTCCCATAGGCCAAAAGAGAATGAGTGGTCTCACAGGACAAAATAGGAACCAAAAGTAAAAACCAAAGGGGAGGTATGAGGGAGAATAGTCAATAGCTATACTGTATGTACATGTTAAAAACTGAATATCTCATCATTCTATTGTATTTATAGTTGAGTTCTCAGATTTGTAAGTTTTTATACATCCTTTCATTGAATAAACTTTTAATTAAATGGGAAAAAATGATAATATTTGAAAAGAAGAAAATTACCCTACTTTGATCACTACACACTGATACATGTGTTGAATTTTAATATGGGATCCCATATTTCAATAAAAATAGTAGCTTTGGATTAAAATGAAAAAAAAAACAACAGTCCAATGTTTTAACCAAGTATTTATATCACCATGAATTTTTAAATGGTATCCCATGTTCATGAATATGTAAGTTTTCTCATTTCTTTTCATATCATGCCATGTAGATCTACATGATCTAAAGAGATGGAAATGAATTAGTATCAAATATGATTTTCTGTTGATTGATATTTTTAATTTCTGGCTGCAAAGAGTTTAAAGTACATACCCACTATTTTAGACATTTGAATTAAAACACAAATGTGATGTGTATATAAAATAAAATACTAAATTTCTGTATTAGGTTCATGGGATTCTGAATAGAAAAATTGTTTACTTCATGAGATGAAAATAAGATTTTCTTTTGAAGGTTCATCTTCAGACTTGGGTAAAATGATTTTGCTTTATTGAAAACCTTATAATACAATGATTCTGAATTTTACCTATAACTTTAATTACCACACCAATTCCAGATAACATAGTAAAAAACATTAGAATATGTCTTACTAATATTTGATAATTGATTTTGGCTCATTTAGGACAGTTATTGTGGTGACGATAACAGCAGGTATGTAAGATGGATAATGGGATCCATAGACAATCATAATATCCACCAAAGGTCTTGCTACAATTATTGCTAAAATGTTCTAGTATTATGGAAGATTTTAAGGCAAAACCTCTAAAGGTACCTGTCTGATCCAATGCATAATTAAAACATAATGACCCATATTTTCTGAGGTTATTATAGGTCATAAATGGTTCCATATTTAGTATTTCATCCTCTTTTACATATAATACCTCTAGAATACAGGTAATGGAACTGCTGCATTTTGTAGATGATGATCAGAATTTAGCCTTATAGACTGCTCAAGGTCACAATTGAACCCATGGAAGACCACAGATGGAAATTCAAACAATATGTCTTAGAGTGTGTACCTGTCAATGTTGGTTCAACTGATGTATTAAAATTATTAACTCTGAAAATAAACCAGAATAAAGGCAGCACTAAAATAATATAATTATGAACACAATTACTCCATTGATATTTATTTCTTAGGGTTGGAATTCCCCACTATTATGGAATCTTCCCGATTTAATTCATCACATTGTTGAGATTCCAAAATATACGTGAGACTTCATCAAGTAGTCGAGTCCTTGCCTCACATGCTTGAGGCACTGGATTCAATCCTCAGCACCACATAAATAAATAAAATAAAGGTATTGCATCCATGTACAAAAACACCCCAAAAATTTTAAAAAAGAGAGAAGAAAGATGAAAAAGAAGTAAGATACTACCCCAGAAAACTTCAAGATTAAATTATAATCAAGAACTGTTCTCAATAATTTATGGTAATTCTGAATGGATAAGGAAACTGGTGAACAGTGGGAGCCCAACAATTATTACATAATCCAGATATGATTTAGTAATAATAGGAAATGACATATAGAGAATGTCAGAGAGACTTGAGCACTGAAGTGGGAATAGGGTGTGTTGGGGTGAATCCATATTTCCTGATGGTAATAGTATAATCTGTGATCATGAAGTTGATACTATTTGAAATAAAGAGTTTATCTTTATTTTTTCCATGATATATGAGATTCCTTGCCCAAAAGATGCAAAAGACCAACTAGATAATTTTACTTGCATAAAAAATGCACTTTTCTCTGATGTCAGCCTTGGTATCTCAGCCAACACATCCTTCTTCTGTCTCTTCACATTTATTCTCCAGCACAGGCTCAAACTCATCAACCAGATCATAGGTCACTAGGCCCTAATCCATCAAGGGATGCTGATAATTTTGTGGTATACCTGTACAAACGTTTCTGTGTCTCAGGACTTTAGGAAAGACATCAAATGTAAATCATTTATATACTTGTACAGATTTTTGAGGGACATTTTCATTTGTGCCACCTACCTGCTGATGCCCTGCAGGCCATTACACACAGCCCCAGAAGCTTCTGCTTGGCAAAGTTCAAACATAATTCCCCATATCAGTGTCTCTGTTTCATCTTCTTGTGGGGATCTTGTACATGTCCTTGAGTGTTCCCTACTCATACTCTTCTACTGCCACCTTAACGTGACCTTACATGATCTTATTTTTAATACTGACTTTGCATGATTTTACCAATAAGTTACTTTCTAATAATTTATTTTTTGTATTAGGTTTACTCTGGGATGTGTTTCTTATAGAAATCATGGTCCTCTCATGTGTGTACTTGTGGCTGTATTATTTGGGCATAAAATGCACTTCCAAAACTTCAGAGTACCAGTCTGTTTCCAAAAGCATCCTCTGTACCAAGGGCCATCTGGACCATCCTTCTGCTCATGAGTTTATTTATGCTTATATACTGTTTGCATTGCAACTTCTCCTTCTCAATAAGTATGTGGAAAGGACCCTGACATTATATTCAGGTGATTGTGACCAATGACTAAGGAACAACTTGTCCTTTGCTGCTAATATTTACTGGAAAACAATTAACTTCTTGAATCTTTTTGGGAAAATAGCACATATTTAACTACTGATGGTGGATAAGTTTTCCTAAAATGCTGACACACTAGTTTCTAAACAATGAAACATGGTATAGAATTAGGCTCTCTGGGTTAAGTGATGTGGGTGTACGCATGTTTTGTTCAATTGTTTACTTTGAGATATGTGAATATCATAGAAATATCAATCCTGTAGCTTTTTGTGATAACACAAGGGCCCAAAATATTCTGCTCGATTTCAGCATGTGATTACATAGGTGGATTTCACCTTCATTGTCTAGGATAGCCATTTTGAATATAGTGAGGGTGGTAACAGCACTTCATAGTAATTGCTTCAATCAACTGTATTTTTCCCAAATAAATATGCCAATACTTATTGTCATGAACTATATACCTGATCCAACACATGTACTTTTATTTATCTGCTGAAAAGAATTGAAATCAGGGACACAAGTTATTATATATATATATATATATATATATATATATATATATATATATATCAGTACTCATATTAGTATTATTAAGGTTGGGCCATGGTGGAAACAAGCCAATGTCAAAAAGCATATAAATGTATAAACTAAACATGGCATGGGCATCCCATGGAATACTATTTAATCTGGAACAAAACTTAAATGACTGAGGGATTATTTCATAAGCCTTGAAGACATTATTGCAAGTGAACTCTCAGTCACAGAAGAATCAATGCTGGCACTGACATAGTCATCTAGTTGTAGAGTGCTTGCCTACCTTGTGTGAGGCACTGAGTTTCATCCTCAGCTTATATAAAAATAAATAAAATAAAGGTATTGTGTCCTCCAATAATTTTTTTTAAATGAACAAAGCTCTTAGACTCTAATGTAGAAGTGTAGAAGAGGGAAGCGAAAGTAGAAACTTAAAGAGATGGAGAATAGACTGGCAATGGTCAGGCAGAGGAAGATGGTCAGGGATAGCTCCACAGGGATAGTTTGAGAAGAAGAGGAAAGTGCTGGAGATGGATGGGATTGTTTACAAAATAGTATGAATGTACTTACTGCCTCTTACTGTACTCTTAAAAGCATTAAAATGGTAAATTTTGTTAAGTAAAACTTACCCTAAAAAAAGTTCCAAAGATTTTCCTTATGTTAGTGAAATATCTCTGAACATCACATGTTCTCATGCATTTTTAGGAAGGACTAAGAATATAATGTAAAGTAATAAGTAATGTAGCAGAACAGAACAGGATAGTTGTCATCAGAGAACAGGAAACAGCAGGGAGAAGATAGATCAAGAGAGTTCAGCGAGGGGCACCAAGAAGAGAGTGGAAGATCCCTTCAGGTACTTCTTTGGCAAAGTATTGTAAACTATTGGTTAGAACAACCTAAAATGTGTTTCAAAATGAAGTTGTGACACATAAAATACAGTCGAAGGAAAGACATACTTATTACTATGATCTGATTAGTACACTGGTATACATATACTGGATACCATAATGTACCCCATAAAAGTGGACTTTAAAACAATGTCATTAAAAGAAGTTTCCCGTGACTTTTCAAACAGCTGTGAAAAACAGCCTCTAAAATAAAAGATTTGAATATCCTGATTCTAAGAGCCAAAACATTGTTTCCTAACAGTTTCAATGGTTTTAGTGAATTGGGTCCAAAATTTTCCCAAGGGATTAAACTGAGCAATGATTAACCCCTAAGCCACATCCCCAGTCCTTTTTTTATATTGTAAACAAATGGGATACATGTTATTTGTCTATGTGTACATGGGTCAGGCATACCATTTGTGTAATCATAAATTTACATAGGGTAATGTTGTTTGATTCATTCTGTATTTTTCCCCTCCCCCAACCCCTCCAACCCTTCTTTTCCCTCTATACAGACCTTCCTTCCTCCATTCTTTCCACCCTCCTTATCCCTAACCCTAAACCTAACCCTAACCTAACACTAACACCTCCCACCTCCCATTATATGTCCTCATCCGCTTATCAGCAAGATCATTTGTCCTTTAGTTTTTTGAGATTGGCTTATCTCACTTAGCATGATATTCTCCATTTCACCCATTTACATGCAAATGCCATACTTTTAGATTCCATATGGCATGAATATTCCATTGTATATATATGCCACAGTTTCTTTATCGATTCATCAATTGAAGGACATCTAAGTTGGTTCCACAATCTGGCTATTGTGAATTGAGCAGCTATGAACATTGATGTGGCTGTATCTCTGTAGTATGCTGATTTTAAGTCCTTTGGGTATAGGCCAAGGAGTGGGATAGCTGGGTCAAATGGTGGTTCCATTCCAAGCTTTCTGAGGAATCTCCATACTGCTTTCGAGAGTGGCTGCAGTAATTTGCAACCCCACCAGAATGTATGAGTGTACCTTTTCCTCACATCCTCGCCAACACCTATTGTTGCTTGTGTTCTGATAATCGCCATTCTAATTGGGGTGAGATGGAATGTTAGGGTAGTTTGATTTGCATTTCTCCTATTACTAGAGATGTTGAACATTTTTTCATATATCTGTTGATTGTTTGTAGATCTTCTTCTGTGAAGTGTCTGTTCATTTCCTTAACCCATTGTTAATTGGATTATTTCTATACTTGTTGTAGAGTTTTTGGAGTTCTTTATATATTCTGGAAATTAGTGCTCTATCTGAAGTATCAGTGGCAAACATATTCTCCCACTCTGTAGGTCTCTCTCTTCACATTACTGAGAGTTTCCTTTGCTGAGAGAAACTTTTAGTTACATTCTATTCCAGTTGTTGATTCTTGCTTTTATTTCTTATGCTATGGGTCCTGTTAAGGAAGTCTGATCCTAAGCCAACAAGTTGAAGATTTGGACCTACTTTTTCTTCTATAAGATGCAGGGTCTCTGGTCTGATTCTGAGGTCCTTGATCCATTTGAGTGAGTTTTGTTAGGGTGAGAGATAGGGGTTTAATTTCATTCTGTTGCATATGGTTTTCCAGTTTTCCCAGCACCATTTGTGAAGAGGCTATCTTTTCTCCATTGTATATTTTTGGCCCCTGTTGCTAGTACAAGAAATTGTATTTATTTGGGTTTGTGTCCATGTCCTCTATTCTGTACCATTGATCTCCTGTCTATTTTGGTACCAAACCATGCTGTTTTGTTACTATTGCTTTGTAATATGGTTGAAGATCTGGTATTGCGATACCCCTTGCTTCCCTCTTTTTGCTAAGGATTGCTTTAGCTATTCTGGGTTTTTATTCTTCCAGATGAATTTCATAATGCTTGCTCTATTTCTGTAAGGTACTCATTGGGATTTAATTGGAATTGCATTGAATCTGTATAGCACTTTAGGTAGTATGACCATTTTGACAATATTAATTCTGCCTATCCAAGAACATGAGAGATATTTCCATCTTCTAAGGTTTTCTTTAATTTCTTTCTTTAGTGTTCTGTAGTTTCTCATGTAGAGGTCTTTCACCTTTTTGTGAGATTGATTCCCAAGTATTTTATTTTTTCGATGCTATTGTGAATGGGGTAGTTTTCCTAATTTCTCTTTCTGAAGATTCATCACTTATGTATAAAAATGTATGGGATTTATTAGCATTGATCTTGTATTGTGCTACTTTACTGAATTCACTTATGTTTCTGTAACTTTTCTGGTGGAATTGCTGGGTTCCTCTAAATATATAATCAATGTCTTCTGTGATCAGGATAGATTGAGTTCTTCTTTTCAAATTTGTGTCCCTTTAATTTCTTTGGTTTGTCTAATTGTTCTGGCTAGAGTTTCAAGGATGATGTTGAATAGAAGTGGGAAAGAGGGCATCCCTGCCATGTTCCAGTTTTTAGGGGGAATGCTTTCAGTTTTTCACCATTTAGAATGATATGGCCATGGTTAGCACAGGTGGCCTTTACAAGGTTGAAGGCCTCTACCCAATTTTTCTAGTGTTTTGAGCTTGAAAGGATGCTGTATTTTATCAAATGCTTTTTCTGCATTGATTGAAATAATCATGTGATTGTTAAATTCAAGTCTGTTGATATGATGAATGACATTTATTGATTTCTGGATGTTGAACCAGCTTGCATCCCTGGGATGAAACCCACTTGATTGTGGTGCACTATCTTTTTAATATATATTTTTATGTGATTTGCTAAAATTTTGTTGAGAATTTTTGTGTCGATATCATTAAGGATATTGGTCTGAAATTTTCTTTCCTCGATGTGTCTCTGTCTGGTTTAGGTATCAGGGTGATTTTGGCTTCATAGAATGCATTTGGGAGGGTTCCCTCCTCTTCTATTTCAGGGAATACTTTGAGGAATATTGGAATGAGCACTTCTTTAAAGGTTTTATGAACTTGGCTGAGAACCTATCTGGTCCTGGACTTTTCTTTGTTGGTAGGCTTTTGATGACCTCTTCTATTTCATTGCTTGAAATTGATTTATTTAAATTGGGTATATCCTGCTCATTCAGTTTAGTTAATTCATAGGTCCCTACAAACTTGTTGATGTCATCAAGGTTTTCTGTTTTGTTGGAGTATAGATTTTCAAAATAGCTTCTAATTATGTTTTGTATTTCACTTGTGTCTGCAGTGATATTTCTGTGTTCATTCTGAATTTAGTAATTTGAGTTTTCTCCTGTTTCTCTTTGTTGTGGGGCTAAGGGATTATCAATTTTGTTTATTTTTTCAAAGAACCAACTATTTATTTTGTTAATTTTTCTGATTTTTCTTTTCTTTCAATTTCTTTGATTTCGGCTCTGATTTAACTATTTCCTGTCTTCTACTACTTTTGGTGTTGGTCTGCTCTTCTTTTTCTAGGGCTTTGAGCTGTTGTGTTAAGTCGTTTTTTGTTGTTTTCTACTTCTTTTGTGGAATCCCCCTGAAATAAATCTTCCTCTAAGTACTGCTTTCATAGTGTCCCAGAGATTTTGATATGATGTGTATTTGTTCTCATTACTTCTAAGAATTTTTTTTTATTATTTTGTATACAAATGGGATACATTTTGTTTCTCTATTTGTACATGGACTCAAGGCATACCATTTGTGTAATCATACATTTACATAGGGCAATGATGTTTGATTCATTATTTTTTTCCCTTCCCCCCACCCCTCCCACCCCTCTTTCCCTCTATACAGTCCTTCTTTCCTTCATTCTTACCACACTCCTTATCCCTAACCCTAAACCTAACCCTAAACCTAATGCTAACCCCTCCCACCCTCCAATATATGTCCTCATCCACTTATCAGCAAGATCAAACAATTTTTTTATTTCCCTCCTGATGTCTTCTGTTATCCATTCTTCATTTAATAGCATATTATTTAGTCTCCAGCTAATGGAGAAGTTTCTGTTTTTTATTCTACATTTATTTCTAATTTCAATCCATTATGATCTGATAGAATACAAGGTAGTATCTCTATCTTCTTGTATTTACTAACAGTAGCTTTGTGGCATAAAATATGGTCTATTTTAGACAAGAATCCATGTGCTGCTGAGAAGAAAGTGTATTCATTCTTTGTTGGATGGTATATTCTATATATGTCTGTTAAGTCTAAATTGTGATTGTGTTATTGAGATCTATGGTTTCTTTATTCAATTTTGGTTTGGAGGATCTATCCAATGGTGAGAGAGGTGTGTTAAAATTGCCTAGTATTATTTGGTTGTGGATAGTTGGTTTCTGGAATTAAGAAGGATTTGTTTGACGTACAAGGATGAGCCAATGTTCGGGGCATAGATATTTATGATTGTTATGTCTTGCTGATTTATGCTTCCCTTAAGCAGTATGTAATGTCCTTCTTTATCCCTTCTGACTAGTTTTGACTTGAAGTACACATTATCTGAAATGAGGATGAATACTCCACCTTTTTGCTGTGTCCATGCATGGTATGATTTTCCTATCCTTCCACCTTTAGTGTATGGGTATCTCTTTCTATGAGATGAGTCTCTTGCAGGCAGCATATTGTTGATTGTTGGATTTTTCTTTTTAGTCCAATCTGCCAATTTATTACTTTTGATTTGAGTTCAGACCATTAACATTCAGGGTTATTATTGTGATATGATTGGTATTCCCAGTCATTTGAATCATTTTCATTTTTTTCTTTTTTCTTCTCCCCCACCCCTCCCACCTCTCTTTCCCTCTACACAGTCCCTCCTTACTCCATTCTTACCCTCCTCCCCCCCATTATGTGTCCTCATCCACTTATCAGTGAGATCATTTGTCTTTTGGATTTTTGAGAATGGCGTATCTCACATAACATGATATTTTCCAATTTCATCTATTTTCCTGCAAATGCCATAATTTTATTATTCTTTATAACTGAGTAATATTCTATTTTATATATACCACAGTTTCTTTATCCATTCATCAATTGAAGGCATCTAGGTTGGTTCCACAGTCTGGCTATTGTGAATTGAGCAGATATGAACAATTGATGTGGACTGTATCTCTGTAGTATGCTGATTTTAAGTCCTTCGAGTATAGGCCGAGGAGTGGGATAGTTAGGTCAAATGGTAGGTCCATTCCAAGTTTTCTAAGGAATCTCCACACTGCTTTCAAGAGTGGCTGCACTAATTTGCAGCCCCAAGAGCAATGTGTGAGTGTACCTTTTTCACCACATCCTCTCCAACACCTATTGTTGCTTGTATTCTGGAAAATCGCCATTCTAATTGGGGTGAGATGGAATCTTAGTGTAGCTTTGATTTGCATTTCTCTTAATACTAAAGTTGTTGAAGTTTTTTTCATATATTTGTTGATTGCTTTATATCTTCTTCTGTAAAGTGTCTGTTCATATCCTTAGCCCATTTGTTGTTTGGGTTATTTGCATTCTTGGTGTAGAGTTTTTGGAGTTATTTATATATTCTGGATATTAGGCTCCGTCTGAAGTATGAGTGGCAAAGACATTTTCCCACTCTGTAGGCTCTCAGTTTGCATTACTGAGAGTTTCCATTGCTGAGAAAAGCTATTTAGTTTTAATCTATCCCAGTTGTTGATTCTTGCTTTTATTTCTTGAGCTATGGGAGTTCTGTTAAGAAAGTCTGATCCTAAGACACAAGGTGAAGATTTGGACCTACTTATTCTATTATAAAATGCAGGGTACCTAGTATGATTTCAAGGTCTATGATCAATTTTGAGTTGATTTTGTGCAGGGTGAGAGATAGGGGTTTAGTTTCATTCTGTTTCAATGCATTTCCAGTTTTCCCAGCACCATTTGTTGAAGAGGCTATGTTTTCCCAGTGCATATTTTGGCACCTTTGTCTAGTATGAGAAAATTGTATTTATTTGGTTTTGTGTCCATGTCCTCTATTCTGTACCATTGATCTACCTGTCTATTTTGGTGACAATACCATACTGGTTTTGTTACTATTGCTTTGTAGTATAGTTGAAGTTCTGGTATTGCAATACCCCCTGTTTCATTCTTCCTGCTAAGGATTGCTTTAAATATTCTGGGTTTCTTATTCTTCCAGATGAATTTCATGATTGCTTTCTCTATTCTGTAAGGTACATCATTGGGATTTTAATTGGAATTGCATTGAATCTGTATAGCAGATTTTGGTAGTATGGCCATTTTGACAATATTAATTCTCCTTATCCAAGAACATGGGAGATCTTTCCATCTTCTAAGGTCTTCCTTAATTTCTTTCTTCAATGTTTTGTAGTTTTCTTTGTAGAGATCTTTTATCTCTTTTGTTAGATTGATTCTCAAGTATTTTACTTTTTCTGAGACTATAGCAAATGGAGTTGTTTTCCTCATTTCCCTTTCAGCTGTTTCATTGCTTGCATATAAAAATGCTTTAGATTTTGTGTGTTCATTTTATAGCCTGCTATTTTGCTGAACTCATTGATGAGGTCTAGAAGTTTTCTGGAGGAGGTTTTTAGATCCTCTAAATATAGATCATGTCATCCTCAAATAGTGACAGCTTAAGTTTCTCTTTTCCTATTCATATCCCTTTAATTTTGGTCGGCCTAATTGTTCTGGCTAGAGTATCAAGGACAATGTTGAATAGAAGTGGTGAAAAAGGACATCCCTGTCTTGTTCCTGTTTTAAAGGGAATCATTTCAGTTTTTCTCCATTAAGAATGATGTTGGCCATGGGCTTAGCATAAATAGCCTTTACAATGTTCATGTATGTTCCTAATATCCCTATTTTTTCTAGTGTTTGAGCATGAAGGGTTGTTGTATTTTGTGAATGCTTTTTCTGCATGAAGTGAAATAACCATGTGATTCTTATCCTTAAGACTATTGACATGATGGATTATATTTATTGATTTATGGATGTTGAACCATGCTTCCATTCCACGGATGAACCCCAAATACACAGCACTGCATTATCAAATTTCTCCAAGACTTTAGGCTACTGAAGGCTGGGAGGTGATATACTGGAAATCTACAGGGACACTATAAACCAATAGAGGAAATCTGCAATATCTCAGAGTCCCATCTGACCAATATGAGAAAACAAGGGAAGAAAATGTCCCAAACAAACCTAGATACTATATCAATAAAACCCAATGACAGCACAGCAGAAGAAATGTCAGAAAGGGAGTTCAGAATGTACATAATTAATACAATCAGGGAAGCAAAGGAGGAGATGAAAGAGCAAATGAAGGCATTGAAGGATGAGATGAAAGAGCAAGTGCAGGATTTAAATGATCGCACCAATCCACAGTTAAAAGAGCAAATACAGGAAGCAAAAGATCATTTCAATAAAGAGTTAGAGATTCTGAAAAACAAACAAACAGAAATCCTTGAAATGAAGGAAACAATAAACCAAATTAAAAACTCCATAAAAAAATAATGAATAGAATAGAACACCTGGAAGACAGAACCTCAGACATTGAAGACAAAATATTTAATCTTGAAAACAAAATTGACCAAACAGAAATTGTAAGAAATCATGAACAGAATCTACAAGAATTATGGGATATCATGAAAAGGCCAAATTTAAGAATTATTGTGATTGAGGAAGGCTTAGAGAAACAAACCAAAGGATGAACAATCTATTCAATTAAATAATCAGATAATTTACCAAATCTGAAGAGAAATGGAAAACCAGGTACAAAGAGTTATAGGACTCCAATATACAAAATTATAACAGACCCACACCAAGGCACATTATGAAAATAACTATACAAATAAAGACAGAATTTTAAAGGCTGCAAGAGAAAAGAATTAAATTACATTCAGGGGGAAACCAATAATAATCATCAGAGTTTCAATCCAGACCCTAAAATCTAGAAGGGCCTGGAACAACATTTACTAAACCCTGAGAGAAAATGGATACCAACCAAGAATCTTATACTGAGAAAAACTTACTTTCAGATTTGATGATGAAAAAATTCTTCCATGATAAACAAAAGCTAAACGAATTTACAAAAAGAAAGCTGGCATTACAGACATTCCAGCAAAATATTCCATGAAAAAGAGATGAAAAACAACAATGCAAATCAGTAATGGGAGGAACTAGCCTAAAGGAGAAACCAAATAAAGGAGAACCCAAATCATGTCAAAAAACAAAAATGAGTCAAATGACTGAGAATACAAATCATATCACAATAATAACCCTGATTGTTAATGGTCTGAACTCATCAATCAAAAGACATAGACTGGCAGATTGGATTAAAAAAAATCCAACATTTTCCTGCCTGCAAGAGACTCATCTCAGAGAAAGAGATACCCACAGACTAAAGGTAAAAGGATGGGAAAAAATACCATGCACATGGACACAGCAAAAAAGCTGGAGCATCCATCCTCATTTCAGATAATGTGGACTTCGAACCAAAACTAGTCAGAGGGATAAAGAAGACATCATATTGCTTAAGGGAAGCATAAATCAGCAAGAGATAACAATCATAAATATCTATGCCTCAAACATTGGGTCATCCATGTACGTCAAACAAATCCTTCTCGATTCCAGAAATCAAATGGACAACAACACAATAATACTAGACAATTTTAACACCTCTCTCACCACTGGATAGATCTTCCAAACATAAATTGAATAAAGAAACCATAGATCTCAATAACACAATCAATAATTTAGACTTAATAGACTATATAGAATAACCATACAACAAGAACAATACACTTTCTTCTCAGCAGCACATGGATCCTTCTCTAAAAAAGTTCATATTTTATGCCACAAAGCTACTGTTATCAATACAAGAAGATAGATACTACATTGTATTCTATCACATCATAATGGATTGAAATTAGATAAATGATGGAATAAATAACAGAAACTTCTCCAACACCTGGAGATTAAGTAATACGCTATTATATGATGAATGAATAAAAGAAGACATCAGGAGAGAAAAAACATTCTTAGAAGCAAATGAGAACAAAGACATATCATATCAAAATCTCTGGGACACTAGGAAAGCAGTACTTAGAGGAAGATTTATTTCATTGAGCGCATTGAACAAAAGAAGAAAAAATCAACAAATAAATGACTAAACACTACAGCTCAAAGCCTTAGAAAAAGAAGAGCAGACCAACAACAAAGTAGTAGAAGACAGGAAATAGTTAAAATCAGAACCGAAATCAATGACATGAAAGAAAAGAAACAATTAAAAAAATTAACAAAATAAAGAGTTGGTTCTTTGAAAAAATAAACAAAATTGTTGAACACTTAGCCACACTAATAAAGAGAAAGAGAACGAAAACTCAAATTACTAAAATTTGGAATAAAAAAAAAATTAGAAGCTATTTTGAAAATCTATACTCCAACAAAACAGAAAACCTTGAAGATATCAACAAGTTTCTAGAGACATTTGAATTACCTAACCTGAACAAGGAGGATATACACAACTGAAATAACTCAATTTCAAGCAATGAAATAGAAGAGGTCATCAAAAGCCTACCAACAAGAAAAGTAGTGACCAGATGGGTTCTCAGGCAAATTCTATAAACCTTTAAAGAAGAGCTCATTCCAATACTCCTCAAAGTATTCCATAAAATAGAAGAGGAGGGAACACTCCCAAACCCATTCTATGAAGCCAAATCACCCTGATACCTAAACCAGACAGAGACACATCGAGGAAAGAAAATTCAGACCAATATCCTTAATAAACAACGATGCAAAAATTCTCAACAAAATTTTAGAAAATCGCATAAAAATATATTAAAAAGATAGGGCACCACAATCAAGTGGGTTTTATCCAGGGATGCAAGCTTGGTTCAACATCCAAAAATCAATAAATGTCATTCACCATATCAGCAGACTTAAAGTTAAGAATCACATGATTACGAAAAGATGCAGAAAAAGCATTTGATAGAATACAGCATCCTTCATGCTCAAAACACTATAAAAATTGGGGTAGTGTAACATTCCTTAACATTGTAAAGGCCATCTATGCTAACCCATGGCCAATATCATTCTAAATGGTGAAAAACTGAAAGCATTCCCCCTAAAACCTGGAACAAGGCAGGGATGCCCTCTTTCACCACTTCTATTCAACATTGTGCTTCAAACTCTAGCCAGAGCAATTAGACAAAACAAATGAAATTAAAGGGATATGAATTGGAAAAGAAGAACCCAAACTATCCCTGTTCACTGATGACATGATTATATAATTAGAGGAACCCAGCAATTCCACCAGAAAAGTTACAGAACACATAAGTGAATTCAGTAAAGTAGCACAATACAAGATCAATGCTCATAAATCCATACATTTTATACATAAGTGATGAATCTTCAGAAAGAGAAATTAGGAAAACTACCCCATTCACAATAGCATTTAAAAAAAAATACTTGGGATTCAATTCCACAAAAGAGGCAAAAGAACTCTACAATGAGAACTACAGAACACTAAAGAAAGAAATTAAAGAAAACCTTAGAAGATGGAAATATCTCTCATGTTCTTGGATAGGCAGAAAAATATTGTCAAATAGGCATACTACCTAAAGTGCTATACAGATTCAATGCAATTCCAATTAAAATCCCAATGATGTACCTTACAGAAATAGAGCAAGCAATTATGAAATTCATCTGGAAGAATAAAAAACCCAGAATAGCTAAAGCAATCCTCAGTAGAAAGAGCGAAGCAGGGGGTATCACAATACCAGATTTTCTACTCTATTACAAAGCAAGTAACAAAAATGGCATGGTATTGGTACAAAAAGAGACAGGTAGATCAATGGTACAGAATAGAGGACATGGACACAAACCCAAATAGATACAATTTTCTCATACTATACAAAGGGGCCAAAAATATGCAATGGAGAAAAGATAGCCTCTTCAACAAATGGTGCTGAGAAAACTGGAAAGCCATATGCAACAGAACGAAATTAAACCCCTCTCTCTCACCCTGCACAAAAATCAACTAACAGTGAATCAAGGACCTCGGAATCATGCCAGAGAACCTGCATGAAAACCTACAAGAAAAAGTAGGTCCAAATCTTCAACATGTCGACTTAGGATCTGACTCCCTAACAGGACTCCCATGCATGAGAAATAAGTGCAAGATTCAACAAGTGGGATAGATTGAAACTACTAAGTTTTCTCTCAGCAAAAGAAGCTATCAGTAATGTAAGAGAGAGCCTTCAGAGTGAGAGAAAATCATTGGCTCATATTTCATATAGAGCGCTAATCTCCAGAACCCAAAAAGAACCTCAAAAACTCTACACCAAGAAGACAAATAATCCAATCAACAAATGGGCTAAGGAAGTGAACAGACACTTCACAGAAGAAGATCTACAAACATTCAACAGATATATGAAAAAATGTTCAACATCTCTGGTAATAAGAGAAATGCAAATTAAAACTGCCCTAAGATTCCATGTCACCCCAATTAGAATGGCGATTAACAGGAACACAAGCAACAAAAGTTGCTGATGAGGATGTGGGGAAAAAAGTACACTCATACATTTCTGGTGGGGATGCAAATTAGTGCAGTCACTCTGGAAAGCAGTATGGAGATTCCTCAGAAAGCTTAATGGAACCACCATTTGACCCAGCTATCCCTCTCATCAGCCTATATTCAAAGGACTTAAAATCAGCATACTACAGAGATACAGCCACATCAATATTCATAGCTGCTCAATTCACAACAGCCAGATTGTGGAACCAATCTAGATGTCCTCCAATTGACGATGTATAAAGAAACTATGGTACATATGTACAATGGAATATTACTCAGCCATAAATAATGATAAAATTATGGCATTTGCAGGCAAAATGGTGAAATTGGAGAATATCATGCTAAGTGAGATAAGCCAATCTCAAAAAAATAAAGGACGAATGATCTCGCTGATAAGCGGATGATGACATATAATGAGGGGTGGGAGGGTTAGGGATAGGGTTAGCGAGTGTGGCAAGAATGGAGGAAGGAAGGACTGTATGAGGGAAAAGAGGGGTGGGAGGGTGGGGTGGAAGGGAAAAATAACAGAATGAATTATACACCATTACCCTACATAAATTTATGATTACACAAATGGTATGCCTTTACTCCATGTACAGAGGAATAACCTGTATTCCATTTGTTTACAATAAAAAAATAATGGGTGGGGATGTTCATCAGTGTTTAAGCATGCCTGTACTCCCTCTCTGGTATGTATATATATATATATATATATATATATATATATATATATATTTACTCTATATGTAATAGCAAACAATACACCTTATGAAGGAGGCGAATATTTTAAATCCCCAAAGAATCTGAGAGACCCTTCCATCGAACAGTGACCAATTAGTTCTTTGTTCTAAAACTAGTGACTAGTTATATCAAAAGGAAACCTGATTCAATGGGATTTTAATCCACCCATGTCTGAGGATAAAATGCTCTGAGATGTTTTCTTAATTATTTCACTTTACATATGGCATAGTATATTAAGATGGGGTTACTATACTCTTGCTTACCTGACAAATGTTGAATGAGAATTAAGCAAGAACATTGATGTACAGAGGTGCAGTGGTGCATACTCAAGGAAAAATAAAATGGGACTGATATTATGAGGAGACAGAGTTATTGATCAGAGAAGTATTACATGCCATGATTAGCAGGAAAGACTTTCACTGTAGTTTTAAGTAAGGAGGGAAGGAGGAGGCCTGGTTCAAATTCATCCAAAGTGTACCCACCATGCCCTATGGATGAGCTGTAATGACACAAAATGGAAAATATTCTCCCAGCTCTGGTATGGGACATGTAGTTTCCTTGCACTGCTGTCTTGGATTATGAGGACAGATCCACTCCAAATTCAAGCCTGACTAAGGAGAGTTTAATGCTTTATGCTTTGAAAATAACCCTTGCTACCTCTGTCATTACAACTTGTTTTTTTAAATGGACATGTATCTTTCTCTTCCCTTCTCACTGTGCTCTTTAATCTCTCCTTCTCCCTAATCTCAGGGAAACAAGAGTACTTTCTTCCCCATCCTAGGAAGGCTATCTGTCCTTTAGCACACACACACCATAGAAAGAATTCCAGACTGTGGAGATGGTACCAGATCTCAGAAGTCTATTCACAAATTAACAAGTGAATTACAACTGCAAACAGAAACACATGTAATGTAGACACTGAGTCATCTGTTTAAATGCCCTGTGTTCCTGCTAGTGGGCAGAATCACAGGCTTTGGGACACAAGTTCCCTATGCTTATCCTTGCTAGCAAAGCATAATCTTCTTTTTCCTTTTTCTCATAACCTGTCTTCATTATTGGATTGGCATCAGGCACAAGGATTGAGCTTTCAGCAACAAGAGGGAGATGTGGAGGCCACTTACATGGAGACCATTTGGGGAACTGCAGATGTTGAGACAGGGTTAACTGAGGGTAGGACAAAGGACACCTCCCTTGCTTACCTTACCTAGTGTGCTTACACAGGCATCAGAGATTGAGCTCTGAAGGCATGGATCTAATTTTATTTAGGGTTGCACAGGACATATATAGGCACATTATCCACAAAGGTTAACACACTTGTTAAAGTATAACAGAGTCAGCCTATAGGTGAACTATATGAGGCATGTAAACAAACCAAGCATGCCTAAGCAATTCTGCCCAGCAAAAGTTCTGAGACAAAGGATTGGGGATGGTAAGCTCCTGCACACGCATGAGGCAAGGCAGTGCTGGTGAGCTCACATCACAGCTGGCTGGGATGCTTGACAGAACAGACTCCCCCTCAGCTCAAACTCAGCCTCAGCAACTACAAAGACCTTCATTCCATGGTGAGTCTTTACCATTACCTCAGTTTCTCTGTCCAGACTGTTTGGCTTACTTAGATTATGGTGTCAGTGTCTGCTGTCAGATAAACTTGAGGAATGTTCCTACCGGGAACCAGAATTTCTAGGGAAAGAAATAACTCCCTTGATAAGGTAAAGAGTTGTCCAATCAGGAAAGACCCCTTGAAACTGTGTAAGTCCATGGGAAATGATTCCATTAGCTGTGAATGTTTTTCTTTTTCTCTCTCCTTATTTTCTACCACCCTCACTTATTCCTCCTTTCCTTCTTACCTTTGCAGCACAAGATGTCCCAAGTCACTCTCCCTATTTTATTCTCTCAACCAAGTTATTTATATATTTTGGTTCCAGGTAATGTACCCAGGGTACTTAACCTCTGAGTCAAATTCCTAGCCTTATTTTTATTTATTTGGAGACAGGGTCTCCCTGAGTTGCTTAGGGCCTCCTTAGTTGCTGAGACAGACTTTGAATTTGTTATCCTCTTACCTCAACCTCCCAAGTCACTGGAATTATGGGCTCAACCAGGTATTTAGAAATCAAATTTCACTGAGAGACAAATTTATTGATATATGAATGTGATAAATCTGAGATGCTTTCAACAGAAATACCTGAGAAATAGATATTTTAATTTTTTTATATTCATAGATAACATTGCACTTTTTATACTTTATTCTTTTTGGCAGTCACTATCCATTTTGATCAGAGAATATTACTGGGTTAAGGTTTGCTTCCTATGATTGGGAGTCCCAGAATTCAAATCACATGCTGTAGAAAATGTAAGCTGCTCACAAAATTTTCATCCAATAGTGTTTGTCTACCTGCAGAGACGTGTTTGGGTAGCCCTAGGATTGCAGCTGGCTTTGAGCCAAGAGGTTGCGCATAATTAGTGTTAACACAGTGTGATCTACTTTTGCCTGATTAGTTAATATCTCCTCTGTGCTAGTGGTCAATAGATGTTCCTTATTCTTAATTGGTACATGGGGCATGCTCCAACCGTGCTGCTCAATCCTAAACTGATTGGCTGCCTTAGAGTATATAAGACATTCTCTTCACCTGGGAGGAGTTGGCAGGATGGAGGACTAAGAACACACCTCTAGATCACAGTTCACATAACACAGGGATCACAGAATGACGGTTGCAGATCACAGAACACTAGATCGCAGATAGCAGTTCGCAGAACGTGAGACTAAGCAGACACCTCCAGATTGCAGGATGCACCACTAAGAAGCACCTCTGATAGAAAGAACCTCTGATAGCACACACCTCTAGCATGCACCTTTAGGATGCAGGATGCAGGATGTACCTCTAGAAGAAGCAGTAGACCTTTGATAAGTGTAGCCTCTCTGAAAAAGTAGAACTTCTAAAATTAAGCAAAGTCTTTCTTCCTGCAAGCAAAGTCTCTCTTCCTCTAAGCAAAGTCTTTCTTCCTCTCAAAGCATCTCTTCCTTTATAAACTATAAAAGAACAAGCAAGCAAGCAAGGAAGTAGCCCGGATAAAGAAAATAGAAGTAATTCAGTTACAGTCCACCTCCTATAAATTACCGTGGGATTGTTGATGTTGCCACATGTACCATTGTCTGAGAAAGAAAGATATAGTTTTATTTTCTTTTGAGGACATCCTCCCTCCTTACTGCAGGATGTCATATACAACCTCCAAATTACCAGTTCTGTCAGATTTCAGTTATGACACCAAATTACCAATCAACTGAGAGATGAACTGAAGTTGTTTGTCACATCTAACCTCCTCTTGGGTGACTGAGCTCAGAATCTAGTGGAAGAGGAATTAGAGGATTTTCCCATGTAGGTGCCTGAATTTTACTGCTTCATAACCAAGACACAGGTATTTACTCCTAATGAGCTACAGCTCATTAAATTTAAATAGAGTAGTTATTGCAAGAACCATAGAGGATTTTTATTTTATTGTATCATAATTACTTATAAGTATAATCTTACATGCATTATTTTGAAGTATAAGGGCTCCTGATAAATAATAATTCAAGACCAGAAATTTCTGTCTTTAAGCTTCTAAAACTTAAAATGTTTCAAATCCTATAAATTCTTTACCTCATATACACACCTAAAACTTCTATGTAATATTATCTTATTTTTACTAATAAGTTCAAATAGAATACATAGTATATTTACATGAAACTGATTATATTTCACTTTTTAAATAATGTTCACAGGTAGACTATATCAGGATTACTTTATCTTTATTATTAAAACATAATTTTTTAAATTGCAAATTTAGGTACCTTTAGGCATTTTAAAAAATATACCAAGGCCTGGAATATGATAGAGGCATATCATCCCAACAACTCTGAGTGTAAGGCAGGAGGAATGCAAGTTTGAGGTCAGTCTTAGCACTAAACCAGGCTCTAAGCAATTTAGTGACACTTTGCAACAAAATAGGAAACAAAAAGGTACTGTAGATATAGTTCAGAGGCAAAAAACCTCTGGGTTAAATTCTGCTACCAAAACATGCAAAACAAAACCAGGGCGTAGAAGGAGAAAATAAAATATTAGAATAAATTGAATTTTAACAAAATTAGACATACAATTATTTTTAAATTCCTTTAAAATATATAGATTTTTAGTGGCAAGTGGACACAATACCTATTTTTAAAATTTTTATGTGGTCCTGAATATCAAGCCCAGGATTTTGTGTGTGCTAAGTAAACATGCCACCACTGAGCCACAACCCCAACCCCATATGCTTTTTTTTTTTTTTTTATGGCTTGTCTGAATGACATTAGTATAGCCAACCACAGACCTGTCTATCTGGCCACAGTTTACACCTTCTTCTATGAGAAAACATTGTTCCTTCATTTTTGATAAACATCTGGAATTTCCATCTTCTCTCTTCTGGTCTAGCTTTAGATTAATTTTTTACTAATGCATAATCACTGAAAAATATAAAAAATTTAACTCCAGGATTTTGTATACCTAGTATTTCTTTAAATGGTATTTGGGGCATATAAAAAGTCTGAAAGTTTTACAAAATAACACAAATTGCTTTGCTATAATATCACCAACTTTTCCATAACAAATATGAGCAATACATAATAATATAGAAAACAGTTTTTTTCATGGGCAGTATTTATCTTGTAAAGGATTTTTCACAAATTCTTCCTCTCAAATGTTCAATGACGATATTCTCAAATAAAAACTTTCTTCACAAAAATATTTTTCAAATTCAATTTCAAGTCAATCATGGAATGATCACAGACTTCACATTTGGGTGTTGATAGAAAGTAAGTCAAACATCATGTCCAGGACTTTTCATGACTTTTGAAGGAAAGGAAAATGGTAACTGGATTAACTCAGATGGGAGTGTTTCTCAGCCTAGTTCCCAAATATCTTAATCCAGTCATTGGTGGCAACATTACTTAAGCTTGGGTAACAGGGACAGTTTGCCTGAAGAAAATTCAAAGGCCTTGATGATTATTTCTGAGCGCTCAGGAGTCTCTCAGAACCTGAGTGAAAATATTTTAAGAGATGTTAGAGGTAGCAATATTATAGCATCGTCCAAAGAGCAGCTATGTGTCTGAGAAGACTTCTACTTCTTTTAAACCTTTCTCATTGGGGAAAACAATTTTTCCTCCTTGTTCATGGTGTTCCAACTGCAGGATTGAACTAGAAAAGTCCTTCTACCAAAGATTGGATTATAGATTTCCAAAGAATTAATGGATTATAGAAATCCAAAGTTTCATTGCATTTCTTAAAAGCATGTGTGGAGCTTATTTGCTTCAGCTATCTAGTCAGAGGCAGGCAAAGTGATGAACTGCTTTGTTAAAGTCCCACTTTGCTAATTTCTACAAAAACATGCCAAAGTTGCACAGATGGGTTTCTAACTCATTTTGACCTGGTATTCATGACACAATTCTTCCCATTTCCCATCTCCTACCCTGCAGTACTCTCTGCTGTTCTCCTGCTGTACAAAACACAAAAACACTCTGGGGTAGTAGCTCAACACCAAAAAATGAAAGTTAATTGATTTTTCATGGGATTCAGCTTCTAGTTCAACCCTGAGCTGTTGGATTAAAAATTTTAAATAACACTAACTTAAAGATAAATGTCTTTAGCTCTTTACTGCTCTCATTGATATTCAGAACTTCCTTTCACAAAGGGGCTCTGGGGCTGACCTTGACTGAGACCACTCTATTTCTCTGTATTTATTTCTAAAGATTTTACCCTGTTTGTGAGAGCCTGTTAAGAATAGAAACACTTAATAGCTGTACATTTCTTTCGAAAAGTTTGGGTATTCATATACTCAATGAATGGCAGTTTTCACAGTCAAGATATTAGTGTCAATGGTAACAGTGTTTATATTACTTGATTGTCAAAGACTACAGTGAGGAAATTATGTGAGTTTTAGTGGCCAGAGTGATTTTATTAATGGCAGGTGTCACAGTGAGAATATTTTGTGAATGTCAGATACCAGAGTAAAGTTATTATGGGAGTTTCAGCACACAATGAGTGTATTACTGAGTGTCAGTCAGAGTTTACAGTGAGGGTATACTGTGAGTGTAAGAGGCCAAAGTGAGGGCATTAGGGTCAGAAATCAAAGTAAGGTACTATATAATTTTCAGAAGTCAGAGTGAAGGCATTATGAGAGTGTCAGAGGCCACAGTGACAACATTATGTGTCAGAAGACAAGTTAAGATATTATGTCAATGTCAAAGGCCATGTGGGAACATGTGAGCATCAGAGACCACAATTTGGGTATTATTTGATTCAGCCTGTCTGGAGAGCAGAATGCAAATTCCACAAAAACTTGGAATGGAACCACCATTGAACCAATTAACCCTCTCCTTGGCACATATACACAGAAGTCTTAAAATCATCATACTATAGTGACACAGCCATATCAAAGATAATAGCAATTCAATTCACAATAGCTAGACTATATAATCAAATTAGGTGCCCTTAGAAAATTAAATGGATAAAGAAAACATGGTATATATACACAATGGAATATTACCCAAACATAAATAAGAATGAAATTATGGAATTTGCCAGTTGATGGATGGATATGGAGTCTTTCATCCTAAGTAAAATAAGAGAATCACCAAAAAGAAACAACAAATGATCTCTCTGATATGTGAATGCAGACTCACCCTGGGTGAGGGAGCTCAGGAGGTTTGCCAGATTGCACAGGAATGAATGGGGAGAAAAGAGAAGGGATCGGAATGTGAAAGACAGAATAATTGGATATAAATTTCCTATGCTCATTTATAAATACTTGACTAGTATAGTTCACATCAGTTACAGCCACAAAACTGGGTATTTATATTCCATGTTTTATGATATTTCAAAATACATTCTACTGTCATGTATAACTAAAAAGAATAATTAAAAATTTTAAAGTATAAATAAGCCTTATTTAGGTTATTAGATGAATGTCAGATGCCAAATGTGGATATATATGTAATTGTCAGAGGAAATAGTGAGGAAATTATTTGAGTGTCAATTGCAATAGTTTAGGGTATTATGTTAATGTCAGAGGACAAAATGAGGATATTATGAGAAAGTCAGAATTCACAGAGGGGGTATAATGTGAGTATCATTGATATTTCAAACCCAGCATTATATGAGTGTCAGAGGCCAGAATGAAAGTATTATGTAAGTGTAAGAGGTCACATTGCATATTTAAATGAGAATAAGAGGCCACTGTAAGGATAATAGGTGAGGGTGAGAAGCAATAGCAAGGTATTCTGTGAGTGTCAGAGGACAGGGTGAGGGTCTTGTGTGATGGTACAAATAATATTGAGAGTATTATTTGAGTGACACAGGCCAATGAGAATATTATGTAAGTATCAGAGGTGGCACTGGTCATATTATATGATTGACAGAGGTAATTTTGAGGATAATTTTCAGTGTCCGAGGTAACAGTTGGGTATCATGTGAGTATTAAATGTCACAGTGAGAACATTATGTGAGTATTAGATGTCACAGTGAGAATATTATATTAGTGTCAGAAGTCACAAAGTATTATGTAAGTGTCAGAGGCCAAAATGAGGCATCATGTGAGCATCAGGGATCACAGTGAAGATATATGTGTCAGAGGTCACACTGCAGGTATTATGTGAGTGTCAGAGGTAACAGCAAGGGTATTATGTCAGTGTCAGAATCCACAGTGAGGGTATCATTGGAGTGTCAGAGGACACAGTGAGGATATTATGTGAGAGTCATTGGACACAGCAGAGTATTATGTGAATGTCAGAAGTCACCTTAAGAGTATTATGTGTCAGAGGCCACAGAGAGGTATTATGTGAAAATAAGAGCTCATAAAAGGATATTATTTGAGTGTCAGAGGCTACACTAAGGGTATTATATCAGTGTCAGAGGCCACATTGAGCATATAATGTGAGTGCCAGAGGTCACAGTGAGGATAATACATAATTGTCAGAAGTCAAGTGAGGATGTTTTGTGTATGTCAGAGGCAAGAGTGAGGGTAATAGGTAACAGTAACAACAGTGAGGGTATATTGTGAGTGTAAGAGGTCAGAGTGAGAATATTAAGAATGTTACAGAACAACTGAGAATATGATTTGACTATGAGTTATAGTGAGGATATTTTTTGATTGTCACATGCCATGGAGAGGTATTAGGTGAGTATAAGAGCCCCCAGTGAGGATGTTATATGAGTATCAGAGGCCATATTGAGGGCATCATGTAAGTTTCAGAAGCCACAGTGAGGGTATTTGTTAGAGAAAGAGGTCAAGTGAACATATTCTGTGTGCCAGAAATCACACTGATGGCATTATTTGAGGGTCAGAGGCCACTTTATGGTATTAAGTGAATGTTTCAACTCATGATTAGGGATATATGTAGGTGAGAGATATAGTGTAATATGTAAATGTCAGAGACTACTTTGAGAGTATTCTGAGTATCAAAGGTTATAATGAAGATATTATGTTTTGTCAGAGGTCACAGTGGGGATATCATCTCATTGTCAGAGTTCAAGACATAAAATTGTGTAGGAGTCAAAGGTAATAGGAGGGTATGTGTGTCAGAGAAGACAATGAAGGTATGATGTCAGTGTTAGAGGTCATCATGTTGGTGTTATGGAATTTCATAGGCCAAACTGAGGATTATGTGGATGTCAAAGATCAAAGTAAGGCCATTATAAACACAGTGAAGATATTTTATCTTGTCAGAGGAAAGAGTCAGGATATTATGTGAGTATTGAACATCAGAGTTTGGGTATTATGAGTGTCAGAGATATTATGTGAGTGTCAATGTCCAGGAAGAAGTTATTAACTATCAGAGGGCACAGTAATTGTATTAGGTGATAGTCAGATGTTAGGCGACAATATTATGTGAATATCAGAGGACACACTGGGGATATTATGTGAGTGTAGGAGGCCCCAGTGAGTGTACTCTATGTCAAAGGCCACAGTGAGGGTGCTATCTGAGAATCCGAAGTTACAATTAATCTATTTTTTCAACACATGAAGATATTATGTGATTATCAAAGGTCACAGTGAGGGTAACCTGCATTGTCTACTGTGATTACCTGGTTACAGCTACCTGCAGCTGATTCAAGCCTTCATGGTGAAATATCCAAAAGCAGAACTGCTGTGGGTCAGCCTGCAAGAAAGATATTCAGATGGCATACAAGCCTAAGAAAACATCCTAAAATTCATACATCATTAGAGTATTGCATTTTAAACAGTCCTATAAGAGTGAGTACAATCTGAAATCTGACAATATCAAGTGATGAGAGAACAGGGACTCATACATTCCCAGAGGGATACTACAGAAGACAATTTGTCACTTCCTTGCAACGCCAAACATGTTGCCTATGTGATCCTGCAATCACATTTCTGCCTGATTATCCAATGCAGTGAATAGCTTATGTCCACAAAGTAACTGGCATATAAAATTTCACAGTTTTTTCATTCATAATTGCCATTAATAGCAATCAAGATATGCTTCAGTAAGTAGTCACATATGTGACTAACACACCCAAACAATTTCATGTCCTTTGACATTAAAAAAAGAAGTGGGTTAAAAAATAAGAATAAATGACAGTTGCTAAGGAAAACAGTTGGTGCAAAATGACACAAATTTGTGATTCAAATTACATCACCTTCTGACCATGTGAAAAAATAAACAACAAAAGATTAAGGGTTGCTGAATATTCAGGGAAGAAGAGAATGAAGAGATATAGAATGGGGAATTTTGAGGTGTTGAGCTTATTTTATAATACACCATAATGGTGGATATGTAGCACTGGTTTTCTCAATCCTTCTGCACAAATGTACAACTATTTTAGAATGTTGTATCAATACTGGAAATATGGCATTGGTCTGGGAAATTTAACAAATGCACCACAGTGATGCAGGATGTGAATATCAGGAGACATGGGATCTGGGGGCAGCCTCAACCTTACCCTAAAGGATGAACAGACTTCACCCACTGAACATGATGATAGTGTACTGACAATTAATGACCTTTAATCACCCTGTCTTCTCTTTAGTATATTCCTTTGAGATTTTGGTGGTCTTTTTGTACCAGTAGGTCTACCAAACCCATTCATAAAATTTTCACTACTTCTTGGTGAACAGCGAGAAAGGGAAAAAACCTATATAAACTTTAAGGAAACTGACACACACACCTTTTACTAGAGTGTTTTTAATCTCTCTGTTCCAGAACTAGAGATTCCTTGGATAGTATGAAATACTTGCTACAATGGAATTTACCTCCACTCGCTTGAAGAGAAAATTATTCGAGATGGGTTTTCAAATAGCCCACCTAACTTCCCACAAGTTATCTATTAAATGTTCATACCCTACTTGACAATGCGTGGCTAGAATTTCAGCAAGAGAATTCATGTACTGTGTGGTGCACACAATAAGACAAATAAAGCGTGACTCATATTTTTAAGAAACACAGAGTTCTCAGTCATAGAAGTAGAAGATATTTGTAAACCAAAGTTAACAGGAAAGACATTCTCTTCTGCTGTCACTAAGGTGGGGACAGAGAAAGTTCCAACTGAAAGACATCCCAAGTTTCACACCATCTGCTTGTGGCTAAGGCAGAATCTACACTACCTGGAGAAATTATCTCCAAGTTCTGCTGTGGTCCATGCTGGTTCCATCAGGGTTCCTGTCTTTAATAATGAGAAAAAATCCACTACACGTTCAATCATGATTGGAGTGAGAGGTGGTGGAGAATAACATGGGAACTAGTGGAGGAACCAGGGTGATTGATGGAAATAGGGAACACCAAATTATGAAAGCATTCTGAGGAATGCTGAAAATAATGTACTCCAAAGCCTGAGTCAGAAGATTTAAACATGCCACTTCAAATGGCTTTCATACTGTGTGTAGAAAGCTCAAGTGATTGAAATGAAATAACATGAATTGAAAGAAATGCAAGATTCCATAGAATACTTAACACTCTCATTCATTGTTTTGATTAGATGACAAATATATGAATTTCAAATGATATTTTTAAAAAATTCTATCATATATGTTTTACATTACCTGAACTAAATGCACTAAAATTGGCATATGTATTAATATGTATGCACATGGACATCACAGAATAGCATTGAGGGCTGTGTGCTAATGAACCAGTGTGGCCCATACAATACAAGAAAAGGTAGTCCTCAGATGATTTTTCCTATCTATTTTGACAATGTTATCAAGGAATCACAAGCAAATATGCTGAATATTTGAATGAAGAAATGTCAACTGACTTAAGTTTTCTAGTTTTCCTTTTGTTATAGTTGTCTAGCTTATTTATTGTGATCCCAAATGATGCATGACTCAATTTCAGTCTTATTACATTTGACACTTCTTTATGGTCCCAATATGACCCATCCTGGAGAACTTTCCTTGAACATTTCAAGAAAATGTGTGTGCTGACTTTTGGGCATAACATTCTGTATAGATCCCTTAGGGTCATTTGGTACTATTTTTTCTAAGTTTGTCTTTCTTTTTTTAATTTTTTTTACTGTAAACAAATGGGATACATGTTGTTTCTCTGTACATGGAGTAAAGGCATACCATTTGTGTAATCATAAATTTACATAGGGTAATGTTGTTTGATTCATTCTGTTATATTTTCCCTTCCCCCACCCCTCCCACCCCTCTTTTCCCTCTATACAGTCCTTTCTTCCTCCATTCTTCCCTCCCTCCGTAACCCTAACTCTAACCCTAACACTAACCCCTCCCACCCCCCATTATGTGTCATCATCCACTTATCAGCAAGATCATTCGTCCTTTGGTTTTTTGAGATTGGCTTATCTCACTTAGCATGATATTCTCCAATTTCACCCATTTGCCTACAAATGCCATAATTTTATTATTCTTTATGACTGAGTAATATATATATATATATATATATATACATATATATATCCTTTGTGTGATGTGATATATATATATCAATCACAGTTTCTTTATCCATTCATCAATTGAAGGGCATCTAGGTTGGCTCTATAATCTGGCTATTGTGGATTGAGCAGCAATGAACATTGATGTGGTTCTATCGCTGTAGTATGCTGATTTTAAGTCCTCTGAGTTAGACCAAGGAGTGGGATAGCTGGGTCAAATGGTGGTTCCATTCCAAGTGTCTAAGGAGTCTCCACACTGCTTTCCAGAGTGGCTGCACTAATTTGCAGTCCCACCAGCAATGTATGAGTGTACCTTTCTCCCCACATCCTCACCAACACCTGTTGTTGCTTGTATTCTTGATAATCGCCATTCTAATTGGGATGAGATGGAATCTTAGGCTGGTTTTGATTTGCATTTCTCTTATTACTAGAGATGTTGAACATTTTTCCATATGTTTGTTGATTGTTTGTAGATCTTCTTCTGTGAAGTGTCTGTTCATTTCCTTAACCAATTTGTTGATTGGGTTATTTGCGTTCTTGGTGTAGAGTTTTTGGGTTCTTTATAGATTCTGGAGATTAGTGCTCTATCTGAAGTATGAGTGACAAAGATTTTCTCCCACTCTGTGGGCTCTTTCTTCACATTGCTGATAGTTTCCTTTGCTGAGAGAAAGCTTTTTAGTTTGAGTCTATCCCAGTTATTGATTCTTGCTTTTATTTCTTGTGCTATGGGAGTCCTGTGAGGAAATCTGGACCTAAGCCGACATGTTGAAGATCTGGACCTACTTTTTCTTCTATAAGATGCAGGGTCTCTGGTTTGATTCTGAGGTCCTTAATCCATTTTTGTTTAGTTTCATGCATGTTGAGAGATATGGGTTTAGTTTCATTCTGTTGCATATGGATTTCCAATTCTCCCAGCACCATTTGTTGAAGAGGCTATCTTTCCTCCATTGCATATTTTTGGCCCTTTTGTCTAGTATGAGAAAATTGTATTTATTTGGTTTTGTGTCCATGTCCTCTTTTCTGAACCATTGATCTACCTCTCTATTTTGGTACCAATACCATGCCGCTTTTGTTACTATTGCTTTGTAGTAGAGTTGAAGTTCTGGTATTGCAATACTCTCTGCTTTGCTCTTTCTGCTAAGGATTGCTTTAGCTATTCTGGGTTTCTTATTCTTCCAGATGAATTTCTTAATTGCTTGCTCTATTTCTATAAGGTACATCATTGGGATTTTAATTGGAATTGCATTGAATCTGTATAGCACTTTAGATAGTATGGTCATTTTCACAATATTAATTCTGCCTATCCAAGAACATGGGAGATCTTTCCATCTTCTAAGGTTTTCTTGAATTTCTTTCTTTAGTGTTTGTAGTTCTCATTGTAGAGGTCTTTCACCTCTTATGTGAGATTGATTCCCAAGTATTTTATTTTTTCCAAAGTTATTGTAAATGGGGTAGTTTTCCTATCTTCTCTTTCTGAAGATTCATCACTTATGTATAAAAATGTATTGGATTTATGAGCATTGATCTTATAACCTGCTACTTTACTGAATTCACTTACAAGTTCTCAAAGTTTTCTGGAGGAATTTCCGGGTTCCTCTAAATATATAATCATGTCATCAGTGAACAGGGATAAAAAATGTTTCTTTGTTCTCATTTACCTCTAAGAATTTTTAAATTTTCTTCCTAATATCTTCTGTTATCCATTCATCTTATAATAGCATATTGTTTAATCTCCAGGTGTCAGAGTAATTTCTGTTTTTTACTGTTTTGTTTATTTCTAATTTCAGTCCATTATGATCTGATAGAATACAAGGTAGTGTCTCTATCATCTTGTATTTGCTAACATTTGCTTTGTGGCATAATATAGTCTATTTCAGAGAAGGATCCTTGTGCTGCTGAGAAGGAAGTGTATTCACTCTTGGTTGGATGGTATATCCTCTAAATTGATTGTGTTATTGAGATCTATGGTTTCTTTGTTAAGTTTTTGTTTGGAAGATCTCTCCAGTGGTGAGAGAAGTGTGTTAAAATCTCCTAATATTATTGTGTTATGGTCTATTTGGTTTCTGAAATTGAGAAGGATTTGTTTGATGTACATGGTTGAGCCACTGTTTGGGGCATAGATGTTTATGATTGTTATGTCTTGCTGATTTATGCTTCCCTTAAGCAGTATGAAATGTCCATCTTTATCCCTTCTGACTGATTTTGACTTGAAGTCCACATTATCTGAAATGAGGATGGATACCAGCTTTTTTGCTGAGTCCAATTGCATGGTGTTTTTTTCCCCATCCTTTCACCTTTAGTCTATAGGTATCTCTTTGTATGAGGTGAGTCTCTTGCAGGCCACATATTGTTGGATCTTTCTTTTTAATCCAATCTGCCAGTCTATGTCTTTTGATTGATGAGTTCAGGCCATTAACATTCAGGGTTATTATTGAGATATGATTTGTATTCCCGGTCATTTGGTTCATTTTTTAAATTTTTATTTATTTATTTTTTTTGACACGTCTTGGTTCCTTCTTTATTTGACAATTCCTTTAGGATATTTCCTCCCTTTGCTTATTTGCTTCTTTTTTTTCATCTCTTCTTCATGGAATATTTTGCTGAGAATGTTCTGTAATGCTGACTTTAAGTTTGTCTTTCAAAATGTTGACCTTTTGAACTCAATAAACTTAACCAGAATGAGACAAACATCATTACCCTTTGTACATGTATGATTACACAAATGATGTGACTCTACTTCATGTACAACCAAAGAAACAACAGTTGTATCCCATCATTGTACAATGAATCAAAATAAATTTAAAAAAATTTAACCAAAAATTAAACAACTCAACCAATAAGTTGGCAACAGAACTGAACAGACACTTCATAGAAGGAGAAATAATTCAGTTTAAAAAATATATGAAAATATTCACATCTCTAGCAATTAGAAGAATGCAAAGTGGCACTGATATTTCATCTCACTTCAGTCTAATGGCAATTATCAAGAAAAAGTGTTAAGAATAATAACAATAAGTTTTGGGATGGGTGTGGGGGAAACAGGTACACTTATGCATTTCTGACGGAAATGCAAATCTGTGAAACCCCTCTGGAAAACATTATGGAGATTCCTCAGAAAACTTGGAATGGAATGACCATTTGATCCAGATATCCCATGCCTTGGCATGTACCCAAAGGACTTAAAATCTTCATACTACAATGATGCAGCCACTTCAATATTTATAGCAGCTTGATTCATACTAGCTATGTTATTGAACAAACCTGGGTACTCCTCAGCAGATGAATGGATAAAGCAATCCATGGTATGTATATAGAATGGAATATTACTCAGCCAGAAAAATGAATGAAATTATGGTACTTGCTGGTATAAAGGATAGAACTCAAGACAATCATGCTAAGTGGAATAATCCAATCCTAAATTTCAAATGCTAAATATTCTCTCTGATATGTGAATGACATCACACATTGGTGGGCAGAGAAGAAGAACAAATACTTTTTATTAGAGAAAAGAGAGTGAAGGGAAGGGGGGGACTCAAATTGGAAAGACAGAATGAGTCAGACTTTATTCTATGTTCCTATATGAACATGTTACCAGTGTAATAACATGTACAAATTCAAAAAGGGAAGTTATACTTTATGTATATGTAAAATATGTCAAAATATATTCTACTGTCATGCATTGCTAAAAAGAAAAAAATATATATTTTAAACAAATGACTGAAAGCTGCACATGAAAGCTCTTGCCTATAATCCTAGCAAATCTAGAGGCTGAGGCAGGGGTACAAATAAAATGTGGTATATATACACAATGGAATATTACTCAGCCACAAAGAGGAAAAAAATTAAGGTTTTTGTAGGTAAATGAATAGAATTGGAAGGTATCATGCTCACTGAAATAAGCCAGACTCCTCAAAAATAAACAAGACTGAATGTTCTCTCTGATATGCAGATGCTAACACGCAATAAGGAGGAGAGGAAAGAACAGAAGTTTATTGAATTATTTGTAGGGGAATGAAGGGAAGTAAATAAAAACATGAAAGACAGTAGAATGAATCAGACATAATTTCCATATGTTCATATGTGAATACATAATTAGTTTTAACTCCACATCATGTACAACTGCAAGAATGGGAAGTTATTCTTCATGTATATATAAGTAATATGTCAAAATACACTCTACTCTCATATATATATATATATATATAAACAAAATCAAAACATTTATCATTTCTAGTCATTCTATCCACTGTTGAAAGTCAGTTATTACACTATCTAATCTTTATTGTAGAGCTCTTTTTCACTTTTTCTTCCTTAAATTCTGATAGTTTCCACAGCATATATTCTGAGACTCTGGCATTAAATATGTATATTATAAATATTATATCATTTTGTTTGATTTACCAATTTATATAAAATATCCTCTGGTTCATCTAGCAGTTTGTGTCAGAGTGTATTTTATCTGACATTTGCATAGTTATTCCAGTGCTCTTATGGTTGTTTCTGAGGAGCACTTTTATTCTCAACTTTTTGTGTTTTTAATCTAAACTGAATCCCATATACAAATTAGTATTTTAAATATAGTGCAAAGAATGAAAACCAGGGTTTCTCTATTACTAAGATATATTCTCAGCCCATTTTTATTTTTTTACTTTGTTATTTTTAAAAAAAACATGTATATCTTTTAAGATACACATGGCAGTAGGGTATGTTTTAACATATTATACATACCTGGAGTATAACTTCATATTTTGTGGTGTACATGATATAACTTACACTGGTTGTAACTCCACATATTTGACGTTTTAATTTTTATTTCAAAACACAGTGTTAATAAATGATTGTGTAACTCCAACTTGCAATCTCCTTCCTCAAACTCTCAAGTTGCTGGCATTACTGGGGCATTCTATGCCATTTTATATCATTTTTTTTACCATTTGCCTTAAAATCTGAAGTGAGGGACTACTTACTCTTAAGTAGTACTGATGACAATGTACATCTGCTATTTTTAGTTTGTTTCCACATACTCTATGCTTTGTGTTCTTCAATTCTTCATCATTGTTGGCTAATTAGTGATTAGTTGAATTTCCTCATGTACAATTTTCATTTTCTTCCCATAATTAGCATATGTTTTGTTTTTACTTATTGAATTTTAATTAAAGTTTAGCTTATGTAGTCAATTTGAATTCACACGACATTAGTTTCAAAAAGTATACAAAATTCATCTTATTAACAACTTGTCCCTCAACTGTTTAATATTTTCATCAGAGGCTATTTCTTGTTTGATTTTTTTTTTCCCTTTTTTGGGGGTGGGTGCTGAGGATCGAACCCAGGGTCTTGTGTGCTTACAAGGCAAGCACTCTACCAACTGAGCTATCTCCCCAACCCCACAGTCTATTTCTTTATACAGTGTGTGTGAGTCTGTGTGTGTGTCTGCAGTTTTGCAATTTGGGTAAAATCTAGAAGTGTGACCATTGGATTATATGGTAACTTCATTAATACCGTGTTTCTTACCCAGAAGACTGTGTGTGGCATCCTGACCACAATCTAGAAGAATTCCTGTGCTCTGCAATGAAACATTATCTTAACTAGTGAGTTTTTTCTGTGTGTCACTTATTAGTGTTGGGATCTTCTAGTACTTTTAATTTTATTTCCCCCATGACATGTACTGTTCTAATCTTTTCAGAGTTCTTCATGCACCAGGGTCCAGCCCTAGCAGAGTCGAGGGTCCAAGGTGGATGGGAGGCATTGGCACAGTGGAGAAACAGCACACAGAGACACCAAGTCTTCTGAGCCTGATTCTGAATCTTTATTATTTAGAGTCCTTTTGTATGTTTTTTTTTTTTGGTATTGATTACATCATTTCATGGTTAATACAAGGAAATGTTAAGTAAAAAATCTTCAAGAGTATAATTAATGATCTTATTCAATAAACATGTTTTTAGTGTATGATAGCTTAAAAAAAAAAAAAAGTTCCCGGCAAGGTAGAGGGCTCCATGCTCCATTTAGTTTTAATTTCCCTGAAAAAATACAACTTTATGTTTCTGTAGAAGTTACCCCTTCCAAGAACTCTAATGTCAGTTATTAAAAGTAGAATGTTTTTTGTTATTAGTAACAGAGAATAGAGGAATGAGTTTATAGTTAATATTTATTCTATTTCATGTACTCAATGATAGAGTAAAACTCTAGCTAGACATAGGAAGAACACAAATTGTACCTATGATTAACATATTTATTTATTAAGTGGGAAAATATCCTTAAACTTAATCATAAACACTAAAAAAGCAATGAAGACCAAATACCACATCAAAACTCAGAGGAATACTCTCACATACTTATATATAACTTTTAGAGAATTTTGTATACTAAAAGAAATCACAGGCTCCCTACAAATTTGAGTAAATCATAATTGTTTATTTATAATTTCATCTAAGTATTAAACTTTATTGTATGTTATTTTGTGTCCTAGCACAATGAAATCTCCCCAGTATTCTCTATGATCTGAATCTAAGGATATATTAATTATTAGTATCAAAAGCAACTACACAGGAAGACATGCTATTCCTATGGTCCCCATGAGGGAGGATGATCTTTCAATAGAACCGTGTCAAGTGTTGTAGTGGTAGGAAATAGTTGCGGCATTCATGCTGTCTACAGAGCTTATTTTGTGGAGGATTTTTTAATGTTTCTTGGCAGGGACTATTTCTGCCATGCTTCTTGACAAGTTCTGAGCATGGGGAAGGGCTTGGAAAAGCCACCATTCCAGGAAACTACTACTGTCATCTCTCCTAGGAAATGGGTGTTTTCTTGTAATTATCATACTTACAACTTTGCAACTGGAAATTATATTCCCTGGACTGTTGTGATAAGAATTTAGCCTCAATGAGTTCGCAGAACTTGGGGGAGGATGAGGAATGCTTTAAAAAATGTACCAATATCACACATAAGTTTCAAAGTACAGAGTTTGAGGAGTTCTTCAGAAAACTATAGTTACAGGAATTGCTTGCTCCTATGGTGAACACACCTGCCCCAGTTAATGCTTTATCAGTAAATACCCTAACAAACAGAGCAGGAGACTTATTGTTGCAATAGTACTAGGACCACCCTACTTAGATTACAAGATTGGGGGACATTTGTGGTACCCACCTGGAGGGAAACAAGTGAATAAGTAAGGACCCACCTCCCACAGATTCACCTCTTCCCTATACAGGAGTGTACAATAAAAATGGGGAATAAATAGTTAATATCATATATGTATTATAATAGATAGAGAAAAAAATCAATGACATAAAGAATAACAGGATAAAATTAGGTACTCACACTGATTGCTTGGCAATAAAATAACCTAACTTAATCTTAACTGAGCTTGTTCAGGTAATAGAGTAGAGTTTTAAGGTTAAATCAGCAACATAATAATATGAGCTAAAGATTAGTGCACATTTTGCTTAGCAGTTCAGTAAAACTAGTTTAAAATAAAATAGGGTCATTATGCTGACAATAGGTCTGACACCAAAGGGTAAAAAAAAGACCAGTAGAATAAAAAGAGGAAAATATCTTCCACTGTAATATGTTTATGTGAGTAACTTTAATTACATATGGAAAGTTTACCTTAATGTACCCTCTGTGTGTTAGACACCTGCTGGAAAATATGGCTAATGGCAAATTTGTGGTAATTTCTCTATAACTTGTATCTTGTTCAATCCTGCTTTACTTAATACTATAAAGAAGAGCTAAAATAAATCTGAGCAGCACTTGCTTCAAGTTGCTCCAGGGGTTTGAGTCCTTCCTCTGCACTGACTCCACCCATCCTTCAGGGAACCCACAAGTTGCTGGGACTGGCTCCTGGCAATCTCTTTCTTTTCCCCTCTACTATTCTCATTTTCTGCAATTCCTGTGGCATAGTATCCTATCCTTTCAACTAGCTGGAATTGATCATTCATTTAGGCACTGCCATTATGCCTTTTGATGATTTTATCATTTAGAAGGTATAACTTTTCTAAAATTATGTAGTCTATTTCTCAATTTTCAGTTGTTTCTTTGGGTCACAAATTTAAAAGCAAAATTACTAAAAGGGAGCAAAGATATCATGAGCCATGCTCAGCCAAAGTGTGGTTGGTGGGGAGTAGAGAGCCAGGACATGTAGGACTGGTGAGGGTCAGATGGATGCCAGCAATGGGTCACATTCAGTTTCATGGAGATGTGTGAGATATGCATATTAAGGGCATTTATGTCTGAGGAGTGTCAGACATGGGAAAGTGGGAAGGAGGAGCACATAGATGATTCCCATGTTTCTCCCTGGATAACTGACTCACTGGTGGCACAAAATTCTTGGCATGTGTGTTGTGAAGAGCAGATTGATGAAGAAGGGTTTAGTGTGGGATGTGGTGAGTTGTGTGAACTGAGAGACACTACTGGTGTCATCTCTCAGTTGTATATGCAGGGCTGGAGTTCATAACTCACCACTGGGATAGAAATTTAATGGAGAGTCACCCTCTTGGTTGGGGTAAAGGCACACAGAAGCTCTATTATGTACATTTCACTATGGCGACTTGCAGCAGCTGAAGGTATCACCAGGACACTGAGGAGAAAAAAGACTAAATGCATTTTGACTTACTCAAAACCAGGGTGAGGCCAAAGAAAGAAAAGAAAGAGCCAAAGGACAACAGTGACCTCAAAGCAGAAAACTTAAGCAAAGTATAAAGCCAATCCCTGGAATAAGTGAAGTGGGTGTCACTGGTGACATGGTGAATGCAAATATGGTGAGGTGCCATGCTGAGTTTCAGTCAGAGCCATCTGTTTAGACAGAGTGAATGGGACTGATATGGAAGCTGGGAGCAGAGAAGAAAACACAAGAACAGAGGGACTGAGGCTAAGGGGAATCTGAAGTTGAACTGGATGAGCAGTGAGGAGAAGAGGCAGAAGACTCCTGTTCTTTGGGGCAAGGAGGGCAGAGAACAGACAGTTCCACCTTTTAGAATCTATGCACAGGAGCAGTACCAACTGGGTAGCAAGTCCCCACTCATCAACTCTGAGGAAGATGGGAAGAGGACCCACAGGTGTCTGTGATTAGGAGCTGCAGTGTGATGTGTGAAGTTGGCTCTTGTTATTAGTAAAACAGTGGAAATATCAGAAGTTTAAGAACCGACAGACTTGTTCTGCAGGTTAACACAGAAGCTCTCTTCTGGGCATTTTGCCATGGAGGCTTGCAGCAGCTGCAGTATATTTAACAAGGTAATCATTGTAGAAGAAGCAGGATACTGTCACTGTGACCTCTGACAATTACATAATATCATCATTATGGCCCCTGTGTTGAAAAAAATGTTCTAATTGTAGTTTCTGACACTCACATATTATCATTGTGACCTCTGAGAATATTATTTTTGTAGCCTATGACAGTCACAAAATACCCCCATTCTGACTCCTGACACTCAATGCTGTCACTGTAACCTCTAACCTTCACATAATACCCTCTTAGAGGCCTGTGATACTGCATAAAATCCACACTCTTAGCTCTGCAACATATATAATACCCTCACTGTGCTCTCTGACACTTACCTAATATCATCTCTGTGTTCTCTGACACTCCCATAATATCCTCACTGTTACCACTGTGCTCACTCACACAATATCTTAACTGTTATCTCTGACCTTCGCATAATATCTTCACTGTGGCCTCTGACATACACATAATATCCCCAGTATGGTTCCTGACATGGACAAAATATCCTCAATGAGCACTTTGTCACACACTAATATCCTGACTGTGACCCATGGCACTCACATAATATCTTTGCTATGACCTCTGACACTCATTTTCTACCCTCACTCTGATCTCTGATACTCACATAATACCATAATTGTGTCCTGTGATACTTTAGTATACTAACATTGTGACCTATGATAATCACCAATTAGCAACACTCTGACCCCTATTACTCACATAATACCATCAGTGTGATCTCTGTCACTCACAAAATGCTCTCATTTTGACCTGACCCTCATTATACCCAAAATGTTACCTCTGTACTCTGTTTTGGCAACTGATACTCAAGTAATATCCTCACTGTGGTATCTGGCATTCAATTATTTTTCTCAGTGTGGCCTCTGAAAATCATGTAATACTCTCATTTAGGCACTTGTTGTCGCGCTCCCTGCCCGCAGAGAAACGAGACGCAAACCTGGTTCTTTTGAGCTCTTTATTTTGCGCGCTTACTTCCTCATAGTTCTTTCTTTGTTCTCCTCTTTGAGGAACTTACACTCCAATATATACATTATTGTAACCAATCAGCAACTCGAGCACGAGGGGAGAGCATCCACAGATACAAGCAGCAAAGGCAGGCATACAGTGGACCTGCACTGTCCATCAGGGAGCTCAGCCAATCCCTGGAACTTCCTCAAAATAATGTCAGTTGTTTATGCAAAAGTTAACTGCTCTGGCTCACTGCCAGGCGCCATCTTAGCCTTGCCACACCTAGGGCCAGGGGTCCAGCCGAAACCCCGACAGTTCCCCCTTTTCTCTTTTAAAAAGAAAAGGAAAGCTCGGGACCGTGCCTGTCTTAGGCGGAGTGGTCAACCACCGTCCTTACCCGTCATCGGATAACTGTAGAGCATGCTACAGCTCCTGTCTTAGGTCGGTACAGTGTCACCTCCTTCCTTACCCGTCTTTGACTACCGGTCCAGCATCGAGAGCCATACTTGTGGGGAACTGCCGGCCTCTAGGGCAGTCATGGCCTGATGAAAAATAATCTGGTCCATTTGTTGGGTGGCTCGTAGTTGTACAATCAGGCGGGTGAGGAAAAAGATACCAAAGAGGAGTAAAAACCCCAAAGTGCCAAGGCTTGCCCACTGTTTACAAAATTGAAAGCAGAAGAAAACCATTTAGCCAGCTCAGACATAGAAGCAATTTGTACCCTAGTAGAATTAACTTTGACAATTTAGCCCTAAGTCGTGAGGTAAGATTATCAAATTGAGACGACCAAGTAGAAGTAAGATAGGCTGACAATTTTTTAGATAACCCAGCTGCGGTGCTGGAATTATCATATACAATGGGGGTAGCACAAACAGCTCTTAAAGAGTAAACACATCCCAGTCCCAAAAGTTCTTGTAATATGTCCACTTGTTCTTGAAGTAAGTCCACTCACTGGTTTACAAGAAGAATCCCTGCTTTTAGGTGTTGATCCACTGCTTGCTGAGTGGATAAAGCAGTAGCAGTCTGTTGAACCACATTATTGAGTGTAGCTGCAGACTGTACTGATGCAGTTAAGGCTACAGCTGCTGCAGTGGCTGCTGCCGCTGATGCAACTACGGCGGTAATGACTGCCGTGGTGATTCCAAAGTCCCTCTTATTTCTGGAAAGCAATACTGGCAATTCATCATCTGTAACAGAGACTGGGACTGGTAGGAAGGTAGGAACACACATTAAGTCTGCCAGCAGGAACCTAGAAGCATTTTAACATTGAGAGATAGCACAAATCTGAAGTACAATTGAGAGAAGCAGTTGTTTTGTTACATAGTTGAACTGTTCCTCCTAAGAGACTAAAAGAGGTTGTAAGCTAGTTTATTCCGTGGAAACACACAAACTGAGCCGCAGCTCCAGTAAAGCACCGGGTTACCCTTATTACCCAGAGTTAAAAAAACCCCAAACAAAGAGACAAAGAGAAAGTTTATCTTTAGGGGACCTGAAGGTCTCCTCTATTCCCCCTTTTTGTTTATAAAGAGCACTTTTGAGGGTGAGATGTGTATGTTCAACAATACCTTGTTTTTGTGGGTTATAAGGTACATCTGTGGTTAGAGTTATTTTAATTTTAGTGAGGAATTGGTTCTTACCAATTTTAGTTTTTAAAGAAAAATTTAGACTTTATAACGTAGTACAATTTTTAACAGTTGCTTAACCATAATTGTATAAACCCCTATTTTTAAGACAATTGTTTTAAAGAATAAAACTTAAGAGACACAAAGTTAAGAATGAATTGGTGTTTTTAAGAAAACTTTGTTATTTTACCATGTCATTTTACCATATAGATTAAACTTTGGCTTATATCAGAACATTAGTATGTCACCTTAGGAAAAACCTTAAATAGCTTTAGCTGATTTACATACATATAACCAACTTAGTTACACATAGACTTGTTGAAACTTGTCCTTTATTACACACAGACTTTCATATCCAGAAACATTTTCTTTTTTTTTCCTTTTTATTAAATACATTTTAAACCCAGAACCTTTTATTTTTTCTTTCCTATTTGTTGACCCCTTTTTGTTCACATTCTGAAACAACTCTTATGAAATTTTTGAATTCAGATACTCTAATTGAAACACAGTTGAAACTTTTGGGACCCTTTGTATACAGAATTCCACTTGTTAGGACATAACTCTTAGTAACCTTGTTTTTAGTTTAGTGATGACACAAAGCAAGTTTAAACCCTTTTATTTACCATCCTATGAAAACACCAATAATGTTTAAGTATGATACTCCATGGGATTTGAGGGGTTAAGAGTACTTGATGTTATTTAACAATTAGCATTTTAACTTTGTAAATTAACCAGACGTCTCTACAAACACATTTGAGTAATCCCATACATGTTAACTCCAATTTATTTATTTTATAAAAACCAAGATATCAGACAAGTGTCCTGAACAGGATCCGTTGCCTCTTTCCTGCTGAAGAAAAGTCCTAGAAGCAATTGATATTAGACATTGTTTAACATTAACATTTCATTAGTTTGACCACCTGGAGACTTGTAAGTTATTTTTAAAGATATTTTACTTTCATTAGTTTACCCAATTTAAATTGAACCTTTTTAAATCATGTGAATAAAAGTATTTGGATCCATTTTTAAATTTTAATTTTAAGAGCGCTCAGTTTTGACAAAACATGACATTAGACAGCACAACATAACACATAACACAAAATCAAAGGCCTTGTAACTTTATAGGTAAATGTTCATTGCAATGAAACAGCTGTTCAAAAACTTCAGTTGAATAAAAAATAGAACTGATCAAAAAGAAGAAAAAATCATTAACCTAGGTATGCAGGATCAAAATTATGAGCTCAAAAATACAGCATTAAAGAAAAACAAAACAAACGAAGAATCCTAGAAAATAAGTTAGTTAAGTTTAAAACGGACACCTTTTTTTTCTTTTCTTCAGGTTACCCCCCCCCTTTTCCCGCTGAGACTGCTGCTGTTTACATTCCATTGCAGGCTTTGACAAGGCCAGGCAGAGGGGAGGGAGGATCACCCAGGACTTTTTAACCCTTTTTTTACCTGGTTGAGAAATCAGGTTAGGTTTGAATGCAGAAAATTATGAAACAATTATCTCCCAATACTTGTGGGGACTATGGCTACTATATTATGTTCCCACTGTGGAATATTTAACAGCCCCTCCTTTAAAAACCACGGAGAGACCTTCTCTATGGTATCAAGGAACGTTAGTGGCATTCCATGACTTTTTAGTAACTCCCTAAGAGGCTGTTGCATTCCAGTCTTAGACAGTTCTGTTCCTATGATTAAATCTTACAGCACTAAGAGCTCCAAGCACACAAACAAGCCACACAACAAACACAAAAATAACACACCACACACACAATTTGGTACCACTTCATAAATTGAAACTAACTAATTTTACCGGGCAATGAGTTTGCCTTCTGTGAACTTTTACCGGGCTTTCAGCCTATTAGCCTCTCTCTGTTACCGGGCTTAAAGCCTATTAATCTCTCTCTGTTACTGGGCTTAAAGCCTATTAATTTTTCTCTGTTACCGGGCTTAAAGCCTATTAATTTTTCTCTGTTACCGGGCTTAAAGCCTATTAATTTTTCTCTGTTACCGGGCTTAAAGCCTATTAATTTTTCTCTGTTACCGGGCTTAAAGCCTATTAATTTTTCTCTGTTACCGGGCTTAAAGCCTATTAATTTTTCTCTGTTACCGGGCTTTCTAGCCTTACTTACTTTATTACTTTATTGCTTTATTATTTTATTACTTTATTACTTACCACTTAACTTACCCTTGTCTGTGAAAAATTATTGTTCTTTGGTTCCCGGGATTTCAGCACCATTTGTCGCGCTCCCTGCCTGCAGAGAAACGAGACGCAAACCTGGTTCTTTTGAGCTCTTTATTTTGTGCGCTTACTTCCTCATAGTTCTTTCTTTGTTCTCCTCTTTGAGGAACTTACACTCCAATATATACATTATTGTAACCAATCAGCAACTCGAGCATGAGGGGAGAGCATCCACAGATACAGGCAGCAAAGGCAGGCATACAGTGGACCTGCTCTGTCCATCAGGGAGCTCAGCCAATCCCTGGAACTTCCTCAAAATAATGTCAGTTGTTTATGCAAAAGTTAACTGCTCTGGCTCACTGTCAGGCGCCATCTTAGCCTTGCCACACCTAGGGCCAGGGGTCCGGCCGAAACCCCGACACTTGTGAAACATAATATCCTGATTGTGGGTCTGACACTCACATGATACCCTCAACATGACCTCTGATACATAATATCTTACCTGTGACCACTGATCTTCCCATGTACCCTCACTGAGGCCTCTGACATGTACAAAATATCCCTAGTATGGTCCCTGACATTGACAAAAATTCTAAATGGGGCCTCTGTTACTCATATAAAACCCTCACTGTGGTTCCTGATAGTCACATAATATCCTCATTTGGCCTCTGATGTTCAAGTAATATTCCCAGTGTGGCAACTGAAATTTAAATAACATCCTCACTGTGGCCCTTGACCATCTCATAATATGCTCACATGGTCTCTGATGCTCACATAATATCCTCAATATGGTCATGAATTTTCACATAATATCTTAACTGGCCTCTGATGCTCACATAATATCTGCACTTGGTCTCTGAAATTCACATAATATCCTCAATGTGGCTTCAGACTTACATAATACCCTTACCATGACCCATAAAATTGATGTAATACCCTAACTCTGGCTCCTGACATTGACATAATATCTCACTGTGGCTTGTGACACTCTCATAATAATCTTTCTGTGAACAGTTTCAATCATATAATATCCACTCTGTGACCTCTGACACTAAATATCCTCAATGTGGTTTTGTACCCCCACATGCTACCCTCACAGTTACCCCTGATATTCACATAATGCAATCTCTGTGGTCTCTGATATTCATTTAATATTCTCACTGTGGACTCTGGAGTTTACCTGTTATCATCACTTTGCCTCTAACACTCACAATATAGCCTAAATTTGGCTCATGATATTGACATAATAGCCTCTCTGTGTCTCTAGACATTGACAAAATAACCTTAACTGTGGTCCCTTACTGTCATCTAGAACCCTAACTTTGTCCTCCAATATTCACATAATATGCTTACTTGGCTTATGACACTAACATAATATCCTCACTCTGGCCTCAGACACTCATAGAATATTTATCTATTTATCTGTTCTGTGACATTTACATAATACTCTCACTGTAATATCTGATACACGATACCTTAACTATAACCAATGACTTTCACATAATTCCTCACTGGGCCTCTGGCAGTCAAATATTATCCCAACATGGCTCCTGATATTCACATAATACCTTCCATGTGGCCTCTGAGATTCACATAGTAACCTCACTGTGACCTCTGAAGCTCACATAATACCCTCACTGTGGCCTCTGGCACTCAGTATCATCACTATGGATCATTATATTCACATATTATCCTCACCTGGCCACTGACACTCACATAACATCATCACTGTGGACCCTGACATTCAATACCTACAGTATGACCCCTCACATTGACAAAATTTGATGAATGAGGCCTCAGTCACTTATATAATATCATCACTGTGGCATCTGAAACTCACTTAATATTTTCACCTGGCCTCTAACAATCTCATAATACCCTCACCGTTGGCCTCTGAAATTCAATAAAAACAATTACCTTGACACTCACAATATATAGTCACGTAGCATCTTACGTTCATAATTCTCAATGTGGCTTCTGACATTTACATCATATTATAACAGTAACCTTGTTACCTAATATCTTCATTGTGCCTGCTGACATTCACATAGTACACTCACTTCAATATCTGGCATTCACTTTATTTCCTCAATGTGGCCTTTGTCACTCATAATAACTTCACTGTAGTCCCTGACATTTGCATAATATTTACACTATGGCCTCTGGCATTCACATCATATCTTCACTGTGGTCTGTATGTTAACAAAATTTTCTAAATGTGGCCTCTGACTTTCACATAATATACACATTATATCCCCTGAGATTGACCAAATTTCTCATCTGTGGTCTTTGACATTCACACAATATCTTCTCTTTGGCTACTAATGTTCACATATTATGCTCAATGTGATGTCTGTCACAGATATAATAATCACACTGTAACATCAGACACTAATATAATATCATTCTGTTGCTTCTGACACTCACATAATACCCACACTGTTTCCTCTGACATCACATAATACCTCATTTTGGTCTCTGACACTAAAATTAATTCTGAAAATGACTTGTGAATCACATTATACCCCTAGTGTGAACTCTTTCTCTTATATAATATACTGACTTGGCCTGCATCACTCATATAATACCCTCAGTGTGACCTCTGCCATCATGTAATACTCCACTGTGGTCTCTGAAATTCAAATAATACTTTCACTGTGACCTTTGACATTGATTAATAACCTCATTGTATCCTGTTACACACAAAAAATATACAATTTGTGACCACTGACAAGTAATGCCTACACTGTGGTCTATGACATTCTTTCCTCATTTAATCTCATATATTCATATAATAAATTCACTGTGACCTCTGACACTCACATAATATAATAATTTTCAACTCTGACACTCACATAATATCCTCAATTTGGTTTCAGACATTCTAGTAATAACCTCACTGTGAGTGATGAATCTCATATAATATCCTCTGATATTGACCAAATATCACTGTGGTTTCTGACACTCACGTAATATCCCCAGTGTGAGCATATGATTAATGAAGTGTTCTAATTTGGCCTCAGACACATAAGATTCTCATTTTGACTTTTGAAATCACATAATATCCTCACTGTGCCTATGGCACTCATCTAATATTCTCATAGTGGCCACTTACACCCACAAAATGTATACAATGTGACCTCTGACACTTACAAAAGACTGTCATTTTGGCCTCTGACACTCACATAATACCCAGTTCACAGTATCAATGATAGGCACATAGTACCCTCACTGGGGACTTTGATTTTCTCTTAATATCCTCACTGTGGCCTATGACACTCACATAATATCCTCACTATGGCCTTTGATAGTAGCATAATATGCTTACTGTTGGAACTGATATTCACATAATTTCCTCACTATGTTCTCTGAAATATCACATATATCCTTATGTGGCCTCTGACATTTATATAATAAACCCAATGTACCATCTTTATCCTTTCAATTTTTAAATTTTTTCTTTGTAGTTGTACATGACAGTAAAATGCATTTTGTCATATCATAAAACATGGAGAATAACAACCCATTTTTGTGCTTATACTTGATGTGGCATTACACTCATCATGTATTCATATGGTAACATAGGAAATTTATGTCCAAATTATTCTGTCTTTCCCATTCCCATCCCTTTCCCTTTCCCTCCACTCAATTCTATCTAATCCCATGAACATCTCCCACAACTATTTTGAGTGTGCATTCACATGTCAGAGTAACCATTTATCCTTTTGTTTTTGAGGATTGGCTTATTTCACTTAGAATTACAGATTTCAGATCCATGTATTTATTCACAAATGCCATGTTTTTTATATCTGAGTAATATTTCATTGTGTCTATGTACCACAGTTTTATTATACATTCATTTGAAAACAGGTACCTCAGTTGGTTCCATATCTTAGCTATTGTGAATTGAGCTGCTGTAAATCTTGATGTGGCTGCATCATTATAGTATGCTGATTTAAAAGCTTCTATGTATATGCCAAGAAATGGGTTAACTTTGTCCAATGGTGGTTCTATTCCAAGCTTTCTGTTGAATCTTCACACTGTTTTCTAGAGTGGTTTCACCAAATAGTACCCTTATTTTGACCTCTGACCCTCACATCATAGCCTCATTGTGACTGCTGAAACTTATATAAATCACTTACTTTTACTTCTGACCCTCAGATAATATGATCGCTGTTGTCTCCACCATTTAAATATCCTGAGACCTCTGACACTTGTATAATATCCTCACTTTGGCCTCTTAAAATCACAATATACCATCATTGTAATATACCCTCTGATACTCACATAATACTCTGTGTCTGCTGAAACTCCCATAATATTCTCACATGACATCTGACATTAATACATTACCCTCACTGTGGCCATGGAAACTCATATAACTTCCTCACTGTAGTCTTTAACAATCACCTTCTATCATCACTATTACCACTGACACTCACATCATATCCTGTGACCACTCTCACTCACTGAATATCTTCTATAAGGCCTTTGACATTCATATGATAACCTCACTGGGACCTCTCATAATCATATATTCAGACATAATACCCTCACTGCTGTTTCTTACATTCACAAAATGTCCTCACTGTGGTATTGACATTCACATAATATCTTTCCTGTGACCTCTGACAATCACATAATGTCTTCTTTTTGTCCACTGAAACTCACAAAATGCCCTCTCTATGGCCTCTGACACTAACACAATACTATCATAGTGAACTCTGACATTCTCATATTATGCTCACTGTGACCTCTGTAAGTCACATAATACCTGCAATATGACATGAGACACTAACATCATACCCATAATTTGATCTCTGTCACTGAAATAATGCTCTCACTGTGGCCTCTGAAACTCACATAATATGCTACTCTAAAAATTCACACTTACATAATACCCTCAATATAACCTCTGAAACTCACATTCTATCCTAACTGTGAACTCTGAAACTCATTATTCTCACTGTGACCTCTGATACTCACAATACCCTCACTGTGACTTCTGACACATAGTATCTACACTGTGACCAGTGACATACATAATACCCTCATTGTGTCCTGGGCACCATGGAAAGAATGGTGGCTCCACATTCCAGGAGGGAACTAAGATAGGGACAGAATCAGGGAAAGCCCTTGTACACTACAAGGCAGCAAATTCTATGCTTGCAACAACTCACAACTCCATAGATATCAACTCTAATTTTATTCCTTTTTAAAAATTGTAGCCAGGCTAGTGGCTGTGAAGATATTTACCATTTTTGTTTGTTGTTTCATTCTCTCTCTCTTTTTGGTCTTATTTGTACTTGTTTTTGTTAATTTATTGTACAGGAAAATGAATCAGGCAGGGTAGGAGACCAAGCTGCATGTTCAGCTTTTTTTGTTTTGTTGCTTTGGGACATGATCTCACTAATTTACCTGGAGTGACCTCAAATTTGGAATGCTCCTGCCTCAGTATACTGAGTTGCTTTACTTACAGGTTTTCTCCACATGCCTGGTTACTACAACAGATTTTGGATGACTGCAACACAACTATTTTTACACAAAAAGGAAAAATATACCTCAAATAGAACTTCATTAAGATAATTCTAAAGTTTATAGTGTAGGGGAAAACAAAATATATGTATTATAAATGAGATATAAAATCATGAAACTAAAATTCAATAGATATAAGTCAGAATATTGATGCAGACATATGATAAAATCATTGTTGTTCTTACTAGTGATGCAGGTTATTTTACTGACAAAAATTGGATGTATTACTTAATAAATAATTTTGTTCAGAGGTACAATTCTGAAAAAGAGCAAATATTTAATAAAAGTTGCAATGTTGTCTTAGATGTTTTGTCATAAATTGACCACTGTATCTGCATTTGGTTTGCATAATTTTTAATCATTTCAGTGTCAGCACTGATCAGCATCAAAGGACTGACCTTGCCCATGTCATTGGCCACAGCACTGTGGATGTCCACCATGACGGGGTCATTTTTAAATGTCATGTTTATGAACACTGACATGATGGAGTGTGCACAATACAGGACAGCAAAGCAGCTGACAAACGACAGAATAGTATGAGTGACCCTTTGTTCTATGGAGCTTCTGGAAGAATACCTGGAGCTATGAAAAGGCATGGCCCACTCTTTGTGTCTGTGAAAGAGAATTATCATGTATCCATTAGAAAGATCCATAAGACCCACAAAGACAGCTCTAAACAACATCATGATGAAAAAGATGCCCCTGTGGATGTAGTTTATGGGCAGAAAGGAACAGTGATCATTGACAGACAGGAGACCAGACTGGGTCTTATTGATTGTGGTCACAGTGTAGAAAAGCATGTTGCTATAGGTGTACATTATGAGGATCCACAAGAAAACAACTAACAGCAGGTTGGAAATTGTGGATTTAAATTTGAAGTTGGCCATCTAGGAGCCACTGAGTCTGAAGTACACTCAGGACACATGATTCAGTTTCACTGTCCCCTCATGACCTTGAGCAGGCAGACAAGCACTTTGCCTTTGAAGTCACCTGGAATGACCTGTACTTCCCAAAATTCTGTCAGTACCAAAAGTCCTGTGCAGAGAAGCATGAACATGTGCATTAGAGACAAGAGAGTGACTGGAGGGCAATGATCATGGCCTTGAGGTCCACAAGGGCAGAGGTAATGTGGCAGCAAGGCAGAAATGAGTGTGCTGAGATCCCATTGCACCCTTGGGAATGGAAGGCATTTTTAAAGGCAGTATCTCTGGCATTTTTGTTTATCTTCACAGGAATTTTGAAGCAAATGATGTTTTTCTGGAAAGAAATAAAATTGTTTGAGAGCAGTAACATTTTTATTGACATGTTTTCTATATTCACTTCACCCTTTTCAGTCCCTAGAAACATCCCTCAATATAAATATTTCTATGGAAATAGGACAAGGTCTGATTCCCCATTTCAGTGTCAATTCAATGGCTGGGCCATGTCTGGTGGTACAGCACTGGTGGTAAAGCACTGGCAGAGGGCACAAGAAGCCCTGATGTCATACCAATCACTGCAGTAAAAATGTAAATGAAATTTTATTTAGCATCATTCATTACTCCAAATCATGATTTTGTACATGAGGACAAACTGAGTTGCCATTATCAGACCCTTCTCACTGAGTCTTTCGTACCCACTCTGCTTTCTCTTCTATCATAAATTACTTTATATAATGGAGAACTTTACTTTTTCATCTTCACTGCATGCATATTTTAGATAGAGACATTCTGTTACCAAAACCTTAGTCCTCGTCCCTTTAGTCAATTCATGAAAATTTAATGAGGACATGGGTTTTAGAAAAGGGAAAAAGAAGGTTTGTTGTTTTGCAGTCAAAGGAGAACACATAGGGAACTCCATTCCCAGAAACTGTGGTTCTGTTCATCAGGTGAAAGAGAGGTCTTTCATAAAAGCTTTCCAAGTCTCTTTCCAGGTGCGTGTTGACAGGGGATCCCAGGTGCACCCTGATGGTATGTTGAAATTCACTTGTTAATTTGGGAGGTAGTCACTTTCTAGATCTTCTGATGACATCTATTTTCTGTGGAGCACAGACAACTCAAGTAAATATAGTTTTCTGTCCCCAAAATAAGAAGGGGGAGAGGGAAAAGAGAAAAGAAAAACATGTCTCTTTTAAAGTAAGCAGCAAGGGCTATACTCAAAAGGCAAAGTGGACCTTGGTTACATTTCCCCATTCTCATATCTACATTTCATTTCTATGGTAAAATGGGTGAGGGCATCTCCATGCTGCTCGCTGCTGAGAGAGGGTGAAGTTGGGGGTAAGAATTCCAAGGTCCTTTCTTTCTCTCAGTTGGGTCATGGACAGTTAAGGGTACTTAGCATCATGACTCTCCAGTGGTCCATGATTGCAGGTGACTGGACAGGTCAAGGATCTTGCTTGGACAACAATGAACAAGATAGTAAAGGATCACTTTTTTTTAAACAATTAATATAAAAGAAAAAGTAGTATATCATTCAATCTCTGAAATGCAGGACACACTTCTGTCTCCAGAGTCCTTTGTGTTCTTTAAATATTAGGCACTCCCCCAAGATCTATTCCTTTATAAACTCCAGTTTCACTTACATTTGTTAGAGCTATCACAAGGGTAAATCTTAAGTTATATCTCTTTTTACAACAAACATTGTGTTTTTATTTAAGCATTCATGTACAACTGTGTTTGTCTATACTCTCCTGCCAGGTGTTTGAGACAAAGTTGTTCAAAACTGATCTTGTTCTTCTCTATTGTTACTTATCAGCTAAGAGTACTTAGAATCACTTTTGGGAACAGGTGTGATGCCTCTTGACTCTTTTAGCTTTCCTCTACCAGTAGTGCCATCTGCCAAGATGGGTCAGGGTCTTACTGACCATATGTGCCTTCTCTTAGAAACATCAAGAACATTTCCCTTTCCAGTGTCCCTTGTTTTTACAGAATGTGCACTGGTTAGCTTCCTGTTCTGTATGACCCTCTCAATCTCCCTGATTGGCAGATATGTTGACTCTTTGGAGTTGCAGAACTCTTCTAGGGCTCCCATCCTTCTCTGGATCTTCCTAATCTCAGGGGGCAAAAGTCAACTATTGGCTGCTTTTTCTTTGGTCCTTTAACTTTCTGACTTTAGTCTCCATGTTTTTTGTTTTAAACATCCAGCAGACCAGTTTAAACAGTTTTTAAATGGAGTATTGGGTTTTAATCTAGTCTCTTTAGAGGTGTGGTTTTAATAATAGTTACCCATTGCATTTTTTTTATAGTCAATATCAACACTGGATGGTGTCCTATACTCTGTCTGTCCACGGGTGCTATTTTTTTTATCTCAATTTATCTCAGGTTGTTCTATTAGAGGTTTTATCAGGTTGTATCTTTTTAAAATATTAACAGGCAATAGTTAAAAATTAACAAGGAAAATATAAAATGAAATAAAGAGCAACACATCCAGTTTGTATAATCACTAATCTAAGAAAAATAATTTTCAAAATGTCAAAGCTTACCTACTTACATGTCTCCTGTTTATTAATCTTTACAATAAAAATTTATCCTTTAAACTAGAGTTTAAATGAGTTTCAGTCTAGCCTAATTTGAAGTAATCCTAACATTGAGTAAGTTGAAGGGTAGTGTCTTAACTCCAGTGAGGTGAGTTAAATCTCACAAATCTCAGATAAAGTGTTTTTATTCCCAAAGCTGATCTTTGTCTCCTTTTAAATTATAATTTTATGAAGTTTTTATATACTGTTTAACACAAAACAACATTGCATCTGAAATATGAGCAATATATATGCTGCTTAACACAATGTAACTTTGCATCTGAAACATGAGCTGAACCATTTGAGATGCTAGTGGACGTGGGAGGAACTGGGTTTAGCCAGACCACAACAGGATCCAGGGCTAGAGGGGAAACATGCAATCCCTGTATGTTAAGTAGGTAAGAAGAGGAGAAGCCAAGTGGCCAGAATGCAGTGGAACAAGTGGGTGGAGTGGGTGCAGAGCAGACCCAAGTGGAGCCCAAATGCTGGGTTTTGCCTAAGAGACAAAACAGTGGAGTTGAAGAGATGGGCAGTGAGAATACCTCAGAGTTAACTGGAACCCGGTGGAGACCAGCAAATTGATTGAGCTGGTGGGGCAGAGACAAGTGGAGGGAGTGGAGCCCAGCAAAATATTAGAGCTTGCAGAGCAGAGCCAAGAGGAGCCTGTAAAGCCCAATCCTTAACAGAAGATGCCTGGGCATGTGGAAGGAGCACCCTGCCCTGGACTTATCATGTGAGATCATCGTGGGAACCAGGAGCACTGCAGGTTAGAGGGGTGTGGTGGGTGTATGGCCCCAGGCAAAGGGAGTCTAGAGAATCTTGTAAGCTTTGGAACTCCTGTCAGAAGTTTCTGTGGAGGCTTCTGGCTGGTGGCGGTGTTGGAGGCGAGAGCTTGCTAAGCCCATGTCGCTTCTGTTCCCGGAACTGAACAGAGAGTGAGCGCACGAGGGTCGCTTTCGGGAGCTGCTGTCTTTCACCGTACCCATCGTTGTGAGGAGCACAGCTTGGACTCTCCCAGGACCCCCTCAGCTCTCCTTCCCACACGCCTTGAGGCGGTGGCAGCCACCAAGACAGCATCACACCTCCCCACACCCCTTCCCCTCATTCCCCCCGAAAGGGCCCTGTCTGCTCCCCACCCACACCCGTCCCTCCATTATGCCGCGGCCATGTCGGTGCAGGCCCAGATGCACGCTATGCTGGACCAGTTTATGGACACCTCCAGGGAAGGGCCCTGGTGGTGGCAACCGCCTGTGTGCCACTGAAAATCGTCCTGATGCCTGGCATATTGCATAAATGGAAGCAGGGTACCCCGTGAGTTGAAACATTGGTCACACTATATAAAGTTTGTGTATGTGAATCAGTGTAACTCCTACCCATGTAACTAGGGGTCTGACTGTATTTGGATTTTTCTGATAAGGCATCATGGGCTAAGGAAAAAAGCACTGAGCTGAGACTCAGGAGACCTGGTCTCTAATTGTAACCTTGGTTGTGAACTATGTACAACTGATGTTTGACCTATTTGATTCAACGTGAAAAGAATTAACCAGCTGCCCTTGCTGAATCTTTTGTCATGCCTTCTGAATATTCTATTTCTTCATAGCCGAAGATAGCTTTCATTACTTCTAATTTTGTGTGTAGAAAATTCTGGATGAGAGAAGGCACCAGATATCCAGAGTACTAGTGTTACTGTATCAGAATTGCAGCTCTGTAACCTTCACAGTTGTTGATCACATAGCATGGTCATCCACTCACAGTTTAAAAAGAATATAGGGAGCATCAGACAGAATGGGAGATACTACTCATCAACAAATCAAATTCAGTGATGACAGAGTATGCAAGAGTCACCTTCTCAACTGTTGCCCCCATGATGTCCTTCCTGGCACCAGAATGGATCTTGGAGAATGTCTGAAAGTCCATGACCTGGCCTTCAGAGCAGATTATGAAATTGCATCCAAAGAACAGGACTTTTTCTTTCAACTTGATGCCATGGATCATCTGCAGTCATTCATTGCAAATTATGATCGAAGAACAGAAGTGACTAAGAAGAGATTAGCAGAAACTCAAGAAGAGATAAGTGCTGAAGTGACAGCAAAGGCAGAATATGTTCATGAATTAAATGAAGCAATTGATAAATTGTTAGCCAAGGTGGAACACCTAGGAACTGAAGGGAATGTGGAAGAATCCCAGAAATTAATGGATGAAGTAGAGAAAGCACGGGAAAAGAAAAGAGAAGCAGAGGAAGTTTATTGTAATTCTATGACAGTTTCCAGTTTCCAACAGCAGAAATTTTGAATCTGTGAAGTTTGCTCTGCCTATTTAGGTCATCATGATAATGACAGATGACTGACTGATCATTTTGGGGGTAAACTGCACCTGGGATTTAGTGAAATAAGAGAGAACCTTGAAGGATTAAAGAGAGTCGTAGCTGAGAAACAAGAGAAAAGAAACCAGGAGCACCTGAAATGAAGAGAAGAAAGGGAAGGAAGAAAGGGAGAAGCTGAGGAGGTCCCGATCACATAGCAAGAATCCTAAAAGATCCAGGTTCATAGAACATCGCGGACACCGGTCTGGCTCCATGTGGAGAGAACAGAAGAGGACGACTGATCCAAGTCTGGGGAGAAACACCATCACCACGGATCCTGCTCCAGCAGTCGCAGCCAGAGCCATAGTCACCAGAGAAGTCATCACAGTTCTGGAGATAGGAGCAGAGAGCAATCCAAGAGATTCTCAAAAGAAAGATTCAGAGACCAAGACTTAGCATCATGTGACAGAGATAGGAGTTCAAGAGACAGATCATCATGTGACCGAGATTGAAAAGATAGAAAGCAGTCCTGTGAGAGTGTTAATGGCAGATCAGAAGATAGAAGGAGCTCTGAAGAGCATGAAGCTGGGGAGATCTAATTAGCTGTGTACATACCTTCAACCCTTAAACTTCCTATGGAGTCACACACTATTGTTTAGTTTATAGCTGTTCAGGGTGACAGTGAGCAGTTCCAGACATTGATTCAGCTAGGCTAGATGTACAGCATCTAACTTGATCTGAACTGAACCTGTTTTCCTTGAGGAAGCCTAAAAGTACATCCATAGTTTCTGATGAACCTGTAATACAGTTCTGAGAATGCAGTATTATATAATAAGACATTGATCTCTTTATTCTTTCAAGTAGGAGTGATAGTGAATGAATTATGTTACTTGCCTTGGGAGTTTTTGAAAATTTGTAAGACTCTGCCCTCCTTTCTACTCCAAGCAGCAGCTTTGGGAATTTTTTTCTTTTTAATTCTTCTTTCTCTGACTTTTGTATCCCCTAATACCTGCACCCTCCATCTGTAAGAGAAAGGGTCAGGGAAGCAGTATAACTTCTGTTCTAAGGTTCTCCTCCCATTATTAATTACTAGCTATTTACAGTTCAGAGCATTTATACTGGAATGTGTGCTGGAGAAATTCAAAATACGGGGGTGTGTTGGATGGTTCCTATTTAGAGTTGGAAGTGGAACAGCTGTTGCATTACATACTTTTGCTTTTTTATTGAAATTTCAAAATCAGACTTGTCTTGATTTTTCTGTTCCATCAAATTTCTATGTTCAGGATGTTCTGGGGGTTGGGGGCAGGGACTCTTTCATAATAAGCACTTGTTTTATTTTGTGTGTGTGGAGTATAAAGGCTACACCCTTATTATAAAAAATATTAATAATAAAATGAAAGAAAGAATCACCACCACCTTCATTAAACTGTAACTTGTCTAGTAAATTGTCACTAGAACTAAAAAAAAAAAAAGTTTCTGTGGGCTAAATAGGAAAACAGGGCCCTTGTGCTCCCCCTGCCCTAATTGTGAGGTCAGAGTCTTTTGTCTTGGAGCCTGTTTTCCACTTTTAAATTAGGAAATGGAGGGAGGCAGAAGATGCCATATTGTAACCTTCCTCAGTTCCTCCCTCTCACAGGACGCTGTGAAATTTCTGTGAATTCAGGTGGGTTGAGGTCCCTGGGTTTTCTGGGTTGGGTCCTGGGGAATGTCTCCATAGAGACTGTTTCTGGCGAGGGATCATTGTCCCAGGCATGTTCACAGACTTCTCCTGGTGTCTGCTGTGTAGACGATGTAACCTGGAGGTCCACAGAGGTTAAGGACATGGTGTACAATGTCAGTTGCTGAAGCCTGTTTGGATGCCACAGTTCACCCTACCCATGGGCAAGGGCTTCCTGGTGCCTGGACAGTTAGAGAAGCATAGATGGGGAAGGTGTCCTTGACCCTTGACATGGGCAAACTTGGGGGACTCACTGCATCTGCAAAGCTGGTCAAGGCTGGTGCAAGACCAAGTCCCTGTCTTAAAGATAATTTGGCATGGTTGTGGTAGGAGATCTGGGTTTTGACAGTGCTATCATTTAGTGTTATGTAAGGAAACATATCCCCCATGTATTTAAAATAAAACTAGTATGTACCAGACTTTGTTCTACCCAGAGAGGACATAAAGGTCAACAAAGCAACCAGGAATTGCTGCTTCCATTTTGGTGAAGGCTGCGGTTCCACTGGTATGGCCCAGACATTCAGGCACTAAACAAACATGGAAAACTGATGACATTGCAGTTATCATTAACAAATTCTGTTTCCTCAAATGTTGAAGCTTGAACATTAGGCAATCTCACTGAGGGAAGTGAAGAAAGCAAGTTTTATTTAAATAATAGTAACATAGACTTGGTGTCTTGGTATCCCATGAAATATGAACATCTTGCCACTTTCACACATTTCAGGTTTTCTTTGTTCACCTGCCCTCTTCCCCCTTTTCTCTCTCCTTCCTGTGTAGGACCAGGAGATTTAGGTGTGATGGTGAAATGCTGAGAAGCAGGTGGACTGGAATGGCCAAGGTATAGTAAGCCAGGCAGGTTGCAGCCCATAAAGCATTAATTAGCTACTTCTACAACAACCTGCAGGGAGGGACCACTCCTGGACATGTTATCTAAGCAACAGGTGGAGCAGGTACAGGTTATTTTGGTAAGGTTGGAAGAAGGAATCTAGAGGCAATAATATTTCAATCACCCAGATGGAGTTCACCTTCTACTTCCCAGATACAAACTGGCAGCCATTTTCACATTATGACCTGAATACCTATCTTCATGTACTACCTGTCTTTGATTCTTGCTTCACTGATATCTTTAGGCATCTGATCTAATGTTATCATCCTTGGCAAAGTTTCAGGTGCTCAATTATTCTAAAGAATACCTGTCATCATGTCACTTAGCTGCCACCAGTCCTTTCCTAATAGTGAGATAAAGCCCTCCTTCAGGAACTGGCCCTGACCTACTTCTCCAGTTGCGCCTCCCCATCCTTCTCTACCATTTCAAGAACACCTGTCTCGCCCCACCAGCACATACCTCTCTGCTTGATGTGGGGTATTCCCTTGTAAGAAATTCTAATTTCCTTTTTTTTTTTACATTTTTTTTCATAAAGAACAAATCAGATGATCCATGGTGCAAGTAAAAGCCATCCAGTAAGCCAGGGTCACCTACCAAGAAGACAAGCCCCAGAACACATGCACTTCTTTGTACAGCCCTAATTTCTCATTAGACATAAGATGGTGGCAGAAGTATACTTATGACTTTTTCTAGAGTCCACTGGCCTGGTTAATGGAAGTTTTAAAAATAGAAAGTTCTTCAGTACTTGTTTTGCAAGCAGCATGTATTTTTTATACAACCCTTAATTTTATGTATGGAATTTCCCCCAGCTATGAAAGAGAGTGCTATTACACTCACTACCCAGACTATTTATTACCATCTTGTAGAAGATGATGAAAAATAAAAATGACTATGGATGTAGCTCAGTGGTTAGGTGCCTTTGGGTTCAATCCCCATTACCAAATTCTTTTTTATATCTCTTTGTAAAAAGCAAAATTTAACTTATATTTTCTAAATATGAGATACATAGCATCATAAAATGTTTCCAGTCTCAAGTTCAAAAACATTTGCCTCAAAAATAAGGGAGTAAGAATTAATTGTTTTTATTTCTTTGGGGCATGTTGTTCTATATAAAGGAAAAATATAAATTTTAAAAATTTATGAACAAGAGATATCACTTAAATATTCAGAATTGTGTAAGCTATTTGGTTAAGATATTGGAAAATGTGGATTTTTAAAATTATAAACTGTAGAGTAGCATTACAGACATTTGACATTGTTTAAAATATTGATCAAGTCAGCTGACATATTTCTTCATTTGCACTTTCTGCATATTTGGTTGTACTTCCATGATAAAACTGACAAAATAGGTAAGAAAAATAATTGTCAAAGGTCCACCTGTCCTTTTATTTTATGGACCACACTGTTTCATTGGCACACAGCCCTCAGTGTTATTTTGTGATGTCCATGTGCATAGATATAAATGACATATGGCAATTTTAGTGAATTTAGTTCAGGTAACTTAAAATGTATAATGATACATTTTTTTTAAAAAAACCACCTGAAATCGATACATTTTGTCATCTAATCCAAACAGTGAATGAGAGTGCTAAATATTCTATAAAATACTTCTTTTCTTTTATTTCAGGTTAATTCGATTCAATCACTTGAGCTTTCCACACACAGAATGAAAGCAACTCAAAGTGCCACGTTTAAATCATCTGACTCAGGGTGTTGGAGTATATTATTTTCAGCATTCTTCAGAATACTTTGGTCATTGTGGTATTCCTTATTTCCATCAATCACTCTGGTTCTTCCACTTTTTGCCATGTTATTCTTTTCCACCACCTCTCACTTGAGTCATGCTTGAATGTGGAGTGAATCTCTTCCCATTATTATAGTCAGAAGCACTGTTGGAACCTGAATGGAACACACCAGAACTTGGAGATAATTTCCCAGGAGGTGTAGATTCTGCCTTAGGCACAAGCAGATGGTGTGAGAACTTGGGATGTCTTTCAGTCAGGACTTTCTCCTTCCCACCTTAGTGACAGCAGAAGAGAATGTCTTTCCTGTTAACTTTGGCTTGCCAAATATCTTCTACTTCTGTGACTGAGAATTCTGTTTCACAATAACATGAACCACACTTTATTTGTCCTATTATGTGCACCACATAGCACATGAATTGTTTTGCTGAAATTCTAGTCATGCTTTGCTAAGTAGAGTATGCATATTTAATAGACAACTTGTGGGAAGTGAGGTGGGCTATTGAAAAACCAATCTCCAATAATTTTCTCCTCAAGCATGAGTGAAGAAAAATTCCATTGTAGAAACTTTTCTTACTATCCAAGGAATCCTAGTTATGGAACAGAGAGATGAAAAGATGCTGTAGTGGATGGGTGGGTGTGAGTTTCCTGAGGTCTTATGTCCTGCCTTTCCTCTCTTTACTCACTCTTCCCCATGAAGGGAGTAAAAAATTTAAGAATGGATTTGGTAGACCTACTGAGACAAAATGACCACCAAAATCTCAAAGGGAAATATATTAAAGAAAAGACAGGGTGGTTGTGGTTCATTAACTGTCAGTACACTATTATTGTTTTCAGTGGGTGAGGCCTGTTCATTCCTTAGGGTAAGCCTGAGGCTACCACTAGACCCCATGTCTCCTGTTATTCAAAACCTGAATCACTGTTGTGCATTTTTAAAAAGTTCCTAAACTCATGCAATATTTCCAGTGTTGATACAGCATTGTAAACTAGATGTACAGCTTCATCAGGATTGAGAAAACCAGTATTGAATATCCAACATTATGGTATATTACAAAATAGTCTCAGCAACTCAAAAATCCCCATTCTGTATCTCTTCATTCTCTTCTATTCCCATGAACACCCAGAAACCATTAATTTTTGTTGTTTATTTTTTTTTCAAATGATCCAGAAGTTCATCCAGCTTGAATCACAAACGTATGCCTTTTTGGACCAACTGTTTTCCTTAGCAACAGTCATTTTTTTCTTATTTGTTAGCCCATTTCTTTTTTATAGTCAAATGACACCTAATTGTATAGGTGGGTTAGTCACATATGTGACTACTTACCAAAGTGTATCTTGATTCCTTCCTATTCATGGCAATTATGAATGAAGAAACTGTGAACTTTTATATGCCAGTTATTTTGTGGACATAAGTTTTCACTGGATTGGATAAGCAGCCATGAATGTGATTGCAGGATCATATGGCCAACATGTTTGGCTATGCAAGGAAGTAGTAAATTGTCTTCTGTAGTATCCCTCTGGGAATATATGAGAGTCCCTGTACTTCTTTTGCTCAGCACTTGACATTGTCAGATTTCAGATTTTGCCCTCTCTTGTAGGAGTATTTCAAATGCAATACTCTAATGATGTATGAGTTTTAGGATGTTTCCTTAGGCTTGTTTTCCATCTGAATGTTTTCTATGTTGCAGACTGGCCCATATCAGCTCTGTTTTTGGACATTTCACCGTGAAGGCTCCAAGCAGCTGCATGTACCTGTTTGAGGTAATCATAGTAGATGAAGTAGGATACTCTCACTGTAACCTTTGATAATTTCATCACTGTATTCCCTGTGTTGAAAATAAATAGACTAATTGTAGCTTCAGATACTCACATACACCCTCACTGTGGACTTTGACATAGAATACCCTCATGGGGCCTCCTACAGTCACATAATATCCTCAATGTGTCCTCTGACATTCACATAATATCCTCTCCTAACATCTGACTCTTACCTAATATTCTTACTGTAGCCTCTGACACTCACATAATACCCTCACTGTGATGTCTGAAACTCACATAATATCCTCAATGTTTCCTCTGACAACATAAAATATCTTCACTGCATCTACAGAAACTTATATAATGGCCTCATTTGACCTTTAAATTTCACATAATCCTCAGTGTGGCCTCCAATATTCCCATAATACCCACATTATAACCTCTGACACTAACATCATACCTTCACAGTCATCTCTGACACACATACCCTCTCTATTACCTTTGACACACAATTTCATCACTTGGTCTCTGACAATGAGATGATATCTACACTGTGACTTCTGAAAACAACATTATATCTTCATTTTTACCTTTGATACTCATATAATGCTCTCAAAATAGCTTCAGACATTTACATATTACACTCAATAGGACATCTGTCACCTACATATATTCCTAATCAGGAACTGAGCCTTTCACATAAAATCCACAATGTGTCCTCTGATCTTCAAATAATGCCATCACCCTGACTTCTGCAACACACAATACCTTCACTTGACCTCTGCCTCTAACAAAATACCCTCACTGCATCCTCCACCACTCACATGATACCCTCACTGTGGTCTCTGACACTCATGCCTTATGCTTATTGTGACCACTGACACTCATGCAATACCCTCACTCTAACCTCTTATACTCAAACAATATCCTAACTACAGCCTCTGACACTCACATAATATTTTCAATGCGTCTTCTGACAGTCACATAATATCCTCATCTGACATTGCACACTCACATTATTCCTTCACTGTGGCCTTTGTCACTGACAGAATACCCTCACTCTGGTCACTGACATTCACATAATATCTTTAAGTCCTCTGACACTCACATTATATTCTCACGGGGCCTCTGACACTCACATAATACCCTCACTGTGGCCTCTTTTACTCAAAATACTCTCACTCTGACTTCTCATTCTCATATAATGCCCTCATTGTGATGTCTGAAACTAAAATAATATCCTCACTGTTCTCTCTAACAACATAAAATATCTTCACTCTGTCTTCAGAAACTTACATAGTAGCCTCACTTTGACCAATGAAATTTACATTATATCCTCACTGTGACCTCTGAAAGTCCCATAATACACTCACTATGATGTCTGACCCTGACATCATAACCTTATAGTCATCTCTGGCTCATACACACTCTATTATCTCTGACACTAACATAATACCCTCTCTTGGCCTCTGAAACTGAGATGACATGTGTACTTTGCCCTCTGACTGTAACATAATATCCTCATTCTGAACTTCTAAACTCATATAATATCCTCAAAGTAGCCTCTAACATTCACATATTACACTCACTTTGACCTTTGTCTTCTGTCACCTACATATATCCCTCAGCATGACCTGAGACACTCACATAATACCCACAACATGTCCTCTGACATGTCTTCTGGAATTCAAACAATATTCTCACTTCTCTGACTCACAAAATACCCTCCCTCTGATATCTGACAATCACATAATGCCCTAGTTGGGGCCTCTGATTTTCATTACATTCTCACTTGGCCAGCATCACTCAATAATATGCTCAGCATGACCTATGACATTCCATAATCCTTCCACTTTGGCCTCTGACAGTCATATATTAACCCAACTCTGACCATTTGAAATATCAAAAAATATGGAGTATAAATACCCAGTTTTGTGGTTGTAACTGATGTGAAGTTGTACTAGTCATATGTTCATATATGAACATAGGAAATTTATATTCAATTATTCTGTTTTTCCTGTTCCCATCCCTTCTGTTTTCTACCAACTCATTCCTGTGCAATCTGGCAAACCTCCTGATCTCGTCACCTACAATGTTAATCTGCACCCACATATTTGACAGACAATTTGTCCTTTCCTTTTTGGGGATTGGCTTGTTTCACTGAGCATGATAGCCTCCAGATCCATCAATTAACTGGTAAATGCCATAATTTTATTCTTTATGTTTGAGTAATATTCCATTGTGTAACTGTACCACATTTTCTTTATCCATTTGCTTTTGGTGAACGGCACCTAAGTTGGTTCTATAGGCTAGATATCGTGAACTGAGCTGCTATAAACTTTGATGTGACTGTTTCACTATAGTATGCTGATTTTAAGATTTCTGTGTATTTTCCAAGGAGAGGGTTAACTGGGTCAATGGTGGTTCCATTCCAAGTTTTTGTGGAATCTTCATACTGCTCTCCAGACAGGCTGAACAATAAAATACCCTTGGACACTCACATAATTATCCCATGTGCCCTTTGACACTGACATAATATCCTAACTTGTTTTCTGACACATGATATTGTTGCTATGATATCTAACACTCACATAATACCCTCACTTATATTGCTGAAACTTACATAAAACCCTTATTTTGAGCTCTGATTCTAATGGCCTCACTTTGGCTTCTTACACTCACAGCATACCCTCACTGTAACCTCTGACTGACACTCAGTAACACCCTCACTGTGTACTGAAACTCCCATAATACTCTCACACTGGTGTCTGACATTCACATAATATTCTCACCATGGTATCTGACAATAATATAATACCCTCACTCTGGCCACTGAAACTCACATAATTCCCTCACTGTAACCTCTGACAATCAAGTAATATCATCGCTCTTACCAATGACACTCTCCTAATATCCTGTGACAATTGTCATTCTCTGAGTATATGAATACCCATTTTTAAGAAAACGCAGAGTTACTACAAGTATGTTTTCTTGACAGAATCTCACAAAAACGGGTAAAAGTCTTTTGAAAGATATACAGAGAAACACAGTGGTCTCACCCAAGGGCAGCCCCAGAGTTTCTTTGTGAAATGAAGGTTCAAATACCACATGAGCAGGATAAAGAGATGAAGACCCTGATCTTTAAGTGTTAGTTCAGTGTTTTAATACAACAGATCAGTGTTGGATTAGAAGCTGAAACCTATGAGACGTGAACTACCATTCTTTTCTTGGTGTTGAATTAGTACCTCAGAGTGTTTGTGTGTTTTGTAAAGCAGAAGAACAGCAGACAATACTACAGGTTAGGAGTTGGGAAATCAGAAGAATTTCTGTCATAAATATCAGGTTAAAATGAGCTCGAAACCCGTATGTGGAACCTTGGCATGTTTTTTAGAAAGCAACAAAGTGGGACTTTTACCAAGCAGTTCACCAGTTTGCCTGCTTCTGACTAGATATCAGAAGTAAATAAGTTCCTCACATGTTCTTAATTAATGCATTGAAACTTTTGATTTCAAAGGAAATCTATAATACAGCCTTTGGTAGAAGGACCCGTCAGGTTCAACCCTGTGGTTGGAACATTCATGACTAAGGAGGAAAAAAGACTTTCACCATAAGTAAGGTTTAAAAAAATAGGAAGTTTTCTCAGAAACTTGACTGTGCATTTGATGGTGCTATAATATTGCTACCTCTGACACCTCTTAAAACATATTCACTCAGGTGCTGAAAGATTCCTGAGTGCTCAGAAATAATCACCCGGCCTTTGAGTTTCCTTCAGGCAAACTGTCCTTTTTTCCCAAACTGAAGTAATCCTGCCACCAATAACTGGATTCAGATATTTGGGATCCAGACTAAGAAACATCTCTGGCTAAGTTTATCCAATTGCCGTATTCTTTTCATTCGTATGCTACACAAATTTCTGGACATGATACTTGAATTTCATTCCAACAACACCCAAATGTGAAGCCTGTGATCATTCCATGATTGACTTGAAACTGTACATGGAAAATAATTTTCTGAAGAAAGCTTTTTTTGAGAACATCATCATTAGACATTTGATAGGAAGGATCTGTGAAAAATCCTTTACAAGATAAATACTGCTCATAAAAAATACTATTTTGTATATTATGTATTACTTATATTTGTTAAAGAAAAGTCACTGATAGTATAGGAAAGGCATTTTGCTTTTATTTCTAAATGTTTTAGAATATTTATATGACCCACTTACCATTTACCATTTAAAGAAATACTACATATACAAAATTTCGTAGTTAAATTTTATATCTTTTTCAGTGTTTGTGCATTAGTAAAAAAAATCTAAAACTGAAAGACCAGTTGAGAGAAGATGGAAATTCCAGATGCTTATCAAATATGAAGGAAAAAAATTTTCTCATAGAAGAAGGTGTGAACTCTTACCAGATAGAAAGGGCTGTGTTTGGCTATACTAATGTCATTCTGACAAGCTATAAGATAATTGTATGGGGCTAGGGTTTTGGTTCAGTGGTGGCTTGATCACTTACCACTCAGCACCACTTTAAAAACAATAAATATATTGGGTCCACTTGCAAAAAAATCAATATATTATTTAAAAGAATTTAAAAATAAATGTATTTTTTATTTGTTTACAAATTTAATTTATTCTAATATTTTATTTTCTTCTTCTACATCCTTGGTTTTTCTTTTATGTTTTTTGGTATCAGGATTTAACCCAGAGGTGCTGTGCCCCTGAATTCCATCTGCAGTTCCTTTTTGTTTCCAATGTTGATGCAAAGTGTCACTAAATTGCTTAGAGCATAACTTAGTGCTGAAACTGCCTCAAACTTGCAGTCCTCCTGCCTTATTTTCAAAAGTGTTTGGACGATATGCCTCTATCATACTTCCTGGCCTTGGAGTATCTTTGAAAATGCCTAAAGTACCTAAATCTAAAATTTAAAAAACTATATTATACTAATGAAGATAAAGTAATTCTGATAGAGTCTACATAGGGAGGTTATTTAAAACAGTGAAATATAATCAGTTTCATAAAATACATTATATATTTTATTTAAAGTTATTAGTAAAAACAAGATTATATTACATAGAAGTTCAGGTGTATCTTTGAGATAAAGAATTGACAAATTAGGAGTCGAAACATATTGAATTCTAGAAATTAAAGAGAGAAATTGCTGACCTTTGAATTCTTGTTTATGAGGATTCCTTATACTTCAAAATCACTCATGTAATATCATACTTATATATTATAAATATTCATAATATAAGAAAATCCTACATAATACATGCATATAACTACTCTAAAGTAGTCCTGTTAGAATAAATATCTGTGTCTGCATTATGATGTAATAAACATCAGAATTCAGAATGCCATCCTCCAGCACCTACCTAGAAGAATCCACTGCCTTCTCTTCCACTCATATTTTGAGCTGAGCCATCCAAGACGAGGTTATATGGGATGACAGCTTCAGCTCATCTCACAGATGCCTGGTAATTTTTGTGCTGTATCTGAACTCTAACAATACTTTCCTTGCAGTAGGCAGGGAGGGTGTTCTTAAAGGAAAATAAAACTACTTCTTCCATTCTCAGACAATGGGACACAAGCAGCATCTGGATGAAAATGTTTGTGGGTAGCTTACATTTTCTACAGCATGCGATTTTGTACTTTGGGGGTCCCAAACATATGAAGCAAATCTTAGCTCAGTAACATTGATTCAAAATGAATAGTGCCTGGCATAAAAGAAAAAAGTATAAAAGTAGTGTTTTCTATGAATAAAATAAATTGAACAGATCTAATACTCAGGTGTGTCTGCTTAACACATCTCATATTAATCACATTCATACATCAGTAAATTTGCATCTCAGTGAAATTTGACTTTGAATTATCTCAGTTGAGTCCATAATCCCAGTGACTTGTGAGGTTGAATTAGGAGAATCCCAAGTTCAAAGTCAGTCTCAGCAATGTAGAGGGACCTAAGCAACTCAGGGAGACCCTGTCTCCAAATAAAATACAAAGAAGGGTTAGGAACACAGCTTAGTGATTAAGCACCCCTGGGTTTATTACCTGGTAGAAAAATATATAAATTCCTTGGTTGAGAGGATAAAATATAGAGTGACCTGGGACATCTTGTGCTGCAAAGGAAAGAAGGAAGAGAAGGAGGGCATATGTGATGTGGCAGGAAGAGAGCAGAGAGAAAAGGAATGAAAAATGAAGGAATTCACAGAATAATGGAATCATTTCCCATGGACTTGCAGGCAGGCTCAATGGGACTTTTTCCTGGTCCGGCCATTCTTCACTTTATCAAGGGATTTATTTCTTCCCTTAGAAATTCTTATTCTCCAGCTGGTCCTCCATGTTATTGGACTCCACATCTCCCTCTTGTTGCTGAAAACTCAATCCTTGTCCCTGATGCCAATCCAATAATAAAGGCATGGTTTTGAGAAAAAGAGAAAAGAAGGTTTACTGCTTTGCTAGAAAAGGAGATGCACAGGGTACTTGTGTCCCAAAGCCTGTGGTTCTACCAATTGACAGAAACAGAGGACTTTTAAAAGATGACTAAGAGTCTACATTCCATGTGTTCTCTGTCTGCAGTTGTAATTCACTTATTAATTTGTGAGATAGTAATGTCTGAGATCTTCTGGTACCATTCCCACAGTCTGGATTACTTTGTTACTATGGTGGATGTGTGCTCAAGGACAGAGAGCTTTTCCTAGGATGGAGAAGAAAAGTATTCCTGTTTTCCCTGAGGTTAGGAAGGAGGAGAGATTAAGGAGGAGCAGGGAGAAAAAAAGGGACAGAAATATGTCCATTTAAAATATAAGTTGTAATGACAGAATAGCAAGGGTTATATTCAAAGCATAAAATATTAAACACTTTTGATTAATTCTTGAATTTTGAGTAGATCTGTTCTTGTTATTCAAGACAGCACTGCATGGAATCTACATGTACCATGCCAGAGCTGGGTGATAATTTCTCCATTTTGTGTCCATTACATCTCATCCAGGAGATGTGGTGGGTAAACTTGAGGTATTTGAACCAGGCATCCCTCCTTCCCTCCTTACTTAAAACTACAATGAAAGTCTTTCCTGCCAACCATGGCTTGCCAAATACTTCTCAGATCACAAACTCTGTGTCTCATCATAATATCAGCCCCACTTTATTTTTCCTGAGTGTGTACCACTATATCTCTGTACATCAATGTTCATGCTGAATTCTCACTCAAGCTTTGTCAGGTAAACAAGAATTCAATATTCCCACCTTTTATACTATGCTCTAAGTGAAGTGGAATATTTAAGAAAACATCTGAGAACATTTTCTCTTCAAGTATGGGTAGAGTAAATTCCCATTTGATCAGGTTTTTCTTATGAGATAAGGAATCACTTTTTTTGGAACAGAGAGAGAAGTGGTCACTCTTGTTTGATGAAAGTGTCTCTCAGGTTCCTTGGGGATTTAAAATATTGGCTTCCTTCATAAGTTGTTTTGTTGCTGTTACATATAGAGTATATATATATATATATATATACCATATATAGAACTATAGAACTCAGGGGTGCTTAACCACTGAGCAACATCCCTAGCCCTTTTTACTTTTAATTTAGAGACCAGGTTTTGTTAAGTTGTTTAGGATCTTGCTAAGTAGATGAGGCTGGCCTCATAATTGTGATTCTTTTCCCTCAGCCTCTTGAGCCCCTGGGATTACAGACATGTGTCACCATGGCAAGAAGTAAAAACCTTTAAAATAAATTTGGATTAAGCATTGTTAGACGAGGACCACTAAAATCTGAAAAGGAAATACATTAAAGACAAGAGAGTTGTTGTGAATCTTTCCATCTCACCACAGTAATCTCTAAGTGGATGAGACTTGGTTATGGCTTAATGTGGTTTTTTTTTAGTTCAGTTTTCATTTTACAGAAAAATATAGCATATACTACCGAGTTCCCATAGGCCTTCCTGCATATGGTTTCCCCTGTTATTTACATCTTGCATATCTCTGATAAATTTGTTACAATTGCCATACTGATATAAGGTTAACAATATGATACAATTCTAAACTAGTTGTGTCATTGTGTTATGATGAAAACATAGTTCTCAATATTCACCATTATAGAATCTTACAGAATTATTTACATTTGATGTAATTTCAAAAGTCCTGAGACACAAAAACATTTGTACAGGTGTACCACAAAGTTATCCACATCCCTAGGTGGATTAGGGCCAAGATATCAATAGTCAGTTTGGTGGTTTTGAACCTGTGATGGAAACAGAAGGATGGTGTTGGCTGAGATACAAAGGCTGACATAAAAGAAAAATGCATTTCTCATGTCAGTAAAATCATATAGTTTTTCATTTTCATGTTTTAGGAAAGGAATCTCATATATTTTAGGAGAAAATGAAGACAAATTCTTTATTTCAAAAGGTATCAACTTCATAAATCATAGAATAGACTTCTACCATCAAAACATATGGATTCACCCCAACACACCCTGTTCCCACTTCAGTGCTCAACTCTCTCTGACATTCTTTAGATGTCCTTTCCTATTATCACCTAATCATGTCTGAATTATGTAATTATTGTTGTACTCCCACTCTACATCAAATTCCCTATCCATTCAGAATTACCATATATTATTGAGAAGAGTCCTTGATTATAATCTCATCTTGAAGTTTTGTGGGGTAGTATCTTATTTTTTTTTCATCTTTCTTCACTCTATTTTATTTTTTTGATATTTTTTTATTTGTAAATGGACATACTACCTTTAATTTATTCATTAATGTGGTGCTGAGGATGGAATCCAGTGCCTCATGCATATGAGGCAAGTGCTCTACCACTTGATGAAACCCGAGGTACATATTAGATTCTTTACAAGTTGATGAATTCAGTTGGGGGGATTCCATAATCATGGAGAATTCTACCTCTCAATAAATCATTATCAATGGAGTAATTGTATACATGAATATATTATTTTTGTGCTGTTTTTATTCTGGTATATTTTCAGAGATAATGCCTTTATTCATCAACTGAACCAACATTAAAGGGGTTCACACTCTAAGATACATTGCTTTAATTTACATCTGTGGTCTTCCATTGGGTTCAAGTGTGACCTTGAGCAGTCTATGATGCTAAATTCTGATCATCTATAAAATACAGGCAGTCTCATTACCTGTATTTGAGAGGTATTATATATGAAAGAAAATGATGTACCAATATAAGTGTTTATTACATATAATGACCTTTAGAAATATTGGCCATTATGTTTTACTTATGTATTTGACCATACATGTACCTTCTGCAAATTTCCCATATTATTAGAACATTTCAGCAATACCTGTAGTGAGATCTTTAGTGGTTTTTATATTTTTTTTCAAATCCACACACTATCCATCTTATATTCCTGCTATTATATCACTACAATAACTGTCCTAAGTGAGCCAAATGCAGTTATCAAATATTAGTAAGAAATATTCTAATGATTTTTACTAAGTTATCTTGGATTGGGGTTGTAATTAAGGTCACAGTTAAACTACATTCAGAGTCATTGCATTGTAAGGTTTTCACTAAATAAAAATCACTTTACCCAAGCCTGAAAAATGGACCTTCAAAAAATCCTTATTTTCATCACATGTAATAAACAATTCTCTGGTTCAGAGTCCCAAGGTTAAAACTGCTACAGAAAATTTAATATTGATCTGCCGATGGAACATTGCCTATTGCCTATACAAGACATGTTTGTGCATTAATTCAAATATCTAAAATCATGGGTATGCATTTTAAAAATATTTACAGACACATTAAAAATAACAGTCAACAGAAAATTATGTTTGAGACCAAATCATTTCCAAATGTTTCGAATATACATATATATATATGGAATGATGTGAAGAGGAATGAGAAACTACATGTCTGTGAATATGGAATACACTTGTAACATCCACAGTGATGTAAGTACTTGGTTAAAACATTGAACTGTTGATTTTTGTTTAATTTTTAAATGTAAGCTACTATTTGTATTTGGATATGAAACACAGCAAATTTCAACAAATTGTATTCAGTGTGAAGTGATCAAATTAGGATAATTTTCAACTTCTCAAATATTAATATTTGCATGTTGACACCTGCAATGTCAACTCTGATTATTTTGAATTTTATAAGAATCATTATAGACTGAAGTCACCCTATTGAGCAATGAAACAACAGGGTTTTATAGGGTTGCTTTTCCCTCTTAACTGTTTTTGGCACTTGTTATTCACTGTATATCTCATTCCCTTTTTTATAGATCTCAGAAGATTTTCTGTTTTTGCATTCTCTGTGATCAACATTTTCAGCTTCAACACATGAATGCCAACATCCAGTATTTGTGGATAGTGAAAACTCTCTACCACCACTAGAATAAGACAATCATTTCCACAAGTAATGATCAGGTAAAGTAGCACAATTGTCTTCATTCACTAATTCAGTGTTTTCGTGTCATCTCCCATGATGATCCAGAAAGATTAATAGAAGAAAATGAATCAAATTTCCATATGTGTCCAAGCTTTTATGAGTCACATTTGATCACTAGGATAGAGTTGTCTTACTTCATGATATCCAAAAACAAATAAATGGCATATGCCCATTCTTTTCTTTTTAATTTATTTTTATTGTAAACAAATGGGATACAAGTTGTTTCTGTTTGAACATGGAGTAACAGCATACCATTTGCATAATCATACATTTACATAGGGTAATGATGTTTGATTCATTCTGTTATTTTTCTTTCCCCCCACCCCACCCAACCCTCTTTTCCCTCCATACAGTCCCTTCATCCTCCATTCTTGCACCCCTCCCACATCCCATGAGGTGTCATCATCCACTTATCAGTGAGATCATTCTCCCTTTGGATTTTTTAGATTGGCTTAACTCACTTAACATGATATTCTCCAATTTCATCCATTTGCCTGCAAATGCCATAATTTTATTATTCTTTATAGCTGAGTAATACTCCATTGTATATACTTACCACAGTTTCTTTATCCATTCATCAATTGAAGGACATCTAGGTTGATTTCACAGAATGGCTATTGAGAATTGAGCAGCTATGAACATTGTTGTGGCTGTATGTCTGTAGTATGCTGATTTTAAGTCCTTTGGGTATAAGTCGAGGAGTGGGATAGCCGGGTCAAATGGTGGTTCCATTCCAAGTTTTCTAAGGAATCTTCACACTGCTTTCCAGAGTGGCTGCACTAATTTGCAGCCCCACCAGCAATGTATGACTGTACCTTTTTCCCCACATCCTCACCAACACCTATTGGTGCTTGTATTCTTGATAATCGCCATTCTAATTGGGATGAGATGGAATCTTAGGGTAGTTTTGATTTGCATTTCTCTTAATAGTAAAGATGGAGAACATTTTTTCATATGTTTGTTGATTGCTTGTAGATCTTCTTCCATGAAGTGTCTGTTTATGTCCTAAGCCCAATTGTTGATTGGGTTATTTGTATTCTTCATGTAGAGTTTTTTGAGTTCTTTATATATTCTGGAAATTAGTGAATTCTCTGAAGTATGAGTGGCAAAGATATTCTCCTACTCTGTAGGCTCTCTCCTCACATTGCTGATAGATTCCTTTGCTGAGCGAAAGCTATTTCTTTTTAATCTATACCAGTTATTGATTCTTGCTTTTATTTCTTCTGCTATGGGAGTCCTGTTAAGGAAATTTGGTCCTAAGCCAACATGTTGAAGATTTGGACCTAATTTTTCTTCTATAATATGCAAGGATTCTGGTCTGATTTCAAGGTCCTTGATTCATTTTGAGTTGATTTTTGTGCAGGGTGAGTGATAGGCATATGGTTTCATTCTGTTGCATATGGATTTCCAGTTTTCCCAGCACCATTTGTTGAAGAGGCTATCTTTTCTCCACTGCATATTTTTGGCACCTTTTTCTAGTATGAGAAAAATGTATTTATTTGGATTTGTTTACATGTCCTCTATTTTGTACCATTGATCTACACCATGCCATTTTTGTTACCATTGCTTTGTAGCATAGTTGAAGTTCTGGTATTGTGATATCCCGTGTTTCATTCTTCCTGCTAAAGACTGCTTTAGCTATTCTGGGTTTCTTATTCTTCCGGATGAATTTCAGGATTGCTTGCTCTATTTCTCTAAGGTATGTCATTTGGATTTTAATTGGAATTGCATTGAATGTGTATAGCACTTTTGGTAGTATGGCCATTTTGACAATATTAATTCTGCCTATCCAAGAACATGGGAGATCTTTCCATCTTCCAAGGTCTTCCTCAATTTCTTTCTTCAATGTTTTGTAGTTTTCATTGTAGAGATCTTTTAACTCTTTGGTTAGATTGAATCCCAAGTATTTAATTTTTTTTTTTGAGGCTATTCCAAATGGAGTTGTTTTCCTCATTTCCCTTTCAGCTGTTTTGTCACTTGCGTATAAAAATTCTTTAGATTTTTGCATGTTGATTTTATAGCCTGCTATTTTGCTGAATTCATTGATGAGGTCTAGAAGTTTTCTGGAGGAGGTTTTTGGATCCTCTAAATATAGAATCATGTCATCAGCAAATAGTGACAGCTTAAGTTCTTCTTTTCCTCTTCGTACCTCTTTAATTTCTTTGGTCTAGCTAATTGCTCTGGCAGTAGTTTCAAGGACAATGTTGAATAGAAGTGGTGAAAGAGGACATCCCTGTCTTGTACCCATTTTTGAAGGGAATGATTTCAGTTTTTCTACATTACGAATTATATTGGCCATGGACTTAGCATAAATAACCTTTACAATGTTCAGGTGTGTTCCTACTATCCCTATTTTTTCTAGTGTTTTGAGCATGAAGGGGTGTTGTATTTTGTCGAATGCTTTTTCTGCGTCAATTGAAAGAACCATGTGATTTATATCCTTAAGTCTATTGACGTGATGGATTACATTTATTGATTTACGAATGTTGAACCATCCTTGCATTCCAGGGATGAATCCCACTTGATAGTGGTGCACAATTTTCTTAATATGTGTTTGTATACGGTTTGCCAATATTTTGTTAAGGATCTTTGCATCTATATTCATCAAGGATATTGGTCTAAAATTTTTTTTCCTTGATGTGTCTCTGCCTGGTTTGGTTATGGGGGTGATATTACCTTCATAGAATGAGTTTGGCAGGGTACTCTCCTTTTCTATTTCCTGGAATACTTTGAGAAGTGGTGGAATGCATTCTTCTTGAAGGTCTTGTAGAACTCGGCTGAGAAACCATCTGGTCCTGGGCTTTTCTTGGATGGTAGGTTTTTAATGGCTTCTTGTATTTCATTGCTTGATTTTGAACTGTTTAAATTGTTTATGTCCTCCTGGTTTAGTTTGGGAGGAGCACATGTCTCTAGAAATTTGTCAATGTCTTGGGAATTTCTATTTTGTTGGAATACATATTTTGAAAGTAGTTTCTCATTATGTTCTGTATCTCAGTGGTGTCTGTCGTGATATTTCCTTTTTCATCACGAATTTTAGTAATTTGAGTTTTCTTCCTTCTTCTCTTTGTTCGTGTGGCTAAGTGTTTGTCTATTTTGTTTACTTTCTCAAAGAACCAACTTTTTGTTTTGTCAATATTTTGAATTGTTTCTTTTATTTCAATTTCATTGATTTCAGCTCTGATTTTAATTATTTCATATCTTCTACTACTTTTGCTGTTATTCTGTTCTTCTTTTTTCTAGGGTTTTGAGCTGTAATGTTAGGTCATTTAGTTGTTGACTTTTCATTCTTGTCTGGAATACCCTCCATGCAATGAATTTTCCTCTTAGTACTGCTTTCATAGTGTCCCAGAGATTTTGATATGTTGTATCATCATTCTCATTGACCTTTAAGAATTTTTTTTTATCTCCTCCCTGATGTTTTGTGTTATCCATGTTTCATTCAATAGCATATTATTTAGTCTCCAGGTGTTGGAGTAATTTCTGTGTTTTATTTTGTCATTTATTTCTACTCTCAATCCATTATGATCTGATAGAACACAAGGCAGTATCTCTATTTTTTTGCATTTCCTAAGGGCTGCTTTTTGGCATAACATATGGTCTATTTTCGAGAAGGTTCCATATGCTGCTGTGAAGAAAGTGAATTTGCTCATTGATGGATGGAATATTCTATATATGTCTATTAAGTCTAGGTTATTGATTGTGTTATTGATTTCTATGTTTTCTTTGGTTGTTTTTAGTTTGGAAGATCTATCTAGTGGTGACAGTGGTGCATTAAAGTCACCCAGAATTATTGTGTTGTGGTCTATGTGATTCCTGAAATTGCAAAGGATTTGTTTGATGTAAGGGGATGCACCTGTGTTTGGGGCATAAATATTTACTATCGCTATTTCTTCCTGATTTATGGTTCCCTTAAGCAGTATGAAATGTTCTTCTTTATTCCTTCTGACTAGCTTTGACTTGAAGTCCACTTTATCTGATATAAGGATGGAAACTTCCACTTTTTTACTGAGTTCATTTGCTTGGTAGATTTTTTCCCATCCTTTCACCTTTAGTCTGTGGATGTCTTTTTCTATGAGGTGAGTCTCTTGCAGCAGCATAATGTTGGGTCTTTCTTTTTAATTCATTCTGCCAGTCTATGTCTTTTGATTGATGAGTTTAGGCCATTAATGTTCAGGGTTATTATTGGGGTATGATTTGTATCCCCAATCATTTGGCTTATTTTTGGTTTGTAATTTGGCTTGTTTTCTCCTTTGGGTGGTTTTTCTCTAAGGTAGTTCCTCCCTTTGCTGAGCTCCATTGCTGTTTTTCATTTGATCCTCATGGAATATTTTGTTGAGAACATTCTGTAGTGCAGGCTTTCTATTTGTAAATTCTTTTAACTTTTGTTTATCATGGAAGGAATTTATTTCATCTTTAAATCTGAAGGTTAGTTTTGCTGGGTATAGGATTCTTGGTTGGCAATCATGCTCTTTCAGAGCTTGAAATATGTTGTTCCAGACCCTTCTAGCTTTTAGAGTCTGGGTTGAGAATCAGCTGCTATTCGTATTGGTCTCCCCCTATATGTAATCTGATGCTTTTCTCTCATGGCCTTCATAATCCTATCTTTATTTTGTATATTAGGCATTTTCATTGTAATGTGCCTTGGTGTGGATCTGTTGTCATTTGTGCATTTGGTGTTCTGTAAGCCTCTTGTATTTATTTTCCATCTCATTCTTCAGGTTTGGGAAATTTTCTGATATTATTTCCTTGAATAGGTTGTTCATTCCTTTGGTTTGTATCTCTGTGCCTTCCTCAAACCCAATAATTCTTAAAGTTAGTCTTTTCATGATGTCCCATAATTCTTGCAGATTCTGTTCATGATTTCTTACCATCTTCTGTGTTTGGGCAACTTTATTTTCAAGATTAAATATTTTCTCTTCATTGTCTAAGGTTCTGTCTTCCAAGTGGTCTTTTATTTTGGTGATGCTTTCCATTGAGTTTTTTATTTGGTTTATTGTTTCCTTCATTTCAAGGATTTCCATTTTTTTTTATTGAGAATCTCTATCTCTGTTGAAATGATCTTTTGCTTCCTGTACTTGCTCTTTCAGCTTATTGATATTATCATTCATTGCCTGCATTTGCTCTCCTATCTCATTCTTTGCTTCACAAATCATCTTAATCATGTATAGTCTGAAATCCTTTTCTGACATTTCTTCTAACATACTGTCATTGGATTCTATTAATATAGAATCTAGATTTGTTTGGATCATTTTATTCCCTTGTTTTCATGTTGTTCATTTATCTTCCCCTTTAGCAGTGCAGATCTGGGATATTGCGGATTTCCCCCTATAGGCTTATAGTGGCCCTATAGGTTTCCAAAACCCTTTCTTTAAGGGTAGATCAATATTAGCAGTGCCCAATTCAGACACTATGCAATCCTTGACCACGTAGCCCCTATGAGGACAGTAACAGTATTGTCATAATAAACAGAATGAGTTCAAATATTATCTTCTGTAAAACAAACAGATTTGCAATAAGGTCTACAGTTTCTAATGGAGCACAAAGAGGATGCAGAGGGACTTAGAATGTGGCTGTTAATGGGATAAGAAAAGAATATACAGAAGTTCTAGAAAAAAGAAAGGGTGAGAGTGTAATCAAAAGATATTGGATGTTAGCATGCAAAAAAGGGAGAAAGAGACTCTGAGGGAACAGGTAAACAAAAGGAAAATAGAGCAAGAAAAGTAAAGAAACAATACCTTAATTTTTTCAATAATGAGAAAAAAGAATATCTACAGTATAACAGTCATATAGTAATGAAACCTTCCATAGTTCAGTAGGCTGATGCATGAGAAGTACCTGACAATGAGCTTCAAGCCTCCATCAGGTGTCTCAGGATGGGATTTGCCAAAACTAATGATCGGAGTTCCGGCTTCCAGGATTACCTAAGATGGCCATTCTGACTTTGAAATGTGTTGGCAAATGGGGAGCTGCAGCTCAGGGTGTGGTCGTGGTCAGCAGGATGTCCTGGAGTCGAGATTCAGATGGTCAGGCAGGAGTTCCGGATGTCAGGTGTGTTTGGTGTGGTTGTAGGATCCCGGAGGCCGGTTGCAATCAGTCCGTCTGGGTTCCCGGTGATAGAGCACAGTTATTGGTCTGTGGGTCCTGTCGGCAGGAAGCAGTCGATGTGAGGGCCCCAGAGGCAGGGAGTGATTGGTCAGGCTGAGGGATCCTGGAGAAGGTTCTCAGTCAGTTGGCCAGGGGTCCTATGGGGCCTGGCTGTTGTCTCAAAATGGCAGCAGCCACATGTAATCAAACCTGCAGGTACTGTAACAGTGAACTTTCAGGCAACAGCAGGAAACTGGTGCTCCACTGGTGATCAGCAATCAGTTTTCTGACTGTTGTAGGACAATTGGGAGGTGAACCTTGTGCATTGGGTGATGGATAAGTGTGATATGCCCATTCTTAAAAATATATTTTATGTATTTTAAAATTTTAATGCATATTTTATAGTATAAATTAAGTGGATACATATTAGCATGTAATAAATAATCTTTCACATTTTTATTAGGTCAGGTAAAGTGGCACATTAGTAATAGAACTTTCTGAGGATTCTTAGACAGCAGTATTGCTTGTTCAAAGTCAGCCTCCATAACTTAGCAAGGCCCTAAGCAACTTATAGAATCCCTTTCTTGAAATAAGTAAAATAAAATAAAAAGGGCTGTGTGTGTGGTTCAGTGGTTGAGCACCCTGGTGTCAATCCGTGGTACCAAAAAAATAAGAAAAGTTTAAAGTTGCCTTCTCTCACCAACAAGGAAAAATGTGTTTTACAAAACAAAAGAAAACAAAAAATTAATTCTATCATATTACTTTCACAATATATAGAATCTGCTTCAATTCATTTTAAAAACTTGAGTCTTACAAAAATGAAGCATTGAATGACAGCTTTTAATGACCTGTTTCTCAATGCCTTTGGATATCATTAAGTCCAGTGTGATTGAGAAATCTGCAGTCATACAAACAGGAGAAATGACAAGTTTGAGTGTGCAGATGCTAAGAATTTGCAATCATACTCAGGAATTCATGGATTTGTTTGTTCATTGCCTTAAAACCATTGGAGAATTATTTTCTGAAAGTGAATTTCTGTATGAGTAACAGGAAATGCTTAGACACTTTATTGATAAATCCATAAAAGACAGTGACACACTTTGATGTAAACCTAAGCATAACTAATCTTCCTTTATGAGGTGCCATTAGAAATCACAGAAAAATACTCTTCTATGCATACTGCTATCTCCAGTTTTAAGCCACAATCATATCACTAAATGATGCACATCAACTCTATATGATTAAAATTCTGCAAATATAGTATTTTGGTAAAGAAATTTCTATAGTTATGTCCATGCTGATCTATTATTGTTGTTAGAAAGTATACTGGGGAATGGGAACAATTCATAAAGATGAATTAAGAGAATCCTCTGGTACATACCTTCCCAGCTGTTCTCCATTGTGATCATGCTTGGCATAACACAGTTTAGGAAATGAGGAGACAGAACAGAAGTTCTCTGAAATCAGTTGGGTAATCTGAGAAACACTTCTCACTAAATGGTCTTAGGAATGATGCTGCCAGCTTGGTTCATGAATGCCCTCTTGTACCAGACTCTAATATTTTACTTAACTCACTGGAGAAATCAAGTTGTCCCAAGATTAGACATTCTGTGTGTAAGGATGTACAAATAACTATAAATCTAGCATTAATTTCTGAAATAGTTCACATTTGAAAAACCCATGTATGGCAAGAGGAATGATGAACCAAACATCATGGAAAAACAGATCACACACACACAAAAGAAACATAAAAAAATTTTTGGTTTGTTACAGGTGATAGTGAGGAATGGGGAATCCTCAGAGTTAAGACTCCCGTGATTATTTGGATCATATTAGATATTGTGCCATTCTTCCATCAACAATATCATGGACAACTGAATGGTACATGCATCATTATACATATTCCCCAAACTATTGTTGACTGCTCAGGCAGTAGACTTGAGTTGGAGGTCAGGACAGAATTAAAGAGTATTACAGAGAGAAAACACCCCTCTGCAGACACCAAGGAAGTTAGATTATTAGGATCTTCTGGATGGGCAGATTTCAGGCTGAAGGAGTAAAGGGAGCACACATCTGTTCTCTCATCTGTAGCGTGAGCATCAACCTGCCCTCTCTCATGGATGACAAGACAGGTAAAACCTATTACTTACTCACCACTGAGTATGGATGTGCATCCTCACATACTTTGGATTGTCATTATCACACAACTCAGCTTCACAACTTACGCTAATTCTCACATCCTCCCTTCTATTCATTACTGTAAAAATGCACAAAGGGGTTCTGGGAAGTAATACTGGTCCTGCATCAAACAAATATCTTTGGGACTGAGACTCATAAAAGCAGCACCCTCTACCTTGTAGCACTACTTCTGCTGAAAATCTATGAAGAATAGTGGGGAGCAATGTCTGGCACCTCAGGAAAGGCAAAACAATCACCAAGCACATGTCAGTCCCCTGGACACATCTTCAATGAAATACATGAAATCCAGGAACATGATTAGCAAAACCCTGGAAAATTCTTGTGCACATGAATGACAACTATGTGTGAGAAATAGAGGTCAGTATTATTGGTTACTTTTGTAAATTTTTATGTTTGTACAATACAGTTCAGATTTCCAATGTAGTATTATGATATTTATTTATTTATTTATTTTTAAATTAATTTTTATTGTAAACAAATGGGATATATCTTGTTTCTCTGTTTGTACATGAAGTAGAAGCATACCATTTGTGTAATCATACATTTACCTAGGGTAATAGTTTTTGATTCATTCTGTTACTTTTTCTCCACCCCCACCCCTCCACCACTCTTATTCCTCTATAAAGTCCCTCCTTTCTCCATTCCTGCCCCCTTCCCACTCCCTATGTTTCATCATCCACTTATCAGTGAGATAATTCATCCTTTGGTTTTTTGAGATTGGCTTATCTCACTTAGCATGATATTTTCCAACTGCATCCATGTGCCTGCAGATGCCATAATTTTATTATTCTTTATGGCTGAGTAATAATCCATGGTTTATATATACCATGCTTTCTTTATCCATTCATCAATTGAAGGGTATCTAGGTTGGTTCCACAATCTGGCTATTGTGAATTGAGCAGCTATAAACATTGTTGTGGCTGTATCTCTGTAGTATGCTGATTTTAAGAACTTTGGGTATAGGCCAAGGAGTGGGATAGCTGGGTCAAATGGTGATTCCATTCCAAGTTTTCTAAGGAAACTCCACACTGCTTTGCAGAATGGCTGCACTAATTTGCAGCCCCACCAGCAATGTATGAGTGTACCTTTTCCCCCACATCCTCGCCAACACCTATCGTTACTTGTATTCTTGATAATTGCCATTCTAATTGGGGTGAGATGAAATCTTAGGGTAGTTTTGATTTGCATTTCTCTTATTAGTAAAGATGGTGAACATTTTTTCATATGTTTGTTGATTGCTTGTAGATCTTCTTCCATGAAGTGTCTGTTCATATCCTTAGCCCATTTGTTGATTGGGTTATTTGTATTCTTTGTGTAGAGTTTTATGAGTTCTTTATATATTCTGGAAATTAGTGCTCTATCTGAAGTATGAGTGGCAAAGATATTCTCCCACTTTAGGTTCTCTCTTCACATTACTGATAGTTTCCTTTGCTGAGAGAAAGCTTTTTAGTTTGAATCTGTCCCAGTTATTGATTCTTCCTTTTATTTCTTGTGCTCTGGGAGTCCTGTTAAGGAAGTCTGATCCTAAGCCAACAAGTTGAATATTTGGACCTACATTTTCTTATATCAGATGCAGGTTCTCTGGTCTGATTTCAAGGTCCTTGATCCATTGTGAAGAAAAAAAGAAAAATTAAAATTAATTGACATTCCCTATAAAAATTGACTAAATTAAGGAGACTCTATATTTAAAAAGGAAACATTCTTAGAAGAAAATATCTTCATTGTGTCATAGAAGACATAGTCGTCTGGGTTGAGTGGGACTATTGGAGCTGAAGTCCCCACTACAGTTACTTGAAACCTCACTGGTAGGTTCATATTCCCTCTTTCCACAAACTTTCTTGGACCCATCTGCACCCTAATTCTTCATGTGAAGACACAAAGGTATTTACCTAGATGACTGAGCCATGGGAAGACATATGTAGCTGAGAGAGTCCAAAGATTTGCAAGTTTTAAGAGCAGGGTGTCTTTAAATCTTTTGTCTGCAGGCCTGATATTTTAATGTCTTAGAATTCTGACAAGGTCTCACTGGAAAATACAGAACTGTGTCTTCCACAGTGGAACATGTCACCATTCTCTTAACTTTACTTTATTCCCTGGTGAATAATATAAAACATGGGAGAACTAGACTCCAAATATTTTTCTAAGTACTCTGGACAATTCTGGAGAGTTACCTTGATTTTAATCATGTCCCAATTATGTTAACAACTCCAGTTACTCTAATTTTAATCCTAAGATCAAATTAGTTGAAACATTTTCCACAATATACAATTACCCTACCTTGGGGTGAGGGATTCCTGATACCTCCCATGGTTTCCCAGTGACTCTGAGGGTTCTCTCCCTGTGATGTGTGATGGGTCCCTTTTCCCTAGCTTTTTCCCTCATAAAGCAATTGATATCTGGTTACGGTGGTTTCTGTATGTCATCATTTACAAACTGTCAGTTTTTTGATTCAAGCTCTGAATAAAATATTAAAATCAATCTGAAATTAAATAAAAAATAAAAAAGTAGAAACAGAACTGAAGGTCACAGGTTAAGGAAGTAAGAGACCTATTAAACATAATGGGAAGTGAGGTGAATCCTGAATTGGGAGTCTGCTCTAAGGAACCTGCATAAGCAGTCATTATCCTCACTAATGGAGATGGGGGAGGCCTGCACTTTCTCTGAGATAAACCAGGTAAAATTAGGCTTAGTTTCCTCTGCACTATATATGAAGTTATATAAAAGCATTATAGAGTTACTTTATATCAGGTAGAGGGAAGTGAAGGTAAGGGAAGTGGTACAGAGTTAGGAAGGATAGTAGAGTGAAACAGGTGTTATTACCTCATGTACATTTATGACTGCATGATTGATATTTCCTACAATATCACAATCAAAAAATGTAAAATTACACTCCATCTATGTATAATTTGTCAAAATTTTTTGAATACATACTACTGTCAGGTACAACTAACTAGAAAAATTTAAAAAAATATTTAAAGGAAAGTTGAAATGGAGCCCTGTGACCTGGAGTCAAAAGAAAGTAAAATTAGTTCAAGTGGACCCAGTGATATTCCAGTTGTTGGAATAAGAAGATAGTTTCTTATCACAGCCATGAGCAATGTGTGAAGGGTTAATAGAGGTATGACAGCAAATGAAAAATTAGCTATTTCTAGAGAGAATCAGAAATTTGAACTAAATGGAAATATATAAAATAAAACCTTTAATATCTACAGGCTAAAAATTCTCATGGTTTGGGCTGAGGTGGTTTGAAAAGTACAGAAGAAAATTACAACAAATGCCAAAGCATGAGACTTCCAAAGCCATGTTAGAGGAATATATGAAATAGAATAAGAGCACAAGTAGTGGAACAGGAATTTCAACATATGTGCAATTAGGAAAAACTCATCTGGGGAGGAGGAAAAACAGGGTTTCATGCACTATGAAAATTTTTTTCACCACATGGAGCCCAGTCCTTGGTCAGTTAAACTTCTGCCTTTGGTGACCATGGTTTTACCCTATTCCCTTGAATGATATGACCAATTGATCACCAAGGTGCCACCTTAAAACCTGTCCCAAATGTACACTCATTCCATGGGAGGTTTCCGGACTGTGACAAAGGGGTTTGCTTGCCCCCAAACTTTGCGGAGTCTGCTTTTGTGTGGAGCAACAGAGAGTTCTTTGAAGAGGCACAGAAGTGTAGACATACGCCCTTGTTGTATTGTGGATATTCTGTGTGATTTTAGGAAAGTGAGTCCAATTTTTCTTTGTCTTACTTTCCCTGATTTTCAATAGAGAGAAAAATAACTCCATCTCTAATTGTGAGGATTAGGCACCAGTACACTGATATCTGGGTTGTAGCTTCAACCAGTTAAACAAGAAACTCTGGGAAGTAAATCTCAGGCATTGGATTTATCAAAGTTTTCTGGGACATTTTCATATGTCATAACTAGTCTGCAGTAAGTATTAGTGGACCAAGGTCTGGAGTAGATCAGCATGCATTAAACTTCTGACTTTTATATATTTATAGGACTTCATAAAATTTTTAACCTTTCAGAGCCTCTGTTTATTCATCTGTTAGATGGGGATGATGCCAATTGCTTCCCAAGATGATTATGATAATTAAATGACTTATGAGAATTAAATATCTTAACTAGCAAGTATTTGGTGCACAGTGAGTGCTCCCTAAGTCAGGGGGGACAGGCCTTTGTATTTACATTTTATTGGTGGGCACCCTTCAGTAGCTCTGTTGACAAAGCACTGAGCAATTTAACAAAATCCTGTCTTAAAATTAAAATACAAAAAAGGGCTAGGGTTGTGACTCAGTAGTGCAGTATGCCCAATTTCAATTCCTGGTACAAAAAAAAAAATCATTTTATTACTACATTATAATGATCTTAATAGTGTGTTTACTGTGACATATTTATGTATGTGCATAACATCATTTGATCAGTCTCATTCCTAATTGCCTGATTTTCTGTCACATCTCCCCCAGGAGATCTACTCCACTCTTCTTCCTCCTGTTTTTGTGAGATCCCCTTTCTTTTTTTTTTTTTCATTCCATTTTTCTTTCAACCTTTCATGTAGAAGAGAAAACACTAGGAATATGACTTTCTGTTTCTGACTTATTTTAATTATTATGATGTTATCCAGGCTCATTAATGACATAATTCCATTCTTCTTTATGGCTCAGTAGAATGAGTACACTTGCTAAGAGAGATATAGATGCTATTTCCTGGGAATGTCACCTGCAAGCACACAGGAGTTCCCATGTTCAGCCTAGCCTGCTGTTGTGGGAACCAAGGTACGAAGATCCAAGGAGCAAGAGGTCTGATGTGAAGCATGTGGGGTTCTCCCATCTGTGGCTTTGACTGCTTGTACACCCACTAACAAACTCACCACCTCCAGAGTGTCCTTCATTGTCTCTGTCAACTACTGACTTGTCTCTTTGCCTGAGTTTTCTTTACTGCTTTGTGCCCTTATAGAAGGGACTCAGTCTGAAGTTGAAATCTCAGCATCCTCCAGGTATTCACTATAGGACTCAGCTCCTTCCCACAATTCTTTCCCTTATGTTCATTCATGAAACTATACTTTTCAGTATTACAGTGGCCAACTCTTCTAATATAACTTCTACTCTTCTGACCCTGAGCTCTGGTTGTGGGAAGGGAATCAGAAGTCAGAAAAGACATGGACCCACTTGCCCAGTGAAATTTCTTAAATGTTTTTAATTTTCTGGTATTCAATTTTACCATGTTGTGAAGTAGGATTGACAGCTAAAAACAGTGACACTTAATGACAGCAGGGGTCATTGATGAGCATGTGGTGGACTAATGTGTTTGGGACTTTCATCCTGACTCTTTTTACTGGCAGCAAGAACCCTGTGAGCAGTAACTATGTTCACACCCATTTTGCCAAACAGGAATGCTGATCCATGTAGATGTTAATTTGCTCAAAGTCGTGCACCTAGCAAATGGCAGCTTTATTCCAGTTGTGGGAACAGAAAAGCAAATGCACAAATGAGCATGGTAAAATGATGGCAACAGTGATCAGGTCTTACAGCAGGAAAAGGAGGTGCAGGCAATGGGAAGTCCATCTATAACCAGGGGTTGGGTGGGTCCTTTGAGGAGATGAGAACTGAGAACAGAGTGCAGAGTGGAAGCAGGCTGCACTCGTGTCTTAAAGAGGTGACTCAGAGAGGACCAGCTCTGGAAACATGGGCCAAATGACCATTTGCTTGCAAGGATAGGGCCCTGTGGATGGTTTTAAAATTCAATGTGTAGGAAGGGAGGATGTGGGGATGGGCCTTATTGAACTGCCCTGAGCTTCTTGCTGTTGTTCGTGCGTGTACATAGGTGCACACAGGCAGGGATGCCCAGAGAGTACATATCGTATTTGAAACTGAGAGAAGTGTTCATATAGGTGCAAAAAGTTGAGTGAACAGAATTCTCATTTGAAATGTAGTTTAGTCCATTTCTTCTGCTATAGTGAGATACCAGAAACTATGTATCTCATGAGCAGCAGAATTTTGATTGTGTACTTCTCAAAGGTAAGATGTCCAAGATAAAGTCCCCAGCATATTTATTGACTTGTGAGGATCTGCTTCCTCATAGGAAGCTCTAAATCTGAAGGTTTGTGTTCCCTGAAGTACCTAGGTTGAACTTGTCCCCACCACAGTGATAGTATGAGGAAGTGGGTCCTTGCAGAGGTGATGAGTTCATGAGTCTGTAGCCTTCATCAGTGGAATTTGTGCCCTTATGAACAGATTCCAAAAGTTAGCTGGTCCCTTCCACCACGTGAGGACACATCAAGAAGCTTCCATTCATTTGGAATGTTCTCACCAGACATTGAGTCTCTCCTGGGTCCTTGATATTCCACAGTGCAAACAGAGTGTGGCTTATAAGTCACCCTTTATACTATAATTTATTATACCAGCTTAATCATAGTAAGGTAGTGCACTGTCTGGCTGTGTCCTCCCAGGAGAAGTTGAGAGGTCTCTTTGTGGCTTTTTTTTTTTTGTATAGGACAAAATTCCACTCTTGTGTCTCAACACCCATGGGTTAACTTGGACTTAACTTCCAAGGCTCCACTTTTTATCATCAGCCCAGGAGTTTATGATTTCAAGATATAAACTTGGGTAGAACATAAGTATTCAGGCCATACTAAAAAGCAATGTCCTTCCTTTGTTAAGGCTAACATGTAAGTGCCCGATGCATAGGTGTCAGTGTGTCTTCCCCTTAACTTTGTGAATCCTTGAGGTTATGTGTGCCATTAGTGGTCCTTCATAGAGAGTGTGTCTTCATATCTCATGGGACACCTGGCAGTCAACTTCGCAAGTGTTTTGTGAGCTGAGTCATTATCAGCTCAAACCTGCAAGGACTTTAGGATCTTGACAGCAGGGTTGATAAGATCCAGCCCCCAAATGGTTGAGGAGAGAATCACTAGAAGATGTGAGTGCATCAAACTTAACCCTATTCTCAGAATATCTGCAGTGAAATGTTGCCACAAGGACCTGGAGTCACATATTGGTCCCACATGGGAGATGGAGAAGGAGTTGGTACTGGATAGATATGAGAGAATTTGGTTCTTCCAAGGCTCACAATAAGTTTACCAAGACACTCATATCTCAAATTAGATAGGATCTAGAACAGGTCATTTCCATCCAAGTGTGTACAGCCAAGATTCTGGGAGAAGGACCTGGAAGAAACTTTAAAGTCTTTCCTGTGTTATTGGATTAAACTGTCAAAGAATTCTTCAGTATATATTGATGGTAGCATCAGTGCACTCAGAAGGCTGGTCACCCTGGATCAGAAATAACTCTTGCACTTGGGGGCCTTCAGTCTAATAGAGGAAGCATGGACCCATGTTTTCCCATAATGAGCTGACAGTACACATTGCTAATGGATTCAGGCACCCCTTAATATCAGATACTGAACAATAATGGTTACCCCACAACCACAATTGCTACTTCAAGTACAAATTGTGTTCACATTGGACTACAAGATTCTGGAAATCATGCAAGGTTAAGAAATTATTTAGTCCCAGAATAGGATGGTTCATGATGGGGTGGTCATTCTGTCAACTATCAGGCTTCATTTTTGTCTCTGATTTAATTATAAGTTATTATCATTTGGAATTTAAGAAGTTAAGAGTGTTTGATTTTATATTTGGCAGTTGACATTTTAGCATTTTAATTTTGCAAATTTATCAGATACCCCCTATAAAAATACATTTATAGTTACTCATTTTTAATTGTAAAAACCAAAAAAATCAGATGTAGGTAACAGTATTAGTCATCTTTTCCCTGTTGAAAAAAATCCTTGAAGCAATAGATATTAATTCTAGACATTTTATATATACCAACTCTTTATTGTCTGACCACCCATAAAAACTTGTGAGTTAGTAACTCTAAAACTATCTTTCTCTTAGTTGTTTATCTAATTTAAAATGAACTTCTTTAAGTCACTTGAAATAAAATGAACTTGGGTCCATTTCCTATTTCAATTTTGATATATGAGCATCCATTTTTCTATATGCCAACCATGATACCATGTCCATGAAATACAGACACAAGCATATATTTAGACACAAGCATATATGTAGACAAAACAATAAATATATGTGCACTCATACATAAAACATACAGGAAACAAAGATCTTGTAGCTTTTTGTAGGTAGATCTCCACAGGTAAGAGGTGACATTTATTAAAGTCTATATTAGATTTAACCTGATAAAAATTAAAATAGAGTCAATCAGATATACATTATGACCTAAATAGAGGGGAGGCCTGTAGATTTGGAAATGCTTGGTGTAAAGTCTGAGAGCCATGATGGACCTGGAAATCAAATGCTCAGATGGCAACTTCTCCTTGATGGCTATTGGAGATTTTTCCAATATTTCCTTCCTATGTCCTTCTTAGGATTTTATTAAGAGAATTTTCCAATGCATTTGGGAGTCAATCACTGAAAAGCTGACCTCTAAACAAAGATGGAGTGTAAAAACCTATATAGTTAGATAAAATATGACTCATCAGAAAAAAATATTAATTTAGGTATGCAGGACCAAAGGTGAATTTAGTAGAAAATCATGAGCTTAAAAAAAGAAATTTTAAAAACAGGAGTGCTAAAAGTCACACAGTCCTAAAGAAGCATGTAGAATATCTCTATCATATCAGAGTGCACTTTTTGTCAGATTAGAGTCAATTCTGACATTTAAATGATGTGAGAGTCTTGAAATCCTCAGGTAAATATTGCTAAGGTAGAGAGGACTATTACATATCAGATTATTCCTTTTTTATCAATGTGCTATAGTGTTTATGGAGAATTTGTTAAGAAACAAGGGTAGTAGAATATGAGTGCACATAGCATTGCCAGCTGTTTATATCCCACGGTGGCATGAATTTGACAGAGATAAATTTTTGTGTTCTCAAACTGGGTTTGAATAATTGCCTCTCCAGTTTACATTGTAATGCAAGCCTAGGATTGATAAATATCTGGCAGAAGCTGAGAAATAAGAAAAGCTGCTGTTTTGAGCTGAAAAGACAAAATCTCATGAATACAGCATTTTACCCATTTTTCCTTTGTAAAATCAATCTCTTAATGTATGGTACTATAGTTTATGCTTTTTTCTGAAGGTTCCAACCATTTTTGTGCTCCTCAATATTTAATCTTCACTCTAAGTATTGGTACATATAGGTTCCTGTCTTTGGAAACCTCATGTCCCATGCTTTACACCCAGCTTTACACTTACATTCCTTACCATTATTTATCTGACATGCATCCTCAGGAGAATACCCTCCTCTAATTCTTGAAGTTCCCCTTTTTTCTGTTTCTATTTGGGCACCAAATCCTTCAACCCATGGGGTGAACCCTAAATACTGCCAAGGTAAAAAGGGGGATTAACAATGACTCACAAAACTTTACAAATAGAAAGATGGGACCAGGTGGGACACCAAATTCTACTGGAGAAACAGTGACCAAGAAATAGCACACTATGATTACTAAATAGGTTTTATCTCTGAGATTGGTAAATAGGATTCAAGTGTATATAGAGAGGACTTTCTGAGTCATTTCAAGAGGCTCATTGAAGTATGTAGGACACATATCTAGAGAATATTTGGATTTCATTTTTAGGTTTGTAGGAAGGGCTTTTGATGTAAGTGAGGAGGGTTTTCTAAGTTTTATAGGGAGACAAATTTGAGGACTGCAATAAGGGCAATCTGAAGGGTGAATAGAGGGCCCATGGAGGCATCCAAGAGGGCTAAATGAGGTATGTGTGAGGGCTCCCTGACCTAAGTCAGAGTTCCCCCCTTGGGAAGTAAGAAGGGGTGTTTGATGTGTTTACAGAAGGCCTCTGCAATGAAGTAGTAGAAAGGGCTTTCAGAGTTGTGCAGTGAGGACTCATTGTGATTTGCAGGGACAGATCTCTGAGGTGTGTAGAGACTACTCTTGAGGTGAGTAGTGTAAGGTGGACACTCAGGTTTGTAGGAATTGTACTCATAGAGAGGGCTCTATGAGTTGTGTAGGAGGGTGTATTGAGGTGTGTCACAGGGCTCCTGAAAGTGTGGTCATGCCCTCTGAGGTGAGTAGGTAAGGATCACTGAGATGTAGAGGGAGGGAACTCAGGTGAGTAGAAAGCAATCATTGAGTTGTGTACAGAGGGACTTTTGAGTTGTATAGTGAGAGTTTTATGAGTTGAGTAGGGAGGACACATAAGGGTGAAAGAAGGGCTCTGTGACATGTTTAACAGGGCTCAGTGAAGTGTGAATGGAGGGCTCTGAGATATAGGACTTTCTGACCTGTGTAATGAAGGCTATGTGAGGTGTGTAGAGAGGAGTATCTGAGATGAGTAGAGAGAACTCTCTGAGATTGGTAGTGCAGTTTCTCTGTGGTGTGTAGGAAGGAAAGTTTGAGGTATGTATGGACAGATGGATCACTGAGGTGTGTACATATAACTGTGAAATATGCAGAAAAGCTCTCCATTTGAATAGGAGGACTTTCAGTGGTATGTATGGAAGTGACATTGTGGTGTGTAAAAATGGCTGTCTGAGGTGTGTGTGGAGGACTCTTGGGTGGGCAATTCCAGGTGCATAGAAAGGATAAGTATGCTGTATAAAAGAAGGACTCTGGCATGCAAAAGAACTCCCTATAGCGTGGTGAAAGTGATTCTGAGGTGTGTAGAGAGACTGTCTGTTGTGTGCACTGAGAGTTCTCACCACATTATGAGGTGAGTGGAACTACTAACAAAGGTGAGTAAGGAGAATTGGAGGCATATATGAAAGGCCTCTGCAGTGACTAAAATGTGACTTTGGAGGTGTAGTGTGTGTACTCTGAGATGAGAAGGTCACTCTGACTTATTTATGAGGACTGGAAATGTAGTAGATTGAGAACTCACTGAGTTGAGTCAGGACATTGTTCTGAGGTACTTATGAACTACTCTTAGGGTGAGGAGTGAGTGTGTTCTGAGGAATGTTGTGAAGGCTTTCTGAGGTTTGTAGGGAGGAATCTTTAAGCTGTGTATGATGGCTCTATGATGTGTGTAGGTGGGCTATGTGAGGTGTGTCAAAGGGCTCCTTGCTGTGTGGGAGGGCCCCCATTTTCATTAGGGAGGGCTCAATGAGGTATTTTCTGAGGGTTCTCTAAGGTGAAAAGAAAGGGTCTAGTAGTCAAGAGACAGCTGAGGTGAGTAATGAACATTCTCTGAGATGAGTAGGGAAGACATTTAGATGTTGAAATACAGATTTTCAAAGTAGCTTCTCATTATGTTCTGTATCTCAGCGGTGTCTGTTGTGATATTTCCTTTTTCATCATGAATTTTAGTAATTTGAGTTTTCTCTCTCCTTCTCTTTATTAATGTGGCTAAGACTTTGTCTATTTTGTTTACTTTCTCAAAGAACCAACTGTTTGTTTTATCAATTTTTTGAATTGTTTCTTTTGTTTCAATTTCATTGATTTCAGCTCTTATTTTAATTATTTCCTGTCTTCTACTACTTTTGCTGTTATTCTGTTCTTCTTTTTCTAGGGCTTGGAGCTATAATGTTAGGTCATTTAGTTGTTGTCTTTTCATTCTTTTCTGGAATGAGCTCCATGCAATGAATTTTCCTCTTAGTACCACTTTCATAGGGTTCCAGAGATTTTGATATGTTGTATCATCATTCTCATTGACTTCTACAAATTTTTTTATCTCCTACCTGATGTTTTGTGTTATCCATTTTTCATTCAATAGCATATTATTTAGTCTCCAGGTGTTAGAGTAATTTCTGTTTTTTATTTTCTCATTGATTTCTACTCTCAGTCCATTATTATCTGAATGAACACAAGGCAGTATCTCTATTTTTTTGCATTTCCTAAGGGTTGCTTTGTGGCATAATATATGGTCTATTTTCAAGAAGGTTTCATGTGCTGCTGACAAGAAAGTGAATCCGCTTGTTGATGGATGGAAATTTCTATATATGTCTATTAAGTCTAGGTTATTGATTGTGTTGTTGAGTTCTATGATTTCTTTGTTTGGTTTTTGTTTGGAAGTTCTATCTAGTGGTGAAAGTGGTGCATTAAAGTCACCCAGAATTATTGTGTTGTGGTCTATGTGATTCCTGAAATTGAGAAGAATTTGTTTGATGTACAGGGATGCACCATTGTTTGGGGCATAAATATTTACTATCGCTATTTCTTCCTGATTTATGGTTCCCTTAAGCAGTATGAAATGTTCTTCTTTATCCCTTCTGACTAACTTTGACTTGAAGTCCACTTTATCTGATATAAGGATGGAAACCCCCGCTTTTTTACTGAGTTCATGTGCATGGTAGGTTTTTTCCCATCCTTTCACCTTTAGTCTGTGGATGTCTTTTTCTATGAGGTGAGTCTCTTGCAGGCAGCATAATGTTGAGTCTTTCTTCTTAATCCATTCTGCCAGTCTATGTCTTTTGATTGATGAGTTTGGGCCATTAATGTTCAGGGTTATTATTGAGCTATGATTTGTATTCCCAGTCATTGGCTTATTTTTGGTTTGTAATTTGGCTTGTTTTCTCCTTTGAGTGTTTTTTTCTCTAAGGTAGTTCCTCCATTTACTGAGCTCCATTGTTGTTTTTCATTTGGTCCTCATGGAATATTTTGTTGAGAACATTCTTAGCACAGGCTTTCTATTTGTAAATTCCTTTAACTTTTGTTTATCATGGAAGGATTTCATTTTATCTTCAAATCTGAAGGTTAGTTTTGTTGGATATAGGATTCTTGGTTGGCAGCCATGTTCTTTCAGAGTTTGACATATGTTGTTCCAGCCCCTTCTAGCTTTTAGAGTCTGGGTTGAGAAGTTGGCTGCTATCTGTATTGGTCTCCCCCTATATGTAATCTGATGCTTTTCTCTCGCGGCCTTCAAAATCCTATCTTTATTTTGAATGTTAGGCATTTTCATTATAATGTGCCTTGGTGTGGATTTTTTGTGATTTTGTGCATTTGGTGTTCTGTAAACCTCTTATATTTGAATTTTCCATTCCATTCTTCAGGCTTGGGAAATTTTCTGATATTATTTCATTGAATAGGTTGTTCATTCCTTTGGTTTGTATCTCTGTGCCTTCCTCAACCCCAATAATTCTTAAATTTAGTCTTTTCATGATATCCCATAGTTCTTGGAGATTTTGTTCATGATTTCTTACCATCTTCTCTGTTTGGGCAACATTATTTAGAAGATTAAATATTTTGTCTTCATTGTCTGAGGTTCTGTCTTCCAAGTGGTCTACTCTTTTGGTAATGCTTTCCATTGAGTTTTTTATTTGGTTTATTGTTTCCTTCATTTCAAGGATTTCCGTTTTTTTTTTTGTTTTGTTTTGTTTTGTTTTGCTTTGTTTTGTTTTTGAGAATCTCCATCTCTTTGTTGAAATGATTTTTTGCTTCCTGCAGGTGCTTTTTCAGCTTATTGTATCATCATTCATTGCCTGCATTTGCTCTCCTATCTCATCCTTTGCTTTGCGAATCATCTTAATCATATATAATCTGAAATTCTTTTCTGACATTTCTTCCAACATACTGTCTTTGGATTCTATTACTGTAGAATCTATATTTGCTTGGATCATTTTCTTCCCTTGTTTTTTCATGTTGTTCATGTATCTACCCCTCTAGCAGTGCAGATCTGGAGTATTAGCATGCAAAAAAGGAAGAAAGAGACTCTGAGGGGACAGGTAAACAAAAGGAAAAGAGATCAAGAAAAGTAATAAAATAAAAACTTAAGTTTTTCCTATAAGGAGAGAAAAGAAAATCTACAGTATAACAGTCATATAGTAATGAAACCTCCCATAGTTCAGTAGCCTCATGTATGAGAGGTACCTGACAATGAGCTTCAAGTCTCCAGCTGGCATCCCAGGATGGGATTTGCCCCACCTAAAGATCGAAGCTATGGCTTCCAGGATTATCCAAGATGGTCACTCTGGCTTCGAAATGTGTTGGCAAATGGGGAGTTGCAGCACAGGGTGAGGATATGGTAAGCTGCAGGTCCTGGAGTGGGGATTTGTTTGGTCAGTCAGGGGTCCTGGAGGTTCAGTGTGTTTGGTGTGGTTGTGGGATCCTGGAGGCTGGGTGCAATCAGTCAGTCTGGGGTCCCAGTGATAGGGCACAGTCAGTTGGTCTGGGGGTCCTGGAAGCAGGGAGCAGTCAGTCGATGTGAGGGCCCCAGAGGCAGGGAGTGATAAATCGGGCTGAGGTATCCTGGAGACGGGGCTCAGTCAGTCCGGCCAGGGGTCCTATGGGGCCTGGATGTTGTCTCAAAATGGTGGCAGCCACGTGTAATCAAACCTGCAGGTACTGTGACAGAGAACTTCCAGGAAACAGCAGGCAGCTGGTGCTCCACTGGTGTTCTCCAATCAGTTTGCTGACTGTTGTCGGACTATTGACATTTAGATGTTGAATGGAGGGCTCTCTATGGTGTGTAGGTATGACTCTTCAGGATGAATAGTGTGGGCACTGTGAGTTTTGCAGGCTAGATTCTTTTAGGTGCTTAGAGTTGTCTCTATAAATTATGCAGGAGCAATCTATGAGTGATGTAGGAGGTGGTTTTGACTAATGAAGATTGCTATGTCAGTTTGATAGAAAGAGCCACTGAAGAGAGTCATGAGATTCCTCTGAGATGAGTAGGGAGATACACTCTGGTGAAAAGGATGGTTTTTTGAAGAGAGTAGAAGGAATTTCTGAGCTATCCAGGGAGGGAATTCAAAGGAGCATCACCACTAGTACTTTCTGTTCTTTGTCAGTACGTCTGTTGGTTGTGTGCAGGGAGGGATATGTGGTGAGTAGTGAGTAATATCTGAGATATGTAGTTAGTGTTTTCTTAGATTTATAGAAAGGGCATTCTGAGGTTTGTGTTGAAGGCTCTCTGAAATTGTGAAGACCTTGCAATGCAAAGACTGGTTTCTCTGAGGTGTGGAGGGAAGGTGCTCTGTGGTGTTTAGGAAGGACATACTGAGATGAGTAGTGTGAGCTCTTTGATTATTGTGGTGTAGGTTCTCTGAGTTGTGTAGGAACAGCTTTATGAGATGTAAAGTTAGAATTTCCTGGGTTATAGGGAGGGCTTATGAAGTATATTGTGAGAGCCATCTGAAGTATGTAGGAAGTCTTTGTGAGGTATGTAGGAGAACTCTTTGATGAGAGCGGAGTCATTTGTGGTATATAGCAAGGCCTGTGGTGAGTAGGAAGGGCTTTCTGAAGTGAATGATGGTTCTCTAAGATGAGTAGAAAGGCATTCTGAGATTTTTAATGAGTGTTTGGAAAATGTTGAGTGAGGATTCACTGAGGCTTGTAGGGTATTATTCATTGGTGTTTGGGGAGGGGTGCCTGAGGTAATTAGGTAGGACTCACTGAGGTATTTATGGAAAGAAGATTGAGATGAGCAGAGAGGGCTCAGTAAGTTGTGTATGGAGGGATTTCTGAGGTGAGTAGTGAGAGTCTTACAATGTTTGTTCTTTTAAAAAAGAATTTTAGTTGTAGATGGACACAATTCCTTGATTTTATTTATTTATCTTATGTGCTGATTAGGATGAAACCCAATGCCTCACACATCCCAGGCAAGGGCTCTACCACTGAGCTACAATCACAGTTCCAGCATTGGTTGTTTAGTAGCAAAAATTGACAGTTTAGTAGCAATAATGTCTCTGAGGTTCATGAGTGACTCCCTCATACATTTATTTTACTGTTCCAGGATGAATGATATTTCATGGAGTGACTACACCATATTTTGTGTATACATTAATTTGCTATTGGGAAGTGAGTTATTTCCAATGTGGGTTATGGTTAGTAATGTTATTCTGAAAACTGGTCTACATATCAAAACCCAAGTTCCTACATTCAATTATTTTTAGAAAATCAAAGAATGGCCCCTGATGAAATAGTAATGCATTGCATTACATATTGTCATATTTAGCTGGACAAAGTACAGCTCATTGGAGCATTTGTTTAAAAATACTATACATGCTTAAGGTGTTCATAAATGACTAACCCATGCCCTGAAGATGACAACAAAGTTATAAGAATCACTTGCTGACACAAAGCAGATGTCAGGCCTTTGTGTTAAATCAAAAAAGGTCCATGATTGACATTTATATGACATATTTTTATTCACATATATCAAAGTAAACAGATTTAACAAAGCATGCATATCTTTATAATGATTTAATTTAATTTTTCCTATGCCATGAGTTATTTCTCAGAAGGTAGTGTATTGGCACATTATGAGAACTTATCCATCACTTAGTAGTTAAATATGTACTATCTTCAATAAAAAGATTTCAATAAGTTACTAATTTCTTATTCAGTACAGAGAAGCAGAAAAAGTACTTGTGGCATAGCCAATGGCTACCATCATCTGAATAGAATGACAAACAGGTTTATTGTTACACATGGTTCTTGAGAAGGAGAAAATGAATGTCAAGTAGTACATGAGCACAAAGAATCTCATGAGTAGCAGGTTAGTCCAGCTGGCCCCCTGTAGAGGGGATGATTTTGGAGAAAGGCAGGTACTGTGAAGGTGTTGGAAGTGACTCTTATGCCTGGTCAAGAGGGTCACCATGTACCCACTGGAGAGGGCCATAAGTGCTAAAAAAAAAAAACATTCTGTAATGCACCTATTATGGTAACACTTTTCTCACTTCTAGATGCTGGAGGAAGTAACACATTGGTAAAATTATGGAGGATTTAGTAATAAATACAAGACCATGTGAAGTCACATTGGGATGGCAGTAGAAGTGAATGAGAAGTGAGTATTAAAGGACATGTAGAAAATTCAAAGGAACACAGGGGAAGACAGGATCTGATGTGGAGATTTATGTTAGAACTTTGCCCAGCAGAAGCTTCTAGGGCTGAGAGTGATGGCCTGGATGATACTCAGCAGACAGGTGGTAAAAATAGACCCCTCAAAAACTTGTACAAATACATTAGTGGCTTATATTTTATGCCATCCCAAATATTCCAAGACACAAAACAACTGTAGTTATGAAACCCATAATTATCAGCATCCCTAGGTGTACTAGGGCTGAGAGACTAATGATGAGATTGGTGGGCTTGAACCTGTGCTGAAGAGGAATGTGAAGATGTGGAATGGTGTTGTCTGAGATCCCAATACCCACTTCAGAGAAAAATGCACTTCTTGTGCTAATAAAATAACTTAGGCAGTTGAGATTTTCATCTTTAGAGCAAGGGATTTTTGTGGAAGCCATTCTTATCTAGCATAATCAGATGGTTCCATGTCTAGCTCCTCTAATAAAAAGGCTCCCCTAACTTCATTCTATCCTGTCCATCACAGAAGAAGCTCCTCTCAATCTTGGCCCCTCTTTACCTGTGTATCTATTAATAAAAGAGGGTTGGGCTACTCCATGTTATGAGAGGCCAGAGCTGGTAAGGCCAGACCTGTCACACTGCCTGTCATTTCAAAAGTATTAATTCTTGTATGTTTATTGAGTAGATAAGTTTATGTGTGATTGATTGATCTATAACCAACATAATCCTCCAGCAGTTAACTTTTTCTCATCCATAAGGGACATGACTGAGATACCCCCAAAAATCGTAGTGTATATCTTAGGAGAAAATAAATAAAAAGTTTTTATTTTAAGCAGTATCACCTTCATGAATTTCAGCATATACAATTACCCTCAGGAAATGTATGGATTCATCCCAACACATCCTTTTCTCACTTCAGCACTCAAGTCTCTCCGACACACTGACGGTGCTATTACCAAATCATGTCTGGAGCAGATAATGATTGCTGGGCACCTACTGTACAAGAGTTTTCCTATACATTCAGAATTATCATTTAGTATAATTTAGTATTGAAAACACTTTTTGATTATAATATCGTCTTGAGGTTTTCTGGGGTAATTTTTTTTTCATCTTTCTCTTTTTGATGAAGAACAAGGTACATAATGAAAACTGCAATTTTTGGTGAATAAAGATGGGAGGATTGCATAAGAGTAGAGAATTTCAACACTCTGAAGAAAAGAATCTCAATTGTTGTACCCATATATTATTTTAGTTCTGTCTTTATTCTGATTCATTAACATATGTAATATCTTTAATACATGAACTGATCCAGCATTGAGAGGCATGCCCTCTAAGACACAGTTTTTAATTTCACTTTGTGATCTTACACTGAGTTCAAGTGTGACCTTGATGCTAAATATGATCATCTCATCTGTAGAGTATAGACATTCATATACCTATCTTATAGACATATTATGTGTTAAAGTTTAAATATTACATATGTAAGTGTTTCTAACACAAAATTAACATATTATAGATATATTGGTCATAATGTTTAAATTATTCAGTTCTTCATACCTTTGACTTGGGAAATTTAACTTAGTTATTTTGATAATGACTACCTCTTTTGCTGCTTCACTATACCTCCATAAAAAGCAGGGTCAGAAACAGAATTGGAGCCAGACTCTTTGGACCTCTGACTGTAGTCAGTGGAGACAGAGGTCATTAGGTTGATGGAAAGGTTACATTGGGGGATACAGTCAATCCTGAGGGTCCCACACCCTCTCTAAGGCCTTGATAGAAAAAACAGCTGTGCCTGCTCCTCCACCTAGGACATTATGACATTACAAAATGTATGGGAGTTAAAGAGAGAGACTGGGCAGGGCACCACACACTATTGAACACTGTTCCAAACCAGAAACTGTATGGGAGTTAAGGAGAGAGACTGGGCAGGGCACCACACACTATTGAACACTGTTCCAAGTCAGCATGGGGAGAGTACACTTGGGAGTAGAGAAGGCAGGGAAGACCCCATGAGGCCACAGATCAGCACCAAGGTTACATCAGAAGAGGAGATAGCTGAAGAAGAGTGAGTACCACATTCACGTGAGTACTAAGAAGAGAAAATGTTCTATTAGCCAGGTCCCCAGGCTACTCAGGCAGTACTCAGTCTCCTGTGCCCTGTGGTTGAGCTCTCCTCATTTAGAAGTTCTTAGTCTTCTCTCTGTCCTGTGTTTAATTAAACCCCTCTCACACACTATTTCTGAGGGTCTCCTGTGTCCTCTGGAATAACACATCTCTCCCAACATTGCTCAGTCTTTTATGGTCCCTGTCCTTAATCTCCATTCTCCACCATTTCTCAGGGTCTTCTGAGTCCTGTGGGTGAGTGTCCCTCTCACACTAGGGCTCAGTACCCTCTGGGTATTGTGGGAGGACACCCTTCACCTACCTGTTTTCATTATCCAATGAGCCTTAGGCAAACTAATTTCCTTAGAGAACTCTCTGGGTGAGCCCCTTTCCTGCTAATGTCAGTACATGATCTCTGGTCTTATCAGCATGTCCAGGCCAACACTTGGAAACTTGGAAAGATGTGGATACTTCCACTTTCAAACATCCTCAATATGCCTTTGGTGCTTCCATGCAGACAGGCTCCTCATCAATACCTGAAAATGCAAGAAAATTTTAATGGATATCAATTCTCACAGCACCGAGGACCTCATTCCACTCTCAAACCCCACAATTTCTACACCTTTGTTCAATTGGTTGAGCTATTATGAGTGATGTAGCATGTCCAGTATTTCTGCCATTTCTGTGAGAAATGAATGGAAAGCATATATTTAAGTATTTTCAGGATATTCTCTGATATGTCACTGGCTGCTCTCTTTTGACAAACAAAAAACTTTCCTAGGACATCTGAGTCAGGCACAATGCACACCTTCATGGGAGAGTGTGAAACGTGACAAAGGAAAATTTCCCATTACCATGGAGGACCTCTTTAGACCTTTTAAATATCACCACTCCAACATCCCTCAGGATACTGAGACATTGGCCTGAGGGACACTCTCAAAAAGGATCCTAAAACTCTGCAACCTGTAGGAGAAAAAAAACCCTCTGAAAAGAGCTCTGTCTCCTCTGGATCATGTGGTCAAGAACCCCTCATCTTACTTGCCACACTCTTCTCTGGTTTCTGCCCTAAATCTTTTCTCAACCACCATTGTTCAGGGTCTTCTGAGTACTCTGGGAGAGCACCCCTATCCACCAGTTCTCTCTCCTCTGTGGGTCTTGCCCTAAATCTCACCTAACCCACCATTGCACAATATCTTCTGAGTCCATTGTGTGAGTGCCCCTTACCCACCAGTGCGAAGTCCCCTCTGGGTTTTTGGGTAGAATACCTTCAATTACATATGCTCACTCCCCAGTGAACACTATGCAATCTGTTTCCCTCAGTGAACTCTGGGTGAGTCCCTTTCCTGTTAATGTCAATACATTACCTCTGACCTTATCTGCATGTCCAGGCCAATGTGACTGTAGAAAATTTCAAAGATGAGGATACTTTCTCTTTCCAGCAAACTCAATAGTCTTTTGGATCTTCCATGCAGAGCAACTCTTCAGGATTGCCTACAAATCCAAGATAATTTCAATGAATATCAATTCTAAAAGCACTGAAGACCTCATTCCACAACTCATCATCCACCATTTCCACACCTTTGCTCAAATGGCTGAGTTCTTATGGGTGATGTAGCATGCCCAGTATTTCTGACATCTTTCTAAATAGTGGATGGAAATTTATATTTAAGTATCTTCAGCATCTCCTCTAATATGTCACTGGCTGCTCTCTTTTGATAAGAGAGGAATCCTCCTAGGACCTCTGAATCAGGCACAATGCACTCCTTCAAGGGACAGTGTAAAATGTAGCTGTGGAATTCTCCCATCATCATCAAGGAGTCTTCAGAACTTTGAAACAGCAACACTGTCCCACCAACCCTGAAGCAACTGAGAATATTTATCTTGCAAAGGATCCAAAGAATGTGAGTTATCTTGATGAGAAACCCTCTTCCAACAGAGGTCAGTCTCCTCTAGCTCCTGTGGTCAAGGGCATCTCATCTAACTTTCTCAGATTTCTCTGTGTAATGCCCTAAATCTCCCCTTCATCACCATTGTTCAGGGTCATTTTTGTCCTATAGTTAAATGCAAATCTCCCATCATTGCTTTATCTTCTCTGGGTTCTTCCCTAAATCTCCCCTAACCCATCATTGCTCAGGGTACTCTGAGTACTGGGGATGACTTCCCCTTACGCATTAGTGCTTAGACTCCACTGGGTCTTCTGGGTGATAGCCCCTCACCTAACATTGCTCAGCCTTCTTTGTTTTAGCAGCTAAGTTCACCTATTCTGTCCTTACTCAGTCTCTTTTTGACCCTGTAGATGAGCGCCAGTCACTTAATACTGTTCAGTCTAGTTTGTTTCTTTTGTCTGCATTCTCTAACCATTCCTTGCTCATTCTCTCCTGGGTCCTCTGGGTGAGTGCCCCTCACCTAAAAATGCTCAGTATTCTCTCTGTCCTGTTCCAGGTTCCCCAAGGCAATCCTTACTCAGACTCCTCTGGTTCCTGTGAGTGAGCACCTCTCATGTGACAGTGCTCAGTGCTGTCTGAATCCTGTCCTTAATCTCCATTCACACATCATTGCTCAGTGTCATCTCTCTCTTGTGGGTGAGGGCCCCATTACTACCATGCTCACTCCCCTCTGTGTATTATGGGGGGACACACTTCACCTACTGGTGCTCACTCTCCAGTGAGCCCTAGGCAACTTAGATTTATTATTGAACTCTCAGGGTGAGCCACTTTCCTTCTAATGTCAGTACACCATCTCTGGCCTACTTGCATATACAGGCAAACATGACTCTAGAAACTTGGTGAAATGTGGAATCTTCCTTTTTCCAAAGATCCCAATAGGACTTTGGGGCCTCCATGCAGATACAAAAACTTAAAACAAAAGACAATTTTTATGGATGTTAATTCCAACAGCACTGAGAAACTCATTCTACCACTCATAGTCCACCAACTCCACACCTTTCCTCAACTGGTTGAACTCTAATGAGTGACGTAACATGTCCAGGATTTTTTAACATCCCTCTGAGTAAGTGAATGGAAAGCATATAATTAAGTATTTTCAGGATCTTCTCTGATATGCCACTGGCTGCTATCTTTTGACAAGACAGGCAAACTCGTAGCAATGCTGACTCAGGCATAATGCACACATTCAATGGATAGTGTGAAATGTGGCCAAGGACAACTTGCATCATAATGGCAGACTTCTCCAGACCTTTATAAAAGGGCCATTACCACCATACGTGATATCGCTGAAACATTGACCCAAGGGATACTCTCAAAAAGATTCCAAAATCTCTGAGACCGGTAGGTGACAACACAGTTCCCTGAAGACCTCCATCTTCTCTGGATCCTGTATTCAAGCACACCTCATCTTTGCTTTGTCTTCTCTGGGTTCTGCCGTTAATATCCTCTCAATCATCATTGCTCAGGATCTTCTGTATCTTCTGGATGAGCACCACTTTCCCACCAGTGCTCCATCTTCTCTTTAGTCCTGCCCTAAATCTCACCTTATTCAAAATTGTACAGGGTACTCTGAGTTCTGTGGGTGAGAACCCTGCACCCATTAGTGCTCTGATTTCACTGGGATCTATTGGTGATAGCCCCTCTCCTATCATGATTCCACCTTCTGTGTTTTCTCTGCCACATTTGCCTACCCTGTTGTTACTAAGTCATCTTTGGTCCTTGGGTGAGTGCTCCTTACCTAAAAGTGCTCAGTCTCCTCTGTTTTCTGTGTCTGAGTTCCCTATCCATTCCAAACTCATTTCTTTCTGGGTCCTATTTGTGAGTGCTCCTCACCTGATAGTGCTTAGTGTTCTCTGGGGCCTTAATATCCATTCTTAATATCCATTAATATCCATTAAGTGTTCTTAATATCCATTCACACACTAATGCTCAGGTTCTTCTGCATCTTGTGGTGAGCACCCCTTGCACACAAGTGCTAAGTTTTTCTTGAAAATTGTTTTGCAGTACCACTTACCCTCCACTACTCTGTCTCCTCTGAGTGCATGCCACTCATCCTGAAGTGCTCAGTACACTCTGGGACATCTGGGTTAGCACCCTCACCCAGCAGTGCTCATTCTTCTCTATGTCATGTGCTAAGTTCCCATTGCCAATCTTATATCATGCTCCTCTGTATCCTGGTTGTTATCCTAGATAGCCTAACATTGATCAGCTTTTTCTGGGTCCTTTCTTCATCTCACGTATCCCAACATTGTTCAGGGTATTCAGAGTGTTCTGGGTGAGCACCCCTCTCCCACCAGTGTTCAGTCTTCTTTGCCTCCTGTTTTAATCTCACCTCCTGCACCATTGTTCAGGGTCCTCTGAGTCCTGTGTGTGAGTGCCCATCTCCCACCAGTGCTCAGCCCCCTGTGGGTATTGTGGGTGGGCACACTTGCATCACCAGTGCTCCCTCTACACTGAGCCCCTGGCAACCTGGTTATATTAGTGAATTCTGTGGGTGAGTTCCATTCTGGCTAATGTGAGTACACCATCTCTTGACTTATGTGAATATCCAGACCAACACTATTGTGGAAACTTTGAGAGATCTGGATACTTCCTCTTTCCAACAATCTCAATAAGCCTTTGCTGCTGCCATGCAGACAAGTCCTTACAAATGCCTGAAACCCCAAGACAATTTTAATGGATGTCAATTCCCACAACAGTGAGGACTTTGTTCAACCACAAATTGTCAATTATTTCCACACCATTCCTCAAATGGCTGAGTTCTTATCGGTGATGTCACATGCCCAGGATTTCTGATATCTTTCTGAATAATGAATGGAAAGCATATACTTAATTATTTTCAGGATTTCTCTGATATATCACTGGCTGCTCTCTTTTGGCAAGACAGAAAACCTCCTAGAAACTTTGAGTCAGGAACAATTCACACCTTCAAGGGACAGTGTGAAATGTGACCAAGGACATTTTTTCATCATCATGGAGGACATTTTCAGATTTTTGAAGTGGTACCATTCCCACCCTACCTAAGGTCACTTAAACATTGTCCCACGGGACATTTTTGTAAATCTTCCCAAAACTCTGAGACCTGTAGGTGAGAATGCTTCTTGCAAAATACCTCCATCTCCTCTGGATCTTGTAGTAAATCACAACTTGTATATCATTCCTCTGTCCTCTCTGGGTTCTGCCCTAAACCTCCTTTCAAGGACCATTAATCAATGTCTCCAGATTCCTCTAGGTGAGCACACATTTCCAGCAGTGCTGTCTTCTCTGGGTCATTCCCTTAACCTCCCATCATCCACATTTTCTCAGGGTGCTCTGAATCCTGTGGGTGAGCACCCCTCACTTACTAGTACTCCTATTCCCCTGAATACTCTTTGTGATAAACCCACTTCTAACATAGCTCAGCCTTCTTTATTTAAGTTAGTAAGTTTGCTTAACCTGTCCTTACTCAGTATCTTTTGGTCCTGCAGGTGAGTGCCCATCATTTAACATGGCTCAGTCTCCACTGTTTCATTTTTCTGCTTTCCATAACAATTCCTTCCTCATTTTTCTCTTGGTCTTTTTTTGAGTGCCCCTCACCTTAGAGTGATAACTCTTCTCTCTGTCCTGTTCCAGGAACTCCAAGGCAATTCTTGCTCAGATTTCTCTATTTCCTGTGCATGAGTGTCCCTCTCCTGACAGTACTAAGTCTTCTCTAGGTCCTGTCCTTAATGTCACTTCACACTTGAATGCTTAGTGTTATCTGAGTCCTGTGGTAAGTTCCACTCACACACAGGTGCTCAGTTTTTCATGAACATTATTTTGGAGTGCTCCTTATCTTCCAATACTTTGTCTCCTCTGTTTCCTCTGGGTGAGCTCCCCTCATCCAGCAGTGCTCAATCTTCTCTGTGCCAGGTACCAAGTTCCCCTGCCTAATCTTATCTCAGCCTCCTCTCTCTCTGGAGAGTTTTCCTAGGTATTCTAACATTGCTCAGCCTTTTGGGGTTTTCTGTTAATCTCGACTACCACATCATTTCTCAGGGACTTGAGAATCTGCTGAGTGAGGGTCCCTTTCCCACCAGTGTTCAATCTTCTCTGGGTCCTGTCCTAAATTTCCCCTCATCCACCCTTGCTTAGTGTACTCTTTGTTCTCTGGGTGAGTGCCCCTTCTCCACTAGTGCTCTGCTTCCACTGAGTTCTCTTGGTGATAGCCCCTCTCCTAATATTGTTCAACCTTCTCTGTTTATGCTGCTATTTTCACCTCAACTGTCCTTCCTCAGTCTCTGTTTGGACCTGTGGTTGAGCACTCCTCCTGTAATTGTGCTCAGCCTTCTCTTTCTTTTTTCTGAGTTCACTAACAATTCCTTGCTCATTCTTCTCTGGGTCTTTTTGGTGAGTTCCCCTTACAGTAGACTACTCAGTATTCTCCCTGTTCTGTTTCAGATTCCCCAAGGCTAGGCTCCTCTGGGTCCTATGGGTGGGCACACCTTACCCAAATGTGCTCAGTCTACTCTGGGTATTCTTTTTATTCTCCTTTCACAACAATTTCTCAGTGTTACCTGAACCCTGTGTTGAGAACCTCTCACACACAGGTGTTTAGTTTTCCCTGAATGTTGTTTTGGAGTACCCCTTACCCTGCAGAACTCTGACCCCCTGTTGTCCTCTGTATGAGTGCCACTCATCCAGCAGTGCCCAGTATTCTCTAAGACTTCCGGGTGAGAGCCTCTCATCCAGCAGTGCTCAGTCTCCTCTGTGCAATTTGATGAATTCCCATAGCCAAACTTACCTCAGCCTCCTCTAGCTCCTGTAAGTAATCATAGGTAGCCTAAACTTGTCCAGCCTTTTCTGGTTTCTGTCTTAACTTCAACTGTCCCATCATTACTGTTGGGGAGGTGAGCGCTCCTCAACTTTGCCCAGTCTTCTCTGGGTCCTGTACTTAATCTCTCCTCCTGCACCATTGTCAGGGTCCTCTGAGTCCTGTGGGTGAGCACATTTCTCCAACCAGTGCTCAGTCCCCAGTGGGCACTGTGGGGTCACACATCTACCACCAGTGCTCACTCTCCACTGAGCCTTCAGCAACTTGATCCTTTTATTAAATTATCTGGGTAAGTTCCATTCTGGCTAATGTCAGTGCACAATCTCTGTCTTTATCTGTGTGTCAGTGCAAACACTACTGTGGAAACTTAGAGAAATGTGGATACTTCCTTTCTCCAACAGCCTCAGTAGGCTTTTGGTACAGCCATGCAGACGGACTCCTCTCCAGTGCCTGAAAACCCTAGACAATTTATTTATTTATTTATTATTTATTCATTCATTCATTCATTCATTCATTTTTGTTTCATTGTACCAAAAGGAGTACAACTTTTCATTTCTCTGGTATACACAATGTAGAGTCACACCACTTGTGTAGTCATACACGTACATAGGGTAATGACGTTTACCTCATTCTATTACCTCTCATTCCCCCCACCCCCTCCCCACCCCTCAATTTCCTCTACAAAATCCAATGTTCCTCCAATTCTTCCCTTACCCCCTCCTCTACCCCTGTTATGTATTATCAATCACTTATCAGGGAAAACTTTTGACCTTTGGATTTTGGGGGATTGGCTTATTTCACTTAGCATGATAGTCTCCATCTGCATCCATTTATCTGAAATGCCATAATTTTATTTTTCTTTGTGGCTGAATAATATTCCATCCTGACTATATACCACAATTTCTTTTTCTAGTCCTCTACTGAAGGTCATCTATGTTTCTCTGTTGGTACATGGAGTAAAGGCATCCCATTTGTGTAATCATATATTTACATAGGGTAATAGTGTTTGATTCATTCCGTTATTTTTTCCTCCCCCTACCCCTCCAACCCCTCTTTTCCCTCTATATAGTCCCTCCTTCCTTCATGCTTGCCCCCTCCAACCCCCATTATGTGTCAGCATCTGCTTATCAGCAAGATCATTCATCCTTTGGTTTTTTGAGATTGACTTATCTCCAATTTCATCCATTGGCCTTCAAATGCCATAATTTTATTATTCTTTAAGGCTGAGTAATATTCCATTGTATATATATACCGCAGTTTCTTTATCCTTTCATCAATTGGAGGACATATACGATGGTTCCAATATCTAGCTATTGTGAATTCAGCAGCTATGAACATTGATGTGGCGGTATTTCTGTAGTATGCTGATTTTAAGTCCTTTGGGTATAGGCCAAGGAATGGGATAGTTGGGTAAATGGTGGGTCCATTCCAAGATTTCTGAGGAATCTCCATACTGCTTTCCAGAGTGGTTGCACTAATTTGCAACCCCACCAGCAACATATGAGTGTATCTTTTTCCCCACATCCTCACCAACACCTATTGTTGCTTGTATTCTGGATAATTGCCATTCTAATTGGGGTGAGATGGAATCTTAGGGTAGTTTTGATTTGCATTTCTTTTATTCTTAGGGGTGTTGAACATTTTTTTATTTATCTGTTGATTTCATTTATTCTGTGAAGTGTCTGTTCATTTCCTTAGTCCATTTGTTGATTGGATTATTTGTATTCTTGGAATCAGACCAGAGACCCTGCATCTTATAGAAGAAAAAGTAGGTCCAAATCTTCAACATGTTGACCTAGGATCAGACTTCCTTAACAGCACTCCCATAGCACAAGAAATAAAAGCAAGAATCAATAACTGGGATAGATTCAAACTAAAAAGCTTTCTCTCAGCAAAGGAAACTATCAGCAATGTGAAGAGACAGCCTATAGAGTGGGATAAAATCTTTGCCACTCACATTTCAGATAGAGCACTAATTTCCAGAATATATAAAAAACTAAAAAAACTCTACACCAAGAACTCATTACTTTAAATCTACCCATCTCTGTCTAGAAAGTTCCTATGCTATTTTTGATATGTGCTTTAGGAACTAGAACTGGTTTCACCATTCAAACCATGATCACTTTGTTATATTTTTAGCACTTCTCTCTGACAGAATGTTATTGACAAATGCCACCTGTATAATTCATTTTGATTCACAATGAGCAAAAAGAGATTCTAAATAGTGAATAATTCATCTTAAAACTTTTTGTAATTCCTTGTTCACGAGAAACCTTGTAGAGAAGATTATGGTGTGATCTGTTGAAATTGCACTCAATCAACGATAATTCCATTATGCAGCTGAAAACTATACATAGAATCATGAGTCTTGGTAACACTAAAAATTGTGGGTTTTTTTTTTTTCTTTGAGAATGTGTTTATATTTTTCAAATAGCTTGGAATGATCCAAAATATTTGTCTTTCTGATATAGAGAAAGCTAATTTTGTGCTACAGCAAAATAGAAACCATTTAGTTTATCTGAAAAATATGTTGTAGGGAAAAAAAGAAATGCTCTACAAAGAACAGCAGCACTATTTTTCCTTTCTTAAGCAAAATAAATTATAAGACACACAAAGGCAATAAGCAACATAAACAGTGGTGGTGTCCCTGCCAAACAGAAGACCCCAGCCACCTTATGCACGTACAGCTCAAAGTATGTTAATGTTAAACTTATAAATTTTAAGTCAGTCTCAGTTTTATATGAAAAATGATTTTCACATACTTTGTCTGATATTGGCAGATACTGTGTCTGTCATCTTTTAAGCACTTTTTTCCACTTCCTCTTGCCACCTGTCTCAGGCAAAGCTAGAATTCTCATGGTGAGATTCTGAAAACACACACAAAATACATAAGGCTGACTTTATGTGTGGATTCTGGTTTCTTTTAAAGATGCTACCTGTGTAACTGAGTCAGATTTTTCTCTGACTCATATGACTGAATTCATGGTGCTAGTATCCAAGATAAACTTGAATGTCAAAATTTTAAAACAAATACACTAGGGGGTTCAGAAAAGCATTTTAATAAAAATATTATTTTGCTGTAAATGATTTGTTAAACATGCCTCAATAGAAGATTACTACTAAAATCATAAGAAATGATAAATTATTGAAGTATAATATTCAATTAAAGATCTTTCAACAAGATGTACTAAATAAATAATCATCAGGTATTTTGAACCTAAAATTAGAATACATGTGATAACTTTACTTTTTTCTTTGTTTTGTACTCCCATGAAGTTTTTTTTTCTTTAATTTTTTTTTTATTTTAAATAAATGGGATACATCTTATTTATCTGTACAAGAAGTAGAGGCATACCATTTGTGTAATCATACATTTACATAGGGTAATAGTTTTTGATTCATTCTGTTATGTTTTTCCATCCCCCCACCCCTCCCACCCCTCTTTTCACTCTATACAGTCCCTCCTTTCTCCATTCAGCCCTCCTCCCATCCCCCATTATGTGTCATCATCCACTTATCAATGAGATCATTCATCCTTTGGTTTTTTGAGATTGTCTTATCTCACTTAGCATGATATTCTCCAGTTTCATCCATTTGCCTGCAAATGCCATAATTTTATTATTATTTATGGCTGAGTAATATTCCATTGTGTGTATGTATATATATATATATATATATATATATATATATATATATATATATATATATAATCTAATCACAGTTTCTTTATTCATTCATCAATTGAAGGACATCTAGGTTGCTTCCACAATCTGGCTATTGTGAATTGAGCAGCTATGAACATTGATGTAGCTGTATCTCTGTAGTATGCTGATTTTAAGTCCTTTGGGTATAGACCAAGGAATGGGATTGCTGGGTCAAATGGTGGTTCCATTCCAAGTTTTCTAAGGAATCTCCATACTGCTTTCCACAGTGGCTGCACTAATTTGCAGCCCCACCAGCAATGTATGAGTGTACCTTTTCCCCCACATCCGCACCAACACCTATTGTTGCTTGTGTTCTTGATAATCGCCATTGTAATTGGTGTAAGATTGAATCTTTGAGTAGTTTTGATTTGCATTTCCCTTATTTCTAGGGATTTTGAACATTTTTTCATTTGTCTGTTGATTGCTTGTAGATTTTCTTCTATGAAATGTGTGTTCATTTCCATAGTCCACATGTGGATTGGGTTATTTGTATTGTGTAAAGTTTTTTTGAGTTCTTTATATAATATGGAAATTAGTGCTCTATCTGAAGTATATGTGGCAAAAATTTTCTCCCATTCTGTAGGCTCTCTCCTCACATTGCTGATAGTTTCCTTTGTTGAGAGAAAGCTATTTGGTTTGAATCTATCCCAGTTATTGATTCTTGCTTTTATTTTTTTTGTGCTATGGGAGTGTTGTTAAGGAAGCCTGCTCCTAGGTCAACATGTTGAAGATTTGGACCTACTTTTTTTCTATAAGACTCAGTGTCTCTGGTCTGATTCTGAGGTCCTTGATCCATTTTGAGTTGATTTTTGTGCAGGGTGAGAGATAGGGGTTTAGTTTCATTCTGCTGGATTTCCAGTTTTCCCAGCACCATTTGTTGAACAGGCTATCTTTTCTCTGTTGCAAGCTTTTGGCACCTTTTTCTACTATGAGAAAATTGTATTTATTTGGGTTTGTGTCCATGTCCTCTATTCTGTACCATTGAGCTACCTGTCTATTTTGGTGCCAATACCATGCCACTTTTGTTACCTTTGCTTTGTAGTATAATTGAAGATCTGTTATTGTGATATCCCCTGCTTCACTCTTCCTGCTAAGGATTGCTTTAGCTATACTGGGTTTTTTATTCTTCCAGATGAATTTCATGATTGCTTACTCTATTTCTGTAAGGTATGTCATTGGGATTTTAATTGTAATTGCACTGAATGTGTATAGCACTTTTGGTAGTATGGCCACTTTGACAATATTAATTCTGCCTATCCAAGAACATGGAAGATCTTTCCATGTTCTAAGAGTTTCTTTAATTTTTTTCCTTAGTGTTCTGTAGTTTTCATTGTAGAGGTCTTTCACTTCTTTTGTTAGATTGATTCCCAAGTATTTTTTTAGAGGCTATTGTGAATGGGGTAGCTTTCCAACTTCTCTTTCTGAGGAATCATCACCTACATATAAAAATGCATTAGATTTATTAGCATTGATCTTATATCCTGCTACTTTACTGAATTCACTTATGAATTCTAAAAGTTTTCTGGTGGAATTTATGGATTCCTCTAAATATATAATCATGTCATCAGCAAATAAGGGTAGTTTGAGTTCTTCTTTTCCTATTTCTATCCCTGTAATTTCGTTGGATGGTCTAATTGCTCTGGCTAAGGTCTCAAGGAAGATGTTGAATAGAAGTGGTGAAAGAGGGCATCCCAGCCTTGTTCCAGTTTTTAGGGGGAATACTTTCAGTTTTTCAACATTTAGAATATTAGACTTAGCATAGATGGCCTTTATAATGTTAAGGAATGTTCCCACTATCCCTATTTTTTCTAGTGTTTTGAGAATTAAGGGATGCTGTATTTTATCAAATGCTTTTTCTGCATCTATCGAAATAATCATGTGATTCTTGACTTTAAGTCTGTTGATATAGTGAATGGCATTTATTTATTTTTTATTATTGTATACAAATGGGATACATGTTGTTTCTCTATTTGTACATGGAGTCAAGGCATAGCATTTGTGTAATCATAAATTTACATAGGACAATGAAGTTTGATTCATTATTTTTCCCTTCTCCCCCACCCCTCCCACCACTCTTTTACATATATACAGTCCTTTCCTCCATTCTTACCACCCACCTTATCCCTAACCCTAAACTTAACCCTAACCCTAATGCTAATTCCTCCCACCCCCATTATATGTGTTCACCTGCTTATCAGCGAGATCATTCATCCTTTAGTTTTTTGAAATTAGCTTATCTCACTTAGCATGATATTCTCCAATTTCATCCATTTGCCTGCAAATGCCATAATTTTATCATTCATCATTGCAGAGTAATATTCCATTGTATATATATGCCAGTTTCTTTATCCATTCATCAACTGAAGGGCATCTAGTTGGTTCCACAATCTGGTTATGGTGAACTGAGCAGCAATAAAAATTGATGTGGCTGTATCTCTGTAGTATGCTGATTTTCAGTCCTTTGGGTATAGGCCAAGGAATGGGATAGCTGGGTCAAATGGTGGTTCCATTCCAAGTTTTCTGAGGAATCTCCATACTGCTTTCCAGAGTGGCTGCACTAATTTGCAACACCACCAACAATGTATGAGTGTACCTTTTTCCCCACATCCTCACCAACACCTATTATTGCTTGTGTTCTTGATAATCACCATTCTAATTGGGGTGAGATGGAATCTTAGGGTAGTTTTGATTTGCATTTATCTTATTACTAGAGATGTTGAACATTTTTTCATATATCTGTTGATTGCTTGTACATCTGCTTCTTTGAAGTGTCTGTTCATTTACTTAGCCCATTTGTTTATTGGATTATTTGTATTCTTGGTGTACAGTTTTTTGAGTTCTTTATAGATTCTGGAAATTAGCGCTCTATCTGAAGTATGAGTGTGAAAGACATTCTCCCACTTTGTAGGCTGTCTCTTCACATTACTGAGAGTTTCCTTTGGTGAGAGAAAGATTTTTGTTTGAATCTATCCCAGTTATTGTTTCTTCCTTTTATTTCTTGTGCTATGGGAGTCCTGTTAAGGAAGTCTGGTCCTAAGCCAACAAAGTTGAAGGTTTGAACCTACTTTTTCTTCTATAAGATGCAGGGTCTCTGGTCTGATTCTGAAGTCCCTGATCCATTTTGAATTGAGTTTTGTGTAGGGTGAGAGATAGGGGTTTAATTTCTGTTGCATATGGTTTTTCAGTTTTCCCAGCACCATTTGTTGAAGAGGCTATCTTTTCTCCATTGCATATTTTTGGCCCCTTTGTCTAGTATGAGAAAATTGTATTTATTTCGGTTTGTGTCCATGTCCTCTATTCTGTACCATTGATCTACCTGTCTATTTTGGTACCAATACCATACCATTTTTGTTACTATTGCTTTGTAATATAGTTGAAGATCTCGTATTGTGATACCCCCTGCTTCGCTCTTTCTACTGAGTATTGCTATTGGGTTTTTTATTCTTCCAGATGAATTTCATAATTGCTTGCTCTATTTCTGCAAAGTACATCATTGGGATTTTAATTGGAATTGCATTGAATCTGTATAGCACTTTAGGTAGTATGGCCATATTGACAATATTAATTCTGCCTATCCAAGAACATGGGAGACCTTTCCATCTTCTAAGGTTTTCTTTAATTTCTTTCTTTAGTGTTCTGTAGTTCTCATTGTAGAGGTCTTTCACCTCTTTTGTGAGATGGATTCACAAATATTTTATTTTTTTTGAAGCTATTAGAATGGGGTAGTTTTCCTAATTGCTCTTTCTGAAGATTTATCACTTATGTATAAAAATGAATTGGATTTATGAGCATTGATCTTGTAACCTGCTACTTTACTGAATTCACTTATGAGTTCTAAAAGTTTTCTGGTGGAATTTCCAGGTTCCTCTAAATATATAATCATGTCATGAGTGAAAATGGATAGTTTGAGTTCTTCTTTTCCAATTCGTTTCCCTTTAATTTCATTGGATGGTGTAATTGCTTTGGCTAGCGTCTTATGGACGATGTTGAATAGAAGTGGTGAAAGAGGGCATCCCTGCCTTGTTCCAGTTTTTAGGGGGAATGCTTTCATTTTTTCACCATTTAGAATGATATTGGCCATGGGCTTAGCATAGATGGCCACTATAATGTTAAGGAATATTCCCACTACCCCAATTTTTTCTAGTGTTTTGAGCATAAAGCGATGCTGTATTTTATCGAATGCTTTTTCTGCATCTATTGAAATAATCATGTGATTCTTAACTTTAAGTCTGTTGATATGGTGAATGACATTTATTGATTTCCAGATGTTGAAACAACCTCGCATCCCTGGGATAAAACCCACTTGGTCGTGGTGCACTATCTTTTTAATATATTTTTTATGCGATTTGCTAAAATTTTGCTGAGAATTTTTGCATCGATGTTCATTAATGATATTGGTCTGAAATTTTCTTTCCTCAATGTGTCTGGTTTAGGTATCAGGGTGATATTGGCTTCATAGAATGAGTTTGGGAGGGTTCCCTTCTCTTCTATTTTATGGAATACTTTGAGGAGTATTGGAATGTGCTCTTCTTTAAAGGTTTTGTAGAACACGACTGAGAACCCATCTGGTCCTGGACCTTTCTTTGTTGGTAGGTTTTTGATGACGTCTTCTATTTCATTGCTTGAAATTGATTTATTTAAGTTGTGTATGTCCTCCTCGTTCAGTTTAGGTAAGTCATATGTCTCTAGAAAGTTGTTGATGTCTTCGAGGTTTTCTGTTTTGTTGGAGTATAGATTTTCAAAATAGCTTCTAATTATATTTTGTATTTCACTCAGGTCTGTTGTGATATTTCCTTGTTCATTCTGAATTTTAGTAATTTGAATTTTCTCCCTCTTTTTCTTTGTTAGTGTGGTTAAGGGTTTATAAATTTTGTTTATTTTTTCAAAGAACCAACTATTTATTTTGTTAATTTTTCTGATTGTTTCTTTTGTTACAATTTCATTGCTTTCGGCTCTGATTTTAACTATTTCTTGTCTTCTACTACTTTTCGTGTTGGTCTGCTCTTCTTTTTCTAGGGCTTTGAGTTGTAGTGTTTAGTCGTTTATTTGTTGATTTCTACTTCTTTTGTTGAATGCGCCATATGAAATAAATCTTTCTCCAAATATTGCTTTCATAGTGTTCCAGAGATTTTGATATGATGTGTCTTTGTTCTTGTTTACTTCTAAGAATTTTTTTATTTCCCTCCTGATGTCTTCTGTTATCCATTCATCATATAATAGTGTATTTTTTAATTCCAGGTATTGGAGAAGTTTCTGGTTTTTGTTCTCTCATTTACTTCTAATTTCAATCCATTATGATCTGATAGAGTACAAGGTAGTATCTCTATCTTCTTGTATTTGCTAACAGTAGCTTTGTGGCATAAAATATGGTCTATTTTAGAGAAGGATCCATGTGCTGCTGAGAAGAAAGTGTATTCATTCTTTGTTGGATGGTATATTCTATATATGTCGGTTAAGTCTAAATTGTTTATTGTGTTATTGAGATCTATGTTTTCTTTATTCAATTTTGGTTTGGAATATCTATGCAGTGGTGAGAGAGGTGTGCTGAAATCGTCCCGTATTATTGTGTTGTGGTCTATTTTTTTTCTGGAATTGAGAAAGATTTTTTTGTCGTACGTGGATGAGCCAATGTTCAGGGCATAGATATTTATGATTGTTATGTCTTGCTGATTTATGCTTCCCTTAAGCAGCATGTAATGTCCTTCTTTACGCCTTCTGACTAGTTTTGGTTTAAAGTCCACATTATCTGAAATGAGGATGGATACCCCAGCTTTTTTGCTGTGTCCATGTGCATGGTATGTTTTTTTCACATCCTTTCACCTTTAGTCTATGGGTATCTCTTTCTCTGAGATGAGTCTCTTGCAGGCAGCATATTGTAGGATTTTTCTTTTTAATCCAATCTGCCAGTCTATGTCTTTTGATTGATGAGTTCAGGCCATTAACATTCAGGGTTATTATTGTGATATGATTTATATTCCCAGTCATTTGACTCATTTTTGTTTTTTGACATGATTTGGGTTCTCCTTTATTTGACTCTTCCTGTAGGCTAGTTCCTCCCATTGCTGATTTGCATCGTTGTTTTTCATCTCTTCCTCATGGAATATTTTGATGAGAATGTTCTGTAATGCCAGCTTTCTTTTTATAAATTCCTTTAGCTTTTGTTTATCATGGAAGTATCTTATTTCATCGTCATATATGAAAGTAAGTTTTGCTGGGTATAAGATTCTTGGTTGGCATCCGTTTTCTTTCAGGGCTTGGTAAATGTTGTTCCAGGTCCTTCTAGCTTTTAGGGTCTGGATTGAAAAATCTGCTGATATTCTTATTGGTTTCCCCTTGAATGTAATTTGATTCTTTTCTTTCGCGGCCTTTAAAATTCTGTCTTTATTTTGTATGTTAGGTATTTTCATAATAATGTGCCTTGGTGTGGGTTTGTTGTAATTTTGTATATTTGGAGTCTATAAGCCTCTTGTTCTTGGTTTTCCATTTCGTTCTTCAGATTTGGGAAATTTTCTGATATTATTTCATTGAATTGACTGTTCATTCCTTTGGTTTGTTTCTCTAAGCCTTCCTCAATTTCATTGAATTGACTGTTCATTCCTTTGGTTTGTTTCTCTAAGCCTTCCTCAATAATTCTTAAGTTTGGCCATTTCATGATATCCCATAATTCTTATAGATTCTGTTCATGATTTCTTACCATCTTCTCTGTTTGGCCAACTTTGTTTTCTAGATTAAATATTTTGTCTTCAGTGTCTGAGGTTCTGTCTTCCAGGTGTTCTATACTATTGGTTATGCTTTCTATGGATTTTTTAACTTGTTTTATTGTTTTCTTTATTTCAAGGATTTCTGTTTGTTTTTTTTTTTCAGTATCTCTAACTCTTTATTGAAATGATCTCTTGCTTCCCGTATTTGGTCTTGGGGACTTGTGGCTGGCTCTGTGTAGAAATGCTCTCACTGAGTGGTCTGCTCCAAGAAGCTAGCCTTGAAAGGTGACTCCCGCCAGAGGGGACCGGGCTGATTGGGAAAGTCTCTGGCTGCCCTGTCCTGGTCCCTGAAGCTGCTTGCAGGCCAGAGCATAGCACACTGGCTCCAGACTTGGAGTTGATTCTGATCAGAAAGGCTCTCATTGCGGAGCCAGCTCCAAGATGCTGTAGAAACTGACCATGTGGGAGGAGCCCAGCACCAGAGTGCGCAGGGCTGCCTGGGGAAGACTCTAGCTGTCCTGCCCTGCTCTGATAAGCCACCTCTATCCGGGCCTGCCGCCCAGGCTGAGCTTTACCTGGTGGAGGAGACTCACTTGTGACTCTATTTTAGTCTGTGTCTCTCAATGCTTCCCCTTCTTGAATCCTGGGTTCTGGAGCAAGTGGAGATGCAGTCACCCTCTAGTCAGCCATCTTGGATCGCCCTGAATGGCATTTACTGATTTCTGGATGTTGAACCAACCTTTCATCCCTGGGATAAAACCCACTTGATCGTGGTGCACTTCTTTTTAATATATTTTTTATGCAATTTGCTAAAATTTTGTTGAGAATTTTTGCATCAATGTTCATTAAGGATATTGGTCTGAAATTTTCTTTCCTCAATGTGTCTCTGTCTGGTTTAGGTATCAGGGTGATATTGACTTCATAGAATGAGTTTGGGAGGGTTCCCTCCTCTTCTATTTCATGGAATAATTTGAGGAGTATTGGAATGAGCTCTTTTTTAAAGGTTTTATAGAACTTGGCTGAGAACCCATCTGGTCTCGGACTTTTCTTTGTTGATAGACTTTTGATCCCTTCTTCTATTTCATTACTTGAAATTGGTCTATTTAAATTGTGTATGTTTTCCTTGTTCAGTTTAGGTAATTCATATGTCTCTAGAAACCTGTTGATGTCTGCAAGATTTTGTATTTTGTTGGAGCATAGATTTTCAAAATAGCTTCTAATTATGTTTTGTATTTCACTCATGTCTGTTGTGACATTTCCTTGTTCATTCTGATTTTTGGTAATTTGAGTTTACTCACTCCTTCTCTTTGTTAGTGTGACTAAGTGGCTAAGGGTTTATCAATTTTGTTTATTTTTTTAAAGAACCAACTATGTATTTTGTCAATTTTTTCTATTGCTTCTTTTGTTTCAATTTCATTGATTTCAGCTCTGATTTTAACTATTTTCTGTCCTCTACTAATTTTGATGCTGTTCTTTTTTTCTTTTTCTAGGTCTTTGAGCTGTAGTGTTAGGTCATTTATTTATTGATTTTTTCTTCTTTTATTGAAAACACTCCATGACATAAATTTTCCTCTAAGTACTGCTTTCATAGTGTCCCAGAGAATTTTTTTATTTCCCTCCTTATGTCTTCTGTTATCCCTTCATCATACAATAGTGTATTAGTTAATCTCCAGGTGTTGGAGTAATTTCTGTTTTTTACTGTCATTTATTTCTAATTTCAATCCATTATGATCTCATAAAATACAAGGTAGTATCTCTATTTTCTTGTATTTGCTAACATTAGATTTGTGGCATAAAATATGGTCTATTTTAGAGAAGGATCTATGTGCTGCTGAGAAGAAAGTGTATTCGCTCTTTGTTGGATGGTATATTCTATATATGTCCATTAAGGCTAAATCATTGATGTGTTATTGAGATGTATGGTTTCTTTGTTCAATTTTTGTTTGGAAGATCTGTCCAGTGGTGAGAGAGGTGTGTTACAATCACCTAGTGTTATTGTGTTTTGGTCTATTTGATTTCTGGAATTGAGAAGAATTTGTTTGATGTACATGGATGAGCCACTCTGGAATTGAGAAGGATTTGTTTGATGTACATGGATGAGCCACTCTTTGGGGCATAGGCATTTATGATTGTTATGTCTTGCTGATTTATGTTTCCCTTAAGTAGTATGAGATGTCCTTCTTTATCCCTTCTGAATAGCTTTGGTTTGAAGTCCACATTATCTGATATGAGGATGGTCCTCCGGTTTTTTGGATGAGTCCATGTTCATGGTATGTTTTATCCTATCCTTTCACCTTTAGTCTGTAGGTATCTCTTTCTCTGAGATGAGTCTTTTGCAGACAGCATATTGTTGGAACTTTCTTTTTAATTCAATCTGTCAGTCTATGTCTTTTGATTGATGAGTTCAGGCCATTAACATTCAGGGTTATTATTGAGATATGATTTGTATTCCTGGTCATTTGACTCATTTTTGTTTTTTCACATGATTTGATTTCTCCTTTATTTGGCTATTCCTCTAGGGTAGCTCCTCCCTTTGCTGATTAACATAGTTGTTTTTCATCTCTTCCTAATGGAATATTTTGATGAGAATGTTCTGTAGTGCTGGCTTTCTTTTTGCAAATTCTTTTAGCTTTTGTTTATCATGGAAGGATTTTAATTCATCATCACATCTGAAGGTAAGTTTTTTGGGGTATAAGATTCTTGGTTGGCATCCGTTTTCTTTCAGAGCTTGATAAATGTTGTTTCAGGCCCTTCTAGCTTTTAGGGTCTGGATTGAAAAATCTGCTGATATCCACATTGGTTTTCCCCCTGAATTTTCTCTCGCAGCCTCTAAAGTTCTTTATTTTGTATGTTTGGTATTTTCATTATAATGTGCCTTGTTGTGGGTCTGTTGTAATTTTGTATATTTGGAGTCCTGTAAACCTCTTTTACTTGATTTTCCATTTCATTCTTCAGATGTGGGAAATTTTGTGATATTATTTTATTGAATACATTGTTCATTATTTGGTTTGTTTCTCTAAGCCTTCCTCAATCCTGATAATTCTTAAATTCATGATATCCCATAATTCTTGTACATTCTGTTCATGATTTCTTATTATCTTCTCTGTTTGGTCAATTTTGTTTTCAAGATGAAATATTTTGTCTTCAATATCTGAGGTTCTATCTTCCAGATACTCTATCTTTATTTTTTTTGTATCTCTAAATCTTTATTGAAATGATCTTTTGCTTTCCACATTTGCTCTTTTAACTGTTGAGTGGTGTGATCATTCAAAGCCTGCATTTGTTCTTTCATCTCATCATTTGCTTCTCTGATCATTTTAGTTATGTACATTCTGAACTCCCTTTCTGACATTTCTTCTGTCATGCCATCATTGGATTTTATTGATGTAGCATCTAGGTTTGTTTGGGACATTTTCTTCCTTTGTTTTCTCATCTTGTTCAGGTATCTACCCCTCTAGTAGTGAAACTCTGAGATATTGCAGATTTCCTCCATTGACTCATAATGTCCCTGCAGATTTCCAACAACTCACCTTCTTAGTCTTCAGTAGCCTGAAGTCTTGGAGGAACTTGATAATGCTGTGATACACAAGGAAGCTGCCCCTCTAGTGGTGGTGGTTTTCAGTGGGGTGTATTTCCTGCTGGTGGGAAGTGGTGCCTCCACTTGTTGATGAATGGTCAGTCAAAAAGGTGACTAGACTATGGGCTGGGGCATTGCTGGTCTGGGCCTGTGTCTCACGTTCTACCACGATGGTGGTAAAGCCTTGCCTTTTGTGGAAGACTTACCCAGTGAGGACGTCTCACTGGGCAGCTCTCCTCTGAGAAGTTCCCTTCAGTCCAGAACTACCACCTTGGCTGGTCAATGCTCCTCTGCTGTGTTCCCAGGGATCTGGACCTACCTCCTGGGCCAGGGAGCCTCACCCTGTGATTGAGACTCTTGCTGGGCAGCCCTCCTCTGCAACATTCTCTGGGGCCCAGAACTACCACATGGTCTGGGGGGCCTGGCCCTATGAGGGACTCTCTTTCAAAGTGGACCTCCTCTATGATGTTCCTTGGGGACTGGACCTACTGCCCAGGCCTGGGACTCTCACTCTGTGCCAAAGCCTCTTGCTGGGCAGTCCTCCTCTACAATGCTCCCAGTTATCTGGGTTCACAGCTCCAGCAGTGGAGTCTCATTGGGCATCTCTATTCCATGAATTTCCCTGCATTCCAGGACTAATGACCCATCCAGAGTGCCTCACCCAGCTGCTGTGAGTTGGTACTGAGTCTCCAAATACCTCCTCTTCTTGATTCCTGAGACCTGTTAAAGGGCCTCCAGTCTCCTGTAGGTGTCTCAGGAAGGGAGCCGCCCTTCCGATGATGATGGCCATGCCTTAGGAATAATTCAAAATGCCTGCACCAGCCTCCAAAGAAACTGGGGAGCCCCAGTGAGGGTGCACTAAGTCAGCACAGAGGCAAGTGCAGTGTCCTTCAGCAGTAGGGGGGCAGGCATGCAGGCTCAGTGATGGTGTCTGACCTCAGTGTGGGGGTTGTCGGGCCAGCTAGTTCAGCAATGGTGTCCGACCTCGGCATGGGGGTCACACAAATAACTTTACTTAATCAGTACAATGTGAAAAATAGTGCAAATAAAGTAGCAATCAGTGTAGTTTGCTTTTTCCAGGAGTTTCTTTGTTTGAAATAGAAATAATCCATTCCCCTTAGGTATAATTTTTTATGTGTAGTAGTGGGACCTTTTGGAAGCACTCTGTCAATAAGCCATCCCAGCCATCCTTCAATAATTATTTTAATATATTCTGAATACTAGAGAGTAAACTAATATATATTAGTGTACATACAGGATAACACTCAAAGAAAATAAATGAATGACTTTTCTTTGAAAATATCTTGAGTAGAGATCTGAGGTTAAATTGTACCACAAATTATTTCTAAGTTGACATTTTTTTCATGCCAGATCTTCTCTTTTGAAAAACATGCTTTTATTTTTTAAAAAGTAAGTTACTCAATTTTCTTTGACTAGTCAGTTAAGTTCCCAGAACAGGTGCTTCAATACAACAACAAAAGAAATCAGAACAAAATGGCACTTTTAAATTTTGAAAATTATTCTCTAACAATTGGAGCACCTTGATGAATGGTATGGCTTTTCAGCACATACAGTGAGTCAAATGTTTCCTCAGTAGTTCAAGAGTATTCCTGGATTTTACATCCTTTTCTTTGTAGATGTTCTTCAGTGATGAAATATTGAAACACTAATGATAAAAATATATTTTATATATTTGTTAAATGTCATGGAATGCTTTGTACTTTAGTAAGCTTTATATTATTACAACAAAACACCAGAGACAATTGAGACTTAGCCAGGAGCAGTGGCACCTGCCTGTAATTCCAGTGGTGCAAAAAGATGAGGCAGGAGAATCAAAAGTTCAAAGCCAGCCTGAGCAACTTAGTGAGACCCCAAGCAAGTTAGCAATACTCTGCCTCAAAATTAAAAATGAAAAACAGTTGTGGATGTGGCTTAGTGGTTAAGTGCCCTAGGTTCAATCCCTGGTAACCAAAAAAAAAAAAAAAAAAAGGGTAAAAAAAAAGAAAGAAAAGAAATTTTATATGTAGCTCACAGTTCTGGCCAAATGACTTTGAACCTCTGGAAAGGGTACATCCGAGGCAGAAATATATGATACAGCAAAAAACCACATTTTAATCTAGGACTTAAAGAAATACTGAATCATCAGTGTCCCATAGTTCCCTGAAAGGCATACAGGGAGATTCTTCTGCCAAAATTTTGGCACCTCTCAATGCACTGCCCTTGGGACCAGGCCTTCAACACATAAACCCTTGGGGATACTTATCTAGCATCCAAAACAAATAATGGCCCATTGGTCTACAATGTGTCAGCATGTGGAAATGTATGCTGAAAATAATCCTCATAGCACATTTTCTCACTATGAAATATTGCATTTTTAAATGATATTTTTGTTTATAATGACTTTACATTTAGAGAAAAATTGAGCAGAAATTTCAGAGTCTTTACATAACATCATGCACACAGTTTCTTCTGGTTTTTATCTCTTAGGTTAGTGTGTGCAGTTTAATTGATATATCATTATTGATACATTATTATTAACTGAAGTCCGTAGTTTATTTGGGTTTCACACTTTGATTTGCACATTGCTAGGTTTAGATGAGTATCTCTAGACAATTGTAATGGATATCAATTCCCACAGCTCTGAGTACCTCCTTCCACCACTCATCATCCACCATTTTCACACCATTCCTCAAGTGGCTGAGGTCTTATGGGTCTTATGTGGCTTGGCCAGTATTTCTCACATCTTTCAGAAGAGTGGATGGAAAACATATATTTAAGTATTTTTAGAACCTCCTCTGATATGTCACTAGTTGCACCCTTTTGACAAGAGAGTAAACCTCCTAGGACCTTGATTCAGGCACAATGCACACCTTCAAGGGACAGTGTGAAATGTGGCCAAGGACCATTACTCATCATCATGAAGGAATTCCTCAGACCTTTGAAATGGTACCATTACAAATATACCTAAGGTCACTTAAATATTGGCCCAAGGGTCACTCTCTAAAACGTTACAAAAACTCTGGTACCTGTAGGTGAGACTCCTTCTTGCAAAAGACCTTCATCTAGGAAAGCACAACTCATCTATCTTTGCTCTGTCTTCTCTGGGTTCTGCCTTAAATATCCTCTCAACCACCATTGCTCAAGGTCTTTGTAGTCCTCTGGGTCAGCAACTCTCTCTCACCAGTGCTCAGTCTTCTCTGGGTCCTGCCCTAAATCTCCCCTCATCCATATTTTCTCAGGGTATTCTGAGACCTGTGGGCAACTGCCCATCACTGGTGTTCTGATTCCCCTGCATACTCTTGGTGATAGTCCCTCTTCTAACAGGGCTCAGTCTTCTGTTTTTAAGGTACTAAGTTTACCTAACCTGTCCTTATTCAGTCTCCTTTGGGTCTGTGGATGTGTACCCATCACTAACAGTGCTCAGTCTCCTCTCTTTCTTTTCCTTAATTTTACTAACAATTTATTGCTCATTCCCAGGTCCTTTTTTTGAGCACCCCTCACATTACAGTGCTCACTTTTCTCTCTGTCCTTTGCAGGTTCTCCAAGGCTAAACTTGCTCACACTCCTCTAGGTCCTCTGCCTCAGTGCCCCTCACCTGACAGTGCTCTGTATTCTCTTGGTCCTGTCCTTAACATCATTTCACACACCAATTCTCAGTGTCATCTGAGTACTGTGGTGAGTTCCACCCTCACACAGATGCTCAGTTTTTCCTGAATATTAATTTAGTGTGTCCCTAAACCTCAAGTACCTTGTCTCCTCTGTGTCATCTTGGAGATTGTCTCACATCCAGCAGTGCCCTATATACTCTGGGAACTCTGGGGGAGAGACTCTCAAATAGTAATTCTCATTCTCCTCTGTTCCATCTGCTAAGTTCCAATAGTCAATCATATCTCAACCTGCTCTGGTTCCTGTGTGTGATCATGGATAGAATAACATCGCTCAGCCTTTTCTGGTTTCTGTATTACCTTAACCTGCCCCACCATTACTCATGGTCTTCTAAGTCCTGTTGGTGATCTCCCCTCTCCCAATAGTGCCCAGCTTTATCTGGGTCTTGTACTTAATCTCTCATCCTGCATCAATTTTTAGGGTCCTCTGAGTCCTGTGGATGAGTGTCCTCTCCCACCAGTGCTCAGTCTCCTGTGGGCATTCTGAGAGGGTACACTTGCACTATTAGTGCTCACTCTCCACTGAGCCCTCAGCAACTTGAATCTTTTAGTGAAATATCTGGGTAATTCCCACTCCAGCTCATGACAATGAACCATCTTGGTCCTTATCTGGACATCAAGGCCCACACTACTGTGGAAAATTAGAGAGATATGGGTACTTCCTCTTTTCAAAAAATTCAATATGACTTTGGTGCTGCCATGCAGACAGGGCCCTCTCCAATACCTGAAAATCCAAGACAATTTTAAAAGATGTCAATGACTACAGCACTGGGGATCTCATTCCACCACTCATCATCCGCCTTTTCCACACCATTCCTCAAGTGGCTGGGATCTTATGGGTGTTGTAGCTCCACCAGAATTTCTGACATCTTTCTGAAGTCAAAGGAAAGCTTATGTTTAAGTATTTTCAGAATCTTCTCTGACATGTCAGTATTTGCTCCCTTTTGACAAGAAAGTAAAAATTCTAGGACTTCTGAGTCAGGTAAAATGCACCCCTTCAAGGACAGTGTGAAATGTGGCCAAGGACAATTCCCCATCATCATGGAGGACTTCCCCAGAACTTTGAGAATGTAACACTGTCACACCACCCCTGAAGTAACTGAGACCATGGCTTGAGGGACTCTCTTGATAAGGGTCCAAAGGCTGTGAATCATCTTGATTTTATCCACTTTTCTAATAGAAGTCTATCTCCTCTGGCTCCTGTGATAACGCACACCTCACCTAACTTTTCTCCAGCTTCTCTGGGTCCTACCCTAACTCTCTCCTCCCCCGCAATTGCTCAGAGTCTTCTGTGTCCTATGGGTGAGCACCCCTCTCCCACCACTGCTCTGTCTTCTCTGGGTCTGGCCCCAAATATCCCCTCGCCCGTCAATGCTGGGAGTGTTCTGAGTTCTGTAAGTGAGCTCCCATCACCAACTAGTGCTTTGATTTCACTGAGTCCTCCTATTGATTGACCCTCTCCTAACATGACTCAGCCTTCTTTGTTTAAGCTGCAAAGTTTACCTAACCTGTCCTTACTCAATCTCATTTGGGTCCTGTGGGTGTGTATCCATCACTTAACAGTGCTCAGTCTTCTCTTTTTCTTTTTTCTGAGTTCTCTACCATTCCTTGTTCATTCTTCTCTGGGTCCTTTGGGTGAGCTCCCTAAACTAATACTGCTCAGTCTTCTCTCTGTCTTGTTGTTTTTTCTCTAAGATAATTGTTGTGCAGACTTCTCTGGGTCCTGAGGGTGAGCATCTTTCAACTTACATTGCTTCTTTTCTGTATCCTTTCCTTAATCTCCCTTCACCTACCATTGCTGATTGTCATCTGAGTCATGTTGTGAATGCCCCTGGCACACAGGTGCACAGTTTTCCTAGAATATCATTAAAGAGTACACTTACCCTTGAGTACACTGTCCCCTCTGTGTCCTCTGGGTGATTGGACCTCATCATCAGTGCTCAGTATATTCTGGGAGCTCTGGGTGAGCACCACTCATCCTGTATGGATCAGTCCACTCTGAGACATGAGCTATGCTTCCCTAGTCAATCTTTTCTCAGCCTCATCTGGCTCCTGTGTGTGAGCATATATAGCCTAATAGTGCTAATAGTCTTCTCTGGATTCTGTCTCAACCTCATCTTCTCCACCATTGCTCAGGGTTTTCTGAGTCCTGTGTTGAGAGACCCTTGCACACAGTTGCTCATTTTCACTGAATAGTATTACCAGCACCTCTTACCTTCTGTTCTCAGTCTTCTCTTCATCATCTGGTGAATGTTCCTTGCCTGCCATTACTCAGACTACTATGGGATCTCTGCATTTGTGTTCCTCACCCATCTGTTCTCAGTCTCCTCTGTGTCTGTGAGTTAGTGCCCTCACCCAGCAGAACATAGACTCCTCCCTGTCCTGTGCAGAGCTCCTGTTGTTTTTCCTTGCAGTTTGTCCTTGATAGACTGCTGTTAAGTACCACCCTCTCTCTAGTGCTACTTCTTTATGAAAATATGGTTGGGTCTTCCTCCAGGTCCCTGGACACCCTTGGTCTTTGTGTTTGAGTAAGCCTTTCCTTTCTTGCCTGTTCCTGGTGGAGCTCATTGGGGGTTGGTTCTTGGCTCCTGTATACAATTCTGTGCTGCCTTCTTCACTTGTGGGGCAGGAGTGCTTCTGAACCAGTGGTGCCCTTCATGGCCCAGCTGTGGTGTTCATGGAGATATTGGATGACCTGGCTGTCCTCTCAGTTAGTGGATAGATCTTAGGATGCTGACAGGCTTTCTGCAGGGTGTATTTCCTAACTGTGCCAGAGGTGGCTGTGCTGAGTTTCAGAAGCCCTGAAGCATAGATTTCTTGCACACACCCCTGAGCCTCCCTCTGCACAAACTACCTCCTTTCAAGAGCCCTCCTTGGGAAAGCTGGGATCAGAGGCTCTGTCCTTTTGCCAGGCCCACTTATGGTCTGTCAAGGGCTATGATTCATGCTGATAAGAGCCACTATCCACCTCATGGACTGCCTAATCTTTCACATGGACATTTTCGAAGATTGGTCAACTGCTCCTCAGGAAGTGCTGGGGATTGAGTGTGGGTTCTATTCTCCCATGGTTATTTCCAGTGTTTTGGGGTTATTCTCATCTTATTCTGCTCTGTGCCTAGTGGGAACTTGTTCTGCTCTGCACCCAGTGGGAGGAGCAGCACTGAGGGGAGCTACAGAAGCACTGGCAGAGCAGGTGTGTGGGAAAAAGTTGTGAGTGGGCTGAGTGGAGGACCTGCTTGTGTCCTGGATCTCTTTCTGTGCTGCTCCATTCCCCATAACCCTCCTGGAATTTCAGAGGTCCCCAGAGGCCCTCACCTGCACCTACCTGGGTGCCAGTGCATGGAAATCACCAGTATCTCTAAGAGCATTTTTGAGCTTTTTTTTAACTTACCTGGCACAAAGGATGTGTGATCTGTCTTTACTAATAGGCTTAAGACCCTCCTCTCTCTATGGTGGATTCCAGGGATCAAATGCTAATAACCACCAGCTTCTCTGTTGACTGGATTCCTGAGTCTGTAGTCAGTTGACAGTGGCCATGGACACACCAGGAACAGGGTCAGTCTACTAGGAATTGTTCACTGCTCTCTATTCACAGGAACTTCTCCCAAGTGGTCACTGGATGATAGGTGAGTATGGTTCTGCCAAGAATGTTGGTGGATAATGTACACTTATAAATAACACAAAACAAATCAAAGGAATATTTGTTGTACTCACCTCATTTGTGAAGAACAAGTGGGTGTTCTTGGTGGAATGGATGGTAGATTCCAGTGCATGAAGCAAGTTCCACACACTTTCCTAGCTCTTTACGATGGAATGGTTACATAGATACACATTCCTGTGTTATTATGCTTTGCTTTATCACTGGATTAAATGGAGTCAATGTTCCAAGAAACACCTGAACCCAGAGCAGATGGTGGTTGCTCATTTCTGGGTTTTAGTTGCCTCATGCCACCTGGACTGACTGGGCATGTCCAGGAAGGGACATAGTGTAGAGCAGTGCCATGATTGCCTCTGAACATGATTCAGGTGAGTACTGATTGGGGATGTCTTGGTGACTGTGACATGATTTAGGTGAGTACTGAGAGGGGTGATAGCAAGACTGGGTGCAGTAATCCTCAGGTCACTGAAGGGAGTACATCAACCAGGGGAGCCTCACTCAGTTTTCATCTCTGGAACTCAGAATGGACTGGCAGGTCCAAGGACCCAGCCATGTCCCTGGCCAGACCTAGCTTCTGAACACAGGTCCCCAGGCACACGTGGCTCCTAGGGAGAAATGGGAGTGTTAGGGGCAAGGCCAGCTCTGTCCACGTCCCAGGTATGAAGGCTTCTCTAGTCACTGCCTTCCTGCTCCCCTCTGGAGTCCAGGGCTGATGTCCTCTTCAGGCTCCTCCTACTCTATGCCCCCTCCCATCACTATTCTCCTGTGTCCTCCCTGGTGCATTCCTGTTGAGGAACCCAAACCGTTAGGCATATCTGGGACTTTGGCTCTGCTTGCTTACTCTGAACCTGAAGTCAGAGCTTTAGGATATCACTTGCCTCCATGCAGAACAATCCATGGTGTCTTCCAGGAGAAAGATAATCCCCTGAATGCTGAGCAGAAGGGCACAGGCATCCACCCTTGTGAGGCCTGATGACCCAGCCCTTGGCAACGTAAATGAAATCAGGGGCAGGATATCAGATGGCACCCTCCTGGTAGGGAACGACCTTTCTTAAAATGAAAATACAATGTGCCAGTGACAAGAACTTGAAATTGACAATTCCAAACGTACAAGTCTAATGATCCAGTGGGAAGAACTTGGAAAGCACATTGGAAACGGGACAAGCACATGTCCCAGCCCCCAACTCACCTTTCTGGGTCACTAATGCAGATGGAGTAATCAGAGAGCCCTCTGCCACTGTAACATGTCTATAAGTTGTGAAACACTTGAAAGAGGAGGAGGAGGTGTTCATGCAGTGAGGCAGGAGGGGCCCATGAAACGTTCAGGGCATTGTGACTTGGAAATTGTTTTTCTGACAAGGGAGGAAGTGCTCCAGTGGTGAAGAGTGAAGGTGAAGCAGTGGAATAGCTGGAAGCAGTGCAGGACCACAGTTCAGCTGCAGAGAATGCTTCAGGAGTAGGAGCAGGCATGGTGGGATGGACTCAACTGAGTCATCCCTGGCTCTGCATATGTAGTTTTGCAGTTTGATCATGGGTTGTGTGCATTTGTGCACAGGTAGGTGATTGTGGAAGACTCTGGAATTTCTCAACTGGGTCTCCGGGAATGTGTCTTTGTGTACTGCATGATAGACAGCAGACCTCCCACATGGGCCTCTGCTTTGGTCATTTTCCTCTTTCTGCAGAGCCTTGCACTGCTGCCTGCCAGTCCCTGTAGCACTCTCCCAGGATCCCTGGAGCTTCTTCTGAAAGGTCCCATCCCTCAGTCCTGCGTGGACCAAGCCTGCATGCCAACTCCAAGAGAGCATTGCCACAGAAGTGGCACCATCACCCTTGAGGCCAGGCTGGGCGCTCTCTGATCAGCAGTACTGGCCTCATTTCCAGGACCAGTTCAAGAAGTGGGACTGAGCCTTCTTTGTGGTGTTCTGGAGGCTCCAGGGTGATCCAAGTTGTGGAGGTTGGGTGGAGAGCCAGAAGGTGAATAAACAGCACATGGGGGAGTGGAGCAGGAAAGGAAGGGTTCTGTGATGCTGGTTACCATGTGGGCTCCCACATGAGGGCATGAGGGAAGGAGGAGCTGCTGGATACATACTGCTGGGGAGCCAGGTGGGCAGTGCTTCCATTGCTGATTGCACCAGTTTTCCCCTGAATCCTGTAGGATGCTCCACACACCTGATTTCATGATCATCTTCCTCAAGTCTGTAAGGCAGTAGTGATCACCTAGGCTTCCAAATGGCAGAGGAGGCTCAAAGGGTTTATGTCGCTTGGCCAGGAGCACCCAGTCAAAGAGGGCAGACCAGGTACAAGAACCCAGGTACATCTGCCTGGGGGCCACACTCTTTCTGGTACATCCAGCACCCTCCAGGGTAGGATGCAGACATAATCTGGTCAATGATGGACCAGGTCCAGTCCTGTGAGACTGTTCTTCCTGAGTGTTCCAGTGAAATGACAGTCATTGTCTGCAAAGCAGTTATCCCAGAGGGAGCCCCATGGGCTGGTGAACTCATTCAGAGATGCGTAATTTCCCTGCTTTAACTCCAGGAGCATAGTGTACAAAACCCATGTGTACAGAGATTAGGCACAAGTCAGAGGTCAGTTCCAGACCTCATTCAAACTTAGCCCAGCTATCACAAAATGAGGTGAAGGCCAAATAAGTACCAGGACAACACTCAGTCAAGCTCAGGTGACAACTGTGTCAGGGTCAGGGCAAGGTATGTGAGGGATGGTGAGGCTGATGCTGGTGGGGACTCACCTCCACCACAGGAGGTCTAACATTATTCTGGGCCCTGATGCAGCTCTTGGCAAATCTACACATGGATGTTTAAAACCATGCATGCATTTGTTGATTTGAGGTACTGTGTGTGGAACCCAGGGGATCTCTGCCAGGTTTTTTTTTTCTTTTTTTTTTTTTAATTTAGTTACAAATTCTCAGTAATTGGCTCAGGCTGGGCTCAAACATGCAATTTTGGTGCCTCAGCCTCCCAGTAGCTGGCATTCCAGGCATGACAACTGCACCAGGCTCTCTGGATGTTGTAAGTCAGTGACCACACTCAGGGGAAGACTCATGCAAACTGCATGGTGAGGTTCAAGGTCTCCTCTGCAGTGACCTTCTGTCAGGTTCTGGATCTCCTGAGTCTTTGGAGGACAGTGGGGCTTGGGGCAGCTTTTGACTTTGGCTGGAATGTGACTGTCAATTGTGATCCTACCCAGGTGTGAGGTAGTGTGTCCAGTTCATAGTTAAAATGAACAAAATTATGGGGCCATAACTGGAGAAGAGGATATGACCCTGGTGGTTTGAGGAATGACCGTGACCTGAGGCACTTCAGTCCCTGCAGGTAGAAAAGGGTTGTAGTGAAAGGTCAATAGAAATATATGCCTCCCTCCAGGTGCAAAGCAGTGTGGACTCTTTTGAAAAACCCAGATAGCAGGTGTACTTGGCCTTCCCTGTCAATGGGCTGACTCAGCACTGCTAAGTGGAGAGGTCAGGTCCTCGTCTAGCCTGGTCAGAATTAGAGTGGAGGGTCAACCATGTGCCTTTCTGCTCAGCATTGGCAGTGGAATGTGTGAGGTTTTGCTACTTCCTTTGGCCTTCATCTCCCTGCTTTCACACCACAGAGATGCTGTGTGACTCCAGGCAAATGCCTTGGGTGGGATCCATGCAGGCCATAGATTTCCTCCTGCTTTCATCTTCTCCACATTTTTCAAGGCTTCCACAGCAATGGGTGCTGTTTTGTAACACAATAAATAAAGAATTTAATTGGAGATACGATGCTTTCCAATGGCCCTAGGTGTCAGGTAGCAACCAGGGCCACCTGTTCACTGTGCTGATGCCTCATTGACTGCACAGGTGGACCACTAGGGAGCCTGTACTCATCAGAGAGCGAATTCCAGCCAGAACTGTGGGAGTTACATGAATGAAATGGTAGATGAGGAAGAGGAGATGTGAGAGTTCTCAGCTCCACATTTAGAGAAAGGGTCTGTGATTTGTGACCATGCCCAGGTGCATGGCCACCTGGGGAGGATGAGGAAAGAGTTGGCTCATATAGCAAACCTCTGAATACACAGGGGAACAGGAGGATGGGGAGTGAGATAGGAGGTATGTCTGAGCACTTTCTCTGCACCCCATGTCCTCACAGACATCCCAGGGTCCTTCGAGCTGATCATCCACAGAGTTCTGGGAGAAGGGCAGCTCCATGAGGTAAAGGAGGGTGCTGAGAACTTGAACAGGACAGAGACTGCAGCCAGGGAACCTGGAGTCTGGGATGGACAAAAAGGCAGGTTTTGACCATGGTCACTCTCCAACAAGCCCAACTGCTGCTGCACCAGGCACACCCCAGCCATATGCTTCAGGACTCCAGGTGAACCTCATCTGAGTAACCACCCTCTCTGAACCTATTTTGGTGCTCACTTTGGCTAAAATTGTCTTTTTCACTGACTCCTACTATCTGTCACTTCCCTGCTGAGCAGGGACCCAATCAGACCAAAGGACAGGGCATGTCCACCCCAGTAACATGGGCCCAGATTACTTCGTGGACAATCAGCAATATCTCCTGAAAGAGTTGCTCAGGTGGGAGGAATTTTCAGAGTGAGGCTGTCCAAGTGCCAACCCTACCAAACCAGGTGCTACCCAGGCTTCTGAGCAGGTTTCAACATTGTCCACTAGGGGAGCTGGTGGGCAGCTCTGCATGCTGGCTCTTCCCAGTAATAAGCTCTGGGTGGCCCTCAGGGGATCTCCACACAAACCACACATACAGAACCAGATGACAGGGAGCTCCACACCTGTCAAGATTATGGGATGGACTAGATGGGGATGGTGACAGGACCTGATAAAAACAAGAATTTCAGAAAAACTCCAAATTGCTTTTTCCTCAGTGCCTGCCATTTGCTGCCAACATCCCAGCTCCCTGCAGGCAGCCATTCCACACCCAGAAGGGGAACCTGGGCAGACCACAGCCTGGCCAAGAATGGAAGGCAGGACTGGGGGCACTGACCATGTTTCTTACAGAGCCCAAGTTCTCCACCTGCTTGTCTCCTGGCACTGTGCCTGTGGATAGCATTGCTGCATGGACTGTTGGTAAATCAATTTCTTCCTCACTTTTGTCAAATTGCAATGATATTTATTTTTCTCTTATTTCTGATGCTGGTGAAGGCCCCCCAGTTCTGTCAGTAGGGATTCCAGATTCGTGGTCCCCAGAAAGACCAAAGTTCCTCTCAGGTGCCTGCTCCCCTGTGGAAACCCCCAAGTGTCCCCATCCTGCTGACCCTAGGTCTCTCACTAAGGCAATGTCTATTGGCATCAAATCTTTCATTTTGGTGCTGCCATTAATCTCCCTCCCCCATAACACTTTACAACCTAGATTGCTAACCCATGAAATTCCTAGTCATGTCATTGGTCCAGATTGTTACCTGGTGAACCTCTTCACCAGCTATTGGTCCATTTGCTATTAATCCATGAAATTCCACTACTTAAGAACAGTTCCCCAGCCATTTCTCTCTCACTCACTCATTCTTACTCTCACTCCACTTTCCCCCTCTCTCTCTCTCTCTCTCTCTCTCTCTCTCTCTCTCTCTCTCTCTCTCTCTCCAGGGCAGACATTCTGCTTGTCAGTCTAATCAAATCTCTTGTGTGACTTCCCACATCTGAAGTGGTTTTTCTGGGTGCTTTTCACTTTTCATTGGTGCCGTGACTTGGATGAGTTCTTCTACTACTGAGGTGAGTGGAATCCCATCTGATGCCTCAGACCCATCCCCAGTCGCTGGTCTCACTGGGACACTCTTCTCCACTTCCAGACACAAGTCTCATATGATCAGTGGCTTCTCCCCTGGATTTTGGTTACTTTGAAAGTGACTGTTGAGTGTCTGGCACCCCTGAGGCTCTCCATGGGTTGGGGAAACCCCCAGCCACAGTTATTGCAATCCCTATACTGATTGCTGGGAGAGAGCTCTGGGCTGACAGGGGACTCTTTCCTGAGAGGAGGAAAAGAATCAGATGGATGAGAGATTCTTTCCTAAGAGCACTGTCTTTGGCAAGACTTAATCTTGTCCTGGGTCTTCTCTATGGAATATTTGTCTCTACAAAAACCCCGATACTGGGCACCCAGATACCCCTATAGGCTCAGCCTAGATGCTTATCTAGTGATAGTGACATCTCTCTGAATAACTCTTCCTTCACTCAGGTGATTCCCTGGAGACCGAGTGACACCTTGCCTTTATATTCACCAATTCACCACTTGCAAAGGGCAGTTCACTCTCAGTCCCCACCCATGCTCCCCTGGGTTGCCTCTTATTTAATTTAAGAGTCCCTCAACCTCACCCGTGACCTCAAACCATAAGACACTGTAGATTCCAACATTTTTAGGAATTTTTTTTTAATTTCTGAGAGAACTTAGAGAAATGGACCATTTCTCCAAGTTTTCTCTTTCTTGCAATCTTTTCCCTTCCTATAAACCCAAACACTCTCTCTCTCTCTCTCTCTTCTCTCTCTCTCTCTCTCTCTCTCTCTCTCTCTCTTCTCTCTCTTATTCCTCCTCTCTCTGCCTTCTCTTTCTTGTGCTCTCATGTTATTTTACTAAAATAATTAATGGCCATTATTATTTTTTCTTCTAAGATTCTTGTTTTTTTTTTCTTAAATACTATATTTTTTGAGGTCACAATTTTGATCCTACATACCTAAGTTAATGATTTTTTTACTTAAGTCCTAACAGGTATAATTCTATACACAAAGGGATCCAAAAATTTCAACTGTGTTTCAATTAGGGTACTGTACATAGCAAAATTATTCATCTTAATAAACGGAGTAATTTATCTAAATTCAGAAATTTCATAAGAGTTGTTTCAGAATGTGAACAAGAAGGGGTCAAAACACAGGAAAGAAAAATAAAAGGTTCTAGGTACAAAAATATATTCAGTTGAATGGAGAAGGAAATGTTTCTGGATAGGAAGTCTTTGTGATGAAACCAGGAATGGGAGTCACAGTTATTGCCTGCTGGCTCTCTCCTCCTGGGAATCCAAGCTATCTTTGACATGTCCCCTCCTCCCTGACCAATATTCACCATAGGGTGTTACTGCCTCTTGCCCTTGCCAACCTCCTTGCCCAGCACAGAATTCAAATCTTGACAACCTTCCTTCTACTGGTGGTGAGTCCTCAGAACTCTTCTAGCATGGCCCTGAACTCACTCTCTCTCTCCCTGAAAACCCCAGCACTGGTTCAGGATCTCCCTTGCCTTTGGCTGCAGATCTGTCCTGGATGGTGATGACACTCACTGATAGTCTGCTCCTACATGGGAAATCAGAGAGGTTGGGGGATGCCCCTTACTCTCCTGTTTCCCTTCTCCAGCCTTCGGCAAACAATTACCCATGGGTTCTGCTCAATCTAAATTTCTCTGTAAGCCCCACCTCCTTGGCTGTCTCCTCAAAATCATCCAACCTCTCCATTTGACTCCAGATATCAAACTTTGCAGGCTCATTTTCTATTGCAACATAGTCTGACACCAATATAACATAGATAATGACTCCTCTTGGTCAGAGAATGGGACTTATACAACTTCTGTCACCACAGCAGCAAATGGGTAGAGATTCCCTATGTTCAAACCTTCTCTTCACTCTAACCCCTATTTTTGGCAATAAGAATAGTACTGGAGATTTATTTATTTCATTTAATGTTTGGTAACAGTACCTGTTAGAGCCTAATTGATTTAAATGTTAATATTCTGAAACATGAAAACTTTTTGCCACTTTGCCACATAAAAGAAAATTTAAAAGTTCTCTCAGCATTTCTTTGATTCATGCTTTAGACATAATATTAAATTGTGTTCACTAATGTTCATATAGACTCAGGACAATATATGTAAACTTCTTAAAATGACATTTAAGAAAGAGGAAAAGATTAGCTTCAGAACTAGAGCACTTTACCTAAGATTTGTGAAGAACCCCACCTTACCTGAGGTAAGGCTCTGCCTCCCACCCTGCTGCAAGTAAGAATGGCTCCAAAATAAGTCAGACTTTAGCCTATTGATAGTTGTATTCAAAAGATTGTACTTTTGTTGCAAAATTACTATGCTATCAAACAGGGGACATAATGTATAACTCAGCCAACATTCAGGATAGCTATTACACAAACTGAATGGTTTACTGCTGTTAATTTTATTTTGTATTTTCCTTGCAAACTCTATAACTGATGCTTGATTAATGTTTTGCCAGACTACTGCTTCAAGAACAAACAGCCTAAGTTAATTTGAGAAAATATGCCATCACCTATAGAACAGATACTAAAGACCCCAATTAAATAAAAGGGAATAAATAACTGTAAAGTGATACTCATTAAAGTTAAAGCCCAGTACTCTTACTTTATGACTGGTGATACTGACTTATGAATGTTCAAGATAAAACTTAGAGATTGAGTTTGAAATACAGGGACCAAGAAAACCAATATTTGGTTTTTGCCCTCAGAATCAATTTGAACCCAGGGAACAAGAGAGTTTCTCTAAGAAGCTTTGCAACTCCAGGTCACATGACCTCCCAATCAGGAAAATTGATTAGACCACTAGAAGATGGAAAACCTATCATTGCACCTGCTGCAAAGAGGAGGGTCATTGAAAAATGGAGACATCCATGATACTTCCAAAGGAAGTCACCTCATCAAGGATACCATAACTAGTGAAAGGCACTAAAGGAGCTAAGAACCTGTTCTCAATATCTCCATGAGGAACCACTGTGAGAATTCAGCTTATCCTTAACAACAGTTAAGAACATGGTCAATTTGATCACTTGATCTTGAATGCCTAGCAAACAGTTAAAACCAGAACATAGCCATTCCTGGGCATTAAAAGAAGAAACAATAATTCCTTTATTGGAACTTAAGACTTACACTTGTGTTAGTCCCAATAATATGTAGTATTGTAGGCTACAAAAGAGATTCTTAGGCAGAAAACTTCCACCATCAGAAATGTTTGGTGTTTTTTAGATCTACAGATCTTCCTAAACAGGACCATACCTACAAAATTGCCTACAGAAGTTTCTACAAGATCAGATACATAAGTTCTAGAACTGGTGGACACACACAAGTTCATAAACCAATTGGTCAATCATCCACCTTTTCTCCTTCAAGACTACCAGTTCCTGACACTCAAAGCTGAGATCTACAATTCACTATTGACACCTCTGGCTCCAAAACAGATACAGATGCACAGCACCATGTCCATTCGAGTTCAGAGCAGTGCCCCCTCCTGATTATACTCATGGGAGTTTCTAGAATGGAGAAGAAGTGGATTGGTGCTAGATCCTAAAAGGGGTTGCTTGGCAGGAGCAGTACGGGGACTTCTGGAGAGTATTGCAGAGTGTATCATGGTGAAGATCCATGGTGACCTTAATGGAGGGCTTTCCAGTGTTTCCTATTCCTGTTACTCTCTCTTCTCAGTGCTGAGAAGCAGGAACCATGGAAGCAACAGAGCATTCAGAGAAATGTTCAGAAATGAGGGAAGTGGAGCTTGAGTCTCAGAGGGGCTGTAAGGTTGAACAGAGACCCAGGAGTTGGGGCTCTTTCAGGTGGGAGGTGGGATCCCCTTGGGGAGGAGCCCCTGTAGTAGAGCAGGGCAGTTACATGGTCAGACCTGCCATGAAGCAGAGCCAACAGGGCAGAGGCAGGACACAAGGCAAGTGATTGGAGTCTTGGTCAGGGCAGGAGGATAGAGCACAGTACAGGAGGGAGGCTGGTTGTGTTAGGACTACCACACCCATGGCAGCTTATGAGCCTGGGCACACCAGAGGGCTACTGCTGAATCCAGGACCATGGGCAAGTGAGGATGCTCAGGGATCAGCAGGCTTGCAACAAGAGAAAGACACCACTGTTTGAAAAAGTTGATGGGGCTACATGCAGGAGGGAAGGATCCCAGGATATATTGGGAGGACCTGGAGGACAAGAAGCTGATGGAAGGGCCAGATTGGGAGGGGAGAGGACAGGGACTGTGGGGGCAGTAGGTCCCATCCAGTAGGGAGTTTGGAAATAGAGAGGGAGGAAGAGGTGTTCAGGAGGGAGGAGCTGGTCAGGGGGGAGAGGAGAGGGATAGCCTCTATGGGCACCTCTGTGCATCTGAGAACAGTGCCTTTGTCCAGAACTTGAGCCAGCCACACTCCCTACAGGATACCTGCTTCCCCAATCTGCCTGGCCTCCTAGATGCTGTCACATCCAGTTCCCAGGTGAGACAGCACAGGTTTCAAGCACATGGGAGCATGTGACTGTCCAGCATTGGGCCATTGGTGGCCCAAGCCTGTGCTCCTGGCCTCTGGGCTGTTCTTCTCCAAGAGGTGGGGCAAGGCTTTAGAATGTGGGCAGTGAGCCTGGGTGGGTCCTGAGGACTCTGCTGTCCTGCAAGGACTGTGCTGTGGATGAGCAGTGGGAGCTTAAGGAACTGCATTATCTGGTTTACTTCTCATCCCTCATACCTCATCCCCAGGGACAGGGTGCATCCCAGGGAGAGGGTGCATCCCCAGTCACGTGGACAACTGCACTGCCTGACATCCCCTAGGAAGACTCAGGTGTGCTGAGTCTTCTATGGAAAATCCAGGGTCCAAAGTCTTCTGGGTCAGTCTCAGCAGTTGGGTGGGAGGAATGGCCAGGAGCCAGAGGAAAATAGAGGGTGCCTTTGGCTGCTGACCTCAAGTCCTGCCTTGGAGCTGTTGAGATGCCCTGCCTCCCTGGCACATGGAGTGACTCAGGGGCCAAGGCTGCATGTGAACATTGCTCCCTGGACCCTAGGATGCTGCTGGACACACAGGGTGGAAGGCTGTGTTCTTCATGCTACAGGCACCCCTCCCAGGAGAAGGCTGCTCTAGCCCTGGAGCCTCAGGTGGCCCATCCACAGGCTGTTTTCATTACAGTACTGCCAACCAATTGCCAGGGCCACTGGCCTGAACAGCCTGGTCAGAAGGGAGTTCAGGAAGACTCTTGCACCCCTACTCAGATGATCAATCTGCAGCAGACAATCAGAAATTGGGGGATGGTCACATTATGGTTCTGGAAATGCAGAATTTGTCTAGGGTGCACCAGGGGACAGAGACACCTTAAGAGAATTTGTGTGCATCGGGCTTCCTTTCCCAAGCCCTAGGAAGTAGGTGGTGTCATGAGACCCCTTTTGCACATAAGGTCATTGAGACCCAGTGAAGTTCAATGACTAACCCAGGTTTATACATTGATTAAGCTTTAGGGTTGGGTTGAACCAGGTAGAACCCAGGATCTGGGTTTCCATCTCTTCATCAAAACCAAGGAACCAGGACCTCAAGAACACAGAACAATGGGTGGACACTGTGCCCTAAGAGGGATACCAGAAGGCTCTGTGCCAGCATGGCTGAGGGCACAATCTTCAGTGCAGAAGTGAGTAGGAGCACAGAGACAATAGAAGGAGGGGCCCTGGCACACTAGAACTGCCCTGAGCAGACCCAGCAGTAGAGTGTGGAGGTGTGATTCTGGGTGGGAGAAACTTTGGGACCAAATGTATGTAGAGAGAGGGAGGCTCAGGCATGTCTGGCTGGTGTGGGTTTCCTGTCCTCATGGGCCTGAGGACACAGGTGTGGGAAGGACTGTCTTGGGGCAAGAATAGCAGCTAACTGGCCTTTCTCTGGAATACTTGGAGGACCCTGAGATAGGGTTGTACTGTGGGCAGGTCTGCCCCTCCACTCACCGCTGAGCCTGGCTGCTGGACAAGATCAAAGTTCCATCACAAAGGACATTACCAGGCTGCTTCTAGGAGTCTTGACCAGTCCATCGGTATGTGGTAGGCTGTTTGAGGTCTGATGCCACCAGTGTTCCTATTGCAACTGATTTCCAGGAGGGTGGTGACTCTTCCCCTACAGAACAAATGTGAACTGATCTCGACCCCCAGGTCCTTTGTTTACTTTCCCATGATATGTCGCCATTATTCCCATGGAGAATCCTGGCATTTGGAAATAAAGAAGAAATCCCATGCTCTGTATCTGGAATATTTATTTGATTGACAGGATCATAACTGACTCAGGCTGCAGAGTGCTGGTGGAAAACGTAACCCTTCCAGGGACCCTTTCCTAAGCACCCCAGCCAAGGCTACCCTCATCCCTGTTTTCCCTCTAATTTTGGAGGCCATGTGTTTCTGGACTAATCTTCAGCACCTCACTGGCCAAGGACAAAGCCCGACTGGCCATGTAGGGGGAGCTGAGTGCCTGGATTCCATCAGCACATCTGCCTACCCCAGCTGCATGGCCTAGGGCATAGTCTGGATCCGTGGGGCACCTTGGTATCTGAATACAAGGTGTACTTGGTGAGGTGACTGCACCCAGGGCCAAGGATTCCTGGCTAGGCATTTTGAAGTTGAGAGGGTCCCTGGAGGCAGGAAGGGGAGACCCTTGAGCAGTCCAGGTGGGCATTTCCTCCCAGCCCTCTGGCATGAAGCAGAATCCAGCTCAGGCCTTAGCCAGCATTTAGAGTCTGGGCAGGAACCACAAGTGTAGTGCTTGTCAATGTCACACAGAGAAAGAACCATGCTGTGCAATTTTTTTCTAGAGTTTCCAATTGGAGTGGGGGTCCCTGGAAAGACTGGGTGGTCTCCCGGAGACCTTTCATGCTCAGAAGCAGGCAAGCCACCTCTCTCCTCTGGGCTCCTGAGATAGACTGAATCTGGCCTGTAGTGGTCAGCAGGTGGCATTCCCCAAGGTCCTGAGTCCTTAGCCCTGAGTCCATGTTCAGGTCCCCATGCAGCCTGTGGAATCCAAGTGAACTACAGAAGTGTTCATCATCTAACCACACCTCGTGACCACAAATGTGGTAGCCAGGAGTGAGCCTGGCCCCCGGTCTCACCCAAAAAAATGGTAGGCCCTCTGAAAATCAACTGGCCTCAGACAGGTCAGATATGTGCTCTGCATGCCCACCCACCTCTCTGCCCAGACCAGAACTGAGCTGTCTGCTCTGTTTGCTCTTTCTGTTCCAACTGTCAGGGCCATATGAGCCCATGGTGTCTTGCCTTGTGTGCCCAGGCTTTCTGAGGCCCATGGCTGCCACCCTGAGCATCTGGTTCACATAGGTGGACATGTCCCTAGAATTACAGGTATCTGCTGCCTAGGAGAGGAGCAGGGTACAGGGTGGGCCTTGTTCAGGGCCTGGGTATCCTGTCCTGGAGAGAAGGCAGGCTGCTACATTGGAGACTGATGGACTATCACAACCATCAGCATGCTTTCTGCCTGCTGGGCAGGCAGGTCGGTGACCAGAACCAGTTGAAAGCTTGGTAGGTTGGTGGTTTCAAACACCAGGGAGCATGCCTATGGGTGGATGACTTTGTAGTGGGAGGCCTGGGTCCCAGAATCAAGGAACATCTCCCCCAGTCCAGGGTCAAGGTGTCAAGAGTGTTTGGTATCAGGTAATGAAATGCTTCCTTCCTCCTCTTGCCAGGGTGATGCAGGATATTACCCGAATAACTGAGAAAGTGAGTGTCTGCCTTCATGGATGGAGGGGAACGTGATGGGGGGTGAAATGTGCATTTGGCATCTTGGCCTCCAGCATCAGGGCAAGTCCAGGAAGATGCCCATTTCTAATCTGGGCACTGAGATTGGCCATAACTACTCTGCAAATGCTGTAACTGTGATGGCCCTGTCCCCACCATGCAACATGGGAACAGCAGGCCTGTCTCCTTCCAGAGGGCCTCAGAGGAACAGAAGGATATTCTGTGCACTCCACACACTTCATGGGAAATGCTGGATTCATTTTTTTTCCCATAATCATCAGTTACTCAGAAAGAAAGTTGGGGAAATGAGGGCAGCAGGTAGAAGCCTTGGCAGTACTCACAGGTGTGTCCTGGTCTGGACACAACTGGATCCTGCCTATTCAAATACAGGGCCAAGACATGTTCAAACACAGAGCCCTTACCAGATCATAACTGGACCTGACTCTGATCATAATTTTTGCCCTGATCTGGTCATACTCTGTATCCTGACCATGGTCACACTCAGGGTCCTTACCCTGGTCACATACTGGGCCCCAACCACAGTCATACACTGGGTCTTAAACCTATTGACACTCTGTACCCTGACCTTGTCCCAGTTGGGCCCTGACCTGGTCACAGTGGGACCCTAAAGTAGTCACACATTGGGTGCTGACCCTAATTACACTCTATGCCATTACTTTGGTCACACTGAGTTCTGACTCTGATCACATTCTCTGTCCTGATCTTTGTCACATCCTGGGTTCTGACCAAGGACATAATCTGGGCACTGACCTTAGTCACCTTCTGGGCCTTAATAGTGGTCAACTTCTTTGCCCTGGCCTGGCTCACATTCTGGACCGTGACCCTGGTCACCCTCTGGCCACTGACCCTGGTGAAACGCTGGGCCTGGACACTGGTTACACACTGGGAACTGACCCTGGTCACCCTTTTGTCCTAACTAGTCAAACAGTTCAACATAACATGGTCTCACACTGGGCCCAGGCCATGGGAGTACTTTGTAACCTGACGATGGCCAAAGTCTGGGCCCAGACCATACCATACTCTGGGCCCTAGCCCTGGTCACATTGTCCTTGGTCACACTCTGAGCCCTGGCCCTGGTCACACTGTGTACACAATTTTGATCATACTCTGGGCACTGGTTCTGCTCACACTGTACCAAGAACCTTGTCACACTCTGGGCTTTGACATTGGTCACAATCTAGGTCCTGGTCCTGGTCACATTCTGTACTCTGATCCTGGTCACACTCTGAGTGTGAACCTGGTCACACTCTGTACCCTGATCTGGTCACACACTGGGCACTAGCCCTGGTCATACCCTGGGCCCTGGACTTGGTCACACTCTGGGCCCTGAAAAAGGTCAAAATCTGGGCCATGAACATGGTCACAACCTTGCCATTACACTGTTCACACTCTGGTCGCTGACCTTGGTCACACTCTGGGTCCTGGCCTTAGTCACATACTGGGCCCTGGCCCTGGTCACACTTTGGGTGGAGACCACAGTCAAAATATGGACCCTGACCTTGGTCACAAACTTAACTTGATACTGGTCAAACTCTGGGCCCTGACCATGGTCACACTATGGACCATTTCCCTGTTCACCACTGCAGTACTTCCATGTAGTGTGAGAGAGAGGAGGAAGCATCAGGCAGGCTGTCAGGAGGCCTCAGTGTGCTGAGAGTCAAGGGTTGCATCCCACAGACTTCATTGAACAGCTGTCTGTCTTGCATCTTCCAGGTCCCCCAGAATATCAAGCACTTGTCATGAGGTCCTTCCTTAAACCTCCCTGGCATCCACAGGAATCTGACTTACTCCAGTGTGTCCTGTTGCAATATAGTTCTCCGCAACACCACAGAGAGACTCAGTGTCACCTAGGGTGCTGGCCCTTGGCATCTGGGTACCTGCCTCAGCAGGGAGGTTTGGGGCTCAGGCCAAGGCATGCCTAGAGTGCAGGGTTAGAATTCTGGAGCCGGGTCCCTCTGGTGGTCAACATTCTTTGTAGCCTTCATGTGTGACTTTCCACACTTCCAACCACAAAAGTTCCAGGAGAGAATGGACACCTAAGTGGCCCATTTGGGACATTAGACAGAGTGAGGTGGTTATGACTGCTGTCCAAGGTTCTGCCACTATTCACCAGCGTCAGCCTCCAGGGGTCATGCAGTTAGTTGGTCCTGGTCGTAGATATGTTGCCAAACCATCTGAGGCAGGAGCTTTCTGGGGGCTCCCAGCTACTGCTCCTCATGACTGGCATTGCAGGGCTCAATCCCAGAGCATCCTCAGAGAACCTGGGACATGTGACACCAACTCAAGAGAGCAGGATCCTGCTTGGACACCAATGCTGTGTGATCAGCACTCGAGTGAGCTCTGGTGAGGCAGGACTGACACTCTCAGGGTTCACTAAGCCTTCCATGGCACCCAAATGGAGAAAGATGCACCCTGATTGTCACACAGTTTGTGCTGGTGGTCACAGAGGCAGCAGAATTTGAACATGAAGCTCCGGTGTGCCTTGTGCTGCAGGCAGGACCTGCCAAACCCCACACCACAGAATCTCAGCTTCCAGGACTCCAGTACACACTGAGTTCAAGGACTCTGGTATAATGAGGGAAAGGGCCAGGTCTCCTCTGGCTTAGAGGCCCTTTAGAGTCAGCCTGAGGTCTCCCTCCCTCACCTTCTGCAGCCACAGTGATTCCTTATTCAGCTTGTCACCCTCTGAAATCGTCCATTCTTTATTCTACAGTGGCTACCTCCCAATAGAACCTGGAGCCAACTCTCTCTTCAGAGTCCTGAAGGCCCAGACAGCACCTGTCCTGATCCCTCCAGTGTTTTCTCCAGAGGTACTGGCCAGAACAACAGCCCAGGGAGGGTGTCATGGAAGGTGCCCAGCCTGGCTTCTCTCTGACTCTCCTCACCACTAGCCTTCCCTTTCCTTATCTCTGGGAGGGAAAGTTGCACAGTTTCCTTACTTGCTGCTACCTGGGGGCTAGGCTGGGGTCTCTGTGACTCTAATGACTTACCATCACCACTTTCTGAGCAAAGTCAGCTCTTCTGCAATCATTCTTCTCACTCCACCCATCCTGGGCACCTAGCCTGGGAAGAGTGGAATCTGCATCCATTTCTCAAACCTGGTTGATCCTCACCCAAGGATGGACCTCAAGATTGCTTTTGTTCCATCATCCCAGAAGGGGGCACCTATAAAAATTTAAATTGAGCAAGAAATATAACCCTTGTGATTAATTTCAAAATGTTATTTGAGTTTTTATTATGTTCACAAAATTGGCAACTTCTTGGGTTAAGGGACTTTCCAAAATTCACTGCCCAGGGAGTAATCAGTGCCCTGACCAGCGTTCAGCCAACATGCACTCCTTTTCTCCTCAAGAACTGGGGGATTCTCTGGTTGTGAGGAACAGCCAACTGGGCACTTCAGGTTTCAGTAGTGATTGGCACATTATTTAAGTTTGTACCCATGGGTGGTGGGTGCAGAAAGCATCCCCTAGCACAGCTGCTTGTGAATGCCAGGAGATGATGTTCAGGTCCCTGGCTTCAGACATGGGAGACAGCTGTGTGATGGGGAGAAGTGAGCACTCCTGTGTGCAGGAGCCATCTGAACTTACCTTCCAGGAGACAGGACTTCCTGGGAAGTTGCCTGCAGTTTCCCCCATAAGGCTTTCCATTGTACACAATCAGGCACACAAACCATGTAATCAAGCCCCAGCAGGGTGGGAGAAGCCATGTTCTGCCTCAGACAGAGCATGTGATGGTCAATGCCCTCTTCCCTGGGTCTGAAGTGGACCTTTGTGAGTCTGTCACCTGGTACAAGTTCCCGGGAGCCAGTGCGCCAGTTCCAATCTCAGAGTGGGGGGTTAGCAAGCCATGCAGAATATTGTGGACTCAATTAATGTAAGCCACTAGCACATAGGGAGCCTCCAGGTCTTGGGGGACAAACCAGTAACATCATAATCTTCTCTGGTACATGACCTGCTAGGACTATTTAGGGGCCTGAGGTCAACATTGTGGCAGGATTTGTGGACACCCTGCTTCAGGGAGTTTAGTATCAGGAATGAATACAGAAGGCTTGTAAGGAGTATCTGGCACTGATCCCGCTTTAGAGCAGAAGGACTGACTGCAGGTTCAGAAAGATGAGACATTGTCAACTGCACATTTTCTGCTGGGGAGGTCCTGCCCTGTCCTGCCTGGCCTGGAAGCCCAGGATACAGTGTGCTGGACATGAACAGTTGGTTCCAAAGTGAACCTATGCCTAGCAGGCCTGGTGGCTCTGGCCTCCTCTTCAGGTCCCACAAATGAACAAATATTATTCAAGGAATAGCGAAGCAAATGAGAAACAGAAAAAATTTAAAATTAGAAATAAATCAAAATGAAAGGAATTAATAAACATCTTTTTACATTAACATGTAATGTAAATGGCCTCAACTTTCCAATTAAAAGACACATGCTGGAAGAATGCACTAGAAAATAAGACCCAACTACAATTTGTTTGCAAAAGATACACTTTAAAACAATGAGAGTGACAGGCTGAATATGAAAGCATGGAAATTTTTATACCGTATTAAGGATACCCCAAAGAAGCAGGAGTATCTATTCTCCTGACAAGCAGACTTTAAACCAAAATAAAGCAGAAGAATCAAGGAAGTTCATTTCATACAGTACACTGAATAATACAAATATCAGATGTAACAATAAGAAGTATTTATGGCCCACACATGGGTGTAACTAATTACTTAAAAGAGACACTACATGAATCACCATTTCAGACAGTCTCCAGTACAATATCACTGGGAGATTTCAGCACATCATTCTCGCTAACAGCTAGGTTATTCAGTAAAAATACAGCAAAGACACTTTGGAACTTAGAAATATTATAAATCAAAAGGATTTTACAGATCTCTAAAAACTATTTAATGCAATAATGACTGAGAATACTGCCTTCTCAGAAGCTCAATGAACATCTCCAAAATAGACCACCTATTAGATCATAGGGTAACATTTAGGAAATACAAATATATTGGTCTAATTTCTTGCATCTTATCAAATCATAAAGGTATGAAATTATAAATCAACATGAACAAGAGCTACAGATCTATGGACACACATGGAGATTGAAAATGCATTTTTGAATGATAATAGGGTGATAGAATAAATCAAAGAAGAAATTTAAAAATTCATAGACTTAATTGAGAGCAGTTACACAAAATAACAGATCCTCTTGTAAACTGTGGGAACACTTCAAAAAGAAAAGTTCATGAGTGCCTGCATAGAAAATCAGAAGGACTGCAAATAAATAAGCTAATCATTTGAGGTCCTTGGAAAAGAAAATCAATCCAAAACCATCAGAAGGAAGTAAATAATTAAGAACAAAACCAAAGTCAATCAGAGAAAAAAATTAAAGGATCAATGAAAAAAAGAGTTGACTTTTTGAAAACATAAACAAGATTGATCATTCTTTATCCAATCTAAGCAAAAGAAAAGCTGAGAAGATTCAAAGTCAATAAAAGTAGAGACAGAAAAAGTGAACTCATCATGGACATCACAGAAATCCAGTGGATCATTGGGAACAATATTGACAATTTATACTCCAAAATACTGGAAAACCTAGGAGAAATGGATCCATTTCTAGACACATACAACTTTCCAGAATTGAATCAAGAGGACAAAGGAAACCTAAAGAAAAAAGCAACTCACAATGGAATAGATGCAGTAATGAGAATTCTCTCAAAAAAAAAGGAAAACCCAGGACAAGATGGAATCTCAGCAGAATTCTACCAGAATTTTGAAGAACTAATCCCAGTGCTCATCAGATTTTATCATGAACTAGAAGGAATGGCAGATTTCCAAATTAATTCCATGAAGTCAGTGCAACACTCATACCAAAATCAAGTAAGAAAATATCTAGGAAGGAAAACCTCTGACCAATATCCCTAATGAACTTGGATGCAAAAATCTTTAGTAAAGTAGTAGCAAATCATATTTAACAACATTTTAAGACTAGTGTACACCATTACAAATTTGCTGTAATCCCAGGATTGCCAGAATGGTATAAAATAAAATACCAATAAATGTAATTCATCACATAAATAGAACTAAGAACAAAAATTACTTAGTCACCTCAAAATATGCAGAGAAACCCTTCAACAAAGTTTGTCACTCATTCATAATAAAAACACTGAGAACCTAGGCACATAAGGAACCTCCCTCAATATCACAAAAGCTATATTCAACTAGCCCAAAGTAACCTCATTGTAAATGGGGAAAAACTAAAGACTTTCCTTTCAAATCCAGAACAAGACAACATTTCAACTCACAACACTCAAATTAAATATAGTGCTAGAAATTCTATCCATATCAGGTTGGCAAGAGGAGAAATGAAAAGGGTAAAAAATAGGCAAAGAATACATGAAAGTATCATAGCTTGCAAAAGACTGCTGGAGCTAAAGTTGAAAAAGTTCAGCAAAGTATCCATTTCCAAGATCAACATATAAAAATAATAAACAAATTTTTTCTACCAACAATGAATCTGCTGAGAAGGAAATTGGGAAAATAGTCCCATACAAAATGCACTCAAAAAAATTAGAGGAGAGAAAGAGAAGAGAGAGAGAGAGAGAGAGAGAGAGAGAGAGAGAGAGAGAGAGAGAGAGAGATAAAAAGAAAGAAAGAGAAGAAGGAAGGAAGGAAGGAAGGAAGGAAGGAAGGAAGGAAGGAAGGAAGGAAGGAAGGAAGGAAGGAAGGAAGAAAAGAAAAAAGAAAGAAAGAAAGAAAGAAAGAAAGAAAGAAAGAAAGAAAGAAAGAAAGAAAGAAAGAAAGAAAGAATTGATGGAAGAAAGGAAGGAAGGAAGAACTAAGAATAATTCTAAGAAGGTAAGAGATCTCTACATTTAAAGTTATAGAGCACTGAGGAAAGACACTGAAGAAGATGCAAGAAGATGGAAAGTTCTCAGATGTTCAGAGACAGACATAACTGATATTGTTAAAGTGTTCATACTACCAAAACAATATACATATTCAAGGCAAACCCCATCAAAATACGAATGACATTCTCCACAGAACTGGAGAATATAAGATCCCAAAGAGCCAAAGCAATTCCAAGTTGAAAAAGTAATGTTGCAGGCACCACCATAGCTGATTCAAATTACACTACAGCCCAAAGTAACAAATTTACATGGTATTGGCCTAAAAACAGGCACCCACAGCAATGGTCCAAAATAGAAGACACAGAGACAAACTCACACAACAACTATCATCTGACCCTTGACACAGGTGCCAAAAATAGGCATTGGAGAAAAGGCAGTCTTCATAATCGGTGGTGCTGGGAAACTGGGTACAAAAATGAGCCTAGACCTTTATCTCTCACCCTGCACCAGAATCAACTCAAAATGGATCCAAGACCTTGAAATTGAACCAGAAACTATGTGAGTCCTACAAGGAAATGTAGGGTCAAATCTTCAGCTTTAAGAGTTAGATACAACATTCTCGGTGCGACCCCTAAAATTCAGGAAATAATGCCAAGAGTCAATAAATGGAATGACTTCAAATTGAAAAGCTTCTGCACAGCAAAGAAATACTTAAGACTGTGAAGAGAGAACATGAAATATGGGAGAAAATCTTTGCTAGCTATGCTTATGGCAGAAGATTAATATCTACACTGTATAAAGTACTTAAATACGTAACTCCAAAATCACCCCTCCCAATGAGCCATTAATACCTGGGAAAATAAATTAAACCCTTCTCAAAAGAAGAAATACTGACAGCTGGCAAATATATGAAAATAGTTGAATATCATTATTAAACAGGGAAATGCAAAATCAAAACAATACTGAAATTCTTTCTTTCTCCAAATAGAAGGCGGTCATCAAGAATACAGTTAGATGACTTCAGTGGTGTATGCCTGTAATCCCAGTACCTGTGGAGGCTGAGACTGCAGACTCTAAGCAACTCAGTGAAGCCCTGTCTTTAAATAGAGTAGAAGATAAGACTGGGAATGAGCTCACTGGTCAAATACCCTGGAGTTCAATTACTGGTAATCCACCCTCAAAAAGAAAAAAAAGAAAGAAAGAAAACAATGCAACAGATAGAAAGGCAGGAAAGGCTATAGAGAAAAAGGACATTTCTGTAGTGTTGGTGGGGATGCAAATTAGCACAATCACTGTGGATGTTTTTCAAAAGACTCAGCATGGAACCACCATATTATCCAAATATAAATACTTCAGAATTCATCCTCAAAATTAAAGTCAGCTTACTATAGAAACACATACATATGCATGCTATAGCAGCACAATTCACAATAGCCATACCTTGGAAAAAGCCTAGGTGTCTGTATGCAGGTGGATGGAGACAGAGAAAATGTGGGGTATAGACACAATGCAGATTTATTCAGCCATGAAGAATAACAAAGTCATGTCATTTGCAGGAAAATGACTGGAACATGAGAACATTATGTTAAGTGAAATAAGTCAAACTCAGAAGGTTAAGGTCATTGTTTTCTCCCACATGCCAAAGTCAGAGGGGAAACAGGAGAAGAAAGGCAGGGAATGTCATGAAAATCAAGGGAGATTAGTAGAAAGAGGGACCAAGGAGTGGGTGTTGGTGCTGGGGAGTGACACTGGCAACAGGATAAGGTTGTACTGTGTGCACATGCAAGTGTGTAATAATGACTCCATCATGGTGCACACCTGTGGCAACCAAAAGGAGGAAGAAACAAGAATGCCCGAGGGGAGGTGGGAGTGATCCTTTTAGTATGCTTCCTTTCTCTTTGCTGTGCCTGAACTCTGAGTTCTAGGCCAGAACTCATTCGGGCCAAGTCATGGGAACTTAGGGTAGGGGTCTGGTCATAGCCTTGACCCTGACCAGGGCAGTCAGTGGAAGGACTAAAATGATGATGGTGGTGACCCCCAGGCACATCCATGGCCACACCCTGAACAGGTCTTGGGACCTGGCCTTGGTAGGGCACACCCCTTCTGCCCTTCCCAAGTGCTGGTCACAGGGCATCCACTTCTGCCCTGATCACGGGCCACCACCTAGACTGGATCATTTGTGCTACAGCCCCTGATGCCAATGACTTCCTGTGACTGGGCTCACTGCTCACCATGCCAGGAACCAGCTAAATATGCTTTTCCCTCTCTGCCTTGATATCAGTCATACCCCTTCTGGAAGATTCCAGGGTTACTAGCTGAGCTCTAGACACATTGCTGTGGCAAGGTCCAGGTTGTTGCCTCCCACATCTCAGCAGGTGCTTCCTGCATCAACTTTTCAAGGATATCTCCCTTTTTATACTTACGGATGTGTTTTACTAGAAGGGAAGGATACAGACCAAGAGCATCAGGAAAAGATATCTTCCAAGAGGAATCCAGAGAAGACAGGCACAGACTGCTGACCATTTCCCCATCTGAGGACACCCAGGACATGCTTCTTTGCAGCAGAAAACTCTATGCACATATGCAGAATGTCTGTGCCTAGAGAAAATGCATCAAGTGGCTGGGTCTGAAACTTTTACTGAGAAGCGGTCAATAGAGGCATCAGGATATACAATGCACATGGTCACTGAAATTAGGCTTCCAATGATGAAGCCTGACATATATCAAGCATGCTGATGTATGTGAATAGCATTTCTGGTCAGCTGCAATGACATGATCCATTGGCCAGGTGTATAAGACATGACCATCAACCATGACCATCAGACCGCTCTAGGGACAACATTCTCAAGGGTGGCCCAGAGGCCTGTCCTGGTTCCAGATTGCCTTAAAGACATCCATGGACCATTCAGCAAGATCTACTTAGGGAACAGTTTCCTGATGTCCCTCATGCACTATTTAAAACTCAACAGTACCCATTAGGTGGAGCATTGAATATGTAAACTCTGACACAGATGAAGACCACATCTGGCCATGGCTGAACTTGATCTATGGTGGGTTTATGTTCACCTGTGCTGTGCTGCCTTCTCATTACCAGCTACTGGAATGCTGAGTATTTACAGATCAGTCATCTACTGATGTGAGCAAACACATTCTTGACTGAAGATTACTCTGAGCTTCCTCCCACTCTGCTGGGGGCATATGAAGATGTCTTTTGCTCACTCTTAGCCCACCTCCCCATGGCTTCTGTCTTTGTCCAGGAAGTTTCCCCAGGTATGTGTCTATAAGGTCATCAAAACATTTATGGGTGATACTATGTTATTGCTCATGAATAAAGGTATTTAGAGACAGTAAATGCTTGGAGGTCAGGAGCATCATGGGCTAAACCTCGTAGCACACACCTGTGATCAAAGTCACTCACAAGGTGGAAGCAGGAGTATGACAAATTGGAAAACACTCTATGCAACTTATCAACACCTTGTTTCATAATAAAACATATTCTGAGGAGCATCTCAGTGGCGGGGCGCTTGCCTAGCATGTGTGAAACCTCAGTTCAATTCCCCCCATCCTCCTTAAGAAAAAGATTGTGGAATGTCTAGACTTCAATTCTTACTGGTGTTACCTATTTTGAAAGAAAAATTGAAAAGGAATATGTTCCAAATAATTAGGGTTGAAAAAGTCTGATATTTTAAAAATCCTCAAAGAAAAGCAAAACTTGTGATCAAATTTAAATCATAAAGACAAAACTTTAAATATATGAAAAAATCTGGCAAGTAATATAGTGAACTCTTATATATTCAGTACTCAGACTAGACATGTACACTAAATGACAAATCTTGTTTCAATTAGATTATTTTCCATTAATTATTTGTATCCTAAAACATAAGCATTACTTAAAATGCAAAAACACTTAACAATAGTTCATCTAGAATGTAAGGGTCCCTGAATTTGGGGTCCTCCTGACTCAGCCTCCTTTGTGGCTGCAGTGAGAGGTGTGGCCAGGAGAAGCAACCTCAGCAGCATGTTTTGGCTCAAGTCCAGCCCTGCAGGTTCAGGTACACAGGGAAGGTCTACAGGTCACCCTGTTTGCATTCCTTGTTGCCCATTCCTGACATCTTGCACCAGACTAGTGGTGAAGGCTGGCTGGTGCACAGACAGCCTCCAAGGTCTCCCAAGTGGAGCTTCACCTGAGAGACCCTCTGCCTGCTTATGCCCCAGAAGGTTCAGGAAGGAAACATCTCAGGCCAGGGCAGCATTGCCAAGGCAAGTAGTGGCTTTATCTTTAAAAATGTTTATGTAATATAATTTGAAATGGTACATAAGAGTATTTGAAGGGACCTTCATGTTTGACCAAGCTGAGAGTTCTTTCAAAAGCCATCTCTTGGCAGGGGGCACAGTCCTAAAGTCCATGAGGCCAGGGAGGCTGAAGCAGGAGGATGCAAGTTTGAGAATAGCCTTTGCAACTTCATAACTGTGTCTCAAAATAAAATAAAAATAGGGCTGTTACTCAGCTGTAAAGATCCCTGACTTCAAATCTCAGTATGAATCAATTAATTAAATCAATGAAATGAAAATAAACACAGGAAAGAACTTTCTGGAACTGAGTTGGTGGCAAACAAAGAGAATGCTGAGCCCACAGGTGGGTGCAGGACTCTGGTGGACCCAGGAGGGCCTCAGGAACCTGTGACAGTAAAGGCAGGGAGCCCAGGTCTTGGAGAGTCCTGTTAGATTCAGGCCCATTTCAGAAGCCTCACCAGAAATTGAGGACATAAAGAGGTTCCCCAGCTGGAGGGCAGAGCCTGCTGCCTGGAGCCCTGTTTCAGGCTCTAGGCTGAAGGCAACAAACTCTGAGGTGCACACTCAGGGACAGTCTCCACTCCCTGCCTGCTACAGAAGTGCCAGATATTCAATTGACTCAAGAGTGTGGTCTCCTGATAGGAATGACCCTGGTCACCAGGGGAAGAGGGGAGAATGGATTAGGGGTGGTGGAATCCCTGGGTGACCAAGGAATCTTTCCTTTCTCAAGACCTGGAAGGGGGATACAAGGGATCCCAGCACTAAGCATGAGGAAACAGGGTTAGAGATCAGACCTGAGGTTTCTATGGAGAAGTTGGGGCAAAGAGGACCCTGGCTCCAGAAGGGACTGGGTGGGAAACAGTGGCTCCATTTTCCTGTATCAACACTCGCATTGTGACCCCATCACTGATGACTGAGACAGCACCCCTAAGCCAGATATTCCTAAACTTAGGAACAACAGGGTCAGAAACAGACTGGAGCCAGGCTCTTGAGACCTTTGACTGCAGTCAGTGGAGGCAGAGGTTATCAGGTCCAGGAAAAGGTTACACTGGGTGACACAGTCAGTATGGAGGGCCCCACACAATCTCGAAGGTTTTAGTAGCAAAACATCTGTGCCTACCCCTCCCCCTAGGCCATTATAACATCACAAACTGTATGGGAGTTAAGGAGAGACGCTGGGCAGGGCACCACACACTATTGGACACTGTTCCCAGTCCACCATGGAGAGAGACACTGGGGAGGAAAGGATGCAGGGAAGACCCCATGAGGCCACAGATCGGCCCCATGGTCACGTCAGAACAGGGGAAACAGAAGGACAGTGATTGCTAAATTCAACTGAGTCTTAAGTACAAAAATTGTCCTGTGAACCAGGTCCCCTGTCTAGCAATGGTCAGTCTCCAGTGCCCTGCAAATGAGCAAACCACACCTAGGATTTCTTGTCTTATCTGCATCCTATCCCTAATCCCCCATCCCCCAACATTGCTCAGGGTCCTCTGAGTCTGGTGTGTGAGCTCCCTTCTCTCCCCAGTGCTCAGTACCCTGTGGGTATTTTGGGTGGGCACACTTCTGAAACCAGGGATCACTCTCCCCCGAGGCCAAGGCAACTTTGCTCTCTTAGTAAAATCTCTGGGTGAGTTCCATTCCAGCTAATGTGAATACTCTGTTACCTGATCGGTATGTCCATACCAACACTACTGTGGAAACATGAAAAGATGTGAATACTTCCTCCTTCCAACAACACAATAGGCCTTTGGGGCTGCCATGCAGACAGACTTCTCACCATTGCTTGAAAACCCAAGACAATTTAAAAATTCTTTTTTAAATGTCAATGCACACAGAACTGAAAACCTCATTCACCCATCATTGTCCACCATTTACACACCATCGCTCAAGTGGCTGAGATTTTATGGGTGACGTACCATGCCCAGGACTGCTGATATCTTTCTGAACATTGAATGGAAAATATATACTTAAGCATATTCAGAATCTTTCTAATATTTTACTGACTGCTCTCTTTAAATAAGAGCTAAGAACTCCTAGAACTTCTGAAATAAATAAGCCAAGGTCACACAGCAAATCAATGACAGAACTAGGTAGAACCAGGCACCCTCTATCTGGGTTTCCATATTCTCATTATGACCAAGGAACCAGAACCTCAAGCACACAGAACAAGGGGTGGACACTCTGCCCTGAGAGGGGCACTGGGTGGTTCTGGGTCAGCATGACTGAGGACAGGGTTCTGCATTGCCAGAACAAAAGCAGGAGGGTCCCTGCCACACCAAAGATGCACTGAGCAGTCCAAGAAGGAGAGTGTGAGGTGTGATTCTGGGTGGGAGGAAATTTGAGACCAAATTTGAGAGCATTTTTCTGTTTGCATAACCATGAGCTGACTGCTGTACTGTGCAGGTGACCTGGGGTGAAGCTTAGTCACAATACAGACAACAAGCAGAACTTGTGGGCTGATCACTCTGATGAGTCCACCTCATGTCCTGACTCCCTTACAGGGGTGTGCTGCTCCTCCTGGATGATCCACAGCCTTTCCTGCTGGTTCATAAACATGACAGGGGGACTGGGGCTCCCTGTGTGGGAAGACAGGGGAGCCTGCCCTCCTTTTGGGATACTGGGCAGACTCAGGGAAATGGGGTGGTACTGGGAGTAGGATTGCTCCTCCAGTCACCACTGAGTCTGGCTGCTGGCCAAGGCCAAGGCTCAATCACATGGGGCATGCCCAGGCTACTCCCAGGAGTCTTGACCAGTCCATCAGCATGTGGCAGGCTGGGTTGTGGTCTGAGATCACCAGTGTTCCTATTGCAGCTGGGTTCCAGAGGGTGGTGGCTCTCCCAAAACAGAGCAGGCAAGAGACCACAACACTGAGGATGTCTATCTCCTCAGAGACTGGAGGATTCAGTTCCCTAAGTGGAGGGCAGCCCTCACCCCAGGTGTAACTGAGCTGGTCAAAACCAACCAGGTTCTTGGTTTACTTTCCCCCAAAATGAGGCCATTACTCCCATGGAGAATCCTGGTAGTTTGGAATAAAGACAAAATTCACACTCTGCATCTGGAGTATTTATTTGATTGACAGAACAAGAACCCAGGCAGGCCACACAGGGCTGGTGGATACTGAAATGCTTCCAGGGACCCTTGTTCTCAGCACCCCAGCTGAGGATGCTCCTCACCCCTATTTTCCCTCTTGTTGTGGAGGCCATGTGTTCCTGGACTCATCTTTGACCCCTCACTGGCCAGGGGAAATATTCTGCCAGTCATTTTGGGGGAACTGAGAGCCTGGGATCCACCAACTCACACACCTCATCCAGGTGTGTGGCCTAGGGCAGGGTTTGGATTCATGGGGCACTTGGTGAGGTTACTGCACACAGGGCCAAGGACATCTGGCTAGGCATTGTGACATTTAGAGGGGACCCTGGAGGCAGGAATGAAAGACCCTTCAGCAGTCCAGGTAAGCACTTACTCCCATCACTCTGGCACCAAGCAAAATGTAGCTCAGGACACAACCAGCCTTGAGAGTCTGGTGATGACCCAGAAATCCAGAAATGTAGAACTGCTCAAGAAACTGCTCTGTGTTTCACACAGAGAAACAGTCGTGCTGTTCAATTAATTCCAGAAGAACCCAACTAGGGCAGTGGTCTCTGGAGAGGCTGTGTGGGCTCACTGACAACCCTCCATGCTCAGCAACAGGCAAGCCACTTCTGTCACCTGGGCTCCTTGGGGGGCAGTGTCTGGCCTGTAGTTGTCAGGAGGGTGGCATTGCCAAAGGTCCTGAGCCCTTGGTTTTGCATTCATGGCTCAGATACTCTCACAGTCTGTTGAATCCAGGTGAACTCCAGAAGTGTTCATCATCTGACCAAACCTTGTGGTCACAAATGTGGTAGCCAGGAGTGACCTGGGAACCTAACTGCACAGCTGGTGTCCCTGTGAAAATCAGCTGGCCGCCAACAGGCCAGACACCTGCTCTGTATACCTATCCAGATCAGGTTTGAGAAACCTGCTCTGGTTGCTACCTCTGTTCCAACTGGCAGGGCCAGGAGAGCCTGTGAGTGCCTTGCCCTGTGGACTTAGGGCCTCCGAGGACACTGAACATCACTTTGAAGGTCTGGTTGACCTAGGTGGAAAGTCTCCAGGATAACATGTATCTGCTGCCCAGAGAAGGAGCAGGGTGCAAGATGGGACTTGCTCAGGGCCTCAGTTTTTTGCCCTAGATGGAGCGCAGGCTACTATGATGGTTACTTTTGGGCTCCTAGAACCATCAGCAGGCTCTGATGGACAGGTGGACAGGCAGGGCGGTAGCCAGGACCATTTGGAGGACTTCATAGGTTGAAGCTTCCAAACACAAAGGTGCATGCCTGTGGGGAATGACTTTGGAGTGGGAGGCCTGGGTTCCTGAACTGAAGCCTGTCTCCCTTAGTAGTGCTTGGCATCAGGTAATCAGTTGGTTCCCACTGCCTCTTGCCAGGCTGATTGTGATATTGCCTTAATACTTGAGAAAGTGAGTGCCTGCCTTCCTGGAGGGGAGTATGTATGATGAGGAATAAAATGTGCATCTGGTACCAGGGACATCCACAGCAGGGTGGGTCCAGGAAGATGCCCATTGCTAACCTGGGCATTGAGATTGACCATAACTGCTCAGCAAACACTGTGACTGCTCTGGTGCTGTCTCCCCCCTGCAACATGGAAACGGCAGGGCTGCCTCCTTTCAGAGGGCCTCAGAGGGGCAGATGGATCTTCTGTCCACTTCACACACTGCATGGGAAATGCTGGATTCAGTTTGCTCACAAGGGCACCAGCATCTTAGAAAGGAAGTTGGGGAAATGAGGGCAGTAGGTACTCACAAGTGTGAACTGCACTGGTCACTACTGGGCACTGCCTGGTCAAAACTGGGCCCTGACCTGGCCACAAATGTGCCCTCACCTGGTCAAGCATAGGGCCCTGAACTTGTCACATCTGACCCTGACATTGGTCACATTTTGGACCCTGATCTGGTCACACTCTGTATCCTGACCATGGTCACACTCAGGACCCTGGCCTTCATTACACTCTGGGTCCTTACCCTGGTCACATATTGGGCCTTGACTCTGTTCACACTCTGCAACTTGAACCTTTTCACTCTCTGTACCCTGACCTGGTACAATTGGCCCTGACTTGGTCACACACTGGGCCCTGACTCTGGTCACACTCTATGCCCTTACCTTGGACACATGCTGGACCATGACCCTTGTCATATTCTGGGACCTTATCCTCATCATATTCTGGGTTCTGATCTACGACAGACTCTGAGGTCTGATCCTAGTCACTCCCTGGGTCCTGGCCATGTTCACACTCTGGGCACTGAAACTGCTCACCCTCTAATCCCTGGCCTTGGTTACACTCTGGCTCTTGACACTGGTTTCACTCTGAGCACTGACCCTGGTCGCACTGTGGGCACTGACATTGGTCATACACTGGGCCTGGATTCTGGTTTTACTCTGGGCCCTGACTCTGGTCACCCGTTATCCCTGGCCCTGGTCACTCTCTCTACCCTGACCATGGCCACAATCTGGGCTTTAGCCCTGGTTATACTCTGGACCCTGTCCCTTGTCACATTCTGTATCCTGAACATGGTCACACTCTGGGCCTTGACCCTGGACACACACTTGACCCTGGCTATGGTCACAATCTGAACCTTGACCCTGGTCACACTCTTGGCTCGGCCTATGATCACATTCTGGGCAATTACCCTTGTCACATACTGGAGTCTTACCCTGGTCACACTTTTTACCCCGACCCTAGTCATTCTTTGGTCCTTGACCTTGGTCACACTTTGTACCTTGACCCTGGTTACACTCTATAGCCTGTCCTTGGTAACATTCTGGGTGATGACCATGATCACTCTCTGGGCCTTGATGAAAATTGCACTCTGGGTCCTGGTTCTGATCACACTGGGTCATGGCCTTGTTCAAACACTAGACCCTGACCTTGTTTGCCTTCTGCTGCACTTCCCTGTGGGGTGGGAGTGTGAGGAGGAAGCATCAGGCAGGCTGTCAGGAGGCATGAGTGTGCTGAGCATGCGAGAATGCATTCCACAGGCCTACAAAACAACTGTCTGTCTTGCCTTTTCCAGGTCTCCCAGGACAGCAAGCACTTGTCATGAAGTTGTTACTTACACCTGCCCTAGCATCCACAGGAGCCTGGTTTACTCCAGAGCCGCCAGTTGCAACATAGGTCTGGGCAATAATACCATAAGACTCAGTGCCAGGTGGGTTGCTGGTGCTCAGCACCTGGGCATCTGCCTCACTGGGGAGTGGTGGCTTCAGTCCAGGGCAGGCTCCAGGGTGCAGGGCTAGGAGTTTGGATTCAGGTCCCCCAGGTGGGACAAATGATTTGTGACCTTGTTGAGTCACTTCCACACTTCCAACAACAGTTCCAGGAAACAATGAACACCCAAGTGGGCCTTCCAGGATATTAGGCAGAGTGAGTAAGGTAAGGGTCATCATCCAGGGCACAGCCACTGCTGAACAGCAGAGAGTTAGTTGGCCAGTTTTAGTCTCCAGGGGCCATGAAGTTACGTGGTCCTGGTTATATATATATTGCCAAGCCAGCTGAGGCAGGAGCCTCTGGGATTTCCAGCCACTGCTCTTCTTGACTAGCATTCCAAGGTTCAAACTCAGAGCAGTCTCAGAGAACATGGACCCTGTTGCACCACCTCAGATGAACAGGATCCTTGGTGAACACTAGTGCTATGAGGCATGGGTTAAGGTGGACCACAAACCATCAGGGATCACCAACCTTACAGTGGCTGGGGCAGGAAGTCACCCACATGGGATTAGAAGAAAACTGATAGACATGGGGGTTGTGCTGATGGCTGCAGAGGCACCACAGGTGACACATGCAGACCTGACAACCCCTGTGCTCCAGGCTGGGCCTGCCCAATCCCACCAGAATCTCAACTGCCAGGACTTCAGTACACACTCAATTCAAAGACTCAGGAATAAGGAGAGCAATGTTCAGGCCTCACCTGACTGAGAAGCCCCTTCAGAGCCAGCCAGAGGCCTCCCTCCCTCACCTCCTGCAGCCTTGGTTATGCCTGGATCAGCTTGCCCACCCTCAGGAACCATTCATTCTTTATTCTAGAGTAGCTACCTCACAGCACAACATGTAGCCTGCTCTCTTCTTGGAGACCAGAAGGCCCACTCAGCACCTGCCCTGATCCCCCAGTGGGGCCTCCACAGATGCTGGCCAGCAAATTTAACCATGAAAGGAATTCTGAATGCCCTCCAAACTGCCCAGCTGTTCCTGGATTCTCACCAACTTTACTCACTACCTGCCTCCATTCTTCCTCCACTCTGGAAGAAAAGGGGGATGCACAGGCTTTCCATTTGCTGCTACCCTGGAGCTAGGCTGGGGTCCCTGTGACCCTAAGCACTTACCACCACCTTTTTCCTATTAAAGTTGGACTTTTCTGCATCCACACCCCTCACTCCACCCGTCCTGGGCACCTAGCCCAGGAAGAATGGAATCTGCAGCCATCTCTCAACCCTGGTTGACCCTCACCAAGAACAGATCTCAATATAGCCTTTGTTCCATCATGCCAGAGGAGAAACATCAATAAAAACTTAAATTGAGCAAGAAACATAACCCTTGTGATAAATTCAAAATATCATTTGAGTTTTTATTATGTTCACAGAATTGGCAATTCTTGGTTTTAAGGGAGTTTCCAACCTTCACTGCCTTGGAGGATATTAGTGCCCAGCTCAGCCTTCTGCCAATATGCACTCCTCTTCTCTCCAAGTGCTGGGACATTCTCTAGTCATGAGGACAAACCAGCAGGACCCTTCACATATCAGCAGTGACTGTCACATGAATACAGCATGCTTATGCATGGTGGGAGTAAAAAGCCTCCCCTAGCACACTGCCTTTGAATGCCAGTTGTTGATGTTTAGGTCCATGGCTTTAGCCATGGGGCCCATCTGGGTGGCGAGGAGGGGTCATCTCACCTATATGCAACTGCTCTCTGAACTCACCTCCCAGGAGACAGACCTTCCTGGGAAGTTGACAGCAGATTTTCAAAGATGGTTTCACATTGTACCCAGTCAAGGGCACAGCCCCATCTAATTTAGCCAGAGCAGGGAAGCAGAAATTGTGCCCAGCCTCAGACACAGCCTGTAATGGGCCAATGACCCCTACCCTGGGTCTGAAATGGTCCTTGGTTAGTCACCAGGTACAAGGTGACTATAGCCTATGACCCAGCTTTGAGTTCAGTGCTGGGCTCAGCAAGTCATGCATAATGCTGTGGGCTCATGTATTTTAAGGCAGTGGGCATGTAGTAAGTGTCCAGGGCTTGGGGAATAGGTCAACAGCATCATGACCTACTCTGGGGTTAGCTATGACTCTCTATGGGACTGAGGCCAATATTGTGGCAGCAATTGTGGACACCATGCTTCAAGAGTTTACTTTCATGGGTGAATACAAAAGCCTGGTAAGGAGTATATGGCACTGATCTTGCTTTTGAGCAGAAGGCCTGGCTCCAGGAGCAGAGGGTCATGACTTCTCAACTCCGTATTATCTACTGCAAAGATACTGCCCTGACCTGCCTGCACTGTAAGTCTCAGGGCCATGTGTGCTGGACAGGTGCAAGTGGATCAACATCAAGCCGATGCCCAGCAGGCCTTGTGGCTCTGGCATCCTCTCCAGTTCCCACAAATGAACAAATCATATTCAAAGAGTAGATAAGCAAATGAGAAATAGAAAAAAAAATTAAACATTAGAAATAAATCAAAATGGAAGGAATTAATAAATATCTGTTTACATTATCATGGAATACAAAAAGTCTCAACTCTCTAATAAAAAGATACATGCTGGCAGAATGCACTACAAAATAAAACTCTCAACTTTGTATTGTTTGCAAGAGAAGTACTTTACAAGCACTGAGAGTCATAGACTGAAAATGAAAGGATGGAAATTGATACACTATGTGAAGGGAAACCCAAAGAAGTAGGAGTTTTTACGCTCCTCTCTGACAAGCAGGCTTCAAAGAAAAATTAAAAAGAAGGGTCAAAGAAGGTCATTTCATACAGTACAGGGAACAATACATCAAAGAGATGTAATGATGATAAATATTTATGATCCACACATGGGTGCAACTAACTACCTAAAAGAGATAGAGCTTGAATCACAGCCTCAGACAGACCCCAATTCAATACCACTGGGTAAATTCAGCACACCTCTCTCAGCAATAGCAAAGTTATCCAGAAATAATACACCAAAGACTCTTTGGACCTGAAAAATACTGAAAATTAACAGGAATTAACAGACATCTAAAGAATATTTTATTCAACAAAATCTGAAAATATTGCCTTCTCAGAAGCTCAAGGAACCTTCTCCAATATAGACCATATTTTATGTCATAAGGCAACATAAAGGGAATACAAAAGCATTGATGTAATTTCTTGTATGTTATCAAACTATAATGGTATCAAATTAGAAGTCAACATGAACAGACCCTTTGGAACACACTTTTGAATAATAAATGGGTGATGTGAATAATCAAAAAAGAAATTTAATTTAAAATTCTTGGACTCAATTGAGAGTATTACTCAACATATCAGAACATGTGGTACACTATGGTGGCAGTTCAAAAGGAAAGTTCATAGCCCTGAGTGCCTACAAAAGAAATCAGAAGGCTTTTCAAACAAAAAAACTGATCATACATTTTGTGGTCTTTGAAAAACAAAAATCAACCTATCCAGAACCCAAACAAGGAAGCAAATAATTAAGATCAGGATCAGAATCAATCAAATTGAGAATAAAAATATCAAAGTATCAATGAAACAAAGATGTGAATTATTTATAAGATAAATTAATAATCCCTTAGCCAATGTAACCAAAAGAAAAACAAAGAAGACCCAAAGTCAATAAAAGTAGAGATGGAAAATGAGAAATCATTGAAATCACAGAAAACCATTTGATCATTGAGGACTTTTTGAAAATGTATACTCCAAAAAACTGGAAACCGTAGGAGAAATGGATCCATTTCTAGATACATACAACCTGCCAGAAATGAATCAAGAGGACAAAGGAAACCTAAAGAAACCATGAACTCGCAATGGGATAGAAGCAATAATGAGAATCCTTTCAACAAAGAAAACCAGAGTCCAGATGAAATCTCAGCTTTATTCTACCAGAGCTTCAAAGAATTAATCCCAGTGCTTGTCAAATTATTTCATGAACTAGTAAGGGATGGAAAACTTTCAACTTCATTCTGTGAAGCCAGTGCCACACTCATACCCAAATCAAATAAGAAAACATCAAGGAAGAAAAATCATGGACCGATATCCCTAATAAACTTTGATGCAAAAATTATTAATAAAGTATTTGCAAATTATATTTAACAAATATTATGACATACACAATTACCAAGTTGGTGTAATCCCAGGGTTGCCAGGATAGTTTAATGTAAAAATACCAATAAAAGTAATTTATCAAATAAGTAGAATTAAGAACAAAAATCACAGTCACCTCAAAATATGCAAAGAAATCTTTCAACAAACCTCAGCATCCATTCATGTAAAAACCCCGAAGAACCTAGGCACAGCGTGAACCTCCCTCAACATCATATAGTCAATATTCAACAAATCCAAAATCAACCTCATATTAAATGGGGAAAAACTAAAGGATTTCTTTTCAAATGCAGAACAAGATAATGATTTCTATTCTCACCACTCCTATTAATGTATTGCTAGAAATTCAATCCAGAGCAAGTAGACAAAAGAAAGAAAAGGATAAAAATAGGCAAGGAAGACAAATTATCACTGTTTGCAAAAAATTGCTGGATCTAAATTTGACAAAGTTCAGCAAAGTATTAGTTTCCCAAATCAACATACACAAATCAACAGTTTTTCTGTCTACCAACAATAAATCTACTGAGAAAGAAGTGAGAAATAGTCCCACTCACAATACATTTGAAAAGATAAAGAGAGAAAGAAAGAATGAATGAAAGATTATGCTAAGTGAGATAAGCCAATCTCAAAAAACCAAAGGATGAATGATCTCACTGATAAGCAGATGATGACATATAATGGGGGGTGGGAGGGGGCAAGAATGGAGGAAGGAGGAATGAGGGACTGTATAGAGGGAAAAGAGGGGTGGGAGGGGTGGGGGGGAACAGAAAAAATAACAGAATGAATCAAAAACTATTATCTGAGAGATTCAAGATGGCAGACTAGAGGGTGACTGCATCTCTGTCGCTCTAGAACTCAGGATTCAAGAAGGGGAGGTATTGAGAGACTTGAACCTACATAGAGCCAAAGGGTGAGTCTCTCCCACTGAGTGAAGCTCGGCCTGGGCAGCAGGCCTGGACAGGGGCAGCTTCTCAGAGCAGGACAGGGCAGTGAGAGACTTCCCCAAGCAGCCCTGTTCCCTCCAACGGTAGGCCCGGTCGACAGCCAGGTTCTCAGAACAGGCCCGCCCAGTGAGAGCTTTTCCACACAGAACCAACCCCAAGCCCAGGACTCATAGGCAGGTGCCAGCTTGCAGGCGGCTTCTGGGACCAAGGCAGGACAGGGAGAGGTTTTCCCCAAGCAGCCTGGCTCCCTCAGGTGGGGGCAGGTCCTGTCTAAAGCCAGCTTCTAGGAGCAGGACCACCTAGTGAGAGGATTTTCATGCAGAACAAATCTCCAGCCCTGGACCTAGTAGCGGGCTAGGGACAGCTTTCCTTGGAAGCACTGCACTATCCAGTTCCTCCAAGACTTAAGGCTACTGAAGGTTGGGAGGTGATATACTGGAAATCTACAGGGACACTATAAGCCAATAGAGGAAATCTGCAATATCTCAGAGTCCCACTGATATCTGACAAATATAAGAAAACAAGGGAAGGAAATGTCCCAAACAAACCTAGTTTTGTTTATATCAATAAAAACCAATAAACCTAGTTTATATCAATAAAAACCAATGACAGCACAGGAGGAGAAATGTCAGAAAGGGAGTTCAGAATGTACATAATTAAAACATCAGAGAAGCAAACAAGGAGATGAAAGAGCAAATATGGTCATTGAAGGAAAAGATGAAAGAGCAAATGCAGGCATTAAATGATTGTACCAATCAACAGTTAAAAGAGCAAATACGGGAAGCAAAAGATCATTTCAATAAAGAGTTAGAGATACTGAAAAAAAAAAAAAACAGAAATTCTCGAAATGAAGGAAATAATAAACCAAGTTAAAAACTCCATAGAAAGCATAACCAATAGGATAGAACACCTGGAAGACAGAACCTCAGATATTGAAGACAAAATATTTAATCTTGAAAACAGAGTTGAACAAACAGAGAAGATGGTAAGAAATCATGAACAGAATCTACAAAATTATTGGATATCATGAAAAGGCCAAATTTAAGAATTATTGGGATTGAGGAAGGCTTAGAGAAACAAACCAAAGGAATGAACAATCTATTCAATGAAGTAATATCAGAAAATTTCCCAAATCAGAAGAATGAAGTGGAAAACCAGATATAAGAGGCGTATAGGACCCCAAATATACAAAATTACAACAGACCCACACCAAGGCACATTATTATGAAAATACCTAACATAAAAAATAAAGACAGAATTTTAAAGGCTGTGAGAGAAAAGAATCAAATTACATTCAAGGGGAAACCAATAAGAATATCAGCAGAGATTTCAATCCAGACCCTGAAAGCAAGAAGGGCCTGGAACAACATTTACCATGCCCTGAAAGAAAACGGATGCCAACCAAGAATCTTACACCCAGCAAAACTTACTTTCTTATTTGACAAAGAAATAAAATCCTTCCATGATGAACAAAAGCTAAAAGAATTTACAAAAAGAAAGCCAGCATTACAGAACATTCTCAGCAAAATATTCCATGAGGAAGAGATGAAAAACAATGATGCAAATCAGCAACGGGAGGAACTAGCCTAAAGGAATAGCAAAAAAAGAGAACCCAAATCATGTCAAGAAACAAAAATGAGTCAAATGACTGGGAATATAAATCATATCACAATAATAACTCTGAAAGTTAATGGCCTGAACTCATCAATCAAAAGAAATAGACTGGAAGATTGGATTAAAAAGAGAAGTCCAACAATATGCTGCCTACAAGAGACTCATCTCATAGAAAGAGATAACCACAGACTAAAGATGAAAGGATGGCAAAAAACATACCATGCACATGGACACAGCAAAAAAGCTGGAGTATCCATCCTCATTTCAGATAATGTGGACTTCAAGTCAAAACTATTCAGAAGGGATAAAGAAGGACATTACATACTGCTTAAGGGAAGCATAAATCAGCAAGACATAACAATCATAAATACCTATGCCCCAAACATTGGCTCATCCATGTATGTCGAACAAATCCTTCTCAGTTACAGAAATCAAATAGAACAGAACACAATAATACTAAGCAATTTTTACACACCTCTCTCACCACTGGATAGATCTTCCAAACAAAAATTGAATAAAGAAATCAGAGATCTCAATAACACAATCAACAATTTAGACTTAACGGACATATATAGAATATACCATCCAACAAAAAACGAACACTTTCTTCTAAGCAGTACATGGATCCTTCTCTAAAATAGACCATATTTTATGCCAGAAAGCTACTGTTAGCAAATACAAGAAGATAGAGATACTATCTTGTATTCTATCAGATCATAATGGATTGAAATTAGAAATGATTGACAGAATAAAAAACAGAAACGTCTCCAATACCTGGAGATTAAATAATATGGTAGTATATGATGAATGCATAACAGAAGACATCAGGAGGGAAATAAAAATATTCTTGGGAGTAAATGAGAACAAAGACACATATCAATATATCTGAGAGACTATGAAAGTAGTACTTAGAGCAAGATTTATTTCATGGAGCACATTCAACAAAAGATGTAAAAATCAACAAATATACTACTTAACACTACAGCTCAAAGCCCTAGAAAAAGAAGAGCAGACCAACACCAAAAGTAGTAGAAGAGAGCAAATAGATAAAATAAGAGCCAAAATCAATGACGTTGAAACAAAAGAAACAATTGAAAAATTAACAAAATAAAGATTTGGTTCTTTGAAAAAATAAACAAAATTGATGTACACTTAGCCACACTAACAAAGAGAAAGGGAGAGAAAACTCAAATTAATAAAATTCGGAATGAACAAGGAAATATCACTACAGACACGAGTGAAATAGAAAACATACTTAAAGCTATTTTGAAAATCTATACTCCAAAAAAACAGAAAACCTCAAAGACATCAACAAGTTTCTAAAGACAAATGAATTACCTAAACTGAACCAGGAGGACATTCAGAACTTACATAAATCAGTTTCAAGCAACGAAATAGAAGAGGTCATCAAAAGCCTACCAACAAAGAAAAGTAGGGACTAGATGGGTTCTCAGCTGAGTTCTACAAAACCTTTAAAGAAGAGCTTATTCCAATACTCCTCAAAATATTCCATGAATTAGAAGAGGAGGGAACCCTCCCTAAACTCATTCTATGGAACCAATATCACCCTGATACCTAAACCAGACAGAGACAAATTGAGGAAAGAAAATTTCAGACCAATATCCTTAATGAACATCGATGCAAAAATTCTCAACAAAATTTTAGCAAATTGCATGCAAAAATATATTAAGAGATAGTGAACCACGATCAAGTGGGTTTTATCCCAGGGACACAAGGTTGGTTCAACATCCAGAAATCAATAAATGTAATTTACCATATCAACAGACTTAAAGGCAAGAATCACATGATTATTTTGATAGCTGCAGAAAGAGCATTCGATAAAATACAGCATCCCTTCATACTCAAAACACTGGAAAAAATAGGGATAGTGGGAACATTCGTTAACATTGTAAAGGCCATCTATGCTAAACCCATGGCCAATATCATTTTAAATGGTAAAAAACTGAAAGCATTCCCCCTAAAAACTGGAACAAGGCAGAGATGCCCTCTTTCAACACTTCTATTCAACATCATCCTTGAAACTCTAACCAGAGCAATTAGACAAACCAAAGAAATTAAAGGGATACAAATAGGAAAAGAACTCAAACTATCCGAGTTCACTGAAGACCTGATTATATATTTAGGGGAACCCAGAAATTCCACCAGAAAACTTTTAGAATTCAGAAGTGAATTCAGTAAATTAGCAGGTAACAAGATCAATGCTCATAAATCCAATGCGTTTTTATGCATGTGATGAATGTTCAGAACGATAAGTTAGGAAAACTACCCCATTCACAATAGCCTCAGAAAAAATAAAATACTTGCGAATCCATCTCACAAAAGAGGTGAAAGACCTCTATAATAAGAACTACAGAACACTAAAGAAAGAAATTAAAGAAAACCTTACAAGATGGAAAGATCTCCCATGTTCTTAAATAGGTAGAATTAATATTGTCAAAATGGTCATACTACCAAAAGTGCTATACAGATTCAATGCAATTCCAATTAAAATCCCAATGATGTACTTTACAGAAATAGAGCAAGCAATTATGAAATTCATCTGGAATAATAAGAAACCCAGAATAGCTAAAGCATTCCTTAGCAGAAACAGCAAAGCAGGGGGTATCACAATATAGATCTTCAACTCTACTACAAAGCAATAGTAACAAAAACGGCATGGTATTGGCACCAAAATAGACAGGTAGGTCAACGGTACAGAATAGAGGACATGGACACAATCCGAAATAATTACGATTTTCTCATAGTAGACAAAGGGGCCAAAAATATGCAATGGAGAAAATATAGCCTCTTCAACAAGTGGTGCTGGGAAAACTGGAAATCCATATGCAACAGAATGAAATTAAAACCCTATCTCTCACCCTGCACAAAAATCAACTCACAATGGATCAAGGACCTCTGATTCAGACCAGAGACCCTGCATCTTATAGAAGAAAAAGTAGGTCCAAATCTTCAACATGTCAGCTTAGGATCAGACTTCCTTAACAGGACTCCCATAGCACAAGAAATAAAAGCAAGAATCAATAACTGGTGTAGATTCAAACTAAAAAGCTTTCTCTCAGCAAAGGAAACTGTCAGTAATGTGAAGAGAGAGCCTACAGAGTGGGAGAAAATCTTTGCCACTCATACTTCAGATAAAGCACTAATTTCCAGAATATATAAAGAATTCAAAAAACTCTACACCAAGAATACAAATAACCCAATCAACAAATGGGCTAAGGAAATGAACAGACACTTCACAGAAGAAGATCTACAAGCAATCAACAGATATATGAAAAAATCTTCAACATCTCTACTAATAAGAGAAATGAAAATCAAAACTACACTAAGATTCCATCTCACCCCAATTAGAATGGCGATTATCAAGAATACAAGCAATAATAGGTGTTGGCGAGGATGTGGGGAAAAAGGTACACTCATACATTGCTGGTGGGGTTGCAAATTAGTGCAGCCACTCTGGAAAGCATTATGGAGATTCCTCAGAAAGCTTGGAATGGACTCACCATTTGACCCAGCTATCCCACTCCTTGGTCTATACCCAAAGGACTTGAAAACATCACACTACAGAGATACAGCCACATCAATGTTCATAGCTGCTCAATTCACAATAGCCAGATTGTGGAACCAACCTAGATGTCCTTCAATTGATGAATGGATAAAGAAACTGTGGTATATATATACAATGGAATATTACTGAGCCATAAAGAATGATGAAATTATGGCATTTGCAAGCAAATGGATGAAACTGTAGAATATCATGCTAAGTGAGATAAGCCAATCTCAAAAAAACAAAGGACAAATGATATCACTAATAAGTGGATAATGACACATAATGGGGGGTGGGAGGGGTTAGTGTTAGGGTTAGAGTTAGGGTTAGGGAGGGGGGCAAGAATGGAGGAAGGAAGGACTGTATAGAGGGAAAAGAGGGGTGGCAGGTGTTGGGGGAAGGGAAAAAATAACGGAATGAATCAAACTACATTACCCTATGTAAATTTATGGTTATACAAATGGTATGCCTTTATGCCATGTACAAACAGAGAAACAACATGCATCCCATTTGTTAACAATAAAAAAAAAGAAAAAAACATTTAAGTCAACATTCTTTACCAATACACACATACCCATGTTTAAAGCAGCACATTTCTCAATAGTCACATCTTGGAAGCAGCCTCCATGTCTGCACACTCATGGATGAAGACAGAAAATGTGGTGTAGAGGCACAATGCAGATTTATTCAGTCATGAAGAAAACCAGGTCCTGTCATTTGTGGGAAAATGGCTGGAACAGCTTCAGGCTGTAGATCAGTTTCCTTCACTATGGGTTTACCCTTGGGGCAGCTTTGACCCTGTAGAAGAGGAACACCTTTTCCTGGGGCTCCCCTCCTGCCCTACCGAGTCCCTCTCCAACAGTGGCCTCCAATGCTACACTGAGGACCTAGGGCCCATCTTACTCAGTCCATACCAAAAAGAGACACCCCCCAGGAAGGCAGTCATGCCCCATCACTCATCATCTCTGCAACCTAGAACTGTGGGTGCCCTGGAACTGTGGCCTGTATATCTGCTGGTAAAGTGCAGGGAATTCATGCCCAAGGAATCTTCCCCAGGTCCTTCCATATGTCTCCTGTACTGGGATCTAGCTGTGGCCTCCCACAATGCAGAACTGGGGAGGGGAGATTAAGCATGGGGGTAGGCCTCCAGGCTCACAGGCCCACCCCTCTGGACTCTCTCCAACCCTGACTCTGCTCAGTGATCTGCCATGAAAGGCAGGAACAGCTTGGGGTGGCTGTGGAGATGGGGTCTCCATGTCCTTAACAGACTTTGCTGTGGCACCTGGCATAGGGGAGAAGGAAAGGAGGGTGGGAAGTTGAGGAAGGGACTGAGGAGACCCTGAAAGCTGGGACTTCTTATTCCCAGGCTGCTCAGTCACTGACTCTGCAGGGGACAGGACAGCACCTCAGTGAGGGGCCAAGAGTCAACACTCTTTGGAGTTCCCACAGAGAAGCAGGAACTGGGGAGGACCTTTTGTCTTCCTAGAGCCCAAGACTCTGGAGTTTCTGCTGATGGAACTGGGGCCTTCACTAGCATCAGAAAAAAGAGAAATTAAATTTAATCACAATTTGGCCAAAACAAGGAAGAAGCTGATCTGCCAACACTGTGCACAGCATCACTTCCATCCACAGACCCAGAACTTGGAAACATGGAGGTGGAGACACAGGGCCCTGTAAGAAATAGGGTCAGTGCCCCCACTCCTGCCTTCCTTCCTGGGCCAAGGTGTGGTCTGCCCAAGCTTCCCTCCTAGCCATAGGATGGCTGACTGCAGGGAGCTGAAACCTAGGGAGCAAATGGCAGTCACTGAGGATAAAACAATCTGAAACTTCTTTGAAATTCTCTCATTTTAATTGGATCCTGCCTCTGTCCCTCTTCTAGTTTTTCCCACAGTCTTGAGGGGTGTGGTGTTCCCTGTCATCAGACCCTTTAAGTGGGATCATTGCAGAGATTCCCTCAAGGGCACCTAGAACTTGTGACTGAGAAAAGCCAGCTTGCAGAGCTGCCACTGTCTTCCCTAGTGGATTACAGGGGAACATACTCAAAAGCCTGGGCAGCACCTGGTTTGGTAGGGTTGGCACCTGGCCATCCTCACTCTGACAATTTCTCCCTCCTGAGCAACTGTTTTGGAATATTTTGCTGATTGTCATGAAGTAGTCTGGGCCTGAGTTGCCAGAATGGACATGTCCTGTTCTTTGGTCTGATTGGATCCCTGATCAAAGGGGAAGTGACAGACTATGAGTCAGTGGAAAAGACACTTTTAGTCAAAGTGAGCATGAAAAAAGGCTCAAAGTGTTTACTCTACCTGCTTGGAGCTCTGAGGCATCTCTGTGGTGTGCCAGAGGAAAGACAGATATCAGAGAAAGCTGCAAATCCTCGCACATACCACTGCCAATTCTGAGCATGAAGGCACATGGCAGACCCTCCCCTCCACGTCTGACCAGGTTGGTTTGGTTCTCTAATCCAGAGGACTGAGCCTGACCATCATCATGGAGGGCCACGGACACCTGCCTTCTGGGTTTTACTGAAGAACCCATGCTGCCTTTCATCAGTAGGGAGGCATATATTTCTTTTGACCTCTCACTACAAACATTCTGAGGGACAGAAGTGCCTCAGGTCAGGGTTATTCTTCAAATATCCAGGGTCAAATACTTTTAGCCAGTTATTGTCCACACCATTATGTCCCTTTTAATGATGAACTGGACACTGGCTCAGTCTGTTGCAAAATGTGCAGTCACATTACCAGTCAAAGATAAAAACTGCCCCAGTATCCAAATGTCCTCCAAGACTCAGGAGATCCAGAACCTGCCAGAAGGTCACAGCAGAAGAGACCTTGGACCTCACCCTGTAGTGTGCATGAGTCTTCCCTTGAGTGTGATCACTGGGTTACAACAACCACAGAGTCTGGTGTAGTGGTCACACCTGGAATGCCAGCTACCAGGAGACTGAGGCTTGAGTATCCCACATTTGAGGCCAACTGGGGCCATTTAGTGAGACCCTGTTTTCAAATTAAAAAAAAAAAAAGCCTGGAAGAAAGCGCCTGGGTTCCACATGCAGCAACTCAACTCAACAAATGCAGGTGTGTCTTTAAACATACATAGACGGATGTTCCAAGAGACAGCATCAGGGCCCAGGATGATCCCTGACATCCTGTGGAGGAGGAGAATCCCCAGTAACAACAACCTCGCTATGACTCACATGCCTAGTTCTGCCACTCATATAGCTGTCACCTTAGCTTGGCAAGGTGTGTCTACATGGGGTGGTCCTAGTCTTTATCTTGGACTTTGTCTCATCTTGACCTGGCGGGGCTCAGCCCTGAATGAGGTGTGGAACTGAAACCCTGGCCTTGTGTCTTATCTCCTCTGTACACATAGTCTTACTTTTGCTCATGGGGTTAAAGCTAGAAATGTCCAAATCCCAGAATGAGCTCACAACCCTGTGGGTCTCCCCTGGGGATGAATACTTGGCAGACCATGGCTATCATCTCACTGGAACACCCAGGCAGAACAGCCCCCTGCCACAGAACAGGACCTCACCCCTCCTTCACCAATTTCTATCTGCATCCTACCTTGAAGGTTTCTGGCTATACCAGACAGTGTGGCCCTGGAGCAGATGTTCTGTGTTCTGGTACATGACCTTCACTTTCTCCTTGGGTGTCACAGGCCAAGGGACATCAACCCCATGAGCTTCCTCTGCCATCTGGAAACTGAGGCAATCATTACTCCCTTAAAGATTTGAGGCAGTTGGTCCATGACCCCAGGTGTGAGGAGCATCCTGCAAGACTGAGGGCACAGAACAGGTACTCTCAGCAATTGAAACTCTGCCCTACCAGCTCCCTAGCAAGATAAATCCCGGAGTTCCTCCTGTCCCCATGTCCACAGGTCAAAGCTCACATGGGTGCCTCCCTCCCAGGACCCTGCCTTTCTTTCCCTACACCCCCACGTGCTGTGTGCTCAACTTCTCTGCCTTTCCACCCAACATCCACAGTTTGCCTCCCCCGGAGCCTCCAGAACACCCAATGGAGGCTCAGTCTCAATGCTTGGGCTTGTCCTCAGGAGGAGGCCAGTCCTGAAGCTCAGAGAGGGCCCAGAATGACTTCAAAGATAGTGCCAGTTCTGTGGCCATGGCCCCTTGAGGTTGACACACAGGCTTGGCTGAGGCAGTCTTGAGGGATGAAGTCCTGTAGAAGAAGCTTCCAGGATTGCTGGGAGAGAGCCACAGGGAATGGTAAGCAGCAGTACATGGCTCTCCAGGATGAGGCAAGTGACCAGAGCAGAGCTGCATGAGGGCGGACCCCTCTCTAGCATCCATCACATAAACAGACATTCCATGGAGACCCACCTGAGGAATGCCAGTCTTCCATGATCACCTACCTGTGCACAAATGCACATGAACCCATGGTAAAACTGCAGAATCACACATGTGCAGAGCCAGGGACACCTTGGTTGAGTCCATTCCACAGTGCCTACTCCCACTCCCGAGGTGTTCTCTGCAGTGTCACCTTGGCCCTGTACATTGTATCCAGCTCCTCCACTTCTTCACCTTGACGCTTCACCACTGGAGTGCTTCCTTCCTGGTCTGAAGAAACGATTTTCACATCACATTGCCCTACATGGGCTCCTCCTGCCTTACTGCATAAACATCTCCTCCTCCCCTTTCAAGTGCTTCTCAATTTCTAGACATAGTCCAGTGGCAGTGCTTCCTCTGATTGTTCCATATACATCAGTGACCCCAGAAAAACCAGCTTAGGGCTGGGCATGTGCTTCTCCCATTTCCAACATACTCTCCAAATTCTTCCTACTGGCTCATTGGACTTGTATATTTGGAAATGTCCATTTCAACTCCTCCTCACTGGTACTTGATATTTTAGCATTAAGAATAACCCTTGCACACAAAGAGGGTTGCATCTGACCTCCCATTCTGCTTTTATTTATTTTGTTGAGGGTTGGGTCCTCAGGTGTCACAGGGTACTTGTCTTTGCCCACACTCTTAGGATTCAGGATATTCTTTTTTCCCTGAAATCCCCTGTGGATTACTCTGCATGGAGAGGACAGTGATTTCTGAAACCCCCGGCTTCAGGTCCACAAGAGGTGAGCAGAACCCAAGGCCAACTCCTCCCAGGATTTTGGCTTCCTCAAGAGGGATGCACCAGGGAGGTCACAGGAGAAGAGTGATGGGAGGAGACAAAGGGTGGAAGGAAGCTGAGGAAGACAGCATCCATGGACTTTGGAGTTTAGCAGGAAAGGCAGTGGCTGGATGAGCTTCCACAGCTGGGCTATGGACAGAGCGGACCCTCCCCAAACCCTACCAGTTCTGCTGCAACTACCTAGTCACTATGTGTGCCTGGGAACCTGTGTGTGGAAACCAGGTCTGGTCCAAGTGTATGGCTGGGTTCTTGGAACTGTCAGCCCACCCTGAACTCCAGAACCAGGAACTTAGGGGGGCCACAATGGATTGCTGTTCTCCCACCTGCAACCAGAGGATTTCTACACAATATCTTGCTCTCTCACCTGCTCAGGAGCCACATGAATCATGTTCACAGGCAAACATGATGCTGCTATACTACAGATCCCTTCCTGGCCATGCTCAGTCAGGATAACATGAGGCATGTACAACCCAGAAATGGGCAGCCACCACCTGCTGTGGGATGGTTTATAGATAGGTGCATTGACTTCATTTAATGCAGTGACCTAGCAAAGTATAATAATGCAGAAATATGTATCTATGTAGCCATTCCATCATGAAGAGCTAGAGAAATGTGAGGAACTCTCTTCCAGTACTCAAAACTAGCATCCATTCCACCAGGAACAACCACTTTTCCTGCACAAAGGAGCCAAGTGTCACAAATTTTTCATTTGATCTGTTATTTATAAATGACATTTTTCACCAAAATTCTTGGCAGAACCGTACTTAACTATCATCCAGTGATCACTGTGGAAGTTCTTTGTAAGTAGAGAACAGTGAATAATTAGTAGGAGTCTGATCTTGTCCTTGGTGGGTCCATGGACACCGTTAGCTGACTATAGATTCAGGAGTCCAGTCAACAGGGAAGGAGGTGGTGAGTAGCACTTGATCTGTGAATACACCATGGAAAGGGGTGTCTTAAGATTATAGTAAAGCACTGATCACACATCCTCTGCACTGGGGAGATTAATAATGACTTCAAAACTGCCCTTCACAGACCCTATTGATTGACATCAACTGGCATCCCAGGTACGGTGCAGATGAGGGCCCTGGGAGGTCTCTGCAATCCCAGGAGGGCTATGGGGACTAAAGAAGCACAGGAAGAGGCTCAGATTCCAAATAGGACCTCCACTCAGCCCACACACATTCTTTCCTAAAGCACCTGCTCAGCCTGGACTTCTGTCCCTCTCCTCATTTGTACTTCTCCCACTGTGTAGAAGCAGTACAAGATGGGAATGAACCCAAACACTGGAACTAAACATGGGAAAGGAGAACACACACTCATTTCCCAGCACTTTCTGTGGGGAGCAGTTTACCAATCTGGGACAGACTCCAGGTGAATGAGGAGGCAGGCTAGGAGGAGGACCGTGGCTCTTATTACCATGAATCAGTGCCCTGGAAGGAGGACAAGGGTGCCTGGCAGGAGGACAGATCCCCTGCTACAGCCTTTCCCTGGGAGGGCTCAGGAAGGAGAAAGGATGTGCAGAGGCAGGCTCAGGTGGGGGCACAGGAAATCTCTGCCTCAGTGCTTCTGAACCTCAGCACAGTCAGCTCTGGCATAGCTAGAAAAGGTCCCCTGTAGAAAGCCTGTTGGCAGACTCACTCAGATCTATCCACTCAGTGAGAGGACAGAACAGACCAGCCAGGGCAGTCAACATATTCATGAACCACAACAAGTTGGACCATGAAAAGCACCGTGGACTCAGAAACACTCCTGCACCACAATTGATGGAGGCAGTACACAACTCAAACAGGATCCCAGAAAGAACCCCTGACCCAGCTCAATCAGGAATAGGAAAGACAGGAAAGACTCACTCAACCAGAGAGACCAAAGGTATCCAGGAAACTGGAGGATGACCCTCACCATATTTTCATAAAGATGTAACACTAGAGAGAGTGTGGTACTCACAGGGAGGCAATTGTAGACCCTCTGCAATGAACAACAACTGGGGCTCTACATAGGACATGGAAGTTCCTGGGCTCTGCTGATTGAGGGTACTCATTCACAGAATAAGAGGAGACTGAGCACTGGCAGGTCAGGGGCACTAACTTAGAGGACCCAGAGAAGTCTGAGTAATGGTAGGTGAGGGGAAATAACACAGAGGACCCAGAAGAATATGACTTATGCTGAATGAGGGTGGAACAGTAAAGAACAAAGAGGAGATTGAGCACAGAATGGTATGGGGTGCTCAGTAACAAAGCCAGGGAAAACTGAGTGCCTGTTTGTTAGAGGTACTCACACACAAAACTCAGAGAGGTCTGAGCAAGAAAGCTCTAGGGAAATCTAGAATAGACCAGAGAGAAAACTGAGTACTTATAGGTAATGGGCACTCACACAGAGAAGCCAGAGGAGAATGACTAAGGAATCCCTAGGGAACATTGAAGCAAAAAAAAGTAGGAAAAACTGAGCAGCGTTAGGACAGCAGTGCTGACCAAAAGAACCAGAAAACTATGACCTGCTTAGTCTCTGTGTTTATGTGGTCTCCATTATTTTCTTAGCTTCTATGGCCTAAATAGTCAACAGGACTTTAGTTTTCCCGTGACTTCAGGAGCTTGTTTGGCATGAGTAGCCTAAAGAACCTTTATAACTTCTAAGACCTGTGTATCTGCAAATATCTGCAAAACCTCTGTAACATTTAAAGCCTCTATGGCCTGTGAAGCCTCTAACATCTGCAAAGACTTTATGTCATCAGTATCCTTAGTGAACTGATTAGCCTCTATTTCCTGCACAGCCTTACTGTCTCTGCAGCCTCTATGACATGGAGAGCCACTGTGATCTACGTAGACTTTATCGACTGATTTATCTAAACTACCTTAGTAGTCTCTTTGTCCTACTTATTCTGTATTAACTGAATAGTTTAAGCAACGTGTGTGTCCTCTATGATGCTAGTAGTGTTAATGACATTTGTAAGCTCTATGACCTCAGTAGCCTCTGAGACCTATATAGCCTATGTGTTCCCTTCAACCTCTATGATGAAAAAAGACTCTATGAACTTTAATCTTCTTGAATTTGGCTGACCAAATGATATGTGTTCCATCATTGGCCTCCAAGTCCTGATTGAACTTAGTATTCCCTATTACAGACATACCCTCTAAGACCTGAGTTGAAACTCTGACCTATGTAGCCTTGATGACCTTAGTCTTTATAACTTGTGTAGCCTTAATGACCTACACAGTCTCCATGGTCTCAGTATTTCATATAGCCTGGGTAATATATATAACTCGAGTTCCCAAATATGTGAGCATCTTATTGATCTGAGTCACCTCAATAAATTGAACTCATTGATCCAAGTCAACTCAATAAGTTGAGCAGTCCCTATGAATAGTGTAAACTCTACAACATGTACAGCCTCAATGACCTTCAGAGTCTATAACAATTATATATCCTTTATGGCCTGAAAAGTCTAGAATAAAACAGTAGATTTATGTCCAGAGTATTCACTATGACCTTGTTTTCTTAACAGCCTGAGTCACTATATTTGTCAGCTTCAGAACTTCTAAAGTCTGAGTGACATCTAAGATCTACAGAGCTTTTAAGGATTGACTAGTCTCTCTACCTATGCTGCACACATTCTGTAATATCAAAAGACTGTATGAACTGTGTGGACTCTATGACATATGGTGCCTCTATGACACATCTTTAGACTTTACTGCCTCAGTAGGCTGTATGTTCTGAGTAAAATTTTGTCTTGCAAAGCCTGTATGATTGTGTACATCTGAGACATGCATAGTTTCTTACATTCAACTGTCTATGTCTGGCATAGTCTTTGACTTTCAGAGCCTTTAGGGCCTGTGTAGCCTAAGTAACCTAAGTTTCCTTTATAGTAAGTGTAGCTACATCATGTACAACTATAGAAATGAAAAGTACTCCATTTGTGTAAAATAAATCAAAATGCATTTTGCTGTCTTATAAAACTAAATAGATAAAAAACAATAAAAATAGTAGTTAAATAACCTTAGTAGCTGCTATAGTCAGTGTAGTCTCTTTGAATTATAAGACCTCTAATGACCTCTGTAGCTTCTGTGGTATTTATAGTCTGTATGACCTGCATAGCCTCAGGGTATTATCCTGAAAAGTCTAAATGAACTCATTAGTCTGTATGATCTCAGTTGTTCTTAATTACCTTTGTACCTATGAGTTTTGAGTAGTCTCCAAGTCTACAAGTAAACATAATCTGTGCGCTCTGTAGACCTGCATAACCTCTATGACCTGAATTATAACTAAAAACTGCATGGCTTCTATAACCTCAGAGTTGCCTCTGTGATCTATGTAATCTCTACCATTTTCATAGCCTCTGTAATCTATAGAGCCTCTATGACCTACATAAACATATTTCTTGAGAAGACTTTCTGGTCTGAATAAACTCTATGACCTGCATAATCTCTTGGAGCCAAATAGCCCCTATGGCCTGCCTATTTTCTAGATCCTGAATGGATTCTATTGCCTGATTACCTGGTATGACATTAGCAACATCTGTACCCTAAAATATCCACTATGATCCGCACAGTCTCTATGTCATTATAGACACTATGATCCTCCTAGGCTTTATGGCCCAAGTGGCATCTATGACCTATGTAGTGTCTATGACTTGAAAAAGTCTCTACTGTATGCATGTGTTGGGTGTTTTCTGTGATGTATTGGTGTTCTGAGTATCCTAAATGACCTTAGTAGCCTCTGTGACATTCATATCTAGTATGGCATAGTCTCTATATCCTGAATAAACTGTATGACTTATGTAGCCTCTAGCATAAATAGCACTCTGTGTATACTATACATGTATGACCTTGTATATTTATCTGTAGCTTCTATGACCTGATTAGATTCTATGACCATACAATCTATAAACTGCATATATTCTTTGACACTTGTAGTCATTAGAGTCTATGTATCATTTTTGTCTGTGTAACCCATATGACCTGCCCGAGCATGGAAAGAATATCATCTATTGCCTGCATATCTTCAATGACCAAGAACCTTGCATTAATGGAGTAGCCAGAGTCAGTATTGTAAATCTGTGTCCATTTGTCTTCTACGTTTTTAAAGGAATTTTTTCAATTTTTTATTTGTGCATACATTTGTGCATAATGGTAGGATTTGCTACATATTCACAAATGCACACAATATAACACTATAATTTAGTTAATATTATTCCCCTATTTATTTCCTTACCATTCACTTCTCCCACCTGCATTCTTCTTTTCCTTTTGTCTAATAATTTCAATTTACATGAGTTTCACACAGATACATACCTTACTTTTTCCTTTTACTCTAGTTTCCACATATGAGAAAAAGCAATGTTCCTTGACCGTCTGTGTGTGGTTTACTGTACATAACATAATGCTCTCAATTTCCATTTATTTACATACAAATGACATAATTTTATTTTTCTTTATGGACAATAAAATTTTATTGTATCTGTACACATTTTCATTTCCATTCATCCACTGATAGACACCTTGGCTGGTTCTAGTTTGGTTTCTGTGAACTCTACTGTTGTAATTTTGGGTTACACAGATATTCCTATACTATGATGAATAATTCTTTACAATATACACTGAGGTGTGGTACAGCTGGGCTATATTACAGTTCTACCCCTAGTTAGTCTTAGAAATCCATACATTGATTTCAATAATGGTGTACTACTTTGCCATCCCACCAACAATGTGAAAAGTGCTTCATTTTTTCACATCTTCTCCAGCATTTATTTTTGTTTGCATTCTGGATGATGGCCCTTCTGACAAGAATGAGATGAAATTTCAGTGTAGCTTTGCTTTGCATTCCCTAATTAGTAATGATTTTGAGCATTTTTCATGTATTTCTTGATCGTATTTTTCCTTTGGGATGTGACTGTATTGGTCATTTGACCATTTATTAATTGGGTTTTTTTATGTTAAATAATTTGTTATTCTTATATTCTAAATATTAGTCTTCTTTAAGAAAAGTACCTAGTGATGATTTTCTCATTCTAAATTACTTCTTTTGATGTTCAGAGGTTTTAAAATCGATGCTATCTTATTTTTTAATATTAGGCATTAATTCTTCAGTGCTAGGGGTTCTACTGAGAAAGTTTTACATGTGCCTATAGGTTGATGTGTTCATCCCAAGTTTTCTTCTGAGAGTTGCATAGTTTCTGGTCTAATTTCAAGGTTTTTCTTTTTCCACTTTGAATTGACTTTCTGTGCAGAGTGATAGATATGGTTATTGTCTCATTCAAATACATATAAATAACTATTTTTCCCAAGCACAATTTGTTATAAAGACTGCTTTGTCCCCTTTATATCTCTTAACATCTATGATCTACACAGACTTTATGATCTTTAGTAGCCTCTATAACCTTCATAACATCTATTACTTATGTATTCATGACATGTGTAGCCTCTATGACTTGTGCAGCCTCTATGAAATGTGTTTCTTTTTTGCTCTGAATAAACTAAATCAACTTTATAGTGTTTATGCCTTAGTATAACTTCTATTCTTTGGGAAAAAAAGAAAAGAAAAGAAAATATGAGAAGTTCTGCAATCCTGGGACACAGCAGGGCTGGACTCGGTGGGCAGGGCTGAGGATGGAGGCGGTAGTGTTCGCTTCAACGGTTGGTGCTGCGCATGAGAAGGTGGCTGTGTAGGCACCTGGGCTGGGAGGAGGCCGGCAGCAGCTAGGTCATGGCGGGAGACCCTCTTCTCTGGGTGTCCTGAAGTATGCTCCCTGAAGGAACAGGGAGCGCTATACCATGGGCTCGCTGAGCAGCCAAGTGCTGCACCACCCTGGGCGAGCACCTGCTCAACAGGAGCCGGGTCCGGCACGGGGGGCTCTGCCCGGAGGCCAGACACTGGCGGCGACGCGCCTGGCCACAGCTTCTGTTACTGCCCGGGTAGCCGCAAGCGCAAGCGGAGCAGCGGGGCCTTCTGCTATTGTCACCCCGACTCCAAGACAGATGAGGATGAGGATGAAGGTGACGAGCAGCACCGGCTCCTCAACACCCCTCGAAGGAAAAAATTAAAGAGCACATCCAAGTATATTTATCAAACATTATTTTTGAATGGTGAAAACAATGACATTAAGATTTGTGCTTTAGGAGAAGAGTGGAGCTTACACAAAATATGTTTATGTCAATCAGGCTACTTTTCTAGTATGTTCAGTGGTTCTTGGAAAGAATCCAGCATGAATATTATTGAACTGGAGATTCCTGACCAGAATATTGATATAGAAGCACTACAGGTTGCATTTGGATCGCTGTATCCAGATGATGTCTTAAGAAAGCCCAGTCAAGTTATTGTTATTTTGGCAGCAGCTTGTATGCTGCTGTTGGATGGTTTAATACAGCAGTGTGGTGAGACAATGAAGGAAACAATTAATTTGAAAACTGTATGTGGCTATTACACATCAGCAGGGACCTATGGATTAGATTCTGTAAAGAAAAAGTGCCTTGAATGGCTTCTAAACAATTTGATGACTCACCAGAATGTTGAGATTTTTAAAGAACTCAGTATAAACATTATGAAACAGCTTATTGGTTCAGTTAATTTATTTGTGATGCAAGTGGAGTTGGATGTATATACAGCTCTTAAAAAGTGGATGTTCCTTCAACTCGTGCCTTCTTGGAATGGATCTTTAAAATAGCTTTTGACAGAAACAGATGTCTGCTTTTCTAAATGGAGAAAAGATTTTGAAGGGACAGCCTTCCTTGAATCTGAGCAAGGGAAACCATTTGTGTCAGTGTTTAGACATTTAAGGATACAGTATATTATTAGTGATATGGCTTCTGCAAGGATTATTAAACAAGATTCTCTTGTACCTTCAGATTGGCTATCTTCTGTATATAAGCAGCAGTGGCTTGCTATGCTCTGGGTAGAACAAGACAGTGAAGAGGAGCCTCAAGAAATTAATAAAGAAGAACTAGAGGGAAATAGCATGATATGTGGTAGAAAGCTTGCCAAAGATGGTGAATACTGCTGGTGGTGAACGGGTTTTAACTTCGGCTTTGACCTACTTGTAACTTACACCAATCAGTACATCATTTTCAAATGCAATGCACTAACTCAGCCTTGGTGTGGATCTGTCAGTTTACAACCTTGAAGGAGCATAGCATTTAGGTTACGTTTGACTTTTTTTGATAGTTGTAGAAAATTACTATGCAGTAAAGCAACTGACTATCAAATACTCACACTTGAAAAGGATCAGGAACAAGTGGTGATGAACTTGGACAGCAGGCTTCTGATCTTCTCTTTATATATCTGCTGTTACTTGTATATATCGCCAGAAAAAAGAACTGAAAACTGTCATCACCCAGATAATCTAGAAAACTGAGAATCCTCATCAGTTGGAAACAGTAGCACTTTGAAAACATTTTAGGCCAGCTTTAATTTAATGGCCCTACTGATATTCACATCTAAGCTTTACTGGGATTTCAACAACAAAAGACAGCTGTATACCTTCAGATGAAATTGAATGAGGAAAAAAATCAGTTTGATTCTGAGAATATTCCTTTTCCTTACATGGTCTTATCTTTGACATTCTGTATACATTTATTATTAGATTATGAATTATTTATATACCAGATAATACAGTTTTAAACATTTTCATATTCTCTGATCTTTAGAATTATTTATGTTCAAATTTTAGTTGGGAATCCTGTTCATACTTAAGCTCAGGACTTTATAACCTCTGTATTGAGTGCCTTCGAGTTATACATATTAATAAAAATTTCATAGTTAATGTACATAGGTTTGGAGGATCTAATATAAAAACTGATAATAAATCATTAATGTAAAAATAGAACTTATTTTTGTCAAAAAGGTGAGATGTACTCTTGTCATGATCTATATAAGTTGGTTTCTTGTGTTTATTACTATTTTGAAATTAGCCATGCTCCTTTCCTTTCAAAGTAAGTACTTTTGTGGTTAATTTATATTTTTAGTATGTTTTTTAAAATGGGAATCATTTTTATGTATCTGTGCAAATAATAAATGCCCATTTGGAAAAAAAGTTAAAAAAAAAATGAAAGACCCCTATTGTGAACCTGCCAAGATTTTGGGGGGATATGATTTTTCACCTTAAAAATCAGCTTGCTGAGGTCACTGGCCACTACTGCTCCCTCTTACTTGGAGTGGTGGTCCTGATGCATCAACCTGCTTCTACTCTCCCTCATACTGCCTTTCAGAAATAATTGCAGGCCTTGTCATTTTTCCAATACTCTTGTTTATTCCTTTAATTCTATATTTTTGAGCTCATAATATTAATGTTTTTATCAGACTACTCTTATTCAACTAGATTTTTTTGGCTTCTGTTATATTGCAATGGAGATTAATTTATAAAAAGCTACAAGACCATTGCTATTGTGTTATGTGTATATTTTGTTGTCTGATATTGTGTTGTATGTCTATGTGTGTGTCCTAATATCATGCACATGATATCAAAATTGACACAAATAATGAGTGCACATAAATTAAAATTCAAAATGTGGATACACTTACCCTTGATTTACATGATTTGAAAGGTTAAATTTAAATTGGGTAAACAAACAAAGATAAAGATGTCTTTAAAAAAATTGCTGGTTCACGGGTTTCTCTAGGTGATGAAACTAATGCTCATAAAATATCTAATATTCATTGTCTCTGGGACTTTACTTCAACATGGAGGAGAGGACAGATACTGTTAATAAACTTGTCTGATATCTTGGTTTTTGCAGGAAAATAAACAAATTAAATTTCATACATATGAGATTAATCATAAATGTATTTGCTGGAGACATCTGATTAATTTACAAAGTTGGAATGCTAACAGTAAATATAACATCAAGTACTTCTAACTTCTTAAATTCCATGGAATTATAGACTGAAACAATGTATTCTCATAAATTGGTAAACAAATGGATAAAATTCAATATATGAAGAGTTTAAAATTTCAATAGTGTTTCCATTAGAGTACTATAAATAACAATGTGTTTCATCTTATTAAAATAGAGTAATTAATCTAAGTTCAGAAAATTCATAAGGGGTGTTTCAAAACATGAACAAAAATGGGGCCAACAGATAGGAAAAAATAAAAGGTTCTATGTATGAAAATATGTTTAGTGGAAGAAAAAATGTTTCTGGATTAAAAGACTTTATGTGATAGAATACATGAGGGTCTAAGTTAGTGCTATGGGAATCTGTGTGTAAGTAAAGGACAAATTTCAACAAGTTTTTGTGTAACTAAGTTGGTTATATGTATGTGAGATTGTTAAGCTATTTAAGGTATTTTCCTAAGGTCAAATACTAATTCACCCATATAAAACAAAGGTTTAATCTATATGTTAAATTGACAAGGATGTCTTTGAAACACTGATTTGCTCATAACATTATGTCTGTTAAATTTTATCCTTTAGAGCAATTATTCTTAAAGAAATTGGGGTTTATACAATTAAGGTTAAACAACAAATGTTAGAGTATTGTACTATATTAGAATCTAAATTTTTCTTTAAAAGGTAATCTTGGTTAAAATAAAAACCTCAATGTAATTTTGTTAGTGTTGCTTTTCTTCATATATTAAATGTGTTCATATCTTCAGGTATAAAATTCTGTACAGAAGAAAATTTAAACCACATTTTTATCAAGCTGCTGTTCTCCAGACTAAATTTGCCTGGAATGGTGATTTTAAACCTATAAAAATAACAAATTTATTTGGAGGTTCATTCATATAATTTAATGTTCCATAACTAACCTCAGTCTTGTTATTTTTTACACTGGAATAAAATGTAAATACATATCTAAAAAAACTAAGGACCTAATCTGTTTAAAAGGTTAACATCACAAACCATGAAAGCATTTTGCCATTTTTCCAGACAAAATCAAGTTAGACTTTCGTTAATCTATGTTTTAGACTTAGACTTCCTTTAATTTATGTTTTAGATGTAATGTTGTATTACGTTAACTAATAGACTCTGGACACAACATATGCAAACTTTGTAGGATGACATTGAAGAGAGAGTGTGGAGAGCAATAGCAGAGGATGGAACAGCAGTGATTAAGGTTGAGGGTCTCTGATGACCTCATGGCTGTGGCATTCCAGGTGCCTAAGAATGTTCCTGTACAAGGGCACAGGAGTTCTAGCTGCTCTCAATGCCCTGCATGAGGAGGTTCTGTGCAAGAGTCCTATCAGCTCTGATCATGATCTAAGGCACATAACTCCTGGGCAAGAAGGAATTGTTTTGCTACACGACCACAATGTTTCAGCAACTCCCTTCTCTGGCTCCTGCCCACCTTACAGTAACCTTAAAGGACTTTCTTGACAGCTACACAGAGCTCCAAACACTGAATTTTGCAACTGTGGAAAAGCTACATAAATTTCTTGGTTTCTGTAAATTTCCTGAATACAAAGAATAATGCTTACATAGTCTTTAAACTGATAGTGAGACATATATAAATAAAGAAGTAACAGAACACTACTGCACCCTCTCTCTTGGAGTGGTAGTCCTGATGCATCAGCCTTCTTCTTCTCTTTTCCCAGAATAAGTTACTTTTTGTACTCTAATCTCTGGTGGTCTCACTGTGCATTGATAACTGGACCCCAAACAAGACATATTTATCTAAAGTTATAAATAAAATCTCTCTTGCAGATAAAAATTCAAAAATAAAAATTAAAATCATTAATAAAAATTCTAGAGAGAAAAAAACTTCAATATATAGCATAACAAATATATCAGGACACTTAGAATATAGATTATTTAGGCCTGAAAACGAAATCTATAATCATGCAAATAAAGTTGGCCATAAAAAAGATGTTAAGATACCATGAAAACAATATTAAATAAACAAAACTGAAGAAGAATTAGGATTAATTAAGACTCCAAAATGCAAATTTACAGGGATAAACAAAATTTTCAATGAAAGAACTTTGAAAAATTGTCCAAATCTTAGAAATGTTATGGAGATTCAAAAGATGTTTATAGGATGTCAAATCGTTGGAATTATAATACACATACTCCAAGGCACATTATATTGAAAATGCTTAAAATACAGAATGAATAAAGTTTTTAAGCTGGAAGACCAAAGTTAGTGATCACATTTCAAGATAAACAAGTTAAAATTCCAAAACTCTTCTTAACACAGACTCTGAAAGACAAGAGGATTTGGATTAATACAGTAAAAATCATCATAAGAAAATGGGTAACAATGGGTACAGGAGTCTGTGCTCAGCAAAATTTTTCTTCATAGTTTAAAATTTAATATAATTTTGAAAATAAAAATAAACTACATTAATTAATATTCACAAAGCCTCCATTAAATACATACTCAATGAAACATTTGCTGAAGTTTCAATAAAATGAAAACCAGCATACAAATTAATTACACTAGAAAAAACAGTTAAGGAAAGGAGAACCAAGTCAGAATTCAACATTATAAATAAATCAATATGACAGGAAAGAAAAGTCATCTCTCTATAATATGGATTTTAAGTGGTTTCAACGTATCCTCAAAAGATATAGAGTAGCATATTTGGTTTTAAAGATAAGAGAAAACAATATGGTGTTTGTAAGCCAATCAGCTTAAAAATAAAGACATGCAGAAACTTAAGGTGGAAGGATGAGAGAAGATATATCATGAAAATTATACCCATAAAAATTAGGAAAGTTATTTTCATATCAGTTAATTAGTATTCAAGTCAAAGTTATTCAGAATAGGCAATGAATATGACTTCATCTTGGGAAGAAATTCATCAAACAAGATAGGACAAATATAAAATTTATGATTTAAAAAATGATGCATCTGTGTGCATAATAAATTTTGTAGACATTAAGAATATAATAGACAACAATACAATAAAGTTGGATGACTTTAACACATCCCACTCACCACCAGATTGACTATGCAGACATAAATTTAGTCTTGAGTATTCAGAACTAATTAATAGTATATATCAAATGGACCTAGCAGATATCATTAGAACACATCATTCAACAATGACAGAATTCAATTTTTCAGTAGTGCATAAAATATTCATATCACATTTTAGGTCACAAAGCATATCTTAAAAACTGCAAATCATCTTATCAGAAAAGTATGCAATCATATTACATATCAGTGACAACCTAAAAAATAAAATTCTCTTTAATACCAAGAGACTAATTTAATTTTGACTGACAAATCGGCAGGAAAGAAAGTGAGGGCAAAACCAAAAAAATACAATGAATAAGATTAGCAGAAGAATATAGCAAAATTTCTGAGAACTTATGAACTTAGTAGTAAGAAGAAAATTATAGCACCAAGGGCAAATATTAGAAAGATACAATTATACCAAATAAATTACCTAACATTACACCTTATATAGAAAAAAACATTTAAATCAGTTAAATAAGGGAAATAAAATAAGTCAAGATCAAAGAAATTGAGAATAAAAAACACTCTAAGCGATTAATGAATCAGTGTTTTTAAAATATACACAAATTGATATACCCTCAGAAAAATTAACCAAGAGAAAGAAAGAGAAGACTAAAAAGAAAAGGAAATATAAATGCAGAGTCTACTAAAATCCAGTGAATCAAAAAATTCTATAAATTTGATAACAAAAGTAATACAAAATTTTGAAGATATTGACATATTACTAGAGACAAAGGACATACAGAAATTGTATTATTAGATTATACACAATATTGATAGAACAAAATCATATAATATAGTTGAACAAGCTACCATATTATTATAACAAATAAAGGTGCAGAACTGAATAAACATCCCTAACAGATGGAAAGAAAAACCTTATCCAAATTCTTCACAAATTACACTGCAAAATACAAAAGGAAGGAACACTACCAAAATCCAAATTTTATTCTATGAAGGAAGTATCATCCTGACAACAAAATCAGACAGTGATACATCAAGAATTACTTCAGAGAAATAAATGAAGAAAATTTCAGAAAAATAATTTCAGCAGTCAAGTCAGTGTTTATAATAACACAGTTCACAATAGTCAAGCTATGGAATCAAGCTAGATGCCCTTCAAAAAATGAATGGATCAATAAACTATGTTATATATGTACAATATGGCACTTGTTAGTAAGTTGGTCTTATGGTGGAGGATTATTCTATGTGAAATAACCAAGACCCAAAGTCAAATGTCAAATGTTTTCTCAGATAAGAAAACCTATTAAAAATAAGTGGTAAAAAGGGAGAGAGTAAGAAAACAGTGGGAGAACATTCTATGAAAACAGGAGAAAGATTGGTGGATCAAATTAAAGCGATGGATTGTGAGAGAAAAGGGATGAGATAAGGTAAAAACAGTGGAAAGAATATGACTTAACTTTCCTTGGACATATATAAATATAACAAGGTGAAACTCAATATCTTGTATATCCACAAGACACTAATTAAAGTAAAACATACAGGTCAGTAACAGAAAGATCATAAAAATTACAATAGGGTAAAACAGATGGAGGAGGGGAGAGATAAAGAAGTATGATAGACTGAATTAGAGCAATTTATTCTAAGTTTTATCTGTTAAAATATATTTTAATGTTATGTATAACAAAAAGAAGCAATAATTAATGCTTTCCTTAAAAAATGATTAACCTTACCACTATTTATAGCTATAATTCTCTAATTCAGAATTAAAAAGAAAGTTAAACACTGAGTTAAAATACAAAACATAGAAATAGTACTTTAGTTTGAAGGAAAAGGAAATCAAAATAGAACAAATTTGTTGAATGGAGAATCACATTAAACATTGAGTCTCCTAGAAATAAAGACAAAACAGAAAACATTAAAAATTAATACTATGTAAATGTTGATAACCCCTAAGCAATATAAAGGAAAGTGCACAAGATCAAACATAGTAATCTTGCATTTTCTATTCAACTAGGAAATGCAGAAAGCCTGCATGTCTGTGAAATTTTCAGATAGCCATATTGGCACTGGTAATCGTCAATATTTAAGACATTTGTCTACAAAAATCATCTTCATGGGTTGCATAATTTGCTACTTTTAATTCCATTTTTATTGTGGCTGTTTATTATGTGGCAACCTTGCTCAATACAAATTATTTCACATATTATATTTGAAAAATATAATACAGCCCAGAAAATATATGCCCCACATCCACACACCCCACTAAAAAGAAAGTCAAAAGCAAAATGCCTGGAATTTGATCAAAAAATTGTGGGCTTAAATCCCTCATTGCATTTAAGGAATTGTATTATTTGTGAGTCAGCTGTGTTGTCTTCAAAAGGAGACTGCAATACTTATAAAGATGGCATTTTTTATGATAATAATATGTAGAGAAAATTGCCCAACATTATGTGAGTCATAAGTGATTTCTTAATGTATTATTTTCAATTTTATACATTTTACCCTTCATTTCCTGCATTTCAATTATAATTTTGAGTGTAATTTTAATTCCTTTTTTAAAGTAAAACTTGCTTGAGATTCCCTCAGTTTTTTAAAAATATTAATTTTGTATGAAAAACTGAATTATATTTGAAAACATAATCTAAGGTACTTCTATGTAAACATTACAGCACTTCCCCAATAAATTCATGGATATATGAGCTGTCTAGAGCAACATAAAGAACAAAATTGCATCTTCATTGATCATTTCTTATGTCAAAGTACATGATCACCTGACTCCATTTTCTGGGTCTGCATTGTCCTTACCATCATGATAGAACCAATTGTCACAAGACATTTGTTGACAATGTGGCAGCCAGAAACACACTTTGAAAAGCTTGTACAAATGTCCCTTGAAAAGCTCATTCAATAACAATGATTACTGGTGGGCATGGTGGCACATGCCTCCTGTAATCCCTGCCAAATGGGAGGTTAAGTCAAGGAATAATGATTTCAAGTCAACCTCAGTAACTCAGTGAGTCTTTAAGCAAGTTAGTGAAAACATGTCTCTAAATAAAACATATGAAAGAGCGGGGATGTTACTTGGTGGTGAAGCAGAGCTGAGGTCAATTCCCAGTACAAAACAAAATATTTTAAAATTATATTTTTGAAGTTTTCATCTTACCATATCTATGTTTAATTACAAAATATTAAATTTTATGCTTCTTTTATTTTCTTTTATTTCTTTCTGCCTGATTTGGTTATTTAGTCTGATATAATTTGTTTAATATCTCTATTTTACACAGCAACAAACTCTCAACATTCTGTTATTTACACTGATATGATATTCTGGCTTGGAGTTATCCCTTATTAAATCTGTTTGCCTGATATTTATAGCATAAAAAATTCTTTTTAAAATTCAATTTCCTTCCTTTTGTTAAAGCTTAATTTTCAAAAGATATTTATTTTGTTTGTCTTGTTTTATTTTATATGTTTACACAATGACTCTAAAAGTATTCCATGTTTCATGTTTCTACTCTTATAATACTATATTTTAGAAAAGGTGAATTCTTTATAAATCTTTGTGATTTTATTTTGGTACAGAACAGTAAAAGAACAAACCCTGTCCTCTGACAGCAACACTCCCCAATACATATTAACCTCCTAATTGCAGGAATCCACTAATATTTGATCTTTCATGGAAAAGGGGACTATGCAGATGAGAAGAAGTCAAGGATTTTAAATGTGAAGATTGTTCTAGGTCATCTGGTTATACATAGTCAAGTTTATCACAATGGATTTTATGAGATGCAACTAAGAAGGCAGTGATCTGAGTGGACATGTGACCATGGGAATAGGTATTTGGCTGATACTTAATAAATATTAAGAACATGACTAATAAGTAGTGATTGCAGGAAGCTCTGGAAAACTGTAGGGGGAAAATAGAATATGCTCAAGTTGAGCATTCAGATAGGAGCAGACCCGCTGTCACCTTGACTTTAAGTCTCAAGTTCCATATTGTGCTTTTGAACTCAAAAAACAAGATAATACACATATTTTAAATGATGAATTTTTGGTAATTTTCTATGAACTCAGTAAGAAACCAATACAATAAGAACAACATTTGCCTATTGATGAGGTGTTGTATGCATAAATTTTTATGGGGAGCAAATTAAGAACAGACTGATCACCACTGAGAAGTACAAATTTGAAAGTCTTTATTAAGCCAACGGTCTGAATGTCTATTGGGAGAACAGCCTCAACCATAGGGTTGCAGGTGTTTTTATACCATAAACCAGTCTATTAAACATAAGTGTCTGTTGTTATGATTCAAAATTAAAAACCAAAATCATGATAACTGAAATAATCAACAGAGGAGGAAGAGTCAAACAACTCTACCTAGGTAAAAACTAATGAATGTTTACTTACACCCAAACAATCATTATTGACATCACTGTTAACATGGTACATTGTTTAGGAAAATTAGGAATCAAAAAGAGAATAATTTTTTATTATACAAGAATTTTTATTTTGTAATTTTGTATTGCTAAACATGTCATGCTAAGTAACTGATGATGGGTAGAAAGGAGGGGTGTTCCCATGGGAGAAAGCTAAAAAAAATTAATGGTGACAGAGGTGGGGCATTCCCATTGGAGAAACATTTCCTACATAACATGGAGTCTCAGAGCAAAATGGAGTCTCTTTGGTCATTACCTATATAGCCTGACCTGTAACGTTTCCATGGAGCAAAATCTGTCAGTCCATCACAGGATGAGATATTCTTAGAATCAACCCAAATTCCAACATTCATCTCAACCAGTTCTACATACTGTAAATGGTATTTATGATACATAGGCATTATTTTCCTGAGTCAAGCATGATTCTGAGCCTGACCACCTCTGATACTCTCATGTCTTCACCACTGTGGAAATTTGGTAATGAAGTGTCCATAGATACATAGAAAGATTATCTTTCTTTAATCTATATGAATATAATATACCAATCTCTGATTTGGGTACCAAGTGCAGTGAATGAATATTGAAGTTAATGATAGAACATCCAATGCAAAATGGGCATCTACTCATTTGATGAGCTTTAGAATTTCTGCAGTATTCTAAATATGACCTGGATCCCTGAACTCTGTGATGTCATCAATAGGTTATAATGCACTGCTGAGGCCTTAGTGATAGTTAATGTCTGAACAATCGAGATGTACTGAGCACTGCTCAGGATCATTATTTAGTGGAGAGATAGCCTACGTTCAGTTTATATATTTTCTCTTTATTTACATATTTTATTCTTAGTCATCATCACATAAGTTTTGGAGACTGGAGATTCTGAGAAAAGGTATCCTGAACTGAGTAGCCCAATGAATAGAAGGCAAAAGAGGAACTATCTGAAAAACTTCTTCATCTATGAGCCTGTGAAGAAATAAAAGGGTATGTGTTTTCTTCTTCTATGAGCCTAGGATAACTAGAACAGTCTTCTACAAAGAAAGATGGGAGACTTGTAGTTAGTTGGAGATGAGTGAAGTATTGAGAGATAAAAAGATCAAAGCAAGTGACTTGGATGGAAAAAGGATGGAAAAAGGGAGAAAGAAATGTTTTTCTTTTTCCTGAGGTCTTCTTTGGACACAAATTGAGAGTAAAGCAAACATTCAGATGATCCCCCTGTTTTCTCTCCACCTTTGTACTTAGGCCACCTGCACAATGACATTGTGTATCAGTCAATTTCATTTCAATAAACTTTTTCATTTTTAATTTGTAAAATATTGTTGTAAGTTTTCTAATAGTGATTTTCTCATTTTTTGAAGATGAAAGTGGCTCTGAGAAATGAAGGAAATAATAGAAAAAGAATAGAATGTTAAATTCTACAAGGATGTACATACATCATGAAATATAAACCTGTGTATAATAACTGCTTATTTTTCAGTCTATAATATATAAATGTAGGAAATCTTATGTGTAATTCAAAAAAAAAACAAAGGGCATGAATACACAAACACACCTAACCTTATCTAAATTGATATAACATTTGACTCTTCCTAAGATACGTAATAGTGGTAGAAATATATATATTCACAATAAACAAAAGGCTAATGGGTTCGGTCCATTTTTCAGTGGTGGTAGTGAACAAATTGGACCCAACCCTAACATTCCAAATTATGGCTCATATTTCTTAGTGCAAACTGATAGTTCAAACAAAAATTTCTAAAAATTATCCAATATAGTCAATGATAATTTGGGCTCACTTGTTTACCAATACTCAAATGAAGATGCCTGAAGTGTGAACTTCAAAACCAAATATATTGAAGATGCTACTGAGTATGAGCTGAGATATGCCAAGTATATACAGTTAACCATATCCATGTTGATACATGTAACTCAAACACATAAGTAGACCAGGGAAAGATACATTTATAATCATTGTTTTTATTTATTTTGTTTCAAGTGCAATTATTTGCCTATTAAAAAATTACCGTATACATTTGTAGAAAAAGTCTAGGTGATAGTAACTATCCTGAGAAATCTCCTTATCTCTTAAGTAACAATTCATAACAGAGAAGAAGATGGAAAGAACATGTGTTCCCCATGGTATAATTTATTTTTCTTGGACTTAGGTGGTAGATATTTTATCATTATGATCACCCCATTCCATGCAACCTTGGACATAAACATTCCACCAGACAGTAAGAAAAGAAAATAGCATAGAGAAGTGTGGAATTTGTATAACCCAATCTGGAATTGGCATACATCATTTCCATTCCCTTTCACTTATAGAGAGCCTAATAACATGATCACAGCTTAATACAAGGAAGCTTGATAAATGTAACTTAATACTATGTCCAGGTTGAAATAAAATATCTAGCAGTTTCTGAAAATTTAACAAATAAAACTGTGAAAATAGTCATCCATAGCATGCATTGACATAAGAAATATTGCTATCCATTAGTAGAAGAACATAGATTTTTATCCACACAAATATAAACTATGCATGTTCATTGAACACACCAGTGAATAGACTGTTACTCTCTACCTAAGAATAGTAAATATATATAAACAACATACAAGAACCACAATACTTACTTGAATTTACTTTCTCAGTTAAGCTGGATATATTAAAAGCTGTTTAGGAATGAGCCAGTCAAATTCATGTTAAATTGTCTGAAGTTTATGAAAGCAATAGCATCTTTAAACAGGCTCACTGTTGTAGAAACTTCAGGATTGATCTTGACTGACCCAGTCCAAGAGCACACCACATTCTTATATTTTCATAGGTAATATGATTCCATTTTTTCTCCCTAGACAAATCTACACCCCCTACTTTCTTTTTTCAATTCCCAAAAATCTATCAAAAACATATTAGTTCTCTATGCTTAATTTTGTTATTTTTAGTAAAGAAATTTTTACTTTGTAGATGAACCTAAATTTACCAACCCTTTCTTAACTTTATACAATGAGTAATAAATCATATAAAATTTTGTCTAGTTCCTCTTATTCTCTAAATGTTAAAATGTCATCCATTTCCCTTATGATTATAGACTGCTCATTACTACTGCCTTTGTTACATGAAACAAATGAATGCATTTTGGACTATACATAAATGGATATTTTGACTGAGAATTTGGATCTAGACATTGATTTTTACATTCTCACATTCTTTGTTCCCTTTGATTAAAAAAGCATAATTGCTTTAGTCTCAAAAAGAAAATTTTAATTTATTACTTTGAACTTCTAAAGAACATAAAAATTAAAAACCCACATACTGTATGCACCAAAACATTAAAGTTTTATTCACAAGAAAGAAAATCAATAAAAATAAATACGTCTCAAAAAACACACAAACACAAAACAAAAACATCATTCCTACTCAAACATAACTATCATATTCATATTTGTAAACACCCATTCAGACACCCGATTTGCCCAGTATGCTCTGAACTTATACAGACCAAGTTCACTCTTTCACACAAACTTTTCACTTCTGTGAGTTACATACATGGCAGAAACTTGCATAAAGGAAGTTTACATTCCTGAACATTTAAATAATGGGTGCTGTGTTTGAATAACATTTTGAAAAGTAACAGTGACATGAGAACATGAATTTTATTGATTTAAATAACCAAATTTTATCAACATTTTCATTTGAATTTTTGAATCTCCAGAATATGAGATAAAGATAATAGAAGTTTAAAAATAAGGAGAAGATAAACACATATATTAACCAAGAGTGGTGGGTTTGAGGAGTGTTGCTGTAGGGTCTAGTTGGAAGCACCAAGTAAGTCAGAGGTAAATGTACAAAACAAAATAAGTATTTGTGTGATGGGTCAGAAAAACAGTGAGGGGTACAAATGACAGTAGGTGAACCACTGTTTTAACTGATAGAATTGTCCCTGATTGACTTCTAGATTTTTCTCAGGTAATTTGTACTTCCTGCTATGCAAAATTTTACTGGAGACAAGGAACTGTAGTGTGTGGGCCTCCAGGTTCTATGACAGCAAAACAAAAATTGACAAAAATTGGAAATGGTTTCCTACCACATAAACTTTTTCACTCTCAGTAATGAAGTTTTACTGGATTATATGTAGGCCATTCCAAATGGAGGAGGTCTAATCCAAACTTCTAAACAGTGAAAAAAGTAATCATAAAAGTTTGCTTATTGACAATACATGCAATTTGCTTTCTATACAGTGATGGGCATTATCTGATTTTAGAACTTAGCACAAGATATTCAGAAATAATTGTTTAAATAAATCCTTAAACTCCCAATACAGATTCATATTTGTATCATTTTCTTTGAGTTTCAAACATACATATGTTTATTCAAATCATGTGTATTCTTCAGAGGACATTGCTTTGGTCCTGAAGAAAATGGTTCATTCTTGTGACTCCTCTTTCTATATACACACTTTTTTATGCTTACAAGGAGAAGAGTATAACAGCAATGTCTAGGTAAAGCAGATGATTTGGAATCAGAGCATATCTGATGAAACCCACCTTAGCATCTCTGCTCAATCTAAAACAAAAGTTGTAGCTTAGACCCAGTTATAATTTCACCTACTCTGTCATTTTTTTAGAGTCTATCTTTTGTATCCCATCAACAGGACCTCATCAAAAATCGCCTTCCATTTTCCTGAAATGAGACAGACATCATTATATATATATATGAATATGTGAATGGTTTGTGTCTACATTGTGTACAGTCACAGAAACGAATAGTTGTACCCCATTTATGAACAATGAATCAAAATGCAGTCTGTAAAAGTAAAAATTTAAGAAAATTAAAAAGAATTAAAAAATAGCATTTCATATTATGTTGGAAGGGGAGAAATTATTTATTTTTTGGAGAAAATGTCATGTGAAATAGAAGAGGTTAATGTATGTGTACAGTGTACTCAACTTGTCAGTGAGACCTAAATGTTGACAAAAGTTAAACCATGCCTAGTATTAGAGCAATGATGTATGTAAAACATAGAAGACACATGAATCTTTATTCAAACATCCTTCCAACATTTCTATAGACAATGACTTGCCAAATATGAGTTAGCAAACTTTAAGTACAAAGCATGTAACTACAAGGTAGATCCTTCAAATAAAAGAGAACGTTTTAAATTTTAGAATGGCATATAATTACACAATTTTGTTTGATGGCCTATTAGTATGTTTAAGTCTACATAGGATATAAGTCCATAACCAAAGCACCATCAAAATTCTTAAAAATTAATTAAAAATTTAAGAATTAGTGAAATCACTCTAAAAATTTTGCAACTGGAGAGTACCATGCTACATGATAAACCAACCCCAAAATATAAAGGCCAAAATTCTCTCTGATATGTGAATTCTAACACACAAAAAGGGGTGGGGGAATAAAAGTTCATTGGATTAGCCAAAGGGGGATAAAGAAAAGGGAGGGTGAAGGAATAGAGAATTCCTTATAATTAATCAGGCATAATTTTCCTATGTTCATACATAAATATACAACCAATAAAACACCACACCATGTACAACCACAAGAATTGGATCCTAATTAAAATGTTACACTTCATGTATATAATATGTCAAAATGAACTCTATTGTCTTGTATATCTAAAAGAACATAAAAGACTTGAACCTAGATATAATATGTGCAATCATAAAACCTGCTATGCATGTGAATTTTTTTTATACCAGGGATTGAGCTCAGGGGCGCTTGGCCACTGAGCCACATCCATAACCCTATTTCTGTATTTTCTTTATAGACTGCCTCCCTTTTGCTGAGGCTAACTGAACTCATGACCATCCTGCCATGGCCTCCCAAGCCATTGGAATTACAGGCACACAAAACTGCACTTGGATATGCATGTGAATTTTTACAACCACTTTTGAAATCTTTGGTGTTTCATGTAGAGATGGACATATTCTTCTGGTGTTGCACAATGAGTCGTTCTTAGGCATGTATGTAGGAAGAATGTCTACGGATGCTTACCATGCAAAAGACTAATTACTGTGGCATTATGTGCACACTGGAAATAATTCAAATTATCTATTAGTAATGGATGGTTAAATAAAATAAACACCATTACTTTAAATGGAATGCAACACAAAAATTAAAATGAAACACAGTCACATTAGAAAGATATGTAAGAGCTGCGCACAGTACAAGCGTCACGCCAGGCAGCGGCCTGCAGCCTGCGGGTTGGCTTTGGCCCCGCCGCCTCCCGCAGCCGCCTCGTGCTCTTGCGTGCCAGGCCCACGGCAGTCACCACCCGCGGTCTACCTTGTCCACTTCTGCTTCCACTGCGGACGGAGACGGAGCCCACGCCCAGCCCACGTCTGAGACAGAGCCCGAGATGCCCAGCCCCAGAGCAGAGAGCGAGGAGGAGGAGGAGGAGGACAACACGACGAGGAGGACGAGGAGGAGAAAGAAAAGAGTCTCATGTAGTGGGCAAGAGGGAAAAGAAAAAAGTAGAGAGGTTGACAGTGCAACTGTCTTCCTTACAGAGAGAACTATTTACAATCGCACAAGGAAAGGGGCAGGAACTTTGTGAAATTGAAAGGATACATTTCTTTCTGAGCAAGAAAAAAAAAAAAAAAAAAAAAACAGATGAACTTAGAAATCTACACAAACTGCTTTACAACACAGCAGGCACTGTGTCCTCATTGAAAGAAGAATGTGGGACAGTTCAGTGGCTTTCCATTTGAAAAAGGGAGTATTCAGTATAAAAAGAAGGAAGAAATGCTGCAAAAATTTAGAAATGCCATGTTAAAGAGCATCTGTGAGGTTCTTGATTTGGAGAGATCAGGTGTAAATAGTGAGCTAGTGAAGAGGATCCTGAATTTCCTAATGCATCCAAAGCCTTCTGGCAAACCATTGCCAATATCTAAAAAAACTTCTAGCAAAGGCAGTAAAAAAGAATGAAATAGTACTGGAATGGCAAAGAAGGCAAAGCGAACCAAATGTCCTGAAATTCTATCGAATGAATCTAGTAGTGAGGAAGATGAAAAGAAAAACAAGGAGAAGTCTTCAGATGATGAAGATAAAAAAAAAAATAAATGAAGAGGAGCCACCAAAAAAAACCTCTAAAAAAGAAAAGGTGAAACAGAAAGCTACTTCTAAAAATAAAAAGTCTGTAAATAGGGCAGTCTTTAGAAGGCAGATAGTAGTACCACCAAGAAGAATCAAAATAGTTCCAAAAAAGAAAGTGAATCTGAGAATAGTTCCAATGATGAGCTTTTAATTAAAAAATTGAAGAAACCACCTACAAATGAAGAGTGAAAAAAACAGTAAAGAAATTATTGGCCAATGCTAACCTGGAGGAAGTCACAATGAAGCAGATTTGCAAAGAGGTATGTGAAAATTACCCTGTTTATGATGTAACTGAGAGAAAAGACTTCATAAAAACAACTGTATAAGAGTCAATTTCTTGAGATAGAGGACAGAGAAAGATGACTCCTTCCCATAAGATTTGAAGATCTGATTTATACCATTATACCAGCAAAGAGAATGTATTTCCTTTTCTAAATCCTTATTAAGCATTGTGTTGGTAGGACTTCCTGCTGACCTTTTTATCTTGAGTGTTACATAAGTCAGTAGGTCATTTTAAATTGCATTTCTATGCAGTTTTTAGTTAAAATCTTGCATGGCAGTAATTGTTCCTTGCTTTTATAGCTGTATTTTGTACATTTTGGATTTCTTTATATAAGGCCATAGATTCCTGAACCATTGTGGGTTTTAGTGCATTTAATATTAGATTCCTTAAGACATATCTTAATCAATTAGAACAAAACTATTATAGCCAGCATTTATACATGCAGAGACTTGCAGTATTTACTATGTATTTTGAATACACATCTCTTCTGTCAGTGTGAAAACTCAGTGGCAGTGTGCTTAGCTTTAACAAGGTACAGTTGGCCAGGTGACTAAATTGGAACTTTTCTCCTGCATGTGTATATTTGTCGAGTTGTCAGCATGACAGAAATGACAGATGTTATTTTTGTATTTTTAAAAACCAATTTGTTGTACATAAAGTTTTTTTTTATTTCTTTTGTGCAGATCAGTTTTTAAATTCAACATAGGTAGAGATATCTTTACACTCGTAAACTATGAAATTTCAGCGTTTGGCAAAACGGTGTGACAGTAGTGGAAGTCAGAATTCAGTGACTAGTTAAAATCTTGATGGCAGTAATTGTCTAGTTGTGCTTTGCCTCCAAAGTGTCATCTGTTTGTAGTTTGTGTTAATTCTGCAAAAGTATGTGTGGATGCATTTCATATTAAGGACAGACCAAAATCAACACATCAAAGCTTCAAAAACTTTGGGGAAGGGTGGGAGTAAGTACAAGCACATGTGGCTTAGAGTAAATGAGCTGATTTTTATTAACTGCTTTTGACCATATAAAATGCTGATATTTACAGGAAACCTGGCCACCTTCATAATTATGATAAAAGTACTAGGTATAATGCCAGAAGATAATGTGTAGGTAATAACAGTTATCTGTGACAAAGAATTTCTCAAAAGTAATATTTTTAACATTAAAAAAATTAATGTGGAATCAGGGCACTTGGGTTTTAAACTTTGGCCAATTAAGATTCAAGGTGATCAACATAGGGACCATTCCTGGTCCCGTCCATGACACCCCCCCCAAGATCCTGTACTTGGGATGAAACCCAGGGGTGCTCCAACACTGAGTCACATCCTCAGCCATTTTGGAGACAGGATGTCACCAAGTTACCCAGACTGGCCTCAAACTTGTAATCCTCCTTCCTCAGCCTCCTGTGTAGCTGGGTTTACAGGCTTTCATCACCATACCCAGCCCACTCCTGAATTACAAGACTTAATTTTTTTAAATTAATGGTCTTCATCAGTTTAAACATGCTGCCTATGAGATATTTGATGCACCAATTGAGGGTTTAAAAATCTTTGCATCATAGAAATGTATATATAAATGATTTAACAGGTATTTTCACAGGTTTGTTTCTTGATAAAGTCAAGACATTAGGGAAAGGTATACATAATAAAAGTGAATGGAATAAGCAACTAAATGAGACCTAAAAATTGGCCTTTGATTTTAAATATCTGTTCTTACAAATCTTGTCAATAAAAATTAAAGTCGCGTTTTAAGTCTCTTGAAAAAAAAGTATATGTAAAACTTGTGATTCTCATCATGCACTTATTTAGGCATAATTTAGAATCTTATGCTCCATATGTCTTAAATCATAGGCCAGTCTGTTAACTTTATGGTAATGAGTGTACAGTATGAGATTCTTCTTATCCTGACTTGAAGTTTTTCCTCAAATTTTACCTGAATATTTATGTAACTGGAGAAAGAGCAATGATTGATCACATAGTAATCTCAGAGTTTTCATTTAAAATACTCTTGTGGTTAGATAATTATACCAAGACAGAGTTTAATTTATGAAAAAAATTTAAATATGACAGTTTATTGAACACCTTGGAACTACAAGTTAATGTTTATTCCTTTTATGAGGAAATTGTTACTACATTTATGCTAAAAATAGATATCTTTTAAATAATACATAAGAATATATATTTTCAAATTTTAGAAGGATCAAAGAGGAAGAAAGTAAATATTTCCACATTTGTTGATAAAAGCATACTGTACTGAATTAGATAACGTGTCATTTTTATAATGAATTAAGCCAACTTTACAAAAATTTTTATTTTGCTCAAAGATGTGAATATTCTATAGCATTGCACACCCACCTCATCTCCAGTAAGGGTTCTCTTGGTTGCATCGAATCAGCATGGAATGCAATAGTGTGAACACAAATCAAACTTAGTGTAACAGCATCATTCAGGAGGCCACACTCAGTTGGAGTAGGTTCAAGATTTTATACTAACTTTCATAAAAAATTACCAAACTATCTTGATAAAGAAATCAATTATTTTCAAATAAAACACCAACAATGACCTAAGAAACTCCCACTTACCCCCACCTTTTAACACTTACAAAGAATATCACATCACCACATCAGGGATCATGTTCTGACCCACAAAACTTTGAGGGATACACTTATCATATGCAAACCATAGAATTCTGGCAGTTATCTTTCAAGATTTTTGTTTCTCACACAACAAAAAGCTTTTGTTTCTTCTCCAATAATCACAAAATTTCAAATATTTTCAATATTACTCAAAAGTACAAGAGTACTGGGTGCTCCAGAAAAAGACTATAATCCCAACTAAGAAAGGGGGTCTGAAATTTGAGACCAGTCCAAGCAACTTAGCAAGACCTTATCTCAAAATTTTAAATGATAAAATTGATGAGTATATAGTTCAGTGTTAGACTGTCACTGAGTACAATTCCTAGTACTGAAAAATAGTGCAATTCCAAAAACCCCTCTTAGACTCAAGGCAAGATATTTATGTATGTGAATGTTTTCATTTATGTGTATAAACCATGAAACAATGACAAAAAGTAAACATTCTGATTCAAAAAAGTAGAAATATGGAAGTAGAAAGGTGGAATCAGTTCAATGCAAATTGAAATCCAGAAGGGAGATATTAAGATTTAAATGTCCAATTATAGGGGTTTCGTACACTGTGGTGAGGAATGGGCTCTCAAGGTCTTTGATACTCTCATAAATTATTTTTTTATGTCAGTGGTCTTCCAAAACTGGCATGACATACACCTGTTATTTTAATTGTTAGCAGCCCCCCACCCCCACCCCGCAGTTCTGCACTCACAGCTCCATTAGGCATTGCTATTCAGGGTCTCCCTTCAGGGGCACTGGCCCTGTGATAAACTAACTTCTGTCCTCCAAGAATTTTCTCTCATCTGGAACTGGAACCTGTCTTGACCTTAAAAATTATGACTTTTATAAAACAAATTTAATGTGTATTCAAAGCAACTCCATGGAAAAAAATCAGTCTGATATACCAGAAACATATATAGCTTAGTGCTGCTGGACTGCCTTAAGCATATTTGTTCCTTCAACACAGGGATCCCACAGGAGACTGGGGAAAATAATGTATGGTTATTTTTATTGAAAAACCAATGCCTCTACATGTCATTTTCATTTTTCTGCTAGGAACCTTGATGGACCTGTGCATGTCACATTACACAATCTCTCAATGGGTGTAATAATTATAGTCAGCTATTCTGACTTTCTTTTTATTCTCTATAGAAGTTTTAATGTTGATAATTAAGTTCATTGGCACATGCAATACTATTTATACAGAATTTTTGAGAGTTTTCTTGAAATACACATAATTATCAGGGTTTCCTGTGTTGTTCTGCAGCCCTACTAGAATAAATTATAATTCCTCAATCAGTTCAGAAAAGCTGACCTGAAAGATAACAAAGTGTGAAGAACATGTTTAGTATTGTGTGTTGGCAAATGCTTAGAGACATCAGTTCATATAATCATATATAACTTTAAAATATACATTAACATATATATGGAGATATCCACAATTTCTGACCTCACCTACATAGGACCATCAGTCATTAAGGAAAGATACCAGTTTTGGAAACCAAAAAAATATCAGAGGTTACCTTTTGGCCTAGTGTCCATGTAGTATGGGATGCCCCGAGTGTATCTCCACCTGAAGGAAAGGCTATAACCCCAAATTTTTGCTTGCCCGACTGGAGCTTGGCAATTCTCTTGTGCTCTGGAAAATCCTTCTCAATTATGTAAATTCCTTTTCCCAGTAACTACTCGAAAACCAGAGGTGCCTTTTATTCCCATTCTGAGAGTTTATTTTCCTCAGGATTTCAGCATCTAAGTTACTATTCCATTAGGGCAAAGCAATTTTATATTTCCTGTATTCCCAGATGGGTTTCACTCCAAGGCCTCTTTGTCTTCCCATGGGAAGAATAATTCAATTCACCTTTGTTTGATCAAAAATTTATTTCATAATTGAGAAGTAGGCCTGTTCTAGGAATCATACATTGTTCAAAATTCCATATAAGTCTTCATTCCAATCTGATCAATGTCTCTTTGTGTTTTTCATACAGATCACTCAGAGTCAAAAAGCACTGAACTATAAAAAAATTATATTTTTGAAATTTATGCCAATTTTCATAGTGTTGGATTCATACTTCCAGAAAATGCATCATGTAATGAAAGATCTCTTGAACATAGTGGTAAATTGACCTGCAGGGTTAAAAAATGCATTGGTTCAGATCTCTCACACTCTTTCAGACAAATGGAAACTATCCAGATTTAATCCCTCAAGATAAGACCCTTTCAAGGGAAAATTATTCTGTACTTTCTTCAAGGAACACATTGATGGATGCACATTTCAAGGTATCCATTCTGCCAAAGGTTTTATAGTGGGCTTGTGTGTGTCACATCATGCATTAGAAATCAATGATAAAATAGATAATAGAAACTACTCCAACACCTGGAGACTAAATAATATGCTATTGATTGATGAATGGATAACAGAAGACATCATGGAGGAGATAAAATTTTAAATATAAATAAGAATAACAATGTAACATATGAAAATCTCTGGGTTGCTGTGAAAGCAGTACTGAGAGGAAAATTACTTGCATAGAACACATTCAATAAAAGAATAAAAAGTCATAAAAATGACCTAACATTACCACTCAAAGTCCTGGCAAAAGAAGAATATATCAACACCGAAATTAGTAGAAAAAAGGAAATGATTAAAACCAGAGCTGAAATCAGTGAAACTGAAAAAAAAGAAACAATTCAAGAAATTGACAAAAACAAATAAATGGTTGGATCCTTGAAAAAATAAACAAAATTGATAAACCCTTAGCCATGCTAATGAAAAGAAGGAGAGAGAAAACTCAAATTACTAAAATTCGAGATGAAGAAATACAATGACAGACACTATTGAAATACAAAACACAATTTGAAGCTATTTTGAAAATCTATACTCCACCAAAACAGAATTCATCCACAGGTTTCTAGAGACATATGATCCACCCAAACTGAATCTGGAGTTCATCCACAATTTAAACAGATAATAAAATAGAAGAAGCCATCAAAACCTACCAACAAAAAAAAAAGTTCATGACCAGATGGATTCTCAGCTGATTTCTACAAGACCTTCAAAGAAGAACTCATGCCAATACTCCTGAAAATATTCCATGAAATTGAAAATGAGGGAACCCTTCCAAACTCATCTATGAACCAAGTATCACCCTGATACCACAATCATTCAAAGACACATCAAGGAAAGAAAACCTCATACAATATCCCTAGTAAACATAGATGAAAACATTCTTAACACTATTTTAGCAAATCCATGCAAAATAATATTAAAAAGAGTACACCAAGATCAAGTGGGTTTTATCCCAGGGATTCAAGGTTTGTTCAATGTACAGAAATCAATAAATGTAATTCACATCAACAGCCATAGTGTTAAAAATTATATGATTATTTCGGTAGATGCAGAAAATGTATTTGATAAAATACAGAATTCCTTCCTGCTCAAAATACCAGAAAAAATAGAGATAGTAGGATAATACCTCAAAATTGTGAAAGTTTTCTATGCTAATCCCATGTCCAAGATCATTTTAAATGGAAAAAAGCTGGAAACTTTGCCCCTGAAAACTGGAATAAGGCAGGGATGCCCTCTTTCACCACTTCTATTCAATATCCCCCTTGAAGTGCTAGTCAAAGCAATTAGACAGAACAAAGAAATTAGAGGGATACAAATAAGAAAATAAGAACACAAACTACTGCTATTTGCCAATGACATGATTCTATATCTTTAGTATTCAAAAAATTCCTCCAGATAACTTCTAGAACTCATAAATAAATTTACTAAAGTAGCAGGATATAAAATCAACACTCAAAAGTCTAACGTATTTTTATTCATAAGCAATGAATCCTCTGAAAGAAAAATTAGGAAAACTATCCCATTCACACAATAGCCTCAAATTCTCATAATATGAAACATCTTTTTAGGAAAGCTGTAAAAATTGAACAGGAACCAAGGCAAGAGAGAGGCCTTGTGGGATGCAACCAGGAAGGCTATAGTGTAGAAGATGCACAGTTCTTTGTAGAGAACACCACAATGTCATGTGTCCCACATCCTGGATATGAAATTATGGTTTTGTTTCTCCAGCTGAATTTTATTCTTTTTTGTGGGGAGGGGGTACCAGGATTGGAACTTGGGGGCACTCGACCAATAAGTCACATTCCAAGTACTATTTTATATTTTATTTAGAGACAGAATTTGACCAAGATGCTTAGTACCTCACCGTTGTTGAGGCTACTTTTGAACTCACTATCCTCCTGCCTCACCCTCTGAGCCTCTGGGATTGCAAGCATGCACCGCTATGCCCAGCTTTTTGTCTTGTTTTGGTCCGTCCTTACCTTAGTTTTGTTTTGGTCTCATCCTTTTTTATATATTGCTTTATCTCCCTTGGTAAATGTAAATGTTTACTCTGTGTCATTATACTGGATATATGTAAGTGGTTTTGGTTTTCACTGAAATGCATGCTGAGGGTATACCTTGAGGCTTAGGAAATTTTGGTCTTGGAATGCTGGAAGGTTTATGAATATGCCAACTCCTAGAAATGGACTAGAAGTACTTTGCCCTGTGAAATGGGTATAAGCTTGTTAGGGGTCAAGAGTGGAAAGTCATGATTTAGGTATGAGGTGCCCCCAAATCTCACATATGTGAGGATGTAAGAATGATCTGGGGTAAAATAATTAGATTATGATAATTGTAATCTGAGGTGTGAAGTAAAGCCTTGATGGATTAACACTGTGTAAACTGTTGGAAACTAAGGTGTGACTGGAAAGTGTGTGTCACTGGGAATTTGAAGAACATGAACATCATAGAGGCTACATAGTGAATAGAGAATAATTTCTCCTAAACACTATACAGGACATAGTGTCTATGGAGTTAATAGGAAGTACTCAGTGAATTAAGACTATTCAGGCAATAAGGCTATGCAGTTCATAGAGAATCACATACCATTCCAGATATGAAGGTCATGGAGGTTACACAGTTGATACACACTACATAGATCAAGGAGGCTTCACCTCTCCTGGTGTCAATATGGGAGAGTTAAGTGACTCACCCCATAAAAAACTATGAGCATCATAGGGATGAAGCATGTCATATCATGAAGGATACTTGTCATAGAAGATGTGCAAATCATTGAAAATACACAGGTAATTGAGGCTATGAATGTCAGCAAGATCGCACAGGCAATATAGGCCATGCAGTGTTGATATTTGGAGATGGAGTATTTGCTGAGAGTGACGATGACAATGTCTACCCAGTAGATTTAGACATCAGAGACCAGGCATGGAAGGACAGATCTAATTTTACTTAGGATTTTACACGACATATATAGACACATTATCCAATCAGGTAAAACATACTTGTTAAAACATAACAGAGCCAACCAACAGATAAGCTATACGTCATATTAAAGTAAACAAACCAAGTATGCCTAAATGCTTCTGCCCAGCAACAGGTCTGAGCCAAAGGACTAGGGGAATGGCAGGTTATAGCACAAAGCATGAGGCGAGGCAGTGCAGGTGAGCTCATATCAGAGCTTGCTGGGATCCTTGATGAGCGAGGCTTCCCCTCAGCTCATAGTTCAGCCTCAGCACCTGCAAAGGCCTTCAAATCATGGCGAGTCTTTACCATTTCCTCAGTTTCTCTCACCATGGTGTCAGTGACTTCTGTCAGATTAGCTCGAGGAATGTTCCCTACATTTCCCCCTTCTTCACTAATTGAAGCTAGCAGGGTCTTTGCAAATACTTGTTGTGATTTGGCACAGTAAGCTAGTCTCTTAGAAACAAGATTGTACAATGAAACCCACATATGCATAAGACTACAACAAATATTAGCATGAGCACAGTTACAAAAAGTTGCTTTAACCAAGACATGTCTGGTAACCAAGAATTCAGCCAATCTAGCAGGCCTATATTTCCAGGTTCTTGATGAATGTTATTAACGATATCTTTTAAATGACTTAGCTCTTTGGAAATAGAATTACCATTATCAGTTAAGTTGAAACAACACATATTCTTAAGTTCCTTACAGCCCTTACGGTGTAACAACATCAAATAATCAATGCCAGCTCTATTATCAAGAATATCTTGTCGACAGCCAGCTTCTCCAGGTTCTCGGAACGGAACTGGCCCGCTAGTGAGAGCCTGTCTGAACAGAGCACGCTCCGAGTCCCGGAGCCCCTGCAGTGCAGTGTACTCCTGCAAAGAACCAGCGGAGAGGCTCGATCTGCAGTCAGCCTCAGGGATAAGGTCAGGGCAGCCGGAGACCTCTTCAGGCGGCTCTGCCCACTCCGGCTGCGGGCTCTCTTCACGGGGCGATCCAAGATGGCGGCCTAGAGGGAGACTGCACCTCCGGTCGCTCCACAACCCAGGAGTTAAGAAGGGGAGGCACTGAGAGACTCGAACTGAAGTGGAGCCACGGGTGAGTCTGCCCACTGGGTAAAGCTCAGCCCGGGTGGCAGGCCCAGATAGAGGTGGCTTAGCAGAGCCGGGCAGGGCAGCTTGAGTCTTCCCAAGGTAGTCTTCCACACTCCGGCAGTGGGCTCTTCCCACACGGCCAGCTGCACGGTGCAGGCCCACAGTGAGAGCATTTCCGCACAGAGCCAGTTCCAAAACGTGGAACCAGTAGGGGGCTAGGGACAGTATTCTTCGAATGAGCTGCTTTATCAGATTCCTCCAAGACATCAGGCTACTGAAGGCTGGGAGGTGATACACTGGAAATCTACTGGGACACTATAAGCCAATAGTGGAAAACTGCAATATCTCAGGGTCCCACTGACAACTGACCATTATGAGAAAACAAGGGAAGAAAATGTCCCAAACAAACCTAGATACTACATCAATAAAACCCAATGACAGCAGAGCAGAAGAAATGTCAGAAAGGGAGTTCAGAATGTACGTAATTAAAATGATCAGGGAAGCTAATGAGGAGATGAAAGAGCAAATGCAGGCATTGAAGGAGGAGATGAAAGAGCAAATGCAGGCATTAAATGATCGCACCAATCAACAGTTAAAAGACCAAATACGGGAAGCAAGAGATCATTTCAATAAAGAGTTAGAGATACTGAAAAAAAACCAAACTGAAATCCTTGAAATGAAGGAAACAATAAACCAAGTTAAAAACTCCATAGAAAGCATAACCAATAGGATAGAACACCTGGAAGACAGAACCTCAGACATTGAAGACAAAATATTTAACCTTGAAAACAAAGTGGAACAAACAGAGAAGATGGTAAGAAATCATGAACAGAATCTCCAAGAACTATGGGATATCATGAAAAGGCCAAATTTGAGAATTATTGGGATTGAGGAAGGCTTAGAGAAACAAACCAAAGGAATGAACAATCTATTCAATGAAATAATAACAGAAAATTTCCCAAATCTGAAGAACGAAATGGAAAACCAAGTACAAGAGGCTTATAGAACTCCAAACATACAAAATTACAACAGAACCACACCAAGGCACATTATTCTGAAAATACCTAACATACAAAATAAAGACAGAATTTTAAAGGCCGCGAGAGAAAAGAATCAAATTACATTCAGAGGGAAACCAATAAGAATATCAGCAGATTTTTCAATCCAGACCCTAAAAGCTAGAAGGGCCTGGAACAACATATACCAAGCCCTGAAAGAAAATGGATGCCAACCAAGAATCTTATACCCAGCAAAACTTACCTTCAAATTTGACGATGAAATAAGATCCTTCCATGATAAACAAAAGCTGAAGGAATTTACAAAAAGAAAGCCAGCATTACAGAACATTCTCAGCAAAATATTCCATGAGGAAGAGATGAAAAACAACGATGCAAATCAGCAACAGGAGGCGCTAGCCTAAAGGAATAGCCAAATAAAGGAGAAACCAAATCATGTCAAAAACAAATATGAGTCAATTGACTGGGAATACAAAACATATCACAATAATAACCCTGAATGTTAATGGCCTGAATTCAACAATCAAAAGACACAGACTAGCAGATTGGATTAAAAAGAAAAATCCAACAATATGCTGCCTGCAAGAGACACATCTCATAGAAAGAGACACCCATAGACTAAAGGTGAAAGGATGGGGAAAAACATACCATGCACACGGACACAGCAAAAAAGCTGGAGTATCCATCCTCATCTCAGATAATGTGGACTTCAAACCAAAACTAGTCAGAAGGGATAAAGAAGGACATTACATGCTGCTTAAGGGAAGCATAAATCAGCAAGACATAACAATCATAAATATCTATGCCCCGAACATTGGCTCATCCACGTACGTCAAACAAATCCTTCTCAATTCCAGAAATCAAATAGACCACAACACAATAATACTAGGCGATTTTAACACACCTCTCTCACCACTGGATAGATCGTCCAAACAAAAATTGAATAAAGAAACTATAGATCTCAACAACACAATCAGCAATTTAGACTTAACGGACATATATAGAATATACCATCCAACAAAGAATGAATACACTTTCTTCTCAGCAGCACATGGATCCTTCTCTAAAATAGACCATATTTTATGCCACAAAGCTACTGTTAGTAAATACAAGAAGATAGAGATACTACCTTGTACTGTATCAGATCATAATGGATTGAAATTAGAAATAAATGACAGAATAAAAAACAGAAACTTCTCCAATACCTGGAGACTAAATAATACACTATTATATGATGAATGGATAACAGAAGACATCAGGAGGGAAATAAAAAAATTCTTAGAAGTAAACGAGAACAAAGACACATCATATCAAAATCTCTGGGACACTATGAAAGCAGTACTTAGAGGAAGATTTATTTCATGGGGTGCATTCAAAAAAGAAGTAGAAATCAACAAATAAACGAGTTAACACTACAGCTCAAAGCACTAGAAAAAGAAGAGCAGACCAATACCAAAAGTAGTAGAAGACAGGAAATAGTTAAAATCAGAGCCGAAATCAACGAAATCGAAACAAAAGAAACAATCGGAAAAATTAATAAAATAAATAGTTGGTTCTTTGAAAAAATAAATAAAATTGATAAACCCTTAGCCACACTAACAAAGAGAAAGAGGGAGAAAACTCAAATTACTAAAATTCGGAATGAACAAGGAAACATCACAACAGACACGAGTGAAATACAAAACATAATTAGAAGCTATTTCGAAAATCTATACTCCAACAAAACAGAAAACCTTGAAGACATCAACAAATTTCTAGAGACATATGAACTACCTAAACTGAACGAGGAGGACATACACAACTTAAATAAACCAATTTCAAGCAATGAAATAGAAGAGGTCATCAAAAGCCTACCAACAAAGAAAAGTCCAGGACCAGATGGGTTCTCAGCCGAGTTCTATAAAACCTTTAAAGAAGAGCTCATTCCAATACTCCTCAAACTATTCCATGAAATAGAAGAGGAGGGAACCCTACCAAACTCGTTCTATGAAGCCAATATCACCCTGATACCTAAACCAGACAGAGACACATCAAGGAAAGAAAATTTCAGACCAATATCCTTAATGAACATCGATGCAAAAATTCTCAACAAAATTTTAGGAAATCGCATACAAATATATATTAAAAAGATAGTGCACCACGATCAAGTGGGTTTTATCCCAGGGATGCAAGGTTGGTTCAACATTCGGAAATCAATAAATGTCATTCACCATATCAACAGACTTAAAGTTAAGAATCACATGATTATTTCAATAGATGCAGAAAAAGCATTTGATAAAATACAGCATCCCTTCATGCTCAAAACACTAGAAAAAATTGGGGTAATGGGAACATTCCTAAACATTATAAAGGCCATCTACGCTAAGCCCATGGCTAATATCATTCTAAATGGTGAAAAACTGAAAGCGTTCCCCCTAAAAACTGGAACAAGGCAGGGATGCCCTCTTTCACCGCTTCTATTCAACATCGTCCTTGAGACTCTAGCCAGAGCAATCAGACAAACCAAAGAAATTAAAGGGATACGAATAGGAAAAGAAGAACTCAAACTATCCCTGTTCGCTGATGACATGATTATATATTTAGAGGAACCTGGAAATTCCACCAGAAAACTTTTAGAACTCATAAGTGAATTCAGTAAAGTAGCAGGTTACAAGATCAATGCTCATAAATCCAATGCATTTTTATACATAAGTGATGAATCTTCAGAAAGAGAAATTAGGAAAACTACCCCATTCACAATAGCATCGAAAAAAATAAAATACTTGGGAATCAATCTCACAAAAGAGGTGAAAGACCTCTACAATGAGAACTACAGAACACTAAAGAAAGAAATTCAAGAAAACCTTAGAAGATGGAAAGATCTCCCATGTTCCTGGATAGGCAGAATTAATATCGTCAAAATGGCTATACTACCTAAAGTTCTATACAGATTCAATGCAATTCCAATTAAAATCCCAATGATGTACCTCGCAGAAATAGAGCAAGCAATTATGAAATTCATCTGGAAGAATAAAAAACCTAGAATAGCTAAAGCAATCCTCAGTAGCAAGAGCGAAGCAGGGGGTATTGCAATACCAGATCTTCAACTCTACTACAAAGCAATAGTAACAAAAATGGCATGGTATTGGTACCAAAATAGACAGGTAGATCAATGGTACAGAATAGAGGACATGGACACAAACCCAAATAAATACAATTTTCTCATACTAGACAAAGGTTCCAACAATATGCAATGGAGAAAAGATAGCCTCTTCAACAAATGGTGCTGGGAAAACTGGAAAACTATATGCAATAGAATGAAACTAAACCCCTATCTCTCACCCTACACAAAACTCAACTCAAAATGGATCAAGGACCTCGGAATCAGACCAGAGACCCTGCATCTTATAGAAGAAAAAGTAGGTCCAAATCTTCAACTTGTTGGCTCAGGATCAGATTTCCTTAACAGGACTCCCATAGCACAAGAAATAAAAGCAAGAATAAACAACTGGGATAGATTCAAACTAAAAAGCTTTCTCTCAGCAAAGGAAACTATCAGAAATGTGAAGAGAGAGCCTACAGAGTGGGAGAATATCTTTGCCAACCATACCTCAGATAGAGCGCTAATTTCCAGAATCTATAAAGAACTCAAAAAACTCTACACGAAGAATACAAAGAATCCAATCAACAAATGGGCTAAGGAAATGAACAGACACTTCACAGAAGAAGATGTAGAAGTAATCACCAGATATATGAAAAAATGTTCAACATCCCTAGTAATAAGGGAAATGCAAATCAAAACTACCCTAAGATTTCATCTCACCCCAATTAGAATGGCGATTATCAAGAATACAAGCAACAATAGGTGTTGGCGAGGATGTGGTGAAAAAGGAACACTCATACATTGCTGGTGGGGTTGCAAATTAGTGCAACCACTCTGGAAAGCAGTGTGGAGATTCCTCAGAAAGCTTGGAATGGAAACACCATTTGACCCAGCTATCCCACTCCTTGGCCTATACCCAAAGGACTTAAAATCAGCATACTACAGAGATACAGCCACATCAATGTTCATTGCTGCTCAATTCACCATAGCCAGATTGTGGAACCAACCTAGATGCCCTTCAGTTGATGAATGGATAAAGAAACTGTGGCATATTTATACAATGGAATATTACTCCGCAATGAAGAATGATAAAATTATGGCATTTGTAGGCAAATGGTCGAAATTGGAGAATATCATGCTAAGTGAGATAAGCCAATCTCAAAAAACTAAAGGACAAATGATCTCGCTGATAAGCGGATGAGGACATATAATGGGGGGTGGGAGGGGCTAGCATTAGGTTTAGGGTTAGGTTTAGAGTTAGGCTAAGGAGAGCAGTAAGAATGAAGGAAAGAAGGACTGTGTAGAGGGAAAAGAGGGGTGGGAGGGGTGGGAGGGGTGGGAGGGGTGGGAGGGGTGGGGGGGAGGGGAAAAATATAATAAACATCATTACCCTATGTAAACGTAAAAAAAATAAATAAATTAAAAAAAAATAAATAAATACTCCATGCATGTATCATGAGCATATTTATGTAGGTATGCGTGGGTACCCATGTATATGCATACATATACTTCATTGGCAATGAAATTCTGGGCAATAAAGAACATTGCTAAAAAAAAAAAAAAAAAAAAAAAAAGAATATCTTGTCGATGTTACCTTTGTTCCCCATTGAGCATTGCAATAGCCATAGTGGTATAATTGATACATTTTACCATGGCACAGGCTAATTTCATGACTCCTTTGTATGCCCCTATAGCCAGTGTGGGAATTCTTACTAAAGAAAATGTTAATGCATCATACTCTGCCTTAGATAACAAAGTTACAGAGTCATCACAATTTTTGTCAAGAGGAATGGCTTACATACTGATTCTCTGAGAGGGAAGGTGTTAAAAAAATCACGAGACAAGGGTACAAGTACAGTAAGTCTGCTAAAACAACAATGTGTACCATGTGACAATATTAGCTGAAATATAACTAAATGTTATAATGTTTTCCACAGGAAAAGAACCAGTCAAAAGTCAAAGGAACATGTGTATATGCATAACTAACTAATTCAGCAGAACTACAATTAAAAGAAGGATTTCTTACAGTCATGCATTTCCTGCTACAATTTTGAATTTCAGCACATTTATCTATTTGATTAATGGCCACTATGGGAGTCAGGAATTCCATATCATAAGATGGTTTTTCACTTGAAGGCATACCCCAATTATAGCATTCTTTATAGAAAATATTCTTTTTTTTTTTTTTTTTTTTTTTTTTTGTGGTGCTGGGGATTGAACCCAGGGCCTTCTGCTTGCATGACAGGCATTCTAACAACTGAGCTATCTCTCCAGCCCAGGAAATATTCTTGTTGATGGCTAAAAACTTTTTCATATTCCTTATCTCCTGGACAGGATGACAAACAGGTAAAAGGCAAGATCCTAGCATCATTCTCAAATGTGTATTTGACGGATACAAATTTCTGAGGAATTAACAATTTCCACCAAATGAACCCAAATATTATAATAAACATGATTGGTTAAAGTAGAAGATGATAGGACAGAGGCATGAGCATTGGAATTAGTAGTGATTATAGCACACATTAATAGAAATAATTTCCCAGGCCCTGGATTGGCCTGAAGTGATATCTGCTCCATTTGATGCATCAGATTCTTCTTATCTCCCCATATTATGAGGTATAGGCATCTTGATTGCCATATCAAGTCCTGGTGTGGATCGAGCATCTTCATCCTCAATCTTCAATTGGCCATCTGCTTTGTGGTGTTGTCATCTCCTTTTGCTGTTGTGACGGTCTGACATTTCTTGCCAGTACCAAAATGGACAATGTTGTTGATTCTGGAAAGATACAACTAAAACCTTGACATTGGGTTAGAAAAGGATGAGGACCATTCCATTCATTTGTCAAGGGATCTTTCCATCTGATCAATGGCAATGGTGATAGAGATGATAGAAGTCATCCCCAGTGTTTATAAAAAGGGATATTCCATGCAAATCAAAAGTTTAAAAATTTCAGGTAAACAAGAAAGATGTTAGTATTTCTCTAGGGGAGGATGAGTCCCCCTTTCCTTTTGTATTTGAGTTTTTAAAGAATGATTTGCACATTCTATGATTGCCTGACCTTGCAGGTTATGAAGAATACCAATAAGATGATGAATATTCTATGATTTACAAAATTGTTTACATTGAGAACTAACAAAATATGGCCCATTATCTGTCTTCAAGGACTGAGGTATTCCCATTATCAAGAATATTTGTTTTAATGCCTGAATGGTATGTTTTGTTTTCTCACCACTTAAAGAAATAGCATAACTGTAACTTGAATATGTATATATAATTACATGAACAAACTTTAATTTTCCAATAAAAGGTACGTGAGTGATGTCCTTTTGCCATACCTTGTTTGGTTGTAGCCCTCTAGGATTTACACCTTGAGATTGAAGAGGTCCTAAGGGGTGCATATTTAGCACATGTCCAGATCAAGTGTTTGCATGAGGAAATAGTTAGATCTGGATAAAAATGATGTAGAGACTGAGCAGACATGTGAAATCTAGCACGTAGCTCTTTTGCCTCTTGAATTGGAGACATATATATATATATATATATATATATATATATATATATAAACATTATCAATTTATCAATAGTTTCATTGCCTTTAATTAAAGGACTTGATAAATTAGTATGAGATCTTATATGTTTAAAAACCAAGGACAAGTTCAATTCTCTATTAGAAACTTTAATGTGTCCATCACTTGATCAAGCGGGAAAAATGAAGGTCTAAAATTAGAGTATGGAAGGTTTTTTGCTACTTGAGTTGCATAAGCACTGTCAGAAAAGAGATTAAAAGATTCCAGGCAAATCTCAAAAGTCTTACTTACTGCTAATAACTCTCCTAATTGTGGCAATCCATTAAAGTTTTTCTTTATTATTATTTTTTGTAGGTGATATGATTAATATCCCCCAACAAGTTCTTTTCACATCAGTAAAAATTATATTGTGGCTTCTGGCAAGTGTTTAGACTGAGGAAAAACTTGTTGAGTATCAATAGGTAAAGTGTTCAAAGTTTGAAGAAGTTTGTCTTTAGCAAAATGATTATTTCTTTAGTAAATCCTTCCATTAATATTTGATGATTTAAATTGTTAGCTAGTAATGAAGCAAATTGGTCAAGTGAAAAAGAAAGAATTATACTGTCAGGTTCTAGTCTGTATTGAGAACATATTATATTTAATAATTTTTGAGCTAAGAGTAACCATGTATCCACCCATGAGTATATCTTAGATAATTTACTTCTAGCCAAATGTACCCAATATAAAGGTTCTAATTGATAATTTAACCCTGTAGGAGTACATCTTGTAGATAAGACTATACCCAGAAGTGGTCTGAGGGGATCATATCATCTTAAGCTCAATGATTGAATTTGCTTATTTATCAATTTTATAGTCTCCTTAACTTCTTTAGTCAAAATTCTAGTGCTAGTAGGATCAGATGAGTCTTCTAAAAGCATAAATAATGGTTGTAATTGATTTGTAGTGATTGGCAAGGCCATATCCAATTAATGTTTCCGCATAATTGCTGTAAGTCAGTCAAAGAATAAGAGTATACAATCTGTAACTGCAGTGTAAGAGGGCGCACTTTGTCTGACAAACATACCCCAGAAACGAGTAAGGTGACACCTTTTGAACTTTATTAGAAGCAATATTAAGGTCCAAATATATTAAATTTTGATGTAGTTGGTTGAATAATTTATTTAATATGTCTGCATCTTAATGTGCTGTTAGGATATCATCCATGTAATGAAATATGTAGCATAAATCCTATCATGGACTTGTCACATGTGACACATAATGTTGACACATTGTAGGGCTGTATTTCATCCCTTGAAGTAAAGCTGTCCATTGAAAGCACTTTGAGGGCAGACTATGATTAACTGTGGGAACAGTAAATGTAAAATATGGTTTATCTTCTTGATGCAGATGAATCAAAAAGAAAGTCTTTTTGTTTGTTTGTTTTTCTTTTTTTATTGTAAACAAATGGGATACATGTTATTTCTCTGTTTGTACATGGAGTAACAGCATACTGTTTGTGTAATCATAAATTTACATAGGGTAATGTTCCCACACCTCTCACCCCTCTTTTCCCTCTATACAGTCCCTCCTTCCTCCATTCTTGACACTTCCTACCCCCAATTATGTGTCATTTTCTGCTTATCAGTGAGATCATTCATCCTTTGGTTTTTTGATATTGACCTATCACACGTAGCATGATATTCTCCAATTTCATCCATTTGCCTGCAAATGCCATAATTTTATCATTTTTTATGTCTGAGTAATATTCCACCGTATATATACATACCACAGTTTCTTTATCAATTCATCAATTGAAGGACATCTAGGTTGGTTCCACAATCTGGCTATTGTGAATTGAGCAGCTATGAACATTGATGTGGCTGTATCACTGCAGTAAGCTGATTTTAAGTACTTTGGGTATTGGCCAAGGAGTGGGATAGTTGGGTCAAATGGTGGAACCATTCCAATTTTTCTAAGGAGTCTCCACCACACTGCTTTGCAAAGTGACTGCACTAATTTGCAGCCCCACCAGCAATGTATAAGTGTACCTTTTTCCCCACATCCTCCCCAAAACCAATTGTTGCTTGTGTTCTTGATAATTGCGATTCTAATTGGAGTGAGATGGAATATTAGTGTAGTTTTGATTTGCATTTCTCTTATTACTACAGAAGTTGAACATTCTTTCATATATCTGTTGATTGCTTGTAGATATTCTTCTGTGAAGTGTCTGTTCATTTCCTTAGCCCATTTGTTGATTGGGTTATTTGTATTTTTGGTTTAGAGTTTTTTGAGTTTTTATATATTCTGAAAATTAGTGTTCTACCTGAACTATGAGTGGGAAAGACTTTCTTCCACTCTATAGGCTCTCTCTTCACATTACTGATAGTTTCCTTTGCTGAGAGAAAGCTATTTAGTTTGAATCTATCCCAGTTATTGATTCTTGCTTTTATTTCTTGTGCTATGGGAGTCGTGTTAAGGAAGTCTGATCCTAAGCCAACATGTTGAAGATTTGGACCTACTTTTTCTTCTATAAGGTGTAGGGTCTCTGGTCTCATTCCGAGGTCCCTTATCCACTGTGAGTTGATTTTTGTGCAGGGTGAGAGTTATGGGTTTAATTTCTTTCTCTTGCATATGAATTTCCAGTTTTTCCAGCACCATTTTATGAAGAGGCTATCTTTTCTCCATTGTATATTTTTGGCCCCTTTGTCTAGTATGAGAAAATTGTATTTATTTGGATTTGTGTCCATGTTCTCCATTCTGTACCATTGACCTACCTGTCCATTTTGGTGCCAATACCATGCCATTTTTGTACTATTGCTTTGTAGTAGAGTTGAAGATCTGGTATTGCGATACCCCCTGCTTTACTCTTCCTGCTAAGGATTGCTTTAGCTACTCTGGGTTTCTTATTCTTCCAGATGAATTTAATGATTGCTTGCTCTATTTCTATTAGGCACATCATTGGGATTTTAATTTGAATTGCATTGAATCTGTATAGCACTTTTGGCAGTATGGCCATTTGTCTATATTAACTCTGCCTATCCAAGAACATGGGAGATCTTTCCATCTTCTAAGATTTTCATTAATTTCTTTCTCTAGTGTTCTGTAGTTCTCATTGTAGAGGTCTTTCACCTCTTTTGTGAGATTGATTCCCAAGTATTTTATTTTTTCTGAGGCTATCGTGAATGGGGTAGTTTTCCTAACTTCTCTTTCTGAAGATTCATCACTTATGTATAAAAACGCATTGGATTTATGAGCATTGATCTTGTAACCTGCTACTTTACTGAATTCACTTATGATTTCTAAAAGTTGTCTGGTGGAATTTCCAGGATCCTCTAATATATAATAATGTCATCAGTGAACAGGGATACTTTGAGTTCTTTCTATTTCGTATCCCTTTAATTTCTTTGGTTTCTCTAATTGCTCTGGCTAGAGTTTCCAGCACAATGTTGAATAGAAGGGGTGAAAGAGGGCATCCCTGCCTTGTTCCATATTTTAGGGGTAATGCTTTCAATTTTTCACCATTTAGAATGATATTGGCCATGGGCTTAGCGTAGATGGACTTTACAATGTTAAGGAATATTCTCACTATCCCTATTTTTTTCTAGTGTTTTGAGTATGAAGGGATGCTGTATTTTATTAAATGCTTTTTCTGCATTTATTGAAATAATCATGTGATTCTTCATTTTAAGTCTGTTGATAGGGTGAATGGCATTTATTGATTTCCAGATGTTGAACCAACCTTGCATACCTGGGATAAAACCACTTGATCATGGTGCACTATCTTTTTAATATATTTTTTACGCGATTTGCTAAAATTTTGTTGAGAATTTTTGCATCGATGTTCATTAAAGATATCAGTCTGAAACTTCTTTCCTCGATGTGTCTCTATCCGGTTTAGATATCAGGGTTATATTGGCTTCAAATAATGAGTTTGGGAGGGTTCCCTCCTCTTCTATTTCATGGAATACTTTGAGGAGTATTGGAATGAGCTCTTTTCTAAAGGTTTTGTAGAACTCAGCTGAGAACCCATCTGGTCCCAGACTTTTCTTTGTTGTTAGGCTTTTGATGACCTCTTCTATTTCATTGCTTGAAATTGATTTATTTAAGTTGTGTATGTACTCCTGGTTCAGTTTAGGTAATTCATATGTCTCTAGAAACTTGATGTCTTCAAGGTTTTCTGTTTTGTTGGAGTATAGATTTTCAAAATAGCTTCTAATTATGTTTTGTATTTCACTCATATTTGTAGTGATATTTCCTTGTTCATTCCAAATTTTAGAAATTTGAATTTTCTCTCTCTTTCTCTTTGTTAGTGTGGCTAAGGGTTTATCAATTTTGTTTATTTTTTCAAAGATCCAACTCTTTATTTTGGATTGTTTCTTTTGTTTCAGTTTCATTGATTTCAGCTCTGATTTTTAACTATTTCCTGTCTTCTAGTACTTTGGTGTTGGTCTGCTCTTCTTTTTCTAGGGTTTTGAGCTATAGTGTTAAATCATTTATTTGTTGATTTTTTTCTTCTTTTGTTGAATGTGCTCCATGAAATAAATATTCCTCTAAGTACTGCTTTCATTGTATCCCAGAGATTTTGATATGATGTGTCTTTGTTCTCGTTTACTTCTAAGAATTTTTTTTTATTTCCCTCATGATGTCTTCTATATCCATTCATCATATAATAGTGTATTATTTAATCTCCAGGTGTTGGAGATGTTTCTCTTTTTTATTCTGTCATTTATTTCTAATTTCAATCCATTATGATCTGATAGAGTACAAGGTAGTATCTCTATCTTCTTGTACTTGCTAACAGTAGCTTTGTGGCATAAAATATGGTCTATTTTAGAGAAGGATCCATGTGCTGCTGAGAAGAAAGTGTATTTGTTCTTTGTTGGATGGTATATTCTATATATGTCCGTTAAGTCTAAATTGTTGATTGTGTTATTGAGATCTATGGTTTCTTTATTCAATTTTTGTTTGGACAATCTATCCAGTGGTGAGAGAGGTGTGGTAAAATCACCTAGTATTATTGTGTTGTGGTCTCTTTGATTTCTGGAATTGAGAAGGATTTCTTTGATGTACATGGATGAGCCAATGTTCAGTGCATAGATATTTATGATTGTTAGGTCGTGCTGATTTATGCTTCTCTTAAGCAGTATGTAATGTCCTTCTTTATCCCTTCTGACTAGTTTTGACTTGAAGTCCACATTATCTGAAATGAGGATGGATACTCCAGCTTTTTTGCTGTGTCCATGTGCATGGCATTTTGTTCCCATCCTTTCATCTTTAGTCTGTGTGTATCTTGTTCTATGAGATGAGTCTCTTGCAGGCAACAGATTGTTGGACTTTTTTTTTAATCCAACCTGCTAGGCTATGTCTTTTTATTGATTAGTTCAGTCCATTAACATTTAGGGTTATTATTGTGATATGATTTGTATTCCTAGTCATTTGACTCATTTTTGTTTTTTGACATGATTTGGGTTCTCCTTTATTTGGCTATTCCTTTATGCTAGTTCCTCTCATTGCTGATTTGCATCGTTGTTTTTCATCTCTTCCTCATGGAATATTTTGCTGAGAATGTTCTGTAATGCTTCTTTCTTTTTGTAAATTCTTTTAGTTTTTGTTTATCATGGAAGAATTTTATTTCATCATCAAATTTGAAGGTAAGTTTTCCTGGGTATAAGATTCTTGGTTGGCATCCATTTTCTTTCAGGGCTTGGGAAATGTTATTCTAGGTCCTTCTAGCTTTTAGGGTTCGGATTAAAAGATCTGCTGATTGGTTTCCCCCTGAATGTAATTTGATTCTTTTCTATTGCAGCCTTTAAAATTCTGTCTTTATTTTGTATGTTAGGAATTTTCATAATACTGTGCCTTCGTGTGGGTCTGTTGTTAATTTTGTATATTTGGAGTCCTATCAGCCTCTTGTACATGGTTTTCCATTTCATTCTTCAGATTTGGGAAATTTTCTGATATTACTTCATTGAATAGATTGTTCATTCCTTTCATTTGTTTCTCTAAGCCTTCCTCAATCCCAATAATTCTTAAATTTGGTCATTTCATGATATCCCATAATTCTTGTAGATTCTGTTCATGATTTCTTACCATCTTCTCTGTTTGGTCAATTTTGTTTACACTTTAAATATTTTGTCTTCAATGTGTGAGGTTCTGTCTTCCATGTGTTCTATCCTATTGGTTATGCTTTCCATGGAGTTTTTAACTTGGTTTATTGTTTTCTTCATTTCAAGGATTTCTGTTTGTTCTTTTTTTTTTTCAGTATCTCTAACTCTTTATTGAAATGATCTTTTGCTTCCCATATTTGGTCTTTTAACTGTTGATTGGTGCGATCATTTAATGCCTGCATTTACTCTTTCTTCTCATTCTTTAATACCTGCATTTGCTGTTTCATCTCCTCATTTGCTTCCCTGATTTTTTTAATTATGTACATTCTGAACTCCCTTCCTCACATTTCTTCTGCTGTGCTGTCATTGGGTTTTATTGATATAGTAACTTGGTTTGTTTGGGACATTTTCTTCCCTTGTTTTCTCATATTGATCAGATGTAAGTGGAAGTCTGAGATATTGCGGATTTCCTCTATTGGCTTATAGTGTCCCTGTAGATTTCCAGTATATCACCTCCCAGCCTTCAGTAGCCTGAATTCTTGGAGGAACTTGATAATGCAGTGCTTCCAAACAATGCTGCTCCTAGCCCACTATTGTTTCCAGGGCAGTGGACTGGTTCTGCATGGAAATCCTCTCCCTGGGTGGGCCTGTTCTGAGAAGCTGACTGTAGACAGGGCCTGCCACCTCCAGAGGGAGTTGGATTGCTCAGCAAATCCTCGCACTGTCCTGCCTTGGTCCCAGTAACTGCCTGCAGGTTGAGGCCCTCTGCTGTGTTCAGTGCTTGGGGTTGGCTCTGCGCAGAAAACACTCTCACTGGGTGGGCCTGCTCAGAGAAGCTGGCTATGGACCCCACCTGCCACCAGAGTGAGCAGGGCTGCTTGGGAAAGCCTCTCACTCTCCTGCCCTGGTCCCAGAAGCTGCCTGCAGGCCAGGGCCCACTGCTAGGTCCGAGGCTTTGGGTTGACTCTGAGAGGAAAAGCTCTCACTGGGTGGGCCTGGTTGGAGAACTGGCTGGGAATTGCGCCTGTGCCAGAGGGAGTAGGACTGCTTGGGGAAAGACTCATTGCCATGCTCCGGGAAGCTGCCCACTGTCAGGGCCTGCCACCCGGGCCAAGTGGGAGAGACTCACCCCACAGCTGTATGTTGGTCTGAGTCTCTCAATACCTCCCCTTCTTGAATCCTGAGTTCTGGAGCGTCCGGAGATGCAGTCACCCTCTACTCTGCCATGTTGAAGAGACCCTGTTTCCTTTTTTAAAATTTATTTTTATTGTAAACAAATGGGATACGTGTTGTTTCTGTTTGTACATGGAGTAACGGCATACCATTTGTGTAATCATACCTTTACATAGGATAATGGTGTTGATTCATGCTGTTATTTTTCCCTCCCCCCAGCCCTCCCACCCCTCTTCTCCATCTATACAGTAACTAATCCTCCATTCTTGCTCCCCTCCAACCCCCATTATGAGTCATCATCTGCTTATCAGCGAGATCATTCGTCCTTAGATTTTTTGAGATTGACTTATGTCACTTAGCATGATATTCTCCAATTTCATCCATTTGCCGGCAAATGCCATAATTTTATCATACTTTATAGCTGAGTAATATTCCATTTTGTATATATATATATCACAGTTTCTTTATCCATTCATCAATTGAAGGACATCTAGGTTGGTTCCACAATCTGGCTATTGTGAATTGAGCAGCTATGAACATTGATGTGGCTGTGTCTCTGTAGTATGCTGATTTTAAGTCCTTTGGGTATAGGCCGAGGAGTGGGTTTAGCTGGGTCAAATGGTGTCTCCATTCCAAGTTTTCTAAGGAATCTCCACACTGCTTTCCAGAGTGGATGCAGTAATTTGCAGCCCCACCAGCAATGTATGAGTGTACCTTTTTCCCCACAACCTCGCCAACACCTGTTATTGCTTGTGTTCTTGATAATCGCCATACTAATTTGGGTGAGATGGAATCTTGGGTAGTTTTGATTTGCATTTCTCTTATTACAAGAGATGTTGAACAATTTTTCATATGTTCATTGATTGCTTGTAGATCTTCTTCTGTGAAGTGTCTGTTCATTTTCTTAGTCCATTTGTTGATTGGGTTATTTGTATTCTTTTTGTAGAGTTTTTTTTTTTTTTAAGTTCTTTCTATATTCTGGAATTAGTGCTCTATCTGAAGTATGAGTGGCAAAGATTTCTCCCAATCTGTAGGTTATCTTTTCACATTACTGATAGTTTCCTTTGCTGAGAGAAAGCTATTTAGTTTGAACCTATCCCAGTTATTGATTCTTGCTTTTATTTCCTGTGCTATGGGAGTCCAGTTAAGGAAGTCTGATCCAAAGCCAACATGTTGAAGATTTGGACCTATTTCTTCTTCTATAAGATGAAGGGTCTCTGGTCTGATTCCGAGGTCCATGGTATATTTTCACTTGATTTTCATGCAGGGTGAGAGATAGGGGTTTAACTTCATTCTCTTGCATATGGATTTCCAGGTTTCCCAGCACCTTTTGTTGAAAAGGCTATCTTTTCTCCATTGCATATTTTGGGCAACTTTGTCTAATATGAGAAAATTGTATTTATTTGGGTTTGTGTCCATGTCCTCTATTCTGTACCATTGATCTACCTGTCTATTTTGGTGCCAATACCATGCCGGATTTGTTACTATCGTTTGTAGTAGAGTTGAAGATCTGGTATTGCGATACCCACTGTTTCATTCTTCCTGGTAAGGATTGCTTTAGCTATTTTGGGTTTCTTATTCTTCTAGATGAATTTCATGATTGCTTGCTCTATTTCTGTAAGGTACATCATTGGGATTTTAATTGAAATTATATTGAAGCTGTATAGCACGTTTGGTTGTATGGCCATTTTGATAATATTAATTCTGCCTATCCAAGAACACGGCAGATCTTTCCATCTATCATTGCCCACCACCCGCGGAGGCAATGATAACATGTACGCTTCTTTTTCACACGAACAAAAAAGCCCAAAAGACAAAGACCAATGAACAAAGAACAACGAACAACAATCAACGACCAACGACCAACGAACAATGAACAACGAACAACGAACAACAACCAATGAACAATGAACAATGACCTTTATTCGAGAAAGTGTCTGGGTTATATAGCAAGCATAAGCCAATCAGAGTCAGTCTGAGATATTAACCTATCAAGGATCAGTCTCTAGGCAGTTACAAGAATCACCTCATATACAGCAGCCAATCAGAGTTCTGAGATATTAGCCTATCAAGGATCAGTCTACAGCAGCCAATCAGAGTTACTTATGAGTACGGCTTATTCTGGCAAGCTGTCAGGCGCCATCTTAGAGATCAGGCCAGGGTGCGGCTCTGGGGCCCTCAGAGTCCGCCCCTGACACCATCTTCTAAGGTCTTCCTCAATTCTTTCTTCAATGTCTTGTAGTTTTCATTGTAGAGATCTTTTACCTCTTTGGTTAGATTAATTCCCAACTATTTTATTTTTTGAGGCTATGCAAATGGAGTTGTTTTCCTCATTTCCCTTTCAGATGTTTCATTGCTTGTGTATCAAAATGCTTTAGATTTATGCGTGTTGATTATATAGCCGCTATTTTGCTGAATTCATTGATGAGGTCTAGAAATTTTCTGGAGGAGTTTTTGGGATCCTGTAAATATAGAATCATGTCAGCAGCTAATAGTGACAGCTTAAGTTCCTCTTTTCCTATTTGTATCCCTTTAATTTCTTTAGTCTGTCTAATTGCTCTGGCTAGTGTTTCGAGGACAATGTTGAATAGAAGTGGTAAAAGAGGACTTCCCTGTCTTTTTCCCATTTTTAAAGGGAATGGTTTCAGTTTTTCTCCATTAAGAATGATGTTGGCCATGGGCTTAGCATAAATAGCCTTTACAGTATTCAGGAATGTTTCTACTATCCCTATTTTTCCTAGTGTTTAGAGCATGAAGGGGTGTTGTATTTTGTCGAAATTTTTTTCTGCATAAGTTGAAATAACAATATGATTCTTATCCTTAAGTCTATTGACATGATGGATTACATTTATTGATTTATGGATGTTAAACCATCCTTGCATTCCAGGGATAACCCCAGTTGATCGAGATGCACGATTTCTTAATATGTTTTTGGATACAGTTTGCCAATATTTTGTTAAGGATCTTTGTATCTATAGTATTCAAAGGTATTGGTCTAAAATTTTCTTTCCTTGATGTGTCTTTTCCTGTTTGAGGAATGAGGGTGATATTAGCTTCATAGAATGAGTTTGGTAGGGTACGCTCATTTACTATTTCCTGGAATACTTTGAGAAGTATTGGATGAGTTCTTCTTTGAAGGTCTTATAGAACTCGGTTGAGAATCCATCTGGACGAGGGCTTTTGTTAGATGGTAGGTTTTTAATGGCTTCTTCTATTTCATTGCTTGATATTGATCTGTTTAAATTGTGTAAGTCCTCCTGGTTCATTTTGGGTGGTGCATATGTCTCTAGAAATTTGTCAAATTCTTTGGTAGTTTCTATTTTGTTGGGATACAGATTTTCAAAGTAGCGTCTCATTATGTTATGTGTCTCAGTGGTGTCTGTCATAATATTTCATTTTTACTCACAAAGTTTAGTAGGTTGAGTTTCTCTTTCCTTCTCTTTCTTAGTGTGGCTAAGGGTTTTTCTATTTTTTTTACTTTTTCAAAGAACCAACTGTTTGTTTTTTCAATTATTTGAGTTGTTTCCTTTGTTTCAATTTCATTGATTTCAGCTCTGGTTTTAATTATATCCTGTCTTCTACTACTTTTGCTGTTATTCTGTTCTTATTTTCCTAGGGATTTGAGCTGTAATGTTAATCATTTAGTTGTTTACTTTTCATTCTTTTCTAGAATGCACTCTTGCAATGAATTTTCCTCTTAATACCACTTTCATAGTGTCCCAGAGATTTTGATATGTTGTATCGTTGTTCTCATTGACCTGTAAGAAATTTTTATTTCCTCCCTGATGTTTTCTTTATTCATGTTTCATTCAGTAGCATAATATTTATTCTCCAGGTGTTAGAGTAAGTTCTGTTTTTTATTTTGTCATTGATTTCTACTCCCAGTCCATTATGATCTAATAGAACACAAGGCAGTATATCTATTTTTTTGAGTTTCCTAATGGCTGTTTTGTGGCATAACATATGATCTATTTTTGATAAGGTTCCATGTGCTGCTGACAAGAAAGTGAATCCGCTCACTGATGGATGGAATATTCTATATATGTCTATTATCTAAGTTATTGATTGTGTTATTGAGTTCTATGATTTCTTTGTATGGTTTTTGTTTGGATGATCTATCTAGTGGTCACAGTGGTGTGTTAATGTCACCCAGAATTATTGTGTTGTGGTCTATTTGATTCCTGAATTTGAAAAGGATTTGTTTGATGTACAGGGATGCACCATTGTTTGGGGCATAAATATTTACTATTGTTATGTCTTCCTGATTTATGGTTCCCTTAAGCAGTATGAAATGTCCTTCTTTATCCCTTCTGACTAACTTTGGCTTGAAGTCCACTTTATCTGATATAAGGATCGAAACCCCCACTTTTTTTCTGAGTCCATGTGTGTGGTAGGTTTTTTCCCATCCTTTCACATTTAGTTTGTGGATGTCTTCTTTTATGAATTGAGTCTCTTGCAGGCAGCATATTGTTGGGTCTTTCTTTTTAATCCATTCTGCCAGTCTATGTCTTTTGATTGATGAGTTTAGGCCATTACTATTCAGGGTTATTATTGAGATATGGTTTTTATTCAAGTCATTTGGGCTTATTTTTGGTTTTTAAGTTGGCTTAGTTTCTCCTTTGAGTGGTTTTTCTCTAAGGTAGTTCCTCCCTTCACTGTCCTATATTGTTGTTTTTTATTTTGACCCTATGGAATATTTTGTTGAGAACATTCTGTAGCACAGGTTTTCTATTGGTAAATTCTTTTAACTTTTGTTTATCATGCAAGGATTTTATTTCATCTTCAGATCTGAAGGTTAGGTTTGCTAGGTATAGGATTCTTGGTTGGCAACCATGTTCTTTCAGAGCTTGAAATATGTTGTTCCATGCTCTTCTAGCTTTTAGAGTCTGGGTCGAGAAGTCTGCTGCCATCCATATTGGTTTCCCTCTATGTGTAATCTGATGTTTTTTTCTTGCAGTCTTCAAAATCCTATCTTTATTTTGAATGTTAGGCATTTTTATTATAATGTGCCTTGGAGTGGATCTGTTGCGATTTTGTATATTTGGTGTTGTGTAAGCCTCTTGTATTTGATTTTCCATTTCATTCTTCAGGTTTGGAAAATTTTCTGATATTATTTCATTGAATAGGTAGTTCATTCTTTTAGCTTGTATCTCTGTGCATTCCTCATTCCGAATAATTCTTAAATTTGGTATTTTCATGATGTACCACAGTTCTTGGAGATTCTGTTCATGATTTCTTACCATCTTCTCTGTTTGCACAACTTTATTTTCAAGATTAAATTTTTTGTCTTCATTGTCTGATGTTCTGTCTTCCAGGTGCTCTAGTCTTTTGGTGATGCTTTCCATTGAGCTTTTTATTTGGTTTATTGTTTCCTTCATTTCAAGGATTTTTTTTGTTTGTTTGTTTGTTTGTTTTTTTTTGAGAATCTCTATCATTTTTTTGAAATGATCTTTGCTTCCTGCATGTGCTCTTTCAGCTTATTGGTATTATCCTTCATTGCCTGCATTTGCTCTCTTATCTCATCCTTTTTTCACGATTCATCTTAATCACATATAATCTGAAGTCCTTTTCTGTCATTTCTTCTAACATACTGTCATTGGATTCTATTAATATAGAATGTAGATTTGTGTGGATCATTTTCTTCCCTTGTTTTTTCATGTTGTTCATGTGTCTTCCCCTCTAGCAGTGCAGATCTGGAGTATTGCAGATTTCCTCCTATAGCCTTATAGTGACCCTATAGGTTTCCAAAACCTTTTCTTTAAGGGGAGACGAATATTAGCAGTGCCCAATTCAGACACTTTGCAATCCTAAACCAAATAGCCCCTATGAGGACAATAACAAAATTATAATAAAAGAATGAGTTCAGTAATTATCTTCAGTAAAACAGACAGATTTGCAATAATGTCTGTAGTTTCTAATGGAGGACAAAGAGCATGCAGAGGGATGTAGAATGTAGGTATTAATGGGATAAGAAAAGAATATACAGAAGTTCTAGATAATAGAAAGTGTGAGAGTGTAATCAAAAGAAATTGGATGTTAGCATGCAAAAAAGGAGAAAAAGACTCTGAAGGAACAGGTAAACAAAAGGGAAAGAGAGCAAGAAAAGTAAGGAAATAATAACTTAAAAATTTTCAATAAGGAGAAAAAAGAAAATCTACAGTATAACAATCATATAGTAATGAAACCTCCCAGTGTTCAATAGCCTGATGCATGAGAGGTACCTGACTTTGAGCTTCAAGTCTCCATCAGGTGTCTCAGACTAGGATTTGCCCCACCTGAAGATGGAGCTCCAGCTTCCAGTATTATCCAGGATGGCTGCTCTGGCTTCCAAATATGTTGGCAAATGTGGAACTTCTGCTCAGGGTATGGATGTGGTCCGCTGGAGGTCCTGGATGCAGGTTCTTTTCACAGCAGGGGTCCTGGATTCAGGGTGTGTTTGGTGTGGTTGCAGTATCCTGGAGGCCAGGTGCAATCAGTTGATCTGGGGTCCCGGTAATAAGGTGCAGTCAGTTGGTCTGGTTGTCCTGGTGGCAGGGAGCAGTCAGTCAATGTGAAGGCCCCAAAGGCAGGGAGTGATTTTTTGGGCTGAGGGATCCTGGAGACAGGCTCAGTCAGTCGGGCCAGGTGTCCTATGGGGCCTGACTGTTGTCTCAAAATGGCGGTAGCCACGTGTAGTCAAACCTGCAGGTACTGTAACAGTGAACTTCCAGGCAACAGCAGGAAGCTGGTGTTCCACTGGTTGTCAGCAATCAGTTTGCTGAGTGTTGTCAGACAATCGGGAGGTGAACATCATGTGGTGGGTGATGGATAAGTGTAACGGAGGTGATGGACAGGCAAGAGGCAGGCAAATGGCTGATGATAGGTGCTTGACAGTGAGCAATCTGCACTCAAAAAATGCCTTCTATATGCTGGCAGACTGCAGGTGATCACAGCAGACAAATGGGGTAAACAGCAGGGGATTGATAAGCATCAAAAATTGCCTCACCAAGAAACAGATATCCTCTGCTTGAAACCAGAGTTATGGAGTGACAAGAAATGCAGTCTCCCTCTAGTCCACCATCTTGGATCTCCCTGAAGAAACAGTCTTTTATATCTGTTATTATAATATGGCAATTCTTTGGTATACAGCACAGATGTGGCAGTCCTGTTTGCAAAGTTTCCATTTTTTTCATGTGAGCATTAATGGCTCTCTAATCATGTAATAATCTCCATTTATTTTCATATCTGTTTTGAATAATAGATATAGAAGTATTATGAGGACTAACAGAAGGTTTGATATGACAAGCTTTCAATTGTTCTTTTTTTCTCTTCTTTTTAATTGTTCTTCAACTAATAAATTTAAATGATTGAGCTTTTCCTGAGTTAATGGCCACCGTTTCACCCATATGTGGCCTATAGTGTCTCATTGCAATTTTATAGGATCTGGTTTAATAAGCAGAACTGTGGCCTTTAGAATCGGGAGTGCCTCCCACTTCAACCTGTTTTGTCATGAAAAATTATATCATTATAGGAGACTTTATCATCTGCTGTGATCACTGCATCCATACCTTCCAATAAATCTCTGTCAAATAAGTTGTTATGTAATCCTTCCATAGCTAAAGGAGTAATTGAGCCTTTGCTACCATCCATGTCTTCCCAAACTATGAGATGTTTAAGTTTTGGGGGAGGTTGTACTACTCCTATCCCCTGAACATTAGGTCCTTGTTCTGTTCTGCATTATAAATTATCAAATTTTTCCACTCTTAATAATGTTATATCAGTGCCTGTATCTACTACACCCTTAAATATTATTCCATCAAGCTTAACTTGCTTTCTAGGTTTATTCATTTGCACTGGAATAGTCCACACTACTTTTGGATTTCTGTCCATCTTGGTTGCGGGACTGAGGGCTACTCCTTTTGTCATTTTAAAGGCTTCCCTCTATTATCAGATTTTGATCTCCAGTCTCTAGCCCAGTGAAAACTTATGACATTTTGGACATTTAGAAGGAGGAGCCTTCATTGATTGTCCTTGTCTAGAATTTTTAGACGGGCATTCTCTTGAAAAGTGTCCTTTTCCTCCACAAGCCCAACACATATTTGACACTTTCTCTGGAATCCTTCACTTTACATTTAAGGAAGCAGCTAAAGCTTCTGCTCATGCCATAGTTTAAGCAGAATTTGTCACTACATCTCTGCATGCTAATAGCAAATCATCTATATTTCCATTTCTAAATGTAGCTATTGCTCATCAACATTCAGATGTCACCCCTTCAAATACCACCTCTTTAAGCAGAATAAAGATTTGTCTGATTAATTTCACTGTGTTTCCCAATTTCATCCCTTCTACCTGCCTTTCACTGACTTCTGTCTAATCTTTAGAAACTCACCCTTCTCTCTCCCCCTAATTTTGTTCTACTTTATGAGTGAGTAATACTCCATTTTATATATACATATCACTTTTTCTTTATTCATTTATCTGCTGAAGGCCACCTATGTTGGTTCCATAGCTATACAAACATTGATGTGGCCATGTCACTATGGTATGGTGATTTAAGTCCTTTGGTTGTATGCTGAGGAGTGTAATATCTTTCTCAAACCGAGGTTCCATTCTATTTCCTGAGAAATCACCACACTGAAGAGTGCTTGCACAAATTTCCAGTCCCACCAACAATGTATGGGTGTACTTCTTTCCAAGATCCTTGACAGCATTTATTGTTAAATGTATTCTTTATAATTGCCATTCTGACTCAAGCAAGTTGGAATCTTGGTGTATTATTTTCATTTCTCTAATTGCTAGACATTTTGAAGAGTTCTTAATTTTTTTTTACATTCATATTTCTGTGAAGCACATTTTGAGTTTCTTTGCTCTTTTTTTATTGGGTTATTAGTTGTTTTGTTGTTAACTTGTTTTAGTTCTTTTTATACCTTGAGATTAATGCTACATCTGAGGTGAAGAAGGTAATAATCTTCTCCCATTCTGTAGGTTCTCTGTACATGTTCTTGATTTTTTTGTTTAAAGGAAGTTTATGAGTTTGAGAGCATCACATTTATTGATTTCTGATATTCATTGTTGAATTTCAAGCACTTTGTTGAAGAATTCAGTTCCTAAGCCAACAGGATGAATATTTGCGTCTGTTTTTTTCCAGTAGGCCCAGTATCTCTCTTCTAATGCCTACATCCTTGATCCACTTTGAGTTGGGTTTTGTGCATGGTGAGGTATAGGGGTCGCATTTAATTTTATTGTATATGGATTTCCAATTCCCCCATCACCATTTATTGAAGAGGCTATTTTTCTCCAATGTATGTTTATGACACCTTTGTCTATTATGACATAAACATGTTTATGTGGATTTGTCTCTCTGTCTTCTATTCACTACCATTTGTCTTCATGTCTGTTTTGGTACTAATACCATGTTTTTTTGTTACTATAGGTCTAAAACATAATTTAAGTTTTGTTATTGTGATTCATCCTGCATCACTTTTCTCAATAAATATTTCTTTGGTTACTCTGGGCTTCTTATTTTGCCACATGAATTTCATGACTGCTTTTTCAATTTATATGGAAAATGCCATTGGAACTTTCACATGAATTGCTTTAAACCTTTTGGTACTATGGCCAATTTGATAATATTAATTCTTTCTATGCAAAAACATGGGGTATCTTACAATCTTCAATTTATTTTAGCGTTCTGTAGTTTTTATTGCAGAGGTCTTTCCCCTCATTTTTGCATTGATTCCCAATGCTTTTGATGGTTAGAGTGAATGGGAAAGATTTTTTTAATTTTTTTTTTCAGATTCTTAACACTGATTTATAGTAACTCATTGGTTTCTTTCAATTTCTTTGACTACATCTTAGATTTCATTTACTTTCTGGACACAGATTCTAAGGTTGTCAAAAAAGCTATTCAGATAATAGGGGCTACTAAAAACACTTAGGCTACTCACTTCAGAGAGACAACTCAGATGTTTAAATGTTCAGGTAATAAATATTATGAAGACTATAAAGGCTACATACATATGCAGAGCCTTCTAATGTCATTGAGTCCACTCAGCATACAATGACTCCTAAAATCCTGAAACCTACTCAGGTAATAAATTCTGGTAATGCAATAAAGGCTATGCATATCTCCCTATCTACAGAGGATATAGAGCGTAATTAGACCATAGAGGCTACTGAGGTATAGAAGTGTTGGAAGTCATAAGCCATACAATTTATAGATACTATGCAGATCAAAAGGTTATTGAAGGCTTTGAGGCTTTGCAGGTCATAGAGGCTACAAAGATCAGAGAGGCTTAGAGGATATAAAAATCTTGTGATTAAATGCCTTTCTCCATTCATAGAGACTACTCTGGTCATATAGGATACAGAAGCAATGGAAGCTAATAAGTCCATAGATAGAAGGCTCATTATAGGGGATACTCAGGTCATTGAGTCTATGCAGGTCACACAGGCTACTCAAGTCATACAGACTACTCAACTTGTGTATACCCTATGACCCTGAGGTCCATTTCATCTTTGAAACATCTGTGACCTCAGTAGTAGATATGACTATGCAGGTCACACAGTGGTTCTAAGGTCATTTTGGTTTCTAAGGCCATAGATTATGTGCAGGTCATAGAGAACCCTTAGAATTCAGAAGTTACAAATATCAAAGAGACTACAAAAATCACAGAGGCTGTGCAGGTCATAGGGACTATGAAGTTCTTAGACACTACAAAGATCTAACTGGCTACTGAGATCATTTAGGCTATGCAGAAATTTAGAGGGTACATAGTTCAGAGATGCTATATGGGCTATATAGTCTATGAGGTCATTGAGGCAGGTCATGGTGGTTTCACTATTCATAGAAGTAGCTCAGCTCATAGAAGTTAAACAGGTCAATGAGTTTACAGAGTCCAAAGAATCTGTGCAGGTTATATAAGCATCACAGGACACAGGGGCTTTGCTATTGATAAAAATTACTCAGTACATAGATGCTCTGTTGGTTATAGAGCTACTCAGGGCATTAAATCTAATTGGGTCTTAGAGGATGCTGACAACAGAGATTTATTTGGCCTAAAGTCTACACAGCTCATAATTGCTGTGTAAATGATAAAGGATATCCAATCCATGGAAGAATCAAATGTCATAGACATTCCACACCTCACAGAGGATATTCTACTTAGAGAGGCTACATATATTATAGGGGATACAAATGTAATTTAGATTTCTCATGCCAAAGAGGTTAAACAGGTGATAGAAGCTTCTCAGAACATTTAGAAAACTAAACCATGAAGGATTTCAAGTCATAGAAGTACTCAATCATAGAGTTATTTAAGCTACTAAGGTCAAATAATCTACTTAGACCATAGAACTTACTATGTTTACTTAGGCTGCTAAGGGCATTGAGAATATTTAGGGCCTAAGAGTTACAGCAGTCATTAAGGATTTTTATGTCATAAAGTTCCCATGTTATAGAAGCTAGGGTGATCTTATAGGCTACTAGGTCATAGAGCCTACAGTGGATATACTGACTACTCAGTTCACAGATAGTTCAAAGATGAAGAAGATACTGAGGTCATAGGCTATACACAGGTTATTTAGGGTAAAAAGCTCTTAAATAGGGAATGGTAATATATTGCAAAAGCCCCAGAGGTTACTCAGGCCTTACAAGCTGTGAAGGTCACAGTGTGTCTGTAGAACAATGAAGACATGCAGGCTACCAAAGCCAATTATATTACTCAGATTTCATATTATGATGGTAATAGAGGCTATGTAGGCCATTAAGATTATAAGGAACATAAAAATTATGCTGGTCATACAGGCTCTCATACAATCTACACATTTGTATGTATGCTACTTAATTCCCAGAACCTACTGAGGACATACAGGCTACACAGGTCATAAAGGTTTTGCTAGACATAGAGGCTTGTATGTAACATAGAAGTCATTCTAGTCATAGAGGATTAACCAGCAACACAGGCTATTCATTCCATAGATGCTACTCAGTTCATAGAAGCTTCAGGTCATAGAGACACCTAGGACATAGAGGTTACTCAGGTTATGAAGACAATGCAGATCAAAGGGGTTAATATGATCTTTTGGGCTAACAAATCCATAAATACTTATGCAAATCAGAGAGGATACATACATCAGAGACTACCCAGTTCTTACAATCTATGCTGGTCATAGGTTGTACACATTGCATAGAAGTTACTAGGTCATAGAAACTACTCAGCTCACACAGGATAAAAAGTCATTGGGTATTTAAGGTAATCTAGGCTACTTTTGCCATGTAGACTACTCATATCATAGATGCTAAACAGATTACAGAAGTCATTTAGTTATAGAGGCTATATGACTATGATTTCTACTAAGGTAATAGAAGATATTCAATTCACAGAGGGTACTCAACTGTTGGAAGGTATGCAGGCAATAGGGGCTTCTCAGTCCAGAGAGGTTATGAAGGTCACAGAGGTTCTACAGGTGGCAAAGACAAGATATGCAGATCATAGATGTGATGATATGCAGGTCATAGCATTTTGAAAATGTTAGAGGTTACTTGGTTTATATATGGTAGCACAGAAACTAATAAGACTAGAGAATTTATGCAGGAGATAGGGGTTAGGAAGGTCATATAGTCAACTCATGCCATAGAGTCGTCAGGTTATAGAGTCTACAAATTCCATAGAGAATTCTTAGGCATTAGAGCCTACTAAATGTATAGAGACTACCAAGATCATAGAGAATACACAGTAACAAATGCCACTATGGTCATTTATGCTACAAACATCTTAGATCGTACTCAGATCATTTAGGAAATATAAATCATAAAATTCAGGCAGTTCACTCAGGATTCTCAGGCTACGTAGGGTGTGGAAATTGATAGGATACTCAGTTAATAAGTCTATATTATTCCTATAAGCTCTGCAGGTCACAGAGTCTATTTAACACATAGAATTTATTAAAATCTTAGAGTATACTTAGGGTATGTAGACTATGCAGTTCATTGAGGCTATGCAGGACTTGGGGCCTACTGGGTTTATTTTGGCTATTCAGGCCATAGAGACTCTTTAGGACAGGCAAGTTAAGCAGATAATAGACTATACTCTTGTAATTGAGACTACTAATGCCATATGGCTATTCAGGTCATTCAGGCTATTTAGTGCAAAAAGTTATCTATATGATAGAGGTTATGCTGATTGCAGAGGAACTCAGATCACAGAAGATGCAAAGGACAAGTAAAGCATCAAAGACATTATAGCCATGCAGGTCATAGAAGCTACAAAGTTCACAAAAAAAAGCAGGCCTTAGAAGATCTAGATGACAGAGTGGCTACACTACATGATTCATAGACGGCACAAAGTAAGAGAGCCAACAAAGATCCAAGTGCCTAATGATATCAAAAAGAATACTCATGTCATAAATGCTTTGAAGGTTGTTGATGCTGTGTAGGGTATGTAGTCTATACATGTCATCAGTACTACACTACCATGGAAGAAACCTAAGCGATAGCTGCTGTGTATGTCATAGAAGTGACTCATTCCATAAAATCTATGTAGGCCATAGAATATATGAGAATATATACAGATACAAGTGCACACATGACATAAAGTCCATGAACATCATAGAAGTCATGCTGGTCATAAAGGGTAAACAGTTCATAGAGGAAACTCAGGTCATTGAGGGTTCACAGGAAACAAAGACTATTAAGACCATAGATACTAGGCAGGTTATAGAGGCCTCAGGTTATGTAGGATATTCAACTCATAGAGGCAACACAAATCTTAGAACCTATTTCATTTGTAGTGACTATTATGGCCATACAGGCTATGGGTATCTTAGAGTCTACTAGGGTTATAGAAACTTCAAAGATCATAGAAGGTAGTATGTTTATGAAGGATAATCTATGAAAGTCAAAAAATTTCCTCGAGTTATGTTGACTACTTATGTCATAAACTCTGCACAGGTCACAGGGGCAATTAAAGTCATAAGTGTTCCTCAAGACATTTAAGTTAGTAGGGACAAATAATCTATGAAGATTATCAAGATCAAACTGTCCATAGATGCTACTCAGACCATAGAGACAATGTAGTTGATAGAGTCTACTTGATCAGAGATGTTAGTTTATACTGGTTACTGAGGTAATATAGGATACTGGAATCATTTAGATTACGCAGGTCCTAGAGGTGATCGTGGTCATACAGGCTATGTCTGTAGGTGCTTTGCAGATCACAGATATATTCATAAAATCTAAAATAGTTCATAAATACTACACAGGTTATTGAGGTTACTGAGTTCATAGGTATTACTCACTTCATAAAAGGTTAACACAATATAGTCTATACATGTAATATAAATGACTTCAAACTGTTAATTAAAAGACACAGGCTGGCAGAATTCAATAGAAAGTAAACTCAACTATACATTGTTTGCAAGGGATTCACTTTATAGGCAACAAGAGTCACAGGATGAAAATGAAAAAAAAAAAAAAAAAAGGAAATTGATACACCATATGAAGGGAATCCCAAAAAGCAGGAGTATCTACTCTCCTACCTGACAAGTAGACTTCAAAGCAAAATTAAACAGAAGAGTCTAGGAAGGTCATTTCATACAGCACAGGGAAAAATACAATAAAGAGATGTAATGAGGAGAAATATATATGAACAGCCTGAGAGGGACCCCAGTACAATACCACTATGAAATTTCAGCACACCTCTTTCACCAATAGCTAGTTGATCCAGAAATAATAGAGCAAAGAATTTTGAAGCTGAAAAATACTATAAATCAATAGGACTTAACAAAGCTTTAAAAAAAATTCATCCAATAATGACTGAAAACACTGCCTTCTCAGAATTTCATGGAACCTTCTCCAAAATAGATCACATTTTAAGTCATAAGGCAAAATTTAGGAAATACAAAAATAGTGATACAATTTCTTGCATCTTATCAAATCATAATGGTATGAAATTAGAAATCAACATGTACAAAACCTAACAGATCTATAAACACACATGGAGATTAAAAAAACACACTTTGAATAATAAATGGGTGATGGAAGAAATCAAAGAAGAAATTTAAAAAAATTTAGACTCAATTGAGAGCAGTTACACAACATGTCAGAACCTCTGGTACAATGTGTGGGCAATTTAAAAAGGGAAGTTTATAGCCCTGAGTGCCTACATTAGAAATCAGAAGGATATCCAATAAATAAGCTCATAATGCATTTCAAGATCCTTGAAAAAAAATCCAAAACCAACAAAGGAATTAAATAGTTAATATCAATACCAAAATCAATCAAACTGAAAACAAAAAAAAATGAAAAGTTCAATGAAGCAATGAGTTGATTTTTGAAAACATAAACAAGATTGATAATCTGTAAACCAATCTAACAGAGAGAGAGAGAGAGAGATGACCCAAAGTCAATAAAAGTAGAGATGGAAAAGGAGAAATCATAATTGACATCACAGAAATCCAGTGGATCATTAGGGGCAATTTTGAAAACTAAGACTCTAAAACATTGGAAAACCTAGGAGAAATGAATCCATTTCTAGACACACACATCTGCTAGAATTAATTCAAGAGGACAAAGAAACCTTAAGAAACCAACAACTTGCAATGGGATAGAAGTAGTAACAAGAAACCTTTCAACGAAGGAAAACCCAGGACCAGATGGAATCTCAGTTGAATTCTACCAGAGCTTTGAAGAACTAATTCCAGAGCTAATTATTTCATGAACTAGAAAGGAATGGGAGATGTCCAAATTTATTGTATAAAGCCAGTACCACACTCATACCAAAATTGAGTAAGAAAACATCAAGGAATGAAAACCACAGATCAATAACCCTAATAAATTTAGATGCAAAAATCCTTACTAAAATATAAACAAAACATATTTAACAATTTTTAAGAATACTGTACACCATTACCAGGCTGCTTTGATCACAGGGTTTCCAGGATGTTTTAACCTAAAACCCCAATAAGTGTAATTGATCTTGTAAATAGAATTAAGAACACAATCACATAGTCAACTCAAAATACGCAGACAAACCCATCAACAAAACTCTGCATTCATTCATGCTAAAAACCCTGAAAACCTAGGCACAGAAGGAACCTCCCTCAATATCATAAAGTTTATATTGAACAAACCAAAGCCAATCTCATAGTAAATTGATAAAAATGGAAAGATTTTCTTTCAACTCCAGAACAAGACTGGGATTTCAACTCTCACTACTCCATTCAAATAGAGTGCTATGAATTCTATCTATGTAGTAAAGGGAAGGAAAGAAAAGGAATAAAAATAGGCAAGAAGATATCAAATTATTACTACTTGCAAAAGAAGCTGGAGCTAAATTTGCAAAAGATCAACAAAGTATTCACTTTCCTAAATCAACAAATAAATTTTGACAACTTTTCTGTCTATCATCAATCAATCTGCTGAGAAAGAAGTCAGGAAAATAGTTCCATTAATAATACACACAAAAAAATGAGAGAGAGAGAGAGAGAGAGAGAGAGAGAGAGAGAGAGAGAGAGAGAGCAAAAGGAAGGAAGGAAGGAAGAAGAAAGGAAGAAAAAGAAAAAAACAGGAATAAATATAACTAAGGAGGTGAATAATCTTGACCATTTGAAGCTATAGAACATTCAGGAAAGCGAATAAGATCCAAGAAGATGGAAAGGCCTCATATTTTCAGAGACAGGCATAATTAATATTATTAAAATCATCGTACTGCCAAAACAACAAACAGATTCAAGGCAATCCCCATCAAAATACCAATGACATTATCTACACAACCAAAAAAAAAAAAAATCCTAAGTTTTATTTGGACAAATAAAAGACCCAGAATATCCAAAGCATTTCCAAGTTGAAAAAGCAATGCTCAAGGCACCACCATACCTGATTCAAATTACACTACTGCCCTATGTAATAAATCTACATGATACTGGCCTAAATCCTGGCACCAACACCACTGGCTCAGAATAAAAGACACACAGAAAATGCCACACACCAACAGTCATCTGAACCTTGACACAGGTGCCTAAAGCAGGCATTGGAGAAAAGGCAGTCTTTGTAATCAGTGGTGTTGGGAAACTGGTTATCCACAGTAGAAAAATAAGTATAGACCTGTATCACTCACCCTGCACTAGAATCAACTCAAAATGGGTTCAGGATCTCGGAATTAGACTAGAAGCTGTGGGACACTTACAAGGAAACCTACGGTCAAGACTCCAGCATTAAGGTACAGACACAACAATCTCAGGGGCACCCCTAAAGTGCAGGAAATAATGCCAAGAGTCAATAAATGGGATGACTTCAAATTAAAAATTTTCTGCACAGCCAAGAAATAATTGAGACTGTGAAGAGAGAACATGAAAGATGGGAGAAAATATTGACTAGCTCAGCTACTCATCTGACAGAAGAGTAATATCTAGACTGTATAAAGTACTTAAAGAATCAACACCAAAAACTGACAAATGAGCATTTAATACCTGGGAATATGATTTAAACACTTCTCAAAAGAAAAAATACAGACATCTGGTAAATCTATGAAAAACAGTTTAACATCATTATTAATTAGGAAATGCAAATCAAAGCCACACTGCAATTCCTTTTTGCTCCAGTTAGAAATGCAGTCATCAAGAATACAGTTAGCTGGGCCTGGCTCAGCCAACCCTCCCTGGCACACAAGCCAGAGTCCTGAGTGTCGGGAGGCCTAGAAGTCCTCATCCTCCTCCCATCCGAAGACCTGCTTCATTGTGGCCAGGAATCCCCGGTAATCACTGAGCAGTGGGCTGTCCTTCTTGATGTAGGGGATCACCCACTCCAGGGCCAGGCCCGAGAGGCAGGTGATGAGGAACGTCATCTTCAGGGCATCTCTGGAAAACATCTTGTCATCCACGAACATGTAGGAGCCAGTCTGCACGATGAAATAGAGGAGCCATTTCCCAGCATATTGATGCCTTTTTTGAGTGCAGATTCCTCACTGTCAGGCATCTATCTTCAGCCATTTGCCTGCCCCTTGCCTGTCCATTGCCTGCCTTGCACCTATCCATCAACCAACACATGAGGTTCACCTCCCGATTGTCCAACAACAGTCACCAAACTGATTGCCAACTGCTAGTGGAGAACCAGCTGCCTGGTGTTGCCTGGAAGGTCACTGTTACACTACCTGCAGGTTTGATTACATGTGGCTGCTGCCATTTTGAGACAACAGCCAGACCCCATAGAAACCCTGTCCAGACTGACTGAGCCCTGTTTCCAGGATCCCTCAGCCTGACCGATCACTCTCTGCCTCTGGGACCCTCACATCGACTCACTGCTCCCTGCCACCAGGACCCCCAGACCAACTGACTGTGCCCTATCACTGGAACCCCAGACCAACTTTACCCAGACTCCAGGATCTGCAACCACACCAAACACACTCAAACTCCAGGAACCCTGGCTGACCAAAAGCACCCGCCTCCACAACCTCCAGCGGACCACATCCATACCCTGAGCAGAAGCTCCCCATTAGCCAACACATTTCAAAGCCAGAGCGGCCTCTTGGATAATACTGGAAGCCGGAACTCCCATCTTTAGGTGGGGCAAATCCCATCTTCAGACACCTGATGGAGTCTTGAAGCTCAATGTCAGGTACCTCTCATGCAAAAGGCTACAGAACACTGGGAGGTTTCATTACTATATGATTGTTATACTGTAGATTTTCTTTTTTTCTCCTTATTGAAAAATTTTAAGTTTTCATTTCTTTACTTTTCTTGTTCTCTTTTCCTTTTGTTTACCTATTCCCTCAGAGTCTCTTTCTCCATTTTTACATACTAACATTCAATTTCTTTTAATTACACTCTCACACTTTCTATTATCTAGAACTTCTGTATATTCTTTTCTTATCCCAAAAGAGCCACATTCTACATTCCTCTGCATGCTCTTTGTCCTCCATTAGAAACTGCAGACATTGTTGCAAATCTGTCTGTTTTACTGAAAATAACATTTGAACTCATTTTGTTTATTATGACAATATTGTTATTGTCCTCATAGGGGCTATTTGGTTTGGATTGCATAGTGTCTGAATTTGGCACTGCTAATATTGATCTCCCCTTAAAGAAAAGATTTTGGAAACCTATAGGGCCACTATAAGGCTATAGGGGGAAATCTGCAATACCCCAGATCTGCACTGCTAGAGGGGAAGACACATGAACAACATGAAAAAACAAGGGAAGAAAATGATCCACACAAATCTACATTCTATATTAATAGAATCCAATGACAGTATGTTAGAAGGAATGACAGAAAAGGACTTCAGATTATACATGATTAAGATGAATTGTGAAACAAAGGATGAGATAAGAGAGCAAATGCAGGCAATGAATGATAATACCAATAAGCTGAAAGAGCACCTGCAGGAAGCAAAAGATCATTTCAAAAAAGAGATAGAGATTCTCAAAAAAAAAAAAAAAAAAAAAACCAAAATGAAATCCTTGAAATGAAGAAAACAATAAACCAAATAAAATCTCAATGGAAAGCATCACCAAAAGACTAGACCACCTGGAATACAGAACCTCAGACAATGAAGAGAAAATATTTAATCTTGAAAATAAAAGTTGTGCAAACACAGAAGATGGTAAGAAATCAAGAACAGAATCTCCAAGAACTGTGGTACATCATGAAAATACCAAATTTAAGAATTATTCGGGAGGAGATTCAAGATGGCGGACTAAGGGGCAGCTGCATTTCACTTTGCTCCAGGACGCAAGATTCAAAAGAGGAGATAGTGAGAGACTTGGGACCAACTCAAAGCCGCTGGGGGAGTCTCTCCCATTGGGGAGGTGTCCCGGATGGGGGGGTAGCCCCGGAACGCAGGGAACTTTGTGAAGTAGAGTTGCTCGGCGAGACGCCCCTCCCCCCACTGGAGCGGTAAACAGGGACAACTGGGATCATTGTAGAGGAGGTGGCTCAGCACAGCCCTTGGACTCGGAGCAAACACTGGGGCTCCTGGCGGCTGCCTGAGGAGGAGCTGCGTGGTGAGCTGTTTAGACCCAGAACGACCGCTTCTAAACACCGGGGGGTTGCCCAGAGGAAGAGGAGGAGCGCGGTGGGTCGCTTGACCTAGGAGTGACTGCATCAGAGCCACAGGCAGTTGCCAGAGGAGGCGCTGCGTGGCAAGCTGTTTGAACTCAGAGTGACCGCACCAGAACACCGGTGGCCTGCCTGGAGGAGGAGCGCAGTGGGTCACTTGCTCTAGGAGTGACTGCATCAGAGCCACAGGTGGTTGCCAGAGGAGGAGGCAAGTGGTGAGTTGATTGGACTAAAAACAACCGCTCCTGAACACTGGTGGCCTGCCTGGAGGAGGAGCGTGGTGGGTCACTTGGTCTCAGATCCACCACTCCTGAACAACTGGGGGCTACTCCAAGGAGGAGGAGGAGGAACAGGGCGGATCACTTGGACTTGGAGTGACTGCCTTGGGCTATGGGTGGTTGGCGGGAGGAGGAGATGCGAAGTGAATTGCTTGGGCTCCTAGTGACTGCGTCGGAAACCCAGCCACTGTCCGGAGGAGGAGGTGTGTGGTGGGTCTCTGGGTATCGGAGCTATTGTACGGGGCTCCAGGTGGCAGCTCAGAGGAGGGGCAGCAGAACCAGGCGATTAGGTGCAGAGCAGGGCCCAGGAGCTAGGTGGCTTCTTGCTGAAAGAGTCGCACAGAGACACGCCTAGGGGTGGAGCGAAGTTTCCAGGACTGCAGGCAGAGTTTCTGGGAGAGGCAGCCTAAGGAGACTCGCCTGCGAAGGGTGAGGCTCCCAGGCCCAGGAGGTAGGTTCGGGCCCCTGGGAATGTTGCAGAGGAAGAAAGCCCAGCCCAGGCGGTAGTTGTAGATTGAGGGGAACCTCTAGGAGGGGAACTGACCAGCGAGACGTCCCCACCGAGTGAGTCTTCCCTGCTGGGTGAGGTTTTCCCACAGGGTCGGTAAAACCAGAGACACAGGCACAAACAGGATTTGCCTCAGCCCACAGCCTAGTTCCCCGCTGGATGACCATTGGTCAACAAGTGGATGCACCTCTGCCCACTAGCAGAAAATATACGCCACCTGAGGGTCACCACCCCTAGAGAGGCAGCTTCCTTGTGGAGCTCCACATTATTAACTTCCTCCAAGACTTCAGGCTACTGAAGGATAATAGGGGATATACTAGCAATCTTCAGGGACATTATAAGTCGATAGAGGAAATCTGCAATATCTTAATGACCCACTGATTCCTGAACAATATGAGAAAACAAGGGAAGAAAATGCCACAAACAAATCTAGATGTTACATCAATAAAATCCAAGGACAGCATGGCAGAAGAAATGACAGAAAGGGAGTTCAGAATGTACATAATTAAAATGATTAGGGAAGCAAACGGTGAGATGAAAGAGCAAATGCAGGCATTGAATGATCGCACCAATCGACAGTTAACAGAGCAAATTCAGGAAGCAAAAGATCAGTTCAATAAAGAGTTAGAGATATTGAAAAAAAACCAAACAGAAATCCTTAAAATGAAGGAAACAATAAACCAAATTAAGAACTCCATAGAAAGCATAACCAATAGGATAGAACACCTGGAAGACAGAACTTCAGATATTGAAGACAAAATATTTAACCTCGAAAGCAAAGTTGAACAAACAGAAAAGATGGTAAGAAATCATGAACAGAATCTCCAAGAACTATGGGATATCATGAAAAGGCCAAATTTGAGAATTATTGGGATTGAGGAAGGCTTAGAGAAACAAACCAAAGGAATGAATAATCTATTCAATGAAATAATATCAGAAAATTTCCCAAATATGAAGAATGAAATGGAAAATCAAGTCCAAGAGGCTTATAGGACTCCAAATACACAAAATTACAAGAGACCCCCACCAAGGCACATTATAATGAAAATACCTAACATACAAAATAAAGACAGAATTTTAAAGGCTGTGAGAGAAAAGAACCAAATTACATTCAGGGGGAAGCCAATACGGATATCACCAGATTTTTCAATCCAGACCCTAAAAGTTACAAGGGCCCGGAACAACATTTTTCAAGCTCTGAAAGAAAATGGATGCCAACCAAGAATCTTATACCCAGCAAAACTTACCTTCAAATTTGATGATGAAATAAAATCATTCCATAATAAACAAAAGCTAAAAGAATTTACAAAAAGAAAGCCAGCATTACAGAACATTCTCAGCAAAATATTTCATGAGGAAGAGATAAAAAACAAAGAAGCATATCAGCAAAGGGAGGAATTACCCTAAAGGAACTGTCAAATAAAGGAGGAACCAAGATGTGTCAAAAAAGAAATGAATAAATAAATAAAATTTTAAATATGAACCAAATGACTGGGAATACAAATCATATCTCAATAATAACCCTGAATGTTAATGGCCTGAATTCATCAATCAAAAGACATAGACTGGCAGATTGGACTAAAAAGAAAGATCCAACAATATGTTGCCTGCAAGAGACTCACCTCATAGAAAGAGAAACCCATTGACTAAAGTTGAAAGGATGGGGAAAAACATACCATGCACATGAACTCAGCAAAAAAGCTGGAGTATCCATCCTCATTTCAGATAATGTGGACTTCAAGCCAATGTTAGTCAGAAGGGATAAAGAAGGAAATTTCATACTGCTTAAGGGAAGCATAAATCAGCAAGATATAACAATCATAAACATCTATGCCCCATACAGTGGCTCATCCATGTATGTTAAACAAATCCTTCTCAATTTTAGAAACCAAATAGACCATAACATAATAATACTAGGCAACTTTAACACGCCTCTCTCACCACTGGACAGATCTTCCAAACAAAAATTGAACAAAGAAAATATAGATCTCAATAACACAATCAATAATTTAGACTTAACAGACATTTATAGAATATACCATCCAACCAAGAGCGAATACATTTTCTTCTCAGCAGCACATGGATCCTTCTCTAAAATCGACGATATATTATGCCACAAAGCTAATGTCAGCAAATACAAGAAGATAGAGACACTACCTTGTATTCTATCAGATCATAATGGATTGAAGTTAGAAATAAATGAAAGAGTAAAAAACAGAAATTACTCCAATACCTGGAGATTAAACAATATGCTATTATATGATGAATGGATAACAGAAGATATTAGGAAGGAAATTTAAAAATTCTTAGAGGTAAACGAGAACAAAGAAACATCATATCAAAATCTCTGGGACACTATGAAAGCAGTACTTAGAGGAAGATTTATATCATGGAGCGCATTTAATAAAAGAAGTAAAACTCAAAAAATAAACGACCTAACACTACAGCTCAAAGCCCTAGAAAAAGAAGAACAGACCAACACCAAAAGTAGTAGAAGACAGGAAATAGTTAAACTCAGAGCTGAAATCAACGAAATTGAAACAAAAGAAACAATACAAAAATTGACAAAATGGGTAGTTGGTTCTTCAAAAAAATAAACAAAATTGATAAACCTTTAGCCACACTAACAAAGAGAAAACGAGAGAAAACTCAAATCACTAAAATTCGGAATGAACAAGGAAATATCACAACAGACACAACTGAAATACAAAACATAATTAGAAGCTATTTTGAAAATCTATACTCTAACAAAATAGAAAATTTCGAAGACATCAACAGGTTTCTAGAGACATATGAATTGCCTAAACTGAACGAGGAGGACATACACAATTTAAATAGACCAATTTCAAGTAATGAAATAGAAGAAGTCATCAATAGCCTACCAACAAAGAAAAGTCCAGGACCAGATGGGTTCTCAGCCAAGTTCTACAAAACTTTTAAAGAAGAGCTCATTCCAATACTTCTCAAAGTATTCCATAAAATAGAAGAGGAGGGAACACTCCCAAACTCATTCTATGAAGCCAGTATTACCCTGATACCTAAACCAGACAGAGACACATCGAGGAAAGAAAATTTCAGACCAATATCCTTAATGAACATCGACGCAAAAATTCTAAACAAAATTTTGGCAAATTGCATACAAAAACATATTAAAAAGATAGTGCACCATGATCAAGTGGGTTTCATCCCAGGGATGCAAGGTTGGTTCAACATCAAGAAATCAATAAATGTCATTCACCATATCAATAGACTTAAAGTCAAGAATCACATGATTATTTTGATAGATGCAGAAAAAGCATTTGATAAAATACAGCACCCCTTCATGCTCAAAACACTAGAAAAATAGGGATAGTGGGAACATTCCTTAACATTGTAAAGGCCATCTATGCTAAGCCCATGGCTAATATCATTCTAAATGGTGAAAAACTGAAAGCATTCCCTCTAAATACTGGAAGAAGGCAGGGATGCCCTCTTTCACCACTTCTATTCAATATTGTCCTTGAAACTCTAGCCAGAGCAATTAGACCAAAGAAATTAAAGGGATACAAATAGGAAAAGAAGAACTCAAACTATCCTTATTTGCTGATGATATGACTGTATACTTAGAGGACCCAGGATATTCCACCAGAAAACTTTTAGATCTCATAAGTGAATTCAGTAAAGTAGCAGGATATAAGATCAATGCACATAAATCTAAGGCATTTTTATACATAAGCGATGAATCTTCAGAAAGAGAAATCAGGAAAACTACCCCATTCACAATAGCTTAGAAAAAAATAAAATACTTGGGAATCAATCTCACAAAAGAGGTGAAAGACCTCTACAATGAGAACTACAGAACACTAAAGAAAGAAATTAAAGAAAACCTTAGAAGATGGAAAGATCTCCCATGTTCTTGGATAGGAAGAATTAATATTGTCAAAATGGCCATACTACCAAAAGTGCTATACAGATTCAATGCAATTACAATTAAAATCCCAATGATGTACCTTACAGAAATAGAACAAGCAATTATGAAATTCATCTGGAAGAATAAAAAACCCAGAATAGCTAAAGCAATCCTTGGCAGAAAGAGTGAAGCAGGGGGTATCGCAATACCAGATCTTCAACTCTACTACAAAGCCATAGTAACAAAAATGGCATGGTATTGGTACCAAAATATAAAGGTGGATCAATGGTACAGAATAGAGGACATGGACACAAACCCAAATAAATACAATTTTCTCATACTAGACAAAGGGACCAAAAATATGCAATGGAGAAAAGATAGCCTCTTCAACAAATGGTGCTGGGAGAATTGGAAATCCATATGCAACAGAATGAAACTAAACCCATATATCTCCCCATGTACGAAACTAAACTCAAAATGGATTAAGGATCTCAGAATCAGACCAGAGACCTTGCATCTTATAGAAGAAAAAGTAGGTCCAGAGCTTCAACATGTCAGCTTAGGACCAGACTTCCTCAACAGGACTCCCATAGCACAAGAAATAAAAGCAAGAATTAATAACTGGGATAGATTCAAACTAAAAAGCTTTCTCTCAGCAAAGGAAACTATCAGCAATGCGAAGAAAGAGCCTACAGAGTGGGAGAAAATCTTTGCCAATCATACTTCAGATAGAGCGCTAATCTCCAGAATCTATAAAGAACTCAAAAAACTCTACACCAAGAATGCAAACAATCCAATCGACAAATGGACGAAGGAAATGAATAGACACTTCACAGAAGAAGATCTACAAGCAATCAGCAAACATATGGAAAAATGTTCAACATCTCTAGTAATAAGAGAAATGCAAATCAAAACCACCCTAAGATTCCATCTCACCCCAATTAGAATGGCGATTATCAAGAATACAAGCAACAACAGGTGTTGGCGAGGATGTGGGGAAAAAGGTACACTCATACATTGCTGGTGGGGCTGCAAATTAGTGCAGCCACTCTGGAAAGCAGTGCGGAGACTCCTTACAAAACTTGGAATGGACTCACCAATTGACCGAGCTCTCCCACTCCTTGGCCTATACCCAAAGGACTTAAAATCAGCATATTACAGAGATACAGCCACATAAATGTTCATAGCTGTTCAGTTCACAATAGCCAGATTATGGAACCAACCTAGATGTCCTTCAACTGATGAATGGATAAAGAAACTGTGGTGCATATATATATACAATGGAATATTACTCTGCCATAAAGAATGAGAAAATTATGGCATTTGCAGGCAAATGGATGAAACTGGAGAATATCATGCTAAGTGAGATAAGCCAATCTCAAAAAAACCAATGGAAGAATGATATTGCTGATAAGTGGATGATGACACATAATGTGGGGTGGGAGGGGTTAGTGTTAGGGTTAGAGATAGGGTTAGGGAGGGGGGCAAGAATGGAGAAAGGAAAGACTGTATAGAGTGAAAAGAGGGGTGGGAGGGGTGGAGGGGAAGGGAAAAAATAACAGAATGAATCAAACAACATTACCCTATGTAAATTTATGATTACACAAATGGTATGCCTTTACGCCACGTACAAACAGAGAAACATCATGTATCCCATTTGTTTACAATAAACAAAAAAGAATTATTCGGATTGAGGAAGGCACAGAGATACAAACTAAAAGAATGAACTACCTATTCAATGAAATAATATCAGAAAATTTTCCAAACCTGCAGAATGAAATGGAAAATCAAATACAAGAGGCTTACACAACACCAAATATACAAAATCACAACAGATCCACACCAAGACACATTATAATGAAAATGCCTAACATTCAAAATAAAGATAGGATTTTGAAGACCGTGAGAGAAAAGCATCAGATTACACATAGAGGGAAACCAATACGGATAGCAGCAGACTTCTCGACCCAGACTCTAAAAGCTAGAAGGGCATGGAACAACATATTTCAAGCTCTGAAAGAACATACTTGCCAACCAAGAATCCTATACCTAGCAAACCTAACCTTCAGATCTGAAGATGAAATAAAATCCTTGCATGATAAACAAAAGTTAAAAGAATTTACCAATAGAAAGCCTGTGCTACAGAATGTTCTCAACAAATATTCCATGAGGGCTAAATGAAAAACAACATGTAGGACAGTGAAGGGAGGAACTACCTTAGAGAAAAAACACTCAAAGGAGAAACCAAGCCAAATTAAAAACCAAAAATAAGCCCAAATGACTGGGAATACAAATCATATCTCAATAATAACCCTGAATAGTAATGGCCTAAACTCATCAATCAAAAGACATAGACTGGCAGAAAGGATTAAAAAGAAAGACCCAACAATATGCTGCCTGCAAGAGATTCTCCTCATAGAAAAAGACATCCACAAACTAAATGTCAAAGGATGGGCAAAAACTACTACACACATGGACTCAGTAAAAAAGCAGGAGTTTCCATCCTTATGTCAGATAAAGTGGACTTCAAGTCAAAATTAGTCAGAAGGGATAAAGAAGGACATTTCATACTGCTTAAGGGAACCATAAATCAGGAAGACATAACAATAGTAAATATTTATGCCCCAAACAATGGTGCATCCCTGTACATCAAACTAATCCTTCTCAATTTCAGCAATCAAATAGACCACAACACAATAATTCTGGGTGACATTAACACACCACTGTGACCACTAGATAGATCATCCAAACAAAAACCAACCAAAGAAACCATAGAACTCAATAACACAATCGATAACCTAGACTTAATAGACATATGTAGAATATTGCATCCATCAATGAGCAGACTCACTTTCTTCTCAGCAGCATATGGAACCTCCTCAAAAATAGACCATTTGTTATGCCACAAAGCAGCCGTTAGGAAATGCAAAAAAATAGAGATACTGCCTTGTGTTCTATCAGATCATAATGGACTGAGAGTAGAAATCAATGACAAAATAAAAAACAGAACTTACTCCAACACCTGGAGTCTAAATATTATGCTACTGATAGAAACATGGATAACAGAAAACATCAAGGAGGAGATAAAAAATTCTTAAAGTTTAATGAGAACAACAATAGGACATATCAAAATCTCTGGGACACTATGAAAGCGGTATTAAGAGGAAAATTCATTGCAAGGAGTGCATTCCAGAAAAGAATGAAAAGTCAACAACTAAATGAACTAACATTACAGCTCAAAGCCCTAGGATAATAAGAACAGAATAACAGCAAAAGTAGTAGAAGACAGGAAGTAATTAAAACCAAAGCTGAAATCAATGAAATTGAAACAAAAGAAACAACTCAAATAATTGACAAACAAAAAGTAGGTTCTTTGAAAAAGTAAAAAAGTAGAAAAACCCTTAGCCACACTAAGAAAGAGAAGGAAAGAGAAACTCAAACTACTACACTTTGTGAGTAAAAAAGAAATATTATGACAGACACAACTGAGACACATAACATAATGAGAAGCTACTTTGAAAATCTGTATCCCAACAAAATAGAAACTACCAAAGACATTGACAAATTTCTAGAGACATATGCTCCTCCCAAACTGAACCAGGAGGACATACACAATTTTAAGAGATCAATATCAAGCAATGAAATAGAAGAAGCCATTAAAAACCTACCATCCAACAAAAGCCATGGACCAGATGGATTCTCACCCAAGTTCTACAAGACCTTCATAGAAGACTCATTCTAGTACTTCTCAAAGTGTTCCAGGAAATAGCATATGAAGGTACCCTACCAAATTTATTCTATGAAGTTAATATCACCCTCATACCCAAACCAGGAACAGACACATCAAGGAAAGAAAAATTTAGACCAATATCCATCATGAATATACATGCAAAGATCCTTAACAAAATATTGGCAAACTGTATCCAAAAACATATTAAGAAAATCATGCACCAAGATAAAGTGAGGTTCATCCCTGGAATGCAAGGATGGTTTAACATCCATAAATGAATAAACTTAATCCATCATGTCAATAGACTTAAGGATAAGAATCATTGTTATTTCAACTGATGCAGAAAAAGCGTTTGACAAAATACAACACCCCTTCATGCTCTAAACACTACAAAAAATAGGGATAGTAGAAACATACCTGAATATTGTAAAGGCTATTTTTGCTAAGCCCATGGCCAACATCATTCTAAATGGAGAAAAACTGAAACCATTCCCTTTAAAAATGGGAACAAGACAGGGAAGTCCTCTTTTACCACTTCTATTCAACATTGTCCCTGAAACTCTAGCCAGAGCAATTAGACAGAATAAAGAAATTAAAGGGATATGAATAGGAAAAGAGGAACTTAAGCTATCACTATTTGCTGATGTCATGATTCTATATTTACAGGATCCACAAAACTCCTCCAGAAAATTTCTAGACCTCATCAATGAATTCAGCAAAATAGCAGGCTATAAAATCAACATGCATAAATCTAAAGCATTTTTATACACAAGCGATGAAACATCTGAAAGGGAAATGAGGAAAACAACTCCATTTGCAATAGTCTCAAAAAAAATAAAATTGTTGGGAATCAATCTAACCAAAGAGGTAAAAATCTCTACAATGAAAACTGTGAAATATTGAAGAAAGAAATTGAGGAAGACCTTAGAAGATGGAAAGATCTCCCATGTTCTTGGACAGGCAGAAATAATATTTTCAAAATGGCCATACTACCAAAAGTGCTATACAGATTCAATGCAATTCCAATAAAATCCCAATGACGTACCTTACAGAAATAGAGCAAGCAATCATGAAATCCATCTAGAAGAATAAGAAACCCAGAATAGCTAAAGCAATCATTACCAGGAAGAATGAAACAGGGGCTATCACAATACCAGATCTTCAACTATACTACAAAGCAATAGTAACCAAACTGACATGGTATTGGCACCAAAAGAGACAGGTAGATCAATGGTACAGAATAGAGGACATGGACACAAACCCAAATAAATACAATTTTCTTATACTGAAGAATGGTGGCCAAAATATGCAATGGAGAAAAGATAGCTTCTTCAACAAAAGGTGCTGGGAAACCTGGAAATCCATATGCAAGAGAATGAAACTAAACCCCCATCTCTCACCCTGCACAAAAATCAACTCAAAATGGATCAAGGACCTTGAAATCAGACCAGAGACCCTGCATCTTATGGAAGAAAAAGTAGGTCCAAGTCTTCAACATGTCGGCTTAGGATCAGACTTTCTTAATAGGACTCCCACAGCAAAAGAATTAAAAGCAAGAATCAATAACTGGGATAGATTCAAACTAAACAGCTTTCTCTCAGCAAAGGAAACTATCAACAATGTGAAGAGAGAGCCTACAGAGTGGAAGAAAATCTTTGCCACTCGTACTTTAGATAGAGCACTAATTTCCAGAATATACAAAGAAATCAGAAACTCTACACCAAGAATACAAATAACCCAATCAACAAATGGGCTAAGGAAATGAACAGACACTTCACAGAAGAAGATCTACAAACAATCAACAGATATATGAAAAAATCTTCAACATCTCTACCAATAAGAGAAATGTAAATCAAAACTACACTAAGATTCATCTCACCCCAATTAGAATGGCGATTATCAAGAATACAAGCAACAATAGGTTTTGGAGAGGATGTGAGGAAAAAGGTACACTCATACATTCTGGTGGGGCTGCAAATTAGTGCAGCCACTCTGGAAAGCAGTGTGGAGACTCCTTAGAAAACTTGGAATGGACTCACCATTTGACCCAGCTATCCCACTGCTCTGCCTGTACCGAAAGGACTTAAAATCAGCATACTACAGAGATACAGTCACACCAATGTTCATAGCTGCTCAATTCACAATAGCCAGATTGTGGAACCAACCTAGATGTCCTTCAATTGATGAATGGATAAAGAAACTGTGATATATATATATATATATATATATATATATATATATACACAATGGAATATTACTCAGCTATAAAGCATGATAAAATTATGGCATTTGCAGGCAAATGGATGAAATTGGAAAATATCCTACTAAGTGAGATAAGTCAATCTCAAAAAATCAAAGGAGAAGTTATCTCGCTGATAAGTGGATGATGACACATAATGGGGAGTGGGGGGTAAGAATGGAGGAAAGAGGGACTGTGTAGAGGGAAAAGAGGGGTGGGAGGGGTGAGGGGAAGAAAAAATAACAGAATGAATCAAACGTCATTACCCTATATAAATATATGATTACGCAAATGGTATGGTTTTACTCCATGTACAAACTGAAACAACATGTATCCCATTTGTTTACAACAAAAATTAAAAACAATAAAAGAATTTAGTTAGCTGGCTTCTATGGTGAATGCCTGTAACCCCAGCAACTGGGGAATCGGAATCTGAAAACTCTAATCTACTCAGTGAAACTCTGTCTCTAAATGAAGTACAAGATAATTCTGGGGTGAGATCACTGGTTAAATGCCCCTGATCACTCGTTCAATTGCTGGTAATACCCTCCTCAAAAAAAGAAAAAAAAATGCCACATTTACAAAGGCTGGAGAGGCTGTGGAGTTAAAGGGCACTTGTGGAGTGTTAGTGGGAATGTACATTAGAACAATCACTGTGATGTTTCTCAAAAGACTTGGCATGGAACCATGATTTGATACAGCTGAAAATATTTCAGCATATATCCTCAAAATTAAAGTCAGCATACTTTAGCAATACACACATGCCCATTTTATAGCAGCACAATAGCCACACCTTAGAACCAGGCTAGGTATTGGTCCACTGATGTATGAAGACAGAGAAAATTGTGTATATAGAAACAATGCGGATTTTTTTCAGCCATTAAAATCATGAACTCATGTCATTTGCAGGAAAATGCCTGGAACAGTAGAACATTGTATAAAGAAGGTTAAGGTCCATGTTTTCTCCCACATGCCAAAGCCAGAGGGGAAACAGGAAAAGAAATGCAGGAGATTTTATGAAAACCAAGAGAGATCAGTAGAGAGGAACCAAGGAGTGAGGAGGGGAGTGCTGGAGAGTGACGGTGGCCACAGAACATTGCTGCACTCTGTGCATGTGCAAGTGTGTAATAGCAATCTCATCATGGTGCACATCTGTGGCCACCAAAAGAAGGAGGAAGAAACAAGAATGCTCAAGGGGAGGTGAGAGTGATGATTTTAGTATGTTTCCTTTCTCCTTGCTGCACATGGACTCTGAGATCCAGACCGGAATTCATGGGGGCCAGGTCATTGGAACTTGGAGGAGGTGTCTGGCCACAGCCTGGACCCTGACCAGGGCAATCAATGGAAGGACCAGGATGGTGAGGGCAGCGGCATCCAGGCACATTCATGGCACAGGCCTTGGGAGTATGACTTGGTGGGACATACCCTTCCTGCCCTCCCCATATGCTGGTCACAGGGCATCCTCTTTTGCACTGGACACAGGCCAGCATGTAGACTGGACAATTTGTGCTCCCACCCCTGGTGCCAATGACATCCTGTACAGAACCAGCTACATATCCATTTCCCTCTCTTCCTTGATATCAACCTTACTCCTTCTGGAAACTTCCCAGGTGAGTAACTGAACTCTAGTCACATGGCTGTGGCAAGGTTCAAGCCATTGACTCCCACTTTTCAGCAGGTGCCTCCTGCATCATCTTCTCAAGGACTCATATTTTTTATACTTATGGATGAGTTTTACTAGAAGGGAAGGATACAGACCAAGAGAATCCAAAAAAGATACATCTCAGGAGCAATACAGAGAATTTGGGCACAGTTTGCAGACCATTTCCCCATCTGGGGCTAACCAGGACATGTTTCTCTCCAGCAGGAAACTATGTGCACATATGCAGAACATCTGAGCCCAGAGAAAATGGGCCAAGTGTCTGGGTTTGAGCATTTTACTGAGAAGCAGTCACATAGCGGCATGATGCTACAAGACACTCAAACCACTGAAATTGAGACTTGCAATGATGAAGCCAGATGCACATTAAGCATATCTGATATATGTGCATGGCAGTCCTGACAAGCTGCAATAACCTGGTCCTTTGGTCAGGTGTACAAGGCATGATCATTGACCATGACCATCAGACCACTCTGAGAGCCACATTCCCAGTGGTGGTCAAAGGCCAGTTCCAGTTGCAGGTTCCCTTGAAAACATCCAGGGACCAAAATGCAAGACCTACACATGGAACACTTTCCTGATGCTCCACACTCACTATTTAAAACTCAACAGTGCCCATTTGAAGGGTCATTGAGTGTGTAAACTCTGATTCTGTCAAGAGTCACATTAAGACCACATCCAGTCATGGTTGAACTGAGATTTAATCTATGGTGGTTTTATGCTCAACTGTGCTGTGCTGCCTTCTCACTACCAGCTACTGGGGTATTGAATATTTACAGACCACCCATCCATTGGTGAGAGCAAATCCTAACTTACTGGAAATTAATCTGAGACTCCAACCATTCTTCTGGGGGCATATAAAGATGTCTTTTCTTCATTCATATTCCACTTTCAAATGTTCTCTGTCTTTTCTCATGTAGTTCCCTGAGGTGTGTGTCTATAAGGTAATAATAACTTTTACAGGTGATTTTGGTGTTTCTTATGTATAAAAGTATTAAGGGGCAGTACATGCATGGGGGTGGAGAGCATCATGAACAAGTCATGGTAGCACACACTTGTGATCCCAGCCAATCACCAGGTGCAGGCAGGAGCATCACAAATTTGAGGCCAGTCTAGGCAACTTACCTACACCCTGTCTCATAATAAACTGTATTATGAGGAGCAGTTGAATGACAGTGAACTTGTCTAACGTGTGAAGCCTCAGTTCAATTCCCCCTCCTCCACTTAAAAAAGAGTGTGGGATGTCTAGAGTTAAATTTCCTAGTGGTATTATGTATCTTAAAAGGAAAGCTGAAACAGAATATATTGCAAATTATTAGGGAGAGAAAAGCCTGATTTTTAAAAAAATTCTCAAAGAAAAGCAAAGTTGGAATCAAATTTTAAATTGTCAAAACAAAACTTCAAGTATATGCAAAAGTGGGGTCAGGAATATACTGAACTCCCATATATTCATTACTCAGATTAAACAGGTATAATCCATGATCAATATTGTTTCAATTTTTTAAGATTTTTATCCATTTTTCAATTGTATCCTAAAAGATAAGCACTGCTTAAAATGCACAAGCACTGCCAGTATTTCATCTAGAATGTAAGGCTCCCTGAACTTAGGATCCTCTTTCCTCAGCCTCCCTGGTGGCTGTGATGACAGGCATGGCAGGAGGAGCATCCAGAGGAGTGGGGTTTGACTCAAGTTCAGCCCTTCTTGGTCAGGTACTCAGGGAGGTGCAGCAGGTCACCCTATCTGCATCCCTTGCTGCCTCTGATGGGCCTCTTGCCCCAGCCTAGTGGTGAAGCCTGGTGGGATCACAGATGGCCTCTGCAGCCTCCTGAGAGGAGTGGTTCTCCCAGGAGGCCTGCTACCTGCATTTGCCCCCAGCAGTTCAGGAAGAAAACATCTTCAGCCCGGGAAGCTTCACCAAGTGAAGTACTGAATTTATCTTTAATAAAGTTTATTTCATATAATTTGAATGGTACATAAGAGTATTAGAAGAGACCTTCCAGTTTGACCAAGCTGTGACTTCTAAGTCAGGATGAGAGGCTGCTGTAATTGGTAAAACCCAGAAATTCAGAGGGAGAAGGAAGAGGAAGTGAGGAGGAGAGAGCACCTGGGCCAATCTGCACCAGACACCCACAGTTCTGCTGCTGTCCTGCAGCCACACAGGGTTCCTTTCCTTCCCCAAGGGCCTAGGCATTTCACCCTCCTTTAAAACCACAGACCCTGGCACAGTCTGTGGGGGAGGCATGGTGGCAGAAAGTAATGCCCCACTCTATATTACTGGGGAACCAGGACGGGACTGTGGTGGAGGGTCAGGGTCTGCCTGGTCACAGATGACCCTGGCTGAGGTGACCGAGGGACAAGGAAAGATCAAGGTATTGTGGTGAACTTTCTTCCCACATGTCAATGAGGACCTTGCAGGAGCCTGTGGGACTCGAGTTGTCAGGGTCAGAAAACCCAGTAGAGCATGTCTAGGTGGGGTTCCAGCAGGGGCAGGCACCAAGCAGTGTGCCCTGCCAGGTAAGGGCTGGAGAATGTAGGGAAGGGGGAGTGTGAGACCATGGATTCCAGGCTGAGCAAAACTAAACCAGGGTTAGAGACAAAGCCTGGGGTCCCTATGAACAAGGTGGGGCAAAGATGCCCCTGGTCTCAGCAGGGGCAGGATGGGAAACAGAGGCTCTGTTACATAGTCTCCACAGTCACAATGTGACCCCACTCCTGATGACTGGGACAGCAGCCCTAAACCAGACATTCCTAAACTCAGGGACAACATGGTCAGAAATTGAACTGGAGCCAGGCTTTTTAGACCTCTGAGTGCAGCCAGTGGAGGCAGAGGTCATTAGGTTCAAGGAATGCTTACACTGGGAGACACAGTCAGTCCTGAGTGTCCCCACACTCTCTCCAAGGCCTTGGTAGCAAAAACAGCTGTGCCTGCCCCTCCCCCTAGGTCATTATGACATCAAAAACTGTATGGGTGTTAAGGAGAGGGGGTGGGCAGGACACCAGACACTGCAGGACACTGTTCCCAGAACACCATGGGGAGAGGACACTGAGGAGTAGAGAAGGCAGAGAAGATTCCATGAGGCCACAGATTAACACCAATGTCACATCAGAAGAGGTGAAAACTGAGAAGAGTGAGTGCTATATTTACGTAAGTACTAAGGACATAAACTGTCCTGTGAACCAGCTACCCTGACCAATAACGTTCAGTCTTCTGTGTCCCATGTTTGTGCAAATCTCACCCAGGAGTTCTCAGTCTTTTCTGGGTCCTATCCTTAATCTCCCATCCCCCACCATTGCTTAGGGTTCTCCAAGGACTGTGGGTGAGCACCCCTATCCTACCAGTGTTCAATTCCCTGTGGGTATTGTCAGTGGGCACAGTTCCACACCAGTGCTCACTCTGTACTGAGCCCTAGGCAATTTGGTACTCTTAGTGATTTCTCTTAGTGAACTCCATTCCAACTAATGTCAGTAAACCATCTCTGGCCTTATCTGCATGTCCATTCCAAAATTATGTGGAAACTTGGATAGATGTAAATACTTCTTCCTTCAAACATTTATAATAGCCCTTTGGTGATGTTATGAAGACAGGATGCTCACCATTGACTGAAAACCCAAGAAAAATTTAAATGATATCAATGCCCACAGTACTGAGGACCTCATTCCACCACTCATTGCACACCATTCCCACACTATTGCTCAAGTGTCTGAGAACTTTTGGTTATGAAGCAGGCCCAGGATTTCTGACATCTTTCTGAACATTGGATGGAAGTATATATTTAAGAGTTTACAAGATCTTTTTTGATATATCACTGGCTAGTTTCTTTTGACAAGAGAAGAGAACTCTTAGGAATACTGAGTAAGTCACAATGCACAACTTCCAAAGAAAGTGTGAAATGTGGCCAAGGACAATTTCCATCTTTATGGAGGACTTCTTCAGACCTTCAAAATGGGACTACTTTGACCATACCTGAGGTCATTAAACCTTTGGCCCAACTCCACAAAATGTTCCAAAAACTCAGACCCCTGTAGGTAAGAACACTCTCACCAAAGACATCTGTCTCCACTGGATCCTGTATTTAAGAACCCTTCATATATCTTTACTTAATCTTCTCAGGGTTCTGCCCTAGTCTCGTCACAACCATCATTGCTTGGTGTCTTCAGAGTCCTCTGATTGAGTGCCCCTTCCCAAACCAGTTCTCAGTCTTCTCTAGGTCCTAGCCTCAATATTCCCTCATCCAACATTGCTCAGGGTACTCTGAGTCCTGTGGAAGGGTGCCCCTCATGCACTAGTTTTCTGATTCCACTGGGTCCTCTTGGTGATTGCTGTTGTCTTAACATGGCTCAACTTCCTTCGTTTAAGCTGCTATGTTTGCCTAACTTGTCCTTACTCACTCTCCTTTGGGTCCTGTCAGTGAGCAGCCCTCACCTAACAGCACTCAGTCTTCTCTGTTTCTTTTGTCTGAGTTCCTTAACCATTCCTTTCTCATTCTTCTCCTGGTCATTTTGGTGAGCACCCCTCATGTTTGAGTGCTTAGTCTTCTCTCTGTCCTATTTCATGTTCCCCAAGGCAATCCTAGCTCAGAATTCTCTGGTTTCTGTGGATGTGTGCCTCTCTCCTGACAATGGTAAGTCTTCTGGGTCCTGTTGTTAATCTCCATTCACACACCATTGCTCAGCATCGTATGAGTCCTCACACACAGATGCTCAGTGTTCCCCAAATATTGCTTTGCAGTGCCCTTTATCCTTCAGTACTCTGTCTCCTCTGTGTCCACTGAGTGTCACTTAGCCAGCAGTGCTCAGAATACTTGGGACCTCTGTGTGAGTGCCCCTTACACAACAGTGTCAGTCTCCTCTGTGCCATGTGCTAAGTTCCCATAGCCAAACATATCTCAGCCTCCTCTGGCTCCTGTGTGTGATCATAGATAGTCTAACATAGCTCAGTCTTCTGGGTTCTTTCTTAACCTCACCTAACCCACCATTACTCAGGGTTTTCTGAGTACTATGGGTGAGTGCCCCTCTCTCACCTGTGCTCAGTATTCTCTGGGTTCTGTCCTTAATCTTCCTTCATGCTCCATTGTTCAGTGTAGCTTCTCTTTTGCCAGCCTAGCTCATACGTGGTTTAAGCGGTACAGAGTCAAGACCCAGACTCCAGGAGTTGGGTGGAAGTAAGCTTGTGTCAAGCAGCTCGCAAACTCATTTATGGTGGGAACAGGTATACATTTTATAGGTTTCTTTCCCAATCACAATGTGCCATGGGGGATCAGACCATCAGGTTCCTATATGGGTTCCCTTGATAACATTGAGTCAGTTTGGGGGAATTGTAGACTTTCCTAGGTGGCCAGAGCAGAACACTCCTCCCCACAGGTTTTCCTGTCAGGTCTGAATGTGCAAAGGTTTTTCTCACACACTTGAGATGTCCGCTGCTGCCAGTCAAGAACTAGGATTTCTCCCAACAGTTTAGGGTCCTCTGAGTTCTATGATTGAGTGCCTGTCTCCCACCAATTCTCAGTCACCTGTATGTGTTGTGGGTGGGCACACTCCTGACACCAGTGCACACTCTCTACCGAACCCTAAGCAAGTTGGTTCTCTTAGTGAAATCTCTGGATGAGTCCCATTCCAGCTAATATAACTACAATACCTCAGTCATTGTCTGTATGTCCAGGTCAACACTGTGGAGGAAACTTGGAGAGATGTGGATACTTCCTGTTTCAAACAATCTCAATTGTCCTTTGGTGATGCCATGAAGTGAAGCTCCTCAAAAATTCTTGAAAACCTAAGGCAATTTAAATGTGATCAAGGACAATTTTCCATCATCACAGAGAATGTCTTCAGACTTTTGAAAAGAACAATTCTGATCATACCTGAGGTCAATAAAACTTTGCCCAAGGGATATGCTAAAAATTTCCAAAAATTCTGATCCTTATAGGCATAGAATAGCTCTCCCAAAAGACCTGTCTCCTCTGGATCCGACAGTCAAGCAAAACTAATGTATTTTTGTTCTTTCTTCTCTGGGTTCTACCCTAAACATCCTCTCTACCACCATTGCTCAGGGTCTTCTTGCCACTTGCCGTCAACCAGTGGAACAAACAACACGTACTCTTCAGAAGTTCATAAAGCAGCTTCCGCTTTATTCGGACAACACCCTCAATATATAAGCAGTCTCATGCATAAGCAATTGTAATCAGATATGTCCATCTAATCCTATTAAAGGTCAAGTGATCATGAGCTCAAGCATACATGTAAGATATATCTAAGCAGCTGAACTAATTATCATACATTCAGTGGTAAACACTTCCTGTTTTTCTCAAGGCACATTCAGCATGCCCTTTGGCTCTCTTCCAGTCACCATGTTAGATGCATGTGGCATAACCCTGGGTCCTGGGTCTCACCCGCCACATTTCCCCCTTTCTGTTTATAACAGAGACTGTGCCTGTCTTAGATTGTCCACGGTAGAGCAACATCCTTACCCATCATTGGACAATGAGGCTGTAGCCCTCATTTCTTGTCTTAGGTCTATATGAGCTCCCCATGAATCTTACCTGTCTTTGACTACCAGTCCAGCATATTTAACCAGACTTGGGGGTATGAGCCAGCATCAATTGCGACAAGAGCTTGGCGAATAATGGCTGTTTCTCTGTGCCAATATATATGCATTTTGTATAACACTATATGCACAGAACAGATACAACACACAATAAACCTCCCACGGACAAAAACCCAAACCATTCTTTTCCACCTTGAACAGCAGACTGGATAAATGTGGCCAATTGTTGTAAAAATAGGAGGATATAGAATGGAAGAGTTGGTAAGGGGTACAGGATAGGGCCATGTCTTCACTATCCCCCATAGTACACACGAGTCTCCTCCATTAACTTGGTGAGAAATCGCCAACACTGTCAGCGGAAGTCTCCTCATCTTCTTCCTGTTTTGGGGTCTCTGTTGAGGCCTTGACAATCTCTCTGGCACCCAAATTGGCGATTGTGCATCCTGTGGGAAAGCACAAACAGATCCTTGGGTCCAGATTAACACCAGATCCAGGCCTTTACATTGTCCCGATAGAATGTCCTTCCAGAGCACTTGAGGTAGATGTTTCTTATTAGGCTCTGAATGACGGTCAGCAACTGATCGGCCCTCAGAATTGGGATTTAAAAAATTTAGGATGAACAAGGCAACAGATAATTTGTCTTTTGGGGATCTGTATGATGCCCCTATTCCCCCTTTTTGTTTATAAAGCATGTTTTTAAGCATTAATGGGCACACTCAACAATGCTTTGTTCAGTAGGATTATAGGGAATTCCTGTGACATGTTGAATACCAAAGGTGGAACAAAATGTTTAAAGGCCTGGGACCTTTATCCAGGAAGATATCCATATATCCAGGACCATTATCTGTTTTAATTTGTTTGGGAACCCCCAGGATGGAGAAAAAGTGTAAACAGTGTGTTATTACATCTTTGGTTTTTTCTCCAGTATGAGCAGAGACCATAATAAATCCTGAAAAGGATTTATTAATCCTTTTAATCCTATCAATAGACAAATGAATGAATTGTAGTTTTCCAAATTCTGAATAATGAGTTATATCCATTTGCCAAATATGATTGGGTTGAAGCCCTTTTGGATTTACTCCTAACAAGGGGTTAGGAATAAGTGTAGCACATTTAGCGCAAGAATTGCCTATGTCCCGAGCTGTTGCCTTAGTAATTTTATAGCATGTACGTAGAGTGGAAGCATTTACATGAAATTTGGAATGAAAAGTTTTTGCATTTTCAAGTGCATCAAAGATATGTGGGTCTCTGATGGCCATGTCTGTTAAATCATTGTGTAAACTTAGAGGACCTGGGAGGTCAGTATGAGCCTGAACATGCCCAATAAAAAAGGGATCTTTTCTGTCCCAGATAAGTTTTTGTAATCATTGTAAATATTTAGTAATAGTGGAGGTGAGGGAAATCAGACCAGTTAATTCTAAATTTTGAACAGCATTAACAATGTATTTGCATCAGAGAATAGGTTCTAAGGCTCATGGTGGGTTTTGAATACTTCTATAGCTACTAATATTTCTGTTTGTTGTGCAGATAGATTATTAAACAGCAATGTTTCTGTAACATTATCTATAGTAATAGCACCCTTACCATTTTTTGATCCATCAGTAAATATAAGGGTAGCTCCTATAATAGGTTCTTTTCAGGTGACTTTAGGAAAAATTATAGGATGTTGACTCCAAAATTGGAGAAGAGGATCAGATGGCAAATGATTGTCAAACACAGCAGAAGTACTAGTAAAGACTATATATAGCCCATGAATTTGAATTATTAATAAGATATCATATCTGATCAGTAGTATATGTAGTAGTGATTGTTGAGGGATGTGATCCAAAGGTGGAAAGGGATACTTTTAATGCCTTATTAGGATTAATTCTGCCACAGATCCAGTAAAAAAGGATAAGACCTTTTTAGGGGCATAATTCATGTGAACCCATAGAATAGAACCCTTTTGCCAAAATACTCCTGTGGGTAACTTATTTGTGGCCAAGACAATGAATGATAAAGGCTTAGCTAGGTCAATACAATCAAGATGAACCTTTTTCATAGCTGTTTCAACAAGCTTGAGAGCTGTTCGAACCTTAGGGGTAAGCACCCCCTTAGAAAGGGGGTCAGAATCACCTTTAAGAATATCAAACAGGGGGCTCAAACTTGAGGTGGGTAAATGAAGGTAAGGTCTAATCCAATTGATATAACCCAAAAGTTTTTGAAAATAATTTAAAGTTCTAAGTTTGTCCACCCAAACGGTAATTTTTATGGATTTAACCATAATTGCATTTATGATAGATCCCAGGAAGTTTTTGGTGTCTATCATTTGTACTTTATTAATGGCAATATGTAAGCCCCATCTTTCCAGTGACTTTATTAAGGAATTATAACATTGCTCTAAGACAGGTTTTTCCTTATGAGCTAGCAAAATATCGTCCATATAATGATAGATTAAAAGTTGAGGGTTAACTTGTTGATACACACTGGGATGGAAATTAATCTGATTACCTTGCCCTTCATATTGTCCTTGACCTGTCAGCATGTTTAGATTCCATTAAGGATTGCCCGCAACTGTATTATGTTGGGCAGTATCAGAACATAACTCCTGGTTAGTCACCTTCCACATGAGATATTGTCCCCCAGATAAACATACCTTTGCTAAATTACCCCAATCTGTCAGAGTAAGATTTTGACTTGCAACATTCTCTAATAAAGAAATGGTAAATGCAGCTTGTACTCCATAGGACATAACTGCCTCTTTTAATTGTTTTACTAATTTTATATCTAATATTTGATGATATGTCTGGTTGTTTTGATCTTCAAATACCGGGAATATTGGGAACACTGATTGAGATTCTACATAAGCCCACTGACTTGGGGCCGCCCCTGTGCAGCAAGTACATGCACCCCTGCAACTTGGAAAAGAGTGGTGATCTGGATTATATGCCAGAGGGTGTGGTGTGGTAGGGGTTAAATGCCACTGAGGGAACTTCTTTTCTAGCTCTGCCTCAGATAGCTCCTGTTCTTCAGAGTTACATCCCTGTTCTGAGTCTGAACATCTACTTTCTCTTTTAGAAGCTTGGCCTGATTGTTCTTCTTTTACAGTTTCTAACATCTTTTCCCCTTCTCTTAACCGTTCTTGAAATTTTGGTTTTTTGGAAGTCAGACAGAAATGAACTAATGTCCATATCACCACCACAACAACAAACAGAAATGAAACAAGAAAAGGTAACACAAATAACACCTTACACATATTCATTTACTACAGGACATCCTTCACTGTCTCTTGGGACAGCCTTTCATTACATTCCCTCACTAGGGGAATCTTCCGTTACATTCCCTCACTAGGGGAATCTTTCATTATGCTCCCTCTCTAGGGGAACCTTCCGTTAAAACCTTAAGGCAACCATTTCCTCAAATAGGGAAACCTGCTAGTTGACTGCTAGTAAAAAATTTTCTTTATTATTACCTGAATTCTCACCATTCCCCGTACGAACAACCACTTGCCGCTTGCCGCTGACCAGCGAGACAAAAGACACGTACTCTTCAGAATTTCATGAAGCAGCTTCCACTTTATTCGGACAACACCCTCAATATATAAGCAGTCTCATGCATAAGCAATTGTAATCAGATATGTCCATCCAATCCTCATAAAGGTCAAGCGATCACGAGTTTAAGCATACATGTAAGATATATCTGTCCACGCACTAAGCAGCTAAACTAATTATACCACCAATGGTAAACACTTCCTGTTTTTCTCAAGGCGCATTCAGCACACACTTTGGCACTCGTCAGTTGCCATCTTAGATGCATGTGGCATAACCCTGGGCCCCGGGTCTCGCCTGCCATATCTTCTGAGTCCTCTGGGTGAATTGCTGCTGTCCCACAAGTTCTCAGTCTTCTATGTTTCCAGTCCTAAATCTCCCCTTACTCAACATTGCTCAGGATATTCTGAGTGTCGTGGGTGAACGCCCCTCTCTGATTCCACTCAATCCTCTTGGTGATAGTCCCTCTTCTAACATGGCACATTCTTCTTTGTTTAAGCTAACACATTTGCCTAACCTGTCCTTACACAGTCTCTTCTGGGTCCTGATGGTGTGTGCACCAAACCTAACAGTCCTCAGTCTTCTCTGTTTTCTTTTGTCTGAGTTCCCTAACCATTCCATGCTTATTCTTCTCTGGGTCATTTTTGTGAGCACCCCTCACCTGAAAGTGCTCAGTCTTCTCTCTGTTCTGTATCATGTTCCCCAAGGCAATCCTTGCTCAGACTCCTGTGGGCCATGTGGGTGATTGCTCCTCACTGAACAGTGCTCATTCTTTTTTGGGTCTTGTCCTTAATCTCTCTTTACACACAGTTACTCAATGTCATCTGAGTCTTGTGGTGAGCATTGCTCACACGAGGTAGTCAGAGTTACCTGAATATTGTTTTGGATTGTTCCTTAACCTTCAGTCCTCTGTGTACTCTGTGTCTTCTGGGTTAGTGTCTATCCTCCAGTAGTGCTCAGAGCACTCTGGAACAAAGGGTGAGCATGCCTCACCCAGCAGTGCTCAGTCTCCTCTGTTCCATGTGTTAAGTTCCCATAACCAACTTATCTCAGCCTCCTATTTTTTCTGTCTGTGATCATAGATAACCTAACATTTATCAACCTTTTCTGATTTCTATCTTAACCACACATATCCCACCATGCTCATGGTCTTCTCTGTACTGTGGATGAGCACCCCTTTTCCACCAGTACTGAGCCTTCTCTGACTCCAATCCTTAATTTAACCTCCCACACCAATGCATAGGTTCCTCTGAGTTCTGGGGTTGAATGCCACTCCCCAACCAGTGTTCAGTCCCCTGTGAGTGATGTGGGTAGGCACACTTCTGAAACAAGGGCTCACTTTCCTCTAGGTTCTAGGCAACTTGATTCTCTTAGTAAAATCTCTGGGTGAATCCCATTCTGGCTAATGTCAATACACCATCTTTGGCCTTATCCGTGTGTCTATACTAATAATATTGTGGATACTAGGAGTGATGTGAATACTTCCTCATTCCAAAACTCCAGTTTGAGACCTACCAGACTGGCCCCTAGCCCACATATTCTAACTTCAGATTTGGTCTGCAGTAGGCTGAGGCTTTCTGCAAGTCTTTCCTTCCTATGTGTGCCCACAATCACTCTGAGGGTAATGAGGGTGCGCTGATGGAACTTCTGTGTTCATGCTGCAGAACCTCCTCCTGTGCCCAGCTCTGGGCTTCCTGGAGAGTCTGCTTTAAGCACAGGATCTGCTAAATCCATTTGGAAAAAGTCCACCCTCAATTTCTGATGAGTCTGTTGATTTGTTGGAGTCCCTTCTTCCCCAGGAGTCCCAGGTGATATCTGATCACTTTGGCCTGTTTATGGTAAGACTCCCATTAGGTCAGATAGCCAGAGTCCCTCTCATTCTTGAGGTTTTCTGGTTACTGTGGTAGTCATCTTCTGGCTACTGTGACCAAAATGCATGAGAACAATGTAGCAGAGGACAGGTTTATTTGTCTCAGGGCTTCAGAGGTTCAGTTCATAGTCTGCTGATACCGTTGTTCTGGGCCTAAGATGAGAGCATGGTAGCAGTAGCACATGACCCAGAAAAGCTGCTCTACCCTTGGTAGTCAGGAGTTTGGGAGAGGGGGAGGGGATGGCCAAGTGGAGGAAATGTAGTCCCCAAGGTCTTGGCTCTTGTGACCTATTCCCTCCAGCCACAACCCTGCCTACAGTGACCACCTAGCAGTCTATTTACAAATTAATCTGTCAAATGCACTAGACCCCTGATCAGTTCTGAGCTCTTGTGATCTCATCACTTCACCTCTGAAGGTCCTTCACTGTCTTACAGGTGAACTTTGTGGACACCACATGTGCACACCATGCTGATTACTTTCCACCCATAGACTCCACCTGCCCCTGGGATACAGATCCCTTCATTCAGGCAGTATTAAGGAATGCATGCAACCTCTATTCTCCTCTGCACATCTGCACATCTCCTCTGCACAGGTTCCTGCACATCTGCACATCTGCACATCTCCTCTGCACAGGTTCCAGTACCTGTCATGTCCTGAGTCCTCCAGCTTGAGATAATTTAATATCTAACATTGACACTTTCCTTTTCCCCACCCGGTCCCCATTTCTCTTGGGACTATAGCCTGAATCCAGGGAGCTCTACCAGTAAGCTCTCTTTATTTTTCATTTTAAGATAGGGTACATCTACATTTCACATGTTTGTACTATCATTTCACACCCAGTGTAAGATGTCTTAGTTTATTCAGGTTTCCACAACACAACCTAAACAGGCAGCTCATAAACAGCAGAAATTCATGCCCAGGGTTCTAGAGACTGGGGCCTAAGAACAACACAGATCAGATTGGGAGTCTCATCTCCCCACTGTGCCTCACCTGTGGTCAGGACAGGAGCTTACTGGGCCCGAATGTGAGGCACTCAGGAAGGTTCCTTACTCCTGACCTATGACCTTTCATAGACCTTCCTGATAACATTGCATTGGGTTAAGGTATCAACATAAATTTGGGACATCACACATTCAGACTGTAAGACAGGAGGGGATAGGTTCTGCTGGGTTATCCAACCCCAGGCCTGTGTCAGTTGGGATGTGCTGCAAAGTCTTTCTGGGCCTAGGAGTATCTGATCATGTGATCCAGTCAGAGACCAGGGCCTTCCAGCACACCTATAGTTAGAGATCACCCAGAAAACCACTCCAGATGGGAGGACTCACAAGAGATTTTATTAAGCAGATGAGCAGAGTGTCTGCCCTGATCGGTGAGAAAGGGACAGGGAGAGAGAATGGATGGGGAGGTATTTTCAAGTAGTGGAATTTCACAGGCTAATATCGATCTGGCCAATGACTGACAAGAAAATTTCTGTGGGGGGCAGAATAGTGGTGGCAGCAAAATGGAAGGGAGAGATGACTGCAGTCTAGTTAACCCATTGTTCCTTTATTGACAACATCTGAGCCTTTGCAGTTGCACACCGTGCTTCTGGAGGCCACCTGTGCCCTGCTGAGGTTCAGAGGAGTGTCCACCCAAGGCCCATGTGTTGAAGTTTTTGTCTAGTTTGGTGATGCTCTTGGGAGAGGTGGAACACTTAGGAAGAAGGGCCTGGTGGGAGGAGGCTGGGACTTGGGAACCTGTCCCCCCTGCCTGACTCTTTGCATCCCAGCTGCCATGAGGGACTCAGACCTCCTCTGCCACATACTCCTGTCATGATTTGCTATACTGCCACAGACCAGAGCAACTAGGGTCAGGTAAACATGGAGTGAAACCTCTGAAACCTTTCCTCCTGCTGAACTGTTCACTTCAGGAATTTTATCACAGCAATGGAAAGCTGACCCTCATGCCTTTTACCTGCAATAGGCTGAGTCCTAGCAAGTCCATTAATGACCTTAATCCCCAGGGGAATCCAGGGGCAGGGAAGAGAGGACTTAGAGGCCTCCTACTGCAGGTCTTGATGTAGGAAACTCGATAGAGTGTGTGTGCTGTTTGGAGGTGCCAGACACAGAACATTGAGCCAGAGACTCTGAGGCAGTCTCCTAGCAGATGATTGTGAGTCTAAGTTGTCCTGGTTTAATGCTTATTCAAGGCTACAACTGTCTTCTTTCTCTTCTTTTGTGGAAGGTGTTTCTAGGATCGTGGTAGATTTTATTTTAATTATTTCCCAGTAGAGCTTTTTGTTGTCACCCTTGAATAGGACTTGGCAGTGCGCTAGCTGCCTCTGCACTGTCCAGGCTCCTTCAGACCACTGCAAACCTGCCTGGATCCTTTGCCTCAGATCCTCCCCTCCCAGACTCCTTCTGAACTCTCCTCCTGCTTGGACTCTCTGCACCAGGTCACTACCTCCCAGACTCATTCAGAGTCTCCTACTGTCTCAACACTTTGCCCCACGTCCCCATCTTCCAGACCCCTTCAGAAAACTCCTCCTGCCTTGACATTGTGCCTGAGGTCCTCACATCTAAGACTGCTTCAGATACCTCCTCTTGCATGAACCCTGTTTCCCACACCTCATCTCCTAGACTCCTTTAGAATCTCCTTCTGCCTGAACCCTGTGCCCAATGTCCCCAAATTCCAGACTCCTTAAGACCCTTTCTCCTGCATGAACCTTTTGCCCCAGATCCCCACCTCCCAGACTACTTTAGAGTCCTCCACACTTGCCTGAATCTCATGCACCCTGACTCTGCATGCCAGACCTGCCTTCTCTTTCCCTGCGCCTCCCTTGAACTGAGAGTGGAACACTGCCTTTGGAACTCTTCGATGTCTGGAGCTCCACCACAGCCCCCATCTACATCCTCCTGGACATCCCATGGTCCTGGGGCTGTGACTCACTGTTGAAGGAAAGGGATAGGAAGGAAGGAGCAGCCTCTTAGAGGGTCTGGGGTATACCAAGGTTTCCTGATGTAGGTTGAGTTTGATATTGTTTACAGAAAGCTCTTCCCCTTCTCTCAAAGATTGCCTCACCTTTTTCTTGGAAACCACTCCCTGCAGCCTGGTCCAGGGTATCTCTTGAAAAGGGAAGGAAGGAGCTTCCAGAGCCTCTGATCTGGTGGGGCTGGGTCAGCATTCCCCACTAAACCTTCATGACCTGGCAACTCAGAAAATGTCCAGAGGCTGCCAGCTTCCCCTCTCTGTCCCCACTCACCCTGAGCCTTTGGACAGACACAACTGGAACCCTTACTTTCCTTCACCTGCAGGTCTGGTCTCCAGGCCCATGGTGGTAGGGGAGGCAGTAAGGTACTCAGTGTGGGCAAGACTCAGAGACCCCAAAGAAGAAATGAGCAGTTATGAAATAAAGCAGAGGGAGGGTGGCCAGAGATGCATACTGAACCACCAATCTGGAGACCCCCATGACCCTTCATGCCAACATGGACACCAACATGCTCCCACAAGGCTCATAAGCACCCACACACATTCACTCTTCATGCAAACTGTACATGCTCACAACTAATATGGTCCCCCCTACACAGACTCCTCTGGCACACTCCACATACACAACCAGCTCTTATGCACACTCTACATGGACATTCACTACCTACGCACTGATCACATGGACACCCAATCCTCATGCACACTTACTCATGCACCCTACATGCACACTCACTCATCCACACTTCATATGCACACTGACTATTCATGTACACCCACATGCACACTTACACCTCATATATATTCTACATGGACACTCACTCCAAATGCATACTCCACATGCACACTCACTGCTCATGCACATCCCACATGAACACTCAACCCTCAGGCACACATCAAGTGGACACTCACTCCACATGCACACTCACTACTCCTGCATACTCTACATCAACACTCTTTTCACATGCACCTTCCATAAGCACAATCACTCTTCATGCAAACTCCACATACACAGTCACTCCTGATACACATTTCATGTCCACACTCCTCATACACATTCCACATGAATGCTCATGCCTCATAAACACTACACATGCACACTCACTCCACATAAGTTTTCACATAGACCATCACGTACACCCCATATGTACAATCAACTCCTCATACACTCTCCACATTCACACTCACTTCTAATGCACTCTCACATGCATACACACTTCTTATGCAACCCCCATACACATTCCCACTCCACATGTGCAGACACCATCTACACAGAGTCGCAACAACATTTATGCACACAGCACACCCACACTGCCCCAACATCTATTTTCTGTGATGTATTCCAGTCACATGTGATCCACTGCTGGGCCCAGATGCAAGCCAGGCCACCTCCTGCCATACAGAAAGGAACTGGGTGTGGAAAAGACAGCACTGGTACCTGGTTGTGCACAGGTCCAGGTGTGACAGACACTGGAATCCAGGGAGAATGGGTAAATTTCTACTCAAGTCTACCCAAATTCCTGATTGGATGACTGAATGGTAGTTGGCTTGAGACCCTTCAGATGTGTTTGCTAGAGCACATCACATGTTTTTGGGTAGGGGAATCTGGAATGTGGGAGGATTTGTGGAGAGTTTTGGATTTCTGGATGTCAGAGCAGGGAAAGCAGTGCAGGCCTAGAGCTGCCAGGCAGGGACCCAGGCATGTAGATTTAGTTAGGCCCCTCAGACAGAACCACAACCACACTGTGGCCTCTTCCCACCCTTGGAGGTTCTGGAAAAGTGACCCCTGTGAGCTGCAGACACAGTCCCATGAGGAGACCCCAAACCTGGAGGACAGTACAGACATCAGCAGGGGAGCCAGAGCTACATCATGACTGGGAGCTTCTCAGTGCACTGACTCATGCAGGCTCCTGAGTGGCAGGCAGTCAAGCCCCAAGTCAACAAAAACAAAAAGCAAACATATGTTACCATTTTCAGGACACTCTCATTTTCTCTAATAAATCTAAATTAACCCATTTGTCTGTGATTCTTCTATGTTAGAATCTGAGCCATGAGACTCAGCAACATGATAACATATGTGCCAAGTCTGTGAAAGGAGAATCAGATCCCATTCATGCCATAACTGGCTGAAAGAATCTGAGGCCACGTGGTCACAAGTCTCAAATTTAGGATCCTGTGTGAAAGTTTTCATAGAAGGCTTCAGTGCCCAGTCTTGTGTGAACTTTCTTTCTTTCTCTGTTTTTACAGAGGCAGCTTATTTAGAAAAGAAAATTCCTATTCAAGGTCGCAGGTGAGTTAATTGCTGACTAGAGAAGAGTCCCCTAAGTAACTTGAAGGACCAGAGCTTACAGTAAGGGAGCAGAAGGCATGAGAGCCAAAAGCCTCCCCTCAGATAAAATATATGTATCATACAAGTGTGCAAAACCAAAAAGTGAATGTACCAGTCAAGCCCCCCAAACCCATAAGCACAACAGGACAAAGGAAGGCAACCATAGACATCGTAGCTAAAGTTGCTCTGAACTTCTGGGTAGTCATTCCATGTGGGTTCTGGGCAGCTGTGGTTCCTGGCAGGGACTTGTCTAGTGAGGGAGCTGAGGTTCGAGCTCTACCAGAGGATGGGGCAGAGAATGTGCTGCTGAGTGGGTTCCTTCCTAGCAGCACATGTCTCAGGAAGCTAGAGTACCAGGGGTGTAGGTGGCTCCAAGACAAGGGACAAAACACTGAAGGCACTCCCAACAACCGGCTCTGTGCTTCTGAAATAAAATTCTGTCAACACCAGAAGGGGTCCCAGGAGTTTCCCAGGAGGGAAAGGGGCCTTCAACCCAGTCTCTTAGGTTCTTGACATGCTGCAGAGATAAAATTAAGGACCTGTCAGTGGAAACACTGGCTCAGATTTATCCAGAAAGACAAGGCACAGATTGGGGTTGGTGCCTGGCATGAGACTCCCTTTTCAAGTGTGAACTCACCATGAAAGAAAACCAGTAGATGGTGGAGATAAAGAGCAGGCATGGTGGGTCAGCCTGGTATCTCCATTCTGGTTGTTGTGGGGTGAAGGCTGGGGTGACAACTGATTTCCCCATGGGAGCTGGGGTTTTCACTCTCTATTGGATTGGTAGCTCCTGGACTGTACCTACATAAGGGGTCTTGGACCATTTCTTTCCAGCCTTCTTTTACTCAATGTGCAAACACTTTCTGTAAACTAACCTGGATGTTCTGCCTCTCTCCTCTCTTCATGAAGATGGTGCCACAGTCACAAACATTCAAATGGCCCTTTCAGAATAACAGTTCAAAATGATCCCATCTGGTCTAGAAAGAGAGGCTCCACAGGGGCTCAAGGAAAGACCCAAGGACAAGTAATAGGGAGGAGGGGTCCTGTGTGCCCACTGGGAAGGATTTTCTAGGGTCAGAATTTAGGACTAGAGTCAAATTTGTCATATTTCCATCTTATCAGGAGTGGTGATGGAATCAAAACTGACTCTGAGTGTCAGAAATTCAGGACACAAAACTGAGCTTTGTAGTTGCAGGGACCATCTTTACCTGTCCCTCAACCTGGGCCAGCATCCCTGGGCTATGTTGTGGGAGCTGTTTCTAGTGAGTCCAGCAGAGGTCTCCAGTCCCACCAGCCTGGCCAAATTCTCTCCAGGGACCAGCCAGAGTCTAACCCTGAGGTTCTGATTAACTGGACTCTGTGAGAGGCCTGCAACATTAATGAGAGGAAAAGAACATGAAAAGGGAAACCAAATTGAAATGGAAGTTGCTCTTCTTGGGAATTAAGGAGAGAGGCTAAGCAGGGCACTGCCTGACGCTATTCCCAGACCACCACGGAGAGAGGACACTGGGGAGCAGAGGACACAGGGAAAATCATATGAGGCCACAGATCAGCACCAAGATCACATCAGAAGAGGAAACAAAATAAGAATGGTGAGTGCTACATTACCTGAGTGCTATGGACATAAAATATTCTGTGAACCAGGACCCCAGGCCAGTAGTACTCAGTCTCCTATGCCCTGTGGTTGACCACTCCTCACCTAGGAGTTCTCAGTCTTCTCCAGATCCTGTCCTTAAGCTCTCACATACCATTGCTCAGGGCCTTCTGTGTCACATGCGTGAACACCCCTCTCCCACCAGTGCTCGCTCCCCTCTCAGTATTGTTGGTGGGTAAACCTTAAACCACAGGGCTCACTCTTCACTGAGCCTAAGGCACCAGGTTCTCTTAGAGAACTCTCAGGATTAGTGCCATTCTGACGAATGTCAGTACAACATCTCTAGTCTTATATGCATATCTAGGACATCACTACTGAGGATACTTCCTCTTTCTGTTAACCTCAATAGGCCTTTGCTGCTGCCATGCAGACAAACTCTTCACCAATTCCTGAAAACACAAGACAATTTAAATGGTTGTCAATTCCAACACCACCGAGGACTTCCTTCCACCACTCATAGTCCACCATTTCTACACCCTTACTCAAGTGACTCAGCTCTTATGAGTAATGTAGCATGTCCAGGATTTCTCCATTCCCTCTGACCACTGAATGAAAGAATATATTTAAGAATTTTCAAGATCTTCTCTGACCTGTCACTGGTTGGTCTCTTTTCACCAGGAAGTAATCCTCATAGGACCTCTGCATCAGGGTCAATTCACACCTTCAAGGGAGAGTGTGAATTATGACCAAGAACAATTCTCTGTCACCATGGAGAACTTCTTTACACCTTTTGAATAGCACCATTGCCACCATCCTTGAGGTCACTGAGACATTGGCCCAAGGGACACTCTCAAAAATATTCCAATAACTCTGAGGCCTGTAGGTGAGAAAACCTCTCCCAAAAGTGCTCCATTTCCCCTGGATCCTGGGGTAAAACAACTCTCCTATAACTTGGCTCAGGCTTCTCTGTGTTCTGCCCTAAATCTCCTTTCAACTACCTTTACTTAGGGTCTTCTGAGTCCTTGAGAGAATACCCCTCTCCCACCAATGCTCAGTCTTCTCTGGGTCCTGTCCTTAATCTACCTTCCTCAACCATTGAGCAGAATCTTTTGAATCCTGTGGGTAAGCACCCATGTCACCCCAGTGCTCAATCCCCTCTGGGTGTTTTGGGTATCCACACTTCACCTACCTTTGCACACACTCTAATGAGCCCTAGGCGATCTCTCCCTTAGTGAACTCTCTGTGTGAGTCCCTTTCCTGCTAATGTCAATAAAATATTTCTGACCTTATCTGCATGTCCAGGCCAACATGACTGTGGGAACTATGAATGATGTGGACACTTCCTCTTTCAAGGAACCTCAATAGGCATTTGGTGCTGCCATGCAGACATGCCCCTCACCAATGCCTGAAAATGCAAGACAATTTTAAAGGATGTCAATTCCAACAGTACTATGTACCTCTTTTCACCACTCAGAGTCCACCATTTCCACACCTTTGCTCAAGTGGTTGAATTCTTGTGAATGATGTAGCATGCCCAGGATTTCTGCCATCCCTCTGACCAGTGGATTGAAAGCATATATTTAAGTATCTTCAGGACCTGTGTGATATGTCACTGGATGCTCTCTTTTGACAAGAGAAAAACCTTCCTAGGACCTCTGGGTCAAAAACAATGTACACCTTCAAAGGACAGTGTGAAATGTGGAGGACAATTTCCCATCATCATGAAGGGATTTTTGGACAGTTTAAATAGCACCATTACCACCACCTCACAGGTCACTGAAAATTTGTCTGAAGGATACTATCAAACAGGATTTCAAAACTCTGACACCTGTAGGAGCGGAACCCTCTCCCAAAATTGTTCTGTCTCCTCTGGATTCTGTGGTCTAGGACACCTCATCTAACTTGGCTCAGTCTTCTTTGGGTTCTGCCCTAAAACATATCTAAACCAACGTAGTTCAGAGACTTCTGAGTCCTCTGGGACAGTGTTCCATTCTCAGCAGTGCTCAGTCTTCTAAGGGTCCTGTCTTTAATCACCCCTCCTTGACCATTGCTCAGGGTCCTCTGAGTCCTACGGGTGAGCAACACTCTCCCTCCAGTGCTCAGTCAACTATGGGTATTGTGGGTGGACACTCTTCAAATACCAGTGCTCACTCTCCAATAAGCCCTAGGCAACCTATTTCCCTTAGTGAACTCTCTGGGTGATCCTCTGTCCTGCTAATGTCATCAAATCATCTCTGGCCTTAACTCTGTGTGCAGGCCAATATGACTGTGGAAAATGTAGAGATGTGAGTAATTCATATATCCAATAACCTCATTAGGCCTTTGGAGAAGCCAGACAGAGTGGCTCTTCACCAATGTGTAAAAATCCAAGACAATTATAATGGATTTTTGTTCCCACAGTACTGAAGACCTATTTCCACCAATCATAGTCTACCATTTCCACACCTTTGCTCAAGTGCTTGAGATTTTATGGGTGAGTCAGCATGCTCAGTTTTTCTAACATGTCTTTGAGCAGTGAATGAAAGGCATATATTGAAATATTTCAGGATATTCCCTGATATACCTGGCTGCTTTCTTTTGACAAGAGAGGAAACGTCCTAAAACAACTGGATCAGGCACATATCACACCTTCATGAGACAGTGTAAAATGTGGCCATGGACAATTGGCCATCATCAGGAATGAGTTCATTAGAATATTGATAATGCACCGCTTTCCAAGCACCCTTTAAGTAACTGAGAAGTTTTCCTCTTGAACAGGGTCTAAGGACTGTGAGTCATCTGGAAGAGCACCCCTGTTTCCACATATGGCAGTCTCTTCTGGCTCCTGTGGTCAAGAACCCCACATGTAATTTTTCTCAGCCTTCTCTGGTTCCTGCCCTAAATCTCCCCTCCACCACCACTGCACAGGGTCATCTGTGTCCTATAGATGAGTGCCGATCTCCCACTGTTCTCAGTCTTCTCTGGGTCCTTCCCTAAATCTCCACTCACCATTCAGTGTTCAGGGTACTCTGAGTACTGGGGGTGAGCTCCTCTCACCCCATAGTGCTCAGACTCAACTGGGTCTTCTTAATGATATCTCCTCTTCTAACATTGTACAGACTTCTTTTTTTAGCTGCTATTTTCACCTAACCTGAACCTTACTCATTCTCCTCTGGGTCCTGTGGGAGAGCACCCTTAACCTAAGAGTGTTCAGTCTCCTCTAATTTTTTCTTTCATTTCTTTTATTGTTTGACCGTATTGGACATTGAACCCAGGACCTTTTGCTTGCAAGGCAAGCACTCTACCAACTGAGCTATATCCTTGGTTTCTCTTTTCTCTGTTACCTAACCATTCCTTGCTCATTCTACTCTGGGTCCCTTGGGTGAGTGTCCCTCGCCTGACTGCTCATTATTCTCATTGTCCTATTCCATGTTCCCCAAGGCAATCCTTCCTCAAATTCCTCTGATTTTTGTGGGTGAGTGCCCCTCTCTTGATAGTTCTCAGTCTTCTCTGGGTCCTGCCCTTAATTTCCATTCACACACCATTGCTCACTGTCATCTGAGTCCTGTGGGTGAGTGCATCTCTCATATCTCTCCCACCGTGCTTTCTCCCCTCTCTGGGTATTGCAGGTAAACACCCTTAACCTACAAGTGCTCACTCTCCAATGAGTCCAAGCAACCTGGTCCCCTTAGCCCCTTTCCTGCTAATGCCAATATACCACCTCTGGTTTTACCTGCATATCCAGGTCTACATGACTGTGGAACATTAGAGAGATGTGGATAGTTGCCATTCCCAACAACCTCAAAAGGTCTTTGGTGCTGCCATGGAGACAGCCTCTACGACAATGCCTGAAAACCCAAGAAAATTTTAAAGTATGTCAATTCCAACAGCACTGAGGACCTCTTTCCACCACTCATAGTTGAAAAGCTCCACACATTTGCTCAAATGGCTGAACTCTTATCAGTGAGGTAACATTTCCAAGATTTTTAACACCACATTGACCACTGGAAGGAAAGCATATATATCAGTATTTTTAAGAATTGATCTTGTAATGTCACTTACTGTCACTTTTGAAAAGAGAGGAAACCTCTTAGGAATTCTGAGCAAGGCACAATGCACACATTCAAGAGACAGTGTGAAACGTGGCCGAGGACAATTTCCCATCATCATGGAGGACTTCTTCAGACCTTTGAAATAGGATTACACCCACCATACCTGAGATCACCATCATTGGTCCAAGGGATACTGTTGAAATGGTTCCATAAACTCTGAGAACTCTAGGTGAGAATCACTTTCCCAAAAGACCTCCATCTCCTCTGGATCCTGTAGTCAAGTACCCCTCATCTATCTTTGCTCTGTCTTCTCTAAGTTCTGCCCTCAAACTCCACTCAACCACCATAGCTCAGGGTCTTCTGACTCTTCTGGGTGAGCACCCCTCTTCAACCAGTACTCAACCTTCTCTGAGTACTACCCTAAATCTTCTATTATCCACCATTGCTCAGGGTACTCTGAGTCCTGTGGGTCAGTGTCTTTCACCCACTAGTGCTCTAATTTCACATGGTCATCTTGGTGATAGCCTTTCTGCTAACTTGGCTCTACCTTCTTTGTTTAAGCTGTTGCATTTACCTAACCTATCCTTAGCCTGCTTTGGGTCATATGGTTGGGACCACCTCACTTTACACTGCTCAGTATTCTCTGTTCCTTCTTTATGAGTTCCATTACCATTACTTACTCATTAATCTCTGGGTCCTTCTGGTGATGGTCCCTCACCTGTAAGTACTCAGTCTTCTATCTGTCCTGTTCCAGGTTCCCCAAGGCAATCCTTGCTCAACTCCTCTGGGTCCTGTGGATGAGTGCCCTTCAACTGACAGTGCTCAGTCTTCTCTGAGTCTTCTCATTAATCGCCCTTCACACATCATTGATCAGGGTCACCTGGGTCCTGTGATGAGTACCACTCACACACAGGTACTCAGTTTTTCTTGAATATTTTTTGAGTGCCTCTTATCCTCTAGTATTCTGTGTCCTCTGTCTCCTCTGGGTGAGTGTCCCTCATCCAGCAGTGATCAGAATACTCTGGGACTTCTGTGTGAGTGCTACTCACCCAGCAGTGCTCAATCCTCTCTGTGACATGTGCTATGTTCCTATAGTCACTCATATCCCTCTCACTCACACATGTGATCATATGTACCCTAACATTGCTCTGCCTTTTCTTGGTCCTGTTTTAACCTCACATATCCCTATTTTTCAGGGTCTTTTGAGTCCTCTGGGTGGTCACCCTTATTCCACCAGTGCTCATTCTTCTCTGAGTTCTGACTTAATCTCTGTTCCTGCACCATTGTTCAGGATTCCCTGGGTCCTGTGGGTGAGTGGCCCTCTACACCCAGTGCTCAGAACCCTGTGTGTATTTTGGGGGGGCACACATGCACCAGCAGTGCTCCCTGTCCACTGAGCTCTAGGCAATCAAGCTCTATTAGTGAATTCTGTGGGTGAGTTCCCTTGTGGATAATGTCAGTACATCATTTCTGGCCTTATCTGAATTTCTTTTTTTATTTATGTTTATTGTAAACAAATGGGATACATGTTGTTTCTCTTTGTACATGGAGTAATGGCATACCATTTGCGTAATCATACATTTACGTAGGGTAATGGTGTTTGATTCATTCTGTTATTTTTTTCCTTCCCTCCACCACTCCCATTCCTCTTTCCCCTCTATACAGTCCCTCCTTCCTCCATTCTTGCCCCCTCCCACCCACCATTATGTGTTATCATCCTCTTATCAGCAAGATCATTTCTCCTTTGGATTTTTGAGATTGGCTTGTCTCACTTAGCATGATATTCTCCAACTTCATCCATTTTCCTGCACATGCCATAATTTTATTATTCTTTACAGCTGAGTAATATTCCATTCTATATATATACCACAGTTTGTTTATCCATTCATCAATTGCAGGACATCTACATTGGTTCCACTATCTGGCTATTGTGAATTGCAGCTATGAACATTCATGTGGCTGTATCTCTGTAGTATGCTGATTTTAAGTCCTTTGGGTATAGGCCGAGGAGTTGGATAGCTGGGTCAAATGGTGGGTCCATTCCAAGTTTTGTAAGGAATGTCCACACTGCTTTTCAGAGTGACTGCACTAATCTGCAAGCCCACCAGCAATGTGTCAGTGTACCTTTTTCCGCACATCCTCTCCAACACATATTGTTGCTTGTATTCTTGATAATCACAATTATAATTGGGGTGAGATGGATTCTTAGGATAGTTTTGATTTGCTTTTCTCTTATTACTAGAGATGTTGAACATTTTTTCATATATCTGTTGATTGCTTGTACATCTTCTCTGAAATGTGTGTTCATTTCCTTAGCTCATTTGTTGATTGGAATATTTGTATCCTTAATGTAGAGTTTTTGAGTTCTTTATATATTCTGGAAATTAGTGCTCTACCTGAAGTATGAGTGGCAAAGATATTCTCCCACTCTGTAGGTTCTCTTTTCACATTGCTGATAGTTTCCTTTGCTGAGAGAAAGCTATTTAGTTTGAATCTATCCCAGTTATTGATTCTCACTTTTATTTCTTGTGCTATGGGAGTCCTGTTAAGGAAGTCTGATACTAAGTAGACATGTTGAAGATTTGGACCTACTTTTTCTTCTATAAGATGCAGGGTCTCTGGTCTGATTTCAAGATCCTTGATCCATTGTGAGTTGAGTTTTGTGCAGGATGAGAGATAACGGTTTAGTTTCATTCTGTTGCATATAAATTTCCAGTTTTCCCAACACCATGTGTTGAAGAGGCTATCTTTTCTCCATTGCATATTTTTGGCCCCTATGTCTAGTATGAGAAAATTGTATTTATTTGGGTTTGTGTCCATGTCCTCTAGTCTGTACCATTGATCTACCTGTCTATTTTGGTACCAATACCATGTCGTTGCTGTTACTATTGCTTTGTAGTGGAGTTGAAGATCTGGTATTACGATACCTACCCCTGCTTTGCTCTTTCTGCTAAGGATTGCTTTAGCTATTCTGGGTTTCTTATTCTTCCACTTGAATTTCATAATTGCTTGTTCTATTTCTGTAAGGTACATTATTGGCATTTTAATTGGAATTGCATTGACTCTCTATAGCACTTTTGGTAGTATGGCTATTTTGACAATATTAATTCTGCCTATCCAAGAACATGGGAGATCTTTCCATCTTCTAAGGTCTTCCTCAATTTCTTTCTTCAATGTTTTGTAGTTTTCATTGTAGAGATCTTTTACCTCTTTGATAAGATTGATTCCCAAGTGTTTTATTTTTTCTGAGGCTATCACAAATGGATTTGTTTTCCTCATTTCCCTTTCAGATGTTTCATCGCTTGTGTATGAAAATGCTTTAGATTTATGTGTGTTGATTTTATAACCTGCTATTTTGCTGAATTCATTGATGAGGTCTAGAGGTTTTCTGGAGGAGTTTTGTGGATACTCTAAATATAGAATCATGTCAGCAGCAAATAGTGACAGCTTAAGTACCTCTTTTCCTATTCGTGTCCCTTTAATTTCTTTAGTCTGTTTAATTGCTCTGGCTAGAGTTTCGAGGACAATGTTGAATAGAAGTGGTGAAAGAGGACATCCATGTCTTGGTCCTGATTTAAAGGGAATGCTTTCACTTTTTCTCCATTAAGAATGATGTTGGCCATGGGCTTAGTATAAATAGCCTTTACAATGTTCAGGTATGTTCCTACTATCCCTATTTTTTCTAGTGTTTTGAGCATGAAGGGGTGTTGTATTTTGTCAAACGCTTTTTCTGCCTCAATTGAAATAACCATATGATTCTTATTCTTAAGGCTATTGCCATGATGGATTATGTTTATTGACTTACGGATGTTAAATCATCCTTGCATTCCAGGGATGAACTGCACTTGATTGTGGTGCACAATTTCCTTAATATGTTTTTGGATACGGTTTGCCAACATTTTGTTAAGGATCTTTGCATCTATATTCATCAAGGATATTGGTCTAAAATTTTCTTTCCTTGATGTGTCTTTTCCTGGTTTGTGTATGAGTGTGATATTAACTTCATAGAATGAGTTTGGTAGGGTACTGTCCTTTTCTATTTCCTGGAATACTTTGAGAAGTATTGGAATGAATTCTTCTTTGAAGGTCTTGTAGAACTCAGCTGAGAATCTGTCTGGTCCTGGGCTTTACTTGGATGGTAGATTTTTAATGGCTTCTTCTATTTCATTGCTTGATATTGATCTGTTTAAATTGTGTATGTCCTCCTGGTTCAGTATGGGAGGAGCTTATGACTCTAGAAATTTGTCAATAGCTTTGGTAGTTTCTATTTTGTTGTCATACAGATTTTCAAAGTACCTACTCATTATGTTCTGTATCTCAGTGGTGTCTGCCATGATATTTCCTTTTTCATCACAAATTTAGTAATTTGAGTTTTCTCTCTCCTTCTCTTTGTTAGTGTGGCTAAGGGTCTTTCTATTTTGTTTACTTTCTCAAAGAACCATCTTTTTGTTTTGTCAATTCTTTGAATTGTTTCAATTTCATTGATTTCAGTTCTGATTTTAATTATTTCCAATCTTCTACTACTTTTGCTGTTATTCTGTTCTTCTTTTTCTAGGGCTTTGTGCTGTAATATTAGGTCATTCAGTTGTTGACTTTTCATTCTTTTCTGGAATCCTCTCCATGCAATGAATTTTCCTCCTAATACTGTTTTCATAGTATCCCAGATATTTTGATATGTTGTATCATCGGTCTCATTGATCTCTAAGATTTTTTTTATCTCTTCCCTGATGTTTTCTGTTATTCATGTTTCATTCAATAGCATATTATTTAGTCTCCAGGTGCTGGAGTAATTTCTCTTTTTTATTTTGTCATTGATTTCTACTCTCAGTCCATTTTGATCTGACAGAACAAAAGGCAGTATCTCTATTTTTTTTTTTTTTTTTTTTTTTTTGCATTTCTTAAGGGGTGCTTTGTGGCATAACATTCGGTCTATTTTCAAGAAGGTTCCATGTGCTGCTGTGAAGAAAATGAATCCTCTCATTGATGGATGGAATATTCTTTATATGTCTATTAAGTCTAGGTTATTGATTGTGTTATTGAGTTCTATGATTTCCTTGGTTGGTTTTTGTTTGGAAGATCTATCTAGTGGTGACAGAGTTTTATTAAATCCACCCAGAATTATTGTGTTGTGGTCTATTTGATTCCTGAAATTGAGAAGGATTTGTTTGATGTACAGGGATGCACCATTGTTTGGGGCATAACTATTTACTATTGTCATGTCTTCCTGATTTTTGTTTCCCTTAAGCAGTATGAAATGTCCTTCTTTATCACTTTGACTAACTTTGGCTTGAAGTCCACTTTATCTGATATAAGGATGAAAACCTCCACTTTTTTACTGAGTCCATGTGTGTGGTAGGTTTTTTCCCATCCTTTTACATTTAGTCTGCTGATATCTTTTTCTATGAGATGAGTCTCTTGCATGCAGCATATTGTTGGGTCTTTCTTTTTAATGCATACTGCCAGTCTGTCTTTTGATTGATGAGTTTAGGTCATTAAAGTTCAGGGTTACTATTGAGATATGATTTGTATTCCCAGTCATTTGGGCTTATTTTTGGTTTTTAAGTTGGTTTGGATTCTCCTTTGAGTGGTTTTTCTCTAAGGTAGTTTCTCCCTTTGCTGACGTCCATTGTTGTTTTTCATTTGGTCCTCATGGAATATTTTGTTGAGAACATTCTGTAGCACAGGATTTCTATCTGTAAATTATTTTAATTTTTGTTATCATGGAAGGATTTTATTTCATCTTCAAATCTGAATGTTAGTTTTGCTGGGTATAGGGTTCTGGTTGGCAACCATATACTTTCAGAGCTTAAAATATGTTGTTATAGGCCCTTCTAGATTTTAGAATCTGGGTTGAGAAGTCTGTATTGGTTTCTGCCTCTATGTAATCTGATGCTTTTGTCTTGCAGCCTTTGAAATCCTATCTTTATTTTGAATGTTATGCATTTTCATTATAATGTGCCTTGGTGTGGATCTGTTGTGATTTTGTGCATTCAGTGTTCTGTATACCTCTTGTATTTGATTTTCCATTTCATTCTTCAGGTTTGGAAAATTTTCTGATATTATTTCATTGAATAGGTAGTTCATTCCTTTGGTTTGTATCCCTGTGCCTTCCTTAATCACAATAATTCTTAAATTTGATCTTTTCATGATGTCCCATAATTCTTGGAGATTCTGTTCTTGGTTTCTTACCATCTTCTCTGTTTGTGCAACTTTATTTTCAAGAATATTTTGTCTTCATTGTCTGAGGTTCTTCTTCCAAGTGGTCTAGTCTTTTGGTGATGCTTTCCATTGAGTTTTTTATTTGGTTTATTGTTTCCTTCATTTCAAGGATTTCCATTTGGTTTTTTTTTTTTTTTTTTTTTTTTTTTGAGAATCTCTATCTTTTTGTTGAAATGATCTTTTGCTTCCTGCAGGTGCTCTTTCAGTTTATTGGTAATATCATTCATTGCCTGCATTTGCTCTCTTATCTCATCCTTTGCTTCACAAATCATCTTAATTATGTATAATCTGAAGTCCTTTTCTGATATATCTTCTGCCATACTGTCATTGTATTCTATTAATATAGAATCTAGATTTGTTTGGATCATTTTCTTCCCTTGTCTTTTCATGTTGCTCATGTATCCTCCCCTCTAGCAGTGCAGATCTGGGGTATTGCAGATTACCCCTATAGACTTATAGTGGCCCTATAGATTTTGAAAACCCTTTCTTTAAGGGGAGCCAATATTAGCAGTGCCACTTCAGACACTATGCAATCCTAGACCAAATAGCCCCTATGAGGACGATAACAATATTGTCATAATAAACAGAATGAGTTCAAATATTATCTTAAGTATAACAAACCAATTTGCAATAAGGTCTGGAGTTTCTAATGGAGGACAAAGAGGATGCAGAGGTATGTAGGATGTAGCTATTGGTGGATAAGAAAAGAATATACAGAAGTTCTAGATAATAGAAAGTTTGAAAGTATAATCCAAAGAAATTGGATGTCAGCACGCAAAATGGGAGAATGAGACTCTGAGGGAATAGGCATACAAAAGGAAAAGAGAGCAAGAAAATTAAAGAAATGAAAACTTAAAATTGTTCAATAAGGAGAAAAAAGAAAATCTACAGTATAACAGTCATATAGTATTCAAACCTCCCAGTCTTCAGTAGCCTCATGCATCAGAGGTATCTGACAGTGAACTTCAGGTCTCCAGCAGGCGTCTCAGAATGGGATTTGCCCCACCTAAAGATCTATGGCTTCCAGGATTATCCAGGATGGCTGCTCTGGCTTCCAAATGTGTTGGCAAATGTGGAGCTGTAGCTCAGCGTGTGGATGTGGTTGGCTGGAGATTCTGGAGGCGGGGTGCTGTTGGTCCGGCAGGGGTCCTGGAGGTCGGGTGTGTTTTGTGTGGTTGCAAGATCCTGGAGGTGAGGTGCAATCAGTTGGTCTGCAGCCCTGGTGACAGGGTGCAGTCAGTCTGACTGGGGGTCCTGGCAGCAGGGAGCAGTCAGTTGATGTGAGGGCCCCAGAGGCAGGGAGTGATCGGTCGGGCTGAGGGATCCTGAAGTCAGGGCTCTGTCACTCTGGCCAAGGGTCCTACGGGGCCTACCTGTTGTCTCAAATTGGTGGCAGCCACGTGTAATCAAACCTGCAGGTACTGTGACAGAGAACTTCCAGGCAACAGCAGGCAGCTGGCCCTCCACTGGTGGTTGGCGATCAGTTTGCTGACTGTTGTTGGATGATCAGGAGGTGAACCTCGGCGGTGGGTGATGGTAGGCGTAAGGCAGGCTATCGACAGGCAAGAGGCAGGCAGATGGCAGAGGATAGGAGCCTGACGGTGAGCAATCTCCACGCAAAAAAGGCATCGATATGCTGGTATACTGCAGGTGATCCCAGTAGACAAGTGGGGTAAACAGCAGGGAATCAATGAGCAGCAAAAACTGCCTCACCAAGAAACAGATATCCTCTGCTTGAAACCGGAGTTACGGAATGACAAGAAATGCAGCCTCCCTCTAGTCTGCCATCTTGGATCTCCCTGAATTTCAAATCTAAAACTGCTGTTATGTCTTGGAAAGTTGTGGATACTTCCTCTTACCCATAATCTCAATAGGCCATTGGTGCTGCTAGGCAGACAGACTCCTCATCGATGACTGAAAATGCAGGACAATTTTAATGGATATCAATTCCAAATGCAGTGAGAATACTGTTCTACCACTCATTGTCCAATATATTCACACCATTCCTCAAGTGTGTGAGGTCTTATGGTTGATCTAGCATGCCAAGTATTTCTGACATCTTTCTGAACATTGGGTAGAAACCATATACTTAAGTATTTTCAGGGTCTTCTTTGATATGTCAATGGTTGCTCTGTTTTGACAAGAGAAGAAACCTACTAGTACCTCTGAGATAGGTACAATGCCTACCTTTAAGAGACAAAGTGTAATCTGGCAAAAGACAAATTCCCATCATCATGAAGCATTTCTTAAGACCTTTGAAGTGGGACAATTGCTCCCATAATGAGGTCACTGAATCATTGGCCCAAGGAACACTGTTGAAATGGTTCCAAAACTATGAGCCCTGTAGGTGAGAATCCTTTCCCAAAAGACCTCTGTCTCCTCTGAATCCTATAGTCAAGCATACCTCATCAATCTTTGCTCTGTCTTCTATGGGTTCTGACCTAAACCTCCCCTCATCCACCATTGCACAGGGTACTCTAAGACCTGTGGGTACATACACCTCACCCACTAGTTCTCTAATTCCATTGAATATTTTTGGTGATAGGCCCTCTCCTAACATTGCTCAGCACAGCTAGTTCTGTCCACAGCTCAGTTCTAGAGTCTCTTCCAACCACTGCCACTTCTGTTCACCTCCAGGGTCCAGGGCTGCTTTCCTCCCCAGGTTACTCCCACCCCTGTCCCCTCCCATCACTCTTCTCCTGGGGCCTCCCTGATGCATTCCTCTTGAGGAACCTAAACCCCTGGGAAAAGCTAGACTTAGGTTCTGCTCACATCCTCTGGAGTTGAAGTCAGAGTGTTCAGGTATCACACTTGCCTCCATTCAGAGCAATCCACAGGGACATTCAGGTGAAGGAGTATACACTGAACACTAAGAGGGAGGACACATGCATTTACACCTGTGAGGCCTGAGGACCAGGCACTTGACAACATAAATAAAAACAGAGGTGAAATGTCAGCTCTCACCCTCCTGGTAGACAAAGACCTTTCTTAAAATAATAATACCAAGTACCAGTGAAGAGCATTTAAAATGAACGTTTCCAAAAATACAAGTCCAAAGAGTTAGTGGGATGAATTTGGTAAGCACATTGAAAACAGGACATGCACACACCCCGTCCCAAGCTCTCTATTGGGTGTCACTGATGCAGAAGGAGCAATCAGAGCAATCTCTGCCACTGGATCACATCTAGAAATTGTGAAGCACTTGAATGGGGGAGGAGGAGGGGTTCATGCAGTAAGGCAGTTAGGGGCCCATGAAACGTGCAGGGCAATGTGATGTGGAAATTGCTTTTCAGACCAGGGAGGAAGGGCTCCACTGGTGAAGAGTGAAGGTGAAACAGTGGAGGAGATGGACACAATACACAGGGCCACAGTGCATTTGCAGAGACTGCCTTGGGAGCAGGAACAGGTACTGTGGTATGGAATCAGCTGAGGAAACTTGACTTCGAACATGTGTGATTCTGGAGTTTGACCATGGGATTCATGTGCATTTGTGCACAAGTAGGTAGCCATGGAAGCCTGTGGCATTCCTTGGCTGGTTCTCTGGAGAATATCTCTTTGTGTGCTGTACACTAAACAGTAGTCCACCCACATGGGGCTCTGTTCTGGTCACTTGCCTCTTCCTGCATAGCTCTGCACTGCTGCCTACCAATCCCTGTGACCACCTCCCAGCAGTCCTGGAGGTTCTTCTGTAAGGTCCCATCTCTAAGACCTGCTCAGGCCAGACCTTTGTTCCAATACCAAGAGTCCAAGGCCACAGAGCTGGCTTCATCACCCTTGATGCTATGCCGGGTCCTCTCTGAGCTACAGGGCTGGCCTCCTCCCCAGAACTAGCTCAACAGATGGAGACTGAGTTTCCTTTGGGGTGTTCTGGAGGATTCGGGGGCAGCCAGAATGTGGAGGATGGGTGAAGTGAGCAAAAAGGTGAGTAAAGAGCATGTGGGGGTGTAGGGAAGGATAGGCACTGCACTGGAAGGGGTCACCAATGTGGGGCTGAAGAGAGGAAGTGCTCCTGGCTCCATCCTGCTGGGGAGCTGGTAGGCAGGTCTTCCATGGCTGAGAGCACCTGCTCTGCCCTGATTCTTGAAGGATGCTCCAAACACCTGACATCATAGACCATATGCCTCAAGTCTGTAAGGGAGTAGTGATTTCCTCAGTTTCCAAATGGCAGAGGAGACTCAGTGGGTTGATGTTTTTTTGCCAGTGGTACCCAAGCATTGAGGGGCAAGCCAGGTAACAGAAGCCAGGCCCAAGAGTCCCAGGGCCACACTCTGCCTGCTAGGCCAGCACCCTCCAGGGGAGGATGCAGACAGGAATCAGTCAAGGGGGGGCCAGGTCCTGTCCTGTGGCCTATGAGGCACTTCTGCCTGGCTGGTTCAGTGAGGTTAAAGGAAACATCTGCAAAGCAGTTGTATCTACAGGAGCTCCATGGTGTGTTGGGCTCATTCAGAGGCTTGAACATTCCTAGCTTTAACTCCAGGAGCACAGATAAGCCTGTGTGTACAGAGGAGGTGAGGCACAAGGCCAGGGGCCACTTACAGACCTCATCCAGGACTGTGCCCAGCCAGGATAAGATGAGGTGAAGGTCAAGATAAAGACCCAGTCAATCCTTTTGGTCAAGAAAAAGACCTAGTCAATCTTTTCTAGAAACACCTAGCTGAGCCCAATATGTGGCTGTGTCAGGAGCAGGGCCAGGCATGTGTGGTAGGGCAAGGCTGTTGCTGCTGGGGATTTGACTCCTCAACAGAAGGTTTGTGATTATCCTGGACCATGACACTGGCTCTTAGCATATCTTTCTATGGATTTTTAAATCTAAAATTATTTGTCAATTTGAGATAGTGCATGCAGAACCTAGGCGTCTCTGCCAGACACTTTTTTTTTTATTTAAACACAGGGTCTCACTATGTGACCCAGGTTGGCCTCAAATATGGAATCCTGGGGCCTGAGCCCCCTGGTAGATGGCATTGCAGGCATGGTCACTGCATCATTCTCTGTGGAAGTTGTAACCCAGTGACCACATCAGGGGAAGACTTGTACACAACACAGCATATATCTGAGGTCTATTTGGCAGTGACCTTCTGGCAGGTTCTGGATCTCCTGTGTCTTTGGAGGACAGTCGGATCGGGGGGAGTTTGTGTATTTGGTTGGGAAGGTGGTCGCAGATTTTTTGCTGATCATGGATGAGGTGGGTACACTTTGTAGGCAAAAGGGCAAGAATGATGGGGACCTTAACTGGAGAAAATGTTCTGAACCTGGTGGTTTGAGGAAGGACCCTGACCTGAGGCACTTCTGCACGTGCAGGAAAAAAGGGTTTTATTCAAAAGTCAATAGAAATATGCCTCCCTCCAGGTGGGAGAGTAGTGTGGGCTCTTTTGGAAAACCCAGGCAGCAGTTGTCTCTGGCCCTGCAGTATGATGGCCTGGCTCAGCACTCCTGAGTGGAGAGGAGTAGAGGTCATTGTCCAGCCTGGTCTGAGATGGAGTGGAGGAGTCTAACATGCGCCTTTCTTCTCAGCATTGGCAATGGAATGAGCAGGATTTTGCTGCTTTCTCTCAACTCCAACTTCTTGCTTGCAGATCACAGAGATACCACATGGATCTGGGCAAAGGTTTTGGATGGTCTCCATGGAGGCATCTTCTACCCTCATTTTCTCCAACTACCCAGAGTCTACCATGGCAATGTGTGCTGTTTTGTATCAAATAAAGAAATAATTTAATTGCTGGAAAATGTTTTCCAATGACCCTGGCTGTGAGGTAGCAGCCAGGATCACCTGGACACTGTGATCATGCCTCATTGACCCCATAGCTGGGGCAACTGAGAGCCTTCCTCCCATCAGAGGTAATGCCTGTTAGAACTGCAGGAGTCACATCATTGAAGGGGTAGATGAGGAAGAGGAGATGTAGGAGATCTTAGCACCATCTTTTGAGAAAGGTTCTGGGTATTGGGACCACGACTAGGTGCTTATACCTCAGGGGTAAGTGAGGAGAGGACAGAAATCAGATAGCAAAACTCTGGATGCACACAGGGTTGGAAGGGTGGGGTATGAGACAGGAGGTAAGACTGAGCACTTGCTGTGAGCCCCAAATCCTCACAGACATCTCAGGACTTTTAGGCCTTTGGACAAAGGCAACCCCATGAGGTGAAAGGGGGTCCTGGGAACTTGGACAGTACAGAATGCAACCACAGAATTTGGAGTCTCATCTGGACAGAAAGCCAGTGCTGACCAGGGCCACTCTCCAGTGCAAGTTCATCTGCTGCTGCATGTGGCACACACCAGACAGGTGCTTCAGGCCTCCAGATAAGCTCGGCCAAGGAAACATTCTCTCTAAGCCTTTTTTGGTGCTTGCTTTGGCTAAAAGGGTCTTTTCCACTGACCCCTACAATCTGTCACTTCCCCCCTGAGCAGGGAACAGCTTAGATCAAAGGATGGTACAACTTCATCCTGGTGACACAGGTCCAGAGCAGTTGGTGTACAATTAGCAATGTCTTCCAAAAACAGTTCCTCAGGAGGGAAGAATTGTCAAAGTGAGACTGGCCAGGTGCCAACCTTACCAAATAAGGCCCTGCCCAGGCTTCTAAGCATGTTCCCCCATCATCCACTAGGGGAGCCAGTGGGCAACTCTACCTACTGACTCTTCGCAGTCACAAGCTCTGGGTGGCCTTGAGGAGATCTAAAACCCACATACAGGGCCAGATGACAGAATCCCACACACCTCAACACTGTGGGATGTACTAGATGGGGGATGGTGACATGTCAGGGACCAAAGGAAGTTCTCATTCCGAGAACGTTCGATGAGCGGCAGCCCAGGGAACATTTTGCGGTTGACTCGCCCTGCGCGGACACCCTGCAGCTGACGGCTGAGGGATTCACGGAGCTTGCCCCTCCCCACTCCCGGCTGACAGTTCTAAAGATATGGCGCCGTCCCTGCTTCTCTTCCGGGATTTCACCTTCCCACCAGCGCGAACTTGCACCCTATCAGGAGCCCAATAGAAGAACACAGCCAACCAGCCTGCGCCTCCTCATACCTCTCATTCCCTCAGGATATAAATACCCGTGTGAACAATAAAAATTTGCAGCTTGATCAGAACTCCTGTCTTGCTGTCACTCCTTGTGTCTCTTGTCCCTTCATTCATTCTCTCTTAGGTTCGCGTCCTCGTTGATGTCCCACAGGTCAGGACAGTGACAGGGCCCGATTAAAGTGAGAGAATTTCAAAGAAGTTCCAAATTGCTTTTTCCTTAGTTCCTTGTCATTTGCTGCCAAGGTCCCAACTCCTTGCACGCAACCATCCCATGCCTGGGAGTGGAGCTTGGCCAGGCTATAGCCTTATCCAGAAAAGAAGGCAGGACTGGGGGCACTGACTGTGCTCCCTCCAGGGCCCCTGGTCTCCACCAGTGTGTCTTCTGGCTCAGTGCCTCTGGATGGCAGTGTTTCCATGGACAGTGTTGGCAGAACAGCTTCTTCTTTCACTTTGGACAAACTGTGATTAAATTCATTTTTCTCTTATTTCTGATGCTGGTAAAGGCCCCAGTCCCATCAGCAGGGACTCCAGGAAGATAAAAGACCGCCCCCCGTGACTGCTCCCCTGCAGAGACTCCCAAGGGTCCCCAGTCTGCTGACCCTGGGCCCATCACTGAAGTGCTGTCCTTGTCCCCTGCACAGTAGTGGCCATGAGCAGTCTGGGCCTGGGGTGTCCCAGCTGCCAGGGTCTCCTCAGTTTCCTCCTGGACTCCCTACCCTCCTTCTCCTCTCCCCTGTTCCAGGCCCCACAGCAAGTCCTGCTAAGGACACGAAACCCCCACCTTCCCAGTCCACCCTAAACTGCTCCTGGGCTTCAGGGCAGGTCACTGGGCACAGTCAGGGCTGGAGAGAGTCAAGAGCAGAGGACCTGTGAGCCTGGAGGCCCACCCCATGCTTAATTTCCCTTCCCCAGTTCTGCATTGTGGGAGGCTGCAGCTGGAGCCCAGCCAGGGGAGAAATGGAAGAACCCAGTTTAGACTCCTTGAGTGGAAATTCCCTGGACCTGGACAGCAGATGGACAGGCTGCATGGTTGAGGGATGGAGAGAGCCCATGACTTTAGGTCACAGGAACACTGAGTTGTGGAGCCTGGCTGCACTCCAGTGGGTGACCAGGTGTGGCCTGAGCTGATTGGCATCACCTGGGCTGGGCCTGGGCCCTCAGTGTATCATTGGAGGCCACTGTGAGGGAAAAGCTCAGCAGGGCAGGAGGGAAGCCCCAGGTGAGGGTGTTCCTCTTCTCCAGAGCCCAAAGTCCCCAATGAGTCACCTCATACCTGAGGAAACTGATCTACAGCCTGGGGCTATTCCAGCTGTTTTCCTGCGAATAACATGACTCTATTTTCTTCATGGCTGAAGAAATCTACATTGTGTCTATACTCCACATTTTCTCTGTCTTCATCCATTGGTGGACAGACAACAAGGTTCCTTCCAAGGTGTGGCTATTGAGAATTGTGCTGCTATAAAAATGGGTATGTGTGTATTGCTACAGTAAATTGAATTTAATTTTGAGCATAAATCTGGAAGTATTTACTGCTGGATCATACGGTGTTTCTATGCCTGGTCTTTTGAGAAACCTCCTCAATGCTTTTACTAATTTACAATCCCACCACTACGAAACTCCTTTATCTCCACAGCCTCTCCATCCATCATTTATAATTGTTGTACTGTTTTTTTAGGGTGGATACCACCATTTGAACTCAGTAGCATTTGAATAGTTAGCTTCATTCATGACCCTACTTTGTATTGTACTTAGAGGCAGGGTCTCGCTCAGTTGCTAGAACCTCGCTTTTACTTAGGGTGGCTTTGAACTCGCCATCCTCCTGCCTGAATTCTCCAGCTTCTGGGATTAAAGGCATGCACCAATGAAGTCAGATAATTGTTTTCTTGATAATTACCTTTCTAACTGGAGCAAGAAGAAATTTCAGTGTAATTTTGATTTCCAATTCCATAATTAAAAATGATGTTGAACTATTTTTCATGTTTACTGGCTATCAGTATTTCTTCTTTTGAGAAATGATTAATTCAGTTTCCCAGTTATTAATGGCTCATTAGGGGTTCTTATGTTAAGTCTTTAAGTACATTATACAGTCTAGATATTACTCTTCTGTCAGAAGAGTAGCTAGCAAAGTTTTTCTCCCATCTTTCATGCTCTCTCTTCACAGTCTCAGTTGATTTCTTTACTATGCAGAAGCTTTTTAATTTGAAGCCATTCCATTTATTGACTCTTGGCATTATTTCCTGCACTTTAGGTGTTCCACTGAGAAAGTTGTATCTGTGCCTAAAAGCTAGAGTGTTGATCCTAGGTTTTTTTTTGTGAGTCACTTAATTTTTGTTCTGATACAAAGGACTTGGATCCATTTTGAGTTGATTCTGGTGAAAGATGAGAGATCCAATTCTAGCCTTATTTTTCTACATTTGGATTACCAGTTTCCAGTAACACAGGTTACAAAGGCTGCCTTTTCTCCAATGCCTGCTTTTGGCTCCTGTGTCAAGGATCAGATCACTATTGATGTGTGGGTTTGTCTGTGTCTTCTATTCTGGGCCATTGCTGTGTGTGCCTGTTTTTAAGTCAGTACCACGTAGATTTATTACATATGACTGTAGTGTAATTTGCATCAGGTATGGTGGTGCCTGCAGCAGCATTGCTTTTTCAACTTGGAATTGCTTTTTCTACTTGGAATGGCTTTAGCTATTCAGGGTCTTTTATTTGTCCACATGCAGTTTAGGAGTGTTTTTTCTAGGAATTGCCTTGAAACTGTATATTGTTTTGGTATTATGACCATTTTAACAATATCAATTACACTTTTCTCTGAACAAGGAAGGCCTTTCCATTTTGTTGTGTCTTCTTCAATTTATTTCCTCATTGTTATATAGTTTTAAATGTTGAGATTTTTCACCTCTTTGGTGAGATTTATTCCCAGTTCTTTCTTTCTTTCTTTCTTCCTTCTTTCCTTCCTTCCTTCCTTCCTTCCTCTATTTTTTGACTGTATTGTGAATGTGATTATTTTCCTCATTTCTTTCTCAGTAGATTCCTTGTTAGTAGACACAAAATCTGTTGATTGTACTAAGTTGATTTTGGAAACTGATACTTTGCTGAAATTTTTCAAATTTAGCTCCAGCAGCTTTTTGCAAGCAGTGATAATATGATGTCTTCCTTGCCTGTTTTTATCCCTATTCTTTTCTTCTTTTGTCTGTTTACTCTGGATAGAATTTCTAGCAGCATATTTAATAGAAGTGATGAGAGTAAAAATCCTTGTCTTGTTCTGAATTTCAAAGGAAATCATTTAGTTTTTCTCCATTTACTACGTGGTTGATTTTGCGTGTGTTCAATATAGCCTTTATTATGTTGAGGGATGTGCTTTCTGTCCCTAGGTTCTTCAGGGTTTTTTATCATGAGTGAATGCTGAGCTTTGTTGAAGGATTTCTCTGCATATTTTGAGGTGACTGATTTTTATTATTAATTCAGCTTATTTGATGAATTACATTTCTTGATATTTTTACATTAAATGATCCTGGCAAACCTGGGATAACACCGACTTGGTAAATGTGTACAATGTTCTTAATATGTTGCTAAATGTAATTCTCTAATACTTTATTAAAAAATTTTTGCATCAAAGTTCATTAGGGATATTGATCCATGGTTTTCCTTCCTTGATGTTTTCTTATTTGATTTGGGTATAAGTGTAGCCCTGACTTCATAGAATGAATTTGGGAGACTCCCATCCCTTTCCAGTTTATGAAATAATTTGAGGAACACTGGGATTAGTTCTTCAAAGCTCTGGTAGAATTCAGATGAGATTCCATCTGGTCCTGGGTTTTCCTTTGTTGAAAGGTTTCTTGTTACTGTTACTATCCCATTGAGAATTGGTGGTTTCCTTAGGTTTCCTCTGTTCTCTTGATTCAACTCTGGAAGGTGGCATCTAGAATTGGATCCATTTCTCCTAGGTTTTCCAGTTTTGTGGAGTATAGGTTTTCAAAAAAATTCCCCAATGATCCACTGGTTTTCTATGTTGTCCATGATGATTTCTCCTTTTCTTTCTACTTTCCTTGACTTTAAGTCTTCACTTTTTTTTTTGGTTAGATTGGCTAAGGGATTATCAGTTCTATCTTATCGAAAATCACCTCTTTGTTTCATCTATACTTTAATTTTTTTTATGCTCAATTTGTTTGAGTTTGGTCATGATCTTAATTATTTACTTGATTTTGTGGGTTTTGGATAGGTTGGTTTTTGTTTTACAAAATGATATGTATGATCAGCTTACTCATTTGAAATCCTTCTGTTTTCTTATGTAGGCAGTCAGGGTTATAAACTTTCTGAACTGCCACCATAGTGTGCAGAGTTTCTGATATGTTGTGTAATTAATCTCAATTGAGTCTAAGAATGTTTAAATTTCTACTTTGATTTCTTATATCACCCATTTATTAATTAAAAGTGTGTTCCAAAGTGTTTATTCATGTTAAATTCTAATTTAGTACCATTATGATGTGATAACATATAAGAAATTCCATCAATATTCTCATATTTCCTAAGTGTTGCCTAAAATATGATCTACTTTGGAAAAGATTCCCTGAACTTCTGAGAAGCCAGTGTTTTCAGCTTTTGTTCAATGAAATATTCTTTAGATGTCTGTTAAATCCTGTTGATTTACTATATTTTTCAGGTGCACAGTGTCTTTCTTGTATTATTTCTCGATGCCCTAGTTATTGGTGAGAGACATGCTAAAATTGCCCAATGGTATTGAACTGGGATCTGTCTGAGGCTGTGATTCAAGCTGAGTCTCTTTTAGGTAATTAGTTGCACCCATGTGTGGGCCATAAATATTTCTCATCATTATATCTGTGGGTTGTATTTTTCCCTGTACTGTATGAAATGAACTTCCTTGACTCTTGTGTTTAATATTGCTTTGAAGTATGCTTGTCAGATAGGAGAGTAGGTACTCCTGCTCCTTTGGGGTTCTGTTCACATGGTATATAAATTGCCATCCTTTCATTTTCAGCCTGTGACTCTCCTTGCCTGTTAAGTTCATCCCTTGCAAACAATACATAGTTGGGTTTTATTTTCTAATGCATTCTGTCAGCATGTGTCTTTTAATTGGAGAGTTGAAACCATTTATATTCCACATTAAAGTGATGTTTATTAATTATTTCCACTTTAATTTCATTCTAATGCTTAAGTCATTAGATACTCCTCTTTCTCATTTGCTTCACTGTTCTTCGAATATGATTTGTTCATTTGTGGGATCTGTAAAGGATGCCAGAGCAACCAGGCCTGATGGGCATAGGATTGCTTTGGATCCACCTGCCCCTGTCCAGCACAAATGGCCCTGGGGCTTCCAGACCAGGCAGCCCAGGGCAGGACCTTCAAGACAAAGTGCAGTTGACATGTTTGTGTTCCCCTGACCCAGAGCCTAGTCTTCTGCTCTAAAGCATGATTGGTGCAAGATACTCCTTGCTGTGCTCCTGTATTTACCCCTAATAATAAACTACCTAAAGAATGGTGTCCACAAACCCTCCCACAGTGTTGGCCTCTGTCCCTCAGAGAATCCTAGCTGATCCAAGACAAGGTCATGATGTTACTGACTTGTTTCACAAGCCATGGATATTATCTATGTGCCCACTGGCTTACAATAAATGAGCCCACAATATTGTGCATAACTTGCTGAACCCCACACTGAGCTCATTGCTAGGTCACAGGTTAAAGGGACTTTGTACCTGATGAAAGACTCACCAAGGGCCACTAGAGGTAGAGGCCCTTACAGACTGTGTCTGATGCTGGGAACAGTTTCTGTCTCCCTGCTGGAGCTAGATTAGGTGGGGTTGTGTCCCTGAGTGGGTGCATTGGGAAGCCATCCTGAGGGAATGTGCTGTCAACGTCCCAGGAAGTGCTGCCTCCCAGAGGTGTGTTCAGAGGGCACCTGCACACACATAAGCCCACCCCCCCCACCACCCATCTGTGCATCATGGCTGAAGCTAGGGACCTGAACGTCAGCTCTTGGTGTTCACTGACAGTGTGCTAGGGGAGGTTTTATGCTCCCACCAACTGTGAGCTCAATGGACTCCCCTGTCTGTCACTGCTGACACCTGAAGTGCCTCACTGGTTGGTCCTCATGAGCAGAGAATTCCCCAGCTCTTGGAGAGAAGAGGAGTGCATACTGGCTGAAGGCTGAGCTCAGCATTGATTTCTCCACAGGCAGTGAAGGTTGGAAAGTCCCTTTAACCAAAGAAGTTTACAATTCTGTGAACATAATAAAAACTCAAATGACATTTTGAATTTATCACAAGGATTTTATTTCTTCTTCAATTTAAATTTTTAGATATGTCCCACCTCTGGGATGATGGGACAAATGAGATCCTGAGACCTGTCCTTGGTTGAGGGTCGACCTTGTTTGGGAGATGGCTGCAGATTCCAGTCATCCCAGGCTAAATCCCCAGGATGGGTGGAGTGAGGGGCATGGTTGCAGAAGAGGCAACATCTTTGTTAGTAAGGAGGTACTGGTAAGTCTGAGGGACCCCATTCTATCCGCAGGGTAGCAGCAAGTGGGGAGACTACACACTTCCCTCCCCAAGAGGAGGAAGAGGGGAGGCCGGTGGTGAGGAGAGTTGGGGAGAAACCAGGGACTGCTGGGCAGACTAAGGGACAACCACAATTTCCTCCCTGGCCTGTTTTGCTCTCCAGTGCCTCTGCAGGCCCTACTTGGGGGAGAGGGATGTTGCTGGCTGGGCCTTCATGTCTCCAAGGAGAGAGCCTGTTATATGTTCTGTTGGGAGGTAGCTACTCTAGAATAAAGAATGAATGGTTGCTGAGGGTGGACAAGCTGACCTAGTCATCACCATGACTTCAGGAGGTGAGGTAGGGAGGCCTCAGGCTGGCTCTGAAGGTGCTGTTCAGGTAAGTGAGGCCTGGCCATTGCCCTCCTTATCTCCAAGTCTTTGAATCCAGTGTGTACTGGAGTCCTGGCAGCTGAGATTCTGGTGGTGTTGTACAGACCCAGGTTGGAGCTCAAGGAATTCCAGGCCTGCAAACACCAGCACAATTCCCTGAAAATCAGGGTGCTTCATACCCATGTGGGTGACTCCCCATCCACTGGAAGTCTTGGTCATCCCTGATGGTCTTTGACCCTCCTCAATACAGTTTTATTGAGAGCTCACCACACAGAACTGGTGTCCACTCAGGATCCTTCTCACCTGAGGTGGTGACACAGGGCCCAGGTTCTCTGAGGCTGCTCTGGGTTTCAGCCCTGGAACCCAGATGATATACATGGACATTAGTATTTCAGTCTGCAGTGCAGCTATTATATTAGTTTTACATGTGATAGTATGTATAGTATATTAGTATTAAAGGTCACAGGGAAGATAATGTATCAGTTTAATTGTGATAGGATGTGGCCCAGAAGGTAGTCATTTTGTTAGTTTTAGTTATGATAGTATGGATGTTTTACTAGTAGTAAAGGTCACATGGAAGCTCTTTCATTAGTTCTAAATACTATAGTCTGAATAGCATATAAGTGATTAAGGTCACAGGCAGCTATTTTATTAGTTTTGGATGCTATACATGGATATCTTATTACCATGAAAGGTCATAGCATGGCTATTAAACCAGTTTTCAATGCTATTTTATGGCTATCATATAGTATTAAAGGCCACAGAGCAGTAATTATAATAGTTTCAATTCTATAGCATGGATACCATATTATTATTAAAGGCCACAGGGTCACAGTATTAATATCATATTAGCATTAAGAGTCCCAGGGCACCTATGTATTATATTTAGATGCTGAGATACGGTATCATTTTAATATTAAATCCACAGGGCCAATATCATATTAGTTTTAGATGCTATAGTATGGCTATTACATTACTATTAAAACCAAAATATAGGTATTATATTAGTATTAGATGCTACATTATGCATATCATATTAATATTAAAGACCACAGAGAGGCTATTACATTGGTTTTCGATACCATACTATGGATATTATATAAGTATTACAGACACAGAGCAGCTATGATATTAATATTAGATGCTACACTATGGAATTCATATTAGTACAAAAAGTCAGGATGTAGCTATTATAGTAGTTTTACATATAACATGGAGACTACATTTATATTAAAGGACATAAGACAGCTACTGTACTAGTTTTGATGCTAGTATTGATACTATATTGGTAATAAAGGTTATAGGGAAGTTATTACACTATTTTTGTAGGCTACAATATGGTCATTATATTTTATTAAAGGTCACAGGGCAGTTATTATATTAGTTTTAGAGGCCAAAGTATAGATATTATATTAATATTAAATGCCAAAGGGCAGATGTTATATATGCATATCACATTAGAATGAAAGACACGGGACAGTTATATCAGCTTTCAATGAAATAATATGATTATCACATTAATATGGAAGGTCACACAGCACTTTCAATATCTGTTTACGATGCTACAGTGTTGATATTAGTATTAAAAGGCCACAGGGAAGATATTATTTCAGTTTTAGATGTACTCATATGAATATCATATTAGTATTAAATGCCATAGGTAGATATTTTGCCAGTTTTAGAGGCTAAAGAAGGATACTGTTGGAACTGAAGGCCACAGTGCAGCTACTATATTAGTCATATTAACATAATAATGTTAAAGGCCACAAGGCAATAATTATACCATTTTCAGGTATTCCAGTATGGATATCATATTAGTACTAAAGGTCTAAGGGAAACAATTATGTCAGTTTTAGATGCTATAATTTGGATATCATGTTGGTATTAAAGGTCACAAATAAAATATTATATTAGTTTTAGATGGTATTTGATGGATATCATATTAGTACTAAGGTTACAGGGTAGGTATTATATTAATTTTAGATACTATAGTAGTGGTGCTACATTAATATTGAAGGTCACAGGTAAGTTATACTAGTATTAGAGGCCACAGTATGTATGTATATATGTACACACACACACACACACACACACACAAGGTCACAAAGAAGCTATTATATTAGTTTAAGATGCTATAACGTGGATTTTACAATAATAATAAAGGTAACAGGGCAGCTATTTTATTAATTTCAGATGCAGTAGAATGGAAATTACATTAATTTTAATGGCCCCAGGCAGGTATTATATCAGTTTTTGGTAATTCAATAATGATATTATATTATATTAATATTAAAGGTCACCAGGCAGTTATCAGTTTTAAATGCTACAGTATGAACATTTATACTAGTATTAAATGTCTCAGGGAAGATATTATATTAGATACAGATACAGAAGCATGGAGAGTGTGCTAATATTAATGACCACAGGGCAAGTTTGTAACAGTTTTTGATGCCATAGCATGATTTTTATATTAGTGCTGAAAGCACTGAGCACCTATGAGTTTTTGATTCAATAACATAGATAACTTAGCATTAAATGTGACAGGAAATATTAGTTTAAGATGCTATAGTATGGATGCTATGATGCTACATTAATATTAATTGCCACAAGACATGAATTTTATCAGATTTAAGTGCTCTAGTATGATTATTATATCAGTATTAAAGGTCATAGACCACTAACATATCAGTTTTACATGTAATACTATGGATCTCTTACCAATATTAATGACCAGGGGGCAGCTATCTTATCAGTTTTAGATGCTATAATGAAGATATCGTATTAGTACTAATGGCCACCAGATATATATGTATCAGTTTTCATTGCTATAGCATGTATACTGTATTAGTAGTAGAGGCCACAGGGCAGATACTAAATCAATTTTAAGTGATACAGGATGTATATCTTATTTGTACTAAAAGCCTAAGGGAAGTTATTATATGAGTTTCAGAAAACATGTTATTGATGTCATATTAGTAATTTTTGTATTTGCTTTAGATGCTGCAGTAGGTATATTATTTAGTATTAAGGCCACAGTACAGCTATTATATTAGCTTAGTGGCTACAGTGTAAATATTATATCAATAAGAAAGAACACAGAGCAACTATCAAATCAATAGTAGACACTGTAATAGAAATACAGTACTTTTAAAGGCCACATGCATCTATTTAATCAGTTTTTGATGCTATAATATGGACATCTTATCAGTATTAAAGGCCACAAAGCAGCTATTTTGCCAGTTTTTAATGCTAAAATATGGGTATCATATCAGGATTAAAGGCCACAATGCTACTATTTTATTACATTTGATTATATAATGTAGATACCTTGGGGAGATCCAAGATGGTGGGCTAGAGGGAGGCTGCATTCCTTGTCACTCTGTAACTCCGGTTTCAAGCAGAGGAAATCTGTTTCTCAGTGAGGCAGTTTCTGCTGCTTATCTATCCCCTGGTGTTTACTCCATTTGTCTGCTGTGATGACCTACAGTCTGCCAGCATATCAACGCCTTTTTTGAGTGGAGATTGCTCATTATCAGGCACCTATCATCCACCATTTGCCTGCCTCTCGCCTGTCCATCACCTGCCTTACACTTATCCATCACTCAACGCAGAGGTTCACCTCCCTATCGTCTGACAACAGTCAGCAAACTGATCGCCAACCACCAGTGGAGCACCAACTGCCTGCTATTGCCTGCAAGTTCAATGTGACAGTACCTGCAGGTTTGATTACACGTGACTGCCGCCATTTTGAGACAACAGCCAGGCCCCATAGGACCCCTGGCCGGACTGACTGAGCCCCGTCTCCAGGATCCCTCAGCCCAACCGATCACTCCCTGCCTCTGGGGCCCTCACATCCAACTGACTGCACCCTATCACCAGGACCCCAGACCGACTGATAGCACCCAGCCTCCAGGATCCCACAATGACATCAAACACACCGGACCTCCAGGACCCCTGCCGGACCAACCGCATCCCACCTCCAGGACCTCCAGCTGACCACGTCCACACCTGAGCTGCAGCTCTCCATTTGCCAACACATTTTGAAGCCAGAGCGGTCATCTTGGATAATCCTGGAAGCCTTAGCTCCGATCGTTGGGTGGGGCAAATCCCATCCTGAGACACCTACTGGAGGTTTGAAGCTCACTGTCAGGTACCTCTCATGAATCAGGCTACTGAACACTGGGAGGTTTCATTACTATATGAATGTTATACAGTAGATTTTCTTTTTTCTCCTTTTTAAAATATTTAAGTTTTTATTTCTTTACTTTTCTTGCTCTCTTTTCCTTTTGTTTACCTGTTCCCTGAGAGTCTCTTTCTCCATTTTTGGCATGCTAATATCTAATTTCTTTTCATTACACCCTCACACTTTCTATTTTCTAGAACTTTTCTAGAACTATTCTTTTCTTATCCCATTAACAGTCACATTATTTATCCCTTCCATGATAAATAAAAGTTAAAAGAATTTACAAATAGAAAGCCTGCACTACAGAATGTTCTCAACAAAATATTCCATGAGGAGGAAATGAAAAACAACAATGTAGGCCAGCAAAGGGAGGAACTACCTTAGAGAAAAAACACTCAAAGGAGAAACCAAACCGACTTAAAAACTAAAAATAAGCCAAATGACTGGGAATACAAATCATAACTCAATAATAACCCTGAACATTAATGGCCTAAACTCATCAATCAAAAGACATAGACTGGCAGAATGGATTAAAAAGAAAGACCCAACAATATGCTGCCTGCAAGAGACTCATCTCATAGAAAAATACATCCACAGACTAAAGGTGAAAGGATGGGAAAAAATCTACCATGCACATGGACTGAGTAAAAAAGAGGGGGTTTCCATCCTTATATCAGATGAAGTGGACTTCAAGCCAAAGTTAGTCAGAAGGGATAAAGAAGGACATTTCACACTGCTTAAGGGAACCATAAATCAGGAAGACATAACGATAGTAAATATTTATGCCCCAAACACAGGTGCATCCCCTTACATCAAACAAATCCTTCGCAATTTCAGGAATCTGGTCACACAATAATTCAGGGTGACTTTAACACACTGCTGTCACCACTAGATAGATCTTCCAAACAAAATCCAACCAAAGAAATCAGGGAACTCAATATCACAATCAATAACCTAGACTTAATAGACATATATAGAATATTCCATCCATCAATGAGTGGTTTCACTTTCTTCTCAACAGCATATGGAATCTTCTTGAAAATCGACCATATGTTATGCCACAATGCAGCCCTTAGGAAATGCAAAAGAATAGACATACTGCCTTGTGTTCTATCAGATCATAATGGAGAGTAGAAATCAATGACAAAATAAAAAAGAGAAATTACTCCAACACATGGAGACTAAACAATATGCTATTGAATGAAACATGGATAACAAAAACATCAGGGAGGAGATAAAAAAAATTCTTAGAGGCCAATGAGAATGATGATACAACATATCAAAATCTCTGTGACACTGTGAAAGCAGTACTAAGAGGAAAATTCATTGCATGGAGCACATTCCAGAAAATAATGAAAAGTCAACAACTAAATGAGCTAACATTACAGCTCAAAACCCTAGAAAAAGAAGAACAGAATAACAGCAAAACTAGTAGAAGACAGGAAATAATTAAAATCAGAGTTGAAATCAATGAAATTGAAACAAAAGAAACTATTCCAAAAATTAACAAACAAAAAGTTGGTTCTTTGAGAAAGCCAACAAAATAGATAAACCCTTAGCCACACTAACAAAGAGAAGGAGAGAGAAGATTCAAATTACTAAAATACATAATGCAAAAGTAAATATCACGACAGACAGCACTGAGATACAGAACATAATGAGAAGCTACTTTGAAAATCTGTATTCCAACAGAATAGAAACTACCGAAGACATTGACAAATTTCTAGAGACATATGCTCCTCCCAAACTGAACCAGGAGGACATACACAATTTAAACAGATCAATATCAAGCAATGAAATAGAAGAAGCCATTAAAAATCTACCATCCAAGAAAAGCCCAGGACCAGATGGATTCTCAGCTGAGTTTGACAAGACCTTCAAAGAAGAACTCATTCCAATACTTCTCAAAGTATTCCAGGAAATAGAAAAGGAGGATACCCTACCAAACTCGTTCTATGAAGCAAATATCACCCTCATAACCAAACCAGGAAATGACACATCAAGGAAAGAAAATTTTAGACAAATATCCTTGACAAATATAGATGCAATCCTTAACAAAATATTGGCAAACCATATTCAAAAACATATTAAGAAAATTGTGCACCACTATCAAGTGGGATTCATCCCTGGAATGCAAGGATGGTTCAACATTCGTAAATCAATAAATGTAATCCATCACGTCAATAGACTTAAGGATATAAATCACATGGTTCTTTCAATTGAGGCAGAAAAAGCATTCGACAAAATACAACACCCCTTCATGCTCAAAACACTAGAAAAAATAGGGATAGTAGGAACATACCTGAACATTGTAAAGGCTATTTATGCTAAGCCCATGGCCAACATCATTCTTAAAGGAGAAAAACTGAAACCATTCCCTTTAAAAACAGGAACAAGACAGGGATGTCCTCTTTCACCACATCTATTCAACATTGTCCTCAAAACTCTAGCCAGAGCAATTAGACCAACCAAAGAAATTAAAGGGATACGAATAGGAAAAGAGGAACTTAAGCTGTCACTATTTGTGGATGACATGATTCTATATATAGAGTATCCAAAAACCTCCTCCAGAAAACTTCTAGACCTCATCAATGAATTCAGCAAATAGCAGGCTATAAAATCAACACGCATAAATCTAAAGCATTTTTATACACAAGCGATGAAACATCTGAAAGGGAAATGAGGAAAACAACCCCATTTGCAGTAGCCTCAAAAAAAAATAAAATACTTGGAAATCGATCTAACCAAAGAGGTAAAAGATCTCTACAATGAAAACTACAAAACATTGAAGAAAGAAATTGAGGAAGACCTAAGAAGATGGAAAGATCTCCCATGTTCTTGGATAGGCAGAATTAATATTGTCAAAATGGCCATACTACCAAAAGTGCTATACAGATTCAATGCAATTTCAATTAAAATCCCAATGATGTACCTTATAGAAATAGAGCAAGCAATCATGAAATTCATCTGGAAGAATAAGATACCCAGAATAGCTAAAGCAATCCTTAGCAGGAAGAATGAAACAGGGGTATTGCAATACCAGAACTTCAACTATACTACAAAGCAATAGTAACAAAAACAGCATGGTATTGGCACCTAAATAGACAGGTAGATCAATGGTACAGAATAGAGGACATGGACACAAACCCAAATAAATATAATTTTCTAATACTAGACAAAGGTGTCAAAAATATGCAATGGAGAAAAGATAGCCTCTTCAATAAATGGTGCTGGGAAAACTGGAAATTCATGTGCAACAGAATGAAACTAAACCCCTATCTCCACCCTGCACAAAATTCAAGTCACAATGGATCAAGGACCTTGAAATGAGACCAGAGACCCTGCATTTTATAGAAGAAAAATTAGGTCCAAATCTTCAACTTGTTGGCTTAGGATCAGACTTCCTTCACAGGACTCACATAGCACAAAAAATAAAAGCAAGAATCAATAACTGGGATAGATTCAAACTAAATAGCTTTCTCTCAGCAAAGGAAACTATTAGCAATGTGAAAAGATAACCTACAGAGTGGGAGAATATCTTTGCCACTCATACTTCAGATAGAGCACTAATTTCCAGAATATATAAAGAACTCAAAAAACTCTACACAAAGAATACAAATAACACAATCAACAAATGGGCTAAGGATATGAATGAACACTTCACAGAAGATCTACAAGTAATCAACAAACATATGAAAAAATGTTAATCATCTTTAGTAATAAGAGAAATGCAAATCAAAACTACACTAAGGTTCCATCTCACCCTAATTAAAATGGCGATCATCAAGAATACAAGCAACAATAGGTGTTGGAGAGGATGTGGGGAAAAAGGTACACTCATACATTGCTGGTGGGGCTGCAAATTAGTGCAGCCACTCTGGAAAGCAGTGTGGACATTCCTTACAAAACTTGGAATGCACCTACCACTTGACCCAGCTATTCCACTCCTTGGCCTATACCCAAAGGACTTAAAATCAGCATACTACAGAGATACAGCCACATCAATGTTCATAGCTGCTCAATTCACAAAAGCCAGACTGTGGAACCAACCTAGATGCCCTTCAATTGATGAATGGATAAGGAAACTGTGGTATATATACATATATACAATGGAATATTACTCAGCTATAAAGAACAATAAAATTATGGCATTTGCAGGCAAATGGATGAAATTGGAGAATATCATGCTAAGTGAGATAAGCCAATCTCAAAAATCCAAAGGACAAATGATCTCACAGATAAGCAGATGATGACACACATTGGGGGGTGGGAGGGGGGCAAGAATGGAGGAAGGAGGGACTGTCTAGAGGGAAAAGAGAGGTGGGAGGGGTGGGGGGAAGGAAAAAATAATGGAATGAATCAAACATCAGTACCCTATGTAAATGTATGATTATGCAAATGGTATGCTGTTACCCCATGTACAAACAGAAACAACATGTATCCCATTTGTTTACAATAAAAATAAATTAAAAACTATAGGTACCTTGTGAGTATTAAAGACCATATTTGTACCATAGATATAACATTAGTACTAAAGACCACAGATCAAAACAACGGTTTATCATTTTAGTACACATGTTTACAAGTCAGTTCTTATATCAGTTTTTTTTTGTTTGTTTTTCTTGTTTTGTTTTGTTTTGTTTTGCAGTAATGGAGACTGAACCCAGGGCTCTACCACTGAGCTATATACCCAGTCACTTATATCAGTTTTTCGTGCTATAGTATTGTTATGGTTTAGATATTAGGTGTTTCCAAAAAGATCAATGCACGAAAGTTTAGAAGTGAAATGATTGGGTTATGAGAGCCTTCACCCAGTGAATTAATCCCCTGATAATGATGAACTAAATGGTACCTATAGCCACATAGGGTAAGGTTGAAGGAAGTTGGTTATTGGGGCATGCCTTTGGGGTATATATTTTATACATGGTGAGTAGAGACTCTGTGCTTCCTGGTGTGATGTCCCCAGCTGCTTTCCTATACCACACTCTTCTGCCATAATATTCAGCCTCACCTTGGGCCCCCAAGAATGGAGTCAGACACTTCTGAACTGAGACCTCTGAAAACATGAGCCCCAAAATAACTTTTACTCCTTTAAAATTGTTTATCAGGTCTTTTGATCACAGCAGTGAAAAAGCTGACTAAAACATGCATGGATATTATATTAACATTAAGAACCACAAGAAAGTCATATTAATTTTGCATGCTGCTTATTGTTATTAAATTATATTAAAATTGTAAAATTTATTATATTATTTTAATGTGCTATAGAATATTACATCAATATTAGGGCATCAGGGTAGCTGATTATATTAGTTTAGATTTTGTATGGATACTGTATTTATGTGGAAGGTAACAGGACAGATCAAATATAATATTTAGAGGACACACTATGGATATATTACTAATATTAAATACAACATTGTAACTATTATGTTAGTTTTTGATACTATAGTACTATCATATTAGTATTAAGGGTTACAAGTTAGTTCTTATATTAACTTTAGATGCTATAACTTGAATATCATGAATACTAATGGCCACAGAGCAGATATTATATTAGTTTTAGGTTCTACATTATGGATATCATATTAATATTATATACCACAAAGGAACCATTATACTTTTAAATATTACATTATTGATATTACTTATAAAAGCCAAAAGGTGACTATTCAGTTTATGATTCTATAATATAAATATCATGTTAGTATTAAAGGCCACAAGGCAGATTTTTGATTAGTTTTAATGCTATACTATGGATATAACATTAGTACTAAGGACCACAGGGTATGTTAAATGGATTATCATTTAAGTACAAATGCCTACAAGGCACCTCTTATATAAGATTTGGATGCTATAACATGGATAGTACATTAACATTAAAATCCAGATGGAAACTAAAATATTAATTTCACAAGCTGCATATTGATTTTGAAATCATATTTCAACAAGGATAAGTTACTATATTTGTTTTACTTGCTGAAGTATGGATAGTAAGTTAATATTAGGGCCACAGGGCAGGTATTGTATTAGTACTGATTTTGTAGTGCAGATGTTATATAAATATTAAGGCCATGGGGCAGCTATAACATTACATTAACAGTTTAGATATAATATTAACACTAAATACCCATTGTAGCAAATACATTAGTTTTAAATTATATTGTATGGGCATCATATTAGGATTTAGAACCACAGGGCAGCTCTTACATTAATTTTATATGCTACAGTCCTAAACACCACATCATATGAGTACTAAATGCCACAGGGCAGATATTAGTTTTTGATGCTATACTATGAATATTGATTTAATATTAGACACCATAAGGAAACCATTATATTAATTTTAAATGCTATAGTATCGATGTGATATTAGTTACAAAGGTCATAGTGTGGCCATTTTATCAGTTTCTGATGCTATGAATATCATGTCACTATTAAAGGTTAAAAGACAGAGTTTTGATCAGTTTCTGGTTCTATAATATGGATATCATCTCTATCAGTAATAAAGCCACAAGGCAACTATTTTATCAGGTTTTTGTGATACATTATGGATATAAAATTAACACTGAAGATCACAAGGCATGTAAAATACATTATGATTTTACTACTACAATCAACAATGAAGATATTGTATTATTTTTGGATGCTACAGCATGGATATATATTGACATTAAGGGTCAAAGGGAAGCTATTAGTTTTACATGCTGCATATTGATATTCAATTATACTAAAAACAAGAATTTATTTTATTAATTTTACATGCTTTAGTATGAATATAACATTAGAGCCACATAGCAACTATTTTATTAAATTTACATTCTTTAGTATGGATATTACATTAATATTGAAGTCCACACAGGGGCTATAACATTACATTGAGAGGTCACAATATGGATATAACGTTAATGCTAAATGCCCCATTATATCTATTACATTAGCTTTTGATGCTACAGTATGGATATGGTATTAGTACTAAGGATCACAGGACAGTTCTTATGTTAATTTTGATGTATAATATGGATATCTTGAGTACCAAAGCCTATAGGGAAGGAATTATTTTAGTGTTAGTTGCAATAATGTAGATGTCATATGCTACTAATAGATGCCACAATGGAACTATTATACTATTATACTTTTAAATGCCATATTATCAATATATTATTTATAAAGGCAAAGGGCAGCTCTTTTATAAGTTTCTAATATATAATATGAATATAACATCATTATTAAAGTCCACAAGGGAAATATGTTATCAGTTTTTGATGCTAGAGTATGGATATTATAGCAATATTAAAAATCAAAATGTAACTTTTTATCACTTTTTGATCTTATAGTGCAGATATCTCATCAGTATTAAAAGAAACAAGGCAGTTACTTATCAGTTTCTAATTTTATAAAATATATATCCTATCATTATGTAAGACCACAGAGCAGCACATTTACATGTGATGACATAGATAATTTACCAATATTAAAACCCAAGAGAAGAGCTGAAATATCCACATGGGTGTTAAAATACAGATAACATATTAGTATTAAAACCACAGGGTAGTTTTTATATCAGTATTAATAATATATGTGCATATTATATTATTAAAGGACACAGGGAGAAATTATATTAGCAATAAATGCTATCATAAGTTTATCATATAAGAATTAAAGCCCATAATTTCTATATGATATTATTTTTTGTGATGCTGTACTATGAATATAATATTAATACTAAAGACAACAGGACATGTAAAACCAATTTTCATTTTAATATGACATACCAAAAGGCAGGGGCATTATCACATTTAAAAGTTACAATATAGAGACCATATCAGCACTGAGAGTCACAAGGCAACTAACTACTTTTCAGTTTCTAATGCTATAATGTGGAATTTGCATGAGGATTGGAGTTCACAGGACAGGCATTATATCTGTTTAATATGCTGTAATATGGATATCATATCAATATTAAAGGCCACAAGGCAGATATTTTATGAGTTTCTGATACTATAAAATAAATATATCAGTATTAAAGGCTATAATACATTTACTTTTATCACTTTTTATGATATATATGCAAGAATACAATTATCAAAAGCCATAGGACAACTATGTCATCAATTTTTCATGCTACAGGATGAATATCATATCACAATTAAATGCTAAGGCAGGTTTTTTATCAATATCTTATACTATAATAAGAATATCCAGTGAGTATTAAAGACCACAATGCAGCTATTTTACCAGTTTTGGGATGCCCTACTATTATAATATAATATTAATGCTAAAGATCACAAGGTCTTTGGATTATCATTTTAGGACAAATGTCTAAGGCAACTCATTAGATTTGGATGCTATAACATGGATATTATATAAACATTAAGGGAAGCTATGATACTAACTTCAAATACTGCATACTGATATCCAATTGAATCAAAATGAGGTGAATTTATTGTATTAGTTCAGTTTCCTATAGTATGGGTACTACATCAATGTTAGGGTCACAGGGCAGCTATCATTATTAGTTTATATTTTGTAATTTGGATATTATATTAAAATTAAGGCCACAGGAGAACCCCTATTGTTAGGAATGGAAGTATCATTGGATGAGGTTGCATGAATGGTACCCAAGAACTCTCTGTACCAATTTGCAAACATTTGTGTCTTCAACTATTTCAAATTGTTTAAAGTCATTGCAAAAATCTATTTTGACGTATCATAAGAATGTATTTTTCCTACTTGTACAGGAATTTGCTGAGTCAGTAGAGCTTAGAGAATTACTTTTACAGAACCATATGACATTCTTCCCAGAACTTGTCTCTGCCTCTGGAGTCAAAGGAATTTTGGAAAATGAATTAATTTTCTCAATGAAAATTCTATTTACTCCCCATTTTAAATTAATTCAAAAAGAATTCTATAAACAACTATGAATGATAATCTATTTACTTTTACTTCTTCAGATGCTCTTCCAGGAAGTTATTAAAACAGCTCCTATAAATCTGGTGGTATAATTGGATCTCTCACTTTGTCTTTTTGTTTTCTTTTCAAAAATAGAAAACATAGTTCAAACCATAGTTTTGCATTCTTCTCCATGATGAGTGAAGTTCAGAGATTAAAGAACATAATATAAAACATATCACAAATGAAAATTTTATCTAGTGTAACTGTCATTCATATTTCATTGGGGTGTGATTGTATATGTATGTGTATAGGTAGGGGGTATATAAACTCCCTTAATTTTACCTCAATATGAGCACATTAAACATTCATGTTTGATATAAATATATATATATATATATATATATATAATACTGCCAATTCTGTAACAATTCTTTGCATTTTCCTCAAAGCCATCAGAGCATATATTTACTTTTATCTTAGCATACTTGTGCAAGCTTGCTGGAAATCACCATTATCCTGAGAAAATGGGTAGCTAAATTCCAAAGAGGTCCATTCTTTGGTCTCGTCTTGCACTAGTGAGGATGGCACTTAAAATCCAGACTCTATCCTTGCTCAAAGTACTCAATCCCAATCCCACCCAAATTCTACAACTGTGCTTACATTGTTGTCTATAGTATCTTCAACAGTGACACTGTAAGGAAAAGTTTACAAAATATTAACAGGAGTTAGCTTTTTTAAAACTAACAATTCCATGCATTTTGTGTATGCTCTAAGCACACTTGGTCTGTATCATGACCTTACTTCGTTTTCCAAGACAGCTAATTGGAGATACAATTTACATAACATGCAATTTGCTCATTTAATGTACATAATTAGATGATTTTTAATATAATTTTTAATATAACACACAGTTGTACAACCATCATTACAATCTAATTTTAGAACACCTTCACACACCAGAAAAAAAACCTTGTACTAATTAGCAGTCATTTCCTATTCTCCCATAGTCCATCCCAGTCCCTTGCAACCACTGATTGACATTCTATATCTGTGGATTTACCCAGTCTGGGTGCTATATTCAATGGAATCATACAATAAGGTTTTTGTCTTCTTTCACTTAGCATAATATAGCATGTTATCAGTATGTCATTCCTTTTTATGGCTGAATTGTATTCCATTGTATGACAACATTTTATTTTTCTGTTCATCAGTTGATGGACATTTGGGATATTTCCATTTTTGGACTAGGAATAATGCTGCAATGAACATTCATGTACAAGTTTTTATGTGGACATGTTTTCATTTTTCTAGGGTATATATACCTAGTAGTGGACTTGCTGGCTTATTTGCTAACTCCATGTTTAACTTTGAGGAAATGCTGGATTGTTTCCAAAGAGGTGGTAGCATTTTACAGTCTACCAATAATGCCTTTTTCCTTTTTTTTTTTTTTTTAATTTTTTGGTACAGATTGAACCCAGGGACACTTTACCACTGAGCCACATCCCCAGCCCCTTTCATGTTTATTTTGAGACAGATTCTCACTAAGCTGCTGTGGCTGGCCTCAAACTTGAGATACTTCTACCTAACCCTCCCAAATTATGGGGAATACAGGTGTGTGCCACCAGGTATGACTGATAATCCCTTTTCTTAACATAAGCTCAAAAAGTCACTCTGATGGGTAGTAATAGTTAATAAAACTTCAAGATCCTTTCTCTAACATGTTTCTGAGTCTGGATAGGTGAAAGTGAAAGAATATATTGCCATCTAGAATCAGAATGAGGAGGCTAGGGATATACCTCAGTTGGCAGAGTGCACTGAATGCACAAGGTCCTGAGTTCAATCCCCAGCACCACCAAAAATAAAAATTTACAAAAAGAAGAATTAGAATGAAAAGCAAGGAAATGAAGATATGCCTATCAATTATATCACCTATTGGTGAGGAAATTTAAAATTTCAGGTTGCACAAAATACACAAATTTCTGTTGACCATACCAGGAAAAAAAAAAAAAGAGCCAGGCATGGTGGCACATGCATACGTAATCTCATTGGCTCTGGAAGCTGAGGCAGGAGAATTGTAAGTTCCAGGAGAACCTCAGCAACTTAGTGAGACCCTGTCTCAAAATAAAAAAATAGAGCAGGGGATGTGGCTCAGTGGTAGAGCATTCCTGGGTTCAATCACCAGTATTGTAAAGTAAAAAAAAAAATTTCCAAGGTCATTTGAATAAATCTTTCATAATATCAAGGAACTTCAGATCACTGCAGACCTGGGTTTTAAGACAAGCTGGGGCACATTACGGGATTTTAAACACTTGTTTGGCATCTGACACATTAAGGAAGAATTTGCAGGTGAATTTGGTTGTTTTGTTGTTTGTTTTTCTGGTACTGGGGACTGGACCTAGCAGTGATTTACCACTGTGCTGCATCCCAGCTCTTCTTATTGTTTATTTTGAGACAGGTTTTTGCTAAATTGCAAGGGGCCTTGCTAAATTGCTGAGGCTGATCTTGAGCTTTCAATCTTGCCTCAGTCTCCTGAGTACCTGGGATTAGAGTACCAGGGATTATAGGCGTGTGCCATTACACCAGACTTTGATTGGTTTTTTGACACACAAACCTGGCAACACTCTGATGAGCTTATTTTTGTGGTGTGAGCTAGAAGAGGAAGGTGCTGCTGGGCAGTGGGGGCTGCACTCTGTCTTTAATTCTTCTCCTTGATTTTGACATTATCCATCAGTACTTTGACTTGCTATTTTCTGTAATCCATGTGACCTGATTTTAGCCAAGCTCATACAAAGCCAGAAAGGAAAATCATTCCGGACGTTTCTTTCATTCCATTGTCTTGCTCTGTGTCACTTCTAACTCCAATAACCAGACAAATTTCCTGACTGGAGAATAATCTCAAGCATGGATAGCTGGAAGGTACAAGAGAAAATGGAAAAGAGGAAGAGGAAGAAGGAAGCAAACACACACACACATACAGAAAAAGTGAAATAGAGTTTGTCACCACAAGACAAAGGTCAAGAGGTCAAAAGTGGAGGTGGGGGTGGTAAACAGCAGTAAAGCAAGAGAAGTGAGCCAATGGAGCCAGGTGCAGTGGTGCATGCCTGTAACCCCAACTCAGGAGGCTGAGGCAGGAGAATTGCAAGTTCAAAGCCAGCCTCAGCAACTTAGTGAGACCCTAAGCAACTTAGGAGACCCTGTTTCTAAATAAAAAATAAAAATGGCTGGGGATGTGGCTCAGTGGTTAAGCACCCCGTGGATTTAATCCTGCTTACCCAAAAAACAAAACAAAAAACAAAAAACAAAAAAAAGAAAAAGTAATGAGCCCATGGACTGCAGGTGTCAGCAAGGGATACTCCATGGTCCATTGAGGTCTTCATCTTCTTGGAATGCACAATAATTCATTGGAAATGCTCAAACTGAGTTTGCAAATCCTTAAGTTTGCAAACCCCCCAAAATTTCACAAAAGATACAAATAGTTTACAGCTTCACAAAGTGAAATTGAAACTCAAAATGCCCTTGATAAATTGCAAAAAGAAAAAAAAAATACAAAGTAAATAGAAGAAATCCCTTCTGGGTTATGAAATATTATGCAAATAGAAAAATCTAATTTTTAAATATAAGAGGAATTAGCAAAGTTAGTCTGCTAATAATATGCACTGATTCTAAAAGTAAATTAAATATAGAAATACACTAAAATATTGGATATTTATCCTCAGGAAATCTTGCCATTCAAAGTATTTCAAAGGTATTTCATCTAGTTCTGAGCATCACAATTAAAGAGGGGTGTGCAGAACTTCGAAAGAGTTCAGAGAAAAGCCACAAAGATCAAAGAGTTGAAGTAAAAGGATCTCAGAGGAAAGAATCAAGGAGTTGAAAAATTGAACTTGAAGAGGAGAAAGTTGAGATAATTTAATTATGGTCCTCAGCTAAATGAAGAGCTCTTCATAGGTGACTGGCTACCTGTTCTTCTATTGATGGACATGCAATGTGGAAAATTTCAACTAGATGTGGGGAATTTCCTACCATGACCATTGATAAATAATGCAATGAGCTCCTGATCATGGACAGGAATAAGGGATATTTTTTCTAGTGGTCTTGGAAAATAGGTAAGAGTCTCACATGTCAATTGGCTTACAGACCTTGCAAAAGGTCAAGAGTTAAAGGTGGGTCGATGGGCATAGTTTAACATTCTAGAAGAATACACTCTGGTGCCTTGGTCTTGCATCACTTGCTTGGCCAAATTTCTCCCATTTTCAGGGCTTTTCATGAAATGCCTTCCCTGGCATGGAACCATTTCATCTGCAAAAAAGAGCCCTGGAAAATATGTTTTGAAGAGTGGGAATTTGTTGAACAAAAAGAGTCAGCCAAATAAGACCCATGGGTGGGGGTGGGGCAAGGCTATTTGGGATACTGGGATGAAGGCTAATTAAGATGTAGTCTGAATCCAGACTCTGCTGGATTAGTATGTAAATTGGTAAACTCTGTTCTGAAATTGCCCTACCAGCTGAGGTCTAATTACTGACTAGACATAAAAAATAATAATGGGATTTGTATTTTAGGATGTTTAATTATGGAAATGCATGTCTGGAAAATATACCAGTTGTATTGCACAAAAAGAGATTCCATAATGTTTTACTAAAGGTTTATAAAATTTTACACCTTTAATAAGAGAACCAGGAACAGGGGTGGGTGGAGGGATTCTTTTTGGAGAACTGGCTTTGGTGAAGGGGAACCAGAATCACAATGATTAATTCACTGCTTGAGTAATTTCCCCAAAGCTTCTCAAATACTATTTGTTTTATTGCTGATACACAGCATCATGTGAGCTTTTAGTTCTATCACCAAAAGAACTGGAACTCATCCATGAAGAATAACCAAGATGCCATGGATTTAACTCAACTTCTCCGTAGCATGCATTCAAACACACTTAAAAGCAACAGGCCAACAATATTTGCAGGAAGTAAGCCCCTAAAGTAATTTTCTTCACTGAAATCATTCTATAATAGAAGTCATTAAATTTATAAATTTGAAAGTGATTATCTAATTCTGAAACTAGAGTGCATATTGCATGTGGTTTTAGAGAAAAGTAGCTCCAGCTCTAGAATTCACTGAACAGGCATCTTGGGACAGAAATTTCTTTGCAACCATTATTACATCATTCTGTGACCCACCTATCCAAAATGTGACATAGACAGAGTTAGAAACAGAATTTTAGACAGAGTTGTAATAGCTGCCTCTATTTGCCTGCTATACCGCTGCAGCTACCCCCACAATTTTAAAGTCTTGTGGGATATGTCATTCTACTATACATTGAGATTTTCACAATATTTCTGCCCACATTTAGTAAACAACTCCATTTCCATGTAATTTCTAGTTAAACATAGGAAAGTTGTTTTTAAAGACAAAAATATAAGGCTTTAAAGCCTATTATGTCCCACTTTTGTTCCAATTTCCCACTTTTCTTGGCTGTATACAGTGCATCACAATCAAGAGAAAATTCGTGTGATTAGCAAAGATGGACGACTTCCCTTTACTTATAAGAAGTTTTAGAACATTTGCTTTTTTGTTATATGGTGCAGGAATAGATATTATCACAGAAAATTCAGTGAGCAAGTTTGTGTTTACAGTAGCTTGAAACTTGAAACTATACATATACATTGAAATTAAATTTGTTGATTACCTAAATATGAGTTAGAAAAACTACAGTCTTATGCTGAAGATGTAGCTCAGTGGTAGAGTGCTTGCCTAGCATGAGCAAGGTCCTGGGTTCCATTCTCAGTGGAGACATATCAGAGTGATGGTGCATGTTTAGAATCCCAGGAACTTGACTCCAGAGACTGAGGCAGGAGAATCAAAGTTCAAAGTCAACCTCAGCAACTTTGCAAGGTGCTAAGGAACTAGCAAGACCAGGTCTCAAAATAAAAAAAAAAATAAAAAGGGCTGAGGATGTGGCTCAGTGGTTAAGTGCCCCTAGATTCATTCCTTGGCAAAAAAAAAAAAAAAAAAAAAAAAAAAAAAAAAAAAAAAAAGGAAAAAGAGAAAAGAAAAAAGAAAAGAATAGAAAATTATTAATTTATCCTTGTAGTATGGAACTATAGGGAAGAATATTAAAGTACTAATGTGATGTAAGATATCCAAAATTTATACTGGTAACACGCTAAATTAAATAATTTTTAATTGAGGGACCATGTTGTTTTTCTTTACAGATCTTACTAACATATTGACAATTACACTTGTGGGTTTCTCTCTTTTTTATAATTAGTCTTAAAAATCTAAGACATACTAGGAGGTGTTTGATTCTCTAATAGCATGTAAGTTAATCTGAACAAACTATCCCTTTTCATATGGTACTCAGGTCTTACCTTCAAGCACTGCCATTATGTTTTCATGATGACAACACCTTATAAGCAATTTATTATTGAAAACATTTTTATGTAGAGTATAACATATCAATAAAAATATGGAAAAATTATTTTAAATACTATTTCCCTATGCTCAAAGGCACCTGTCAGTAATTACTTATTACTTGGATTCAAAACTAGTTGTGGGGGTTTGAGGATATAGTTCAGTGGCAGAGTGTCTACATGCATGACATTTGGGTTCTATCCCCAGTACTGCAAAAAAAACAACAATAAAAACTAATTGTGACATACTCTACACATCAAACCTGGGGTGAGGCATTCTGGAATAATTCTAACTCTGTCCCTTTCCTTTTTTTTTTTTTTTCTTATTTTTTAGTATTGGGATTTAATCCTGGGGCACTTAACCCCTGAGCCACATCCCCAGTCATTTTTATTTTTTATTTTGAGACAGGGTCTCACTAAGTTGCTTAGGGCCTCACTAAATTGCTGAGGCTGGCTTTGAACTTGCAATCCTCCTGCCGCAGCCTCCCAAGTCACTGGGCTTACTGGTTTGTGCCACTGCACTTTGCACTGTCCCTTTCTTGTCATGAGTTTTGGGAAAAGTCACCGTGACATCTGGTAGTTTCAAAGAAACTGTTTTGCCAACACATAGGTAAGCAGCATTAAATCTGAACAGATGTTACCTCAGAGACAAATCTCTCTGGAATTGGTTAGGGAGTTATTGGGTTATCATAGTTGTTAGGAATTCTTGCTTTGAAGTAGATTATACAGTTTAAGAGAGTAAACCTTTCAATAAATGTTTTTGAATTTCTCTTTTCTATCATTAAAGCAAGCTGCAGATTATCTTGATAAATGAGAATATTAGTTTGGATAACACATAGATGGTTGTCCCACAATTGTGCCTGGTTTGCTGTTCCAATGAGAGAAAGATCATGGAGTCCTTTGCAGTGCCTCTGAACACCTGTTTTAGCAAAGGGGCATGGGAGCAGGTATTCCAGGCTAAGGAGCAGACTCGGGAGTTGGCTGCTGTGTCATTCTGTTGAGACACTCCTGCTCCCACTGTAAAGGGTCTTTCCTGACAAGAATTGCAGAAGGAAGTCGGATCAAATGTTTGCTCCACACACAGTGGACACCAAGCAATTGTTAAATATATGTCCAATTGAAAAGGTTAAACAAATCTAAATCTTTGTTACAAAAATTAAAAGTAGGGCTGGGAATATAGGTCAGTTGGTAGAGTGCTTGCCTTGCAAGCACAAGGCCCTGGGTTTGATCCCAGCACTGCAAAAAAAAAAAAAAAAAAAAAAAGTAAACTTTAAGGGTAAGGTCTCATATAGTCTTAATGATCAAGCCACAAAACAAAGAAAAAATAAAACAAGCAAACAACAAAAAAAAAACCCATTTTCCAATTAGTAATATCTCATTTGTTATTTAATGATTACTATAGGCCACTTTTAAAGACCCTGAGCAAATCTTTTATAATTTCACATTAAAGTTCCTACAAAGTTTATAGAATAGTTTAATGAAGATAAAAACAGAAAGTAAAAAAAGATGTTTACATATATCTTTCTTGGCAAGAATTCTTTCATTTTTTTCTTCCTTTGATACTGAGGATTAAATCCAGAGGTGCTTTACCACTAAGCTACATCCCCGATCCATTTCATTTTGTTTATTTGTTTGTTTGTTTTGAGACAGGGTCTGGGGAGTACTATTTTGCACATAGCAAGGATTATTTATTTTAAAAAAGACTACCAATATTGAGTGATACTCAAATTGATCAATAATAATGATAATGGACAACAATTATATCAAGATATCAGGACCTTAACAAATGTATACATCAGCCAAATAGCACATGCCTGTAATCTCAGCTACTCCTGAAGCTGAGGCAGGAGGATCATGAGCTTGAAGCCAGACTCAGCCAATTGGTGAGACCCTGTCCCAAAATAAAAAAATAAAAATGCCTGGGGATATAGCTAAGTGGAATAGTACCCCTGGATTCAATCCCTGCTACAAATAAACAAACAAACAAACAAAAAACCACATCATTTTAAGATTCCTTAGGCATTTAAAGGGTGTTCTATCTAATATGTTGAACCCAATGTTCTTTAAACACACACATAGCAGAGTAAAATACCTGGGTTCTTTTTTCTCTCCACTGTGATTTTATAGCACCATCATAATTGCATAACACATTTGAGTCATTCAATGAATGGAGACAATGTCCCTATACCCTGTCATCTTGAACTTCTCATGGCCTTGCTCTTTCTCACTCCTTTACAGAAAAAGGCCTCAGATTTATCCAGGGGGCCTTGGAACCATTTGGTTTTTGATCATCTATTTTTTATAATGGCAATTTTTTTTTCAACATGGATATAAATTCTTAGGGAGCGAGGAAATAATTTTACTCCTAGGCCCAGTCTAGTTCTCTATATAAATATTATATTTTATTATGTATCACACCCTCCTGATGGCTAGGAGTGTACAACAATTTGTCTCAGAAAAAATTACAGTTCATCTTGATAACAGTAATTGCTATCCCTGTGCACCCACCCTGGAAATGCACAGATAACTCTCAAAGTAAAAACCCCACAATTGGTACTTCAGCAAGGAAGTTGAGTATAAGAATTAAAGCCCTGGAACTTGAAGTCAAAGTACTTAATTTCCAATTCCTTCTCAACCCTTGCAAACTGTGCAGGCTGAGGTAAATCATATAACCTCTCTCTGCCTTAATTTCTTCAGTTGAAAATGGAATGACAATGGTAATGATAACCATCTAAATGGATTGGTATGAAGATTAAATGCAGTGTACTTGGAATAAGATAAACACTCAGCCAGCATGGTGATACATGCCTGTAACCCTAGCAACTCCGGAGGCTTAGGCAGGAGGATCAGAGTTCAAAGCCAGCCTCAGAAACTTAGTGACACCCTGAGCAACTTAGCAAGACCCTATCTCAAAATAAAATATAAAAGAAGGGTTGGGGATGTGGGGGTGTGGCTCAGTGGTTAAGCATCCCTGGATTCAATCCCTGGAACCAAAAAAAAAAAAAAAAAAAGATAAATTTTGGAGAATTATTAAATTGATATGGAATCTCAGAAAAAAGACACAGGTGATAAGGGAGCAATAGAAAAGTGAGTTCAGAAGTGGTTTTGCAGAATAAGAGACAGAGTTTTTGCTACTTTAGCAGTCACATAGCATGACTGATTGACTGATTGGTACTAGGGATTGAATCCAGGGGCACTCAATCACTGAGTCACATCCTCAGCCCTTTTTTGTATTTTATCTAGAAACAGGGTCTCACTGAGTTGCTTAGGACCTTGCTAAGTTGCTGAGGCTGGCTTTGAACTCCAATCCTCCTGCCTCAACCTCCTGAGCCACTGGGATTACAGGCGTGCACCATCATGCCTGGCTTATTTCATTCTTAAATTCTCAAAAACCTCAGTTTCTTCATCTTCAAAATGGGCATAATCTTTTTCGCAGTATTGTTGTGAAGTGTAAGGTAACGTGTATAAAGAGGCCCAGGCAGCTGGGCGCAGTGGCACACACCTGTAATCCCAGCAGCTCAGAAGGCTGAGGCAGGAAGATCAAGAGCTCAAAGCCAGCCTCAGCAGTAGCAAGGCCCTAAGCAACTCAGTGAGACCCTGTTTCTAGATAAAATACAAAAAAGGGCTGGGGATATGACTCAGTGGTGGAGTGCCCCTGAGTTCAATCCCCAGTATCAAAAGAAATTTAAAAAAATAAAAACCCATGCAGTGTGGTGCATTGGAATTCAAGAAATAATTGATTCTCTTTTTTATTGATATTATTACAAGTTTTATATATAAATATAATATATATGCACACATATATATGTACTATATATATAATTGTGATATATCAAACATTTAGTAAAGGCCATCAACAGACAAAAACAAATATATCAAAGAACAAATGAAGAGGAATAGTAATTTGCTAGCTGTAAAGATTAAATTTACAGAAAGGTTTTGAGCTGTACTTCTGCAACTTGTGCAATGGTCAGATTAATTCAGGAGTAACCTTTCTTCTGTATTATTTAAATATCCAGCAATAGAAGAAAACACAGAGGGGCTTGTGCAATGTGAGAGGACTATTGACTACCCAGCTCTGGGGTTCTAAGTAGCCAGTGATATATTTTAATGTATCAATAATTCAGAAGAATTAGTGGGTTTGTTTTTTATATTTGCTTTTGGGGGTTACTGAAAACACATTTGCAATTAAGCCACAGTGAGTAGGCAAACATTTGTTAAAATGGCAAAAGTTGGTCTAGTCTTGGCTACCTCTCAAGTGAACTCCACCAAAGCAAAGTCTTCTCTCTCCCAGCAAATGTAGGCCATACTGGTGACACCCAGGCACTCAATAACGTATGCCAGATGAATGAAAATCTCAGAAGGCAGTTGTAAAAAATGACCAGCAAAAGTATTTTAAAATACCAACCTGGAAAGAAAATCAATTCTAATAAACTCCATGCTCTTGGGCTCAAATATTATGAAGGTGAAGTCTTTGAAAATGGAATGAGCATGGGGCAGAGAATAGTGAACAACATTGATCAAAACCTGAAAACCTCCCAGGCATCCACACAGGCCACAGATAAATTGATTAACTGCTGTATCACCCTCAGGAATCCCAAATTAACTGGCAGCATTGTGTAAACAATTTTTAAAGGCAAAGATAATACCATTTGGTTGAATTAGCATTTTCAGTAAAGAACAAAAGCCGAAATTGAAAGGGAATTGACTTTCATTTTTTGGCAAAAGATTACCTTAGACAAATAATTAGCTCATTTTAAAGAAAAAAAAAAACTTTTTTAGGCTTTTATGTCAATAATGCATACAAAGAATTTTATTCAAATAGTTGTATATAGTTATCTTTTCAAAAAATCCTGATTGATTTTAATTAAGTGGCACACATTTTCAATTTTCAAATATTCTAAAATAGGGTCATCTTAAGACTTCAGAATCAAGTAGAAAAAAACCACTCAGACCTTATTTTAAATGAAGTCGAAGTTGTGAACCTGGGTAATCTGTGTTGAATCATTTTACTTCATCTACCTGGAATGGTAATAAATTTATTATTTGCTACTTGTGAAATTTCCAAAGGAAATATCTACCATTGGAATTTTGCGTAGAGAAAGCTTTTTGTTTTTATTTTAATGATGAAAAAACATGCAGAGAGCCACCTAAATGAGGCAGCATCCCAACCATCTCAGGCAATAAGAACAACAATGATTATTGTGGGTGGGGGAGGAGCACACAGGGTTTCCAGGAATTTGGTTCTCAGCTACTAGAAGAGAGGCTTCCAGATTTGTCCATCATGAAAACAACAGCCATGTCCGCCAATGTTCTCCAGGCATCCCCAACTCTGAACACAGCCCTTACCAGAACTTTTGTAGCTTGCTTGAGGGATAGTTTGCTTCCAGTTGAATTAATGTATCTCTAAACTCTTCAGGCTCAAGTTTCCCAGGATATAATAAGAGGATATGTGTGTACACACATATTAAAAAATAAACAAAAATTGTATAAAATTGTGTGTGTCTTCACACAGATACCAAAATCAATTCTAAGAGGAACAGAATGGAACCAGGGAATAAGAATTGACATTTGCTAAATAGGGCTGTGTGAGAGCAGATTCTTTGAAAATGCTGAGGCTCGTGGTACCTATTCTGGCTCTGGGGCAAGTTCCTAATTCCTTTTTCCCAGTGAGAACACTCTCTGTGTAACAAACAGAGAAGGTAAAGTTCTTCACACCTAACTCCAAATTCCATTCCCCTCATTTTGATGGGAACACTCTCCCCTACGCTCAAATGGTCTCAGATTTACTCTTGGGACTATTCGGGTTGTTAGCAGTGATCTTGGTCTTCAAGACCTACTTCCCAAACAGGTGAAGTAGGCAATGGTAAAACACATTCTCACAGGAAACAAATGATTGGGAATTTTCCAAATGGGCCTGATTATTCTCCCATCCCCATGCAATTGTACCTCCAAACTAATCAAATTTAGATAGAAATGCTTGAAAATGTGATCATCTTATAGGTAAGAGCATTCCAATATGGGGCCTAGTCTCCAAGTGCACATGCACTTTGTTTTGGTCCACTGCTCAAAAGTGATGCTAATCAAGTTTGAGGAAAGTAAAATTGTTCTATGGCTATGGGCCCTTTGTGCACGCAGGAAACAGCGCCCTTCCCAGGCACTAGGTAGAGACAATGCAGGATGTCCCCAGAATCGCAAACCAAATTCCCTTGCTTCCAACCCTGCACTTCAAAAGGCAATCATCACAGTAGCATCCCAGAGCAGGAGGAGAAAAATTCTCCTTACCGGTTTCTCCCACAGCCGACCGAAAACCCCGGCTGCTCGAGGCCAGGCAACTGGGCTTCTTAGAGCCACTTGACCGAGGGGACAAGAAAAGCTGAAGTCGTCCTTGCCTGTTTGCTTTCTCCCCAGCAACCTCTCCCAGGATTTTTCTCACAAAGCACTCTCCTATTCTCTAATCTTCTCACCAGGAAAACCGGCACACACCAAATGACTTCCGCAGAAGCGCCTCTCCTGTGGAGCGAAGAGGGGAGGGTACAAGAACTGTGCTTGCTGTTTTAATTCCTGCCAGGCCAATTCTCAGAGAGGTCTCGAATCCAGCCCTCTGGACTCCTCATTGACTGCATCACAAATACGCAGCACGAGAATAGGCCCACCGCGACCAACATCCAGGTGTGATTGGCCTGCTCCTGTGCCTTCCAGAGGTGGGTTTCCAGGGACTGAAAGGGGACGCCTCAGCTTGGAACTTCATTTGAGTTTTACACCCCTTTAATACTACACCCGCCCCAGAACACAAAGATTTTAAGCAAATTATGTCGCAATTAGCTGGAAGCTCCCCAGATTTACCTAGCACTTTAAGAGCCCTTGACAATGTATAGCAGCTGTTTGTTTTTAATTCATCCCCCAAAGTGGAAATAAGCTGCAGACAACAAGAAAAAAAAATGGAAAAGTTAAAATGGAAATGTGTATCTACTTGAACTGTCAAAGATACTGAGGATTGCTATTTTCACATTCATTTTTTTTAATCATGTCTTTAAAATACTAAATGAAAGAAAGGTAAAATTTAGCTAAGTTATAAAGCATGACATTTTTAAAAAAAATATAAAGTTTACCTTATCTTCCCAGGACAGGATTCTCAGTTCCAATTTCAAAATCATATTCGCACCTTACAAATTTAAATACGCTCCTAATTTAAGACAGATATCTTAAAGATATTTCCAACATGCTATAAGCAACCTGAAATTCCCCCTTTCTCTTCCAGTTTTTAAAAAGAAGACTTACCTCTTTATTACGTCATTTAAAACCCCCAAATGATTAAATCACAAAGGAGACAAGCAGATGGCACAGTTCTACATTTTGCAAGGAGGGCTGTTTGCCTTGGAGTCATTTCTAAGGAATTGCACTGTGCTTGTGTCTGTGTTGGGCAGCACACCACTGGGCCTTTGAAACAAGATGAATTGCCTTCACACCACCAGCTCCCCTACATACTAACACTTTAGAATGCCCATCTGGGGTATGCTGCCTCTTTCCCTAGTGACCCTGCATAGAATCAGAGGTGGTGGTTTGATGGATGAGTTTCCCAAGAGACAAAGCAATCTGTGACATCACAGTTCTGGCAGCGCCCCCACCCCAGTCTCCCATCCTGCCTCTTCTCTCTGTAAACAAAATTTCCTCTGCTTGGTGACAAAGTCATGTCAACAGCAAAAATGTGTCCAGGGTGCACAGCAAATGCTGTAAATTATCTGTCATTCTTAACGTGTGTGTATGTGTGTGTGTGTGTGTGTGTGTGTGTGTTTTGTTGGGAATGGAACCCAGGGCCTCATGCATGCTACACAAACACTCTACCACAGAGCTGTACCCCTAGCCCCCTTGACTTCAATTTTCTGATTCCATTTTTTTTGGGAAAATGGAAGTAGGATGAGATATGAATGTACCAGTTAGAGAATTCAGGCAAAACAAAATTGCAGAATGCAATATGCCAAAAGTCTATAATGTGAACACAGAATAATAACCTTCAAAACAAGTATTTTGTTTTTTGTATCATTTCATTTTTTGTAACACTACTAAACACCTGCACACTGATACTAATGTCTTTCTGTGACATGTAACTTTTAGAGATTTTAAATGAAATTACATGTAGCAAGGCAGGATGATGCATGCCTGTATCCCAGCAGCTCAGGAGGCTGAGGTAGGAGGATTGCAAGTTCAAAGCCAGCCTCAGCAAAAAGCGAGGCACTAAGCAACTCAGTGAGACCCTGTCTTTAAATAAAATACAAAATAGGACTGGGGATGTGGCTCAGTGGTTGAGTGCCCCTGAGTTCAATCCCTGGCACCCCCCCAAAAAAGTATATGTAAACAACTACAAAGATATTTAAAGTGTCTGTATAAGGACTTTCAGACTTACCAAAGTGGAGCTCACTTAATAACATATTTTCTTTTTTTTTTTTCCAGTACTGGGGAATTAACCCAGGGATGCTCTACTATTCAGCTATATCCCCAGCCATTTTTTATTTTTAATTGAAGACAAACTCTCACTAAATTGCTGAGTTTGGCTTCCAATTTGTGTCCCTCATGTCTCGGACTCCCAATCTCTGGAATTACAATCATAGTGCCCATCTATAATAGTTTCTTATGGCAGAGGGAGTGAAGGTGATGACAGGACAGAAATAGACATGACATACTTCTTTTACTCATCCTTTTATGTCAAGATTGACAAACACTGGTCCTTGGCCTGTGTTGGTAAATAAAGGTTTTTTTAGAACACAGCCACACCCATTTATTTTCATATTGTCCCTGGCAATTTTTGTACCACAATGGTAGAGTTCAGTGGTTGCTGAAGCTGAAATGTTTATTTACCACTTGACCCTTTACAGAAAACAAAAAAAATTGCTGACCACTACTCTGAGTGATAAGTTTTAACATAATGCAAAGTGAGAACCAAAGAGGACAGATAGACTTCCCAGGTTCCTGCTTTGAAAGGGCTCAAGTTGTGACCAGAATATAGTACTTGGGTTCAAGTTCTTACTCTGTCTCATGACTTAACTTACTTGGACTTGCTTTCTTCCTCTATAAAGTGATGAAAATAAGGCTGCCCTCTTTGTTTTGTTATAAGGATTAAATGAAACAATGAAAACAGGTGGGAAACTAAACTACTATGCAAACCTCAACTATTAGTATTATTTATATTATTATATTGGAAGGTGCTAGGTAATACACACATGTAATTAGTGAGTATAACTGATATCAGAACAGTAATGGTGCTTTAAAAATTTGCAGCACTTAATACAAAAACATTGCCTTTCAACTCTTTTCTACATACCATTTTTAGGTAGTAATTATATTGGCAATGGCCACATAGTAACTCATGCTTCAGGCTGCCATTGTATCTGTTCATTTGACAATATGGATTTTGAGGTAAAGCTCTACTTAGGACAATGTCTTATGACTGCAGTAGGATTATTTGGTCTTCAGAAAGCTCAAGAGAAATTTCTAGACTTGAAAGTACCTTAAGTTTTAACAGATAAAATTCATCAATAAAGATAAAATTACTGTTCTATGAAGAATGGTATAGTAGGTGACCAAGTGGATTTGGGATCTGTTTGGAATGTATATATGACAAACACAAAACCAGTCTCCAAGTAAGTCTCTCACCTTCAAAATATATATTTGCACTGTCAATTTTTTCTTAATTTAAATATTTGAAAGCATTGTCTTGAACTTAAAACTTAGAACTTCTGCCAGGTGCAGTGGACGTTCTGGAGGCTGAGGCAGGAGGATTGCCAAGTTCAAAGCCAGTCTCAGCAAAAGCAAGGTGCTAAGCAACTCAGTGAGGCCCTGTCCCTCAATAAAAATACAAAATAGGACTGGGGATGTGGCTCAGTAGCTGAGTGCCCCTATGCCCCTACGTTCAATCCCCAGTACCAAAAAAAAAAAGTTAGAACTTCTTTTTGACAGAACTATCAGTGGATTTTCTGTACTCAGTGATCTTTCCTTTGCAGTCATTTAATTTTTTTTTTTTTTTTTTTTTTTTTTTTTTTTTTGGTGGTGATAGGGATTGAACCCAGGGCTTTGTGCATGCAAGGCAAGCACTCTACCAACTGAGTTATATCTCCAGCACCTTTAGTTGTTGAATTTGTAGCAATTGATTTTACCAAAGCATTTGAAAAGATTTGAGGTATAATTATCTTTCTTTTTCTTATTTATTTATTTATTTATGTGGGGCTGGAGATGGAACCCAGGACCTTGCATATATTAGGGAAGTATTCTTCCACTGATCTATATCCCCAGACCTTTTGATTTTTTAATTTTGAAACAGGGTCTCACTATCTTCCCAGACTGGCCTAGAGGTTACCATCCTCCTATCTCAGCCTCCCAAGTCTCTGGGATTACAGGTTTGTGGCATCATGCCAGGTTTACACATACTATTGTATTCAGAGATGTATTCATAAGGGATGTTTGTATTTGGAAAGCAACTTTGTAATGATATGAAGCTCTATAAATAAGAAATTGGCTACAACTTTAAAAATAAGGCAGTTTGCTTGTCCTGTTGTCCACTACTGTGCAAAGATCTACCCAGTTACTTAGTGACTTCTGAAAAGCCATAGACATTTTGTTCACAAATCTGTGATTTTGGAAGGGTTCAGTTGGTACAGCTGCCTCTTCTGTATTTCTCATAAGCTACTGTGGATTGAAGGCTAGATACTGGAGTCATCTGATGACTTTCTCATCAGGCGCTGACAGTCGATGTTGGCTGATGCCTGAGACCTCAGTTGGGCTATCAGCTGGAACAGCTACCCGCATCCTCTCCATGTAGTTTGGGCTTTCTCACAACATGCTAGCTGGTTAGGCAGAAGTAGTATCACCTTTTACTGTCTCTTGGAATTCACATAGTGTCACATATGCTAGATTGAGGCAGCCATCAAACTTCACCCAAGTTCAGGGCAAATGGGCATAGATTCTCCCTCTTGCACAGCAAGGTTCAAAAAGTGTGAAGGGTGGGGCTGGGGATGTAGCTCAGTTGTAAAGCATTTTGGGGTATGGGGTGTGTTGGGATGGGGATTGAACCCAGGGGTACTTAACCACTGAGTCACACCTCAGCCCATTTTTTATTTTATTTAGAGAAAGGGTCTCACTAAGTTGTGTAGGGTTTCACTAAATTGTTGAGGCTGACTTTGAACTGCAATCCTGCCTTAGCCTCCTGAGTAGCTGGGATTACAGGTGTGCACCACCATGCCCAGCTAAATTCACCCATCTTAAATGACTTTTAGTTGATTTACCAAGTTACACAACCACCACAAAAATTCATTTTAGAACATTTCCATCACCCCAACAAGACCCCTTGTGCCAATTCACAGTCAGTACATTTTCTATCCCCAGCACCAAGTCACTCCTTCCTGTCCTTATAGATTTGTCTTTCTGGACATTTCAAATAAATGGGATCATATAACACTCAGTCTTTTGTTTTTGCTTTTTTTCACAAAAGGCAAACTCTTTTTAAGCTTTATCCATATTGTAACATTTATTGCTAAATAGTGTTCTATTATATACTTATGCCACAATTTCTATTTTGTCTTTTAAAGTAAATATTGTGTCATTAATATTTTGCATAATTAAAACTTCATGCAGCTGGTTGTGGTGGTGCATGCCTGTAATCTCAGCAACCCTGGAGGCTAAGACAGGAGAATGGCAGGTTCAAGGCCAGCCTCAGCAACTTAGCGAAGTGCTATACAACTCAATGAGATTCTGTCTCTAATTAAAATATAAAGAAGGGCTGGGGAAATGAATTAGTGGTTAAACACCCCTGGGTTCAATTTCCAATACCAAAATAATAAATAAATAAATAAAATTAAATAAATAAATAAATAAATAAATTAATTAAATTAAATTAAAAGTGCTGGAGATGTAGCTGAGTGGTAAGTGCCCTGGATTCAATCCCCAGTACCAAAAGAAAAGAACTTCATGCAAATTCTCATTTCAGTAGCCAAAGTAGTTCCTCATACCATAATGTATTAATCATTTTTCCCATTTCTGTGTATTTCCTATTATAAATAATACTATATTGTTGGAAGTTGGACTCTCTGAAACCAGATGCTGAGATGGAATTTGAGGTGAAGATGTTTACAAGGGATCTACAGCTGTGAAGGGAAAGGACAGAAGCAGAATTGGGCAGAGAGAGAAGATGAACTTCCATCTAGCCAACAAATCCTTAGACAATCCAAGACAGAGCTCTGTAACAAGTAAGTATTGCACATCAGAGTTCCTCCATATTGGATGAAAATGGTTGAACTTTTATATACCCCATTCTCTCAGGTACCATATGTATGCAACTCTGGGAAGAAGGGGTCACTGGGTGAAGTGGTTACCTCTCCACAGTTGTATAGTCCCAGGGCTGTAGGGTGGAGATGTCTGTAGACCCCACACCGGGAGTGGAACAGCAAGTCCTTCCTTAGCAGGGAATCTGGACAGTGCATCTTGTGTCTGTAGAACTCTTAGAAGCACACATCTGGTATCCATTCTCACCTTTATTTTCATTAACAGAACCCCAATTTCATCTGCAACTGCAAATTTATTTATTTATTTATTTATTTATTTATTTATTTATTTATATTGTGGTATCAGAGATTTAACCCTGGGGTGTTTTAGAATTGAACTGCATTCCCAATAATTTTAACTTTTATTTGGAGACAGGAACTCTTTTAGTTACCAAGGCTGGCCTTGAACTTGAACTCATGGTCCTCCTGCCTTAGTCTCCCCAGTCACTGGGATTACAGGTTTACACTATCATGTCCAGCACTCTGCTCTGGTCTATTTAAAGGAAGAACCAAATAGCCTTGTTGGGCAATGAGATACAAGGAGAAAATTCCTGAGTCACCATCGCTTTCTGAATTAAAAGGTAAAGCCTCAGGGCCAGTGGTAGAGTGCTTGGCTTCTGCAAGGTTCTGGGTTCTATCATCAGTGCTGCCATCAATCAATCAATCAATCAATCAATCAACCAGGCAAAGGCAAGTCTCCCAAGTGGAAATGATTTGCCTTTCACACTTCTCCTTTCTCCCCGTCAGGAACTTGAGGCCATGAAGAAAAACTCCCAGCCTAAGGAAGGAAGAATAAGAAGCTATATGGATGACTTTCTCAAACAAATGGTTTCTTGTTGTCTGGGAAAAATAATCTCTCTCCCTATCTGCTTAATTCATCTACGTAAAGTTTCTGTTACATGCAGCCAAATGCAATCCTATTTAGCACAATATTTTCAATATATTGGCTTATAAATTAAATATGCATTTGTGATTATTTCTTTTAGATTGAATTCAAGTGGGAATGCTGAGTGAAAACATTTTTCCAAGTTATTCAAATAGATTTACAGTAGGTTTTTCCAAATTTATATTTCAATCAGTAGGACATGAGATTCTCTTAAACTATGCTAGCATTAAACAACTTTTTATATTTTATTTTTTGGCACCAGGCATTGAACCCAGGGGCTCTTAACCACTGAGCCATATCCCCAGCCTTATTTCCTTATTTATTTATTTATTTATTTATTTATTTATTTATTGATTGATTGAGACAGGATCTTGCCAAGTTGCTTAGGGCCTTGCTAAGTTGCTAAGACTGGCCTTGGGCTTGTGGTCCTCCTGTCTCAGCCTCCTGAGCCTCTGGGATTATAGGCATGTGCCATCATGCACAGCTAAACAGTTTTTTAAAAAGTTATTTTATTTGAAGAAAGAGGACAAAATCACATGATGTTTGTCAATTTACATATTTTTATAGCTTATGTTGTAAAACACTTTCATTTTCTTTTCTCTAGATTGTCTATTCAAATTATCTCATTTTTGTAACCAGAATTTTACTATATTTCTTATTAGTTTGGATTCTTTATTCAAGGGTTTCATTTTTTTTACCTTTTCTGATAATTATCTTCAGTCTCTTTGAGACTTACCTTTTTATTTTTTTAGCATTTGTGATATTTCAAAGGTCAGATAATTATCTTCATAAATACATCATTTATTTGCTATTTTGTCCACTATATTTACCCCTAGGCCATTCTTTCATATTTAGTGGCCAAGTAAATATACAAATCAATTTTGTTTCTTTATTGTTCATTTTTCCCATTTAATTATTGAATTTATCTTTAATAAGTTTATGGTGTGATATATCAATATTTTCCCCCAACAGCTAATTTTCTTCATAATGACATGTCAACAATGTGATATAATATGATATATTAAGTGTATACATTGTAAGAGAAGAAACAATGCCATATGTTAAGCACATCCCTATTTCGTTCCCACCTTGGTACATATGAATTCAAACAAGCAGATGGCAAAATATGACCCTAGGCTAAATCTGGCTCATGGCTTGTTTGTTTATTTATTTATTTATTTGAGGTGGACAGTGGTGGTGCTGGTAGTACTGGAGATTAAACCCAGGGTCACTTAACCACTGAGTCACATCCCCAACCATTTTTATTTTTTTATTTTGAGACAGGGACTTGCTAAATTTCTTAGAGCCTCACTAAGTTACTGAGACTGACCTTGAATTTGTGATCCTCCTGCTTCCTCCTCCCAAGCTGCTGCAATTACAGGTGTTTGCCACATTCTCAGCACTGTGCCTTGTATTTGTGAATAAATGTATTAGAACATAACCCTTCTAATTTTTTGACATATTGTCCATAAGTGATCTTTGCTACAGTGGCAGAGTCAACTAGTTTCAACAAAGATAATACAGCCTGCAAAATCCAAAATATTTACCCTCTGGCTTTTTACAGAAAAAGCCTGTTGACCCTGGCTCGGTCTATGTTTATTTCTCTATCTTCATTTTGTGGATGTATGTTAGGATATAGTAGAAGTCTCTGAGGAACAAGTAGGATAGAGAGCCATGAATGGAGGAAACTTGGGCTGCATTTGGCAGAATGGAGTAAAATCCCCTACTGACATCAAGAGGGATTTCATGGCCATGAAGAGGATGGAAATACCAATTGCATGTACTTGAACAAATAGTATCACAGACTTTCTTATGGCCCACTGGTTTTCCTAAAAATCCATTTGTCTCTTCTATATAAGCTCATTTGTTTTTTCTATAAAAGACTTTTCTCTACCTTTCCTTTACCCTAACAAGTTATAAGCCCCAAATTCTAACCACCTCTTTGATTTATACATCACTGAATGCTCCTGTGTGCACATTTTTTCCCATTTGATTATTTTCATGGGGGAATAAACTCTGTCTTTTCTCTTGGTAACCTGTTTTGTCAGTTTAAATTTATAGCCCTCAGTCACTGAACATAAAAGGGTAGAGGAAAAGTTTTTCCTCTTTAACTATTTTTTTCCCAGAGGAATCAATTTTTGTGAGTGTAAGTAGGAATTAACCTAATTGAGTGAAAAGATGATGGAGAGAGAGTGTTCCAAGAAGAGACTTGTACAGAAAGAAACAGGAGAGAAGAACACTTGGGGCAAAGGAATTGAAAGAAATTAATCAAGGGTGGATTATTAACTTTACAGGGCAGAGTGAAGAGACAGATGGAGTTGAAGAAATAGGCAGAGGCTAGATTGTGCTAACAGAGTAGCCACCAGTCCCCCTATTGATCACTTGAAATGTAGTGTCTGAACTGGGAAATATACATGTGAAGTTACCCATGAGTTCAAAAAACACAGCATAAGTAAAAAAAAAATCTTATTAATAAATTTTAGAATATTGAGTACTTATTGAAATAACTTGGATTGATAGAGTTAATTTTTAAAATATTATTACAATTACATTGATTTACTTTTAATTTTCTTAAGTGTTGCCACCAAAAACATTAATCATATTTCTAATGGACAGTATTGCTCTATACCTGCAGAGGTCTGGAAAACTGTTGGAAGTTGTTTGAGAACAACAATGTTTTGTAAAAATACATTTACATATTGTAAATGTAAAAAATAACAGTGAGTATAAGAAGTTCCCATCAACAATTTTCACCTAACTTGTATCCTGCCTAACAATCATCTTGTCTGGAACAAATAGGAGGCTGACCTTTGTCCATAATCACCCTAACTATTTTTTAAAATTTTTTGGCACTGGGAATTGAACCCAGTGGCACTTTACCACTGAATTACATCCCCAGCCCTTTTTATTTTTTGACAGGTTCTTGCTAATTTGCTGAGACTGGTCTCCCAAGTTTCTTGGTTTGCAGGTGTGTGCCACTGTCCCAGTCCAACTTTTTGTTTTTAATCATCCCCATTTCAATTTACATCTATACTAAGAAGCTTATACTTCTTTATGCATTTCCTACCCTTCCTGCCCCATTTCAAGAAGCACAGGGTACAGAAAAACCTCCAGTGTCAGCATACCATTCTTCATATTTGCAAAACAGTTGGAAAACTCAGAATACCAGGTGGTTTTGCTTTTCAATTACAAAAAATATGCTGTTTTCTCCCCAAAGTCAAAACAAAGGATTCGGGAGACTACTCTCAATAGGTGAAAATGCTGAGTATTCTGCAAAGGGACACCTCTGTTAGCTCTTAATGGTTCTTTAATGATCCACCCAAGGATCAACATTAAGAGACTGGGTCTCTTAATACCTCAGGAGATGTTCCCTAAACTCAAATTAATTCAAAGAAAACCAAAATAAATATCAACAGAAATCAAAAGAAGCTGGGAGCAGGGGAAAGGAGAATGAAGACTTTCCCAATTAGCCCTCAAAATGTATAGAGAGGGAGAATATTTACACATGAAAACCTGTGTCCACTTATCACTGATGACTTTTCTTCCATGAAAATTCCACTGTCAAGGATTCTAATAAAAGAGTATAACTGAAATATCTGCTCATGATTCAATGTGGTTGTTTAAAAACACCTAACTAAAAAAAAAAATCAATATAAAAAGAAAGAGAAAAACACCACCTAAGAATTATGAGTTAATTGAAGGGTTTTGTCTTTTTCTAAATATCTGGTGTAGTAGCTGTCAGTGTCTTGCCAGTGGTTTGTTGTTGGAACCATGGTCAGGAGGCAAGGGGTGGCCACACACAGACCTGTGGTACGTGGTTACAGAGAGCAGTATTTCTCCATCTCAGTGCTGTTGAGGTTTATATCTGTCCTTTGCATTAGAGAATATGATTGGTAGCATCCCTGGCCCCTACCCACTGAATGCCTATAGCATTACCCAAAGTCCAATGTAATGATTCAGAATGTCTCCAGACTACCAAATGTTCCCTGAGGGTAGAATTGCCACTGCATCCTACTCGGTTGACAATCACTGATGTAATCCCTTGAAATAAAGGATTTATAGAGACATAAACTTTAAAGTATTGATGTGGATTTCAGCAATTGTTTATTATTCACCAATGCTCTGATGCATACCTGTATCTGTGTGTTTCAAAAATCTTCCCAGCAAGTTGAACAATGGTTTAGCCTGTTTTCCATTGAGCCATGACCCCATCAGGCTCAAGATTTCAGCTGAGGTCTGGAGGGACCACTTAGTGGAAAGGTTCTGGTAACATATCTACATACTGATGTAGTGACACCTGCCCCCATCCCTGAACTATCCAGAAGGAACAGAGAAATGAAGTAACTGTATAACACCAACTTTTGTTCACCCTTGAATTAAATAAAATGTAAATAATGATTTGCCTTATTTTTTCAAAAATGGATGACAAGTAAATGCATTCCTTGTGTCTCAACAAGCACATGGATCTGGGCAGACTGTACACAGGTAGGCTAGACTTATGTGGTCATACTCTTCTGAATGCTGAGCCAAAAACAATTCAGAGAGGTAATAGAGCACCATTTAATAGTAAGCAAACTGACATCCTCATTGTGCCCACTTCTCCCTTCTTCAATCATATCCCCAGTAAAGAGGATCAGAATGTCACCCCAAAATATGTTCAATTGGAATAAATGAATAAGATAATATAACTAATCGGTCTCAATTAAATCTTTTTAAATGTAATGTGTCCCTAATTAAGGTATCTTTTTTTCAAATGTAAAGACCACTCCAAGAACATGACCCATAGAAGCATTCCAAACATTCCGGTCAACTCTTTTGTCCTAAAGTGGTGGGAAAATTAAAATGGAAGAGGGGGTGGACTCAAATGGAAATTACAGAAAGTTCAAACTCAAAGGCTAAAAGAGACAGTCATTTAGAAGTTCATGGGCCTACCCAATAGTCTTAGTACTTTTTCAATATGTGTTTAACATACATTTTAACCAGTAGCATTAATACTTTTCCAATACCAGTTTAGCATGGATTTTGATGAGTATCCCTATCCAGAAGATATGTTAGCTCCTAGGCTAGTACATTTAAGTACAAAACTTGCCATCAGTTCCCTCTGTTCTTATGGGAGTTCCATCTCTCTCTCTTTTTTTTTTTTCTCACATAAGTAAATCCTATCTGGTTCACTCTTGGTTTCCATTTTGTCCATGGATTTTATTGTTCAAATTTGCAAGGCAAGAACCCAGAAAGAAATTGGTGATGCAGATAATCTAGTTTCTTCTCAAACTATGGTTTCATAAGAATTATTTTGAGCTGAAGGAAATTGAGAAACAGCACATACAAAAACAAAAGAGAAGAAAAAGAAAAACTTTCTAACCTTTGTCCCTCTTCTCTTCTTCTGTACCAGGTAGAGCAGTTAACTTTTATCACTGGAGATGTCAGTGAATTAAATCCAATACACAAATTGTACTGAAAATAGATGGGTGCAGGGTGCACACCTGTAATCTCAGCAACTCAGGAAACTGAGGCAGGAGGATTTCAAGTTCATAGTCAATCTCAGCAATTTTGAAAGGCTCTAAGCAACTTTGTGAGACCCTGTCTCAAATTTAAAAAATAAGTAAATAAAAAGGGCTGGGGAAGTAGTTTAGTGATAAAGGGTCCTTGGTTTCAATTCCAGTACTAAAATACAAAACAATCAAGACAAACTTTACTGAATAACCTTTGACTTACATTAGTTTTCCTCATATGTTTACTTTTCCACAATTGCCATCCTTAAAAGTCCTAAATGCTTTCTCTTCATCTTGTCATTTCTCCACAAATTGATTGCTTCTTTTGTTAAAATGGTACATGAACCTCTGGGCCTACCACTTTTTGGGTTTTCACATCATTTCTGTGAGGCTCCCAATGTAATATAATATAAAGCTGCTCCCCAACCCTTTACGTGCAGTCATTTCCCTGCCTCCCAACTACATGTCAGTCTGTGAACATCCTAGCTAGCTATTGGTTCATCGGTCAGCTTGAAAGTATCCTTCTCCATTATTGGTCCTGTTAACCCATGGAATTTGACTGTTTAAGGATAGCTCTCTGCCATTCTCTCTCTTCTCCTCTCCTCACTGTCATGCTTCTCTCTCTCCTTCTCACTTTCATGCTGTCTCCTCCATTTCTCTCCTTTGCACATGCCCTTTCTCTTTTCCTCTAATTTTGTCTCTACCCTGCAGAGAGACACTGTCTGTGTGCTTAATAAACTCCCTAATGTGAGTTCCCATGTCCGGCATGGTTTTCTGTGCTCTTATATTGGTGCTGTGACTCAGATGGGCTCTTCCACTATCTCTTAAGCAAGTGGAACCCCATCAGACACCCCAGTGCCCCCTGGACACAGCTTCACCTTCCATTCACCTAGATGTTCTGCTCTGCTCTGCATTCATCACCAGACTTCAGATTGGTGAGTTTCCTAGGCAGGTTCCCCTAAGCTGATTCAAACACTCCTCTGCTGACCTGAGAAGCAACCATTGAGTGTCCAGGGCCCTTGAGGTGACTGAGGGGTGGGGGTACCCGCAGCCACGACTTTTATAGTTACAGCTGATCCACTTAGTTGGTCTCATCTGCTGGGTGTGTTCCTGATTTTATGGTAGAGATTCTCTCTCAGGGTTGAGGCTCATCTTTGTGCTCATTTCCCTCATGAAACCCTGATGTCAGGTCCTCAACCCTCTTGGCTTTTGCCTGACCCACATTGATGATTGTGTGATGACAACATCGATGTGCTGCCTTCTTATCTCCAGCAGACTACTCTATGGCCTTGGGACACCGGGGTACAGACTCAGCTGTATCAGTCTCCACCATGGGATCTGAGTCCTCCATTCTGGCAGATTCACCCCTGGGATGTCTATTAGACAACTTTAGAACCCTTCTCCTGACCCCTGACTTAAAGCCATCAAAATTTAATGATATTTGGGCACAGTACCCTTTAGATAATCAATCCAAAATGGCCACATAATGGCACACAGCTTCTGTGAGTGAGCGGGCAGATAGAAAGTGATTCCTTATCTTCAAGTCTCTTCTTTCTTGCACTTCTTTGCTCTTCTTGAAACTGAAATGCCTCCTTTGGCTTCTTCTCCTCCTCTTAATCCCTCCTCCTCCTCTGACTTTGACTCAGCTCTGTTTCTGCTTCCATTCCCCTGCCCAGCCCACCTAGTCCTCCTGCCACGAGGTTCTGCATATGCTGGTGTGGGAGGAGTAACCAGCCCAACAATCAGTGGCATGTCCCAGTAAGGAGTATGATATAGCAACCCCATTCCTCAAAAGTAGTGGGAGATAATGTTTCACAATTTTCTGCATGCAAACCTGAATTGATTACTAACCAGGAAAAAGGTTTAAAATGCCCTAGGCATCAAGTTTCTGCTAGAACCTGTTAGCTCAGCTCCTTTCAGATCTCAGTCAAGGCTTACATTGAAATATAAATGGAGGAAGCCAGAAGGTGCAGTGTGAGAGCAGTCTCAAACCCAAGGGAAAAAAAAGTGTCCATTTAAACTTTCTCCTGGGCTGCAACACAGAACACTTTATCTCTCCTTCTTGCCTCTTCTCTCTACCCTCCTTCTCACTCTCTCATGGTATAATTAATGGCCATTGTCATTTTTCTTAAATGCTCTATTTTTGAGCTCACAATTTTGATCTTACATACCTAGGTTAATGATTTATCAGTTCTTTTTATCCAACTATAGAGTTATTTTTGAACATCTGTTACATTGCAATGGAGATAAACATTACAAGGCCTTTGCTTTTGTGTTAAGTGTAAGTGTACATAAAGTTAAAAATTTTTAAAAATGAATCCAAATACTTTGAATTCACGTGATTTAGAAAGGTTCAATTTAAGTTGGTAAACTAATAGAAGTAAAATGTCTTTAAATCTAACTCATAAGTCTCTAATGGGTCAGACTCATAAAATGTTGAATTTTATAAAATGTCTAACATCAATTTTTTTCTAGGATTTTCCTTCCACAGGAAAGAGACAGCAAATGCTCTTTAGTACACTTGTCTGATATCTTGGTTTTTTTACAATAAGATGAGTGAATTAGAGTTGACATGTATGGGATTACTCAAATGTGTTTGTTAGGGACATCTGATTAATTTATAAAGCTAATTATTAAATAATATCAAGTACTCTCAACTCCTTAAGTTCCATTGAGTAACATACTTAAACATTATTGGAGTTTTCATAGGTTGGTAAAATTTACTCTTAATATGCCTGTTAAGTTCTATTCTTTAGAACAACTAGTCTTAAAAATTGGGGTTTATACAGTTATGGTTAAACAACAACTGTTAAAGTATTGTACTATGTTACAGAGTCTAAATTTTTCCATAAAATTAAATTTGGTAATAATTGTGGAATGGTCAATATTAAATGTGTTCATATTTTCCAGGTATACAAGACTTTAAAGCAGAAAATTTATCAAGTTGCTATTCTCCAAATTAAACTGGTCTGTAATGGTAATTTTTAACTTAAAAGCTCTCCCAGTCTTTCTTTAATTCATGTTTTAGATACATCTAAGAAAGGAGTAAAGATCAATATCAGAATTACAACACTTCACTTAAGATCTGTAGAGAGCCACACTTTACCTGAGATAAGGCTCTGCCTCACCCTGCTGCACATCAGAATGGCTCCAAAGTAAGCCAGACTTTAACTCTTTCAAAGTTGTGTTCAAAGTTTGATGATTTTTGTAAAGATTACTATGATCTCAAACAGGGGATATAAAGAATACCTCAGCCAAAATTCAAGATAGCTATTGTACAAACTGAATGTTTTACTGTTGGTGATTCCATTTTGTATTTTCCTTGTAAACTCTAACTCTTGGCTGATTAATATTTTGCAGAAGTACTGCTTCAAGAGCAAACACCATATATTAACTTGAAATAAATAGTAAGCCATCACCTGTAGGACAGATAATGCAGATCCCAATTAGATAAAAGGGAGTAAATAACTGTAAAGTCATAGATATTGAAATTAAAATCGAACACTCTTACTTTATGATTGGTGAGACTGGCTTGCTGGACGGTTAAGATCAAACTTAGAGATGGAGATTAAATACAGAGGCCAAGAAAAGCCAAAATTTGGGTCTTCCCCTCAGTCAGCCTGAATCCAGGGAACAAGAGGACTTTTCTAAGGAGCTTTGAAACTCTGGGTCACATGAACTCCTGATCAAGGAGATTAATGAGGCCACTAGAGGATGAAAAGCCAAGAAATGCACCTGCTACAGAGGAGGGTCATAGAAAAAGGGGGACATCCCTGGTACTTCCAAGTGAAGTCACCTCATCAAGGAGCCCCTGCCTAACTGAAAGAACTAATGGAGTTAAGAAGCTGTCCTTAAGTTCTCTATGAGTGACCCCTGTGGGAAACTCAGCTGACTCTTTAACAGACAGGAACAGGTCACTTTGACCAGTTTGATCTTAGACACCTAGCAAAACAGTTAAAACCAAAATATAGCCATTCTTGGGCATTTAAAGGAAATAATAGTTAAATGTAACTTAAGAGGTACACTTGTCTTAGCCCACCAGAATAAAGACTAAAAGCTACAAAAGAGATATTCTTAGGCAAATGTGTCTGATAACTATCAAGAGAAACTGCCAGAATCAGAAATTTTTAGTCAGTTTAAGGCCTACAGACACAGGTAGTCTTAATCCATGTTTGCTAGTAACAGAAATATAGAGATCTCTACTAAATGTTGTGTTTACATTCCTGATAATGTGAACAATGTTAAAGTTCCCAAATAAAGGCCTTGTCCTACCCAGCTTTTGTTAGGTCTTGTTATGGGAACAATTTCTCAGTTCTTCCACCCCCTGGTGAAGGATTATTGACTTCTGTCATCTTCATGAAATTAATTTGCATGTTCCAGATTCTGCAACATTTATCTTGTACTAATCTCATTTCAGTACTCATGTCTTTTTGTTCTTCTCTCAAAGAAGCACCCACCCCCAGATACCTTGACAACCTGCTCTTCCCCAACCAGACTTCTACCATGGATCCCTCAATTAACCCAATTTCTAAAAGGGGAACTCCAAACTGCTTGCACCACACTGCCCCCTTCCAGCTTGAAGAAGCCAGAGCAGTCATCAGCCCCTTTCCCTATAGCAGTAAGGAGTTCCTAAAATTAGAGGGGGGAATGAAGCCAGAAGAGGGGTCAGACAGACAGTTAGTGTAGAAATAGGAGATTAATTAAATCAAGGAAATGAAGTACATGAAAGCCATGTGCCTCTGGAAGTCTGGCAGTTGAAGACTGCCCCTGGGAGAATGGACTTTTTACATCTCATCTGCAAAACCAGGCCTAATCGTGTCAGCAGGAAGGAGAGATAAGCAGGAAAAGATCTGGAGAACAAAAGATTTTCTTATGAAAACAGAAACAGGGGAATGTAATATAATATAAAGCTGCTCCCCTGACCTTTATGGGCAGTCATTTTCCTGCCTCCCAACTTCTTGTCGCTCCCCCGCCCTTTCTGCTGCAGTCATTTTACCTGCCTCCCCACTATTTGTCAGTCTGTGAACATCCTAGCTAACTTGGTTCATCATTCAGCTTGCAAGTATCCTTCTCTGTTATTGGTCCTATTAACCCATGGAATTTGACTGCTTAAGGATAGTTCCCTGCCATTCTCTCTCTTCTCCTCTCCTCACTTTCATGCTTCTCTCTCTCCTCCTCGCTTTCATGCTGTCTCCTCCATTTCACTATCCTGCACATGTGCACTTTCTCTTTTCCTCTTATTTCCTCTCTTACCCTGCAGGGAGACACTCTGTCTGTATGCTTACTCCCTTATGCGAGTTCCTGTGTCTGGCGTGGTTTTCTGGGTTCTTACACCCAACATATGTATAAAATAAACCTTTAGTTTTTCATCAAGTTAATTTTGCAAGCCTCAGTTACTGAAGCAACAGATTAGAGGAAAAAGGTTTCTTTCCTCTTCAACATGACCTCAGCATATAGAAGAATCTTCCCAGGTGGAGGGAGAATAGATAGAACTGACATGTTGCACCTTTGCAAATAAGTAGGACTGATCTCTCCCATCTGGGTAGAACTTTACAAACACTTTTATACTACCAGCTGGCCTCTCCAGGTTTAAGCAACACTATATAAGGAATTCCTTGGGCACCACTCCTTTTATTCACCTCAAAGAGATGTCCCATTGAGAAGCAGCTTCATTGCCAATGGAAGACTGCAGCTGGGAGCTTTGCCCTTGAAACTTTTGCCTAGAAGCTCACGTTGGACACATCACTTTCTTTCTGAGGTCCTGTTTTGATACAGGAGGCTACTTTTTCTCTAGAGCAGTTTCTAGAATTGTTTGTTGTTGTTTTAGCTTGTTTGTTTGTTGGTTGGTGCTGGGGATTGAACCCAGGGTACTTTAGCACAGAGTATCCCTAGCCCTTTTCAGTTTTAAAAATTTTGAGACAGGATCTTGCTAAGTTGCTTAGTGCCCTGCTAAATTGCTGAGGCTGGCTTCGAACTTGTGATCCTACTGCCTCAGTTTCCTAGATTGCTGGGATTACAATCTAGGTATGCATTTCCATGCTGGCATTTTGTACTTCTTGCTGGTGCCACCCTCAGTGTCTGTGAGGCAAAATAAATTTCTGGAGATCACTGAGTTTATAATTGTAGCCAAATTGATCATGAATATAATCTTTGAATAGATTAAAGAACTGCCTAGATACTTTTCCAGTATGCAATATTTACAGATGCTTGTAGATAGATTGTAAGTACTCTCTTAGTACTTTAATAAAATTTACTACAATGCAGATGTAAGTAAAGTTTTTCTGTAATGTAGAAAATACTGCTATAGTTTTTCTTATATTTATTTTATAGCTCATAAGGTATGCAAAATGTAAGTATAGGAGATGGGGTAAAAGGAAATTTGCAAAAAGTTCTTTACATTTAGGATAGCAAAATTTCAAATAATAGGATAAAAGACACAATCTTACACAATAGAAGGACAAAGAAAGAGGGAGGCAGCTTTGAGATAGCATAGAGAAAGAACTGAATTTGCCTCAGAATTAGAGAAACAATCAATCAATCATTTTCTTCTTTCTTTCCTCTGTGCAATCTACATAAACCATAGTAATTTTTTGTAACATCAGTGAGAAAATGAATGTTTACATTTTAATGTTTTTAAAAATGTTTTGTTGTAGCTAAACACAATAACTTTATAAAATTTATTTATTTTTTTATGTGTTGCTGAGTTTCAAACCCAGGGCCTCACATGTGCTAGGCACGTGCTCTATCACTGAGCCACAAACCAACTCTGTTTTAATGTTTTTTTAATGCCATCTACAAACAAATTTGTTTGAAATTATGAAGCTGAAGTTTTATTTTTTTTTTAGTCATTTCATGAACTAACTAAAATTACTTGCCAACCTGGACACAAAACATTGAGAATGCAGTAGTGGAAGACTCTTTTTTTTTTTTTTTTATTGTTGTTACATGAAATCCAGAACAGGAAGACCCATTAAGCTAGAAAATGTAACCTCAGAGGCAGGAGGAAAAGTAAATATTCAGGCTAAAGCAGTGGCTGTTGATGTAAGCAAAGATTACAGCAACAAGGCTATTTTCTAACAAAGTGTGAATCCCATTAGTGAAGAAGTGTTTTTCCTTCCTTAGTCCCTTAGGTCTCAGCCAGAACAGTTTTAGGATTTTACTTCCATTTGCAACTCAATGCTGCCAAGTAGAACCTGTGGAGAATTGCAAAATGTGAAGCCATTCAAGAGGCATTTTAGTCTTCATATTTAACATATATATAACAGGAAGTGGCCAAAGTCTGCCAAACATCCCTTTAGCATGCTTAGGGGTACAAAATAGGGAGCTGGTCTCTCCTAGTCTCCCAGCTCACTTGGAGACCCATGTTGTATATTTCAAAACACACATAATGCCATTCCAAGATTTGTAAATTAACAATGAAACACTTGGAAAAAGTTCTTTGGGGAGCTCAGAATTTAAACTTTGTTACAGTTAAAGAAGAAGGGAGAAGTAGATGAGATGACTCAGCAGTTAAAAAAAGGTAAAACATCTGGAAGTTATCAATGACTTGTTTACTTGTGTACCCAATACCAAGGTGACACACTAACTTTAATATCGTAGTCAAGTGGACATTGTTTATTACAGCACTTCATCTTGCAATGTTCTGTAATCTAAAAGTTTGCACTTGTTTTTCTCCATATCAATATCAGTCAAGTGTTTGTCCTATGCCAGATTGTGTCATTGAGTAGAACCAAATAAACCCACAAAATGAAGTTACCTATTCTCATAAAGAAAATCTAATGTAAGAAAACTCATACCTTGGTAACGATTTTCAACATGGTTGCAATCAGGTCATTTTACAATTGTATAAGTAAATAAAATTGACCACATAAAATATTCTGCTAGAAGTGCATAGTTACTATGATTTTATTTTATTAAAGGTGTAAAACTAAGCATTCTAATTCAAAATTATTGGGTTTCTGCATGGAATGTGTGCATGCAGTGAACATAAAAGATAATTATACCACTCTGCATGTCATGCAAACAGCATTTCTATCTCAAGGAAAAATGATCTGATTCTCAACTGCACGGAAATGTACCAGCTTGCCAAGAATGGGAAAATAAAAAATCCACTGGAAATAGCACTTGGTTGTTCATATGAGCATTGAAGAGGACTGTGGTTTAGAAATTTCCTTTTTTTTTTTTTTAATTACAGCAAGTAAACTATTTTGCCAACCCTCTTTGGGTAGCTCAGTTTTCATCCTAGCTGTCTGTCTGAAAATGAAGCTGTCAAGAGTCCTATGTTAAAATTGTTTTTCTGAGAAGAATATTTATTATAGTATATATTCAAAATTGTATTTAATCTGTCCAGAAAGACATCTCTTCTTCCAACTGAGTCTGATGAATAGTTTTATTGCACAAAGAAGATCATGTGAAATGTTCTTTTTAATATTTTAAATCATATAAACATCAAGAAAATTTAATTATATGACCTTTTTGCTTTGAAGTATACATGGTTATCAGAATCCATGAGCAAGTTATATAATTATCACAAACTCAGGTTTGCACTGATAGAAATTCTTTTCCAGTGTTTAACCCCAAGGAAAGTTAATTGACAATAAACAAAAATTCTATGGGATGGTTACTGTTTTCTGCAATTAGTGTTATATACTGAATGTTTGTGTGCCCCCAAAATTTATGTGTTAAAGTTCTAACCCCCAGTGTGATGTTGTTTGGAGACAGAGCCTTAGTGGTAGTCAAAAGAGAACATTAGAATGGGGCTCTGATCCAACAGTGTCAGTGCCTTCATAAGGAGAGACATGAGACAGCTTTCCTAGCTTTAGGAAGACAGAGGAAAAGATGTTGGAGGACACAGCAAGCCAGAAAGCAAGCCCTCAATAGATAGTTAATTGCTGCTTACTTTGATAAAGCCTTGGGCTTCTTAGCTGCCAGAACTGTGAAAAATTAAATTTCTGTTGCTTAAGTTATTTAGTCTGTGGTATTTTGTTATGATAACCTGAGTTGGCTAATAAAATGAACAATGCAATTTAGTACTGTAAATATGTTTCAGTTGGGAACTGTTAATTCATCAAAGTTCTGGGAGCAAGCACAAAATTTGCTGGTTTTCAAGAAGAAAAGGTAAACAAAACCACACCATCAGCATCATTGAACTTGAAATATTATTACAATTTCTTGCTGAAAGTTTAGAGTTTGCAATATCCACACATTAAATTACATATTTAGCTGCCAGTGTATTTATTCTCACCAAATAACAGCAAATATAAGCTGAAAGTCATCATGTTCATTATATCCAAAGTCAGGATTTTAGCCATTCAAATCAATGTTTAATATATTCTTTGCCCACACAAAATACAGTTGATAATTCATAAAACAAAATAAGATGTGAGTCAAGAATTTTAGAGGTGTTTGAATCCTCTCTTTGAGTACAATTTTCTAATTTTAAATATGAGGAAGTACAAAATATAGTGGGAAGAAGACCAAAAAATGGACCAAAAATTTCTTTCTCTCTGTGTATCTATCTACCTGTCTATCTATCTATCTATCTATCTATCTATCTATCTATCTATCATCTATCTATCTATCTATCTATCTATATTTGCACCAGGGATTGAACTTAGGGGTGCTTAACTACTGAGCCCATCCCTAGCCCTTCTCGTATTTTATTTAGAGACAGGGTCTCACTGAGTTGCTTAGGGCCTCACTAAATTGCTGAGACTGGCTTTGAATTCTCTATCCTCCTGCTTCAGCCTCCCCAGACAATGGGATTACAGGTGTGTGCCACCATACCTGGCTCCCTCTTTTTTTTTTTTTTTTTTTTTTTTTGTGGTACTGGGGATTGAACCCAGGACCTTGTGCTTGCAATGCAAGCACTCTACCAACTGAGCTATATCCCTATCCCCTCCTCTTTAAAAATAAAAATATATTGATATATTGATTGATGGCCAGTTCTAATTCATCATTAAGTTCTGATGAATGGAAATGGAATTTTTCCTAATAATAATGATGAAAACAAATCCATTGCCAAAACATCCATTACTCAGAAAACTGTTACACTCTAATTTTTGTTAATAAATTAGTTACTGCCTGTTTACCAATACCAAAACCATATGATGTTAGTTTTGTAGAAAAAGAGAATGTAAATGAGTACTTTTAAAGTAATGGATAGGGCCAGATGTGGTGGTATACATCTATGATCCCAGCAGCTTGGGAGGCTGAGTCAAGAGGATCATAAATTTGAGGTCAGCCTCAGCAACTTAATGACGTCTTAAGAAACTTAGTGAGACCTTATATGAAAGTAAAAATTAAAAAGGACTGGGAATGTGGCTCAGTAGTTAAACCTCACTGGGTTCAATCTCTAATATAATAATAATAAAATTTAAAAAGGAAAAAGAAAAAGGAAAGAAAGAAAAATAAGGAATGCATAGGGAAATACTTACCCCAACTACTTTCTCCATCCAGTGCTTTTGTCCAGTGGACTCACTATCCTATTGTCACTTCACTTTTTGAAATGGTTTTAAAATCTTTCCCATGCATGTTTTCTCTTGGTACTGGGGATAGAACCCAGGTATGCTTTGCCACTGCACTATATCACCAGTCCTTTGCATTTTTTATTTTGAGACAGAATCTGGCTAAGATGTGATTCTCCTGCTTTACCCTCCTGAATAGCTGGGATTACAGGTGTGAATTAATGTGCTGGGTTAATTGTGATATTTGAAAGTTATCTTCAGCTTTAAGCTTCACTTATTATATAATTATTAGGTCAAAGTTTTCCTATGAATTTTTTTCTAAAGAAAAAGACAGTTCAATGAGAACCCAGGGACCATGGATTACTACTGTATGCTGATTGTTAGCAAGTGTCAAAATGGCCCCATTTAAAATGGCCTCCTAGCCCTGAAGTTCTCAGTAGCTCTGTCTTCCTAGCCTTTATACCCCATAGACTCTTCAAAATGTTGTTGCGATTTGCTTTTGTGAATCTACAAAGCTTCATCAAGTTGGCACAGCATTTGAAGTATTAGTAAAAGTTACCAAAGAACCCAAATGCTACTGTACTGTCAAATATTACTGAAAAAAAGAGATGAGCTGATAAATATTAAACTCAATGAGCAAGAGAAAAAAGAGAAAGATTAGAATCTACTAACCTCCTTTGTCATATGATTTTATTTTGTTTTGATTCTCAAAACACTATTATATTCAATTTGTTCAATCTTGTTGGACAAGGTTTAATAGGAAATTTAAGCTTCTATTAAATCCCTTTAATATAAGGGATTACATTGACTATGAAGTCAATGTAAGATTTACGGTACTCTGAGGTTATAGTTTTGCATTTTAAAAATTGACATGGCTATGAAAACAGTAAGGAGGTAACTAAATAAACTTTCCCCAGTATGCCTCCCACAGTCTGGCAATAGGTTTGCTCAGAGAAATGCACACTACCCTTGCTAGGAGCTTTGGGTAAGATATTGCCACAAAAGGAACATAATACAATGCATGATTATAAAAATCTTAACATCCAGTAGATTAAACTGGGAAGCCATAATGTAAGCCTTTGTAGTAAACCTAATATTTGCAATTTTCATTTTCAAAGAACAATACAATATAAGATCAGTGATCCTGTAACCTACTGAATATGTTGACTGAAGTACTTTATACATTAAATGAAAGATCTGGAAAGTGGAATATTGCCACCCTGCTCAATAAACATTGTCAATATTACATTAATTGAGCTTTGGAAAGTCAAAAGGGATGACCTTTCTGCTTTTGATTTTAGGTAAAATAGTGAGGTTTCAGGAGTTTCATGAAGTCAATGCCCTGTGATAAAAAGAACCTGGGTTTTGGTGTCTTACAATTTTCACACTGTTTGTGCTATTCAATAGCTATGAAATCTTGAAAATCTTGGGAAGATTACCTTACATCTTTTTTTTTTTTTCTGGTACCATGGTTTAAACCCAGGGCCTCAAATATGTTAGGCAATACTGTACCCCTGAGCTTTGCACTCCCTTACTTGACATCACTAATGCCCAGTTCCTTCTTTTGTTTCCAAAGTCCTACTTTATAGATATTTTTGAAAAGATTAGATAAAGATTATGTACATCCAGCAATGTTTATAGCAGCTCAATTCATAAGAGCTAAGCTCTGGAATCAACCTACGTGCCCTTCAACAGATGAATGAATAAAGAAAATATGGTATATGTATACAATGGAATATTACTCAGCCTAAAAGAAGAGTGAAATTATGCCATTTGCCTGTCAATGGATGGAACTTGAGACTATCATGCTAAGTGAAATAAGCCAGTACCCAAAAAACAAAGGTGAATGTTCTCTCTGATATGTGAATGCTAACACACAATAAGGGGTGGAAAGAGAAGAATAGAAGTTCACTGGATTAGACAAAGGGGAATGGAGAGAAAGGAGGAGGAATTGGAATAGGAAAGAGTAGAGGAATCCGATATCACTTTCCTATGTTCATATGTGAATACACAACCAGTATAACTCCATATCATGTACAACTACAAGAAGGGGAAGTTACATTCCTAGTACGTATAATATGTCAAAATATACTCTACTTTTATGCATGTCTAAGAAGAACAAATACAAATTTTTAAAAGAATTTAAACATAAGATAAAGTGAAAAAAGATTATGCACATCCTTAAATCTGTGCCTGGCACATGACAAAACCCAGGAAACATTTATTCCTCTTAATAATAATAAAAGTTAATTCTTCTTAAAGGCATCTCAGTCACTGTGCTGAGTACCCTCTATGCTTTATCTCATTTAATATTGACAACAGCTCCATTACGTTGGCACTTTTATTATCCCCAATTTATAGATGAAGAAACTAAGATATAGAAAGGCAGAGTCACTTACTCAAGAATGTATACCTACTGAGTTATATAGCTCAGGTTCCAACTCCAAATTGCATGTTACCCATTGCCTAAATATGGTTCCACTGACCTATTTGCTAATTAGGAGAGACTTAGTTCATTTGTTCATCAAATAAACACTGTTAAATACTGACTATGTTTCAGGCACTTTACCAATTGCTGACAATGCAATGATGAGTAAACAGATGTGGCTTTCACCCTCAAGAGCTCACAACCTAAACCAGGGTTGCTCAACTTCAATGTTATTGGCATTGGGGCTGGACAATTTTTGTAGTGGGGGGCGCTGTTCTTTGCATTGTACGATCTTTAGCAGCAACTCTGGCTTCTATTCACTGGGTGTCAGTGGGAATCCAAGACTACTGCTGAAGTTCTGAAAATCAAAGCTGTCTCCAGACATTGGCAAATGGCAAATGGAGGAGGGGGAGGGATGAGGGGACAGTAGCAGAATGAGAACCACTGCTCTTAGAAATTAATATTAAAAGTCTCATGTCTAAGAAATTAGTGAATCCCTACTCAGCCTGGAGCTCTTTTAAAACACACATTTTCAGGCTGGGAAGATAGTTCAGTTGGTAGAGTGCTTGCCTTGCAAGCACAAGGCCCTGAGTTCAATGCCCACCACTGCAAAAAAACAACAACAACAACAACAACAACAAAACACAGTTTCTTTCTAAAAATAATTTAAAAGATAATAATAGTCAAGTGCCATAATGTAGAGTCTGATTTGTAACTATCACATCATAAAAATGTCTCTCAAGATTTTATGGTGCAACTACTTCTAGTTTGGGAAAGGAAATCAATTAAATTTTCTCTATAGATATATATTTGATAGTCAATTTATCTGAAATAGGGTGTACCAAAAATTATATGTCTTCAAAAAATAAAGAATTATAAACACATAGTGGCTCATGGTAGAGTAGGGGCTGACTGTGGTGCTATAATTAGGTAGGGAGGAAAGCAATGAATTTGGGGAGGCCTTCATCAAGGGTTGCTAAGTTCAATATTCCCAGGCTTATCATAATATTTTCAGGTTGTTGGTAGTGTTAATAACTGTCATAATCCAAAATTTGTACAATGAAAATTTATTCATTTCTTGCTCACACAACAGTCCTACATGGATGACCCTGGTTTTTCAGGTCTTCTGTGAGACTTCTGTTTACACAGAGACTCAGGGAGCCAGGCTCCAGCAGTCTTATTCTTCTGCTCTCCTTTAGGTACTGGGAGTTATTGCCTTTGCTACAGAAAAGGGAAGAGAGAATGTGGGAATTGTAAAAAAATTTTTAGAGACCGTAACTAGAATTCTGATTGATTAAAAACTTGTGGTCATGTGATTACCAATAAATAAGAGGAAAGGTGGCAAATGGAGCTCAGCTGCATATACAGAAGACAATGGATAACTGTTTGGTGAACTTCTAGCCATACTTTGCCAATATGGTCAAAACCATTTTCATTGCCTAAGAGCCATACTGTGTCTAATCTTGTTATTTATAAAATCAGAATATGCTTCAAAAATATTCTTTGAGGACTAATGAAAGATATGTAAGCTACATTCTTCCCAAAGACATTGTGTGATGTGTATCTGATATCTAGAGAATAATACACCATGCTAATTTATAACCCCATTGTAAATAGACACATTCTTAATCTGTGGCAGACATCATGATATGGTCAATTTTTTGTCATTTGTTAAGGAGAATATGCTTTGTAGTCCAGAGTTCATGTCCCCCAGCAATGGTGTAATATTTTCTTTTGCTCTCAATGTGTGAATTATTAAAAAATAAGCAAGCTACAATGTCATCATTTTTTATTATATCAAAAATGAAGGCAGAGACAGGACTGTTTCCAGTCTGTGAAGTTATTTAGCATTTAATATTCCCTTTGGGAAATCAATATGGTTTGAGGGAGGTTATTTATATACCACTAGTCAAGTGTGGTTTAAATAAATGTTCCATGTCGCTGGAGTTATGTGAATGAATCTTTCAATGTCAAGACCTTTCAATCATAAATCAGCTAACAGGAAAATGGTTAGTGGAAATTATCTGGTCATTTTCCTGATATAGATGAACAAATTAGGTTCTGTTTTTATGGTATTTATTCAAATCGTAGAAATGGATATTGGTACATTATATGCCAACAATTTAACATTTATTAGTTACTTAAAATGTATATTTCATGAAAGTAATTTTATTTTGGGGGAGTGAAATGTAGAATGATGGTTCAGACATTTATAAATAATTCATGTGCCTTTTTTATAATCAGTTAAGTAAAAAAATTAACTGAACTGAGTATAGTGGTGCACATCTGTAATTCCAGCAACTCAAGGCTGAAGCAGGAGGATCTCAAGTTCAGGTTAATCTCAGCAACTTCACAAGGTCCTAAGGAACTTAGCAAGACCCTGTCTCAAAATTAAAAAAATAAAATGGGTTGGGAATATGACTCAGTGTTAATGTGCCCTGGGTTCAAATCCCAGTACCAATCCCCCGCAAAAAAGAATTAACTGAATGGAAACAAAATAACTCCTGCTCTTAAGCAGTGAGGGTGCATTCTGTATAATTCAGGTTATGAATCAATTCCTTTCAAGCTTTATGGAAGTTAAGAGCAGAGAATGGTTAGCAGGCCACAAAGAAAAAGGTAAATGAGTGAAGTTTATGCTCTTCTAGTTAAGAGCTAAGCCACTCTTAGGTTAGTCTCTTCTTATGTTACTTTAATGGAATCCTATTAGAAAGAAAATACAAATTCCTGAGGGAAACAAGACAAAAGTGCAACTAAAGGGTTTTTTTTTGGGGGGGGAAGTGATGGGGATGGAACCCTGAGCTTTGCACATATTACACAAGTATTCTATCACTGAGCCACATCCCATGCCAAATTTATTTTGTGGGGTACTTGGTCACTGAGCCACACCTCTAGCATTATTTTATATATTATTTAGAGACAGGGTCCCACTGAGTTGTTTAGCACCTTCCCATTTCTGAGGCTGGCTTTAAATTTGAGATTCTCCTGCCTCAGCCTCCCAAGTCACTGGGATTATAGGTGTGAGCCACAGTGCTCAGCACCCGGCCAAGTTATGAGTCTTCCAAAGCAATTCTGAGGCCATTTTGGAACTGATAACTTACAAGTCTCACTTTGAATAGGCCAACACTGGCTCTTCTTTTCTCCATTTGTTAGTTCTCAGAAACAATGGATGTGCCCCTGTTATGGTTTGTATATGGGGTATCCCCCAAAAGCTCATGTGTGAAACAATGCAAGAAAGTTCAGAGGCAAAATGATTAAGTAATGAAAGCCTTGACCTAATCAGTGAATTATTCCACTGATGTGAATGAATTGGGTGGTAACTGTAGGCAGGTAGTGTGTCACTGGAAGGTCACTGGGAATGTGCCTTTCAGGTATATATTTTGTCTCTGGTGAGTGGATTTTATTCTCTACTTCCTTGAAGCCATGTCTGGAGCTGCTTTCCTCCACTACATCTTTCTACCAAGATGTTCTGTCTCACCTTGACCCAGAGTTGTGGAGTTGGCTGTCTGTGGACTGAGACCTCTGAAACCATGAGGCAAAATGAACTTTTTTCCTCTACATTGTTCTTGTCAAGTATTTTAGTCACAGCAATGCAAAACTGACTAAAACAGCCCCACTTTAATCAAGTAGAAGATAGAACCAGAGTGATACATTCATTGATCATTACTAAACTTACAAAGATAATCCACTCTTTACCCTAATATGCAATATAAAAATGTATTTAGTGCATATTCCCTGAAGCCAGTAAAAAATACTTTGGTTTATGAAAATTATTTTCACAAATTTAAGGGGAATTTTATGAAATTGTCAATATTTGACCATTTTTTGGTCAGCAAAATTGGCAATTTCTTAATGCTTAACCTTAACATGTGGCTTTCTAGGAACAATATCTTTTTATAAATTAAAACATATTCTGCTGACAAACCCTACAATAAGTCTGATGGGGAAACACTGTAATGGAGGAAGCTAATTCAAGCGGTATTATTCCCAGGTAATTCCAAACCTCCAACATTCTGACCACCAACACTCTTAAGCTTGAGGACTCCAGAAGTTTTCACATGAAAATGAACATTATCCAACATTTAAGTGATTGATTACATCAATCAGTAACAACAGCAATAATCGAAAAGGTAGACCAGTCACTGGTTTTGCTAAATAAAAAGACATCCTTAGCTGATGGTAACTTTTCCTTTCCACTATTAGAAGCATCATGTGTGCAATGACCTATGTGGTTGATATTGTAGAGTTCTGGGGCTTTTATCTGGGAGACAGAAACTGCAGGCTTCAGGCAGGTTAGGTGAGTTTTTCCCTTTCTGGTTCATTTGTCTAAGAGAAACTTTTGGTGAATTGACAAGTTTCTAGAGTGGATGAAATTATTTGAGTGAAGGCAGCCACAGGCAGTTAGCAAATTCTGACCACCATCATAGTTGTCACCCACTGAAATTTAAACTCGAGTCTGCATTTACACAAGTGGATTCAGTTACACAGTACAAAATTCACATGCTATTTATTAACTATCACTGGGTCCTTTCTTCTAAACCTGGTACATTTTTGGATGGCATGACATTTTGAAAGCTGTAATCCTCTTGTGACAGGTTATAAGAGCCAGTTAAAACTTTCTTATTTTGTTCTTAGTATACCCAGCTTTAATTGCAATGATGATTTTGATTCACAAGACAAACTTCAGGAAAGGAAGTGAAAAATTCAGAAAGTCTGGAGAAGGTTGGAGGAGGGAGTGTGTGTAGAATGTGGGAAGAGAGGAAGAAAGCAGATTCTTCTTTTTTAAGGGATTATTCACTCTTAAATGAGATCGCTAATTTAACTGCCTTAAATTTATGACTCTAACCATTGGGGAAGATTATGTATCTAGAATCCTTGGGGAAAGAAGCTACCTGGGGGTCCAATGTTCATGGTCAATTGTTAATTTAGGTGTGGGAATGTTTTGCTGCCAGTGAAATAATTCCTAGGGCAGGAAATTCAGATTGAGGTTGGTTCATTGATGGGTAGGTCGGGAAGCAGTCCTAAGCCCTATACCAGTAATGGGTTTAGGTAGCTACTGCAGTCAGTATTTTCTGGCTGTAGTTTAGAAGAATTTAAGGATGCATTGTATTTCTCTTTATAGAAATGTATGGTTGGGCACAGAGGCTCACACCTGTAAGACTTGGAAGGTTGAGGCAGGAGGATCAGAGTTCATAGTCAACCTCAGCAACTTAGCATGGCTCTAAGCAACTGAGCAAGACCCTGTCTATAAATAAAATATAAAAAGGACTGGGGATGTGGTTCCGTGGGTAAGTACCCCTGGGTTCAATCCCCAGTACCAAAAGAAGAAAAAAAAAAAAATATATATATATATATATGGCCTATTATATGTACCCAATGGCTTTATTTTTCCCAAAAGTTACATTAAAATAAGAAGCAGTCAATGCTTTTTCTTCTTTCTAGAGTGATAAGATTATACTATACTAATAAACTATATAAATTACATATGACTATGACATTAATGTTCAATGCCCCCTTGTAGCAAGAGTATGGATATCTTATTAGTATTAAAGTTCAAATCAAATCTTTTGTGTTAACTTTAGATGCTATGGGATAGATTTCATGAGAGTATAAAGGCCACATGGCAGGTATTGTACTTGTTTAGGATGCTGTAATGTGTATATTGCATTAATATTGGACACTGCAAGGGAACCTTTATGTGACTCTTAAAAACTGTATTAGTGATCTCCTATTAACTATAAATACTATAAAGAAGCTATTGAGTCAATTTTGGGTACTGTATTCTGCAGATCATATTAATTTAGAAGGCCCTGTAGCACCTAAAAATATATTTTCCATGACAAAATCAGGATGTCTGACTAGGGTTAGAGGACCTATGGCAGCTATTTTGTGAGGTTTTGATGCGATAGTACAACATCATGTCAGTTTTCAAGGCCACAAGGCCAGTATACTGTAATCAGTGTTTAAAGCTATAACAGGGATATTGATCAGAATTAAACACCACTTGTCAGCTAATTGATCAGTATTTCATGCTATGTGATGGATTGTATATCAACACTGGAGGCCACAAGGCAGGACTTTGTCAGTGTCTCATGTTATCTTATGGAAAACTCTCATTACCAAAGGCCTGTGGCAGCTTCTCCATCACTTTTCATGCTCTATTGTGGATGTTGTGTCATTTGGAAGGCCAAAAGGCCCCTGTTTCATAGGAAGAGAATAATGGTACTAAAGGACACAGGGAAGCTATTTTATCAATTTTTGATGCTACAACATGAATACTATATCACTATTAAAAGGGCAAAATGCATCAATTTTATCACATTTGATGCTATACTTTGGATATATTTTCAGATTTGAAGTCCAAAGGCAGCTATTTTATCAGTTTTGATGCTAGAAAATGGATATCATATCAGTATTGAAGGCAACAGGGCCTCTGGGATTAGTTTAAGATGAATTTTATGGATGACTACTATTAAAAGCTACAGAAAGTTGTAATATCAAATTTATTTTCCAAATAAAGATGTCAGAGTAACATTAATGCCACAGGGCAGTTAATATATGAGAATTGAAGCTCTAAATGGATATTCTATGTTACTAAGGAACTCCAAGGAGAGATTGTATTTGTAATGAGTGATATCATGGGGTTATCATATAAGCATTAAATGTTACACTTTATGTAGCACATTTTTTCATGATGTTGTACTATGGATATGTTACATACCCATTTTCCACTCAGTACAAAAGACCACAAGGCAGGTACACTATCAGTTTTTGAAGCTATAGTATAGATACCATATCAGTATTGAGGGTCACAAGGCAGAAATCCTCAGTTGGAATGCTATAATGAGCGTATGAGTATTGAAGTCCACATACCAGCTATTATATCTTTTTGTATGCTGTAATTTGAATAGCATCTCAATATGAAAGGCCACAAGGCAGGAACTTTATCAAGTTTTGATGCTATGATAAGAATAGAATGTTAGTGTTAAGGCCACAAGGAATCCATTTGATCAGTTTTTCATACAGATTATGGATAAAGTATCACTATTGAAGGCCACGAGGAAGTGGATCATTAATTTTTCATATAATATTATGGACATCTTATCAGTATTCAAGGTCACAAGGCAGCTATTTTATCATTCTTGGATGCTATACAATGTTCACCTTGTGAGAACTAAAGGCCACAATGCAGCTTTTTATAGGCTTTTGATGTTATACTATAGATATAACATTAATACTAAAGACCACAAGGCATGTAAATTAGTTTATTATGTGAGTAAAAATGTCTTCAAGGCAACTCTCATTTTAGATTTGGATGCTGTAGTATGTATATTATATTAACATTAAGGGAAGTTATGATATTAATATTGCAAATTATCATATGATATCTAATTGAATTCAAAAGGGGGCAAATCATTATAATAGCATATCTTCCTATAGTATGGATATTACATCAATATTAGGGCCACAAGGTACCTCTCATTATTAGTTACATTCTGTAGCATAGTTTATTGCTACAAGGATATTAAGGCCAGAGGAGAGCTGAAATATTGCATTCAAAGTCCACAATATGGTTATGATATTAATATTAATTTTTACCTTGTAGCTATTATATTACTTTTGCATGATATAGTATGAGTATAATATTAGTATGCAGGGCAAAAATGTATCTCTTTTGTTAACTTTAGACGCCCTGATACAGATTTCATAAGAGAACAGAATGCCATGGAGCAGGTATTATAGTAGTTTAAGATACTACAGTATGGATTTTTTTTTAATATTGGACACCACAGGAAACCATTTTATGACTTTTTTAAAAATTACATTAGTGATATCCTATTGAAAGGCCACCATGAAGCTACTGTACCAGTTTTAGATGCTATATTTTGAAGATCACATTAATTTAAAAAGCCATGTAGCACCCAACACATTCATTTGAATGATGAAACGAGGACGTCTGGTTAGGGATAGAGGACACATGGAAGCATTTTGTCAGTTTTTGATGCTATTATATGATATTGTATCAGTTTTCAAGGCCACAAGGCAAGTACATTTTAATCAGTGATGCTATCCATAATATGGATATCTGATCAGAATTATACACAAGGCAGCTAATTGATCAGTTTTTCATGCTGTCCTAAAAATTACAAATCACCAATGAAGGCCACAAAGCAGTACTTTGTTGTGTTCTCATGTGGATAACTCCCACTACTGAGGGCTCTAGGGCAGCTATGCTATCACTTTTTCATGCTCTATTATGGATGCAATGTCATATTAGAGGCCACAAGTCACCTGTTTCATGAATTGCTCATGGTGTCATAGGAATAGCCTAACAGTACTGTAGGACATAAGGAAGGTATTTTATAAATTTTGATGGAACAACATGGATATCACATCAGTTTTAAAGGCCAAGTATATGAATTTCATCACTGCTGGTATAATTTGGATAATTTTTAGCCTTAAATTGCAAAAGTCAGCTATTTTATCATTTTCTAATGCCTCACAATGGCTATTATATAAGTATTAAAGGTCACAGGGTCTGTAATGTTAGGTTGAAATGTCATTACATGGATAATTTATTAATATTAAAAGCCACAGGGCAGTGTACTATCAATTTGTTTTTCAAAGACAGATGTCATAGTAGTATTAATATCACAGGACAGTTATATAAGAATTGAAGCTGCCCATGGATATTGTAGACTGCATATATCATGTGATTTCATGATGTTGTATGGATAAGTATGACATTAGGAACTAAAGACCTCAGAGAACATCACATGGATTTTATTTTTAGTACAAGAGACTAGAGGCAGCCTCATTATCCATTTTTAAAGCTAAAATATGGATAGTGTATCAGTATTAAGGGTCACAAGGCAGCTATTTTATCAGTTGGAATGCTATAATGTGGATTAAATATGAAAAATGAAGTCCAAACTGCTGCTAATATCATTTTTACATGCCATAAGATGGATGACCTCTCAATATGAAAGATCAAAAGGCAGCAATTTTATCAAGTTATGATGTTATAATATGGATGTCACGCTAGTTTTAAGACCGCAAGGCAGTTATCACTTTGATGCTATAAAATGGACATCTACAGTATTGAAGACCACAATGCATCCATTTTATTAGTTGTAAATGCCACTATGTGGCTAATTTATTAATATTAGAAGCCTTAGGGCAGCTGTAATATCAACATGGTTTTCAAATACAGATGTCATAGTAGTTTTAGTACCACAGAACAGTTATTATGTAAAAATTGAAGCACTATGTGGACATTATATTATTTGAAAGGCCTCTAAGGAGTGATTATATTAGTAATAAATGCTATCATAGTTAACATATTTGCTTTAAAGGCCACACTGCATACACTATGTTATTTTGTGATGCTATATTATTAATATGGCATTAATAACTAAATACCACAAGCATGTAACATGGATTTTGTTTTCAGTACAACAGTCCACAAGGTAACCACATTATTAGTTTTATTATTTAGCTATAATATGAATACTGTATCAGTATTGAAGATCACAAGGCAGCAAGCTTATCCATTTTTGATGCCACAATGTGAATTTTGAAAGAGTATTGAAGTCTGTAGGGCAGCTGTGTCATTTTTACATGCTATAATTTGGATAACATCTCAGTATGAAAGGTCACAATGCAGCTATTTTATTGGTTTTTGATTCTATTCTCTGGATATAGCATTAACACTAAAGAACACAGTCCTTTAAATGGTTTGTTATTTTAGTATAAATGTCTACAAGACATCTCTTTTCTTAGATTTGCATGCTATAACATGAATATTATATTAACATTAAAGACCTAAGGAAAGCTACTGTATTAATTTTACTTGCTTCATATTGATATCAAGGTACTACTACAACTAGGATAAGTCATTAAATTAGTGTTACTTGCTGAAATATCAGCATTATGTCAATATCAAAGTCACAGGGAAGGTATTATATTAGTTTAGATTCTGTAGTTTGGATATTGTTTTAATATTAAGGACCACAGGGGAGCCATAATAATATATTTAGAGATCACAGTATGTAATAGCTGTTACATTAGTTTGTGGTACAGTAGTATGGATATATTAGTATTAAGGACCACAGGGCAGGTATTATATTAACTTTAGATACTATAACATGGATATCATATGGGTATAAAGGACAATATTCAGGTATTACAATAGTTTTAGATGCTGTGATATGGGTATTTTATTAATATTTGAAACCACTGCCTCATTATTGATATGATATTAGTTACAATGGTCACAAAGCAGCTACCTTGTCAGTTTTTGATACTTCAACTTGAATACCATTATCAGTACTAAATTCCATAAGGCAGCTGCATTATCACTGTTTCATGCTATATTGTGGATAAAATGTCACTTTGAAGGCCATAAGGCAGCCTTAATCAGCTTTTCATACTATCGTATGGCTGTCATATCAGCATTAAGGTCACAGTGAAGCTCATTTATCAGTTTTTGATGCTACACTATGGCTAGAACATTAATACTAAGACCACAAGTCTTGTAAAATGGATTATCATTTTCTACAAAACTACAAGGCACTCATATTAGATTTGGATGTTATAACATGAATATTATATCAACATTAAATTCCACAGGGAAACTATATTAATTTTACATGCTAAATTTTGATATCAAAACCAGGTATCACAATCAGAATGTTATTATATTAATTTTCCTTGCTAAAGTGTGGATATTTATATTATATTATTATTAAAAGCCACATGGCCATTGTTACATTACTGTTAGATGCTTACTATGGATATCTTATTAGTTCTAAGGGTCAAAGGTCATATATTAGTTTCTTATGTTATAGTAAGGATATGACATTAATACTTAAGTACACTGTGCATGAAACATGGATTATCATTTTAGTGGAAAAGGCTTCAGGGCAGCTCTTATATCGGTTTGGGATGCTATATCATGTATATTATATTAATATTAAAGGCCACAGAGAAGCTAGCATATTAATTTTATCTAGTATACTATGAATTCCTTAATGATATTAAAACCACAGGACAGTTATTACATTAGTTTTACATGCTACTGTTCAGATATTACATCAATATTAACAACCACAAGTTAGCTCTTACATCTCTCTTAATTGCTAAAGTATGGATAGTTTATTAATAATAAACATCACAGGGCAGCTATAGTATTAGTTTTATAGATTATACCATGAATATTATATTAATATTAAAGAAAACAATGCAGTTATGGTATTATTTAGGATGACAAAGTATGCATCTTATATTAGTATTAAAGTTCAGTGGACTGCTATTTTATTCATTGTAGATGCTATAGCATGTATATCATGTAAGGAATAATGGTCCAGGGAGCAATTATATTATTTTTAGATACTACATTATGGACATTACATGAATAACAAAGGACACAGAGCAACTATTATGTTAGTTTTTGAGGACACAAAATAGTTATCATATTAATATTAAAGACCACAGAGCAGTTACTATACTAGTTTTAGGTCCTAAACTATGGATATTGTATAGTACTGAGGGAAGAGAGCTGATATTTTGTTAGTATTCACTGTTATAATATGGATATTTTTTAGTACTAACAGCCACAGGGCAGGTGTTTTGTGAGTTTTATACATTACACTATGGGTATCATGTTAATAATTAATGCCATAGGCAAGATATTATATCAACTTTAATTGCTATAGTGTGGAGACTATGTAGCATGACTATAGTACGGCTATCACATGGTATTTAAAGACCACAGGGCAGCTACTATTTCATGTTTAGGGGTACACAGTTTTGATGTATTATTAGTATTAAAGATCACAGAAGAGCTATAATATTAGTTTTAGAAGTCACAGTTTGAATATGATATTAATATTAAATGCCACAGGGCAGCTATTAACTTGAGAGGCTACATTACAGATATTACATTGGTTATAAAAGCCACAGGGCAGCTATTTTATCAGTTTTTGTATGGATATTATATAGTATTAAAAGGCCACAAGGCAGCTATTAGTTCTAGATACTATGGTATGAATATCATATTACTATTAAAGGCCATGGGGCAACTATCATCACTATTATATGGTATAGTTTATAAATTATATTAGTATTAAATGTCACTAAAACTCATATTAGTTTTAAAAGCAGATAGTTTAGTCAGGCACAGTGGCACACACCTGTAACCCTAATGGTTTGGAAGGCTGAGGTATGAGGATCAAAAGTTCAAAGTCAGCCTTAGTGAGACCCTGTCTCAAAAAAATAAAATAAAAAAGGACTCAGGATATGGCTCAGTGGTTTCAATCCCAGGTACAAAAAAAAAGGACAGCATATAGTATAAATATTACACCAATATTAAAGATCACATGCAGGTATTATATTAGTTTATGAAGCTACAATATGAATATAATATTAACATTTAAATTCATGACAGTTATATTAGTTTAATAGTAATTGTATTACTTTAATGTTTAAGGCTACAGGGCAGATATTTCATCAGATCAAATGCTATACATGGATTTTACATTAAGGTTAAAGGCCACAGGGCAGCTAAAATATTCATAGAAGATTCTGCACTATACATGTTAAAATGTTACTAAAGGCCAAATTCAACTATTACATTAGGTTAAGATGTTATTGTATCAATATTACTTTTACTCAAAATTCAGATGTCAGCTGGATAAAATATTAGTTTGAAAGGTCACATGTCAGCTATTACATTAATTTAGGTAGCAAAGTATGATAGCAGGGTATAAATATTGCATTTATATTATACAATTAATTAATTACTTAATGCAAATATTAAGTAATTACATAATGAAAATTACATTGTAATTGATACATAATATCTATTCCATTGATGTTAAAGGTCAAAGGCAGCTGTTTTATCAGTTTTAGGTGCTAATGTATGGCTATCATATTAGCATTAAAGGTCACAGTTTATACACTATGTTAACTTAAGATGCTATTGTATGGATATTACATCAATATTGAAGGGTGCAGGGCAGTTATTGTATTTATTTTAGATGCTATAGTAAGGACATAATTTTAGTATTAAAGGCTATAACACAGCTGTTTTATTAGTATTAGATGTGGCAATATGCATGTTAATATTAAAGGCCACAGAGATCTGATTTATCAGTTTTCTGTGCTATAGTATGGATAATATATCAGTAATAGAGGTTACAGGGTAGTTATTGTATCAGTTTTAGAAGCAATAGTATAGATATTATATTAATCTAAGAGGCTGCAGGCATCTACTCTTTTAATTTGCTATAAGATGGTTATAATATTAGTAATAAAGGGCACAGAGAAACTATTACACCTAGTTTTAGAGAACACAGTAGGGATAACATTAATTTTAAAGGACACAGACTCATTATTATATTAGTTTTAGAAGTATAGTATGGATATCATATTAGTATTAAAGGCCTCAGATTGGCTCTTATATCAGGTTTTTGTGCTAAAATATGTAAATCATATTAATATTAAAGGGGCAAAGTAGCAATTTTATAGTTTTTCATGCTGTAGTATGGATATCATATGGGTAATAAAGGCCACAAGGCAGTTGTTATATTAGATTTAGAGAACACAGAATGGATATTTTATTAACATTAAGTCTATAGGGCAGTTATCATATTACTTTTAGATGTTATTCTATGAATATTACATTAATATTAAAGGGGCACAGGGAAGTTATTACATTAGTTTTACAAGGTATAGTAAAAATATTACATTAGCATTAAAGACAGGACAGCTATTATATTACTTTCACCCTGTATAGTATACATGTTATATTAATACTAAAGCCTGAAGGGCAGCTATCATATTACTATTGGATGCTATATTATGGATATCATATTAATATTAAAAGTTGTGGGACACACATTAGTTTAAGCTTTAGTATGAATATACATTAAATAAAGACAGATCACATTTTGTATCAGGTTTAGATGTTATAGTATGAATATTACATTAATATTAAAGTCAAAGGACATACATTATATTAGCTTAAGATGCTATAATATAGATATTACCATTAATGGGCATAGGACAGCTCTTCTATGTGCTTGAGATGCTATAGTATGTATTTAATTTTACTACAAAATGCTATAGGACAGCTGTTATATTACTTTTGAATTATTTGGCATGGAGGTTATATTAACAGCCATGAGGTAGTTATTATATTAATTTTAGGTGCTATATTATAGATATTACATCAGTATCAAAGACCACAGGAAAGGTATTGTATTAAAGTACACAATATATTTATCATACTAATATTAAAGGCCACAGGCAGCTATTATATTATGTTTAGAGGCTATAGAAGGGACAGTATATTAGTATTAAAGATCACAAGGTATCTATTATACTACTTTTAGATCCTATTGTATGGATATAATATTAGTACTAAGAACACAGGACAGGTGTGGTATTAATTTAAGATGCTATGTTATAGATATTATATTTATATTTAAGGCCACAAGACACCTTTTATATTAGACATGCTATCATATAGATATTACATTAATATTAAAGAACACAGGGCATCTATTATGTTAGCTTGAGATGCTATAGTACAGATATCCTATTAGCATAAAAGGTCACAGGCAGCTAATATATTAGTATAAGATTCTGTAGTATAACTATTACATCAATATTAAAGGCCATTGGTAAGCTATTGTATCAGTTTAGTTTTAAAGGCTATATTATGGATATCATATTAGTATTAAAGGCTTCAGGGTAGCTACTATATTCATATTAGATGCTACCGTATGGACATTATATTAGTATTAAAGGCAAAGGACATATATTGGTTTAAGATAATATATATATACATTATATATATATTACATTCATAGTGAAGAACACAGGGCATCTATTAGATTAGATGAGATGAGACAGTATGTATATTACATTATTGTAAAAGTCCACAGGGCAATTATCATATTAAATTGAAATGGTATATTATGCATGTAATATTACTATAAAAAAACACAAGGCATCTATTATATTAGTATTGGATGCTGTAGTATGGATATCTTATTAATATAAAGGCCATAAGGCAGCTATTATATTAATTTTAGATGCTACAGACTAGATATTATAATAACTTTTAAGCCATAGGACAATGAGTATATGAGCTTTGGATGGCACAGAATGGACATCTTTGATATCTTTAATATTAAAGACCATAGAACACTTATTGTGTTAGTTTTAGATTTTACAGAATTGATAACATTAGTATTAAAGACTATAGGGCATCTATTATAATATTTTAGGTACCATAGTGCATCTCATATTAGTATTGAAGACCACATGGAAGCTATTACACTGGTTTTAGAGGCCACAGTATGCATATTGTATTAGTGTGAAAGGCCACAGGGCAGCTATATCAGTTTTTTTTTTTTAATTTTTAAATTTTTTTATTTGTTCTAATTTATTTATATGACAGTAGAACACACTTATACATTTTGATAGATCATTCATAAATGGAGTATAGTTTCTCATTTTTCCGATTGTACATATTGCAGGACCACATTGATTATGCAGTCATGCATGTACATGAGGTAATAACATCTGTTTCACACTACTATCCTTCCTACCCCCATATCCCTTCCCCTCCCTTTACTCCCCTCTACCTAATGTAAAGTAATTCTATTCTTAGAAATTAAGAAGTTTTTAAGCAAAAGAAATTCTTCCATAAATAGAAAATATAGAAATAAGGATATTAAATATAATCTCTTGATTTCAAATATTCATTAATACAGAAGTACATCTTCATATGATTTGAGGAAGACCAGATTCCATCATTAAAAATCTAAGTAATACTAAGTAATAACATATTTAACTCTCGTGGAGAAACTTTTTATTAAAGACACTAAATTGAGAAAGAGCTGATAACTTATTAAGAAATGATTTGTTTTTTCTGTCTTTCAATATCCTATTCTGTAATCTGCTTGTATTTCCTCATAGGTGAGTTTCCTGTTCAGGTATATCTCCTCCAGGGTAGTTTTTGCACAGTGTGGCAGTTTTTACAGTAATTAAGGGTGCACCCAAATTCAAATGTGTTCTGCATACCTTCAGTCCTACCCTGTACATGATTGTGCTAATATTTATACGATAGCCTATTTAATTTTAAAGCATGCCAAATTTGTCAGCCCCCTGGGTCACCCATCAAATAGGTACTAATCTACTTTCTTCCATTGTGCAGATGAAGTCAGAAAAACTGATAGGTTAACTGCTGTTTCTGAGACTTCATGACTAATCAGTGATACAGTTGGGATTGTAACTCAGCCTCTAATTGTTTACCTATGTGCTCACAGTCAGCCTGAAGGATGTGAGCACTACAATACAGGTTTGAGTTGTGAATGTAGTTTGAAAAAAATCAGGGCAATGATATGAAACTTCCACTTAATTTTACCAGTAGAAATTATTGGGAGAAATCAGGTAATTACCACCAGTTCTGGTTCTCAATGAATTTGCTGAGTCTTTTAGAACTTATAATTCAGATATGGTGTATTCTATGAAAAGCTTATGTGTTAGGCAATGAAAGAATGTTCAGAGGTGAACTGGTAAGATTATGAGAGCTGTAACTGTGATGGGCTAATAAATTTGGTACCATGAGAATGTTATAGGCCAGACTATAAGGGAATTGACTAAACAGACTCCATTTTGCTCTGAGATTCATAACACTCCATGTTATGTGGGAAATAAGCTTCTCCCATGGGAACACCCCACCCCTGTGCCCATCATCAGTTGCTTAGCATGGCATGTTTAACAATACAAAATGACAATTCCTATGTAAAGAAAAATTGCTCTCTTTTGATTCCTATTGCTCCTAAACAATGTACCATGTGAACAGTGATTGTGTGGATGTTCGTAGTCATTCTTTAGTTTGTACCTAGGTAAGGGTCGTTTTGACCCACTTCTCTCTCTGTCGATGATCTAATGATGTTAGTTTGTAAATATATTACTTTTTGATGCTATGGTTTGGACACAGTATTGGTATTAAAAGGTCACAAAACAGCTATTACATTAGTTTCAGAGGACAAAGTAGTAATATTATGTTAATGTTAAAGACCACAGAGAAGCTATTACACTAGTTTTAGATACTCTGGAATAGATACCATATGCTCATTATAGACTACATGGCAGCTATTTTATTAGTTCTAGATGCTACACTAATAAATATTATATTAATATTAAATACCAAAGTCAGGTATTATATTGAATTTATATTTTATAGTATAGATATATTAGTATAAAGGCCACAGAGCAGCTGTTAGGATAGTTTAAAATGCTATAGAATGCATATCATATTAGTACTAAAGACCAAAATTCAGCTATTACATTAGTTTTAGATTGTATAGTATAGATATCATATTACTATGAAAGGCCATAAGGCAGATATTATGTTGTGTTTAGATGCTCTACTGTGGAGATTATATTAGTACTAAATCAACAGGGTAAATATTGTATTAGCATTAGATGCTATAGTATGGATATCATATTAGTGTGAAAGACCACAGAGCAGCTATTAGTCTTAGATGCCATTTTCCATGTTATAATATGTATATCATGTCAGTATAACTAATATATTAGTTTTTAGATGTTATAATATGGATATCATTAGTATGAAAGGCCAAAGGGAAGCTATTGTGTTAAGTTTAGACACTAGAGTATGGATAATATTAAAGGTCACAGGGCAGTTATTTTATTAGTTTTAGATGCTATAGTATGGATATATTAATATGAAAGACCTCAGGAAATCTATGCTATAGTATGAATATATTAATATGAAAGACTTTCAGATGCTACAGTATGGATATAATATTGGCATGAAAGTTTACACAGTAGCTCTTATATTAATTAGTCTTAGATGCCTGAGTATGAATATCATATTAGTATAAAATGTCACAGGGCAGCTATGATATTAGTGTTATAGGCCACAATGTGGTTATTATACTTACTTTAAAGTCACAAAGCAGTTATAACATTAGTATCAGAGACCACATTATAGGTATTATTTTACTAGAGGTAAAAGTATAATGTTAGATGCCATATTGTGAATATTATCTTAGTATCATTTGAGGCCACAGTGTGGACATTACATTAATATTAATTTCAAAAATTCAGGCATATTAGTATTAGAGGCCACAGGTTGAATGTGGCTCATATTTGTGTTAGATACAAATATATGGATATTATATTATATTGACAGTATGGATATTAATATTAAATGCCAAAAGGCAGATATTAAGTTAGTGCTAGATACTACAGTATAGATATATTAGTATTCCAAGCCATAGTGCAGACATTGTATTAACATTAAAGAGCATATGACAGCTGTTGTATTAGTGTTCAAGACCATACTATGGACACTGTACTAGTATCAGAGGCCACATGTGGACACATTAGTATCAAAGGTCACTATGGATAATGCATTAGCATTAAAGGCTGCATATGGATAATACATTTGCATTATCTCACCACCATATCCATATTATTACACAGTCAGGTCCGAGGAGGTTGTGTGCACCCACTGATAGCCGCTGGATCTCAGCACAGGATGCTACAGTTCAGAGGTGCCTGTGAATCCCCTCCTGGCACTCCTGAGAAATGGACAAAATTCAGTACTGTATTTAGTTTATTCAAGGTCATGATTTTGGAAATTCAAACTGAAATGAAATGTATTCCATGATTTTTCAATTAGGGGTGATTGAACAAGCTTTTGAAAACTATATTGAATGAATTTAATACATACACAAACTGAAAATCCTGTAAAAATTGATTCACAATAGTCCATAAATAAAATTTGAGAAAACTATAAAATTTCTAGAAGGAAATAGAAGAGAATCTATGTAATCTTAGACTTAGGGATGAGGATGTGTGTGTGTATTCTGGTACTGGGGGAATCTAATATGGGTCTGCAATACTAATACTGATCTGCATTCCCAGTCCTTGGTTATGAGTTAACTCACAGTACCAAAAGCCAGTGGACTGAAGAAAAATATTGATAACATGGACTTTATAAAATTAAATTTTATCAAGTATGGTGCTGTATGCCTAAAATCCCAATTGCTCAAAAGGTTGAGGTACAAGGATTGTAAATTTGAGGCCATACTGGAAGATTTTAAATGGGATGGGTTCACCTCAGTGGTAGAACATTTGCCTAGCATGTGTGAGGACCTGGGTTAAATTTCTAGCACTAGAAACAAAAAATTAAATTTTATACTCCATGAGAAAGAGAACGAATAGACAAATCACACACATACACATTATTTACAAAACACATTTCTGAAATGAAATTTTTATTCAAAATATACAGAGAATTGTTAAAGCCAACAACTAAAAACCCAGATAAAATTGGTAAAAATCTGAACAGACACTTGACCAAATATAATTAAAAGATGGCAAATAGTTACGCAAAATAGTGCTCAGTGTTACATATCATTAGGAACTCACACATTAAAACACTACTGAGGTAGCATGGCACAGCTATTAGAACTGCTATACTCTAGAATGGCAGTGCACCAGCAGCTGCAGGATGTGGGACACCAGCACTCTCAGGCATTGCTGGGAGAAGACATGGCACAGCCACTTTAGAAGAGAGTGTGCCAGTTCTTTCCAAAGCAAAGAAGTCTAATCTATGACCCAAAAGTTTGCCTATAAATTCTCTGCATCTAAACAAGTACTTTGAAAAATCATGTCCAAAAAAACAGTACGTAATTATGCACAGAAGCTCTGCTGATGCTGATGAGATAAAAAATCAGAATGTCCTTCCATAGCTGAATGCACAATCAACACAGAATAAAAAGGAATGAACCAGTAACCTACACAGAGACACAGAAGAATCCTAGCTGGCATGCTGCTATGTGAAATAAGCCAGGTTAAGAGGCTACACACTGTATGACTCAGCTTTTACAGCATTCTAAAAAAGACAAACTTACAGTCAGGTGAGGAGGTGCACAAGATGAAGTTCAGAAGGATCCCTAGTGCAGGAACCTCTATCCACATGGAGTTGTGGCACACCACCCTTCCTGTTCATGCAGGTCTTCAGCAACTCAGAAACTCACTTTTATTAGAGACTCTGGTGGAGAAATGGATGAAATCATGTAGGTACGATGGATTTTTAATTCAATCTCCAGCTTCTTTCCCCAAAGGATGAGGTGTGGGGAATGAAAGTTCCAAGCTTTTAATCATTGCTTGGTCTTTCTCATGACCATCCTACAACCTGAAGCTGCCCTAGAGCCTGCCAAGAGTCCTTGCTGGAACAAAAGATACTCCTGCCACCCAGAAGATTCTGGAGGATTTAGGATCTCTGTGTAAGGAATTAAGGTCAAAGGACAAATGTCTGGAGAAAAGATGATTTTAATACCCTTATTATTTGGAAAATATGAAGGTTTTAGGAGCTCTGCACCAGGATCTGAGTATAGAAAACAAATGTGTGCTTTTTTTATGCTGTAACCTGTAATCTAGAACAATAACAAATTAATTGCTCATAACCAATGAACTAATTACATGGCAGAAGTTAGGACCCAGGCTTCTCACTGCTGGGGTAAGAAGTTACAGATAAGCAAGGGGGGAAGAATGATCTCTGTAATAATAGATCAGAATCCACTGACTGCAGATCAGTATAAACTCATGTTTATCTTAGTAAAAAACACAGTTCCACATAAACATACTTATAAATGGGGGGGCAGTAAGTCAGCTTTTCTGATGCTGTGACTAAAGGACTGAACCAGAACAACTGTAGAGGAAGAAAGGATAATTAGAGGGCTCACAGTTTCAGAGGTCTTAGTCCATAGGAGGCCTCCTCCATTCCTTGGGGCTGGAGGTGAGGCAGAACTTCATGGCAGAAGAGTGTGACAGAGGGAAACGGCTCACATGTTGATCAGGAAGCAGAGAGAGTTTCTACTCTCCAGATACAAAATATATACCCCAAAGTCAATGCCCCTAAGTCCCACCTCCTCCAATCACACCCCACCACTTCAGTCACCACTCAGTTAACCCCTACCAGGGGATTAATTCACTGATTGGGTTAAGACTCTTAGAACCCAATAATTTCTCCTCTGAAACTTCTTGCATTGTGTCTCACATGAGTTCTGGGGGACACCTCACACCCTGCCTCAAAATAAAGTTTCAAAAAGGGCTGGGGATGTATGTAGCTAAGTGCTTGCCTACCATGTGCAAGACCTTGGGTTAAGTCTCCAGTGTCAAAAAATTCTCCAGGCCAGACATCTGATCATAGACAGCCACGGCAGGTGTAGAACAGGGCAGAAGACATTATGTCAGCCTCCTCAAAACAATTCAACTAAGTCTGTACTTTGTTCAGCTCACAATAGTAATATGTCTAATCTCTGCTTCTACTAATTCAAATATGATAACCCTTTGAAATAGGGTAAAAAGTGTATGTACTTTTCTAGTGAACCCAACAAATATAAGATGTACTCAACTCCATTCTACAAGAGATCTTATAAACACATAGGGGCACTGACATTAGAATAAAATGTAATCATGGCACTTCCCACATTAAATATCCCTAAGTACTAATAAACACATAATCTCAAAGGAAGAAATTCAAATTTCTGAACTCAAAAGCATGTTGGTACATTTTAAACTATGGTTTGAACAAAGATAGACCACTTAATAGAGTTCTTCAACAATTATTCCTGAAAATACATGAAGCATCATGCTCATTAGATGGCCCATCCCCTTGCTTCCAAGGAATAAGATAAACTTCCTGATGAAAGCTTTAATAAGATACATGTATATGCTTCCTAAATTTGAAAAGTAGAAAAAACATGTCTGTTTAAAAAGGTTACTTTTAGTAAATGTCTAGACTTACAAAAAGCAGCTAGAACTGTTCTCATATACTTTAATGATTTGAGTCCAGAAGAAATTTCATCTATAGTAGTTTTAAGTATGCAATATCAATAGTTGGCATTAAAAATATCACCATTCTGTTTCTATCTTCTACAACTGATTTGAAATTTTTGCTTAGAATCATTTGACTGAAATTTGGAAGAAGTGTACTGTGGTGTATATGTGTATATGTAAATACATAATCTTTTAAAATCATACCTCTGGGTACTTTTGATGCTTGGGTTCTATGAAAGACATCTTCTGCATGTGGGGTAGGGTAGGCAGTTGTTGGGATCCAACCAAAGGCCTCTCATGTGCTAAGCAAGTGCTCTTGCCACTGAGCTGCACATCCAGTCCCTAAGACATCTTAATAAGCAGAAATTAATTAAATCATTTAATATTACCATGAGAAATTTCAAACAAGACAATTCTCTCAATCAAAAACAAAGTAAGTTAAAAGTATATCTTTAAAATATTGCTGATGAAAGATAGCCAGAGTCCACAGGATTAAGAATTTTGTAGAAAACCAAAAAGAGGAAAAATTAAAAGTTGAATAGGAACCTAATGCACAGAACTGGGAACTGGGAAGACATGGGGAATTTTCTTACAAATACAGATATTGGAAAATGACACAAATAAGGAAATTACAAATCAATCAATCAATCAATTAGCATAGAAAAGCTTGGACTGTTGCTTAGAGATCTCCTACTGGAAAAGACCCGGGATCACCAGGACTCACAACTAAGTGTTACCTGACCTTTAACAAATTCTGATTTTATTTCAAATGTTCATGATCTAGAGGAAAGAGAAAGAGGTGACTTTCCTAAATTCAGTTTACAGTATATCAAAACCTAATACAATCAAGGTATTTCATTCAATGTAGGACGTCAATATTTATACAACAAATACAAATTGTTTTGTGTACCATTACAAACATACTGCCAATTAGCTCACCGAAGGTGACAGCCTGCTTATCCTAGCCCAGCAGGAGTGGAGGCCTAGAGAAGGGGCAGGCCTAGAGGAGAGGTGGGGTCAGAAGAGATGGACCTGGAGGAGGGTGGGAGGGGCAGGTCAGAAGAGGTGGGCCTGGAGGGGCGAGGCCTGGAAGCAGACCCAGACGGTTGTCTGGTGGAGGGTCAAGGGACAACAGATAGTGAGGAACAGCATTCTTGATGGTCCCTAGCTTAGAACCTCTCAATCTCCAACCTTCCATCATGATATCCCACTGAAGGGAAACACACTGGAGCTGGGTGGAACCACAACAAGCCTGACCAGCCACCCACCATCGCACTAGTCACCAACAGCCACCCTGAATCTGGGACAGTAGTTCCCTGGGTCATCCGCTACCACCTGCTTTGTACCTGCTGGCCTAAAAGTGCTGTGACAGTGGCAGGTAATCATTATATAATGCTAAGAGGAGAGGAGCCAGGCATGGTGGCTGATGTCTATAAAAGCTACTACGGAGGCTGAGGAAGGAGGATTGAGGCCAGCCTGGGCAACCTAGCAAGACTGTGTCTCAAAATAAAAAAGAATTGGGGATGTTCAGTGGTGGAGGGCTTACCTAGGATGTGTGAAGTCCTGGGTTCAAGTCTCAATACTGAGAGAGAGAGAGAGAGAGAGAGAGAGAGAGAATGCATTGTTATTATAAAGCTCATTTCCTTTTATTCTACCTTCATCATCATTTTAAAGCATTTTAACATTCATGGACAATGAACTATTTGGCAGAACAGTAGAGCTCTTACAAACTAAAATATAGATTGTTAGTGGTGGGGGAAGCGTGGCAGGAGGCCTGGCGAGCTCCACTGCCGCGGGGTAAGGGGAAGCCAGAGGAGTCGCCGAGGAAGCTGAGGCCAGCACAGGAGGTGGCTCCCATTGGCCTCTGGCGGGACTGAGCACAGGGAGACCAGAAGGTGGGCATGGGGGAAGCACCTTTAATGAAAAGTTTCAAAGACTGAAAAACTAAACATGAGGGTAGCAGGTGCTGCAAAGTTGGTAGCCGTGGCAATGCTTTTACTGATGTTTTATGATATTTCTCAAGTATTTGAAATAAAAATGGATACAAGTTTAGGAAATCTCTTTGCAAGATCAGCATTGGACACAGCTGCATGTGGTGTGAAGAATAATGTTGGAAGAGGGATCAACTTGCCTTGGCAAATGGGAAAATAGAAGAAGTATTAGACACTAAGTATTTTGACATGTGGGAAGGAGATGTGGCACCATTTATTGAGTTTCTCAAGGCCATAAAGGATAGAACAATAGTCTTAATGGGAACATATGATGATGGAGCAACAAAACTCAATGATGAGGCAGGATGGCTCACTGCTGAATTGGGCAGCACGTCTATAACTAGTCTTAGATTTAGAGACAACCAGGTCTTCTGTGGTGGGAAGGGCATTAAGACAAAAAACCCCTTTGAAGAGCACAGAAAGAACAATAAGGATACAAATAAATATGAAGAATGGCCTCAAGTTGTAGAAATGGAAGGATGCATTCCCCAGAAACAAGACTGAAGGAAATATGGAGAAAACAGAAGGAAGTGCACTTTCAATATTAATGAGACACTCAAAGAACAAACTACACATAAATATTTTAAGAGCATGCAGTCATCTTGGTGAGTGATATCAGGATTATTTGTTGCTAAATAGCTGTCTTTGTAAGCAGTCCTCATGGGCAAATCACTGAACATTTCCTTAGAAGTACAATGTTTAGACTGCTATGATAATAACACACATCAATTCTAAAAGCATTATCAGTGGGTTACTGATCAGATTGTGAAAAACATATTGATATATATGTGGTCACTGTAAAAATTGATCATAGAATAATATGGTCTTTATGAAGGGGATTTTGTTTATAAATAAATATATAGGTATGTATCTGGCCTTGTGATAACATTATCTTTTAAAGTCAAAAGAGATTTGGCTAGTTGTATGTGCAATGTCACCTTATAGTCCATTTCTCTTGATGTAACTCTTATTCTTTATTTTCCCCTCCGAAGAAACTAAGAAATAAAATGTTGGATATGAAAATATACATCAGATATGTGAAAAGCACAACAAATTCTTTAATGCACACAGCAAAAGTCAATATGTAAATATAGGTGGTCTTCAGAACCATACCTTATGAAATTTGTGTTAGTGATGTCAAAAACTTGATCTTGTATAAGCTATTAGAGTGAAGCTGGAGATGGAAACTCCACAAAACTGAGGAGCCAGGCCAAGTCACCTCCCTGACCTAATTATGTCACTTAGGACAGCTAAAACAGTATATTTAGAGCAACACAGGTATGTATTTTCCTTATTGGCATATACCAAGTGGTTTGAAAAGGGGTATGCTTAGTATCATGACACTTTGGATTTATAAACTAAGAAATTAATTTTATATTTACTTCACCTAACTTCATAATGGCAATTATTGCCCAAAGCTACAGTGGCATATTTAGAAAATTCCTAATTACTCAGTAGACTGATAACACTTTTCAAATAATTTTATTTGAACTAAAATGACTTTATTCCCTGTTCCACATAAAAATATGGGATATCTAACTTTATCCTTAAGATGTTTACTAAATTACTTTATTTTATTTTGCTTTCATTTTCCTAGGGCATTAAATACCTATTATGTATAAGTATCTTAAACTGGAACATAAATAAATTTAATGATCAAACTACCTTTCACAGTACAAGGCAGCACTTAAATTTTGAATTTAAATTTTAGCTATTGTGTATAAAAATAACCTATAAGCAGTATTTGTTATCTTTCTGTAAGTTGAATATCTTCTGGATATTTCATAACTATTGATAACTTTTGGGGCACTACTTCTTCCCTCCAACTGAATGTAATTCATAAACAAATGCACCATATGTGTTTAAATAATTTTTGTAAACTTTTTAGATTTTTGGTGCTTATATACTCAATCACATTCAGCATGATATTTTGACATTTAAAATACTTCTCTCAATTCTGTAAGTTAAAAGAATAGCTATTTTACAGTTCCAGGGATTATACAACAAATGTTGCAGTTTTTTATAATGAAAATAAATACATCTTGTTTTAAAACAACTAAGATATAAAGTCCCATTTGTTATAGATTGATAGATTCAACATAAAGAACTTCTAAAATGAAGGTGTAAGTTAGTGGAAAACCTAGAGTGGGCTCAGAGAAACCTCATTTTCCAACATATTGGCACAGGTGCTGACTTTCTTTCTTTTTTTTTTTTTGCATTATTTAAAATTTACTTTTATTGTAAACAAATGGGATACATGTTGTTTCTGTTTGTACATGGAGTAACAGCATACCATTTGCATAATCATACATTTACATAGGGTAATGATGTTTGATTCATTCTGTTATTTTTCCTTCCCCCCACCCCTCCCACCCCCCTTTTCCCTCTATACAGTCCCTCCTTCCTCCATTCTTCCCCCCTACCATGCCCCATTATGTGTCTTCATCTGCTTATCAGCAAGATCATTCTTCCTTTGGTATTTTGAGATTGGCTTATCTCACTTAGCAAGATATTCTCCAATTTCATCCATTTGCCTGCAAATGCCATAATTTTATTATTCTTTATAGCTGAGTAATATTCCATTGTTATATATATATATATATATATATATATATATATATATATATATATAACTGTGGTATATATATACCACAGTTTTGTTATACACTCATCAGTTGAAGGACATCTAGGTTGATTCCACAGTCTGGCTATTGTGAATTGAGCAGCTATGAACATTTCTGTGGCTGTATTTCGGTAGTATGCAGATTTTAAGTCCTTTGGGTATAGGCCAAGGAGTGGGATAGCTGGGTCAAATGGTGGGTCCATTCCAAATTTTCTAAGGAATCTCCACATTGCTTTCCACAGTGGCTGCACTAATTTGCAGCCCCACCAACAATGTATGAGTGTACCTTTTTCCCCACATCCTCTCCAACAATAATTGTAGCTTGTATTCTTGATAATTCCATTCAAACTGTGGTGAGATGGAATCTTAGTGTACTTTTGATTTGATTTCTCTTATTACTGAAGATGGTGAACATTTTTTCATATGTTTGTTGATTGCTTGTAAATATTCTTCTGTGAAACGTCTGTTCATATCCTTAGCCGATTTGTTGATTGGATTATTTGTATTCTTGGTGTAGAGTTTTTTGAGTTCTTTATATATTCTGGAAATTAGTGCTCTATGTGAAGTATGAGTGGCAAAGGTATTCTCCCACTCTGTAGGCTATCTCTTCACATTGCTGATAGTTTCCTTTGCTGAGAGAAAGCTATTTAGTTTGAATCTATCCCAGTTATTGATTCTTGCTTTTATTTCTTGTGCTATGGGAGTCCTGTGAAGGAAGTCTGATCCTAAGCCAACAAATTGAAGATTTGGACCTACTTTTTCTTCTATAAGATGCAGGGTCTTTGGTCTGATTTCAAGGTCCTTGATCCACTGTGAGTTGATTTTTGTGCAGGGTGAGAGATAGGGGTTTAGTTTCATTCTGTTGCATATAGATTTCCAGTTTTCCCAGCACCATTTGTTGAAGAGGTTATCTTCTCTCCACTGCATATTTTTTGCCGCTTTCCTCTATTCTGTACCATTGACCTACCTGTCTATTTTGGTGCCAATACCATGCCATTTTTGTTACTATTGCTTTGTGGTATAGTTGAAGTTCTGGTATTGCAATACCCCCTGTTTCATTCTTCCTGCTAAGGATTGCTTTAGCTATTCTGGGTTTCTTATTCTTCCAGATGAATTTCATGATTGCTTGCTCTATTTCTGTAAGGTACGTCATTGGGATTTTAATTGGAATTACATTGAATCTGTATAGCATTTTTGGTAGTATGGCCATTTTGACAATATTAATTCTGCCTATCCAAGAACATGAATGATCGTTCCATCTTCTAAGGTCTTCCTCAATTTCTTTCTTCAATGTTTTGTAGTTTTCATTGTAGAGATCTTTTACCTCTTTGGTTAGATTGATTCCCAATTATTTTATTTTTTTTTGAGGCTATTGCAAATGGAGTTGTTTTCCTCATTTCCCTTTCAGCTGTTTCATTGCTTGTGTATAAAATTGCTTTAGATTTATGCATGTTGATTTTATAGCCTGCTATTTTGCTGAATTCATTGATGAGGTCTAGAAGTTTTCTGGAGGAGGTTTTTGGATCTCTAAATATAGAATCATGTCATCAGCAAATAGTGACAGGTTACGTTCCTCTTTTACTATTCGAATCACTTTAATTTCTTTAGTCTGCCTAATTGCTCTGGCTAGAGTTTCACGGACAATGTTGAATAGAAGTGGTGAAAGAGGATATCCCTGTCTTTTTCCCATTTTTAAAGGGAATGGTTTCAGTGTTTCTCCATTAAGAATGATGTGGGCCATGGGCTTAGCATAAATAGCTTTTACAATGTTCAGGTATGTTCTTACTATCCCTATTTTTTCTAGTGTTTTGAACATGAAGGGGTTTTGTATTTTGTTGAATGATTCTTCTGCATCAATTGAAATAACCATATGATTCTTACCCTTAAGACTATTGACATGATGGATTATGTTTATTGATTTACAGATGTTAAACCATCCTTGCATTCCAGGGATGAACCCCATTTGATTGTGGTGCTCTATTTTCTTAATATGTTTTTGGATACAGCTTGCCAATATTTTGTTAAGGATCTTTGCATCTATATTCATCAAGGATATTGGTCTAAAATTTTCTTTCCTTGATGTGTCTTTGCCTGGTTTGGTTATGAGGGTGATATTAGCTTCATAGAATGAGTTCAGTTGGGAACCCTCCTTTTCTATTTCCTGGAATACTTTGAGAAGTATTGAAATGAGTTCTTCTTTGAAGGTTTTGTAGAACTCAGCTGAGAATCCATCTGGCACTGGACTTTTCTTGGATGGTAGGTTTTTAATGTCTTCTTCTGTTTCATGGCTTGATACTGATCTGTTTAAATTGTGTATGTCCTCCTGGTCCAGTTTGGGAGAAGCATATGTCTCTAGAAATTTGTCAATGTCTTTGGTAGTTTCTATTTTGTTGGAATACAGATTTTCAAAGTAGCTTCTCATTATGTTCTGAATCTCAGTGATGTCTGTCATGATATTTCCTTTTTCATCACAGATTTTAGTAATGTGAGTTTTCTCTGTCCCCTTTGTTAGTGTGGCTAATAGTCTATGTTGTTTACTTTCTCAAAGAATCAACTTTTTGTTTTGTCAATTTTTTGAATTGTTTCTTTTGTTTCAATTTCATTGACTTGAGCTCTGCTTTTAATTATTTCCTGTCTTCTACTAATTTTGCTGTTATTCTGTTCTTCTTTTTCTAGGGCTTTCAGCTGTAATGTTAGGTTATTTAGTTGTTGTCTTTTCATTCTTTTCTGGAATGCGCTCCATGCAATGAGTTTTCTTCTTAGTATCATTTTCATAGTGTCCCAGATATTTTGATATGTTGTATAGTCGTTCTCATTGACCTCTAAGAATTTTTTTATCACCTCCCTATTTTTTTTTTTTTTTTGTTATCCATGTTTCATTCAATAGTCTCCAGGTATTGGAGTAATTTCTGTTTTTTATTTTGTCATTGATTTCTACTCTCAGTCCATTATGATCTGATAGAACACAAGGCAGTTTCTCTATTTTTTTGCATTTCCTAAGGGCTGCTTTGTGGCATAACATATGGTCTATTTTCAAGAAGGTTCCATATACTGCTGAGAAGAAAGTGAATTCACACATTGATGGATGTTATATTCTATATATGTCTATTAAGTCTAGGTTATTGATTGTGTTATTGAGTTTTATGGTTTCTTTGGTGGGTTTTTGTTTGGAAGATCTATCTAGTGGTGACAGTGGTGCATTAAAGTCACCCAGAATTATTGTGTTGTGGTCTTTGTGATTCCTGAAATTGAGAAGGATTTGTTTGATGTACAGGGATGCACCATTGTTTGGGCCATAAATATTTACTATCATTATGTCTTCCTGATTTATGGTTCCCTTAAACATTATGAAATGTCCTTCTTTATCCCTTCTGAATAACTTTGGCTTGAAGTCCACTTTATCTGTTATAAGGATGGAAACCCCCACATTTTTACTGAGTCCATGTGTGTGGTAGGTTTTTCCAATCCTTTCACCTTTAGTCTGTGGATGTCTTTTTCTATGAGATTAATCTCTTGCAGGCAGCACATTGTTGGGTCTTTCTTTTTAATCCATTCCACCAGTCTATTTCTTTTGATTGATGAGTTTAGACCATTAATGTTCAGGGTTATTATTGAGATATGATTTGTATTCCCAGTCATTTGGCTTATTTTTGGTTTTTAAGTTGGCTTGGTTTCTCATTTGAGTGGTTTTTCTCTAAGGTAATTCCTCCCTTTGCTGACCTCCATTGTTGTTTTTCATTTGGCCCTCATTGAATATTTTGTTGAGAACATTCTGTAGTGCAGGTTTTCTATTTGTAAATTCTTTTAACTTTTGTTTATCATGGAAGGATTTTATTTCATCCTCAAATCTGAAGGTTAGTTTTGCTGGGTATAAGATTCTTGGTTGGCAACCATGTTCCTTCAGAGCTTTAATACGTTGTTCCAGGCACTTCTAGCTTTTATAGTCTAGGTTGAGAAGTCGGCTGCTATCCGTATTGGTCTTCCCTTGTATGTAATCTAATGCTTTTCTCTCTTGGCCTTCAAAATCCTACCTTTATTTTGAGTGTTAGGCATTTTCATTATAATGTGCTTTGGTGTGGATCTGTTGTGATTTTGTGCATTTGGTGTTGTGTAATCTTCTTGTATTTGATTTTTCATTTCATTCTTCAGGTTTGGAAAAATTTCTGACATTATTTCATTGAATAGGCTGTTCATTCCTTTGGTTTGTATCTCTGGGTCTTCCTCAATCCCAATAATTCTTAAATTTGGTCTTTTCATGATATCCCATAGTTCTTGGAGATTCTGTTCATGATTTCTTACCATCTTCTCTGTTTGGGCAACTTTATTTTCAAGATTAAATATTTTGTCTTCCTTGTCTGAGGTTCTGTCTTCCAAGTGGTCTGGTCTTTTGGTGATGCTTTCCATTGAGTTTTTTATTTGGTTTATTGTTTCCTTCATTTCAAGGATTTCCATTTTTTTTTTTTTTTAGAATCTCTATCTCTTCATTGAAATGATCTTTTGCTTCCTGCAGGTGCTCTTTCCGCTTATTGGTATTATCATTCATTGCCTGCATTTGCTCTCTTATCTCATCCTTTGCTTCGTGAATCATCTTAATCATGTATAATCTGAAGTCCTTTTCTGTCATTTCTTCTAACATACTGTCATTGGATCCTATTACTATAGAATCTAGATTTGTTTGGATCATTTTCTTCCCTTGTTTTTTTCATGTTGTTCATTTATCTTCCCCTCTAGCACTGCAGATCTGGGGTATTACAGATTTCCCCCATAGGCTTATAGTGGCCCTATAGGTTTCCAAAACCCTTTCTTTAAGGGATGATCAATATTAGCAGTGCCCAGATCAGACACTATGCAATCCTAGACCAAATAGCCCCTATGAGGACAATAACAATATTGTCATAATAAACAGAATGAGTTCAAATATTATCTTCAGTAAAACAAACAGATTTGCCTTAAAGCTAGCAGTTTCAAATGGAGGACAAAGAGGATGCAGAGGGATATAGAATGTGGCTGTTAATGGGATAAGAGAATATACAGAAGTTATAGATAATAGAAAGTGTGAGAGTGTAATCAAAAGAAATTGGATGTTAGCATGCAAAAAAGGGAAAAAGAGACTCTGAGGAAAGAGGTAAAAAAAGGAAAAGAGAGCAAGAAAAGTAAAGAAATAAAAACTTGAACTTTTTCAGTAAGGAGAAAAAAAGAAAATCTACAGTATAACAGTCATATAGTAATGAAACCTCCCAGAGTTCAGTAGCCTGATGCACGAGAGGTACCTGACAATGAGCTACAAGCCTCCAGCAGGCGTCTCAGGATGGGTTTTGCCCCACCTAAAGATTGGAGCTACAGCTTCCAGGATTATCCAAGATGACTGCTCTGGCTTCAAAATGTGTTGGCAAATGGGGAGCTGGAGCTCAGGGTGTGGCCGTGGTCAGCAGGAGGTCCTGAGGGAGGATGCATTTGTTCAGGCTGGAATCCTGGAGGTCGGGTGTGTTGGTGTGGTTGTGGGATCCTGGAGGCCAGTTGCAATCAGTTGGTCTGGGGTCCTGGTGATAGCACGCAGTCAGTTGGTCTGGGGGTCCTGGCAGCAGGAAGCAGTCATTCGATGTAAGGGCACAAGAGGCAAGGAGTGATCGGTCAGGCTGAGGGATCCTGGAGATGGGGCTCAGTCAGTCCAGCCAGGGGTCCTACGGGGCCTGGTTCTTGTCTCAAAATGGTGACAGCCACATGTAATCAAACCTGCAGGTACTGTAACAGTGAACTTCCAGGCAACAGCAGGCAGCTGGTGCTCCACTGGCGGTCGGCCATCAGTTTGTTGACTGTAGTCTGACGATCGGGAGGTGAACCTCATGCATTGGATGATGGGTAGGTGTAAGGCAGGTGATGGACAGGCAAGAGGCAGGCAAATGGCGGATGATAGGTGTCTGACAGTGAGCAATCTGCACTCAAAAAATGTGTCGATATGCTGGCAGACTGCAGGTGATCACAGCAGACAAATGGGGTAAACAGCAGGGGATCGGTAAGCAGCAAAAACTGCCTTACCAAGAAACAGATATCCTCTGCTTGAAACCGGAGTTACGGAGCAACAAGGAATGCAGCCTCCCTCTAGTCTGCCATCTTGGATCTCCTGCTGACTGTCTTAAAAAGACCCACACTGGTTAAAAAGTAAAACAGACTCAGTAAGAGGGATGGTTTCAAATTATAAAGCTTCTGCACAGCAAAGGAAACAGGAGTATAAAAGGAGACCTTCAGAAAGGGATAAAATCTTTGCCAGCTACTCCTCCAACAAGGGATCAATACCCAGAATAGATAAAAAAAACCTCAAACACTTAATAACAACAAAACTAGTAACTCAGCAAATGGGTAAAAAGAACTAAACAAACACTTCTCAAAAGTATAAATAGAAATAGACAGAAAATATAGGAAAAATTGTTCAACATCCTTGCCAATCAGGGAAATGCAAGCCAAAACTACACTGAGATTTCATCACACTCCTATTAGAATGGTAAACATCAAAATTACAAATAATGAGTGCTGGGGAGGGTGTAGGGGAAAGGTACACTCACGTATTGTTGGTGGGACTGCAGACTAGTACAATCACTCTGGAAAGCAGTGTGGAGATGCCTCGAAACACTGGGAATGGAATCACAATATGACTCAGCTATCTCACTTCTTGGTATTTATTCAAGAGAAGTAAAATCAGCATACTATAGTGATATGGTCACATCATTATTATAGCAGCACAATTCACCATAGCCACATCCCACATCATGGAACCAGTCCAGGTGTTCGTCAACAAAGGAATGGATAAAGAAAATGTGGTGTGTACACAATGTAGTTCACTTAGCCATAAAGAATGAAATTGCAGTATTTGCTGGTAAGTGAATGAAACTGGAGAATATCATGCTAAGTGAAATAAGCCAGACTCAGAAAATCAGGGGTCAAATGTTTTATCTCATACGCAGTAACTAGAGAGAAATAAGAAAATATAAAAAGGGTATGGTGCCATGAAGGTATAAGAGAGGTTAGTGGAGTAGATAAAGGGGATAGAGGAGAAGGAGAAAGAATGGATGGGAAAGGGAGGAACTGAGGAAGAAAACTAGCCAAATGATGCTATGTGCATATATGAATAGACCACAGTGAATTCTACCTTCATGCATATCCATAAATCACCAATTTACTAAAACAATAAATACATAATATGAAGACCAGTAGAGGATGGGGGAAGTTAAGAGAGGAAGAAAACAAAATAGACATACTGGGGATGAAATGGAGCAAATTATATTCCATGCATGTATGCATACAAAGGAACCCCACTATTACTATTAAATATATGTATATATATATATATATATATATATATATATAAAGTGTGCATATATTTAATATAACTAAAATCTTCTAATAAAATATTTTTATCTGAGGAAAATATACATGTACTGCAAATTAGACTCTGACTTTATCAACCAAAGAAAAATGTGCTGTTGAGATTAGTTTCATGAAAGACTTGAAATAAATTTTTAATAAATTCTAACTGTGTTATAACTAATATTTTTACTTAAATAACTATGTGGACTTAACACATTTACTTTCAAATTTTTATTAGTTTTTTCTTCTACTTTAACACTACAGGAGAAAATGAACCATTAAAACATTAAGAAAACAAGGGGGTGTGCTGGGGACCCTTCCACTCAAGCTCAAGACCCTCCCTCAGTGTTCCTCCTTCCTCCCTGCCAGGTCACAATCTGAGGGAGAAGAACTTCTGCACAGTGAACCTAGATGAAACAGTGAAGGAGAAACGGGGTTCACAGCCTGGGTGTCCTCAGTTCTCAGGTCCAGGATGAGGTCTAACCCTCTCATCTTTTTGTCACCTGCCACTTGTTCATCCAGAAGTTTCTAGGGTATCTCCCTGAGACTGGTCTGAGGAGAAGGGCGCTCCAGGCATCACTACAGACATGACCCAAAAGAGTCCCTGATGCAGGTGTCTCCCTCAGGCTGCTCTGAGAAGGGAACCACAGGTGTCCCTAGAGACATGACCCACCAGGATCCCCAAACCAGGCATCTTCCTCAGGCTGCTCTGAGGAGGAGGGAACCCCAGGCATCCCTAGAGACCTGCAGCGCAGTGTCCCTAAGTCAGGCGTCTCCCTCAGGTTGCTCTGAGAAGGAGTCGCAGGCATCCCTAAAGATAAGACCCACAGTGTTCCCAAGTCAGGCATCTCCCTCAGGCTGCTCTGAGGAGGAGGAGCCCCAGGTATTCCTAGAGATGTGACTCACAAAAAGAAAAGGGAGACCACCTCCCTGAGACCCCAGCCTCTGCACTCCACCAGGCCAAGAGCTGCTGCAGTCAGACACCAGGCAGGCAGAGGCACAGACTTGCACAGCAGCAGGAGCCCCTGGATGCTTCACTCTTGCACCCAAGGCCAGAAATGGACCACCAGAGAGGCTTCTGGGAAGTGTAGTTTTTGAGGCTGAGTGACTTAATCAGGGACTGCCTCATTTTAGAATTATGGGTTTTAAGAAAATCTGTCAAGTCCAACTCATGGTGACCACTGCAGGAGTTTAGGAGAACCTGAGCTCAGATCAAGCCCCTAGCAGCCTTTGGGAGCTGCAGACTGCACTGTTACACCACCTTCAATTCCCCTCAGTACTTGACAAGGATTCTGCTGAATAATAAAGGTGTTTGTACAGTCTCATTGTATTGGGAATTTGGTTGCAGACTTTCCTTCCTTGCTTGCTTAATATGTGTAGGTTTACTGTTAATATTTTATGTGTTTTCCCTGAAAACATGGGTCTTAACAGAACCAGGGATAAAACATAAAAAACAGACTTCTAATGGAACAGTGATTTCAGATTTAGTCATTTGTAATAAAACTTTGAGTAACCAAGAATGTTATGAGAAAATACAAAAATAGATTTTAGCGGCTGATTCCCTGTTGACTACTCTCAGATGACCTGAAGTATGTAGGCAAATAACTCCAACCCCATCAGGAATGATTAATAGGAATAGAAGAAATAAAGAAAATAAGTTTCTACACCTTATGACAATGCTTATTTAATTAATGGAAAACCATGACATCCTTACAGAGGGATGCCTCTTAAGCCCCTGGATTTAGAACCTCCTTTATCTCCCACAGGATATTTAGATGTAAAATCAGGACATGTTATAATCTGGTTTGAATGTATACATACAAGAGTGCAAGATATTCCATTTCTTAAAGATTAGGATTTACTAAATGCTGTAAATATTATTGGCCACCTATCCCCTGAAGAAAAAAGTTTCTCAATGTTAAGTTCACATAGTAGAAGATGGTGTCATATTATTGTTAGCATATTATTGTCTAGCACCTATTAACCACAGCAGTAGCCACACAACTGACATTTATTCAACCCTGCTGATTAGTTAAACAATATGAATATGTCTTATTGTTTAGTTATAGGTTATCACAAGTAAGCAATTACTAAAAATAATTAGAATACTTCATTGTCTGGTCTAGTAATGATTATACAAGATATTTTTGTTATTTTTCCTTGTGATCTTTTTCTGTTCTGGAAAAACATGTGCAACTGTCAACCTTTTAATGTATAAAAAGCTGGCTGGGAAAAATAAAATTTAGAACTTAGCATCCATTCCTTGAGTTGCTTTGTTCTCCACCTCACCGATGCCTACTCCATCACCTGTGACCACTACGACCCCTGCTAGGACTGGACCCCGGCAATGCACCCACCTGCCCTGGAGCATTCTAGATAATTCAGTCTGTCCTGCCTGCCCAACTCTCACCATGGATGCCTCTGGGAGCTGCAGGCTACCCATTCCTTCAGATTTCCCATGGATTCTGGACAGTGTAATCTGGTGCTCTGCCCACATAGTTCTAGTCCTGCAGGACCATGGGAGCCATGTGCCACATGCAGGCCCAGGCACCCTGGAGGACCCTGGCAGTGAAGTCTGGAGTTCTTCCCAGGCAACCTTTGCCATGGTGGACCATGGGTACTGTGTGCCACATGCTGGATTAGAAGCCCTGGAGGAACCTGGCCATGGAGTCTGGTGTTCTACACATACAGCCCTCACCCCAGAAAAATATGGGGGCTGCAAGTAGCACATTTACCCTCATACACCCAGGATTCTGGGTAGTGCAGTCCAGTATTCCACAATGTAGCCCTGCTGCAAAGGCCTCTGTGAGCTGCAGGTTACACAGTCAGCCAGGCACCCCTAGGGATTCTGGACAGTCTGGTTTTCTGCCCATTCAGCCCTCATTATGGAGGATTCTGGGAGTTACAGGCCTCCAAGGATCAAGGATATTGGAACCTGGTGCTATGTTCCACTACAGTGGTTACTAAGAGCTCTGAGTCCCCAGAAATTCTGGGTAGTGTAGTCCATTCTACTCAGGCAGCCCTGACCCCAGAGGTCTCTGAGAGCTGTGGGCTATTGATTATTCTGGGTAGTCCAGGCCATCCTACCTAAGTGGACCTCACCATCAAGGCTCCTGGGATCTGCACACCACAAGCCTGCCTGGGCACTCCTGAGGAGTTTGGGCAATACAAAGCCTGCTCAGGTAATCTTCAACGGGAAGGTGTCTGGGAGCTGCAGGCCCCCAAGGATTCAGGGTAGTGTAGTCTTGCCTTCTGCCACCACAGCCTTCACTGTGGAGGACTCTGAGAGTTGGAGGCCACACAGGCACTTAGGTACTTCCAAGAATTCTAGGTAGTGTAGTTCAGTTCTCCACCCAGCAGCCCTCACTACTACTGCAGGTCCTGGAAGATGAAGTTTCCCCTGAGGATTCTGGGTAATGTAGTCCAGTAAATTTCCTGCACACACCTACTGCAAGGGCCATGAGAACTGTAGGCCATATGCTTGCCTTGGTACTAAAGACCTCACTATGGAGGCCTCTGGGAACTCCAGGCAGTTCATTAACCAGGTGTCCCCAGGAATTTTATGTAGTGCAGTCTGGGCTTCATAATGCACAGTCTTCACTTGGGAGGTGATATAGGACAAATAAGGCTGAACACATCAGGAAGTAGCAGGAAGGATTTTTGTTGGTTGCAGCAGGTTCAGAATGGTTTGTACCTAAAATTTCCTCTGAACCCAGAGTCTAGAAACTCTTTTGACTTAATACCCAGTTGGGGAGATTTACATCTTTGCAGAAGTCTACATAAAAGTATTTTTTTTGCCCCAATTTTAGATTAGCCAGAGGTTTTTACAAGTATTTTTTTCCTGCAAACCTGGCATCCAAGAAAGAGGAAACTGCCAACCACAATGCCCTCTGCAGAGATTTTTACATGTTATCACAAAAGCAGAAGTAATTATACCACCATTTATTGGTGACAAGTTCTGCTGTCTCAGATGTTGAAGTATAATACCAGAGAAGCACACCAAGGCAAGCATATTAAGCAGGTTTTATTTAAAGGTAGTGACACAGATTTCTCCAAGAAGGGAGAAGGGGACCATGGCTGATGTTCTAGAATCTCAAGAAGTGAGCATGCCCTTCATCTTTTATAGATTAGGCTCTCCTTTGTTCTCCTGTTCTATCCCCCCCTTATCTTTCTCCTTCATACCTGTGTGACTAGGCCCAGAATATGCTGGTGAGATGGCAAAAAAGTGAGAAACAGGTGGGCAGGGGAAGGGCCAAAAGGAGGTATGGGCCCAGGGAACACTAATTAGCAATTCCTGGTCTGCAACTTTTTGGGAAGGGTAGTATAGGCAGATAACCTTGGTGATCAAAAGAGCTCTGGAGACACTTGACATTCCAATCTCCTAGGATTGGTCTACAACCTCCCAGACTCTGATGGCCTCCACAACTCGATCTAACCAGATTCCCTATTCTACACTAACTGCCTGTCCTCAATTCTGGTTTCAGTAACACCATGAATTTCCAGGCCAAACTTAACTCTCACAAGACAGAGCAACAAGAAATAGGAAGTTGGTCCACATTTGAGTTCTTTTGCAGAAATTTTTACTGATATTTTATTAACAACAGTTACGATGAGGATCTCTGGAGAAACTTAATTCTTTGGTGAAGGAGGGTGTGCCACTATAATTCCCCCCTTTAATGATGCCTCCCATAATTTAATCTTTTAAGTTAAAGAGCATCATTACAATCTTCTTGGCTTAAAACCTTATATACTGCCAAAACCTTGGTTGTTGTTCTTCTTTCAATAGATTCTTCTATAGTGGACCCAATAGTTTTAATGCACAGGGGAGCCAAACATGGGAGTAAAAAACAAGTTAATATCAGAATATCCACTATACCAATTAAGCTTTTAAATCTTCCAAGAGTTGAAAACCATACTCCAAATAGTGAGCTTGAATTTCAAGCTTTAATGCTCTTCCATGCTTGGATTTCCATCTTTAATGCTCTTTGAACTGGCACATGAGCTAGTTTTCTTTTATTGTTGGCTATGTATTGAACTGCCTGCCCATTGTCATCTGTTTGGATGCAACAGTCTGAACTGTTGAGCTTTCCACATACTCCCCCTTCCTCAACCAGTAGGTAATCTAATGCCAAGCAGTTTTGATGGATAGTTGCTTGCATCTGGGTCTTTCAGGTGGCTAGGAGGTCAAAGACTGTGGCAGTCTGATTAGTAATAATTTCCAGTACAGTGTGTAGGTGAAGAATCCTGTGTAGCATATAAATAGGTGTTCTTTAACCCCAACTGCCATCCTGTGCCCAGGTATCAGGACCATAAGTGACAATAATCCTCTGGCATGGCCAGTCATCTTTACCCCAAGTTTTTGGCCTCCTAGATCAACTCCTTTATCAATGGACCTCTTTTTCCTTGGCCCTAGATCCTCATACAAGGGAATCCCTAGGTCTTTTCCAGAGACAAATAGTCATTCAATTATAGCATCCGTCTGGTGAGGCAGGTCCTAAATATGTATTTTAATCACCACTTGATTATTATAAATTGATTCAACACATGGTTTACATGATTTCCATCACTGGGGCAGGAGTGGGATAGAGCCCCCTAAGACTAAAAAGGAAACCAAACCAGTGATAGACCAATGTTTGGCTTAATTTGGGTTAAACAGTGTAAGTTAACAAAGTCAACTAATAGAACCAAAGAAACCCTAGAAAACCTACATAAGCAAGGTAAAATAGTACAAATAAATATTTATACTATTTGTAGCAAAATATTTATGCTATTTGTAGTAACATGTAGCAAAAACCAGAGAACTATTATATAGGGCTAGAAGTAAGGGCTGGCACTGCACTCCAGTATAAGAGCCATCTTAGAGGATGAAAGCGTCTTTTGCCTGGTGATAAGTTTATCTTCCACCACGTGTTGATCAGTCAGCCCCCGAGTCACTGAAGCAGAGCTGTAGTTTCCTCAAGCTTAGGCTGTGTGCAGGCTAGTCAGCTTCTAGAGTGACCAGAGCAGGGCTGTTGTCCTGATACTCAAGCTTCTCCAGGGCTTCCTTCCTCCAGATGGTCAGGTGAAGAGGTGAAGCAGAGTCTGGAATGCACTCCCAATCCATGATTCCAGGCTTAAGCCTGGCATAATGAATCCAGGATCCTATCTCTATTGCCTTTCCTGCAGTTGGGGTGAATAAAATGACAGTTAAAATTCCCTTCCATAGAGGTTTTGAGGGGTGAGTATTTCATTCTTTGACCCAGATTGAATCTCCAGTGTGGGGATCCTCTCTACCATGTCCCATGTGGAGGAGAAAAGGGTTAACTGCCAGAGGATGATGTTGGGAGTTTTTCTATTACCCAAAAATCTTATCTCCTAAATGAACACACAAGAGTCAGTACTCTTTTCCTATGAGAGGGGACATGACAGGTCTGGCCATACCAGCTCCAGCCTCTTACAACAACATGAAGTCACCCAACTCTCCTTTATTTATAATATACAGGTGAAGGGGGCAAGGACTGGGAGGAGTTTCTTCTGTGATGGACAGGATAGGGTGGAGTTAGGGAAGCCATTGTCTTAAGGAGAAAATTCCAGAAGGAGACAGGGAAGCTCTCCCTGCAGCACTACATGCTTCCTGGCAGTCGCTAGAAGCCAGGTCTTTGCATTCTATGGCTCAGCCTAGTCTGATTCTGATAAACAAGGATAGCTTCCCACATCTCCACCCTTTTAATATTAAAATGCAAATAAAGGGCAGTTATCTTGAGGCTCTAGATCTTAGTTCTGAGAGCAGTTCCAAGGTCCCAGTTGTTGGTTTGGAGGGCTGCTCCATGGTCCCAGCTCTTGGTTCTGAGTGTATGGCAACCTATTATCATGACACAAAAAGAATTAGTAGCAAACATATCATTCCAATACCATTCAATTTAGGAAATATCTGATTTACAAGGAACATAGAGTCCATGAGATCAATTCTATCTTTTGAATATCCTGGATGTGGTAACACAATTTTACAAAATCCAGGCAATTATTACTGCTATGTCAAATGTCCATTAGATTCTTCTTATTTATCTCTTAGTCCCATTGGGAAGTATGATATTTAGTTGCAACAACACACATGCTTACAGTCACTATGGTATTTAAGCCTTTGTTTAAATTTGAGAGCAAAAGGCTCATCCCTGATATTTGATATAGTAGCTGTAAAAGCATTTAATTTAATCTCAATCATTCTGTTAATACTTAACTTTCAGGGGCCATAGCATCTAAACAGAAGGAATCATGCCCCTTGATATAATGAATGTGGAAATATATAGAAACCTAGAGGAATACATTAAAATATATATGAACCAAACTACCATCAAAGAAATAACTGTTAGAATGTAGATGTGAATTATCCATCTTTCTAGTGTAGTATCTGTCAGTTCATTATATTTCAATTTGGTCTTTATTACATGATTACCAGTAGTGCAAAGTAATATCCAAATAATAGGGAATACTCCTAATTATATGGAATTTCAAAATCAGAATGATTATATATTTAATTTTATTTTGAATACTGAAAATGTTTTTAAACAACTTAATTATTTGCCTAGTTCCTTAGATCTTTCATAGCATTGAGGGTTTAGATTAAGTATGGTTGCTTGTAAATTATTTTTAAGAAGAATTAAAAGTGAACCATTTAGTGGCAATGTTGCCATGTTAGGCCTTGTTGGCTTTGTATCTTCTAAAGGAAAATATTTTCTTATAACTGTCTTTCATCAACTTTTTAAAGTTAATCAAAAAACATATCCATCACCTTCAGAGATAATATGTAGCATTGGCAAGACATTTGTATATTTTATCCATTTAAGAAAGGTGTCAGATTCTATCACAGAACAATTAAGATATTGGTGGATATCTCATAGAAATATCTGACCTTATATGAGAAAATCCCATTACAATAACTGTTTGAACATATAATCCTAAGTTCCCTAAGTATAATTGGCTGACCTAGGTATTTCTTATGCTGTCTTTTTCTTAAAGGTTACATCTAGACAGTCAGAGAGTCTATCATGAGACCAGCATAAAGATAAGTTTCCATTATAGCCAATATAGTCAAATCCAGTCACATGGATGGGCGTAATGTGAATATCTTCAAAACCTTCCATCATATAAATGTTATCAGTAAATATTGGAATTGATTCTCTAGTCCACATGGTTGGATATAATAAAGGTGGATCTGGGAAATGGACCCAACAGATTTACTATATTTCACTTACCTGAGAGCTCAAAGAGCTGTGTATAAATATTGTGGTTGAAGATTTAAGATCTCCTTATTGTAAAATCTGGTGCATTCTACTGCTCCATTTGTCACTCAGCAGTGGTGAAACACCTAATATCCTAATTTTTAGACAATATTTTTTAAACTAAGTGGGTTTACATAGGTATCTGTTTCCCCCCTTCTTGTTTTTATTTTTTTTTAATTGTAGAAAGAGATTGCTATAAACTAGAGCATTATCACCTTAAATTGTAGACAATAATCTAGCATTGTAAAAATATTTAAACCATAAGAAGTGACTTAATAAATATTTGTATTTGGCCAGGAAGATTAACAAAAGCTGCCTGTTATTAAAGCCAATGTTGTTAAGTTGAAAGGGCATTACAATAAAAGAAGAAAGGTCCAACTTCCACCAAATATATGATTTGATTTTGTCTCTAATAGTAGGCTGAATTAAAAAGCTATAAAATGCACTCAGTACAGACATAGAAAATTAGTCTGATGACCTGTTTGTTTTGTAGATAATGGACTTATTATTCTAAACTAAGTTAAACTATTATATTAGAATTGGTAGTATCTGTCAGGATAGTGATTCAATAAATTATTTAAAAATCCTAGACTTTATGTCATTGATCTAGCAATTGTATTTTAAGGGACTTATGGAAAGATAATCACTATGTATAAAGATATAGTTGTATGAATATCTTTAATAACTTTGTTTTTAAAGTAGGAAAACTAATCCAAATGTCCAAAATAGGGTTTTGGATAAATGAACTATTTGACACAAATCTGACATTAAGAGTAATTTTGTAAAAGAATACTAATTGTGTACATCTAAAATAATGTTATAAGCTTTAAAATGAACAACATAATTGTGTATGTGCAAAATATGTACATCTCTGAGCTTATATATGGAAAGCAGTTTGGAAGATTTAGTAAATGTTAATAATAGTTGTTGGAACTTCAAAAAAAATTTTATGTACACTTAATTTTTCCTAAGTGGGTCTCTTGACAAAATCTAGGGAAGCTACCTCAATCTTGAAACCATCTTTAGCCTCTTTATCTGAATATTACTTTATAAAACTTCCATATATAATTCTTTGGTTAATATAAATTAAGTAGCATAATCTAATATCACATCTGAAACATGAAACAGATAAGCCAAGAGCGTCCATCCTTTCTTCAGGGAAGGTGTTAAAATACATGTCAGCCTCATCTAGGCTAGTTCCCCTCAGTTATAGAATGTTTGCCAGTAGCAATTTCATTTAACTTGGATAATGACCCTGTAAGGTAAATACTATTATAATATCCATCTTATAAGAAAATTGAGACATGAGAGAGGAGAGTGATGACTGCCATTTGAACACAGTTTATTGCTAGAATTTTACTTTGGGTGACTGAGTATTTCTCTAGCTGAGTAGTTCTCTTTCAGGAGCCTATTGCCCACTCATTCTAAACTGCAGGAAAGGTGGACTTCTGAATAAGCATGGATGTATTTTGAATTGAAGGCTTTTGTGGTGTTCAGGGACGTGGCTGTGGACTTCACCCAAGAGGAATGGAGGTGTTAAGCCCTGCTCAGAGGATCCTACACAGGGAAGTGATGCTGGAGACCTATAGCCACCTGGAATCATTAGGTAAGTATGGCATCGCTTAGCACTAGAATTTGCCCCACAGGATATTTTCCACGTGTCATGAGAAAGGTTATACCTTTGGGTTGGACTTAAAACAGTAATTAATCTTTTTCCTTTTAGTAAATCTGGATTTAGAAGAGTTGAAGCAGAAAGTTTGATTTACTTATGTTATGTATGACACTGCATTTCCAGGTCTCTTTCCCTGGAAAAGAGAGGCTGGGGCTCTCATTTTACCTTCTCTTTCTCTAGACACAGAAGATTTTCATCCCCCAAATATGATTCATTTCTGACTGGAGTTCCCTTTCCTTATTCAACTCTTCTTCTCTGGAGAATTCACTATTCATGGGTCTTCTGTAACCTTGTGAGTTCTCTTTTTTTTTCTTTCCTACAAACAGAAATTCCACTTTCCAAACGAAAACTCATTACGCAGCCGGAGCGAGGGGAAGAACCCTGGAGAGAGGAGAGAAAACATTTGCCAGGCCTCTGTCCAGGTGAGTGTGAGCATGGGATAGATGGGACAGCATACCGCTTGGCAGATAGGGCAGGAAGAGGCATTTCTCAGATGCTGAGAAGAAGCTACTCTGCAGGCCTCCTAGGCCACTGGTAAGGCTTTCTTGCATTGCCTTCCTTGCAGAATATAATCTTCAATTGACAGAGGGATTTTTCTGAGGGAGGATCTCTTCCCTCCTCCTGAAAGCCCTCCCTTACTTGTCTTTGTCTTCTCTATAATGCTTTCTAAGTTCCTAGTATTTTTTCATTCCTTCAGATCTTAAAAACTATACCTACCACATTGGCATTAACTCTTTTGGATGCTGTTTTCCCTTATGCTAAGAATAACTGATTATCTCCACTTCTCCAGATTATAGCAAGCTGAGGATAATAATAAAATACATACTCATGTGCCAGCACTCTGGTTTTAGAAATGAAACATTACCTAATCAGTTGAAGCTCCCATTTCCAAATTGTATCATATACCTCCCCACTGTCCTGCCCATAGGGAACTGTATTTCAGTATTAGGAATTTATAATGCCCGATTATGTCTCTCTGGAACTTGTGAATATAATAAGCTTTGTTTTATTTTTTTTCTGACCCTCTCTTCTGTATTTTCTTTTGGCCATATCTGAGTATCTTGTAAAAGAACATAAAACAGGATACAAATATCTTGCATATGTTTTGATACATTTATCTGCAGTATTTTTATTTATGTTGTCATGTTTTTATATGCTATTCTAAATGGAATTGTATTTTAAATTTTGACCTTCAGTTGTTTCCTGCTAGTATAGTGAGAATACTATTTGTGTATTGTCCTTGTTTCCTGTCACTTTGCTTACTTCATTTATGAATTATAGCTTTTTTTCTAGATTCTTAGAATTTTCCATGTGTAGGTCATGTCATCTATGAGTAAAGACAGTATTACTCTTCCATTTTAAACAGAATGCTTTGATCCTTCCTCCCTCCATCCCTTCCTCCCCTACTTTCAACCTTACATCTATCCCTCCTTCTCTCTTTCTTCTTCTTTGTCTCTTTTTTCTTTTTGCCTTATTGCAACTGCTAGGACCATTGGTACACTGTTGAATAGACTTTGTAAAAGTGAACATTCTTTCCCTGTTCCTTGCATTGGGTGTTAAGTGTTCACTTTTTCATCATATAATATCATGTTACTTTTATCAGGTGACCACTTTCCCTTCTGTTCCTAATGTGTTGAGTTTTTATCATGGATGAGTTGAGTTTTCTCACATGAATATTATGTTTTTATTTAGATCATCTGTCACAAAATTAGGGCTGGGGTTGTGGCTCAGTGGTAGAGCACTTACCTAGCATGCGTGAGGCATTGGGTTCAATTCTCAGCACCACATATATATAAATGAATAAAATAAAGGTTCATAAACAACTAAATTTTTTTTTAAATTTTTTAAAAAGTCACAAAATGACACCTTGGGTGGTCAAGTTTTTTCTTTGTAAATAGAATTCATGTAAATAAAGTTTTCTTAGAAAACAGCTATACCCACCTAATTTAAATTTTCTCTCTTGATGCTTTCATATTATCAGTACAGCTGAATACTTAAAACAGATTGTGTGGTCTACAAGCCTGTAACATAATTTGTTTGACTTTTTAAGAAAAAAATTTCAGAACCTTCCTTTAGGAGATATTACAGCATTTCTTCATTAGCTTGTTAATATGATGAATTGTATTGATTGATTTTTGAAAGGTGAATAAGTCTTTCATTTTTGAAGTAAACTTTATTTCATCATATTATATATTCTTAATATATTATTGAGCTTGATTTGCTGTTTTGCTAAGAATTTTTATCAGTGTTCATGAGGGATTTTGATTGGTACTTTCTTTAAGTCTTAGTCTGGTTTTGATAGGAGAGTAATAGTGACTTCATAAAATGAGTTCAGAGTTATTGCTTCTCTGTTTTACTGACAGTTTATTAGAGAGGTTGGGGTTGTGGCTCAGTGGCACAGTACTCACCCAGCACATGTGAGGCCCTGGGTTTGATCCTCAGCATCACATAAAAATAAAATAAAAGTATTGTGTCCACCTACAACTAAATATATATATATATATATATATATATATATATATATATATATATTTTAAAAAAAGTTTATTAGAATTGGTATTCTTTTCTTAATGTTTGAGAGAATTTAGCAGTGAGGTTTTCCTTAAGGGAAGATTTTAAATTTCAGATTCTATTTACTTAGTAGATATGTGATTATTTTCATTCTGTTTCTTTTTAAATCAACTTAAAAATTTTGAGGGGGGTACAAAGGAATGAACTCAGGGGTGATTGTATATTTCAATCAATGTATCCACTTAATCTATTTTAGCTAGAGATTTATTAAATTTGTGTATCTTTGCAAAGAATCAACTTTTGATTTAATTGACATTTTTGGTGGTACCACGGATTGAACCCACGACCTTATACATGCTAGGTAAGCAATCTACCACTGAGCTATTTTATTGTGAACCAAGGCCTTGAAAAGTTGCTTGCACTGACCTGGAACTTGACCCACCTGCCTCAGCATCCCAATTAGCTGGGATTTCAGGCATACAGTACCATACCCAACAGCTTCAAATTGATTTTCACTTCTTAAAATATGGAACACTTCACAATGTGCATGTCATCTTTGCACAGGGTCTATGCTCATCTTCTCTGGATTATTCCAATTTTAGTATGAGTGTGGCTGAAGTCAGTCCTCAAATTTATTGTTTCAGAAATTTTCATTTTTATCTTTTTCTTCCCTTATACTTTGTGCTTAATTTGCTCTTTTTATCCTGATTTCTTGATGTAAAAGCTTAAGATATTAGTATAGACCTTCTTTTCTGGTTCAATAATGTATAGCTATCAATTTCTTTTTAAGCCTTGCCTAGCTGACTCCTACAACCTTTGGTATGTTTTCATGATCATTTAGTTCAGAGAATTATCTCATTTATTTTCTTCTTTAGCCTACACGTTGTTTAGAAGTGATTTCTAGATATCTGGAAATTTCTAGATATTTTATTATTATTGGTTTTTAATTTAATTGCATTGTTGAGAGAACATATACTTGTTTTCAGTTTTCAAGATCTGTTAAGAGTAATTTTATGACACAGCACATGTCTGTTTTGGTGGACATCCTAAGAGCACTTAAAAATAAAGAGTATATTCGGTGTTGGGATTGTGGCTTATTGGTAGAGCACTTGCCTAGCATGTGAAGCACTGGGTTCAATCTTTAGCACCAAATTCAACACTGAATAAAATAGTTATAAAAAAAATCCACTAAAAACCCCCCAGTATGTACATTCTGCAGTTGTTGGTGTACTTTTCTATAAATGCTAGTTAGGTTATGTTGATAATATTGAGATAATTTACATTGGTGATTATTTCTAAGTTTTTGGCCATTATTTCAAACAGTATTCTTTATCATTTTAGATTTATCTGATTATCTCTAATGATCTCTCAAATATTGATTCATATAGTTTGAAAAAAGTTGCTTTTTTTTCCTGTGCTGGGAATTGAACCCAGGACCTTACACATGCCAGGCAAGTGCTCTACCACTGAGCTAAACACACAGCCCTACTTTGAAATTTTGCTATGAGGTACATGTACATTAATAATGATTATAACTTGTTACTGCATTGATTTTTATCATTTTGCAGTTATCTGTTTTTATTAATATTCTTTGTTTTAGAGTTTATTGTCTGATATTAAATAACAGTTCCAGTTTTTATGATTATTCTCTGCCTGGCATACTTTTGTCCCTTGTTTTCATTTCAATCTATTTATTTGTCTTTGTATTTTAAATAGGTCTTTTGTGACACTGTATGGTTGATTCTTCTTTGTTTGTTTGTGGTACTGGGGATTCAATCCAGGGCTTTGTGCATGCTAGGCAAGCACTCTACCAACTGAGCTACAGCCACAGCCCATTGGTTCTTTTTTATTCGGTTTGATGATCTCTACATTTTGATTGCAGTTTACAGTGTATTTGCACCCAGTGTTACTGTAGATATAGAAATTTTATTTATTTATTTATTTATTTTCTAAATAAGTGTACCTGACTGGAAATTTTAGTTTTGTCAGATTTTTATCTTCTCTTTCTGATCTGGTTTTCCCTCCTCTGTACCTTCTTCAGCCTACATATTTTTAAAACCAAATACTTTTTGGTTGCTTATGTGAATTTGTGGGTGTGACTTTTCCAGGCATTACTACGTGTCTTAAACCAATTTAATTAATTATTGTTTGCTTCAGGTAGTGTAAGAATGTTGCAAGAGTGTGTTTACATTCTCCTCATCTTTAGCACTGTTATGTACATTATGCCTGTACAATCCTAAACCCAAAACTATAGTGTTAAAATATTTCTTAATATTCTATTTAATTTTGCAGTATTGGGGATTGAATGCAGGACCTCACACATGGTAGGCAAACATTTTACCAGTGAGTTATATCTGTGGCCCATGTTACAGTTTTTAAGCAGTCATATAACACAGTCATATACTGTTAAAGAAACTAGGAGAAGTAGGCATATAGAAGATGTGTGAGCATCTGTGTGTGGGGGGAGTGTGTGCGATATCTACCCATATTTCTGGTACCTGTCACTCTTTTATATGACACAAACTGTTATCTGGTGTCATTTTCCTTTATATGGAAAGACGTTCTTTAGAGTTTAATTGAATCTAATTGAATTTAATTCAATTGATTTTTTTAGTTTAATCTGAAAATGATATTAATTCCACCTTCATAAAATAGATAAAGAATTGTTGGTTAAAACATTTTCTTTCAGGGCTGCAATGTTTTCTGGCTTTCATATTTAAAAAAAAAATTTTTGTAGTTTTAGATGGACAGAATGACTTTATTTTATTTTATTTATTTATTTTTCTGGTGGATACCAGGGATTAAACTCAGGGGCGCTCGAACACTGAGCCACATCCCAGCCCTACTTTGTATTTTATTTAGAGACAGGGTCTCACAGAATTGTTTAGCACCTCGCTTTTGCTCAGGCTGGCTTTGAACTCAGGATCCTCCTGTCTCAGTCTCCCAAGCTGCTTGGATTACAGGTGTGTGCCACTGGGCCTGGCTACTTTATTTGTTTATTTTTATGTGGTGCTAAGGATAGAACCCAGTGCCTCACATGTGCCAGGCAAGTGCTCTACCACTGAGCCACAACACCAGCCCCTCTAAGAACTTTTTACTTAACTCAAGATCACAAAGATTTTATTCTTGGTGTCTTTGAGAAGTTTTATATTTTTAGTTCTTACATTCAGCACCATGATCCATTTTGAGTTACTTTTTGTATATTATGTGAGGTGAGAGTCTAAACTCATTTTCTTGCATGTGAATATTCAATTGTCCGGACATTCTTCATTTAAAAAGAGTGTTTTATTTCTGCACCTAATTACCTTCCATCTTTGTCAAAAGTCAGTAAACTGGAAATCTAGGGATTTGTTTCTGGTCTCCCAATTTTGTTCCATTGAATTCGATCCCCCTTATAACACCAGCATACTATCTCCATTGCTATAGCTTTATATTAAGATTTGAAGTTGGATTGTCTTAAGTTCCTTTTTTTTAACATTTTTTCATGTATTTTATAAATGTTGAATTTCCATATAAGTTTTAGAGTCATATTGTCATTTATAGAAAGGAAAACAAAGCCTTCTGTGATTTTTTAAACATATTTTAGTTGTAGATGGACAAAATACCTTCATTTTATTTATTTATATGGGGTGCCGAGAATTGAACCCAGTGCCTCACATGTGCCAGGTGAGTGCTCTATCACTGAGCCATAACCTCAGCCCTCTGCCTTCTGTGGTTTTGATACAAGGATTACATTGTACCTATAGGTTAGTTTCATGAGAATTACTATCTTAATAAGATTGAGTCTCCTAACCTATGAATGTCTTTCTGTTTATTTAGGATTTTAAATAAACATTCTCTTAACAATGTTTTTTAAAATTTTTAGATTATAAATCTTTTGCTACTTTTGTCAAATTCCTGAGTATTTTATTATTTTATGACATTGTGAATGGTATTGTTTTCTCAATTTCACTTTTGGAACAGTCATTGCTGGTATATTGAAATATAGTCATTTTTTTATATTGATCTTGTATCATATGACCTTACTAAACACAATTATTTCTGGATGCTTGTATGAAATTTTGTAAGCAGAAGAAAGTTTTACCTATTCCTTTTCAATTCCTTTCAAATGCCTTTAATTTCTGTGACTTCTCTGTGGACTGCCTGCCTCACTTTTTCTTCTTTGGCATTTTGACTGGAACTTGACTCATGCTGAATTTTCCTCCTGTACCTGTTGAGTCCTTTTTCTCTTGCTCCTTTGCAAGATTATCTTGTTGCCTCCTGACTTTGACTATGACATCTTTTTATGTTTATTGTACTTGAGGTTTGTTGAACTTCTTGGATCTGTAGAATAATTTTTTCATTAAATTTTGGAAGTTTTCATCTATTTTTTATTAAGATTTTTTTCTGTGAACTTTTTTTCTCTTCTTCCTGAGTCCTCATCACACATAGGTTGGATGGCTGTTGGCATCTTATTCTAAGGCTTGTGGTTTTCTTTAATCTTTGTTTTACTCTCTTCAGTTTAGTTTATTTCTTTTGATCTGTCTTCAGATAATATTTGCACACACAAATATTTACTGTTGTAGCTCTCTAATAATTTTATAATTTCAGTTGCTTTGCTTTTGTATTCCAGAAATCTCCTTTTGTTTCTTTTTAATAGTTTCTATTTTTAGGAATATTCCCTATTTACTAAATCATTGAGAGCACACTTTAATTTTTTATATATTGTTTTAGTTCTTTGAACATATTCATAGTACCCACTTTGAAGTCTTATTTTTTATATTTTCCTTAACTTAAATCTCGGTTCACTCAGTGACAGTTTGTATTATTGCATTTCTTTTTTTCAGTTGGTGTTACTCTTTCCCATTTTTCTGAAAACTTGATATTTTAAATAATATATTATAATTCCTCTTTTACCTGAATATATTTCCTGCCTGAAGATTGTTTTTGCTGCTTTTTTTTTGTTTTTGTTAATTTTCTAGAAAAAATCTATGAAATATGTCTCCTCTGTGAAGATGATGCTTTCTTGATTGTTAAATTTTATCTTTTATTGCATTTCACTTTTGGGGATTGAACCCAGGGTACTGAGACTGGCTTTGAACTTGGTATACTCCTGCCTCAGTCTCCCTAGTTGATGGGGTTACAGTGTGTGTCACCATGCCCTGCTCATGTTTATTTCTGTTGAAAAAAAAAAACTTTTTTTAGTTGTAGATGGACACAATACCTTTCTCTTATTTACTGATTTTTATGCTGTTCTGAGGATCAAATTCAGTGCCTCACATGTGCTAGGCAAGTGCTCTACCACTGAGCCACAATCCTAGCCCTAGAGTTTATTTTTAATTCTGGCTTTCTTGATGTCAGTCTTGAACTGCAGAGCTTAGTGGTCTCTAAGAATTGGCCATATTTGTATTCAACGACTTGAGTTAGAAAGGATTCCTATATATTTGTGGTTAAATGTATGGGTTGGGAGAAAATTTAAAGTTCAGGTGGTTTCAGATCTTTCCTGAAATGAACATTGTGATGCACACCTATAATTCTAGCAATTTTGGAGGCTAAGGCAGGAGGATTGCAAGTTTGAGACCAGCCTCAGTAACTTTGTGAGACTCTAAGCAACTTAGTATGACTCTGTCTCAAAATCAAATATAAAAAGGGGCTAAGAATGTAAAGTATCTCTGGATTCAATCCCCGGTACTGAAAACAAAAAGTCTTTCCTGGCTTTCTACTTTCTACTGAGTCCTCTTATTTTCCCTTTGCCCTGTTTATCACCTTCTTGTCAGACAGGGATATGTGGAGAGCCCAGGCCCACTCAGTCCACAGCCAGGGTTGTGTGGAGAGTTTCCCTAGCCTCTCTCTGATAGTCTCATTTTCAGGGTCTCCCTGTTAAATTCTGGACAATCAATTTTTTTTTCTTCAGGACCATAATATTCAGATAGCAGTTCTTGTCTTCCCTGTTCATTTACTACCTGGACCTTTCCTTTTTGAAAAATATTTTTAGTTGTAGATGGAAACAGTACCTTTATTTTATTTATCTATTTTTATGTGGTACTGAGGATCAGACCCAGTGCCTCCACCTGAGCTACAATCCAGTCCTAGACCTTTACTTTTATAGATAGTTGTAGTGGGTGTTGGTTTCTTATCTTCCATTTCATTTCAAGTGAGCCCCTCTTATAGCCTCTGATGGCTTGGTGGCCTGTCTTACTATAAGCTACCACATTAACAAGTAAGCTAGGATGGAGGGAGAGGTCAAGACAACTACAGCAATAATGTTGCAAACTCCTTCTCTGAAGTTCAGTGTTTTTCAAGAATAAACACTTGTTGATTTATTTTTGTTTTTGGTTGATTTTTTGTTCTGCCAAGCAGTACCTGAGTAATGTGATAATGTGAAAAGCTGTAGGTATGAGTTGTCTATAATAATATGGAGGTCAACATACTTCTATAAAGTGTTATGTAGTGCACATTTTAAGTTTATAAGACCACATACAGTCTTGTCAGATTGTCTTCTTTCCTTCCTCGAGATCCTTTTTTTTTTAAGCTGGTAGGCCTTACATAAATAGGTTGCAAGCTGAACTTGGCCTGTTGGATGAGTTTGCTAACTCCTGCAACAGAAAATGTAATGCATAAAGAGAAATGAAAAACAGGACTTGTGAAGGATTTCTGTGTGGGAGATAGCTTGTAATATGAATGACCTAGGCAGCCTTACTTTTGACTTCTCTAAAAATGTTCTCTATTCAGCAGGATCAAAGTCAGAAATTGAACCTTGTCCTTCCTGCCCTGTAGTATTCTGCAGTCAGCAAGCCCTTAGCCAACATGTGTGACTCAATCATCTGCCTTAGCTATTCTCAACTTTATATGCAGGAAATCATCTCTGCCCATGGAAACACTGCACAGAATATCAGAAACAACAGCAGGAGCAAGTCTTTGATCAATTTTCGCTTGACTGACAAAGCAAAAATTCAAGAGAGAGAACAAGACTCCAAGTCATTATTTGGCAGCCCACATAAAAATGAGACTTCAAAGCTGCCCTCCAACCCACATGAAGAACATCCAGAGAAGTCCAAGGAAGACAACATAATAGTGGATATAAGGCCCAGTCTAAAATAGAAGGCAGACCTTGAGGAAAGGGACAAAGTATTGCATGATTTGGAAGTCCCAGGATTTAGAGCAATCAAATTTGAAGAGTTCCAGCCAGACTTTATTGAGGAGTCAAACCTACTTAGCCTCCAGAAGACACACACAGAGGAGACACTGTACATGTACACAGAGTGAGGACCAAACTACAGCAGTATGTCAGTCCTTGTCAAAAACCCAAGGACACACCCTGGAGAAAAGTCTTATGTGTGCAGGGAAAGTGGGAGAGAATTTACCTGGAAGTCCAACCTCATCACACACCAGAAGATACACTCGGGGAGAAACCTTATGTGTGTAAGGATTGTGGACAAGGCTTTACTTGGAAATCAAACTTCTTCGCACATCAGTGAATACCTCAGGAGTCAAGCCTTACATGTGCAAAGAATGTGGGCAGAGCTTTAGCCTAAAGTCAAACCTCATCACACACCAGAGGGCACACACTGGGGAGAAGCCTTATGTTTGCAGGGATTGTGGGTTTGTCTTTTCCACCATTCTCACCTCATCATACATAAGAGGGCACATTCTGGAGAAAAGCCTTATGTTTACATAGAGTGTGAGCAAAGTTTTAGTCAGAAGTCCCACCTCATCAGACACTTAAGGACACATACAGGAGAGAAACCTTACAGATGCACAGAATGTGGGCATAACTTTAGCTGGAAATCAAACCTCAAGACACACCAGAGGACTCACTCAGGAGTTAAACCTTATGTATGCCTGGAGTGCAGGCGATGCTTTAGCCTGAAGTCAAACCTCAGCAAACACCAGAGATCACACACAGGGAGAAGACTTTTGTATGCACAGAGTGTGGGCGAGGCTTTACCAGGAAATCAACCCTCATTACACACCAGAGGACACACTCAGGGGAAAAGCCATTTGTATGCTGGGAGTGTGGGCGAGGCTTTAATGATAAGTCAACCCTGATTTCACACCAGAGGACACATTCAGTGGAAAAGCCCTTCATGTGCAGAGATTGTGGCAAAAAGTTTAGGCAGAAGCCAAACCTATTTAGGCATAAGAAGGCATGCTCGAGTTCCTTTGTTTGCAGGGAATGTGGGCAAGGGTTTTGTGATAAGTTAACTCTCATTAAACACCAGAGGGCACACTCAGGGGGTAAACCTCATGTGTGCAGGGAGTGTGGGCAGGGCTTTAGACACCTCGTTAGACATCAGAGGACATATTCAGGAGAAAAACCTTATATTTGTAGGAAGTGTGGGCAGGGTTTTAGTCGGAAGTCAAATCTCATCAGACATCAGAGGGTACACTTAGGATAAAAACCTTGTGTTCATTACAAGCAGTGTAATGAAGTCTAGCAAGGTGTCTCAGTTACCAGACATCAGAGGACATGAAGAGAGCTATGGCTTTAGTAGTAAGTCAGCCATCACTCAACACCACAGAGGAGACATCTTACTTAAGACAGTAGTGTGCACTCCTGTGTATTGGTGAGAGTCTCATCTCCATTCATCTAAAGGAGAGTTGATGACCCATTTTCAGGAGCTCTGGCTTCTCTACTGCGGATAGTATGTTGTGGAGTACTTTAAATAGGGAATGGAGGGCTGGAGTTACAGCTTAATGGTAGAGTGTTCCCCTACCACATGTGAGGCACTGGGTTGGATCATCAGCACTACATGAAAAAATAAGTAAATAAAGTAAAGGTACTCTGTCCCTGTACAACTAAAAAAATGTTTTGAAAACAGGGAATGGAGACTATTTCAGTGTTACTTTCCAAGGACACTTGAACACTCCTTCCCTCATACCCTCGATGTTACAAAGATGACAGTACTAGAGCCTGTTTTTGAAGTCTATGTGACCTGAGAACAAGACACTTGGCTGACAGCATGGCTGATTTAATGTTGGTTCCTCAGCAGAATAGTCTCAGGAAGAGTTTGGGGTATGGTGAATTCTTGGGGACAGAGAGTGCATGGATTGATGAGGATTTTAATACATAATAAGCTGACAAGTGGGAAAAACTGTAAATATCTTAGCTCTAGGTTTTGGAAAAAGGGAGCCAGTTTTTAAATATTCTCCCTTGCTTGCTTGCTGGGGTTTCTCTGCTTCTAGGTTTAATTCATACTGAAGATATTTTTATTGACCTGTGTATTTAGACTAGAGATGTATTGTGTGCTTTTACAAAGAAAACACACAATATGAAGAACTAGAAATGAAATGACTTTTGTTCTTTGAATACAACATCCCCTAGAGGTAATTCTTCAATGTAAATCTTTTCAGCTATTGTAAAATATGCCATTTTTCTGGTTGAGATTATTCCCTTTTAAAAATGGTAATGTTCCACAAATTAATATAATTTTTTAAAAAAAATTTAGTTATATGGACACAATGCCTTTATTTTATTTTATTTTATGTGGTGCTGAAGATTGAACCCAGTGCTGCACACATGCTAGGTAAGTATCTACCACTGAGCTATAGCCCCAGGACAAATTAATTTTAAATTATGGGTTAGGTCTCTCTCTCTCTCTCTCTCTCTCTCTCTCTCTCTCTCTCTCTCTCTCTCTCTCTCTCTCTCTCTTTTTCATGGAACTTGACTAAATAATCCTGAATCTTATTTGGAAAATAATATGTCCAAGATGTTTGGAATGGGCAGAAAATATAGAAACTAATAATAAATGATTTTGTCCAGATATGGGTATTTAGAATAGATCTTTAGAATCATATAAGAAATAAGAATGTGGTGAAGCAGGACTCCAAACTAGTACCAAAACAGCAATTACAAGATTCAGTGTTTAGGTCACTGACTGTCAATTGAGAGAAAAAATAAATGTAGATCCTCATGTCTCAACATTCAAAAAATTAAGTAAGGGAATCACTCATTCAAAATGGTATGAGTTCTAAGAGTTCTAATTTTGTTCAATGTCTGTTTGAGAAGACTTGGTTAAAAAAGGTTGTAAGTATTCTATATGGAGCCATTCTCCTGGCCCACCTGCTCATGTCTTCTCCATTGCAATTCCTGGACTGGCTCTCATACTCCTTTTCAACAGAAAAATATCTTTTAGTTTTAATCCCTTTCAGTCTTAGAATTTAGGCATTCTTTTCTGTAAGATCATGTCACAAAATGATGGTTCTGACATTAAACATGTACCTTTTACTGTTTCTAACTTCTAGAAAGACTATCACAGTATTCAATTTAATTCATCCACAAAACAAAAGATTTTGCTTTAAATTGTTAAAAAAATTCTTAATAAAAAGTAGAATGGAGATCCTACATGAAGACTCAAATAGATTTGAAGAGATATAAACTGCTTCCCACTCACTGCTCCCATGGCAAGTAGACTATACTGTGTTGAGAGAATTTTGAAGAAAAGATGGTAAACAATGTGAAACAATGTAAGTCTGTTATGATCACCATTAGAAGGTTTCATTTTAAAAGGTGGTAATGAGTTTTAAAATAACTAACTAAATTTCATTTAATTCTATTTTAATTCATAATTATGTAACAGTCATTAGATCTAAGTATGGTCAGATGATGTCTGGAGGCCCTGAGACCTTTTTGGGGATTTGATTAAAAATTTCATAGTAATACTCCTAAAACTTGCTTCCACTGTGCTGATATGTGCACTGATGGTGCAAAAGCAATGGCTGAGAAAAACTAAGGAGGCCTTCACACAAATCACAGCAGTGTCACTAAACTGTACTGGCAGTTACTGTTTTTCACCAGCATACACTTGGAATAAGCAAAGGCCAGTTCCACTTAGGAATGCTCTTTATAGTCCAACTTTCAAAAGGCCCTGGGTTCAGTCCCCAGCACTGCAAAAGAAAAGAATAATGAATGTTTCTCATAAAGCATAAAAGTTTTATCAGTCCTTGAATACAATATTTTATAATTACAGTTTTTATTTTTAGATGATTATAGATTCATGTGCAGTTCTAAGAAACTAAATATAGATATTCTATGTAGTATTTGCCCAACTTTTTTTTAAATTGGTGCCAGGGATTGAACTCAGGGTAACTTAACCCACTGAGCCACATCCCCAGCCCTTTTTATTTTTTGGAACAGGATCTCACTAAGTTACTTAGGACCTTGCTAATTTGCTAAAGCTGGCTTTGAACTTGAGATCCTCCTTCCTCAGCCTACCAAGCCACTAGGATTACAGTCCTGTGCCACCATGCCCAGCTATTGACCCAATTTTTAAATTCCACACAATATCAAAAGCAAGATACTGAGTACATTTTCAAAAACATTTTATATGATGAAATGGGAAATGAACACAAAGCTCTTCTATATCTTTAAGAACAATAGATTATTTCAAGGAAGCATTTCTGTGATTGAGTTATGAGCTGAACTAACTGCACTTTTATGGTTGTTATTTTTATTTGAAAGACTGATTCACATATTCAGTAAACATTTTGTTAAAAATGAAGTGATTTTGGGGTTGGGGATGTAACTTAGTGATAGAGCATTTGCCTGGCATGCAAAAGGCCCTGTGTTCAGTCCTTAGTACTACATATATACACACCAAAAAGGTGACTTTTTTTTTTTTGGTACTGGGGATTGAACTCAGGGGCACTTTGCCACTTCACCTCTGAGTCACATCCCCAGCCCTATTTTGTATTTTATTTAGAGACAGGGCCTCACTGAGTTGCTTAGCACCTCACCATTGCTGAGGCTAGCTTTGAACTTGCAATCCTCCTGTCTCAGTTTCCCCAGCCACTGAGATTACAGGTCAGCATCACTGCACCTGGTACTAAAAAAGGTGACTTTTAAAAATATTAACAGGAATTTTTGCTAATTTTAAGCAAAAAGAAATTGAATTATAAAAACCACGTATTCCCCCTGTGAAATGTGACAGTTTCCTAATACTTAGCTCTTTATGATGAGATTGATAATATTAGTGAATATGAATCTACAATACCAAATAATACAATTTATCAACCTTGGAAGATCTGCTTACCTCACTGAGCCAATGTTCCAAATGATTACTATGTGATGTTAAAAAATCATACCTGGGTAAAGATTCATCTTACATATAAAGTAGACAAATGAATTTTAATTTAGTAAATGTCCAATTCATTCCACATTACAAGTAAGCTTTAAGAAATCGTACTTGTTGATTTTTGATATACTATCAAAGAGTAACATCAACAAGTTTCTGAAAATGCCATTGAAATGCTCCTCTATCTTCTAAGTCTATTTCTGTGTTAGACCAGATTTTTTTTCTCTCCTTCCTTCAACTCTCCCTCCCTTCCTTCCTTATTTCCTTGGACCTTCTTATTTATTGATTTCTTTTTATTTTTTATTTATTTATTGAGACAGGATCTTTCTAGGTTGCCAAGGTTATCCTCTAATTTGCAATCCTCCTTCCTCAGTCTTCCGAGTCCCTGGGATTTCAAGAATGACCACCATGCCTGGCTCTTATCTTGACGGGTTAAATGCAAGAGGACATACAAAATATTTGCTGTCTTTCATTAACTTAGACATTAAGTTACATGCTGTAATAACTAACATTCTCTTTATGTTAATATCCTCTGTGGTTTATGGTTTTTGGGGAAGGGCGGTTGATACTACAGAGTGAATCCAGGATACTGTATCACTGAGCCACATCCCTAGCCCATTTTAATTTTTATTTTGAGACATGGTCTTACTAAGTTGCTTAGGGCCTTTCAAAATTGTTGAGGGGGGCCTTGAACTAGCAATTCTGTCAAGAGTGGTTGGAATTTTTGGCATGCACCACTGTGCATGACTAGTTTTGTGATTGTAATGATCTCCTTGGTGTATGTTTTTTTCTTTTTAATTTCATTAATTTATATTAATTTCCTCACACTGACTTCCTTATTTTATTGCTTTATCATGCTAATATAACAATAATTTATCTTCTTCCTTTTTACTGCTATTTCAAAATCAGTTCATTTCTGTGTAACTTAAAATTTCAATTTTTATTTTTTCTTTTATTCAAGAATAACTTTCAGAGTACTTACAAATGGCTAAATGTATATATTCATTCAGACAACCTCTTAATATTTAATTTTTATAGTTGTATGTTTTGTGATTTTTTTCTCAATTAATAAAGTGTAGTTTCGAATCTGAACAAGCTCTATGAATTTAGATATGTATTATAATAGAAGAGTTATACCAAAATTAAGATGTAAAGATTATTAATTTTGACATTTTTGTGTATAGTTGCCTTATATTGTTTTTATATGATTTGCCTGCATTTTATTAATCTATATTATGCTTTACACATAAACAATTAAATCTGTTATAAATGTAGATATAAACAACATTAGAACCACCACTAATGTATCCACCCCAGCAGAAGAAATGTCTTAGAGTTTTAAAAAACAATACATCCATTTATATAAATGGTATACTAAATAAATTTGTACTCACATCAGGAAACATTTCTCTAATATTTTCATCAAGTATTCTCAGCAGATTTCAAATATATTTTAGTTACATGTATAGAAATTAATAATATTTCTTTTTTAAAAATTTATAATTTTAGATGGACAGGATGCATTTATTTTATGTTTATTTTTATGCAGTACTATGGAGCAAACCCAGTGTTTCATACATGCTAGACAAGCACTCTGCCACTGAGCTACAGCCCCAGCCCAATAATATTTCTTCTTGATAATTTTTTTTTTTTTTTAAGTCATGGAGCAATCCCAGGTCCCATTCAGTGATTTTATTAATCTGCTCTATTGTTGAACTTGCTTTTTGGGGTTGAACTTGCTGTTCTGACTTCTTTGTTTTCATGTTGATATACTTGTTTTGTGAATGGAGTGTCCCTTTAAACAAAATGCCACCTCACTTAAGTTGGCAAAATGCCAATAAGTCACACACATGTACTGTCTGCCCTAGGAAAAAGCATGAAAAAGGGAATAAACAGAACATAAAAAATAAAATGGTTGACTAAAGTCCTCAATTATTTTTTAAATATTTGTTTAGTTGTTGATGGACTTTATTTTATTCATTTATTCATATGTGGTGCTGAGGATCAAACCCAGTACCTCACATATCCTAGGCAAGTGCTCTACCACTGAGCCACAACCCCAGCCCCTAAATTATTAATTACTGCATCAAATGTAACTCACCTGAATATACTGATTTAAAGCAGATTAAAAATACTTGACACAACTACATCCTGTTTCCAAGAAACCAGTTTCAAATATAGCATTATAGGTAGATTAAAAGTGAATGAATAGTGTGGCATACTTGGAACATGGCAGAGTAAGAAGCTCCAGGAATTATTCCGTTCACCAAAACAAGTATTGAGGTGGCAAAAACTGCCAGAATTGATTATTCAGAACTCTTGACTCTCCTCACACTTGCGATATCCAGGGGATTGCTTGATGAAGAACAGTGTGTATATTTTGAATTTCAGCACTTGAATACCAGTTATTAGACCCTAATCCCAGTCCCACAGCAGGCTGCCTTGGGGGAAGGCAGTTTATGATCCTGCTTTGACTTGCAGTGCTAGGGTTGACAGTAAGAACCTTGTCCTTTGATCATCTGCCTGGCAGTTCACTGAGGTCCCAGTGCAGAATCAGCCAACATTCAACCCTCTTGGACTGAACAGGGTTCCCAAGTAGCATCTGTCATTAATTACAAAAGACAAGTCACTTTTTTTTCTACTGGATTTAGGCATTTAAGGAGATATTTTCCAGGTTCCTAACTGATCCTTGATATAATGGAACAGAAACTTCAGTAAAGACAAATGACAAGGAATAGAGTCTGCAAAAATTTGGGAAAAAATACTAAATGAATGGACAATGCTATACCTCTAAAATCAACAACAGTCCCTGACAGGGACACCAGTTCTCAATAATAAATGCATAAACCATACAAAGAAACAAGAAAATATGGTCAATAAACATGAAAAAAGGACAAACTATTTATGAGGCACCTGGACACTGAACTAAGTAGATTTTACTCGACTTTAATGGTTTTTAAAATGCCCAACTAGTGACCACAGACAAAAAAGAAATTTAAAGGAGAACAATGTATGATCATGTAAGAAATAAAGAAATCAAATTCATAATTTAAAATTTCTGAAAACGGAAACTGCAGACAAAGCTGGTTTCACTGGAGAATTCTAAGATAGTGACAAATATTAACTGCAATTCCATGAAATTTCTTGTAGAACAGGAGTTAATGCTTTCCAAGTCATTTTATGAGGAACACATTATCCTGTCAGGAAAATCAAAGTACAAAACAAAACAATATGCCTTATGAACACAAACAATTCCTCAACAAAATATTAGCAAATAGTGTTAAGAAATATGTAAAAATATTTAGGCATTCTAAGTGGAATCAGAAATACAAGGCTGGTTCAATACTTGAAGATTACTTAATGTAATCCACTATATTAGCAGACAGATTTTGTGTAAACAAATCACATGATTATCAAGTGATGCAGAAAAAGCATTTGACAAAAGTCACCACCTGAGAATCAAAGTCTCTGGGAGAGGAGTCCCCTGTGTTTCTCTTTTGCTAGCAAATCAATGAACCTTTTACCTTTTTCTCAAAACTGTCCTTGTCAAGGGATTGGCATTGGGAACAAGGACAGCTTTGTGTAACAAATCTGGCATTCCAGGTGGGACCCAGGACTACCTTTCTTGGGCAGGCCTGGCTCTCCAAGGAATCCCACTTCCATGCTGAGAATGTAAGGTGGCTGGAGAACTTGTTAAAAGCCAACTGCTGGAGAGTTAGGGGACAGGTTGCTCCATCAGGGTCCACTTTGAGAAAAATGAAACTGAGCTCAGTAAAGTTGCAACACCCTTGGTCATCTGCATGACCCCTGCCCTATGTATGCCTTGTCCAGTCACCTGCCATCTGTCATTGTGGACCTCTGAACTGCCCTGATGCCAAATACCCTTAACTGTCCATGCACCACCTGATAGAGAACAAGGATTTTAGGTTACTTCCCACAACTTGGCCCTCTTTCAGCAGCAAGCAGCTTGGAGATGACATTGCTCATTTTTTTTATGGAAGTGGAATGTAGAAATCGATGGTGGTCCACTTTGTAAGAAACCGATGAAAACCACGCTGGACATGGGAAATCACATAAGGGAATTTATTAAGCAAATAAAGTGTCTCCCTGCAGGGTAAGAAAAAAATGAGAGGAAAAGAGAAAGGGTTCATGCTAGAGAGAGTGGAAAAGTGAGGAGGAGAGAGAAAGAAAGTGAATAGAAGAGAGAAAGCATGAGAAACGATGGCAGGGTAGCTAGAGTAAAGCAGTTGAATTCCACTGGCTAACGGGGACCAATAATGGAGAAGGATACTTGTAAGTTGACTGATGAACCAATAGCTAGCTAGGATGTTCACAGACTGACAAGAAGTTGGGAGGTGGGGAAAATGACTGCAACATAAGGGGCAGGGGAGCAGCTTTATATTACATTACATTCCCCTGTTTCTGTTTTTACAAAAAGATCTTTTGTTCTCCAGTTCCTTCCCACCATATCTCTCCTTCCTGCCTACGTGACTAGACATGGTTTGGCAGGTGAGATGTAAAAAGTCCATTCTCCCAGGGGCAGTCTTCAACTTCCAGATTTCCAGAGGAAGATGGCTTTCATGGACTTCATTTCATCAATTTGACTGATCCCCTATTTGTACACTAACTGCCTGTCCCAAATTCTGGCTTCATTTCCCCCTCTAGTTTTAGGAAATCCTTTACTGCTGTAGGGAATGGGGGGCAATGACCACTCTGGCTTCTTCAAGCTGGAAGGGGGCAGCATGGGGCAAGCAGTTTGCAGTTCCCTTTTTAGAAATCAGGTAAATCGAGGGGTCCATGGTAGAAGTCTGGTTGGGGAAGAGCAGGTTGTCAAGCCATTCTAACATGCAACAGGGTTGTGAGGCAGAGTCTTATCTCAGGTAAGGCAGGGCTTTTCACAAATCTTAGGTAAAATGTTCTAATCTTAAAGCTAATTTTTCCTCTTTTGCCATGACCAGCATGACCAAATTCTCTAGTTCAGTGAGGGTCAAAGGAGTATTAGAAAATAAGCGTTTATAAACACAGATTTTGAAGATTAAGCTGATATCAGATGGAGCTCTGTTCTCTGATGGAAATGCAGATCTAAAGAGTTATATCAGCCATCTTTATATATGTATGTAAGCATTATTCTTTGTTTTCAGGAAAGTTATAGAGACTAGGACATCTATGTAATTTTTTCACATCTCCAAAGTGCAATGTTAGGAGCTCTGTGTAGCTCTCAAGGAAGTCCACTGTCCAAAGTTACGATAAGGTGATCAGGAACCAGAGAAGTGAGCTGATGAAATACTGGTTATCTAGCAAAATAATTCCTTTCTGTCCAAGAGCTGTGTGCCTGAGATCAATTGCAGAGCTGATAGGACTCCTGTATAGAGTCTCCCCAGGGACGGTACTGCCACAGCAGTTAGGCATCTGGTGCCCCTGCACAGGAACACTCCCAGGCACCAGGCATGCCACAGTCATGAGGTCAGAGACCCCAATCTCAGTCACTGTTGTCCCATTTTTGCTACTGCACATTACACTCTTTCTTAAATGTCATTTTAAGAAGATTACATATATTGACTCCTGAGTCTATATGAACATTAGTTAACACAATTTAACATTATATCTAAAACATGAATTAAAGAAAGTCTGAGAGAGCTTTTAACTTTCCTTTTGTGTGACAAAGTGAAAAAATGCTTTCATGTTTCATGATATTAACCTTTAAACACTCACTAACTTTTAGAAATGCATATACATTTAAATTTTTTATCTCAGTGTAGAAAGTAACAAATTTTACATATACCCTATTGATGACAGGTCCTATAATAGAACATTAAATGATAAGTTTACCATTACAGACAAGGTTAATTTGGAGAATAGCAGCTGGATAAATTTTCTGCTTTAAAGGCTTGTATACCAGGAAAATATGAACACATTTAACATACAAAGAATAGTGTTTTTAAGTATGTTACTCCATGGAATAACTTTGTAAATTAATCAGTTGTCTCTAAGAAACGCATTCGAGTAAGCCCATACATGTCAACTCTAATTCACTCATCTTATTGTAAAAAAAAAAAAAAAAAAATCAGACAAGTGTACCAACAGTATTTGCCATCTCTTTCTTGTTGAAGAAAAGTCCTAGAAAAATTGATGTTAAATATTTTATAAACATCAACATTTTATTAGTTTGACCACCTAGAGACTTGTGAGTTACTTTTAAAGACATTTTGCTTCTATTAGTTTACCCAATTTAAATTGAACCTTTTTAAATCATGTGAATTAAAAGTATTTGGATTCATTTTTTAAAATTTTAATTTTTATGCACACTTATATTTAACACAAAAGCAAAGGCCTTGTAATGTAATCTCCATTGCAATGTAACAGATGTTCAAAAATAACTCTAGAGTTGGATAAAAAGAACTGATCAAAAATCATTAACCTAGGTATGTAGGATCAAAATTGTGAGCTCAAAAATATAGCATTTAAGAAAAACAAGAGTCCTAGAAGAGAAATGATAATGGCCATTACTTATAGCATGAGAGAATGAGAAAGAGTAGGACAGAAAGAAGAGGTGAAAGGGAGAGATAAAGTGTTCTGTGTTGTAGCCCAGGAGAAATTTAAAATGGACACTTTTTTTTTCCCTTGGGTTTGAGACTGGTCTCTGGCTGTGCATTCTGGCTTCCTCCATTTACATTTCAATGTAAGCCTTGACTGAGATCTGAAAGGAGCTAACAGGTTCTAGCAGAAACTTGATGCCTAGGGCATTTTAACCCTTTTTCCTGGTTAGTAATCAATTCAGGTTTGCATGCAGAAAATTGTGAAACATTATCTCCCACTACTTGTGAGGAATGGGGCTGCTATATCATACTCCATACTGTGACATGCCACTGATGGTTGGGCTGGTTACTCCCTCCACACTGGCATATGTGGGACCTCCTGGTGGGAGGACAAGGTGGGCTGGGCCAGGGAATGGAAGCAGAAACAGAACTGAGTCAAAGTTGGAGGAGGAGGAGGAAGGAGGGATTAAGGGGGGAGAAGAAGCCAAAAGGAATTGTTTGAGTTTGCAGGAAGAGCCAAGAAGCAAGAAAGAAGAGACTTGAAGATAAGGAATCCCTTTCCATCTGCCCAATTGCTCACAGAAGCTGTGTGCCATTATGTGGCCATTTTGACTGATTATCTAAGAGGTACAAAAATGAATTTTGATGGCTTTAGGCTAGGGGTCAGGTGAAGGGTTCCCGAGGTTGAATCTGCCGGAATTGAAGACCCAGATCCCATGGTGGAGACTGATACAGCCGAGTCTGTGGCCAGGGCATCCCGATGCCAGAGTAGTCCATTGGAGACAAGGAGGCACCACATTGATTGTGTCATCAAACAAGCATCAAAGTGGGCCAGGCAAAAGCCAAGAACGATTGAGGACCTGATATCAGGGTTTTCGAGTGTGAGTGGGAGCAAGAGCGTGAAGACGAACCTCAACCCCTGAGAGAGAATCTCCACCATAAAATCAGGAACCCACTCGGCAGATAAGACTGACTAAGGGAGCCAGCCAAAAGTATAAAAGTCATGGGTGGGGGTTAAATTGACCTGGGGAACCCACCTAGGGGACTCACCAATCTGAAGTTTGGTGATGAACGCAGAGCAGAACAGAGTGTCTGGGTGAAATGGAAGGTGAGGCTGTGTCTGAGGGGCACTGGGGCATCAGATGGGGTTCCACTTGCTTAAGGGACAGTGGAAGAGCCCATCCAAGGCTCAGCACCAAGGTAAGAAAACCATGAAGGACATGGGAAATCACATAAGGGAGTTTATTAAGCAAACAAAGTGTCTCCCTGCAGGGTAAGAGACAAAATGAGAGGAAAAGAGAAAGGGTGTGCACTAGAGAGATTGGAAAAGCAAGGAGGAGAGAGGAAAAAAAGTGAATAGGAGAGAGAAAGCAAGAGAAAAGATGGTGGGGAAGCTATCCTTAAGCAGTTGAATTCCACCAGGCTAACAGGGGACCAATAATGGAGAAGGATACGTGCAAGCTGACTGATGAACCAATAACTAGCTAGAATGTTCACAGACTGACAAGAAGTTGGGAAGCCAAGAAAATGACTGCAATGTAAGGCAAGGGGGAGCAGCTTTATATTACATTACACACTTTATGATTTGAATATAATATAGCCCTTGCTGTTCTGCCACTGCAACTTATTTTTAAAACAGATGTGTTTCTTTCTCTTCCTCTCTCCCTGCTCCTCCCTAAACTCAGGGGGAAAAGGATTGCATTTTTCCACATCCTAGGCAGAGTTATTTATCCTTGAGTACACATCCTCCACAGGAACAAAGTAATTCCAACTTGGCACCAAATATTTTAGCCTGTGCCTCGGCTATAACCAGGACTCCATGGGCAGGGTGCTGGGAGCAGCAGGCGGCAGGGCTCCCACCAGACAAGTGCTGTGGAGACACCTGGGCCCTGTCTGGATTGCTGTTGGTCTCCAGCAGCCCAGGGTTGGGTTCCAGGGCACTGAGATTTCCCTGACCCTCTGCAGACTTTGCTGCTGTTGGTGCCCCTTGGCTCAGGGGCCTGGTAACCAGTTCTTCAGGCCTACCTTGTTTCTCACCACTCTCTCCCTCAACCTCCTTCTCCTTCTCCTCCTCTTCCTCTTCCTTTGGCTCCTTCTCCTTGTGCTCCTCCCCCTCCTCCTTCTCCTGCTCCTCCTCCTCCCCCTCCTCTTCCTCTTCCAATCCTTTCTCCTCTTACTTCTGCTCTTCTTCCTTCTCCTCCTCTTCCTCCTTTTCTCCTTCTCTTTATCCTCTTCTTTCTCCACCTCCTCCTGCTCTTCCTCCTCCTCTTCCTCCTCCTCCTCCTCTTCCTCCACCTCCTTTCCCTCCTTCTCCATTTCATCCACCTCTTTTTTCTCTTCTTTATCCTCCTCCTTCTCCTGCTTTTCCTCCTCCTAATGTCCCCTCTCATTTGGCTGCTCTTGCTCCTCCTTTTCCTCCTCCTCCTCTCCCTCCTCCTCTTCATCCTCCTCTGCCTCCTCTTCTTTTTCCTCCTCCTCCTCCTGCTCTTCCTCCTCCTAATGCCCCTTCTCCTTGGGCTGCTCCTCCTGCTGCTCCTCTTCCTCCTCCTCCCCATTCCTTCCCAAGCCCTACTCTCCTCCCTTGCACCTACAACCTCCATAGCCAGGGTCACAATGGACCTTCTACCAGCATCTCTACCAGCACCATAGCCAAATCATCGGCTCCCCTTGCTGGGCATCCCACTGTGCAGCCTGAGGACAATGAGATGGACACTACCCCCCTTCAATGGCAGTGATTTTTCCATCTTCTGCTTCCTGGGGCATCTTCTGCCCACACCCCAAGGGCCATGGCCGGAGGAAGAACAGGCAGCTAGCTCAGGTAGCTGTCTCCAGTGGACCCCCAGTGCCTCAGGTCACCCACCCCAACTCCAATCTCTACTCTGGTGTTGTCCTACAACCTACCCCTCAGTCTGTATCCAGGAACCCTCAGCAGAACAGAGCCTCTGCCAACACCCCCAGGCTTCTCGTGCTACACTTGTGAACCATTCACTGGCCTCCACCCAGGCACACAAGGCCTCTGCCCCTTCATCCTTCAAGGCCTCCAGTGAAGAACCCATGGATACTACCCCTCCTTCATGGGCTGTCCTCTTCTAGTCACCTCCCACCTGCCAAGCTTTTATACTCACTCAATTTGGTAAGTATGGCACACACATTGACAGCTAGTTCTAGATCAGAGGCCTGGTGGCACATGTTTGATGTTCCAATTGCGCCCAGTGTGACTTTGGAGCTGAAATGACCTTTGCCAGTATTGATTTTTGACATAATAGCTGGACATAGAATCACCAAAGAAGCATTGTGCATGTGCAAAACACCCCCCCACACACACACACACCACACACACACACAGGAATGTCACAGTCTTTGACTAAATTTCAGAAGTATGCAAACTTGAAAATTTTCTAAGACTATCAAGGAGACTAAAGAGATGTGATAAGTGTAGGAACTAGGAGATGCTGGACTTAAACCTATTATGGAGGATGCAAAATATTTTCCAGGATTTTCTTAGGACAACTAACAAACCTGGACTAGACATTGGAGGAAGATATCTATGTTAGTTTCCTGAATTTAGAAATGTTCCAGACTTAGGAGAGACAATATGTTTTTCTGGACAATTCACAGCAGAGTAAAAGCTTTAAAGTGTTCGGGGTATGAGACACAAATATTCTTCTCAAACTGTTCAGAAAAATGGAATTAGGGATACAGGCAATGATAAAGGATATGTGACAAAATGTGAAAAGTTTGTGACTCATCCTAGCAACTCAAGATAATTCTCATGAAGAGACACTCAATCAATATTATCCAGGCAGCAATGAATTTATGTAAGTCCTCAAGAGTCTGATAGCACCCTGACTTTGACCATGACACAGTGCCATGAGGTATGGCCTCGTGAGATCCCTGAGGTGCCCACTTAGATACCCTATACACTATGCATTGTTTGTCTTCACATTCTTTATATTTCAGAAGCCTGTAGTAGAGCAGCTTTCCTTTGCTCAAAAAGATGACAGTGAATGTGAATTGGAGTAAGATATTTGTATCATGTGGGAGATGAGAAGTCACACTGGGTCTGGCCTAGTGACCCCACTTAGGGTTATTTGTCAGGAAATATACCAATTGTCCTTAGGGAGGCTTAGTATTCAGGTGCAAGCAGCAGAGGCTTCAGTCCATCACACTTGAAAGCAGAGTATTGCCGCACCCAGAAAATATGGGCCCTGCCTTTTACATCTGCACGGCAACACTTTTCATTTTACACAGGAATACTTAACTATGACTGGTCGACTATTCTTCCAAGCGGAATATCCACTTTTTGTTTCTCTCAGAAGCATACCAAGTTTAGCATAAAAATCAACTCTTTTGCCAATGCTCCTTGTATTATGTTGAGCCTTTAGAGTGTGTCTTATGCTCTGTTCAAAACATCACACCATTGTCTCAAAGTTTCACAATTCTCTCAGCCAGATATTTTGAGCCCCATTTTAGGTTTGTAAAATGAGCTGTATGGAACTTACTTACTTTTCCAAGACACCCAGTGATAAGAAAGAGCAGAGGTGATTGCATAGGATTTTTAATCTGATTCAAAACAATAATGATTAAACTGTATACTAAACAAACACTACAACATGGACTTGGTGAAAAGAAGCTTATGACCTGCTTTACTAAGAGTCTGTTATAGGAAATATCACTAATTAGGTACCATCCATGTGGTGATCATATAAGCCAACTGTATCATAGTACTGTGACCATAAAATAACTAGTTGGAATAAATCAACCAATCTATTGAGAGGAAAAAATGCAAAGCAGGGATATTTTCCCAGTTTACCTAAAGTTATTCAGGAAAGAATATTTTGAAATAAAATACACTTTAGGAATCCCCTTTGAAAATGAAAAATTCTTGGCAGAGTGCATACTTCTTAAGACTGTAAAAGGAGACGGGGTGATCCAAGATGGCGGACTAGAGGGGGACTGCATCCCCAGTCACTCCAGAACCCAGGAGTTAAGAAGGGGAGGCATTGAGAGACTCGGACCAAAATAGAGCCACGGGTGAGTCTGCCCACTGGGTAAAGCTCGGCCGGGTGGCAGGCCCAGATAGAGGTGGCTTATTGGAGCAGGGCAGGGCAGCTACAGTCTTCTACAGGCAGCCCTGCGCACTCCAGCACTGGGCCCCTCCCACACAGCCAGCTTCTCCAGGTTCTCAGAGCAGGCCCCCTACTGAGAGCCTCTCTGATCAGAACAAGCTCCAAGTCCCGGAGCCAGCGTGGCATACTCGGGCCCGCAAGCGGCTTCAGGGACCAGGATAGGGCAGCCAGTGACCTCCCCAAGCAGCCTGGACCCCTGCGGTGGGAGGTGCCATTCAAGGCTAGCTTCTCGGAACAGACTGCCCAATGAGAGCTTTTCTACATAGAGACAGTCACAAGTCCCTGAGCCAACGGAGAGCTTCGATCTGCAAGCAGCCTCTGGGATCAGGGTAGGGCAGTCAGAGACTTCTTCAGGTGGCTCTGCCCACTCCGGCCGCAGGTTCTTTCCACGGGGTGATCCAAGATGGCGACCTAGAGGGTGACTGCATCTCCAGTCGCTCCAGAACCCAGGACACAAGAAGGGGAGGCATTGAAAAACTTGGACAAAAATAGAGTCACGGGGTGAGTCTTCCCCACTGGGCGAAACTTGGCCTGGGTGGCAGGCACAGATAGGGGTGGCTTATCATAGCAGGGTTGGGCAGCTAGAGTCTTCCCAAGGTAGCCTTCCACACTCCGGTGGTGGGCTCCCCCCACACAGCCAGCTGCACAGTGCAGGCCCCCAGTGAGAGCCTTTCCGCACAGAGCCAGCTCCAAGCCCTGGAACCAGTAGGGGCTAGGGGCAGCTTTTTTCAGAAGCACTGCATTATCAAGTTCCTCCAAGACATCAGGCTACTGAAGCCTGGGAGTTGATACACTGGAAATCTACTGGGACACTATAAGCCAATAGAGGAAATCTGCAATATCTCAGATTCTGACTGACATCTGACAATTATGAGAAAACAAGGGAAAAAAGGTCCCAAACAAACCTAGATACTACATCAATAAAACCCAATGACAGCACAGCAGAAGAAATGTCTGAAAGGGAGTTCAGAATGTACATAATTAAAACAATCAGAGAAGCAAATGAGGAGATGAAAGAGCAAATGCAGGCATTGAAGGAGGAGATGAAAGAGCAAATGCAGGCATTAAATGATCGCACCAATCAAGAGTTAAAAGACCAAATACGGGAAGCAAGAGATCATTTCAATAAAGAGTTAGAGATACTGAAAAAAAAAAACAAACTGAAATACTTGAAATGAAGGAAACAATAAACCAAGTTAAAAATTCCATAGAAAGCATAACCAATAGGGTAGAACACTTGGAAGACAGAACCTCAGACATTGAAGATGAAATATTTAATCTTGAAAACAAAGTTGGCCAAACAGAGAAGATGGTAAGAAATCATGAACAGAATCTACAAAATTATGGGATATCATGAAAAGGCCAAATTTGAGAATTATTGGGATTGAGGAAGGCTTAGAGAAACAAACCAAAGGAATGAACAATCTATTCAATGAAATAATATCAGAAAATTTCCCAAATCTGAAGAATGAAATGGAAAACCAAGTACAAGAGCGTTATAGAACTCCAAATATACAACATTACAACAGACCCACAACAAGGCACATTATTATGAAGATACCTAACATACAAAATAAAGACAGAATTTTAAAGGCCGCGAGAGAAAAGAATTAAATTACATTCAGAGGGAAACCAATAAGAATATCAGCAGATTTTTCAATCCAGACCCTAAAAGCTAGAAGGGCCTGGAACAACATTTACTAAGCCCTGAAAGAAAATGGATGCCAACCAAGAATCTTATACCCAGCAAAGCTTACCTTCAAATTTGACGATGAAATAAGATCCTTCCATGATAAGCAAAAGCTAAAGGAATTTACAAAAAGAAAGCCAGCATTACAGAACATTCTCAGCAAAATATTCCATGAGGAAGAGATGAAAAACAATGATGCAAATCAGCAACAGGAGGAACTAGCCTAAAGGAATAGCCAAATAAAGTAGAAACCAAATCATGTCAAAAAACAAATATGAGTCAAATGACTGGGAATACAAATCATATCACAATAATAACCCTGAATGTTAATGGCCTCAACTCATCAATCAAAAGACATAGACTGGCAGATTGGATTAAAAAGAAAAATCCAACAATATGCTGCCTGCAAGAGACTCATCTCATAGAAAGAGATACCCATTGACTAAATGTGAAAGGATGGGGAAAAACATACCATGCACACGGACACAGCAAAAAAGCTGGAGTTTCCATCCTCATTTCAGATAATGTGGACTTCAAGCCAAAACAAGTCAGAAGGGATAAAGAAGGATATTACATGGACTGCTTAAGGGAAGCATAAATCAGCAAGACATAACAATCATAAATATCAATGCCCCAAACATTGGCTCATCCACGTACAACAAACAAATCCTTCTCAATTCCAGAAATCAAATAGACCACAACACAATAATACTAGGTAATTTTACCACACCTCTCTCACCACTGGATAGATCGTCCAAACAAAAATTGAATAAAGAAACCATAGATCTCAATAACACAATCAACAATTTAGACTTAACGGACATATATAGAATATACCATCCAACAAAGAACGAATACACTTTCTTCTCAGCAGCACATGGATCCTTCTCTAAAATAGACCATATTTTATGCCACAAAGCTACTGTTAGCAAGTATAAGAAGATAGAGATACTACCTTGTACTCTATCAGATCATAATGGATTGAAATTAGAAATAAATGACAGAATAAAAAACAGAAATTTCTCCAATACCTGGAGATTAAATAATACACTATTATATGATGAATGGATAACAGAAGACATCAGGAGGGAAATAAAAAAATTCCTAGAAGTAAACAAGAACAAAGACACATCATATCAAAATCTCTGGGACACTATGAAAGCAGTACTTAGAAGAAGATTTATTTCATGGGGTGCATTCAAAAAAAGAAGTAGAAATCAACAAATAAACGTCTTAACACTACAGCTCAAAGCCCTAGAAAAAGAAGAGCAGACCAATACCAAAAGTAGCAGAAGACAGGAAATAGTTAAAATCAGAGCCGAAATCAAAGAAATTGAAACAAAAGAAACAATTGGAAAAATTAACAAAATAAACACTTGGTTCTTTGAAAAAATAAACAAGATTGATAAACCCTTAGCCACACTAACAAAGAGAAAGAGGGAGAAACCTCAAATTACTAAAATTCGGAATGAACAAGGAAACATCACAACAGACACGACTGAAATACAAAACATGATTAGAAGCTATTTTGAAAATCTATACTCCAACAAAACAGAAAACCTCGAAGACATCAACAAATTTCTAGAGACATATGAATTACCTAAACTGAACGGGGAGGACATACACAACTTAAATAAACCAATTTCAAGCAATGAAATAGAAGAGGTCATCAAAAGCCTACCAACAAAAAAAAGTCCGGGACCAGATGGGTTCTCAGCCGAGTTCTACAAAACCTTTAAAGAAGAGCTCATTCCAATACTCCTCAAAGTATTTCATGAAATAGAAGAGGAGGGAACCCTCCCAAACTTGTTCTATGAAGCCAATATCACCCTGATACCTAAACCAGACAGAGACACATCGAGGAAAGAAAATTTCACACCAATATCCTTAATGAACATCGACGCAAAAATTCTCAACAAAATTTTAGCAAATCGCATACAAATATATATTAAAAAGATCAAGTGGGTTTTATGCCAGGGATGCAAGGTTGGTTCAACATTCGGAAATCAATAAATGTCATTCACCATGTCAACAGACTTAAAGTTAAGAATCACATGATTATTTCAATAGATGCAGAAAAAGAATTTGATAAAATACAGTACCGCTTCATGCTCAAAATACTAGAAAAAATTGGGGTAGTGGGAACATTTCTTAACATTATAAAGGCAATCTACGCTAAGCCCATGGCCAATATCATTCTAAATGGTGAAAAACTGAAAGCGTTCCCCCTAAAACCTGCCCTCTTTCACCACTTCTATTCAACATCGTCCTTGAGACTCTAGCCAGAGCAATTAGACAAACCAAAGAAATTAAAGGGATACGAATTGGAAAAGAAGAACTCAAACTATCCCTGTTTGCTGACAACATGATTATATATTTAGAGGAACCTGGAAATTCCACCAGAAAACTTTTAGAACTCATAAGTGAATTCAGTAAAGTAGCAGGTTACAAGATCAATGCTCATAAATCCAATACATTTTTGTACATAAGTGATGAATCCTCAGAAAGAGAAGTTAGGAAAACTACCCCATTCACAATAGCATCAAAAAAAATAAAATATTTGGGAATCAATCTCACAAAAGAGGTGGAAGACCTCTACAATGAGAACTACAGAACACTAAAGAAAGAAATTAATGAAAACCTTAGAAGATGGAAAGATCTCCCATGTTCCTGGATAGGCAGAATTAATATTGTCAAAATGGCCATACTACCTAAAGTGCTATACAGATTCAATGCAATTCCAATTAAAATCCCAATGATGTACCTTGCAGAAATAGAGCAAGCAATTATGAAATTCATCTGGAAGAATAAAAAACCCAGAATAGCTAAAGCAATCCTCAGTAGAAAGAGCGAAGCAGGGGGTATCACAATACCAGATCTTCAACCCTGTTACAAAGCAATAGTAACAAAAACGGCATGGTGTTGGTACCAAAATAGACAGGTAGATCAATGGTACAGAATAGAGGACATGGACACAAACCCAAATAAATACAATTTTCTCATACTAGACAAAGGGTCCAAAAATATGCAATGGAGAAAAGGTAGCCTCTTCAACAAATGGTGCTGGGAAAACTGGAAAACCATATGCAACAGAATGAAATTAAACCCTTATCTCTCACCCTGCACAAAACTCAACTCAAAATGGATCAAGGACCTCGGAATCAGACCAGAGACTCTGCATCTTATAGAAGAAAAAGTAGGTCCAAATCTTCAACTTGTTGGCTTAGGATCAGACTTCCTTAACAGGATTCCCATAGCACAAGAAATAAAAGCAAGAATCAACAACTGGGATAGATTCAAACTAAAAAGCTTTCTCTCAGCAAAGGAAACTATCAGCAATGTGAAGAGAGAGCCTACAGAGTGGGAGAATATCTTTGCCAACCATACTTCAGATAGAGCGCTAATTTCCAGAATCTTTAAAGAACTCAAAAAACTGTACACGAAGAATATAAATAATCCAATCAACAAATGGGCTAAGGAAATGAAAAGACACTTCACAGAAGAAGATGTACAAGCAATCAACAGATATATGAAAAAAATGCTCAACATCCCTAGTAATAAGGGAAATGCAAATCAAAACTACCCTAAGATTTCATCTCACCCCAATTAGAATGGCGATTATCAAGAACACAAGCAACTATAGGTGTTGGCGAGGATGTGGTGAAAAAGGAATACTCATACATTGCTGGTGGGGTTGCAAATTAGTGCAGCCACTCTGGAAAGCAGTGTGGAGATTCCTCAGAAAGCTTGGAATGGAAACACCATTTGACCCAGCTCTCCCACTCCTTGGCCTATACCCAAAGGACTTAAAATCAGCATACTACAGAGATACAGCCACATCAATGTTCATTGCTGCTCAATTCACCATAGCCACATTGTGGAACCAACCTAGATGCCCATCAGTTGATGAATGGATAAAGAAACTGTGGCATATATATACAATGGAATATTGATCTGCAATGAAGAATGATAAAATTATGGCATTTGCAGGCAAATGGATAAAATTGGAGAATATCATGCTAAGTGAGATAAGCCAATCTCAAAAAACTAAAGGATGAATGATCTCGCTGATAAGTGGATGAGGACATATATTGCGGGGTGGGAGGGGTTAGCATTAGGTTTAGGGTTAGGTTTAGGGTTAAGGATAAGGAGTGTGGTAAGAATGAAGCAAAGAAGGACTGTATAGAGGGAAAAGAGGGGAGGGAGGGGTGGGGGGGAAGGGAAAAAATAATGAATCAAACATCATTGCCCTATGTAAACGTATGATTACACAAATGGTATGCCTTGACTCTATGTACAAATAGAGAAACAACATGTATCCTATTTGTATACAATAATAATAATAATAAAAAAGAAAATTTCAGAAGTATTGCCATTTTAACAATATTATCTTTCAGTCCATGATATTGGAAGTTTTTCCTGTGTTCAGATCTTTAATATCCTTCAACACTGTTTGTAATTCAATGTTTGAACCTTTTACTTCTATATTTGTAAGTATTTTTTGATGCTCTTGTAAATAATCTTATATTCTTAGGTTGATTTTCAGATCATTCATTTTCTGGCATATGCAAATACAATTGATTTTTGTACATTGCTCTTGTACACTGTAATCTTGTTGAGCTCATTTATTAATTAAAATAGCTTTGAGTAAAAAAAAAAAAAAAAAAAAAAGACTGTAAAAGGAAATTCACTTCCAAATAGTGATCAATTTTAAAATGCAAGCCTTAAGTCCTGTTTGCACTTAGCAATGCCAAAACATTATACTGAAGTTTTCTTTCCAAATACAACAATTTTGATGAGGGATAATTTAACTTCTTATTGTTATTGTCAGATCCTAGCTTCATTCGGAGGTCATATATTTCAAATTAGTTGGTTGCATCTTAAACACTACCCCTGTCCCTTCCTTTCCTGATTGCATTTTAAGCAGTAACACTGTCCCTTCATTTAAGGGATGTTAAATTTCCCTAAATTATTGAAAAGTATCAAGTTTCATTCTTGGAGTTTTGAAAAGCTGAAAGAACATTAGTTTAATCACATGCCAACCTTGGTTTCTGTTTCACTCATCATGTCCATGAAGGTTCTTCACACAGCTAACAGTTGTTGCCTTAGGTAAGACTGGTTGAACCTCTGTTGATACTTGCCCTCAATGAACTTAGACTTAAGCATGAGATACACATGAGCAGCTAGCTCTCACTGAGGGCAAGATGAAAGCACCCAACACAGATGACAATGAACCAAATGTGCTTTTCCTCGAAGTGTCTTTCTGACTCTAAGGTATTTTTCCTTCTCTTTACTTGACCCTACCTCCTTTGCCTTAGGAATGAGATTACCACCTAGATAGACCTTTCAAATGACTCAAACTTTCCCTTAGTAACACCAGGCTAAAAGTGGAACCATGCTCCCAATGGAGATTATCCAACTCCTGAGGTGAGTGACTGCTGCAGAAGATAATTTGTCTTTCTCTGAGACCAAGGATTAAACACACTGTGAACTCCTGGGGTTCCGGAGAACCACTTTTCCACTGTGCTCGTGTGGAGGATTTCCTTGAGACTGAGAACAACACAGAGCAAATCAGAGCCAAGACATCAAATGGGAGAGAGATCCTTGAGGACATTTACCTCACCACTGTGTTCAAGCAGCTCAACTACTGAGGTTTCAGTTACATGAGATAATTCTTTAAAATATTCTCCTTTTAATAATAAAGTAACCTGAGGTTACTATAACATGTTTACTTTGAAAGGTTTTTGATCTTTTGATTCTGTTAAAATAACACTTAGCTTAAAACATAAATACATGTATTGTAAAAAAAAAAAACATTTTTTCATTATACCCTTAGTTGATAGTTTTATTAAATGCTTTGTTTTATTTTATATTGATTTTTACACTCAAAAAATCTGTCAAAAACTAAGAAAAAAACACACATGAGCCAATAAATATTTCTTTCTTTACCCTAATTTGTTTGCTTTATTGAATCCTAAATTACCTCTAACATCAACGTGATCCCTGAATGGATTTGGATTGGAGGGTAAACTTTTTTCCATGTCTCATCTATGCATTTTCTCCATCTGAAGGGTAGAGGAAATGAGAATTACCTTTAGCTGGGAACACACCCAAGGTGTCGTGGTGGAAGCTGAGTTTGTTCTGTGCTAGGGTTTCCAAATCTGTGAAGGAATAAGACTTCCCAGAGGATGAAAGAGTAAGAAGTGGGACAAATGTGATAGAATCTGGTACATCCCTACAGCCCATTGGGACAGAAATACAATACACAGGGAGTGTGGTGAAGAAGCTCAGGCTGAAAGTTGTTTTTGGGAGGGACTCTTAGAAGAGCTTGAAGGTTTGCCAGCTGGCCTAGAGAAGTTAGAGGAAATTAGAGGAGGAAACTTTCATTATCAAAGATTTTGTAAGAAAAAAGTTAAGACTTCTCAGTTAGTTTTGAGATAATCCTGTTAACAGCCTAGAGAAATAATTAAATTAGGAAAGATGGGGATAGAAAGTAATGTAGGATCTTCTTGTAGGCCTGGTGAGAAGTGTTTACAATGTAAGTAAGAAGGGATAAAACTGACACCCAACTTGGAAACCAGAATAGGTTCCTCCTTCCCCTTGTTTGAAGATTAACACCTGAGTAATGTTGGGGCAAGCTGTTATAGTCACCCCTTTTGCTGCTGTGATTAAAAGTTTCTACAAGAGCCATTTTAGAGGAGGAAAAGTTTATTTAGGAGCCCCCATGTTCAGAGGTCTCAGTCCATAGACAGCTGCTTCCATGTCCCAGGGCTGCAGGTGAGGCAGATCATCATGGCCACAAGAGTATGGCAGAGGGAAGCAGCTCCCATGGTGACAAGGAAGCAGACACTCCTTTCTCCAGATACCAAATATATAACCAAGGCACACCCCCAATGACCCCCCTCCTCCATCAGACCCTGCCCACTCTCAGTTAGCTCTCAGCCAGGGATTCACTGCTTGAGTTAAGGCTCTTATCACACCATCACGTCTGCTCTAAACCTTCTTTTATTGTCTCACACATGCTTTTGGGGGATATTTCATGTCCAAACCATAACACAAGCATAGAAAACAACTTTATTTATTTATTTTTTTAATGAGAGAGAATAGAGGTGCAGACATATCCAGAGGGAAATAGAAGACCACAGCTGGGTGCCCATGTAGGTGGTGGGTCTTACATTTTTATAGATCCCAGGTTTCCTCTCCCTCCCCAACTTCCTTTTCTTCCCTTTGTACAGACTAATGTCAGGAAGGAGCAGCCCAGGGGGTGATTATTTGTGTTGCACATTGCAGATCTGGGAGGAGTGAACAAGTGGTTCAGTGGGAATTGCAACTGGAACAGCCCATTTCTTGTTCTTTTACAAACCACCCTTGTCTTTCCCACCTGATCATTTACTCTCTGTCTTTTTTTCCTGTCTCATTCCCCCACTGAGTAAGGGCACCCTTAGTGCTGAAAGGTGAAATGGGCGAGGACTGCTCTGGCTGCTTCAGGGTGAGATGGAGTGACATGGTAGAATCACTTTGGTTTCCCTTTAGAAATGTTGTGGGTGTGTTGATGGGTCTGAGGGATGAGTCTAGTTTGGAGAAAACAGGTTGTAAAGTCACCTGGGAAGAGAGTGCCGTACAAGAGAAAGAAGAAAGCATGAGTTCTGGAATGAAGTTAATACAGCAATGAAAGTCCCAGCATCAGAACATGTCAGTGAACATCACAATGATGATGATGATGATGGTGGTGGAGAACAGCATATTTTTCACCAGGAGATGCCAGATGACCAAGAGCTAAGAAGTTGTTACCATGACAAGGCCTGTGAGGACATTGTCTCTAATGGGAATGTAAATCTTTAAGGATATTAGTTACATTGCCAGAGTTGTCAGGAATGTAAACACAGCATTTAGTTTTTATAATGTCACAGATGCTCCCATAAGATGTAGTTAAGATATCTAATGCCACCTGAATTTTGTAAAATACCTTTTTATTGGCATAACCTCTGTGTTTAATAGAGATCCAATTATTTCTGGCACTTAGGCCTATATAATCATATAAGAAAAGACAGATCAAGCCTGCCTAAGTAGGAGGTTAGGAATATTTAGAGGTCTCAAATTCCCTACTGTCTTGTATATCTAAGAGAAACAAACAGATTTAAAAATTAAGTTTAAAAAAGGCTTATGTGAGCAGTAGTGGAATGCAAATGGCAGCCTCTACCAGAGGCAGTTTCCAATTTAATTCACCAAGGGATCTGAGTTTACTCTTATGTCAACCCCAGGTTCTCTTTCTATCTAGAAGCTTAGTAGGTGTATCGCACAACTGGCCTGAGTATCTCCTTTAGAAAAACATCTAGAAGAATTCAGGTGAAATGGTACCAGTAGCAAGATTGCAAATGCAGAATCAACCTGAATTCACAATCTTATCTTTGGGAGACACACCTTGATAAATAATGATCTTTGCATAACTCCCTTTGTTCTTTAGGCCAACATCTCAGATTTTAAACCCATGTGCAATCTGGAAACTGCTTTTTAAGGGAACATAAAATGGAAGTTGTTCAGTAGTTCCAAGGCTAATTACAAACATGAATTTCCATGTGACCCTAAGGAGTTCTGCTTTCTTGCAGCAACTGTTTCCTATTTGTCCTAAGGGGACCTTAGGGCCTGTACTCAGTACAAGAACATGTGTGCTCTCAGGAGCAGGAATAAGGTGCAAGTGAAAGGCTGCCTCCAGCAGCAGCTTCACACCAAATTTATGAAGGGTTTCTGTTGATTTAAGTATTGCTTCAACCCCAGGTTCACTGTCTACCCAGGGGCTTCCTGGGTGAAGGACACAACAGGGCTGACAGAGGTGAAGTGTTGTGAGTAGAAATGTTCCACAAACAGGATCAAATGGATTCTCAATTCTACTATTGGCAGTTATCCCTTGATAATTCATAATTTTCCCTGTTTGATTCAGCTCTTTTGCCAATGCGACCAAAAGACGTGACAAGAACAATCAGAGAAGGAACATTTTATTTGTGGGCTTATAAAACACAAGAGGTGTCAGTCCATTGACAGCCAGCTCCATTCCTTCGGGCCTGAGAGGAGGAAGAACATTATGGCAGAAATGTGTAGTAGAGAAAAGTATCCCAGGAAATGACAATCGGGAAGCAGAGAGACTGGGCTCAGCTCACAAAATAGACAGACTGAAGTCTTCCCCAATGACCTATCTCCTCCAGCCACCCTAACTGGCCTCAGCTCCCATTCAGTTCATCCCTACCAGGGTATTAATTCACTGATCGGGTTAAGGCCCTCATGACCCAGTCATTCCACTTCTAAACCTTCTTGCATTGTCTCACACATGAGTTTTTGGGCACAATTAGTATCAAAGCCATAACAGTTCCAAATCTCACCTGTGCCCTTTAGTCCACAGTTCTGTAGACTGTCTACAGAACTGAACTCAGGACATTTTTTCACTCTCATTGTTGATTTTCTCTGAGACTATATCCAGTACCCTATCTGTGCTCCTAGACTGTCGTGCATGGAAAGACAACCTTTCCATGTCGTGCATGGAAAGAAAAAACTTTGAAAAAGTTCTGAGGCAAAAGAGGAGAAAATATGGAAGGTCATGAGGTGGACATAGATCCTTACAGTATGCCTTATAACTGTTCACACCTCTGAAATGGAAATTATAGGTGGAATAAGGAAAATATCCCCTCCTTTTCATTAATTCTACATTATACATTAACTGATAAAGGTGCAACTGTAGTCATACTGTCCTTCTGCTTAAAACCTTTTTAAAGCCCATGCTAAAACTATGATTTGATCTAATAGTACCAATCTTTAACTTAAATGGTTAATACTAAGTACCTAGCCTTCAAAGTCATCTCAGGCCTGGCCATACTGACCTTTCTAGTTTTCTCTTCTGTATCATTATATGAAGGTACAGCATGCTGTTCTTAGAATTTGGTTATATTTCTCAAACTGAAATCTGGTCAATAGACTGGTGTCAAATAGGGTACCTTCCATGAAAACATTAGTTGAGTACACCTCAACAAGACTACCCATAAGACCATCTTGCAGACCTTGTTTCTCTGGAGGAATGAACTGAACTCTGGATGACTTACATGGGAAGGAGTTTAAAGGATTTTGGGTACCTTCCAGGATGCCTCCAGGATGACTGGAACCTAGCTCAGACATTGGCTGATGAAGCCAAAACTTTACTAAAAAGCATACTTCATTGTGACATTCTTGTTTTCAGTGAACACAGAATGCTACATCTTGTATTGCCACACCAGTGAAGTTGGAGAGTGGATGTTGCCACCGCTGCCCTGGCATCCTGACATGGCTACCACTGCTGCCAATGCTGTTGCCACCATCACCAGGATGGATCCTCTACTGCGCCTGCTTCATTTTGCTAGCTCCATATTCCAGTCTGGAAAAATGCATGCAATCGTTGGAGTAGTCTCATACTGGCAAGGAATGTGAAATAGTAAATGTAATAAGACATTATCCACCTTGCAGCATCTTTTTCCCATTGCTGAAATTCTCCCTCTCAAAAAAATAAATTGCACAACTTGGTCTACATAATACTAGATGATCACTGAGGTTCTTGTTTGCCTCTGAGAGCCTGTGCTTTGCTCATTTTCTATAGCTAACTAATTTTTCAGTGGGAGATTTATTCTCCAGGGCAAGGCTATTACAAAGAATATGGACATCTTTCTTGACTCATTTACTTCTCAATTTTATGCTACCTATTTTTGTTTCAAACAAGAATGGAAGGGCAGAATCCACATTTCTTCAGAACAGGCGACTGCATTAACTTAATGTATTAGTATTTCAAGTTAGCCAAAGGGCTCTGTCAAAGATTTTTTTTTTGTTTTTACTCCCATAATTATACTGGTTTTTGAAAGGTGGGTGTGATTTCTCAGGCACTCTATTACAGTTGGTTATATGAAGCTGCCTTTCAAAATTGCTAAAAGCACCTCAGTGATCTACAGTTAAGATAATACTAATCCTAGCTTGACATAAATGATAGTTTTATGGATGTATGCTCTGTAAAAAGTGTATTTTAGCCTGAAGAAAATGCCAGTGTTTAGATAGTTTTGACTTTATTTTATGTCTCTTGGTCTATAATAATTTTGTTTAATTTTGACACATTTAGTTAGAAATCCTGATACCCAAAATGCCCTGTTATAGTAAAAGAACTCAAAGTAGAACTGAAATTTTAGCAATTTGTTGAAGAATTGTGTAATCTACTCAGGAATATTTAGTCCTGTACACATTGTCACTTAATTATATCAAAATGTAAAAATAACTGGTCATAGTTCTCTTATGTCTTCAGTAGAGGATAAAGTAACAAAATTATGAAATCCTGATTTGGTAAGGATTGTCAATGTTCATCTTGTCGTATGTTTCATGGAATTATTATGTATTTTTTGAAAAGGGTGGTTCTTAGGTCAAAAAAGTATGGGGAATGTTGCATTCTGTATCTTTCTTGTGGAGATTCATAATGCATGTTAATACTTTAAAGGCACTAAGAAGTCCTATAGTAAAGAAACCTGTTTACCTTTGTAACATGATTCTTAAATTTGACTATGAAACCTCTTATTTATTATTATTGGTTTTGTTTTACAAAAGTCTATTGACATATTAAGATAATGTTTCCATGCAATTTGGGAAACCTGCCTGTCATAGCCTATTACATATTCAAAACATCCTTGTAAGACATACACTCATTCAGGCTTTATTTAGTGGTTATCTTGGCACATTCAAAGACAGTATTAAAAAAAATAGATCTTAGTATGAGATGAACAACACAATGACTCTCATTATTCCATTGAGAACTTTAAAGATCAAATTCACCTGAAATATTAAGTTACAAAGGAATAATTTGGTGAGTTAAAACAAAACAGTTTATCAATGTTACTTTCTTCAAATTACCTTATAGTTAAACATTATTCTTAGACTGCCTAGAGAAATTCTTAATTATTAAGTACTATCTTCAAGATGTCATCTCATAGTCTTTGGCTTTAACTTTAATTTCCTGTAGTAATAGTATTGTACTCTCTTTATTATGGTTACCACATATCAATAATGTGCTACAATTTTGTGGTTTTGTGCCAAAACAATCTTTCCATTTGAATTGGGAGAGATTTTCCACAGATTTGTAGCCATAGAATGATGGTCGCCTCACTGTCACATTTGGAAATGGAAGGTGTGTTGCTAATATTTTGCTTTATTCCCAGGGGCCAGGACCTCTCCCTGCTTCTAAGCTATGGCTCAGGACTGGCCAGCCTATGCAATTCTTCCACTTGACTGCAATAATTCAGAGTGATGCAAGATAAATCAATGAGATTTAATTCTGGAATTCTGTGGTAGGATCCAATTCTCCTTGGATCTCTAGCATTTCTGCACATCATATAAGTGAGGAACTGAATGAATGTTTCCCTGGACTATCTTTTCAAGGAGGTTTATGTGTTCAACAATCTTGGAAGAATAACCTCTGTCTCCCTTCAGAGCAAAAGACAGCCATGCTTAATGCCCAGTGGAATAAAGCTAGTATCTCTCCCTGGACCAATTGGTAGGTATGCTTTCTGCCCATTATTAAAGATTCGTGTTCATTAAGTTCAAGGTCCCTTTCCTGTAATGCAATCCACTGCATGTACAGGTATCATCTGGCCCTTCTCTTATTGCCCTATGGGAATTGGGTTTGGGGGCACTAGCGCAATACTGATGAGCTAACATGCTAGCTAATGCTATTGCTAAGAGTAAGAAATTGTCCTTCACCTCTGACCTAACAGTCTCATGTCTTCTACCAGCACTCATGAAACTGACAAATGTAAAATCTCAGCTCCTTCACAGTTCTTTACACTTTGGTGGAAACTCTGAAGTGTCTTTCTGCTGAAGTTTCTGAGGAGATGGGATACAAACCTGAGCCTGCTTGTATCCACCTTCCCGCTGCAAGAAGAGAGTTTTGTCTGTCTTGGAATGGAACCAACAGAGGAAAGGAAAGCACAGAGGGGTAGAGGTGGGAGAATCATTGTTACAGTGGTAACTTATTCATATCCTATTGTTGGGTCAGGCAGTGTTAGGCATTGTATGTATTGTTGTTCTCAAATCCTTTTGCAATCTTAAGCTTATCCCTGTTTATCTGAAGAGGTAACCATGTTTCAGCAGTTTGCTTCTTTTCACATGTGGACATAAAAAGAAATACAAAATTATTCTCTTTCATTTTTATTTAGACCTTTTCTATGAAAATGTTGTGAACATGAAATGGTTTTCCCATAATTATTTTTAAACACACTGAAGAGTAATTTTAAAAGGAAAACACTCAGGTTCAAATGGTACATGTTTTTTTTTTCTTTTTACTTCAACCATTATCCATCCCACATAACCTATGCTATTTTTTTCTTAGAATACATAAGCTCAGAAATGCAAAGTCCTTGAACAATTACTTTACCTTTGTGTTTCTCCATTGCTTCATCTGTAAGATGAGGATTAGTAAGAGTAGCAACCTCTTAGGCTTGTGGTGATTAAATGAGTCACTATATCTAAATTGTTTAGAATATTGCCTGCAGGTAGCAAGGCTCAAATACATTAGTAGCTTTTATTGTTACTGATGCTGTTGTTTTTATTTCAGGGGATAAGAGTGGGTGAAATGAGGAAGGAGAGGTAAGCAGAAGCATTACTAAGGCTTCAGAGAACCTTTTCTGGAGAGGACTTCCTACCTCCCAGCTTCCCTTTGTTTTTTTTCTTGGTTCCATTCAAAAGAGAAAAACAGGAAGAAAAGAATATAAATTTAAAGCTTGGCATGGATTCATGTGCCTGTATTCCCAGCACTTGGGAGGTTAAGGCACAAGGGTTGCTTGGAGCAAAGGAGATTGAGGCCAGCCTGGGCAACATAGCAAGACCACTATCTCAAAAAAGAAAAAAAGAAGTAAGTGTATTCAAACTTTTGATACTGGAGATTTCATGCAGTGGTGTTCTACCACTCAGTTACCTACCCAGCATTTCTTTTTAATTTTCACTTTAATTTTTGAGATAGGGTCTCACCAAGCTGCCAAGGCTGATCTCAAACTTGTGATCCTGTGATCCTCCTGCCTCAACCTCCCAAGTAGCTGAGATTACAGGCATGTGCTATGATGCCCCTCACCAACTTTTTGATAATTTCACTCAAATCACCATCCTAGGTCCCAGATTCTACGTTTCTCTTTATTAATATTTGTAACTTTGTCATGGTCTTTGGTTTTATAATCTGTTCACATATCAACTGTTTTTTAAAAATTCGTTAAAAATTACTTTACCAGAAGGCTTTTAGAAGAGGTGATTCAAAGGCCACATTCCAGAGGTTCTCAAGATGGTGGACTATAGGGTGGCTGCATTTCATGTTGCTCCAGGACTTAGGATTCAAAAGAGGAGATATTGAGAGACTTGGGACCAACTCAAAGCTGCTGGGTGAGTCTCTCCCATTGGGGAGGCATCCCAGATGGGGCGTTAGTTCCGGAACGCAGGGAACTTTGTGAAGTAGAGTTGCCCAACAAGACACCCACCCCCTGCTGGAGCAGTGAACTCAGACAACTGGGAGCACTGGAGAGAAAGCCTCTCAGCACAATGCTTGGACTCGGAGCAACCCACCAGAGCTCCGGACGGCTGCCCAGAGGAGGAGGCTCTTGGTGAGTTGTTTGGACCCAGAGTGACCACTCCTGAACACCGGGGGGCTGCCCACAGGAGGAGGAGTGTAGCAGGTCGCTTGGATTCGGAGTGACTGCACCAGGGCTACCAGCGGCTGTCAGGAGGAGAAGGTGTGCAGTGAGTTGCTTGGACTCCTGGTAACTGCTCCTGAACACCAGGGGGGCTGCCTGGAGGAGGAGGAGGAGCGCATCAGAGCAGCCGCCATAGAGCTCTGGGTGGCTTCCCAGAGGAGGAAGCGAGCGGTGAGTTGTTTGGACTCAGAGTGACCACTCCTGAACACCGGGGGCTGCCTGGAGGAGGAGAAGGAGCGCAGCAAGTCGCTTGGACTCAGAGCAACTGCTCATGAACACCTGGGAGGCTGCCCAGAGGAGGAGGAGGGGTGTAGCGGGTTGCTTGGACTCGGAGTGACTGCACCAGGGCTATGGGCAGCTGTCAGTAGGAGGAGGTGCGCAGTGAGTTGCTTAAACTCATAGCGACCACACCGGAACTCCAGGTGGCTGCCTGGAGGAAGAGGCATGCGGCGGGTCACTGGGGATCAGAGCGTCTGTATGGGGCTCCAGGTGGCTGCTCAGAGGAGGGGCTGCACAGCCAGGTGATTAGGTGCAGAGCAGGGTCCCAGGACCTAGGCAGCTTCTTGGTGGGAGAGCCGCACAGAGACAAGCTGAAGGGCAGAGCGAAGTTTACAGGACTGCAGGCAGCTTCTCTGAGTAGGGGCAGCCTAAGGAGACTCGTCTGTGAAGGGTGAGGCTCCCAGACCCAGGAGGTAGGTCTGGACCCCTGGGAACGTTGCAGAGGAAGGCAGCCCAGTCCAGGCGGTAGTTGTAGATGAGGGGAACCTCTAGGAGGGGAACTGAGCAGCGAGACCTCCACACCGGGTGAGTCTTCCCTGCCGGGTGAGGTTTTACCACAAGGATGGTAAAACCAGAGGCACAGGCCCAAACAGACCTTGCCTCAGCCTGCAGCCTAGTTCCCCTTTGGATGACCATTGGTCAACAAGTGGAGGCACCTCTGCCCACTAGCAGGAAATATATGCCACCTGAAGGTCACCACCCCTAGAGAGGCAGCTTCCTTGTGGAGCACTGCATTATCAACTTCCTCCAAGGCTTCAGGCTACTGAAGGCTAAGAGGGGATATACTAGAAATCTTCAGGGACATTATAAGTCAATAGAGGAAATCTGCAATATCTCAGCGGTCCACTGATACCTGAACAAAATGAGAAAACAAGGGAAGAAAATGCCCCAAACAAATCTAGATATTACATCAATAAAATCCAAGGACAGCATGGCAGAAGAAATGACAGAAAGGAAGTTCAGAATGCACATAATTAAAATGATCAGGGAAGCAAACGATGAGATGAAAGAGCAAATGCAGGCATTGAATGATGAGATGAAAGAGCAAATGCAGGCATTGAATGATCGCACCAATCGACAGTTAACACAGCAAATTCAGGAAGCAAAAGATCATTTCAATAAATGTTAGAGATATTGAAAAAAACAAACAAACAGAAACTCTTGAAATGAAGGAAACAATAAACCAAATTAAGAACTCCATAGAAAGCATAACCCATAGGATAGAACACCTGGAAGACAGAACTTCAGATATTGAAGACAAAATATTTAACCTCGAAAACAAAGTTGAACAAACAGAGAAGATGGTAAGAAATCATGAACAGAATCCGCAAGAACTATGGGATATCATGAAAAGGCCAAATTTGAGAATTATTGGGATTGAGGAAGGCTTAGAGAAACAAACCAAAGGAATGAACAATCTATTCAATGAAATAATATCAGAAAATTTCCCAAATCTGAAGAATGAAATGGAAAACCAAGTACAAGAGCCTTATAGGACTCCAAATACACAAAATTACAACAGACCCACACCAAGGCACATTATAATGAAAATACCGAACATACAAAATAAAGACAGAATTTTAAAGGCTGTGAGAGAAAAGAACCAAATTACATTCAGGGGGAAACCAATAAGAATATCAGCAGATTTTTCAATCCAGACCCTAAAAGCTAGAAGGGCCTGGAACAACATTTTTCAAGCTCTGAAAGAAAATGGATGCCAACCAAGAATCTTATACCCAGCAAAGCTTACCTTCAAATTTGATGATGAAATAAAATCTTTCCATGATAAACAAAAGCTAAAAGAATTTACAAAAAGAAAGCCAGCATTACAGAACATTCTTGGCAAAATATTTCATGAGGAAGAAATAAAAAACAAAGAAGCAAATCAGGAAAGGGAGGAATTATCCTAAAGGACTGTCAAATAAAGGAGGAACCAAGATGTGTCAAAAAATAAATAAATAAATAAGTAAAATTTTAAATATGAACGAAATGACCGGGAATACAAATCATATCTCAATAATAACCCTGAATATTAATAGCCTAAACTCATCAATCAAAAGATATAGACTGGCAGATTGGATTTAAAAGAAAGATCCAACAATATGTTTCCTGCAAGAGACTAACCTCATAGAAAGAGATACCCATAGACTAAAGGTGAAAAGATGGGGAAAAACATACCATGCACATGGACTCAGCAAAAAAGCTGGGATATCCATCCTCATTTCAGATAATGTGGACTTCAAGCCAAAGTTAGCCAGAAGGAATAAAGAAGGACATTTCATACTGCTTAAGGGAAGCATAAATCAGCAAGACATAACAATCATAAATATCTATGCCCCAAACAGTGGCACATGCATGTATGTCAAACAAATTCTTCTCAATCTCAGAAACCAAATAGACCATAACACAATAATACTAGGTGATTTTAACATGCCTCTCTCACCACTGGACAGATCTTCCAAACAAAAATTGAACAGAGAAACCATAAATCTCAATAACACAATCAATAATTTAGACTTAACAAATGTTTATAGAATATACCATCCAATCAAGTGCGAATACACTTTCTTCTCAGCAGCACGTGGATCCTTCTCTAAAATAGACCATATATTATGCCAGCAAAGCTAATGTTAGCAAATTCAAGAAGATAGAAACACTACCTTGTATTCTATCAGATCATAATGGATTGAAATTAGAAATAAATGAAAGAGTAAAAAACAGAAACTACTCCAACACCTGGAGATTAAACAATATGCTATTATATGATGAATGGATAACAGAAGATATTAGGAAGGAAATTAAAAAATTCTTAGAGGTAAATGAGAACAAAGAAATATCATATCAGAATCTCTGGGAATCTATGAAAGCAGTGCTTAGAGGAAAATTTATTTCATGAAGCGCATTCAATAAAAGAAGTAAAACTCAACAACGAAACGACCTAACACTACAGCTCAAAGCCCTAGAAAAAGAAGAACAGACCAACAGCAAAAGTAGTCGAACACAAGAAATAGTTAAACTCAGAGCTGAAATCAATGAAATTGAAACAAAAGAAACAATACCAAAAATTGACAAAATAAATACTTGGCTCTTCAAAAAAATAAACAAAATTGATAAACCCATAGCCACACTAACAAAGAGAAGATGAGAGAAAACCCAAATCACTAAAATTCGAAATGAACAAGGAAATATCACAACAGACACGATTGAAATACAAAAAAATAATTAGAAAGTCTTTTGAAAATCTATACTCCAACAAAATAGAAAATTTCGAAGACATCAACAGGTTTCTAGAGACATATGAATTGCCTAAACTGAACAAGGAGGACATACACAATTTAAATAGACCAATTTCAAGCAATGAAATAGAAGAAGTCATCAAAAGCCTACCAACAAAAAAAAGCCCAGGACCAGATGGGTTCTCAGCTGAGTTCTACAAAACCTTTAAAGAAGAGCTCATTCCAATACTTCTCAAAGTTTTCCATGAAATAGAAGAGGGGGGAACCCTCCCAAACTCTTTCTATGAAGCCAATATTACCCTGATACCTAAACCAGACAGAGACACATCAAGGAAACAAAATTTCAGACCAATATCCTTAATGAACATCAACGCAAAAATTCTCAACAAAATTTTAGCAAATTGCATACGAAAACATATCAAAAAGATAGTGCACCATGATCAAGTGGGTTTCATCGCAGGGATGCAAGGTTGGTTCAAAAACAGGAAATCAATAAATGTAATTCACCATATCAACAGACTTAAAGTCAAGAATCACATGATTATTTCAATAGATGCAGGAAAAGCATTTGATAAAATATAGCACCCCTTCATGCTCAAAACACTAGAAAAAATAGGGATAGTGGGAACATTCCTTAACATTGTAAAGGCCATCTATGCTAAGCCCATGGCTAATATCATTCTAAATGGAGAAAAACTGAAAGCATTTCCCCTAAAAACTGGAACAAGGCAGGGATGCCCCCTTTCACCACTTCTATTCAATATCATCCTTGAAACTCTAGCCAGAGCAATTAGACAGACCAAAGAAATTAAAGGGATATGAATAGGAAAAGAAGAACTCAAACTATCCCTATTTGCTGATGATATATACTTATTTAGTACTAATTATGATATATACTATTTGCTGATGATATATACTTAGAGGAACCAGGAAATTCCACCAGAAAACTTTTAGAACTCATAAGTGAATTCAGTAAAGTAGCAGGTTACAAGATTAATGCTCATAATTCTAATGCATTTTTATACATAAGTGATGAATCTCTGGAACGAAAAACTAGGAAAACTACCCCATTCACAATAGCTTCAAAAAAATTAAATAAAATAATTGTGAATCAATCTAACAAAAGAGGTGAAAGACGTATACAATGAACTACAGAATACTAAAGAAAGAAATTAAAGAAAACCTTAGAAGATGGAAAGATCTCCCATGTTCTTGGATAGGCAGAATTAATATTTTAAAAATGGCCATACTACCAAAAGTGCTATACAGATTCAATGCAATTCCAATTAAAAGCCCAATGACGTACCTTACAGAAATAGAGCAAGCAATCATGAAATTCATCTGGAAGAATAAGAAAACCAGAATAGCTAAAGCAATCCTTCGCAGGATAATGAAGCTGGGGGTATCACAATACCAGAACTTCAACTCTACTACAAAGCAATAGTAACAAAAATGGCATGGTGTTGGTACCAAAATAGACAGGTAGGTCAATGATACAGAATAGAGGACACAGACACAAACCCAAATAAATACAATTTTCTCATACTAGACAAAGGGGCCAAAAATATGCAATGGAGAAAAGAGAGCCTCTTCAACAAATGGTGCTGGGAGAATTGGAAATCCATATGCAACAGAATGAAACTAAACCCATATCTCTCACCATGCATGAAACTAAAGTCAAAATGGATTAAGGACCTTGGAATCAGACCAAAGACCCTGCAGATTATAGAAGAAAAAGTAGGTCCAGATCTTCAACATGTCAGGTTAGGACCAGACTTCCGCAACAGGACTCCCACAGTACTAGAAATAAAACAAGAATCAATAACTGGGATAGATTCAAACTAAAAAACTTTCTCTCAGCAAAGGAAACTATCAGCAATGCAAAGAAAGAGCCTACATAGTGGGAGAAAATCTTTGCCAATCATACTTCAGATAGAGCACTAATCTCCAGAATCTATAAAGAACTCAAAAAACTGTACACGAAGAATACAAATAACCCAATCAACAAATGGGCTAAGGAAATGAAAAGACACTTCACAGAAGAAGATCTACAAGCAATCAACAAACATATGAAAACATGTTCAACGTCTCTAGTAATAAGAGAAATGCAAATCAAAACCACCCTGATTCCATCTCACCCCAATTAGAATGGCGATTATCAAGAATACAAGCAACAATAGGTGTTGGCGAGGATGTGGGGAAAAAGGTATACTCATACATTGCTGGTAGGGCTGCAAATTAGTGCAGCCACTCTTGAAAGCAGTGTGGAGATTCCTTAGAAAACTTGGAATGGAACCACCATTTGACCCAGCTATCCCACTCCTTGGCCTATACCCAAAGGACTTAAAATCAGCATATTACAGAGGTACAGCCACATCAATGTTCATAGCTGCTCAATTCACAATAGCCAGATTGTGGAACAAACCTAGATGCCCTTCAATTGATGAGTGGATAAAGAAACTGTGGTATATATATACAAAGGAATATTACTCTGCCATAAAGAATGATAAAATTATGGCATTTGCAGGCAAATGGATGAAATTGGAGAATATCATGCTAAGTGAAATAAGCCAGTCTCAAAAAATCAAAGAACAAATTATCTCACTGATAAGTGGATGATGACACATAATGGGGGTGGGAGGGGTTAGTTTTAGGGTTAGAGTTAGGGTTAGGGAGGGGGGCAAGAATGGAGGAAGGACTGTATAGAGGGAAAAGAGGGGTGGGAGGGGTGGAGGGGTGGGGGAAGGGAAAAAATAACAGAATATATCAAACAACATTACCCTATGTAAATTTATGATTACACAAATGGTATGCTTTTACTCCATATACAAACAGAGAAACAACATGTAACCCATTTGTTTACAATAAAAAATAAATTCAGATAAGCCTACAGAAATGACAGACATTAAAGAGTTACAGACTATTTCAACATAATTTTGTGGCAAAACATGGAAAACAGAGAAAGTATGTCATGTTTTATCCATGTGCTCCGTTGTGCCAATATTGGCTGAATGTTGCACAACATCATGGTAGCTGTACTTACCACAACTGTCACTTAAGGAATGTGGCAGATTTGCTTGACTCCAAAATTGTTTCAGCAAAATTTCTTTTTTACTTTAGGAATTTTACTTAGGAATTGAGGAGCATTCTCAGAAAAATGTAGGGTTAAATATTCCTTGTTATTAACTTGTCCCATCATCTTCCCTGATAGTTGAGATAGGGGCAGGCACAGCTGGGACTGGGTTCCTAGGGTCTGGAGAGGGAAGGAAAGGGGGGAAATTACATTTGGGATATAGTTGTGAAACTATTGAGCAATTGACCAGGATCAACTTGACTGAAGTTGGGGAGGGGTCCCTCACCCCCAAACAAGGCAAATCCAAAGACAAGTTCTTTGTGAGGACTTATCAAGCCAGTGGTGAGAAACTGAGACTGCAACAATTTTGGAGCCCAAATGCCCTTTTAATAAATTTCTTTATAGGGTCTCAGGATACCAGTGGATCTAAGTCTCCTTTCTCTCCTGTTCTTTCCAACTTCCTTTCACCATTTGACCTGGTGTGGAACTCAGGAAATCTAAGAGGTCACCCATCTGGAATGTTAAGAGAGAGGCAGCATCTAGATAAGAGTGGTTTGGATTACCTGAGAGAAACCCAACGGCTTTTTATTCATCTTCTTTTTCCTTTTATCAAACTTGTTTTACAAAAATTGTTATAAAATATACACAACACAAAATTTACCATCTTAACCATTTATAATTCTATATTCAGTGACATTAAACACATTTACAGTGAGTGACCATCACCACCATCCATCTCCAGAACTTTCCATCTTCTCAAACAGAAACCTAAACCCATTAAATACTAACTTAGCATTTTGCCCTCTCCTCAGCCTATGGCAACCACTGTTTTATTTTCTGTCCTTATAAATCCCTGATGTATCACTGAGTGATATCCTCAACCCTGACCTTATGAATTTGACTATTCTAGGTGCCTCATGTATGTGCTTTATCTTTTTTTATGATCATAAAAATTCATTATAGCTCCATTTGCTATGCACTTGCTCACAGAGGGTTTGCATTTGGATGTAGATACCACTGGATGTGGAATCCACTAATGTGGACAGATATTAGTCCAGCTGGGCAAACACTGATCCAGGACACACAGCACATTAATAATCTGCATACCCAGGTGCATGGCTTCCAGAGAACAAGTGAAGAGGCTGCCATCATATTAGATTGGAGTCTGGGATGAAGTGTCTCAGGATTTCACATATTCACTGGTAGACAGAGGAAGCTGAATTCTGAAAGTTGTGTAATGAGGAGATGGGGAGGGTTGGGCAAACATGATTAGTCACAGAGCTCCAGGCCTAGGTTATTTATTCTCTGGAGAAACCTAGGACTTGTGAGTGGGATGGATTGCTGACTATGAAGCTGAGTAAGTTTGACCGAGAGGCCTAAACTGAGGGGGAAACTGCTCTCTTTATGAGCTCTATTGACACTGAATAGAAATGTGGGCTTAAGTCTAATTTGTTTCCTAGAAAAATAAATACATAAAATAAGGGAACTTCCTTGTTTTCAGAAAGAGGAAAGAGTTGAAATTATTATAAGTATAAAAGGCAAATGAAAAGGAGATGGAGTGGTTTTGAGGATACGATAAAAATATCTTGGTAGGAAGTTATGCATAAGTGAAAAGGATACTTTGAAATCTTTCCTGGCTGCAAAGGCAAGAGAAGTGAATAACAGTACCCAGCAAGATTGTGGGTGTGATTATATTCATGGGTACGCTGGACTTGGACAATGGACCAAGTGACAACATAAACCTTAGAAATAGCATACTTGTTTTTGCCAAAATCATGACAAACTCATCTCTATTAAAATGCCAACATTGTGTTTAAGTTTAGATACAGTTATGCATGTAACGATACACACACACACACACACACACACACATACACACACACAATTTAGAACTATAAAGAATTGTCAGTGTAAAGAAATACTATGTATTTTAAGATGCCTATGCAAATCCTCTGTTCTTGACTTTGTTTAGCTCTTAGATCTTACCACTACACTTGCTTTCATTAGGGATCTTAAGACTGTGATATGAGCTCCTCTCATTAGGAGTTAAATTGTCACAAACCACACTTTGCACTTTCTAAGCAGACAATAGTATGTTCACAGACTGTGTCTATCCATTATTCCATATAAGGAACCAAACATTTAAAGATGAACTGAGAATTCAAGATCGTTCCTTTCCTAATTTCAGTTTCTTATAGCCATTTAGATTGTTTATTATTTATGTAACATTTTTGTGTCCTGATACTACATGCTTATTGTAGAACATTTAGGAGACATATACAACTATAATAAAGAAATAATATCACTAATAATCCACTATCCAGAGACAAATATGGTTATATTCTGATGTGTTTTATCTAGTACTGCTTTTTCTTTTCTATAAAATTTTTTCTCTAGTACTGTACTTTTTTTATTGTTTTTACCTTGTAATTTAACATTCCTTTATGCACACTTTCCTAAGTTGTGAAAAAATTTTTAAAACTTGTCTTGATGATCATAAAATTTCACCATATGGCTACAACCATACTTTAATTCTTCCTCTGGTATTAAGTATCTGAATATCCCCAATATTCTGTTATCAGAACATTCTTTTTAAGATGAACATTCTTTTAAAATGATCTTTGATTTTTTCCTTAGATTAGAATTCTTAAAATTGGGCATGATCAGTTCTTAGAAAAACTTACTATATTCCTTTCCCTCAAAGTTGTACCAATTAAACTCTCATCAACAGAATATGAGATACCTGCTGGTTCTAAAATTAAATACAATAATTTTAAAATAAACTTTTCTTCTTTGGGAGGTGAAAAATGATTATCTCACTGTTGTTTGCATTTGATTATTAATTAGACTAAAAACTTCAATATGTTAATTGGTTATTTGTGCTTCTCCAGAAAATTGTCTGCTCTTATCCTTTGCCCATTTTTTCCTATTTCTTTGCCATTTTATATATTTGGACACCAAAATATCATCCTTTGTTTCCAGTAGTAATTAATACAACCTAAGAGTTACAAAAGATGTTTATGATAGCAATATAAAGTACCAAGAAGGATTTTATGAAGAAAATATTCAGACTTCATTAAGGAAACTGATATATGGAAAACTTGCTCCAGTTGCCCTTAGGAAAACTTAATACTCTATAGATATAATTCTCCTTTATGTTATAAACTAAATGTAATTAAAAAACATTTATGGGACTTTTTGGGACATCAACAGCGAATTGATTCTAAAATTAAAATGAAACAATGATGTACCCAAAAATTTTCAAAAAAATTGAAGTACAAAATGTAGTAGGGTAGTGAAGAGATCCATTGGAAACCAAGATACATCAACAAATTACAGCAAATAGAAAATAATTATATTGAAACAGGAATAGACAAATAATTCATTAAACAGAATAGAAAGCCCATCCCAAACAACTTTTGATAAATAACATGGCTTGCTTCACAAATCAGTTGGGAAAAAACCAACAACTACAACTTTATGATGAGGGTTTTTTTTTTTTTTTTTTTTTTTTTTTTTGGTACTAGGGATTGAGCCTAGGGGTGCTCTACCACTGAGTCAAATTCACAGCACTTTTAATGTTTTAAATTTTGATACAGGGTCTCTCTAAGTTGCTGAGACTGGCCTCAAACAAGATCTTCCTCTTAGTCTCCCAAGTGATCAAGATTATAGACATGTGACATTGCACCTGGCTAAGTAAGTCTTGAAATAAGGTAGTATAATTTGTACAACTCTTGTTCTTATTTTTTGGTACAGTTGTAGTTATACTGTCCTTTTGATTTCTACATAATTTTTATAATCAGATTTTCAATGTCTAGGAAAAAAAAGCTTGCTGGGATTTTGATCATGATTGCAAATGAATAGATCAATGTGAGGAGAATTACACATTAAAAAGATTGAGTTTCCCAATCCATGAAAACAGTGTATTTTCCCATTTATTTAGGTCATATTTAATATTGATAACCAATATTTTGTAGTTTTCAGGGTATATTCATTGCACAAATTTGTTAAATTTATTCCTAAGTATTTCACATTTTGATGCTGTTGGAAATGGTAATGATTTTAATTTAAATTGCCAATTGTCCATTGTTGGCATACAACTAAATTTGTATATTGACCATGCAGCCAATGACCTTACTAAACTCATCTATTAGCTCTAATGGCTTTTCTATAGATTCTTTAGAATTTTCCACACATTTGATCATGTCATCTGTAAATTAAGGCAATTTTATTTTTCTTTGCCAGTTTGCATTTTATTCCATTTTATTGATTTATTTTCACTAGTTAGGACCTTTACTATGAAGTTGCATAGAAGTGATGAGATTAGACGTCCTTCCCTTAGCCTGGACCCTTGGGGGGTAAACATTCAGTTTCCCCCATTAAGTTTGATGTGAACTGTAGGCTTTTCATAGATATACTTTATCAGGTTAAGGAAATTCTTTTCTATTTCTGGATTGCTGAGAGATTTTATCATAAATGTGTATTCAATTTTGTCAAATATATTTTCTACAACCATTTAATGAACATACAGTTATTCTCCTTAATCTCTTCTTGCAGAATTGTTTTTAACAGTGAAAAATTAGAAACATCAATGTACCTCAATAAACAAATCATGTTGGGCTGGGGAGATAGCTCAGTGGGTAGAGTGCTTGCCTTGCAAGCATAAGACCCTGGGTTCAATCCCCAGCAACACACACACACACACACACACACACACACACACACACAAATCATGTTCACATAATGAAGTAGTTTATAGAAAAATGATAAAATATTTGTATAGATATCAACATTGATAGATCTCAAATATTCAATACTTAGTCAAGAAACAGGATGATACTGTACCATTTGTTTTATTGGGGGGTATACTCAACTTTCAAATACTCTATTTTAGTGGAATCCCTAAATAGCCTGAAACAGATAGCACATGAGTAATTTTAACAGAAGGGGTTTAATTTAAAGAATTGTTAACCAGGTACAGAGAACTGAAAGCAAAAAGGAGACATCAAAGATTACGACCCCTAGGGATGGAAAAACAAAGGGAAAAGTTCGGAATTTTGAAAACTAAGAGACTTGTAGGAGGGCCCTCATGGCGCATGGACTAGTACATCTGAGGAGGGCAAGGGCTGATTGGTGGTACTGGTGTTTTTGAGCTCAAGGGAGCATAAACTGGTTCTTGGAGTGTTAGAAAGATTTGTAATTTGTAATCAACTGCTACTAATGGCATGAATCATCACTGCTGGAGTAAGGAAGCATTGGTAAAGTAATGCTAAAATGCATATAGGTAAATAGAAAGAAGCATTGATCTTTGTATCTTCCCCAGCCCTCCAGAGTCTTTTATTGGCACAGTCAATATAGGGAACAGGTGATGAAGGAGAAATGTGGTTATAGAGTTTCAGCCTCAGCATCACAAAGTGACATACAGAAGACTGAGATTGAGGAAAAAAGTTTTATAACTGGCACTTCCCTATTTTGTCTTTGTTTTTTTTTTGTTTTGTTTTTTTTTTTTTTTTTTTTTTTTGGTGACAGTGTCTTGCTTCTCTAAGGGGATCAAAAATACTCTCTCCCTAGTTTTTATGGGTAAAGGGTGACCCAGGCCATTTGGAGGGACTTTGAATCTTGAGAGGGTGATGTCACGTCTCACAAAAAGTTGAAAAATTACTCATAGTTGAAATAATCATATTGAGAGTCCAGAAGTAGTGATGTTTAATGTGCAGAGGGGGTTGGACCAGTGGTGGCACCTAATAAGACTGTTCCTCTGTCATAACTTGCCATGCCTCCTATGGTCTGGTTGCCTTTGCATGTGCCTGTCTTAGGAGACCATCTCTATTCTTCCATTTTATATGCTAATAATCTAATAACCCATAAATTTTTCTTCTGCTTACTTTCAGCCAAGCACTCAAGCTGATAAAATATTATTTATGTGAATGTTAACAAATGAGTGTAAGCAAATACTAAAAATACTGACTTTGTTAATATTAAAGTTGCTAATTCTGGGTAATAGAGTTAGAAAATTTAGTTATTTTGTACTTTTATGTTTCTAAAAATATTAAAAATTAAAATTTAAGCTAGGCCTGGTAGCATATGCCTGTAATTCCAGTGCCTCAGGAGGCTACAATAGGAGGATTTTAAGTTAGAGGCCAGCCTCAGCAATTTAGCAATGTTTTGAACAATGTGGTGAGAACCTTTCTCAAAATTTAAAAATTTAAAAATTTAAATTTAGCAACCATGTAAAAATTATTTTAAAAATGTCACAAGAGGCAGAAATCAACTAAATGCCCATGTATCCTTCTATATTTTTGAAAAGATTCATTTAACTCTAAATATATCTGAAAATTAATTTGTAGATACAAGAAGTTTATGTCTGGGTGTTTTGCTACAATTAGTTCTTCCAATACCTAACTTCCTTGTGCCATTTACCAAGTAGTACTAACTTGAGTTAGTTTTTGAAAGTTGTTCTGCATTCCCCTCCCCCTCCTCCTCATTGAATGCAGGGGTGCTGTACCACTGAGCTACATTTCCAGATTTTTTTTTTTAATTTTGAGACAGGGTCTTACTAAGTTGCTGAGGGTCTTGCTAATTGTTGAGGCTGGCCTAGAACTTGTGATCCTTTTGCCTCAGCCCCCATAGTCACTGGGAATAGAGGTGTGCTCCAGTATGACCTGAACTGCTCATTTTTTTCTCTGTCTTTTAGTAAATAGGTTTCAATAAATTGTATTAGTGCCAGCCAGAGCTACAAATGGTTTTAAACCTCAAATTCTAACCATTTATTTATTTCTGTATTCTCTTATTGCAGGTTGGGTTCCCTGGGGAGCAGGCTAGGAGACAGAATTTAGTGGGCAGGATGTTTATTAAATATACTCTTGGGGTCAGCATGTGTGGAAGGGAGGAGACAGAAACAGGAGTGACCAGAGAAAGAAATTCACCTGTGAAAGGGGCCCAGTGACAGTTTAGGCCAACCTCAGAGGGAGCTGTGTGACTAAAATGACCCATTAAAGCTGTCCTGTGCTGGGCCTGAATGGTTAGGACTTTATACCTCCTGTCCTGGAAAGGGTATGCCTTGCAGCCCAAGAGTCTCTGTGCCACTGAGGGTGTTCCTAGAGAGGCTGAAAGCTGAAGGCTACCTATTGACAGCACTCCCCACAGTTGAAGCAATGAGCTTTCCTCTGAAGGCATCTTGGGTGGTGAGTTCCAAGTCTAACATATGTTGTAATATTCCAGAAGTACTTTCTACATGTCAGACCTCTGCTAGGGCATGTTCACATTTGTTCTATCACGAAATTCTCACAATGCTCTGAAATATGTATTGTGTTTTATACATGAGGAAATTTGGCTTGTCTATGTTTTTCGTGATGAAAACTTGGCATGGGGCAATATTTCACAGGTGGCCAACTGATTGCAGTAGTCTTCCTGCTTCAGTAGAGGAAGAGAGCCAACTCTTTATTGGGGAGTGCTGAAAATTTGGACTGGATGTTCTGCTTTTAACTTCCTCTTGTGCTACATTCACAATTACCTCTTGTGGTAATTCACTCTTCTCTTCTTCCTCTCATTTTCTTCCCCCATATATATTATATGTATGTATGTATATATATATATATATATATATATATATATATATACACATAAACACACACACACACACACATATATATATATATACACACACATTGATGTATATATATACATATACTTATCTTCAAACAAGACTAGTAAAAGTTACAGGTAATTCTCATTTGTCCTTTCCTTCTGAAGTTTTTGCAGTGGAATGGGTTGCCTTGACATGATAGGTATAACCAGGTTTATAACAAAAGAACTGATGTACTGTCCTCTGACTTGTTGCCCCAGAATTACTTCCCTGCCTTTCACAGAATTTCTCTTTGATTAGCAACTGAATGTCCTAGTCACATGGAACACAGAGGTGACTCAGTTTATTATCTGATGATCCAGAAAGTTAACATGAGCAGGGCAGTGCTTAAGTGTCATTAGAAGAAGCAAATAGGTACCAATTAGAACTTTGAAAGACACTTCTGCTAGGGGAATGGTGGACACAGTTTTCTTTGAGCTGTTAGATAGGAAGACTTATGAAATTCAGGTTTCAGAAGAAAACAAATAGGAATGAGGTCAGCCCAAGACTGCATGGAGCAGGAGAAAGAACTGGAGAAAAATTTTAGGACTGTCTCCCTTATCCACTTACGAGGCCAAACCTAGCTCTCTGGGCCTGTTTTTCTCTTTTTTTCTTTTTGGCGGTGGATGTGGGTACTGGGGATTGAACTCAGAGAGCACTCAATCCCTGAGCCATATTCCCAGCCCTATTTTGTATCTTATTTGGTCACAGGGTCTGAGTTGCTTAGTGCCTTGCCATTGCTGAGTCTGGGTTTGAACTTGTGATCCTCCTGCTTCAGCCTCCCAAGCTGCTGGGATTACAGGCGAGTGCCACCACGCCTAGTTTTCTTTCTATTATTTTCTCTTTTTTTCCTTTTTTGCAAAAGTTCTACAAAGCTCCATCTCTCTGTAGTTACTTGAATAGAGAGGTAGAGCCAATAATTAAAAAACTATATAAAAGCATAAAAAGATGAAGCAAAGTACAGGAGTTGTGGTTCAGGGGTAGAGAGTTTGCCTCACATGTATGTGGCACTGGGTTTGATCCTCAGCATCACATGAAAATAAATAAAATAAATGTACTGTGTCCATCTACAACTAAAAATAATTTTAAAAAGATGAAGCAAAGTATTAAGTGTTCCTATTACTTAGGTTTTTTTTTAATCATGTAAAATAGCCAAGTTGGTTTCATTTCAAGATTTAATGATCATTTCAACTGATGCTTGGGAGGAGGATTCCTCAATATTTCATAAAATGATTGCCTTAAATCAATTTTCTTTTGGCAAGTTTTATAAAGTTGAGAGCCTTGAGGTGGCTATCTTTATACTTGAAAAGGTAAAGCTAATCTCTTTATAATGAAAGGAATATTTTGAAGGACTTGTCACATTATAGAGAATTATAAATTCCTGGAAATAGTGGTTTGGGTGTCATGTTTACTAAAAATATTTTGTTGGCCCAAATAAAATGGTGAAAGCATAATTCAGATGAGCAGAGGCACAAGAGGTAAAATTAATTTTGAATTAATAAAGAATTAGTAGACTTTGCTACAATAATTGAAACGAAATGGATACCTCTACTTTTTATTTAGAAAAAGTAATATCAATGAGCTCAAGGGCATTAGTGTGCATCATCAGATTTATTAGCTCCAAATTTACCAACTTTGTGTCTTTTATTTAAAAAAATCTTTTTTTTTCCCCTGATAATATCCACTAATTACTAGGGATTGTTGAACTGGTACTCATACACTGAAAAAATATATATTTTTGGTTCTGGGGATGGGGATTGAACCCAGATTACTCTACCACTGAGCTACATTCCCAGTCCTTTTTATTTTATTTTGAGATAGGTCTTGCTAAGTTGCTGAGGCTGGCCTCAAATTTGTGATCCTCCCACCTCAGCCTCTCAGCTTGATAGAATTGCAGGTATATGCTATCCTGCCCGGCTAACTTTGTGTCTTTTTGAGAAACCTACTGAAGCCTCTTGAGCCTTAGATTCTGCTGTTTTGAAATGAAGAAAATATTAGTACCTTTTAATCCTTTTGAGGATTAAAAGTGCCTGCACAGTGCCTGACACAAAATAGGAGCTCAAAAACAGAAAACTATAAATCTGAAATAAATGTGTTCCTTTTTACAAAGCCTTTCTGAAAATGACAGCAATTACTGGGAAGAGAGCTGCAAAATGAGGACATCTGACAGATGTAACTAATGTCATCTACAAACTCAACCACGCAGATTTTAGCACAGAAGAGAAGCCAAGACTCAAAATTCCCTGTTCTAAGTCATGATGCCATTTTATGTGAAAACTTGAAAGCTTCATTACTATTTCCTGTCACTTTAAATATTTCACTAATTACTACAGCCTCTAAATTAACAAACTTTTGTCTAGACTTGTGAGTGTAGAAATCATCTTATTTTTATAAAGATTTTAAATTGTCACATCACACATACAGCAGGATATTCATATAACTGATTCTCTTAGAAAAAAGGTTAATCAAATGCTCTGTTTGAAAAATAGATAGAAAACAGTCTTTACTGTTTGTGCTTTTTTAAATGCTTTCCTGGCATTATCAGTTGGTTGACTCAAATATGACCTTATCCTGTGGGCAGTGAACCAAACCCTTTTAGTCTAACTTAAGAAATTGTGTGTGTGTGTGTGTGTGTGTGTGTGTGTACAGGTGTGCATGTGTCTACTCCCCCTTTGAGGGCACTTTGATTATTAAACTCTATAGTATACCATGCTATACCTACTCTGAATTATCCAGAATGGAAGATTTATTTTGGTTCCTTCCTTTTTCCTTGTTGCCTAAATAGTTTTTGATGTAAAAATATGCATGTATGACTGTGGGTATGAATAAAATATTATAATGACACCTCATCTCAAATGAATGCAGTGATGTAGCAACCTGACCTTTCAGGAACTTAGTGCAGAACTAATAAATAAATAAAACAGAGCTCTGAGTAGCTAAACTAGATATCACCCAATCCTTGCAAAAACGCAGATGCACCTTCTACTAGGAATGCTTTCTGGTCCCGTCTTCAGAGTTTATTTGTACTTAGCACACTATTCTTATCATGAAGGTTATCTGCCTTCATTCCTATCCACAACAGTTCACAGCAGATTAGAAGCAGCTAGTTAGAAGTGTCATTTTGGAAAAGTGCATTCACAGAGGGAATGGATGTTGAGAGGTCACAGGAACAGGGTGGAGTAGGGGGAGAAAATAGATAAAGCAGATACAAAGACTAAAATAGGCAAGTGAGTTGGGATCATTTCATGTAGGGAAAAATACAATCAATTTTATATAGAAGAGAACAATTATTAGAATTCATATTCTTTTCAAATCCCAAAACAATAAAGGAAAGATTATGTGTAGATGTAGAAAATTCAAGATGGTGTGTAATAAAATTTCAAAAGATTTCAATCTGAATTAATTTAAAAATTTTTTAAAAATGGGTTCATTGAAGCATAATTTACATGTAAAATTCACACTTTTTAGGTGTATAATTTTATGAATATTGAGGAGAATATACAGTTGTGTAACTATAGTATAGAGTCCGTTAAGTCTGGCTTCTTTTACTAAGCCTGACGCTTGAGACTCGTCCATGTGAACTGGTTAAAATGAAAAGGTTTGAGCTTTAAACTGGAAGAACTAGCTCATCATCTAAGGTTTCCCAATAGCAGATTTGCTGTACAGAGGATATAAAAATAGTGAGTTCTTTTGAAATAAACCCACACTAGGGGAAAACAGGTAGTGACAGTCACCATTGGTGGGGAGAGTAAATTGGTACAAACTTTCTTATCCTTCCTCAGTTTTTCCTTCTTTCTTTTCCTTGTTTAACCAACACACCAGAAAACCTATGATAAGTGCCCGGCATTCAGTCGGTGTTTAATAAATCCTTATTCCGGTGCGTATGCGGCGGCGGCTGGAGGCGCTTGGGGAGTGTGAGGCGCGGCCGGCGGCTGGGGACCCCCGGAGCCACAGACCCAGCGGCTTTGGCGGCCCAAGATGTTGTCCGGCAAGAAGGCCGCGGTGGGGCGGCCTGGACGGAGGTGGGCCCGGGGCGGCAGGCGGCGCGAGAATGGCTCCGAGGGGTCCGCGCCCTCCGCGTGCCTGTCAGGCCCTGAGGAGGTCGTGCGCCGGGCGGCCGGGTGGGGGGAACCCACTCCCCGCAAGAAGGAACCTCCGCGGGCCTCGCCCCCCACACCCCCCGGGGGGCCTGGCCGAGCCGCCTGGGTCCGCTGGGCCTCGGGCGGGGCCTAAGGTGGTGCCCGGGTCTGCGACCCCCATGGAGACGGGAATAGCGGAGACTCCGGAGGGACGACGAACCAGCCTGCGCAAGCGGCCAAGGTAGAGTATAGAGAGATGGATGGAAGTCTGGCCAACCTCTCCGAAGATGAGAATTATTCAGAAGAAGAAAGAAATGCTAAAGCAGAGAAGGAAAAGAAACTTCCCCCACCACCCCCTCAAGCCCCAGCTGAGGAAGAAAACAAAAGTGATCCTGAAGAACCATCTGGGCAAGCAGGAGGACTTCAAGAAGACAGTTCTGGAGGGTTTGGAGATGGCCAAGCGTCAAGTGTGGAGGGCGCAGCTTTCCAGAGCAGACTTCCTCATGACAGGATGACCTCGCAGGAAGCAGCCTGTTTTCCAGACATCATCAGTGGACCTCAGCAGATCCAGAAGGTTTTTCTGTTCATTAGAACCCGTACACTGCAGTTGTGGTTGGATAATCCAAAGATTCAGCTGACATTTGAGGCTACACTCCAACAGTTGGAAGCACCTTATAACAGTGATACTGTGCTTGTCCACCGAGTTCACAGTTGTTTAGAGCATCATGGTCTTATCAACTTTGGCATCTATAAGAGGATAAAATCACTACCAACTAAAAAGACAGGAAAGGTAATTATTATCAGCTCTGGAGTCTGAGGCTTGGCAGCAGCTCCACAACTACAAAGTTTTGGAATGGATGTCACACTTTTGGAAGCCAGGGATCGTGTGGGTGGACGAGTTGCTACATTTCGCAAAGCAAACTATGTAGGTGATCTTGGAGCAATGGTGGTAACTGGTCTTGGAGGGAATCCCATGGCTGTGGTCAGCAAACAAGTAAACAACTAGACTTCAATGTTCTCAATAATAAGCCTGTGTCTCTTGGCCAGGCATTGGAAGTTGTCATTCAGTTACAAGAAAAGCATTTGATTGAACCTTGGAAGAAGATGGTGAAAACTCAGGAAGAACTGAAAGAACTTCTTAATAAGATGGTAAATTTGAAAGAGAACATTAAAGAACTCCATCAGCAACACAAAGAAGCATCCGAAGTGAAGCCACCCAGAGACATTTCTGCTGAATACTTGGTGAAGAGCAAACAGAGATCTGACTGCCCTGTGCAAGGAATATGATGAATTAGTTGAAACACAAGGAAAGCTAGAAGAAAAACTTCAAGAATTGGAAGACAGTCCCCCAACTGATGTGTACCTCTCCTCAAGAGACAGACAGATACTTGATTGGCATTTTGTGAATCTTGAATTTGCTAATGCCACACCTCTTTCTACTCTCTCCCTTAAACATTGGGATCAGGATGATGACTTTGAGTTTACTGGCAGCCATCTGACCATGAGGAATGGCTACTCCTGTGTTCCTGTGTCGCTGGCAGAAGGCTTAGACATTAAACTGAACACAGCAGTGCTTCAGGTTCGCTATAGAGCTTCAGGCTGTGAAGTGATAGCTGCGAATACCCGCTGCACAAGCCAGACCTTTATTTATAAGTGTGAAGCTGTTCTCTGCACCCTTCCCCTGGGCTTGCTGAAGCAGCAGCCACCAGCTGTTCAGTTTGTGCCACCTCTTCCTGAGTGGAAAACATTAGCAGTCCAAAGATGGGATTTGGCAACCTTAACAAGGTGGTGTTGTGTTTCGACCAGGTGTTCTGGGATCCCAGTGTCAATTTGTTTGGGCACCGTCGGCAGTACACCGCCAGCAGGGGCAAGCTCTTCCTCTTCTGGAACCTCTACAAACCTCCTATTGGCACTGGTGGCAGGAGAAGCCGGGGGCATCATGGAAAACATCAGTGATGATGTGATTGTTGGCCGGTGCCTCACCATTCTCAAAGGGATCTTTGGTAGCAGCGCAGTGTCCCAGCCCAAGGAAACTGTGGTGTCTTGTTGGCGTGCTGACCCCTGGGCCCAGGGCTCCTTTTCCTATGTAGCCACAGGATCATCAGGAAAGGACTATGATTTAATAACAGCCAATCACTCCTGGCCCCTCAATTCCAGGGGCCCCACAGCCAATCCTATGACTCTTTGCCAGAGAGCATACAATCCACAACTACCCAGCCACAGTCCATGGTGCTCTGCTGAGTGGGCTGCGAGAAGCAGGAATGATTGCAGACCAGTTTTTGGGAGCCATGTATAGGCTGCATCGCCAGGCCAGGCCAGGTGTCCCTATGCAGCAGTCTCCAAGCATGTGAGACAGATGTAGCCTGACGAGGCCTGGTGTCTTTTTTGCCATGTAAGCGAAGCTCTTCTAGCAATGCTAGATGCCACTGAGAAGCTCCCATCCTTTCTGGACTCACCATCAGCTGGCAGGGCTCCTGATCTGAAGGAGGGCACCTCCTCTGACTTACAGGACAGGGAAGAACTTGCCCCCTAATTTGGAATTGTTCTTCATAAAGACAAGTGATGTGAGATAACATCTTGATTTTTTTTATATATTTTGAGAATAAAACTTCATATAAAATTTAAAAATAAATAAATACTTATTCCTTTACCCTTAGCTTTTCTATTCTCTGTTTATATCTCACTCCCCTTTTAATTCTCTCCCTTCAGGTTACTTTATAGGTCAGGCAAGGTGAATAATTATGGTAAGAATCGCTCATCATCATCCCAATTTCCTTGACTTTGGTGGATGCCCTGCAAATGTTAGTCTTATTCCAGACCTCAGGGAATTAGTTACTCATTGAAAACTTATCCAAAGAGAAATGGGGCTCACAATCCTGTCCTTTCATATTGTGTTTATTTACACATATGTGTCTGACTCCTTTTGAGATGCCAACTGAACTCACTCTTCTTTGACATTGCCCTTGCTGAAGGGGAGGGTCCAGGCAGTCATGTTTCTCCTGTGTGACTCTTGGGCTCAATTGATTGGGATGGTAATAGACATCTACAACCAATCCAAAACTGAACTGGCTTAATCTGATCTTTTTTTCTTGAAAAATGAAACAGAAGAACCCAGAGACAGCCCCATGATGGATTCTTGAAGTGAAAATTCATGTAGAAATGGCTCTCAAAAGTGATTCCTGAAAGAAACTGGAGTCTGAAGCAGACTTTCTGAGAGAGATTTGGAGACCAAGAGAGGTTCCAGAAATAATCTTTCTATAACATACCAGTTGCTCCCTCTTCATGGTCCAGCAAGACTTCACTTTTTCCTTGAATGTCTGCCTCTGGGATTGCCTATTGTGTCCTTGTAGTTACCATTTCCCCCTTTACTCATGAAAATGTGACTGGGTTCCAGTTTACTGCAACAAATGTCTGTTAGGACATTTTCCTTGCAGTTAGGATTTTTTAAAATCTTCTAATAGAAACGTGCTTATATATAAGAGTCTTCATGGAACACATATTTCAAAATTGCAACTTGACAAGTATATTAGTTTCTTATTGCTGCTGTAAAAAATTGCCACAAATTTAGCAGTGTAAAAAGTCCTATATTTATTTTCTTACAGTTCTAGATATCAGAAGTCCAGAATCAGTCTGATTAGGCTAAAGTCAAGATGTTGGCATGATTGCATTCCTTTGCAGACTTCAGGGGGGAATCTGTTTCCTTTCCTCTTTTGACTGCCAGAAGCTGCATTTTGGAACTTGCAATCTCTTCCCTTCTTTCCAACTTCTTATTTCTGTGTTTGCAACTCCTACTGCCTCCTTTTACCTTGTCTTCCCTTATGATTATATTCAGGGCCCACTCAGATAATCCAAAATAATCTCACCATTTCAAGATCCTTGGTTTAGCAATATCTGCAAAGTTCTTTTTGCTGTATAAGGTAACATTCATAGATGCTGGGATTAGGATGTGGATATTTTTGGGGGTCATTCATCAGCCTACCACAGGGAGAATTTTTTTTTCCAGTCTTAAAGGTTAGAGCATATTAGGAGGACAGATGTATTGATGGGGTATGTGAAACTGAGTGAAAAACGGAGGAGGAACTAAGGGACAAGCAGCCAGAAGTCAGATGGGGAACCATATAGATTGGGTCCCAAAGACTACAAGTGGGGAACTGAAAGTATAGTGTCCTGAGTCTCTTATGCTATATATGAAGTATTATATTCCTGAAGGTGGATGGTGGGAAGTTGAAGAGGTATATTGTGAACCCTGAAGCAAACAGAAACAAAGAGTTTCAGTTAATAAACTAGACAAGAGAGAATTGAATCATTAAAAACAAAACAAAACAAAGGAAAACAAACCTCAATCCAAAAGTGGGGAAAGGGAAAAAAGAACAGATGAGATAAATAGAACACAAACAGTATGATGGTATACTTAGACCCAACTATATCAACAAGATTAAATGTAAATAATCTACATACTCCAATTGAATGGAAGATATTGTCATATTAGATTTAAATGAAAAAGCAAGAGTCAATTATGTCAGAAATATGAGGATGGCACATCAATTGTTTGATGTTTTAAAAATTGTTTCCTTTCAAATATGGCTAAGCATTCTAGATATAACATCTTCTGTGCATATTTTTTATTGAAATTTTATTCATCAGGTGAAGTTTACATGTATGCCATTTTAATATTGTAAAGTTTATTAATCTAAAATACAAGTATCAAGAACTCTAAAAATGATGTAATAAATGCACAGATAATAGAAATATGCTGAGAGTTTATTAGCTCAATAACTTTAGAGACTTCATCATATCATGTTTTAGTTGATAAATGCTTAAAAGTGTAAATAAAAACATAGAGAGAGGGTTGGGGCTGTAGCTCAGTGGCAGAGCACTTTCCTAGCACATGTGAGGCACTGGGCTTGATACTTAGCACTCCAAAAATAAAAATAAACAGAAGTATAGAGGCATGCTGTTCATCTACAACTACAAAATAATTTAAAAACTATATAGGGAGAAACTCCAAACTCACATTCAACAGCATTCATGATGTAGCATCCTCAAGCCCTAACATAATGAAAAATACAAAAAATATGAAGAGAGAAAATTGTGTTAGAAAAAAATGAGTTACATGAACATAAGTCTTCCACCCACCTAGCTGAAAGTGAATATTTATTGAATATCATAAGTTATTGTTTGTTTATCATAATAGTAACTTTAAATTTTTGACTAGTACAATTTTTATAATAAAATTGTAATTTTAGTTAAATTTGGGTAAAAGTCTTGATTTACTATTATATCCCAGAAGTTCATTCTGTTATGGAGAGATTTTTCTGGCAAAATATCAATTTTAACACTCATCCATTTAATGCTGATTCAAAACATGTATCCACGTGACTATATTATCTGTATGTATGTCCACATCCTGTTTTAAACTAAACATTATAATATGAACATGAAGTGCCTTAAGTCCCCAATAGTCTTTTATCATGTGATTTTAAATAACATATAAAACTTAATCATTGAAATTTATCATGGTTTAAATTCCCTTTTTATTGATGATTCAGTTTTTTTCCAAATTTCTGAGTAATTATAAATGTGCTGAATGTCTTGTACAATATATCTTTGACTTCTCCTCTGGATTTTTTTCCTCTCATAAAGTCTTGCACTAATTTCAACTCCCACATCTAATATATGAGTGCCATTTTCCTAAACTTGCCAATGCTGACTATTGTTAGTTTTATGATTTCTGACAATTTGATAGGCAAATTGGCATTTCATTATTATTTTAGTTTGCAGTCTTTTTGGTTAGTTGGTCCAAATTTTTCTTTTGTGAAGTTTCTATTTATGTTCTTTCCCTGTTGTGCAGTTGGTGTTCATATTTTTTGTGTTTACATGTCCTGTTTATATAGTAAGGATATTGACATTTATTTGTTAAAAATGAAAAGTGTTGACTTAGAAATGCCTTCCATATTCTCATGTGCTAGTACCATGATAGGCTCTGATGGAGTGGGTGGAGAGAGAATGTGAGGGTGTTTACTGGAACATTATTAATGGGGAGCATGTACAAGTGAGCAGAAATTCAGTTCATCTTCTCTACACCTCCAGACTATTTTTCCTAAAATAATACTGTCACTATGCCTTCTTCCGCTCAAAACCTCCCAATTTGTCTTTATCAGCCTGAAGCACAATTTCATCATCTTGGCAGTCACATTTCTCCATATTTGGACACCCAGTATTTGTTTTCAAATTGTGTCCAACCCTACCCAATCTAACCCACCTATGTCTAGGTTAGACTAATGCATTGAGGATATAGAGATGAGAATATCTCTTTCTTTAAAGTGCCTGCAGATGAAAGAGGGACATATAAACAGAAGATTACAATTCATGATAAAAAAAAAAAAACTCATGACAGAAATGTGCAAAAGACATTATCAGGGAAAAGGGGACAGACAGCCTGGCTGGAATAGAGGGATCAGGGAATCTTGCCAGAAAAAGAGGATGGCTACAATGCATCTTGATGAATGAAGAGTGGTCCAGCAGTTAATGTCAGTTCAGGGAGGAGAAGGAATATTTGAAGAAGAGAGACTATCATGTGGGTCAAGTGGAGGGATGTGGGAGAAGTGGTCAAAGATGAAATAGGCGGGGTCCAAATAGCCTATTGCATCAAAGGCTTGAGTTTTAACTTTTGAGTGGTGGAGAGTAATTGAAGAATTGTAAACAGAGGATTGATCTGACCAGGGTTACACCTTAGAAAATCACCCTCCCTGCATCTTGGGGAATGAATCACAAGGGAAATATTATAGTGACTATAGATCCCAGTTGGACTGAGAGTTTTGATTTATACCTATTGTCCTAACATTCTGCCCATGTCAGTATTTGTGATAGTGGTTTCATCTTAGAATCAAGTATTCTCATTAATAAACCTTAAAATAAGTCAGAGCAAGTTTGGTAGACCTGCATTTGGTACTTCTAGTTTTTGTTATGGTCTTTTTTAGTAATAAGATGAATATTCACTGAGCAGAGGTCTTAATTTATCATGTAGTCAAATCTGGAATAAAACCAGTAAGCCTGCCTCTCTTTTCCTGACTTTTCAATTATGTTAGTTAATTAGCTACCTTTCAGTAAAGGGGAACATGTAGGCTGCTCCCTGATAAAACAAAGTGGTTCCAACATTAACAGCTTGAAGGATTCTAAGGTCTTCTGGTCTCTGGTGGTAGTGGGAGAAATATTTGAATCTATTGTCCCTGCCAGCCTCTTTATCAGTCAGTGGCTGTGGCTCATGCCATGGTCTGTTGAGACATATGTCATATGTAAAGCTGCATTGACCACCTCTTGGCCGTATCAGTGGGAAATGTGGGACATCATTAGTGAGTTTTGTGTGAAATATGTATAGGAAATAAAGGTTGAAAAATGCTACTGGAGGGTAGAAAGGGTCAACTGAATGCTTTTGCTACAGGGATTTTTGTCATTTATTGTACAGTACAAACTAACATCTATTATTTATTATATTGTTAGCTAATGCTTAATATTTTTGTTTTTGCAATAAACCCTTTTGGCAGCAATGAGCTCAGGGGAATGTTTGATGAAATACTAAGTCATAATTTTCACCTCTCAAGACCACTGATATTGACTGATATCTGACCTGCACAAAGTTTTGTGGACATTTATCAGCTGCCATGGAGGCAATAGAGGTATAACTAACCACACGCTAAACAGAGGACATAAAGTTGCTGAAAAAGCATTGTCATTTGCTTCAAAAAATAGTTGTCAATATGAGAAGCTTCCTGGAGATGGTGATTTACCACATGCAGTGGCAGATGATGTGTTCACATCACCCTGGACATTTGTGGGCCTGGGGCAAGAGAACAAATGAAAGCCCACATTCCATTAGGTTTAAATATTTACAAGTTATGACTCAAACTAGCAAGTTATTATATATGTCCTATGCTCCTACTTTAACCAAAATATCTTCATTATGACAAAATAAACAAGTGCAAAGCTGTACTTTTTGTATGGAATTGGCAAAAACCCAAGATGACTGCACTTATGTATATCTGAATTCTGCCTTGATGGGCTGACAAAGTTTAGATGATTAATACAAATAATGTAATGTATAATTCACGAATTTTTGTATATTTATTACATACAAAATAGTGTCCTCAGGGCTGGGCGTGTACCTCAGTAGTAGAGCATGAGGCCCTGCATTCCATTTCTAGCACTTTCCCTACCCCTGCAAGATTAGTATTATTTCCTTCATTTTAGCAAAATCACTAATTATATATATTTTTAAATTTTATTTTTGCAGACTGCATTTTGATTCATTGTACACAGATGGGGTACATCTTTTCCTTTCTATGGTTGTACACAATGTAGATTCACACCATTCATGTACATAGTGGACTGAGACAGACATCATTACCCAATCTTTCCTTCTCTCACCCCCTCCCACCTCATTCCCCTCTATACAATTCAAAGTTCCTCCATTCTCATATTTTTATATTCAAAAAATTTATGTAATTTGTATTATATTAACAGCAAAGATCTAAAGGATTAAAAATAAAATCTAATTATATTCAAAATATAAAATTTGCCTATATGTTCATTCAAATATAAAAATATAAAAAATTGTTATTTTCAAGAATGATATTTTCCTAAATATTCTAAATTATCAATTAAAAGGTAAAATATAATTAATGAATATCATAAATTTTAAAATCAATTATGTACAGAAGAAAATTTCATGAAGAATTCTATAAAAGTAGAATTATAAACAATTCTAGTGTTTAATGACTTTCTAAATGCCAATTTAAAGAATTTGAACCTCAGTTCACCCAAATTACAACTGCATTATATGTATCTGTATGGATATATGGTCATGCATGAATTGAAAAATTTGAACTGTTTAATATTGTAAAATAGTACAAATACATGATAAATCACTAGTAGTTAGAGAACACTGGAGGGGAACAAAAAGAAAAAAATATTCTCAGCACTAATGGGAAATGATACTTGCTTATACATATATCTGCTGCAATCTTTCTATCTGTGGGGAAACATTTAATTAATAATCTTTTTATGTAAGTCCCTCTACTTCCCATCTCTTGCCTGTAGTCTAAAATTGTTTCAGTCTCTGATTTTGAAAATAGCAACACTACAACAGAGCTGTGGAAAAGATGTTCCTTAGCTTTGAAAGATATTAGAGTGTTGGCTCAGTCTCTCAGTTTGGGATCTAAGTGGCAGAGCTGCCCCCTGGGTTTTAAAAGGTACTTACTTTTATAAAAATAGTATTTGAATATTTTTTCTTTTTTATTTGTTCTTTTTAGATACACATGATAGTAAAGTGCATTTTGACATACATATGCAGAGTATAACGTATTCTAATTAGGATCGTTACTTTTTGAGTACATTTATGCTATGCAGAGCCTGAGGGCAGGTGTCCTCATCCACATTTAATGGTGTTTGCATATGGATTTGTGTAGTATTTATTTTCATTTAGATCTAAACTTCATTCTTTGTGTGTGTGTGTGTGTAGGTGTGTGTGTGTGTTAATACAAAAAGTGAAGCACTATATGTCAATGAGTTGGCTTCATAAGAAGATGAAGAAGTTCACAAAGAGTTACATGGCATCAGTTTTATATTAGTGTCTTCAGATGCTTGGAATATCAGTTCATTCCAGTTATAGCTTGATATTTTCATCCAATTCATGGATCTAAATAAAGCTTTTGTAGCTTCATCCTGTCAAAGGTGTAACATCTGCCATGATTGGGAATACTATAGTAAATTTATTTTAAAAGTTTAACACTTGAAGATAAAATCATTTGTTTTAGAGATAATGATGAAAATATAAATTTTGGTGCAGCCAAACACTGCAGTGAAGACAATGGTCTTAGTAAATCAAGAAATACATGGAACTGAACTATATTTGGAATTAGTCAAGGTGCATACATAATTTATAATTGTATAAGGACAAGATATAATACTATATCAATTAAAATAGAAGCTATAATTGTCAAAATTTACAAATGTTTCTATTTATACAGTGTTATAGTACCTGAAATACAAAATTTTTATAACAAAATATGTTGAGTCAAAAATACTTAGATGGCAGTATGTGTCATCAAATGGGTTTTAGAAATGTTTGAGGCTTAAAGAACTACTTTGTAAATCAATCAAAGTGTCCCACATTGGCATTGAACATCTTTTGTAAGTCCTCTAAATCTTATTTCTTGATTTCTTAAAACCATTTGGATATCTTCAATCAAAGTATTCAAAGAAAGTTCACATTTGAAGGTTTTGGAAAAGTAAAATAATTGAAAACAAAGCTTTCAAACAGACGTTAGATTTATTTCTTTAAAACCAGAGAACTAAACAAATTAAATGATGTGAGTTCAAATGATTTATAAGACTCAATTTTGCAATTCTGTAATTGAATGTTGGCATATCTTGACTTTGAAGGGTCTTTTGATGAAGTTCCTATCTTTAATTGGATAAATTTATAGTTTGTACCAAAACAGAATGAAATTGAGAAGCCCTGAAATTTTGCAGCATCTGAGTTCTGCAGAGCATTAAAAGAATCACAGCAGAGTCAACTTATTTCAACAGCCTTGTCATATGAAAATATTTGTCAATGAAAGGAACTCTACATGGAGGCCAAAAGTCACTAACTGAGAAAATATGTTGGCTTGTATATTTAAACATATCAGTAAAAATATAACTTTAGAATATCCGTTAGGTACAGAGTTTATATCTCAGCAGCTAAAGATATGTTCTCCCAATCAAAATATTATGCCTGATCCATCCATCTACGGTCAATTGTGTGTCAACAAGGGTACGACAATCTTTCAATAGGGAAAACGGTCTTTTCAAAAAATGGTACTGGGACACCTAGACATCCTCACGCAAAAACTGCATTTTAGCCACATAACTCACACCACATGCAAAAATGAACACAAAATGAATCAAGGACCTAAATGTAAGTGCTAAACCTATAAAACTATTAGAAGGAAACACAGGCATAAATATTAATAATATTTGATTAGACAGCAATCTCTTAGATATGACATCAAAACTCAAGCAATGAAAGAAAGATAAATATGACTTCACCAAAATCATTAACTTTTGGCAAGGTGCAGTGGTACATACCTATAATTTCAGTGAGTCAGGAGGCTGAAGCAGGAGGATGGCAAATTGAAGGCTAGCCTCAGCAACTTAGTGAAACCCTCAGCAACATAGCAAGGCCCTCTCTCAAAAAATAAAAAGGGCTGGGAATGTAGCTCAGTGGTAAAGTGCCCCTGGATTCAATCCCCAGTACAAAAAAAAAAATCTTAAAACTTTAGCATATCAAAGGATGCTATAAAATGCACAAAACTAACATACAGAATGGAAGAAAATATTTGGCATTTATTTATCTAATGAAAGTCAAATATCCAGAATAAAGAACTCTTAAAATTCATCAATAGAGTGTCAACCCAATTAAAAAATAGAAAGATGGCCAGGTGTGGTGATGCATACTTGTAATCCCAGTGAGTCAGGAGGCTGAGTCAGGAGGATGACAAGTTCAAGGCCAGCCTCAGCAACTTAGTCAGTCCCTAAGCAACTTATCAAGGCACTGTCTCACAAAATGAAAAATAAAAAGGGCTGGGGATGTGGCTCAGTGGTAAAGTGCCTCTGGATTCAATCCCTAGCACCAAAAAAAAAAAAAAAAAGGAAAAGATTAAACAGTTTTGAATACACATTTTCCAAAGAAGACAGGCACATGGGCCAATAAACACATGAAAAGATGCTCAACATCATTAATTTTCCAGGGAGATGAAAATCAAAATTACAATCTACTAGGATGGCTATAATACAACAAATGAAAAGTAGAGAAATTGGTCATCTCATACATTGCTGATAGAATTATAAAATGCCCCAACCCCTTTGAAAAAGTTTGGCATCTCCCCCAAAAGTTTACCATATAGTTACCATTTGACCTAATACTTCCATTCCTGCGCATCTACCCAAGAGAATTGAAAATATGCTTCTTTCATGTACAAAAACTTGTACATGAATGTTCATTGCATCCTTATTTATGATAACATCAAAGTAAAAACAACCCAAATGTTCAAAGGATGAATGGATGAGGAAAATATGATGTATCCATATATTACTCAGACATGAAGAATAAGAAAAACCGATTCCTGCTAAAACATGGGTGAACCTTGAAAACATGGTAAGTAAAAGGAGCAAAAAGTCACATAATTTATGATTCTATTTGTAAGAAATATCCCAAACAGGCAAATATGTAGAGTCAAAAGTAGATTGGTAGTTGCTGGGGCCTGTAAGAAACAGGAGATGCAGTTGACTGCTAATAGGGAGTGTTTTTAGGATAATGAAAATATTCTGGAACTAGATAGTGTTGTACACCATTGTAGGTACACTGAAAACTACTGAATTGTATAATTTGTTTTTTCATACTAGGAATTTAATCCAGGGGCATTCTACCACTTAGCTACATCCCTGGCCCTTTTTATTTTTAATTTGGGATGAGGTTTCCCTAAATTGTGCAGGCTGTCCTTGAACCTGTGATACTCTTGCCTCAGCCTCGTCAATTGCTGGAATAACTAGTGTGCACCACCACACCCAGCCTGAATTGTATGTACGTTTCAAAATGGTGAATTTTATGTTGTGTTATTTATTTATTTATTTATTATTTATTTATTTATTATACTGGGATTGAACCCAGGGTGCTTTACCTCTGAGCTACATCGCTAGTTCTTTTTATTTTTTATTTGGATACAGGCTCTTACTAAGTCGCTTAGGGTCTCTCTAAGTTGCTGAGGCTGGCCTTGAACTTGTCATCCCCTCCTGCCTCAGTCTCCCGAGTTGCTGGGATTACAGGTATACACCCCCCCCCCCCCCCGGGAGTTGCATGAATTTTCTATCAGCACTAAATTGTAATGGCCTTCAGAGATGAGTCTATTGAATGCGTCAATAATCCAAAATTTGGGAGCGGGCGGAAGGCGCCCTCCCCGCCGCCTGGGCCCGGGCACCCGGGCTGGGGTCCTTCCCGCCTCTGGTGACCGCCGGCCGCTTTGTTTTCCCCGCCTCAGCGCTTTGGGCGACTTGGGAGGGCTCCCACCGGGGCTGTGCAGAGAACGCGGCGGCAGGAAGGGCGGCTGACCACACCCGGACTAGCAGGGACCCAGGAGTCCGGCCGCTGGGAGGGCCGAGTGACGAGATCCAGGAGGGAGCCAGAGCCAGAGCGGCCCGGTGTAGCGGGCTTGGGGCGCCCGTGAGCACGGACCTCCCCGTTGAGCCGGGCGATGTTACCCTCGCCCGTGGGCTCTTCGGGCAGCCAGGGCATCCCGCCACTGGGACCAGGGCCCCTCGGTGGGCACCCCCTGAGGCTGCTTCATGGAGACTCTGTTCCCCTCCCCGCCTGGTAGTACCGGCGTCCCCGTGAGGGTCGCCCTGCTCCCCTACACCCCGGAAGCCGCGTCGGGGGACACAGGTCCCTTGCCTTCTGCGCCCTTGCCAAACCCCGGGCGTCCTCTCCGAGCCTGGGGCCTGGGGAGCAGGGGCCACGGGCCCCGGTGCTGCGGGACCCTCGAGCCTCCGTGGGCACCGGTGGCTGGGCCCCGGATGGCCTGAAGTACCTCGGGGGACAGGCCAGGCAGTTCAGTGATCCGAAATCCCCAGCGGGCGAGGATGCCGATGTCGCGGTGTGCCCGGGCAGCTGAGAGGAGGAAGAGGGCGGTGGCAGCTTTCCGCACTTCGGCGCTGGCTCCTGCGCACCTCCGCGCCGCTGCCCCGAGCCCGGCCTCCTCGGGAATCTCCGACCAGCTCCGCCTCGGTTCCGCCTGGGCCAGACCGGGGTCTCGAGTCCCAGCCTGATCCAGCCGCCTGCCCGCCTCAGGATCCCGGCTCCCGGTCTCCGCCGCCACCTGTGGGCCTCTCCACGGAGCCCGCGTGTCCCGGGCGTCTCCCGAGCCGTCCCTGCAGGGCCAGGAGGCTGCAGTGGATGGAAACCCCCCGCTGGCGGCCCCCGAGGCATCAGTCATTACCTCTTCGAGGGTCCTCGCTGCTCGGGCCGCGCCTGGCGATTTCTGGCAGGAACATTTCGATCGTCCGATCCGCGGGTGGAAATTGTGCTGTTATGCGAAGGGCTTCCAGTTTGCGCTGGGGTCCCGAGCGGCCGCCAGCAAAAGGGTCGGCCCGGGGAGCAGCCAAGAAACGCCTTGGCCACCTCCACCCCAGCGCAGCGCGCAGCCCCGCCGCCCGCACCTACACTCCCCACCACCAGCACCTTCGACCTTCTGGACTGCTTTCCCTGCCCTCTGGCCCTGGTTGTGGGGAGGACGGAGATTTAGGGCCTGCATCCTCTCTTCGCCTCCAAGGAGACGCCAAACCCCCGACTGCCCACCCCCTCTGGCGGTGACAGATGGGGGGGCTCGCTGTTCCTGAGTCCACCAGCCTCAAATTCTGGGGGATCAACCTGGAAGAGCTCTAAGCGTGTGATCTTTTCTGCCAAGTGGGGGAAATTGGGGACTACTGCCAAACTGCAGACTTGCGGAGACAGCCTCATTTCTCACACTTGCCTGTTCACTTCCTTTAAGTTTTATGTACTGTGGGCAGAGAGAGCTCAAGTGACAGTGATCCTCAAGCACCTAAGAGGTCGGGGTGAGGTTTCCCCCAACTCATATTTGCAGAGGAACCAAGGGCTGGAGTCGGGAGAAGGCTTGACCCCAAAAGGCTGAATGACACAGATTCCAATCCCTCCTCCACCTCTGCTATCTGGGGCAGGGTGGGGAGAAGGAGGCATGCTCAAAGACTGGGGGAGTGGGGGAATGGTGGGGGAGACCTTGGTGATAAGACAAACCCATTGTTTCTGCGTTGGAGGGCAAGCCTCCGTGTGTGGGGGCTGTGGTAGGGGTGGGAAGGTGTTTGGCAGCACCCACAGGGCATCCCTGCTCCACCGCCCAGGCCTTTAACTCTTCACTTCCTTCAGGCCTTCCCAAGCCTCTTAGCACCACCCCATCTGTAATAGGAGAAGGGGGCAAATCACCCCCTTCCTGTTTCTTTCCTATGGCCCCTTAAGTTCACGTGACCCCTTAATTTGTGAGATCTTCAATATCAGTCACCAGCCTTTCCCTTTTGTCCAGTTTTGGAGTTTCTCCCTTCAGTTATCCCCTTTGCTTTTTGTTCTTAAACTCTTGATGGTGAAAGAGCATCCCCATCTTGGTAAATCAGCCTCCTCCCCAAGTGGCTCCTGGTAGGAAGAAGGCAGTTCTGAGGAACCTCTTCCCCATTGAGGACTTTGCCTGGTGAAGGGCCTGAGACTGTCCCAGGGAAAGTAATGGAAGGTGGAAGAAATCAATAAAGTCAGACCAAACAAACAAAAAAAAATCCAAAATTTGTAACCAAAAGATTATAAGAAACCAAAGAGGATCATAGGAAGTTTTATAAAAAATTTAAAGTTATCCATGTTGAAACAAATTCTTTAGAAAATGCCAATGAGATGGTACTAGAGATAGACATGATGCCAAATTAAAGTATGTTAATATATACTTTTTTTTTACATCTCAATGTTTTATTTCTTTGGGAAAAACAGGAAAGGTATTACTTTGGGACAGTGGGAATGAGGATGTTATTTGTTTTTTTAGGTTATCATTTTAAGTATTTATTTATAGTATACGTCCTCTGGCGCTCAAATTCATACCTTGTTTCCAATATAGGCAGAAAAAAATGGTAGTGCTGTACACACCGAGGGTGCTGTAGTATAGAACTTCACAGCTGATTTAAATTGATAATCAAAGGACATGTATGTCAACATAAGTGATTTTAGCCATAACTGACAGGTTGAGCATTCATCCTCTTGTAAGGTGAGACTCATGGCACTCATTAACATGATCACTTAAAAGAAAACTGTGGACTTCATTTAGACAAGAAGGACCAACCCCAAGTCCACATTAGGTTAGTCAAGATTCCTTTCCTCCAGTCCCATCTGGTGGAAAGAAGAGGCAACTTCATTTGTGCCTTCTGCCCCATGATTTTCAAAGAAGTTCCCTCTTGGTTCTGAGGTTACCACATAGTTCATTATTAACTGTTCCCTTTCTTGGCAGCTTTCCCCAAACTGAAAATTGTTCAGCCTACAGGTTAAATATGAAGCAAGTGAATGGTGGTCTTCACTCTGAGTCAAACTTGTTTTGGGGGACTATCTTGGCTTCCACTCACTTGTATTTTGCAAGATACTGTTTACAGGATGCTGCTCTTTTACCTTCTGCCCAGGGAGTCCATCTGTAATGTGTTTTAGTCAGATAAAGTCTTAGCTTCCTCCCCAAGGTTGCTCTGCACTCAACAATCTGCATTCACCCACATTTCAAACCCTGTAGAATAAAAAATTCCAACGGCTGATTTCTAGGTAAAATGTTTTTTCTGTCATTTTATTGTTTTACTTTACATAAACTTATGAGGGTATGAATTTTCCATTTAAAGAACTTTTCTTTTAAAATACAACAGTCACTATAAATGTGCAATGGAAATATAAATAGTTCTTTCTTTCAAGACTTTGATGAGATAGTAAAAAATACACAGTATCTAACCAAGAATCAACCAATAAAATAGGCTAGATTTTTTCATTAAAGAACAAAAGTTTTTTAAAAGGGAAAAAAACCCAGTATCAAGGTTATGAATCCCCCAACTTGCAATACTGAGTTCCTTCCATTTATAACTCAGAGATGGGACCAAGCAGGGTAGAAAACGCAGGCTGCACTCAGACAACATAAGTCAATTCTAAATGGCTTTCCATTACTGTATGATGTGGCTGACATTCCAGGAGAGTTTATAGTAGACTTTTAACTGTTTCCAAATTAGCACTAGCAAAGGACGGAAATAAAGTAAGCCAAAGGCACATGCTTCAGAGGCTCAAAACTGATAGTAGAATTTTGATGCAGATCTAAACTTTGCAAGTTTTGGTCACTCCATTTAGATGATCCTGAAGGTTCATACAAACACACTTCATTGTAGATTCTTTTCCTTCCTCTAAGCTTATGATGAAGAGACTAATCCCAGTATTGGGACTGACTGAGGACAGTTCAATTTTTCTCGGAGATGCTGGTAAGGAACACTTCAAGTCAGTCAGAAAATAACCAAACAGGCTTCTCATGTAAGCACCATGATTCATGACTGACACTGGCTACTAATCCTGGAGCTCCACCGTTGGAATTAACTTCAGAGCTGCAGTTTTTTTCTAAAGGAAATATCTTTTCCAAAGAAGCGTCCAGATTGTTGCTTGGAGCTCCCGCAGAACACTGTTCTTTTTGACCTGCTTCTTTCAGGATTAGTTGACACAGAAATGCAAAGAAGTCTTTTCCACGCATTTCCACCTGGTCTAATGTCTCTCCTTCAGGCGGTGTAAACACAGGGCATTCTTCCCCAGCTGCTTTGGCCATTGCCCTCAGCTCACTTAGTGGCTTGCCTTCCACAGTCCCACATTTCCTTTCTCGAAGTCTTGAATCATACTTTATAGTCATGTCTTTTCAAAACATGGTTTGCTTCAAAATCCCATGCATGGTCTTGAAGTATTTTCTCTTTGTTCAATCTCGTTTCCCCATGGCAGACAAGGGTCAGGGCGAAGCACATCATCCTCACGTGCCCAGAGGGAAGTGAAGCAATGGCCACAGCTCTGCAACCCAGCCCCGTGTGACTACTGCACTGCGGACTCCGTTACTTTATACTTATGAATATATATTAATTTTTTATTGTGTATTTTTGATAGACAATAGCTTTTGCTGTCATGTGCACAGATATACATAATTTTATTTTAAAATTTTGTTTTTAAAGTTTGTGAATACATCTTATAGGTCTAGCAATATAGAAAAGACAATTTATTGGTCAATGAGTAAACATTCCAAAAAATTATGTAATTTTCCTTTTTAAAAATTCACTTTTTAGTCAGTTGTGCCAGTAAATTATATGACCACACTATGAATGTTGGAGCAGTGAGCCCAGTGAGGTGGCTACCACCTCCAGGTAAGAAATGATGAAGGCTTGAACTAGGCAGAGCTGTGGGGCAAGGTAGAATTGGGCAGGGCTGGAGATATTTAGGAGGACAAAGTGGTAGGATTTGGTAGCTGGTTGGAAACTGAAGCTGAAGGAGAGGAAGACAGAATGATCCTCAGAGTTTGGGTTTGGATAGTTGATGGTATGATTTGCTTTAGGAATACAAAAGGAGGTGATAAGTTTAGTTTTGAATTTGCAGAATTTGAAATGCTTACTTAAAACTTCAATGGTTTCCAAGTTGCTTAAGACTTGAGATTGAAATCCTTCAATTCCTGAACAAATTATATACAAACTGGAAACAGCCCATTCCCAAGTTAGGGAGAAGAGTTGGGAATAAGGCAGTAGTTAATTGCAAGATCATGGTACAAAACTGAAGTGTCATAGAAGAGGGGAAAAAATTAGGAACATGGGTGCTAGGATTGGCTAGGAATGCAGGACCAGCAGAAAGTGTTCATTCTAGGTTGGCAAGCAAATATGTAGTATAAAATGAGGTAGTTTGGAGAGCAACCTGGTAGTGAGGTGGGACAGGGAACCCAGGCAGAGCAAGGACTCCTGCCTTCACTCACCCTTTTACCTGAATGCTAAAAAAGCAGGGCTAGTAGTGGGTGAAGCAAGAGCGCTGCTGAGGGGCACAGCATTTAAGCTGGCATGCAGTTTCAGGTGTGGATAATTACACCTAACACCCCAAGAGCGGGAGCCTCCTTACACTCCAGGTGCTTCTCCTGCCTCACTGCAGTCCAAGCTCTGCTAAAAACATTTTCTCTACACTTCAAAATGAGTTATCAAATCTAGATGAACATTCTAGTCACTTATGGAATTATTCTTTCTGTTCACTTTAAAAATGCATATTTTAAGCAGATTCCTATACTTCTACTTGGAATATAATAAAGTAGAATATCTGAGGATAGATTTCATAAATACACACACACAAACTTAGGTGATTTTGGTATATGAGGTCTATAGAATCCACTGTTTTTTAGCACTTAGATGTTGTTCCTTCATACACCTGATCTCACAGCTTGATAATAAGATCCTTGTAGGTAATTGGGTTGACTAAATAACAACACTTTCTCCCAAAACTTTACTGGTGATTTCTACCAAACACTTAAGTTATAATACCACTGCTATAACCAAATCTTCAGTCAAATAGAACAGGAGCAATATTTTCCCAACTTATGAGGCCATCGTTACCCTGATATGAACACCACACAAAATCTAACAAGAAAGGAATAGATTAACATTCCTCATAAACAAGAAAATTTAGCAAGTAAAATGCAGCAAGATATGAAAATGATGTTACACAATGAAAGAACGGGGATCAATCCAAGTTATGCAAAACTGGTTCAACATTTCAAGAGAAAACAATGTTAATTTATCAACATATTAAAAAGAAAAAAAAATGATACTTTTGATAGATGCAACAATTATTTTTGACAAAAGTCCACACATGCATTTAGGATAAAAACCCTCAGAAAACTAAAAATAGAAGGAAATTTCCTCTATCTGATAAGGGTTATCTATGAAAACCCAACAGCTAAACTGAATGGTGAAATACTAGACTTTTCCTTTTGGACCAAGAACAACACAAGTATATTTGTTCTGACCATTCCTGTTCAATATTGCATTGGAGGTCCTAGACAGTATTAGGCAAGGAAAAGAAATATAAGGCATAGAGATGGGAAAGGAAGAAATGAAGTTGTCTTTAAGAATAGGTTAAATGATCATCCCTGTAGAAAATGAAAAAAGGTCTACCAAAATGCATTAAAACTAATGTTAGATTAGCAAGACTTCATGAAAAAAGTAAAAATATAACATTCTAGCAGTGAATAATTGAAAAATCAAAATAAATATTAAAAACTTTGACATATTTATGTATAAACCTAACACAATATATGCAAGATTTTAATGTCCAAAATATAAAACACTGCTAAAAGAAATGAAAGAAGACCTAAATAAATGGAGAACTATATCATAATTATGGATTGAACCACTCAATATTAAGATGCCAGTTTGCTCTGACTCAATTTGTAGGTTTATTGTGATCTTGATCAAAGTCCCTGCAGGAATTTTTGGTTTGCAAGTTGATTCTAAAATTTGTGTTCATGTGCAAAATTATAACATCAACTTTATTGTTAGATAAAATTGTGCTGGGAAACATTTATTGACTGTTTATTGTGTGCCAGGTATTACTTCACATTCTTTGAATGCATTGAGAATTCTAATCCTCACAACTCTCTGAGGGAGGTGAAATTATGTTATCTCCTGTTTGTGGATATACAAACAAAAGCCCAGAGTGTGAAGAGCTTGTCTGTGGTTATCAGTTTTGATTTGCAGAGTTTGCCATTGCACCCAAGAAACTGGAATCCAACTGGAATCAAGAGTCATGGCTTTAACTTACTTGCAATCACCAGTTTCTGTATCAATTAGCTATTGTTGCAAAAAACCACACCATCTCAGTGGCAAATTATAATAAGCATTTAGTATCCACTAATCTGCAGGTTGATTAGAGTGGCTTTTCTGAACTCAATTGGGCAGCTCCAACTGTAGGTTCAGTTCAGATCTGCTTCATGTGACTCTCATCCTCCTTGTATTATTGGCTTAGTCATGACCTATTCTCATGGTAGCAAAAGAAGCAAGAATGAGGGGCTTCCATTGTAACTAAGGCCCATATCATTCTGTTTATTATTTCCATCTTTAATTACTTAAGTACAAGGGGGAGGAAGTAGAAAACTGAAGATTTTTCTGCAGGTCACGAAAGCCCCTCCTGTTTTGTTTTTTTTGTGTGTGTGTATGTGTGTGTGTGTGTGCGTATGTGCATTTTAGATGTTGATGGACCTTTATTAATTTATTTATATGTGGTGCTAAGAATTGAACCCAGTGCTTCACACATGCTAGACAAGTGGTCTACTCCTGAGCCACAACCCCAGATCCTCTGTTGTGCTTTTAATGCAGAAGCAACAGGCCTATGAGCAACTTCCATAGGCAGGCTATCTCAAAAGAAAGTTAAATACAAAAGGAGAGATTGTTTCTCTTCAGTGACATTTAGACCACCTTATGGAAGATAAAGGGATTTTAGACTTTGATCTATATTTGTTAAGGGTCTTCTAGTGGGATGAGTGGTGGGTGAAAGCTTCTGTCTACCACTTCTCTGAGGAAGAAGAAATGTTAGGATCAAGGAAGAGTATACAGAAAAGAACTTTTTCTCTCATAGAAGGTAAAGACTGGGTTCTGTACTTGTTGGCATCCCTTTTCTAGTACTTAACATAGAGCTATTGATATAGAAGGTGTTAAAGAATTATTTATAGTTGAACAATAAAATAAATAGTTGCATTTTTCACTAATGAAGAAACTACAAACTTCCCTCTCCCAAACGTGACTCCCTGGGGCTTCTGCTTGACTTGGCAATAGACATACATGTTTGCATTCTGAGACATATTTGGACATTTGTTTTGATTGCCCTGAATTACTCATACAGTCCAGGAGAAGCTTGTTGTGCTGGGGTTTATCACTGATTGCAAAACTAACCCTGGCTAGCAAAATGGGTAAATTCCATTTAGTGCATGTGTGTGTTTTGTCATGTTTGTAGTGTGTGGTGTGTGTGTGCGCACCCATGTGTATTTGCTTTGAGCAGTTTCTACAGAAAAAAAAGTTAAGATGTTGCCCACCTGCACTGTTCTGGCAGGATTTCTTCACATAATCCTCCTGGAAGTTTCTGCAATGCTCTTCTCCCTTCCTGTCATCCTGTTTTTGCAGAACTGTGAAGATTTGCTGAGTCTCTCCAGTTGTCATCATCTAAAGTCATCACTGAGACATTTTCATATTGCCCATTCTGGAGTGGGAGGATATAGGACAGGATGCAGTGAGGCCTGTGACCTTATTATATAAACCAAGTATTATTGGAAGAAAGCTAAACTCATCAAAATGTTAAAATGTATTCTTTGACCACACTCTCAGAAGCTGGCACTACTGATTATTGGTAATAATTACTGGGGCATGCACATGAAGGGAATAAATTTCCTAATTCCTTGAACTTGTGGTGGAGAGGGCAAATAACCTTGGTTCTCCCAGCACCCAGATTTTTGCACCATGTCTAGGCACAAGTAGGTGAAACCCCAATAAATCAACTCTGAGAAGAACCAGAGCAAGCATCTAACTGCAGCCAGAGTTTGCAGATTTCACCCCAGCAGTGCAAGTGTGCTCCAATGAACCATCTAGGAAACGGTGATGGAGGGAATGGGGAGAAAGCCATGGTGAAGTGGTTCTGTTGGTAGAAGACTCACATCTGTGAGAAATGCTGTGCCAAGTTCTTAATCTCTCTGAATTCTTGCAACACAAGAAAAATTGCATTAGAATTTCACCTGGTCTCATCATTAGTGACAGTGAGGTGTGAGTACCTTCAGAGGACTTCTCCAGAGCTGTACTGAGCAGCCAGCTATGGAGCCCAAGAAGTAATAATGGTCACAGGGAGAGTAGTAGTACTAATAGGGGACATGAAGGAGAAGTTGGGTCTAGAGTCTGTTGTGTACTTGAAGGCAGAGACTGCCCTACTGCCCACACCACAGGACATGAGCTATTTACCCAAAAAGTAAAGTGACTAACACTGATGCACCTATGCAGGCACTCCTGGTCACCAAGGTGGAGGTGAACCATTGGAGTGTGGATGTGCTGCCAGCCAACCCTGGTGCCTGGTGCTAACAGCATCCCGTATGGGTCCTCAAGCAGAGTCTGTATCTGCAGCAGCAGCAGATCCAGCACATGGAGGAGCTCCACATCCAGGTAAACATGTGGACTGCACATGTCCTCCACTCCAGTGTGGCAGGGGCTGACACCCTGAAGAACTTAGGCAGCCACTTTCCCAGTAGGTTTCCACTGCAATGATTGCTCAGCTAGAGAGATGGAAGACAACGTCTGCTTCTGTATGCCTTGAAAGGAATCAAGCTGTCTCATGCCAATACCCCTTCCATGGCCAATTCTTTGTCATCAGGACTGACACCCTTTCCCCTAAAGTCAGATGTATTTTGGGTGCTCCTGAATGTCATGTCTTGCCTCAGAATGCTTTGCTACCTCAGGCCCTGGACTCTGTGTATTTTTCACCATGACACTAATCCATCCAAGAAAGGAAAAGGGAAGTCAAACATCTCCACTGTGGATCCCTACAGTACTTTTTTCAGAATTGATAACTCCTTGCAAACGTACTCTGCACCCATATTGGAGAGAGGCTCTTTGTGTGCCCTCTCTGTGGTCATCACTTCACCACCAAGGGCAACCTCAAGGTATAATTTCATCAACACCCCAGGTGAAGGTGAACCTCCAGGTGTTTTCTGAATTCCAGGACTAAATGGTGGCACACAATGGCATCCCCTGTGCTCTCAGTTCTTGTCCTTCAGATAGCAAACTTGTCCTTGTACAGGGACCCCTTCTGTAGGGGTCAACAAAATCTCTCTTTAGGGACTAAAACTTAAGGACCTCATAGGTGGTCCATTGTCCAAGAACTGGCAGCATAGGCCTTCTCCAGAAAGTGAGCCCATGCTATGAACCGGAGCCAAACTATAATTCACCAGTGGTTGGTGGCTTGCAGGGGGAGTGGAACCTCTGAGCTAGGTTCAGAGATCTGAAATTGCAGAAATTAATGGTGAACATGTATCGGGTCCCCTCTGGCCACAGAGAGAGACACGACAAATGTCTGAAGCTTTGGAAGTTTATTGTGCACAGTTCCTTTCCTACGCTTCTCTTACCCCTAGCTTCTTCGCACTCCCAGCCTCCCTTCCCCCAGCCTCTCCCACTCCCACGTACTCCCTCCTTCCAGCTCAGCTCCAGCCGCTGCTGCGGCTGCTGCTGCTGCTGCTGCCGCCGCTGCCGCCACCGCCGCTTCCGCTTCTTCCGTTCCGTTTCCCCTCGCTCTCCCACCCACCAGGCTTATATACACTTCAATCAATCAGGGGAGAGTACACGAGATAAACGCGGACAGCTGCAGGCACAGGATGGGTACACGAGGGGGCATGCTCTAGTCACATCGTTAACTAGCCAATCATTGGAATTCGCTGGTTGTTTACTGTATAGCTGGCCGCTTTTGGCTCAGCATCAGGTGCCATCTTGACCATGCCCAAGGCTGGGGGTCCCGGAATCCCCCACAGATCCCCCTTCTTTAATATTAAACTAAGGCTCCGGACCGTGTCTGTCTTAGGCTGAGTGGTCAGCATATGTCCTTACCCGTCATCAGAGCCTGCAGAGCATGCTGCAGCTCCTGTCTTAGGTCGGTACACAGCCACCTCCTTCATTACCCGTCTTTGACTACCGATCCAGCATCAAGAGCCATACTAATGGGGGGCTGTCGGCCTTCAGGGCGGTCATGGCCTGATGAAAAATAATTTGATCTCTCTATTGGCTAGCTTGCAGATGCATGCCAAAACGAATGAAGAGAAGAAGACCAAGGCAGAGGGGTACCACCATAGCTCCTAAGCTTGCCCACTGTTTGACAAATCTATAAACAGAAGAAGAACCATATAGCCATATTAAATACAAAAACAATATACATCCCAATGGAGTTACAATATGGGTAACACAAAACAGCTCTCAGGGAATAAACGCATCCCAGTCCCAAAAGTTCTTGCAGGGTATCCACTTGTTCTTATAATGAGTCCATTCTCTGATAGAGTCTCTATGGTCTGTAAGGCTGCAGCTGCATTCTCGGCCAAATGATCGTCGTTATGGTTGTGTCAATGCTGCTACTGCAAGGACTGTGGTGGCAATGATCACGGCTGTTGCAATGTCAAAGCCTCTCCTGCTTCTTGATAATAGCACTGGCAATTCTATATCTGCAACAGAAACTAGGACTGGTAGGAAGATAGAAATGTGCAAATTGCACAGGTGGCAAAAGAATCATTCCAGTATTGTGAAAGATAGCACACAGTTAGTGAAGAGTTAAGAGGTATTATTAGAAATGTTAGCTGGTAGAAACATAAAAGGGAGGAAACACACAAGCTGACGTAGGAGGAAAAGCAATATCACAGCTAGGGTCAGCAGAACGAGTTGCTCTACTCTGGGTCTGATTTGTAGTATGATTCCAACGGCAAAGTACAGAAATTCCTCCTGTTAAAGCAAAGAAAGGCTAGAAATATCCTTGTCACCAAAAACAGCACGACCTGAAAAATCATCAGTAGAATTGACAGACTTGTAGAGAAATTGGTGAAAAACAAGAAAAGGAAGGATAAAAAACATGTTAGTCAGAAATGAAAAATATGGCCAGGCTAACAATGGCCCATAGGTTCCGGGTTTGCCTTTCCGTCTGAGTTTTTGTTATTGGAGGAAGGCTCAGACTCGCCATTGTGAGGAGGAGCAGCATCATTTGCATGCTGTAAAACTCTGATTAGCCTTTCTGGAATCCAGACTGGAGTCTGTTGATCCTGTGGGAAAATACAAACAGACCCTCGGACCCAAGGAAGGACTGGATCCGGTCCTTTCCAACAACCTGTCAGGATGTCTTTCCATTTTGCCCATACTTGAGGAGTATTATGGGGATTATAATGTCGATCAGCTGCAGAATGGCCGTCCCTATCCAGAGTTAAGAAATTTAGAATGAAAAGAACTAAATTAAGTTTATCTTTAGGAGACTTGTAGGAGGCTCCTATTCCCCCTTTTTGTTTATTTAAACAATTTTTTAAAGTAAGATGTGCTCTTTCCACAATGCCCTGTCCCTGAGGATTATAGGGGATGCCAGTGACTGATTGGATGTTAAATGTTTGTAAAAACAACTGGAAGCTTTTGGAAGTATAAGCGGGACCATTATCTGTTTTAATAACTTTAGGTATGCCCCAGCCAGCAAATGCTTGTAGGCAGTGTTGAATGACATCTTTCACCTTTTCTCCAGAATGAGCGGAAGCCATAATGACCCCTGAAGCAGTGTCTACTGACACATGTACATACTTAACAGTACCAAATTCAGAAATATGGGTTACATCCATCTGCCAAATATGACCAGGCAGCAGTCCCCTGGGGTTAACTCCAAAGGATTGTACTGGAATTAAAGGAGCACAATGTTGACAATTTTTTACTATTTGTCGAGCCATACATTTAGATATAGGAAATTTTCTGCTCAAAGTAGTGGAATTTACATGAAATTTTTCATGAAAGAGTTTTGCTTGTTCCTCTATGGAAAAAACAAAAATTGATTTGGTGGCCATATCTACCAAGTCATTAGCATTGGCCAAAGGTCCTGATAAATTAGAATGAGCTCTAATATGTCCTACATAGAATAGATGTTTACGCTGTAGGATAAGGTTTTGTAGCGTTGTAAAATAAGAAGCTACCGTGGACATGGAAGAAATATGAGGTACCGTTTCAAGAACCTGTAAAGCGTTAACGATATATAAGCTATCAGATAGAAGATTGAATGGCTGATTATCTGCTAATTTAAAGGCTAATATTACAGCTGCAAGTTCAGTAACCTGTGCGGAGTTGGGTGGAACTATTATGGTGTGAAGTTGTTTACCGATAAGTACTGCACCTACTCCATTTTTGGAGCCATCAGTAAAAATGGTTACACAGTCTTTAAGAGGCTGGACACTAGTCACTTTTGGAAAAACTATGGGAGTATTTTTACAGAATTGAATCCAGGGATGTTGGGGATAATGGTTATCGAACTGAGCTGAAGTGGTACAATATAATACTGACCAATCATCATCATTATTAATTAACCATTTAATTTGCTGAGTGGAATAAGGAGTTATAATAATAGACGGATGGATTCCAAAAACAGTAATGCAAGATTCTATTCCCTTGAATATTACCTGAGCAATAGCTTGGGGATATGATTGCAATGTTTTAGCCGGAGAGCTAGGGAGATTTATACTTTGCAGAGGTCCAAGCTATGCCAAAAGGGGTATGCTTCTCTGAGATTATGATTAAACTTAATGGTTGAGTAGGATCACAACGATCAACGTAACACTGCTGAAGTCTATTCTCTACTAGCTGTAAGGATATCCGTGCTTCGGGAGTAAGTTTCCTAGGGGAATTCAAGTCAGGATTACCTTTTAATATATCGAATAAAGGTTTTAATTCCCCTGTGGATAATTTTAAATAGGATCTGATCCAGTTAATGTCACCTAAGAGTTTCTGAAAATCGTTCAAGGTATTCAGTTGATCTGTCCTGATGGTCAACCTTGATGGTCTGACTGTAGTAGCAGTGAGCCTTGTACCCAGATATTCTTGGATCTCCTCTAATTGTAATTTTTCAGGGGCTATCGTTAGTCCTCTTTTTTCTAATGCTTGAGTTATAAATTGTAATGCTTCTAACAAAACTTCTTTTTCTGGATGGCAAATAAGTATGTCGTCCATACAGTGATAAATCAACAATCACTTAAACTTTTGTCTAGTAGTTGTTAACGCTTTATCTACGTATATTTGACATATAGTAGGACTGTTAGCCATACCTTGAGGCAACACAGTCCATTCGAATCTCTGGTCAGGCTGAGTGTGATTAAGAGAGGGCAAAGTAAAGGCAAATCTCCAACAATCATTTTTGTGTAAGGGTATAGAGAAAAAGCAATCTTTTAAATCCAGAATAATAGTAGGCCAATTTTTTGGTAGTGCAGTAACAAGAGGGAGTCCACATTGGATGGGTCCCATAGAGTACATTTGTTCATTTATGGCTCTTAAATCATGTAATAACCTCCATTTTCCTGATTTTTTCTTTGTTAAGAATATTGGAGTATTCCAAGGAGAGGTAGAATGTTGTAAATGACCTGCTTGTACCTGCTCTTGTACTAACTTATGAACTGCCTCTAGCTTCTCTTTTGTTAGGGGCCACTGTGGAATCCAGCGAGGCTTATCATCTTTCCATATTATAGGGATTGATGGTTTATCAGTGGCCCCTAGGAAAAACCCAATCCATGAGAATCATTTTTTGGTGGAAGTAAAGGCAGTGGTTGGGTAGATCCTTGGCTATGTCTTCCTAATCCTTTTTTATCATCATAATTCATATTTTGTAACATATTTCTTACAGGAGTCCCTTGGTAAATCTGGTCAGTGGTGAGTTTCATATCCATTTGCTGCAGGACGTCTCGTCCCCATAGGCTAATAGGAACATTACAGACATATGGCTAAAATATTCCTGTGTGTCCCTCTGTATCTTTCCACGATAATGAGGAAGCACTTTGATTGGGGCTCTCTGCTACTCCTAAGCCTCTCAAGCTCTGAGCTGCTGTGATCAATGGCCAGTGCTTTGGCCAGACCATTGCACTGATAATACTTTTGTCTGCTTCCGTATCTAATAAACCTGTAAATTCCATATTTCCCACTTTTAATTTTAGGAGGGGCCTCTGTTCCATATCCATAGTAAGGTTTATTAAAGTGGTTCCTGTTGATCCAAAACCTCCTTGTCTTTTATTTGTATTTTCACTGGGCCACAAGGAATGTCGACTGGGCAATATAAGCATTTGTGCAATGTGATCCCCTGGAGAGATGACCGTAATTCCTTTTGGTGAAGAGACCAAGGCTTTTATTTGTCCAGTGAAATCAGGATCAATAACCCCTGGGTGTACTATAAGTCCTTTTAGTGTTGAGGAACCTCTACCTAGTAATAGTCCTACACTATTCTGTGGGATTTTTTCATGCCAATCAGTATCAATCATCTGCACCCCCATATCTGGGGTTAGTATGAGTCTGGAGGTGGCACAGATGTCCAATCCGGCACTTCCTGAGGTGGTTCTGCGCTCCCCTTCTCTGTGGGAGGATACCACCGTCGGGGAACTTGTTGAATTACCCCGTATATTTGTTGCGGGCCCCGGGGAGGGCCCTGTCTCCCGTTTTTTTGAAGTTCAGGATTCGACCCTAGGAAATTATCCTCCCTATCTCTAATAGGCTGACAGGCACTATTCCGATGACTTCCTCTTCTGCATCTTGGACATAGCCCAGGTCCAGTTCCCAGATTATTCTTTGTATAGATGTTCCCACCCCGGGCAAAAGGTGGCCTTTTATTTGGACAAGTGGCTTTTAGATGTCCCTTCTGTCCACACACAAAACATGATCCTAAAGACTCTTTATTAGTTCTTGAAGGGACCCTCCCCTGGGCTTGTGCAAGTGCAGCAGACAGCAAGGTGGTTTGTCTGTCTATGGCTGCTACAAAGGCACTGCTCTGCTCCGAAGTATCATTTACATCTCTACACACTTTTAAGTAGGCGGACAAGTCTTTGTTTCTCCATGGTCTTATGGCCTCCCTACACCACCTGTTAGCTTGTTCGTAAGCCAACTGTTTCACTAGGGGCATGGCTTGCTCTGCATCTCCAAAGATGCGTGACGCTGTCTGAATTAGCCTATCGACAAAATCCACATAGGGCTCATTATTCCCTTGAGTTACCTTTGACAACTGGCCCTGCAAATCTCCTGCTCCTTGTAATGTTTTCCAGGCCTTGGTTGCAGCCACGGCAATTTGCGCATAGACTGCTGGATGATAATTAAGCTGTGCCTGAAGGGTTTCATAAGGTCCTACACCCATAAGCATGTCCCTATCGATTTGGGGATTCCCCGCTGCTGCATTTCGGCGGGCGGTGTCCGCAGATATTTCTTGCCATGATGTTTTCCACATAAGGTACTGTCCCCCAGACAGAGCAGCCCTAGCAAGATTAGTCCAGTCCTGAGGCACTAAGTTTAATGATGTCAAAGTATCTACCAAGGCTATAGTAAAAGCTGACTGAGGACCATATGTGCTAACTGCTTCTTTTAACTGTTTCGCTATTTTAAAGTCTAAGGGTTGGTGGAATCTTTGATTTTGAGCATCCTCAAAAACAGGATACACTACAGATCCAAGATGACTCCATTCTGAGCGTAACCCGAAGCCGGATGCTTCATGAGGGAGTTCCCTATTTATGGGAGGTGCACTAGGCAACACGGACACTAGAGGGGGCTTTTTATCTAGTCTTAATCTTTGTACTCTTTTTTCCAATTCCTCTCCCGATAATTCCCCTTCCGATAATTCCTCATCTGAGTTAGTTCCTTTTTCTGAATTTTGAGAAAGATATGAACGTTCCTCTTTTATTTCTTCCAAAACCTGTCTTCCCTCAGCTAAAGGTTCGATGAGTGAAGGTTTTTTGTTTTTATCTTGCAGACAGGATTTAATAAGAGACCAAATAGCCATAGTGCCTACTGGCAAAGGATTTTGCCTATCCGCTATACGAAGGTCTTTCCCCAGCTGTTCCCACTGTAGGGTATTCAAAAGGCCCTCATCCAAAAACCAAGGGGAAATCCTTTCCACAGTATCAAGAAATACTTTAGCTGTTTTTTCCTTCAATGGCGTCCCATGGTTTTTCAGTAACTCCCTAAGGGGTTGCTGCATTCTGAATTTAGACGTTTCAGACCCCATTGTTACTAATTTGAATAGCTTTAGTTATGGTAATTACAATAACAAACAGTGGCCTAGCTGCCAGGAGCAACAAAATTACTGAAGGGAAAACTATCAAGTGCGCATTAAAATTTTTATAGCGGCTTTTCACGTACTACCTAATTGGACCGCTCCAAGCGTGTTTCTACTTTCACTTTAATTAGACCGAGTTCCACGCGCCAGGACCACTGATGGTGTGTCCCGATACCCCCTCGACCCGCGTTCTACGCGTTAGGATCCCGGTACCCTTCAACCCGCGTTCCACGCGTCAGGACCGCTAATGGCGCGTCCCGATACCCGCGTTCCACGCGTCAGGACCCCAATACCTTTCAACCCGCGTTCTACGCGTCAGGACTCCTGATACCTTTCAACCGGACCGCACCCCGCGTGTCCCCAGGACCGCCAATGGCGCATCCTGACACCCTTTAACTTTTTTATAACCGGTTCAACTTGTATACAAAAAAAATTCTTTCAAATATCTTACCTTGTTTTCTTTTATAAGGCCTTCATCTTCCCGGGTTTCGGCACCAGTTATCGGGTCCCCTCTGGCCACAGAGAGAGACACGACAAATGTCTGAAGCTTTGGAAGTTTATTGTGCACAGTTCCTTTCCTACGCTTCTCTTACCCCTAGCTTCTGCGCACTCCCAGCCTCCCTTCCCCCAGCCTCTCCCACTCCCGCGTACTCCCTCCTTCCAGCTCAGCTCCAGCCGCTGCTGCTGCTGCCGCCGCCGCCGCCGCCGCCGCCGCCGCCGCCGCCGCCGCCGCTTCTTCTGTTCCATTTCCCCTCGCTCTCCCACCCACCAGGCTTATATACACTTCAATCAATCAGGGGAGAGTACACGAGATAAACGCGGACAGCTGCAGGCACAGGATGGGTACACGAGGGGGCATGCTCTAGTCACATTGTTAACTAGCCAATCATTGGAATTCGCTGGTTGTTTACTGTATAGCTGGCCGCTTTTGGCTCAGTGTCAGGCGCCATCTTGACCATGCCCAAGGCTGGGGGTCCCGGAAACCCCCACAAACATGAACAACCAACCCTAGTGAATGTCTCATTTGCCACTGAGTCCTGAGCTGCCAAAGCTCTCAAGTTGCTGACACTGGGGAAGGCCATTCCAGTGTAAGATCTATGTCCAAGTTTTTTCTACCAAAGGCAAAAGCCATATCATTGAACCAATGCATCTGTAAAGATTCAGCATTCATGCCCCATCTGCCAAAAGAAATTGTTGAATGTACATGTGTGATCAGATTCCCAAAACACCTTTCTGGAGACTCCCTCTCACTTGCCATCACTCACTCTGTGGTTATGACTTCCCTAGATACCTCTGGAGGAAAGTGGGCCTTACTTTGGGCCTGCAGTGCTACAACAGCTGAGAAAATGACTTGGTGGAGATGCCTGACAAATGACTTGTCCTCACACGTGGTTGACTAGGAGTATCAAAGCTGAAGCCCAGGTGCTATGGAAATCATGTCCTTCCAGGCATTGTCTCTGGCTAATAGCTATGCAGAAGCATCAAGCCAAAGTCTCCTGATGCTGGGGGCAAAGCTAAGAGCTCTGAGAATAGCTTCCCTGAGATGGAAGGTTAGAGCAGTCTTCTGTTATTGTTTATTAGAGCACAGCCTACCATGTCAAAGTTGAAGTTCCCAGCATTTGTAGGACCCTTCACCAGGTCCCCAGTCTTGACTCCTTTGTTGACCCAGGCACACTGATAGACCTAGCAACATAGTGTGACACAGAGTGGGAAGAACTTCTCAACCAAAAGTTACCTTCAGATTCATGAGTGGACATGCACTGGAGAGAAGGCTTTGTGTGCAATGTTCATGGGCCAGCTTCTACTACCAAAGGCAATGTCCATTACATCACCTGGAGCAAACAATTGTGGAGCAAACAATAACTCAGCTTACTATGACAGGAAGCTGGCCATCAAGAACACAATGCCTCTGTTGGGTACATATGGAAGATGTCTCAGCAATGTTTTCCAAGGAAAACTTCCTGGCCCTGTTAGTGCATGTACTCTATTGTGTGGAGCCAGTTACACCAACATGCTCAATAGTGGCTAGGTCATGAAGACTAAGGAGATATCAGTGGTTCAAAGTGGTGACATTCCCACCTTTCCAGTTTTCCTGAGGACTAGCTTTGTGGCAAATAATGCCACTATCTCCAAGATGGATGATTTCCAACCAGGTACCACTGCCAATGTGGAAAAACCATGTGTTACTGAGAGTATCGCCAAATGCCAATTCCCTTACTTCAGAGAGAAAACACAATCTTGTTCAGTTAAGCTTAAGGAGAACTTGCATGGAAGAGGAAATGCAGACAAGGCAAAATTGCCATTATCTGTGCTATTTTTGGCTTTAAAGTACCCATCTTCTCCTCCTGTTTTCTTTTTTCTATTGATATGCAAATTATGTTTATAGTTGTGACCATGACCTTGGACAATCCTACAATCACAATTGTTGAGATCCTTCTTTGCAAAGAATGAAAACACATGAAAAAGGGAAAAATTGAAAACTAAAAAATGCATACCAAATAATTTTTTTTTGTTTTTAGTGTATTTACTAGTGCTTTATTGTTGTAGACATTAGTGGAATTCATGATGACATATTCATACTTATGCAGAATATAAGTTGGTTTACTACAAATTTGAAAAGAAGCAGGTCTTGCAAAGTAGATTTGTTACTTGCGACAAAATATGTGGAAGACTTGTACAACTTAGAGTGACTGTTTTCAAAGATTACTACTTACTTCAAGGTAAAACAGTTGGAACCATGGTGGAAAAGACAACTACTTAGCCTGATCCAGTGTGTGGAGTACTGTTTACTTCTATGATAACCATATTCAGGTGAATGGACAAGGTCCATCATCTATTTAAAGAACTGTTTTGTATGCCCCACCAATCCTATACCTTTTGTTTTGGTTTCTTTTTAAACATACTTTTAAAGATCAAAACAACAAAAACTAAGGTTTTAGAATTAAGAAAATTCCTTCAACCTTAAGTAGTATACCCTCACATGGACTTATTTTAGTGCTTAGGGAGTCAGTGTGTGTGTTATTGCTAATCTAAATACAGTTCATTTGAGTGCCAGCCACTCCACACAATTCACAGATGCCTTTGTCTTCCTGAACACCAGAAGAGGTGGCACCTGACTGGGGACTCTCATATGACTTAATGTAGCTCTCTAGTGCCTTCTCTATTAAAGAACTGCATTTTTATTCTTTTAAAATGTTTCCCTCCTCTACTCTCTTCCCCTGTTCCCATTACTCTATTCTATTGGTCTCCCTTTTATTTATCTATAGTTTTTATAATTAATTCCTTAAAGATATACATATAGGTGAAATTAGCTGTGGTACATTCATATATGTACATGGCATAATTTGTTCAATTTCCTCCCATGGTTCCTCCATTTTTCCATTCCTCTTCCCTCCCCCTCAGTTCCTTTCCTCTACTCCACTAACCTCCCTTCTATTTTCATGGAATCCCCCTTTTTATTTCCTTATTTCTCTCTAACTTCCCTCTATGAGAGAAAACATTGATCCTTGACTTTGAGTATGGCTTATTTAACTTAGCATGGTGTTCCATCCACTTACGAGCAAATGTCACAATTTCATTCTTCTTTATGGCTTAGGAAAACTCCATTATGTATAGATGCCACATTTTTATTCTCGAGAAGAAACTCATGAGAGGGCATATTTCCTATCATGGGTTCACTTACTTAAAAAACATTGTTTCCCTTGGTGCAACTTATGCCATGTAATAGTGACTATTTTAATCCTCCCTCCCCCGAGTATTACATGCAATTGGAACAGGCAAATCCTGGGTGTAAAAGATTTAATTTATCTACCTCACTTATTTTTAATTTTTGTAGCCATAGTCTCTGTTTTCCTATTTCATGACCATTGAGATCATTCCAGGCCCTGGCTTAAATTTAAGAGTTGATGTGTTGTTGGTAACAGCTGAACATTCAAGATATCTTCATGATTCCTCTTTTCATAATCCCCTTTTGTACATGAAATAATATATAACAAACAATGAAACATTGCTCTAATGGTTTGATGAGGAAGAAGAAACAAAGACCCCACTTCTGAGTCAAGAATTCTTTCCCACTATGAGGCTTTCTCACTGCTGAGCTCATAATTCCTTGACAATGTGATCTATAGAGGAACCCCTGTAGGACCTGCTGATGCTGTCTGTCTGTTGGAAAATAAATTTTGGATGTTTTCTCCACCAACCCCTCTACCTCCAAGAAGAAGCTGGCACTATTGTTCTGGGTCAGGAGCAATAGCACTTCTTGTAAACCATGTTTAACCTCCTTTGAACCCTCAGCACAGCTGAATTTCAGGACCCAACTACTGTGGATTCAAACTAAAATGACCTTCAACAGAAATGCATGGTCAGAAATAGGCATATTTTCCTCAAATTTGGAGTGGGAAAAGTTTCACTCTCATATAACTCTTAGAAGGAATAGTCCACAAATATGTAAAATATTTTGACTTGTGCCCATTTAGTTCCATTTCTATCATTCTGTGAGCCCTCTAGGGTGAAGAAATGTGCCTTGTTGTAATTTGGCACTTAGGTGACTGCAAGAGACACTTAATAAACATGAACTGAATGAATGCATGAAATAATGAAATATCACTTTTTTAATAAAGCTACCTCCCTTAAGCTACTAGCATTTCTGGGAATTTTGTCATTTTGTATTTATTTATATAAATTGACAAAATTATACATATTTACAGGTACCATGTTATGTTTTTATACATGTATATATTGTGTAATATTCAAAATAGGGTAAACATCCATATCTCCTTAAATATTTATCATTTTTATGTGGTGAAAACTGTTTATTGCAGCACTATTCACAATAACCAAGAAATGGAAACAACCTAAGTGTCCCTCAACTGATGAATAGATAAATGGTCATACACACAGTGGAATACTATTCACCTATAAAATGACTGTCATTTGTGAAAACATGGACAAGACTAGAGGTCATTTTGTTAAGTGAAGTATGCTAGGCCCAGAAAGACAAGTACTGCATAATCTCACTTATATGTGGAATCTAAAAGAAGTTTATCGAAATCAAGAGTAGAATGGTGGTTACCAGAGGCTGAGGAGAGTAGAGTGGGGAGAGGGATAGGGAAAGTGTGATCAATGAGAATTTTTCATTTAAAGAAACTCCACTAGAATTGTCAATTACTATAACATTTACAAATTCATTACCACTCATTTTCATTATCTTATTATGTCAGTGTAACAAACTACCCCAAAACTTAGTAACTTGAAATAATAACCATTTATTCTCTCATGATTTTCTGGGTTGATGGAGGCTCAGTTGAGCAATTCTGCTCTGTGGTGTTGACTAGGTTGTAGTTGTCTGGGGACTTCACTGGGTTGTGCATCATGATGGCTCCCTAACATGACTGGCTGGTAGTTGATGCTGTCTTTTGGTTGGGCATTCAGTCAGGATTGTCAGGTGGAATGCCTATTCATAACCCCTCCATGTGACTTGGGCTTCTCATAGCATGGGTGATGGCTTTGAGAGTGTCTATTTTGGGGTGTGGAGTGTGTCGGGATGGGGATTTAACCCGGGGGTGCTTAACCACTGAGCCACATCCCCAGTCCTTTTCATTTTTTGAAACAGGGTCCCACTAAGTTACTTAGGGCCTTACTAAGTTGCTGAGGCTGGCTTTGAACTGCCATCTTGTCTCAGCCTTTGGAGCTACTGGGATTACAGGCATGTGCCACCATGCCTGGCCTCCAAAGTATCTTAAGTATGAATGTTTGAAGAGGCAGGAAATAGTCCATTTTAATGCTAGGTAAAAATATTGCTCAGTACTATTTTGACTACATTCTATTAGTTAAGCAATCATAGAGTCACCTTTGATTCAAAGAGAAGGAACATAAAATAAACCTTTTGGTGGGAGAGTTGAGAAAGAATTTGTGATCATCAATCACCATATTGCCAATGTATTAATTAACATGGAGGACAAAACAATGCTAAAAAGCAACAGTAATCTAGAATGAGTAAAAAGATTACATCAGGAAAACTTACTAAGTAGTTTGGTTATTGGAAAACAATCAACCCAAATTGATTGAAAGTCAAGACTGAGATAAATATTGTGAAAGAGATTGCTGAATGGTCAATAAAAAATCTTTGAGGAAATCCAGAGATGTGTGAATGTCACTTCTATTTTTAGAAATGGGAAGAAAGTGAATTTACAGCAAAATTTGATTTTGATATCAAGCAAGGATGCTAAAAGATATTATTAGAATGATTAAGTTTAGCTACATGTGTTACAAATTCAAAAAAGTATAAAAATATGAAAGATTATTTTTCTGTACATAAATAAAATATAGAAGTAGGCAATATAAAGTTGTTATGGTAGCTTCATGATGTTATTGGAATCCATCCATGTTTTTTAAGCTCATTAGTTGGCCACCCCTATCCTCATGGTCCAGAATGGTGGCTAGCATTCAAACCATCACATCCATATTTCATAGTGAAAAAAATGGAAAGGGGAAATAGTTTATTATCTCATATTTTAGAGAGGTTTTCTGGGGGCCATATATGATCTGCTTATATCATTGACTAAAACTTAATCACAGCCATGCCTACCTGGAAAATGTACTCATAATTTTGGGTGGTCATTAGTTCATATAAGAATTGGATGTTTTGTAAAAAAAAAAAAAAAAAAAACAAGGGAAGGGCTGTGGTTGTGGCTCAGTGGTAGAGCACTTGCCTAGCTTGTGTGAGGCAGTGGGTTCAATCCTCAGCATCACATAAAAATAAATAAAATGAAGGTATTATTCCATTTATAACTAAAAATATTACAAAAATAAAATAAGGGCAGACTCAATTTTGGAGTGGCAACTAGTAGTTCCTACCTCAGATGTTTTGTGACTATCAATAGAATTCAGTGTGAGTTTTCTAAGAAATCATGTCAGAAATGCTATGGTTTTAGGAATGTGGTTTCCTCTCCCTTCTAAGTTTTAGCCAATGGTTTATGCAGGCTCATTTCATATCAGACCATCTTATCTACCTTCTCAGACTCTCTTAGCTTCTTTGTATCCTGGTTCTGTTGCCATTTGTGTTGCAGTAATCTCCATGTGGGCCCAAAAGATCCTTGAGGCTGAGGCCCAGATTCTTGGTTCATCTTGTCATTTCCCAATGCAAACACAAGCATAGGGTGTGGAATCTAGTTTTGCCAGTAACTTTAAGGAAGCTCAGGTGATGCAACAGAAAAGTGAGTGTAAATAAACTCTACATGGGGTGAACTTTGAACTATGGGAAAGAGGAAGCAGGGGTTAATCAGCAGATATATACTCCATCCCTCGCTTCCATGAACTATTCTCAGCCTCCACTTTATGGCATGGTCTGTCCAGAGATGTCTTGTGTGGGTAAGTGACTGGCTATGTCTCTAAGAAACAGTGTCAGTTCATTGTTTTACATTTTCTACCTGTCCATTGGTCTTATTTCCCCTTAACTCTCACTCTCCTGTGATTGAACAGGTTGGACAGAGAGTGACAGACAATGCAGGGATAGCAACAAGGGAACACCTCGTTTGGTATTCCTTATCCATAGAAAAAGAGTGACAAAGTGGGCAAGAGCTGAAAGAGCCCATGCACTTGACTCTTAGCCAGTTCAAGGGAAAGAATAAAGGGAAAACACTATTGGATGAACTTACTTCATAATAGCTGACAGCAGAGGCACACCCTGGTCTTCCTGTCCAATCCAGTTGGTAGGTAATAGAAGAGATGGTGTGTTGCTGTGTTATGTCACAGGCATGGTGGCCCTGTCCAGTGTTGAACATGGTCTGACTAGGCTAACACCACTCCCAATTACCCTTTCCTCTTCCCTTGGAGCGGAACAAGGGATGAAAATTGAGAGGGAGAATGGAAAACCCATTCTCTGGGAAATCTGAAAAGAGAAGGATAAGGACTGATTCTCCAGGAACAGAGGATCTCATTTCTTTCTTTGAAAGAGTAACTAGGATTTTAAATAATCAGACACATATTAGAAACAGCCCATCTAGATTTCAAGAAGACAAGTGACAAGGCCTTTCATGATATCCTTTGACCAGGATTTGTTATCCTTGGCACAGCTGACATTTTGGGTAGGGTAATTCTCCATTGTGGGAGAATTATAGCAGCTCCCTGGCCATTACCCACTTGATCCTAGTAGCACTCTCTCCAGTTATAACCAGAAATGTTTCCAGAAATTGTGTAGTGTCCCCTGGTGGGCACAATCTCCCCTGCTTAGAAACCTTTTCTTTAGATGTTGCTGTGAACTTAGTATTATCTCTGATCATTCCATTGTCTCTGTACAGTGGTTTATTCACACCTCTGGATTTAAACATTATCCCTCCATGATGATTCCTACATCTGTCCTTCGGCACTCAAGATTCTTAGGTCTAATTATCTATAAGATACGGATAATTGGATATAAACCATGTACCTCAAACTATGTGCCAAAAATGAGGTATACTGTCTTCCCTTCACAGCTAGTCTTCTTGTATTCCTTCTTGGTAAACAGCATCATCGGATTACTCAGTTGCCAAGGTCATGTTGAGCCTTGTCCTTTGTCACCACTACACTGAATTAGTCAACACACTTTCCATCCTGTCACCTCAATGGTTTTTTAAGCATTCAGTACTCTCCAGTCCCACAGCTACTGCCTTAAAGCAGGTTTTTATAACCTCTTGCTTGAATTCATCTCCTTGCCTTCAGTCTTCCTTCCTTCCAGTTTGTTCTTGACAAAGCAGCAAGAATCAGCTTTCAAACGTGATTGCTTTTGCTCAGGTTGGCTCAAAGCTTCCTTATAGCCCTCAGGATGTAATTCAAGTTCCTTACTTTGAAAACAAGGCCTCTTGTGCACAACTGGATGGAAGCAGAAGGAGACAAGAAAGTTGCTTTGGGTATAAACTTAAGAATGTACTCACTCCCAGGTCTTTCAAATGCAGGGTTGTCATTTGAGAGCAAGTGTCACTTTAAATGTTACTCTGGAGCTGGCTTGCATGCCCTACCCAGGTTGCTTTGCCTCTGCTATTCTGATTTCCTGTCTTATCACTTCCAAAGCCAAGTGCTCACTTGTAACAGTTTGCTGCTGTAAGACCTTTGGACTGCTACCATAATACCTATCTTACCAGCGGACTCTTCCTGGAGCTTCAGGGTAATGACAGAGGGCCAGAAATCCAGATAATGTTGGCCTCATGATGAGTCACAAGTAGCAAGAGAGTAGCAGATGTGGTTGTTTATTTCAATTATTTTACTGTGGTAAATACACATGACATAAAATTACTGTCTTAACTATTTTAAATGTATAGTTCAATGATAGTAAGTATATTCATTTTGTTTTCAAACATTGATTTCCAGAACTCTTTTCATCTTGCAAATTGAAATGTTTATATCCATGAATAAAACAACAAACTATCCGTTCTCCCTCCTCCTCATCTCCTGGACACCACCATTCTACTTTGTGTCTATGATTTTGACTAACCTAGGTACCTCGATGTAAGTGGAACTATACAATAATTGTCCTTTGCAATTAACTTATTTCACTTAGCATAATGTCCTAAAAGTTCATCCATGTTGTAGCTTCTGTTGCATTTTTAACCTTCATTTTCAAAGTTAAATAATATTGTTGTATGAATATACATTCTGCTTATCCATTTATCTGCTGATGGACTTAGGTTTCTTCCACAGTTTAGCCATTGTTAATAATGCAGCTATGAACAGGGGTGTGCAAATCTCTTGAGTCCTGGATTTTTTTCACTTTTTTTGATTATATACTCAGTGGTAGAATTACTGAACCATGTGGCAGTTCTATCAAATGTCACATTTTAAGCCTAACTCAAAGGCATTCATTTTTTTAAGGGAGGTTAGGTAGGCTTTATTCCAGGGAACTATTGGTATTGGGGTCATCACATGGGATTTTTTTCAGTAGGAAACACAGATTGCTTTCATCTCTGAATGTAAAAGAAAAAGTAAAAATCTAGAACTAAGGAGCAGAGCAGGGGTCAGTGGACAGAAATTACTAAAAAGAAACATCAAGGTAAGGATGACTCTGTGCAGACCAGCCTAACAGGATTCCTTAAAGAACACTTCCTTGCATCTGTTTTTTTTTTTGTTTGTTTGTTTGTTTGTTTTTTGCTTTGTTTTTTGATGTATGAAGCAGAAAACTCATTATTTTGCATATTTTGTCCTGGTTTTTATTTCTTTGTGGCTAGGAGTAAAGTCTTGTCCTTTCCTCTTGGATAGAAGACCAAATCCTTGCATTCTTTATATGTACATAATAAATAAAAATAATTTAGGATTAAACAAATGCTTATTTCTGGCTAGTTTCTAAAACTGGAAGCCAAAAAGCAGAATTCATTGTCAAAAACATTCATTTTGACAAAATCTTGTACATGTAAACCATATAAAAATCTTAAAATATACATTCTATTACAGGCATTGCTATAACATCATACCTCATAGCATGTGGTTGCTGTGATATAATTTACTTTAAAGTAGTCCAGCAAAGATAATATGACATTTTTTCATGTTACTTTTAACCTATACCCTAGGGGCGGTTAACATTTGAAGTCTAATTGTGGATGTTCATTCCAGGGATTGTTATTAGCTCTCCAAAACTTTAATCAGAAACCAGCATTCCCAAAGCACCTACTATAAGCCTTCAAGTATTTTAATCTCAAATCAATATCACGGGTTTTGTTAATTAGTCTTATGGATGTTAGAAATGATTTTTCATTGGTGAAATGAGTGATACCCAGAAGGATACTTTAGTTAGAATTATCTATGAAGTCCTGCCTTTGTATAATGGGGGTATAAGAATCTAGGGAGGTCAATTGCCCCTAGCCCTTTAAAATGACCCTCTAGACTCAGGATTCTAGGCTGAGCCATTGTTTAACCATTTATTGTATGTTATCTGATACTGTCTAGAAGGTTTGATAAATTTGAAAGTTCCAAAATTGTACATGTAGCTAACCTTTCATGCAAGATATAGTAGGAGCAGCTCAAGGATCACAACAGAACTTCATTGAATTTTCATGGCAAACTGCATGGCCATGTAGGTGTCTCCTTGTAAGACTGTTTATAAAAGTGTCAGAATCTGGTCTGATCCTTGCTTCTCATTGTTCTTCTTTTTTTCTTTTTTGGTACCAAGTATTGATCCCAGGGACACTTAACCACTGAGGCACATTCCCAGTCTTTTCATTTTTTTATTTAGAGACAAGGTCTTGCTAAATTGCTGAGACTGGCTTTGAATTTGTGATCCTCCTGGCTCAGCCTCCCAAGTTGCTGGAATTACAGGCATGCACCACCACATCTGCAGTAATAATTCCTTCTAACACACTACCTGGTAGTGAGGTTGTTGGTGAGGACATCTACAGCCTTCACCTATTTCAAACTATTGAAGACTTCTTCTATCCATCTCCCAAAAAATTATAAAATAGGCGAATCACCAGTTTTCTTAGGTCAAATTTTGCAGCATGTGTCTTTTTGGAAGCAAGTGGAAGGGTAAACCTACCCATGCTATTTTTATTTCAATTTGGAGATACTTGCCTGCTAGTAGAGGAAATCTTACCCATCCTTTGGCCCTTAGCATCTTGTGACATACAGTCCCTGTTGAAAAGAACTGAAAAGAAACTCTCCCATTGGAGCTGGGTACTCAAATACCTCACCAACTGGAATTTCACTTGCTCCAATATATGACTTCCCCAATGTCCAGCAATAAAGCTCAGGTAAGTTTTAAGAATTACATGTTGATAAAACATGAAGGTGCACTGTTCTATCACATTTTCCTTTTATGGTCTTGATTCTACAAAATAAAAGATGTTGGATGTATGTAAGCTAAATTGTGTCTGGCAGAAAAACACAAATATTTCATGATACAACAGTCAAGGATCATTGACTTATTTAAATAGGAAATCATAGAATTTTTAATAAAAATTAAATAGAGAAAAAGCAATATTATGATTGTGTAACAGTTAACATTTTCTTTAATTGTTAAGTCATGACTATATTTTATGAGGAACAAAGTAAAGACTGAAAATTCATGACCTAATTATAAAATGAGAAGATGAATCTTCACATATTGTTCATAGAGTAGGTCTCATGAATTACTATCAAATAAAAATTAAAACCATACCAACAGTACATATTTTAAATGATATATGTGTAATTTTTATTGTATTGAGTAGTGATTTAGCTTAAAAGGTAAACAGAGCACTTAAATTGTCACTGAAGCAACTTTTATGCTTTTCTCTTTTCACTCTCATGTAAATTATAGACTTTGGAGAATTAAGACTGACAATTTTCCCTCATCTTTAAATCATCTCATGTACACACATGAAATGGTACCCACTTAGGGTCTGTAGGTGTCCACATTTTCTTATTCTCCACTCCTCCAGGCCCCAAGGTGAAGACTGTCAATGTTCCTCAAAAGAGTTCCTATGCTGCCACTCTCCCCACTTGAGGACCTTGTATACTTTCCTGCATAAGCTGTAGCATCAAGGAAGTTTTAAGGATGTGAGGACTCTGGGTCACAGACTGAAGGCACAAAAGTTGTGCTGTCATAAGAAACAGGGTGCAAGGGCTATAACCAGGAGAAGGAAGAACATGAAATGTGAGCAAGCAAGAGTCAAGTAGGCCCTCTCTTCTTGCTCTGTTTTGACTCTTCCCAAACCACCTTAGCACCAGGGCAAGGAAAACAGGAAATGAAATTGAACATTCAGTGCACTGGCTTGGCAGTAAATTGCTGTAAAAAGCTGTCAAATTTAGAATTTTATGTCAATGTGTTTTAAGTTATTTGTGGATAGATTAAGTCTCTGGGTAAGTTTTTTTTAGGGTTTCCTATTATTTAAAAAAACAAATGCTTCCCTGGTGGCTCTGTTGGGACTCCTACTCATGGGTCTCTGACTATATTCTCTGAGGCACTCTTTCCCACTCCAAGACTGCCAGTATAGGCAGTTCACTTTGGCTTAATGCCCTGAGTCCATAGTCTCAATACCTCCTTGATTCTAACCCTAACCCTGGGCAGAGAGTTGATTAAAGGTTCTCATGGTAGGGAATGGCAGTGTAGTTGCCCCTTTGAGGAATATTCAGAGTCATAATTCTGGGCCATAGAGGGTTGGGGAATCCAGGGCAAGGGAAGCCCAAGGTTAGGGATGTTTAAGCCCACCCTTAATTATTAAGTGGGTGCTATTTTGTGTGTAAAACTGTGGTGAAAGCCAAAGAGAATAGAAAGGAAGGTAAGAGGGTATCTTTGTATTGCTCTTCTACCACAGAATACCCAATGGAAACACCCAGTGAATACATTCCCAAGAACTGAACTTAATTGCATGTTCTGAAACTAGTATGGCATCCTGAGGTTAGTGGATTGAGCACTGTCTTTGTATTTAAGTCTAATGGAATGACTTTGGAATAACTCCTTATCCTCTGTAAGCTTCTCTTTAATAAATCAATAAAATGGGGATAAATCTGGATTTAGTGAGAGAATATACTCCTCTATAGTCTAGAGGAGTCATGGTAGTCTCTTACATTCATGGCCCCCAGGAAACATATGTCTCTACATTTCTGCCCTTGTGTGTCCTTGAATCAGGATTGAATTTGTTATTCAATAGTGTGTGTTCAGGGTCTAAGCTTTAAGAAGCCCTTGAAATTTCTGCCAGTTTGGTCTTGGGAACTTTGAGCCACCATAAAAGTCTGACTATTCTGCAAAAGAGAATCTGTGGGGAGGCTTATGTGAAGGGAGAAAAGGGAGAGAGGAAAAAAACAGGGAGGAGGACAGAAAGAGAGAAAGGAGAGAAAGGTCTTGAGACTACATGGGAGTTGAAAGAAAGAAAAAGAGAAAGAGATAGAGATAGAGATAGAGATAGAGATACTGTAGAGAGAAGAGAGAGAGAGAGAGAGAGAGAGAGAGAGAGAGAGAGAGAGAGAGAGAGAGAGAGAGAGAGAGCCCAAGCTTCCTAATGTCTCAACTGAGCCTATTTCCCAATCAACCTGCCAGCTAACTGCAGGCACATGAGTGATTGCTGGTAAGACCAGCAGAATATCTGTGTAGTAGAATCCAGGCTAGATTGTGGAATTGAGAGTAAATAAAATATTCATTAATTTAAGACACTAAGTTTGGGGATATTTTCTTTTGCAAGAATAGATAGCTTAAACAGAAGAGATCATTACTGTTGAGCAGATATTATTTATATAGAATACATTCATCCATGAGGGGTGCATTCTAGGCCCTTATTAAATACATTATGACATTTAAACTGACTCATTTTAGACTGAGTGATGATTTTTAAATGTAGTTTATTTGTAGTCTATTTGTAAAAGACCTTGCCACTTTTTCACTTTCAGCACCAATATCAACAGATGCTGTCATCCAAGGGAAGTTTGAACTAGGGAGTAAAGTTTTCCTCTTACTGAAAACTTTCTGTGTAGATGCAGGAAAAAGCAAAGTTGCTCTGAGATGTGGTTGACAGGTGGTCAGCTAGGCTCATTCATTTGCTAAGCACTTTTCATGGCTCTTTGGCTTTCTACCATGGGCAATGTGATATTTTAGCTTAGAACAATTATGAATTCTGAGTGTCATGAGTGCTTAGTGTGACTCAGGAATAGTTGGAACTGAGAATATGAAATCCACAAATGAAAGTGAGTGAACTGAGGTAGTTGGAGTTATAGTCCACCTGATATCCCTTTCTCCTCAGCTGCCTTCTTACAGCACAATTTATTTTGATTATGGAAAAATTTATTCCAGATGGAGAGGAGTTGACCCCTCCTCCTTGCCACAGGGTTGAAAACAGACCAAACCTGTCCTTTCAGCAAATGTTGGCTTCTCTTGATAGATGTTGGGAATCTTTAGTAGTTTGCTCGTGGAAGTCATGTGTCCTTTCCCCAGAAAACCATTCCTAGGTAGCATCCTTGCAATCAAGTCTTAGAGCAAATAACACCCCAAAATATAAGCATTTATTAGCAAGCAGGTCCCAGACACACCAGTGGGTTCTGAGGTTCAGGAGGTTCTTTTCTTTCCTAGACACTTGAAAGAACACTTTGTGTGAGAGTTTCTGGTTGGTGCTAAAATATTCTGTTAATAGAATGGGCCAGACCTGTAAGTGGGCCAGGTGACAGGGCTCTCCTGAAAGGGGAGAAATGCAGCATAGTGGGGTTCCAGCCTCAAGAGCCACTTACATTATTTGACTGCTGGGCTTGCTGATTCCTCGTAAGGCAGGGGTGGTTGTACATTTTTCCAAACTATTTACTACAAATATTACTCATATCACCTATAATATTTTCTAACACTCTTTTATGTTAATTAGAAAACACTCCATGTGGAAATTTTGATTTTCAGCACTACATCCTCATAACTGCTGTCGAATATTGTTTGCCCCTAGATGCCACCATTGGCCTTTCTCCATTGGCTCTCTGGCCCAAGAGACCCACCTCTATGGACTGATCCCTGACTCTTAGAGCTCCAATATCCTCCAGCTTCCAGAGGGTTTGGCCGATGGTTAGCCCAGGAGGTGTCTGGGATGAGAGGAGAGTGGGATTAGGGTATTTCTTAACCCAACCCCATTCCTGCAGGGCTACCTTGCCTGGCTGTGACTCTCACAAAAGTCACAGCTCCTGTCAATGTGGCATTCTCTACATGACCTTTTTTGCTGGGTTCATGTAACTACCCTTTTCCTTCATCTTGGTAACAGTTGTTATCTGTGGTCACAGTCCTGTTACTAGCTCCTGAGCACTACACATCCTTTGGGACTTTTGTCTCCCTTCTCCACACTCCTCCTTTAATTGTCTTGATTAGAGTGAGGTAACTTTTTTCTGCTAAGACCTTGCAAAGTTGCTGATTCCTGATTAGATGATTTCAAATATAACCACCCCTAGAATGGAGATCAGACTTGATTTATATACATATCTTACTTTTTTTATTTGGAAAGATTTTAAAAGTAACTTGCAATGTAGACAATTTAACACTAACTTCCTGGCAACAGTGATTGGTTAAATATGAAACTATAATCCTAAATGGATCAATTGGAACTCCTCCAGAAATTTTTGCTGGGACAAATATCTGTTTCTGTGATTGATAGATATAGGGGTAAATAAACATCTAAACGTCTAGTGGATACTTTCACTATCCAGAGAAGAATGATTACCAGAGTCTAAAAGTCAACAAAAGGAAGACAGAATTAACAGATGGATAGAAAGGGGACCAATTTCTCATTATTGGACTCCCCAGATATGGCTATGCCTGAAGCTGGAGCTTTTTTCTTTGAACCTTCAAGTTCAAATATGTTCCTTTTTGGTTTGTATGTCTAGGTTAATTTGAGACCCAACTAAATGAGTCTTGACAAATATACAAAGGATCTGTTTTCAAAATATTTTTTATATGTTTTGGGGCAAAAGATGCACCAACAAGTTACCTGAAATGAGTTCAACCAATGTAAAACCTGCTATATTTTTATAGAGGAGGTAGAGGTATTATCAAGGAAGATTGGCAGCCCAAACTGAACTTCTGTAGGCTACTGAGATCTTTATGAATCTGCATGTTGATATTTCAACATTGCGGACTTAGAATATTTATTCTGTTAGTGCAATTGAGACTCCCCAAGTTTGAGGCTTCCACTAGTCATTGTATCAGATGCATACATCCTAAGTGAATTCCCAATGGAAAACCTAAGTTCTGAGCAGACTAAAAAGTTTGTGTCTCCTTATTGGTGCAGTCTCTCTTTTTGGCAAATCTAGAAAAGCAGCCAGATTTTTATCCAGAATCCTAATTGGATAACAAGGAATCTGAGCTACAACAGCAGGGCATGAAGGGCCAAGGGGCAGGAAGAGGGTCAATTGCCTGAGTGTAATGGTGTGTGTCCTCAAGCTCAAGTTTCCTGCAGCACTCACCTTGACATGGAGGTTGTGTTAGTTCCCAGTGCCTACAGTAACAATTTCCCAGGCTGGTTTAAAAGAAGAGAAATGTATTCCCTTACACACCTGGGGACCATAAGTACCAAATCAGTATTGCTAGGCCAAAATCAAGGTGTTAGCTGGGCTGCACTCTTTTGGAGGCTCCAGGGGACTATCTTATTTGTTCCCTCCTCCAGATTCTAGTTCTGCCATGCACTCCTTAGCTTGTGGTGCTTGAATCTCTGCTTCTGTCTTCTCATAGCTTTCTCTGTATGTCAGCTCTCCTTCTCCCTCTTTCTTATAAGGATACATGTGATGGAACTTAGGCCCACTTGGATAATACAGGATAATCTCATCTCAAGATCCTTAATTTAAGCACATCTGCAAAGTCACTTTTGTCAAAATAGGTAACATCTGCAGGGTTCAGGGATTAGGGTGTGCATATTTCTGGGAGGGTATTTTACAGGCTACTTCAGGGGTGGAAGGCTCATTTGGGCTGTGCAGAGCCCCTTCACTCCTGGTTGGTTATAGAGACACTAATGATCCTTGCTTTCTGAGTCTTCTTTATAGAACCCCCAATATGAGCATTTTTCTGCTATTAATATCTCTTTTAAAAACAGTATAATTCAATCAGCATTTTTTAAAATTCCAGTCATATTCCAAAGATATCTCTTTGAGGCCATTTCCAAAATCTTTTCGGTGGGACGTGGGTGTCCCCAAATTTCCAGCCATGAACTGTAAGGAACTATACAGATTATTTTGGTGAATGCTCATCCATTACTTCATCCCTTCCTGGATGTGCCTAGATGTCACACTTACTTCCTTCCATTTATTGGCTGCAACAGACACTCTGGAATAGCCACATACTAAATTCTCTTCTCAGCTATTTTACTTCTCCTGCCACACATCCCAGTGCACACAAGCATGCGCACACACAAACACAGAGTACATTTCTTCTATTTCTGGAAGCTTCTGGATAATTGTCTCACTTTCATTACTCTTTGGGCATGTTTAGATATGGGCAGGACTGAATTTTTTGCCTCTTATTAAATGTCAATACAAATCAGATTTAGCTTGCTTAGTGCTCCCAGCCAGCTTTGAATTAGTTAGGACTACAAGTATATAAAACAGGCAGACTTTTAATGTGTTGATTTTCTCTTACTTAATATAGAACATTTAGAATATCTATGATGCTGGGCAGCTTTCTGAAAGCCACAAGCCATTTCTTCCATTTTGCCAGACAAGAGAACTGCAAGAAAACTGTCAGCATCTGCTTGAAAATGTAACTCATGCATTTGACAAGCTCTTTATATTCCATGCATAAGGGCTAGTGATAACCAAATCATTATTGAACATTAATCCTTGGCTTTCAGAAGAACATATTTAATTCTACTCTAGTTGTAGATTACACTTCTTGGGACCCATGCTTTTATTTATCAACATAAAGCAGATTTGATTTAATATTTAACATGTAAACACATGGCTCAGTCTCATAGGTGACCACTTCTGGTCACCAGGTCCCAGATGAGTACAACATCCCCCTTCAACTGAAGTCTTTGTGTTGGTTTAAGGTGGTTGAGGGACTTGAGTAAAATGTTTTCTCTTTTGCTACATACTATTTCCTCTATTAAGTAAATGATAAATTTTATTCAGTCTGCTTTAGTATACATAAGTGTAGTAGTGTTTTGCCTGTTGACAAAAAACAATTTCCAGAGGAGAGCTTATCTGATGCCAATTTATTGCATAAAATATTAATCTCTGCCTCCTTGCAGAATTAAGAGTGAACAAATTTTCCTATAGTCATGTCTCTCTACCACCTGCTCCTAGGAAAACTCTCCAATCTTATCACAAACCATTTGCTGTTATGAAAAGATCCTTGAGTGTGTTTCATTAATTTGTACCTCCTTCTCTCCCTTTTGTCCTTCCTCCCCTTCCATCTCTCTTTTTCTCCATTTCTTCTTCCTTCTATCCTTCTTTCCTTCTCCCCTGCCCTTTCCTCTTCTTCCTCTGTTTGAAAGAAACAGTTGTTACTCATTATATGCCTACAGTGTGGTGGGCACTGTGCTTGACATGGTGGGAAAGATGAACTCAATAATGCAGCTCCTAGTACTCTGAATGCAGCACCTGACTTGAGAGGTCAGAAACATCTTCAGGGGGATGACAGCTTTGAAGGAGAGTTGGGACTCACCAGGTAGATAAGGCCAAGGCACTGATTGTCAACAGAGGCAATAGCACAAATACAAGAGCAGGGGTAAGAAAAAACATATTCATTTTCTCTCCCTTTCCCCTTTCCTCCTTGTCTTCCTTGTGCACATATTTGTTGTGTGCCCATGGTGTGGCAAACACTGCTCTAGGTCCTGAGACACAGGACCAGATAAGAAAGAAAATATCCTTGCCCTCTGGCAAATTATTTGCTATAAGTTGGAATGGCACATGACTTTCTGGGATTGATATGCCTTGTAATGTATTCAGGGGCACCCTTGTTCCATGAGATTGTTCAAAAATTGGGAAATTGTGCATTCTGAATGATGCACAACAATCCATTTCATAGTCAAGACCCTGGGAAGTCTCCATCAAGAAACCTGTTATTTTCATTTATTCAGCATTTCTCCAATATGTTTAACCAAGGGTACCTTATTTGAAGTAGGAGTTATTAATATCATGCAATGGTAATTTTCTAAGAGTCTCTACAGGAAATGCTCAAGCATTTCATTCTTCCAACCTCTTTGCCCATTATATCTGTTATATATTTTTGGGATAATGTTGCATAAAAACAGTCAGAAAACCTTCATGGCATATAGCAATAAGTACTCAGTAATCACACACCTTGGCTGAATTTGCTTATAGGTTGGTCTGGTTAGTTCTTCTCTAGGGCAACTGGGGTGAATTAGCTGTGTCCTGCTTGTCTCAATCTCCAGCAGACTAGACTGGGGTTATTTTCTTGGTGTTGGCTGATGTAAAAAAGTGGCATCATGCATTTTTCCAGATTCCTGCTTTGTCAGGTTTTCTAACATTTCAATGTCCACAACAAGCCAAATGGTTAAGTCCAGAATCAAAATGACAGTGTCAAGGAGCTGGTGCATACCAAGTTACAGGGCAGAGATCAAAGATACAGGCTGATGGTGGAAGGGGAAACTTAGGGCTGTTTTAGTATTTGCCCACACCTACCAAAGGCCTCAACTCAGGTATCACCTCTTCCATCAAGACTCTTCTGAACTCAAAAAACTCTACACCAAGAATGTAAATAATCCAATCGACAAATGGGCTAACGAAATGAATAGACACTTCACAGAAGAAGATATACAAACAATCAACAAACATATGGAAAAATGTTCAACATCTCTAGTAATAAGAGAAATGCAAATCAAAACCACCCTAAGATTCCATCTCACCCCAATTAGAATGGCAATTATCAAGAATACAACCAACAACAGGTGTTGGCGAGGATGTGGGGAGAAAGGTACACTCTTACATTGCTGGTGGGGCTGCAAATTAGTGCAGCCACTCTGGAAAGCAGTGTGGAGATTCCTTAGAAAACTTGGAATGGAACCACCATTTGACCCAGCTATCCCACTCCTTGGCCTATACCCAAAGGACTTAAAATCAGCATATTACAGAGATACAACCACATCAATGTTCATAGCTGCTCAGTTCACAATAGCCAGATTGTGGAACCAACCTAGATGTCCTTCAATTGATGAATGGATAAAGAAAATGTGGTATATATATACAATGGAATATTACTCAGCCATAAAGAACGATAAAATTATGGCATTTGCAAGCAAATGGATGAAACTGGAGAATATCATGCTAAGTGAGATAAGCCAATCTCAAAAAACCAAAGGAAGAATGATATCGCTAATAAGTGGATGATGACACATAATGGGGGGTGGGAAGGGTTAGTGTTGGGGTTGGAGTTGGGTTTAGGGAGGGGGGCAGGAATGGAGGAAGGAAGGGCTGTATAGATGGAGGGGAAGGGTGGGAGGGGAGCGGGGGAAGGGAAAAAATGGCAGAATGAATCAAACAACATTACCCTATGTAGATTTATGATTACACAAATGGTATGCCTTTACGTCATGTACAGACAGAGAAACAACATGTATCCCATTTGTTTACAATTTTATAATAAAAAAATTATCATATTCCATAAAAAAAAAAGACTTCTGAATTCTTCTAATCCATACCCATTTTTTTCTTCTGAGATTCTTTACTATGAATCTAGTCCTTCCTGCTAGGACCAGGAACTCTTTAATTCTCATCTTGCTTTGCCTTAGCTCCCCCAATTAGATGATAAACTCCTTGAGGGTAGAGACCACTCTGTTTTCTTTTTTCATATCTCCCAGAGCACCTGATATGTTGCTACTCATGCAGAGAGAAATGGACATTTACAGAAGACTAATTCATTGTTACCCTAAGTTTCTAGACTCATGGAAACACCATTTGACCCAGCTATCCCACTCCTTGGCCTATACCCAAAGGACTTAAAATCAGCATATTACAGAGATACAACCACATCAATGTTCATAGCTGGTTTCTGGGGATTATCCCTGAAACATAGTTCCTGTACTACATATTCATCTCAGGTTTATGCCTACTTATAGGGCCTGGATCATCTCCAGGAGGTCAAGCTTTCCTGCCAAAGAAATATCAGAAAAGCCCTGTAGCAGAGCCGGAAGTTGTGCCTGTGTGTTTTTGCTCTTGTGTTTTCATCCTTTGCAGGGACTATAACCACTTCCTCTGAGCTTCAGGCTATGTGGGCATCTCACCTCTCTTGTGGTAGTGGTTCCCCTAAATTTGGGCCAGTCAGCTCATTCCTTCCTATATGTGGTCTTCCTGTCTGATCTGGTCACAGGGTCTGCATTTCTGACACTGTGGTGGCCTGGTTGGAAAGGAAAGTGGTAGAATGAGCAAAGCACTCTGGAAGTGTGCTCCTCAAAGTATGAACTCTGGGCCAGCAATGTGGGCTTCAGGGGAGAGCTTGTCAGAATGGTGCTACCCCAGACTTCCTGAACTAGACTCCAATTTTAACCAGAGCCCCAGAAGAATCTACTCTGGTTCCCTTGTTCCCCAGCTCTGCAACCTGGCAATTCACTTCCCTACTATTTTCTCATTCATAAAACTGAGGTACTTCGACACATTCATCTTCTCCCTAGTGTCAAATTGGATATATTTGATTATGCTTGCAGTCATCTGATTACTTTGTTGCTTTGTTAGAGAAGTACAAAGTGTGGGAATTAGGGGCTGGGGAGATAGCTCAGTTGGTAGAGTGCTCACCTCACAAGCACAAGGCCCTGTGTTCAATCCTCAGCACTGCAAAAAAAAAAAAAAAAAAAAAAAAGTGTGGGAATTAGTAGAAAGTCATATTCTGCACAACACCAAGAACTTCTAGAGTTAGAAGGAACTTTATTGAACATCTCCCCTAGCTCCTTGTTTTATGGCCACTTAAGGCTAAGCCTTTAAAAGGAGAACATCCATCTCCTGCTGTCTGTACCCTTAATATGCAAAGTGTGGTCCCTAGACTGGCATCATGGTCATGGGGATGCATGGAAGAAATGCAGATTTTTGGACCCCAAGAATTAGAACTTTTGAGTAAGAATCCACATTGACCAAGACCTGCTAGGTGATCCATACAGACAAGTTTAGGGAATGCTGGGCTCAATGATATGGACACTGGGAATGCTTAAAGACAATTGAGGCCCAAAATAGAAGGAGCACTTCACAAGCTATAGGAGCACTGGTTTTAGAAACAAACCTGGATTTGGATCTCAACTTGCCACTTCTAGACTTGTGGTTTTGAGAAAGGTACTTAACCCTCTGAGCTTCAGTTTCCTCCTTCATAAAATGCATAAAGCATTTAGTATGGTATGTGGCACTAAATAAGTGCTTGGACAATGTTAGAACATGTTTTATGGTTAAAAACACAGATTCTACAAGAAGACTGGCTGGGTTTATAATCCTGGATCTGCCACTTACTAGCTGCATGAGCTTCAGCAAGTTACGTCTCTATGCCTCAGCTTCTTCACCTGAACAATGGGAAGAATGATAAGATTGTGATGAGAATTTCATGGGATAATATTTGCAAAATATTTAAGTACAGCTTGGCACAGAGTAAGAACTAAGCATCTGTAAAAAAAATTATAATATTGTTATTTGATAGACTTCATGAGATGAGGAGAATCAGGCACACATATACTTTTTTGTGTGCAGTGTTGGGGATCAAATCATGGCTCACACAGGCTAGGTAAGTGCTCCATCACCAAGCTATATCCCCAACCTTCATGAACAGTTTTAAATGTCAGTAAGAGAAGGAGCTAGGTCTTCCTCACATAAAGAAAACCAGAAAGTATGCAGTCCCATGCTGGCTTTCTGGTGTCATCAGGATCCAGATGCCTCTCTTTTGGTTTTGCTCTCCTCACCATGTGGACTGTAATCTCATGGTGGAGGATGGTTTCTGCAGTTCTAGCACTCATTCCTGTGCACCAGGCCAGCACAATGAAGAAGGTAAGGAGAGTCAAGGGGCTTTGCATTAGTTATAGATTACTGCGCCATACATAACCCTCGAAAAACTGGGGCTAGAAATAATAAATGTTTACATGTCATATGACCCATGTGTCTGTGGGTCATAATTAGGAGCTGCTTAGTTGTGCAGGCTGTCCCTCAGGCTATCACAGGCCACAATCAGGGCATCAGTGGGGCTGCAGTCATCTCAAGGCTCAACTGGGACAGGGTCTGCTCCTGAGTTCACTTCTGCACTTGGCAGGCCTCAAAAGTTCCCTTTTAAACTCACTTATGTGGGTCTCTCCACAGAGCTGCCTCATGACATGATGACTGGCTTCTTTTTTTTAATTTATTTTTATTTATCTTTTAATTTTTTACAGACTGCATTTTGATTCACCATTTTGTTTCTATGATTGTACACAATGTAGATTCATATCATTCGTGTAATCATACATGTACATAGGGTAATGATGTCTGTCTCATTCCACCATTTTTCATACCCCCTCCCTCTCATTTCCCTCTACATAATCCAAAGTTCCCCCATTCTTCTCTCACTCCCCACCCCACCACTCCCATTATATGTCATTCTCCACTTATCAGGGAAAACATTCAGCCTTTGGTTTTTTGGGCTTGGCTTATTTCACTTACCATGATATTCTCCAATTCCATTCATTTATTTGCAAATGCCATAATATTATTCTTCTTTATAACTGAATAGTATTCCACTGTGTATATGTATCAGAGGTTCTTTATCCATTCATCTGTTGAAGGGCATCTAGGTTAGTTCCACAATCTAGCTATTGTGAACTGAGCTGCTATAAACATTGATGTGGCTGTGTAACTGTAGTTTGCAGATTTTAAGTCCTTTGGGTATAAACTGAGGAGTGGGATAACTGTGTCAAAAGGTGGGTCCATTCTAAGTTTTCTAAGAATTCTTCATACTGCTTTCCAGAGTGGATGCACCAATTTGCAACTCCACTGGTGGCTGGCTTCTTGCATCAGAAGTCCAACCCTCACTCAAGAGGAGGGAATTGCATAAGTGCCTGAATACCAAGAGGTGGTATCAAGAGGCTACCCAGCACAGAGTCCTTCCCAGGGACTCTGCTGACTTCAAGCAGCCTTTCTGGAATTCCTACACAACACTTTCACTTATAGTTCATAGGCCAGAATTCAGTCATGTGGCCATACAAATTTGCAACAAATGTTGAGAAATAGACTTTCAGTTAGATGCATTTTTTGAAAAAAAAAACATTTATTTTTCATTGATGGACTTTTATTTCATTCATTTATTTATATGTGGTGCTGAGAATCAAACCCAGTGCCTCACACTTGCTAGGCAAGCACTCTACCACTGAGCTACAACCCCAGCTGAGTTACAACTCCAGTCCCTAGATGTGTTTTTACTCTGAATGAAAATCAGAGTTTCCTTGCTAAAGAAGAAAGGGAGGATGGCTAGTTCATATTCTATACTTCTAACTAGTTCCAAGCTGGTGCAGATGATGCTGGTCTCAAAGTGTGGTCCAGAACCAGCAGCATCAGTATCAACCAGGAAGCTGGTTAGAAGTGCAAATGTTTTGCCAGTTTCAATGATGCATGCTCGTAGTCCCAGCCATTTGGGGAGTTGAGGCGGGAGGATCACAAGTTTGAGACCAGTCTGGGCAATTTAGCAAGATCCTGTCATAAAATAAAAAGAGCTGGGAATGTATCTTAGTGGCAAAGTGGGTTCAATTCCATAGTACCAACTTGGGCTGAACTGCAGGCTTGCTGACTCAGAAACTCTGGGGAATGGGCCTAGAGATTTATTTTCACAAGCCCTCTAGGGGATTCTAATACTTGCTCAAATGTGAGAGTCACTGCTATAGAGAATAAGTTAATTGTCATTCTTTTAATAAAATATGTAAATTTTTGTAAGAACTGACAATTTGATACTGTCTTTATTAGCATGGTCATGAGTAGAGAAACTTTTAAAGATGAGTTGTGCACTACCTAATGATTGCAATTCACTTTGTTGTTTCCATCTTGAAGTTGCAAGGAATTTTATCAGATGGTAAGCTGTATTGAATGGATAAAGCTTGAGGGTATATTTGGCAAAGGGGATCATAAATGAAGTTTCCTTTATGTTGGGCAAAGAGCTGCACATTCTCAGTGGCTGGAATTTCCATACTTAAATAGTAGAACCAGAGTAGGCTTATGTAAAGTACCACCTACATAATTAAATCCAGCACAATTCCAGTTGTCCATGTGCCCAAATTTCAGTAAGACAGAAGACCTCTGATTTTCCTTTGCATCCTAAAATGAGGATGGTAATAAGTACAAGTTTACTTGGCAGATGTAAAGCACTGAACCCAATCTCTGATTCATATTAAAGGTCAGTATTATGATGTAGTCTGTCTTTTTTGTCTTTATCTAAATAATGTATCAATGATTTGTAGTAATAACACTCTTAAATGGTTTCAGAACTTACAAGGAAAGAAAGTGTTCTAAATTTGGTTCTGGATTCCTTGAAAATCTGTCTTTTGTTTTATTCCATTTCTCTTCATTATGTCAGTTTACATCAAGTTACATAATTCTAGTTCTATTTGGTGTTGATTATCAATCTTCATTTTCCCCTTATTATTGTTACCCTCTTTTGTTTTTTGTAAATGGGTTTTGCAATTTAATCACTCTGGTTCTTTTTTGTTTTGCTTTGGTTGTTTGACTTTCCTTTCAATTAATTATTCCTGACAACTTCTTGCTTCTGAAGAGAAGAGGAGAGCAGTCATAACCCATCACTACTAGTGCACCTGTATCACAGAAGGGAAATATTACATCATGCTGAGGTGATACACTGCTGAGAACAACCCTGTCTTTCTACTCCTGCATCTGTTTCTATGTAAGTATGTGTGGGTCTGTATGTGCCTACATTCCAGCATCCTCTCTTCTCCCTCTCACACCTCTGCTTTAGTACAATGTGCAGCCTCTCTCTTTTGGCTTGTTTGAAATACCTGCTTCTATGGGGATAAGATCCCCAGCACCCCCTTTTCCAATGCAAGAGGAGAGAGAATCCTGTTTGTTTTTGAATACTAGGTTTCTTCACTCTTAGTGGAACTAGATGGTGACACATTTTCTGGGGGCAGAAATTCAACAGTGAAAACTAGCAGGCCTTCTGAGGGCTCTGGGCCACACAGGAGCCAGCAACCCAGAAGTGTCTTTTTTGGCCCTCTTCTCTGTGGTTTTAGCTTAGGGCTTAAAGACAGTTGGCTCATAATCTCAGGGAGAAAGGCCTTTACTTGGGGGCTGTGGAGTGTGTTATTCTTTTTAGGTTTTCCTTGTGGTGTGTAGGGTGCAGTAGAAAGTTGTCAGGTTGCCCCGGGGGCAGACTCTGGACTACTTTGGTGTATTACCTTGGGGTCCAGTCAGGGACAGAAGCCCTACTAGCTGTTTTAACAGGGAGGTTTGTATATAAGGATATTGTTAATGAGATAGAAAAGTTGTTATCTAGGTAACCCAAAGAACAAAAAGGGAAACAAAGGTGTCATGAAGTAGCAACTTCATGAGGGAGACCAAGGGATCAATGGAGGAGGCTAGAAATGACAAAACTAGAAACCTAGAGGATGGGCCCCATTTGCTGAAACTCAGACTTCTGAGGACAGGCACTGCCTAACTGGTGTCAAGCTCATGAGGGTCTCAAGGACCTGAACACAAACCCCCAGTGAGAGGGGTTTTGACTGACAGAGTCACAAAGGGTGCAGGTGCTTTGTGGAAACTCAGGACCAGAATCACCCAGGAAAGCAGAGAAGTGCAGGTTTGGGGCCGAGAGAAAATAAATTAATAATGGAACAACAACTTAACAACTGGCAACAAGTCTAACAAGTCAAGTTTCCAACTCCCCACTATTAGGCACATCCTAGGACAATGCTTATCAACCTTAAAGTGTATTATGATCACTTGGGGATCTTGTTAAAGTGTAGACTGTCTGGAGTGGGACCTATGACTCTACAGCTCTAAGAAGATCCCAGGTGATGTGCGTGACTTGAATGGTAAGATCCTAGGAGGCCTAGAAGAACCCAGAGCTTCTGCTTTTGTGTTATGTGTGGAGAACAACCCTTTGCAGGGATCCTTGTTGTATACCTGTGTTCTTGGGACACCCTCAAGGAAGACAAGTGTGATACTCTGCTCACCCACATTCCTTCCTGTCTGGAACTTTTTCATTTCTTTCCTCCATATCAAATTTGCCAGAACTTGGTTAACTGTTGGAGATTATGAGTGGTACTAGGGTCAAGACTGGGCCCTTTTAAGTGACAGTAACATTTGCACCTAAGACTTTTCTTGCCTTAGTCAAATAGGGATGTAGGAAAGGGGCCTACTTAGGTTGCTTTTAGGTAGTTTCTGCAAAGGACCGGAAGATGACACTCAATGGATGACCACCATTTTGTGATAACTCTAGAGGGTGTTTATTGTCCAATGTCCAGTTTGCTGTTTAAGAGTTAAAGAAGAATCATAAACACACATATGATGTCCCCACAGGTTTTCAGTACCATATGTTTCCTGGGGGGATTATCTTGCCAGATCAGAGTGAAGAGAAAGTATATTGTCCTCAAACAACTTGAGATGACAAGACCATGCTTCATAAATTGAAGGTATAACAAGCAAGGTGGAAGTCTCAGCCAAAAAGCAGAAATCTGGGAACATCTTGAGAAAAACAGCAGCCAAAGAATAAACTGAAAGCACCCCTGGCCACCATCAACCTTTGGCAGCTTGCTACGGGATGTACGTAGGCACTGAGCCCAGCAGCTCCATAAGTGGACTCAGCCACTGAATTCCCTCTGGTGCAGGGAAGGGTGGTTTTTAAAGCTGGCTTTATGCCTCCTTTTTACAAATGAGCTTTCCCATCTGGAAAGAGGGTGCAAAGGTGAGTGGACAGTTAAAAATAAATACCACAGGAGAGAGAAGATGGAGCACTAGAGGAAGGGAGTACTACCCAGCAGTTTCTTAGCACCAGATTTAATAGTAGAAAGACTGCTCCTGAGCAAGGTGAGTAACTGAGGGGACTCACTGAAATTCAAAAGGACCATAGAGACACAGAAAATCAGAAACTTAAATGTAAGAAATGATGCATTAGAGATGCTCCAGCTTGGTTGCTGACGAGAGGGAGAGCACAGGCAGAGAGAGAGGAAAGCACAACAGAAAAAAAGAACTGTCTTGGGGAACCTGTGGATTAGAGAGGGAATCTAGTATTAGTAGACCCAGAGTCAGTGGGGGAAGTTCCTGAGTAAAAAGCAACCAAAACTGCTTAGCCTATGGGTGGATAGTTAGGTGGAAAGTGGGGTTGCCAGTGTGGGAATCATTTATAAGCACTACATGGCAGCAAGCAGAGGCAGAAGACCAGGAACTCATAAAGGAAGTTGCCAATTGACCCACCAGTTGCCTATTAGGGGCTGCAGAGTGTGCCTAGACAAGTGTGATTGAAATAAGCACATGGGGATTTGTGCCTAGTCATTCAGGCTCCATATACTGAGCAGACAGAGCTCTCTTTGTTGCTAGCACCCCCAAGAGCCATTGGGAAGATTTCTATAATGGTCAGACAGGAGCATCTGGACTCCAGAGCTGATGCTGGGTAAGTCACATCCATATCAGTGAATGTGAAATCTGTGGGGGTTTAGATCCTACACCCTAAAAGTGGAATTTATAAAGAGGCACCTGAGATCCAGATGTCCAGCAGAGATCAACATCTCCCCAACAATAGGGGGTGTGGATCCAACCTCAAATACCCACCAACAGAATTCCAAAGATCAGTCCAGAGCCCCAACTACAGGAACTTCTAAATTAGAACCACTACAGGAGTACACAGTTTGTCAGCACTCCCCAGTCTATCCTGCCCTATACTGGCAGATGGAAAGTTGAGAGCTGCTACAACCAGCTTGAGCTCCTAGCCACATTGGCTGGCAGCTAGATGAGGAACACAAAGATGTTGGACCTAGTAACTCACAGCCCTTGACACAAGGATTACAGAGCCCCCAAATAAATACAAAGAATGAAAATTCACCCATGTCAATAGTTTTGATCACCTCAGTGGAAAGAAATCCTTTATTTGTCATTTAGAATTTTTATCTTGTTTCCCTGTATTACTCTTTTTATTTCAGTTTTTAAATATCTTTCAAATTTCATTTCCTGATATTTTTTTTCCATCCTCTGAGACTCACTGCATGGATAGACACTAACACATATATATGATATATATATATTTTTCCATATAATTTCACTTTCATTTTAATTGCTTTCTTCTTAACCCATTAATTGTTTGGGGTTCGATTGACTTAGGTGGGTTAAAATTATGTGCATTTGTTTGTACCTTGTTTTTAAATTTTTTTAAGGTTGTTGACTAAACTTTATTGTATTCCTCTATTTTATGTGATACTGAGGATTGAACCCAGTGCCTCACACATGCTAGGCAAGCACTCTATCACTGAGTCACAACCCCAGTCCTGTACCTTGGTTTTTGTCCCCCTTATTGTCCTTCTTCACTCTCTTTCCCCATTAATAGTCAAATTTTCCTGTTTCTTCTTCCTCTTTTGTTTTTTATTACTTTTGGTTATCTTTTTACTCCTCCTTTATAGTTGTCATCTGTCACATATGTACTGACTCTCCTCTGTTTACTTTTTAAATATATCAAACTTTCTCTTGCCTTCCTATTGTTTTCTCTGCACTTAAACTGTAATCCCACTATCTGATAGAATTATATGGTTTATATAATTTCTACCCCTTTCATGTTGTGATGATTAATATAGTGGACAGCATAGTAGACACCTGCTGTTTAATACCTGGTCTAGATTATGGTTTTATATTATTGGGGTTGATGTTAAATGTTGACCCCACCATTCCCATACAGGTGGCAATTAGTGTCAGAGATGGCAAAGTAAATACCAAATATTTATATTTGTTGCTGATAGTAGTGCAATTCCTGGATCCTCTCTTCCTCTAAGAGGGCTGGGAAGTGATCAGGACACTTCAAAGTTCTCAGAGCAGAGATACTGCTGCCTAGCAACACTCACAACTTAGCCAAGTGACAGTGATTCTCACCCCGCAAACAATCTAGCCCCACCTGAGCCTCAACAATACATCAACACATAGAATAGGGGAGAACAAATTCCCCAACCAAAAACTGGGTCCCAGGCAGCAACATACAGATAGGAACTCAGGTCTCTCCCCTAGACATCTACTCATACATCAAAAATAGCAAGAAGTCCCAGAACAAAAAGATTAACTATACACAAAATCAACATGTGTATAAAAGAAAAAAAAGAAATCCATCTCAACTGATGCAGAAATTGAAGACCTCTGAAAACATGAGGAAATGGGAAAACAAATCTCCTCCAAATTTCACAATCACCCAATAAAGAATCCCACATATATGAAAGTGAATAAAATTCCAGAGAAAGACTATTAAAAATTGATTATTAAAATGTTTGATCAACTAAAAGTAGATCTAAGGAATGAATTAAGAGAGCAAATACAGTAAATGAAAGACCACTTTAATAAACAAATGGAGATCATGAAAAAAAGAAAACCCAGTCAGAACTCTTGGAAATGAAAGACACAATGAATCAACTAAAAATTCACTTGAAAGCATCACAAACAGATTAGACCCTGGATATATGGCTGCTAAATTCTGAGACCCATACTTTGGTTAATACACTTTTTCTGTAAAGGGATAGATAGTAATTATTCCTGAGAATATTTGAGAACTGTATGGTCTCCGTTGATACTACTGAATTCTGCTGTTATACCATAAAAGTAGCTTTAGACAATACATAAACAAATAACTTTGGCTGTATTCCAACAAAATATTTATAGAAACAGGCAGAAGGTTGGGTTTTCTAGTATACTGCGGTTTCCCGATTTCTGCTTTATACTCATGACAAAAATTGAAAACGTGATACATGTTCTTGGTTTAATTCATATATAAGTTGAGAAGGATAAAGAATATGAGATGTAAAGGAAGAAGACAGAAGGGAATAAAAGAATTGCATGAGGATGAGGAGGAGAGCATAGATGAATAAACTAGATGGAAGGAGAGAATAGATAACAAAAACAGAAAAAGAAAGAAGATATTAAACAACTTCAACTTTTTGAAAACAATAAGATAAAATATGAGTTTTGAGCCTTACCCAGAGCTGTGTTCTAGTTTTTCTGTGCAAGACAAATTCATGTTCCTCACATCATTCTATTTTCAAATGACAAACTTAATAAAAGCAGGCACAATGAAGTTTGTGATATTAAATCACTGTCAAGTTATGCCTCTGTAAAAATAATTGTCTAACTGACTGTCAGCTAAGTAACACCTTAGAAATACATAATTTATGAACAGAGATGATGAAATCTAGAAAATATTTCCCAGGAAAGAACTATGTTTTAGCTTCTTGATAGCAAAACGAGTTCTCTTTTATTAATACACTGATGCCTATGATGTCTTCACTATCTCAGAGATTAAAGCATTTCTTGGAGATGTCAAATGCCTGATATTTCTAAAACTCTCAGAAAGTTTTGGAGATGGTTATCCTTGTTTTGTAAACATTTCTGGGTGATCCAAGATAGTGGACTAGAGGGTGACTGCATCTACTGTCGCTCCAGAACCCAGGATTCAAGAAAGGGAGGCATTGAGAGACTTGAACTAAAATAGAGCCACAGGGTGTGTCTCCCCCACCACGTGAAGTTCAGCCTGGGCGGCAGGCATGCATAGGGGTGGCTTATCCCAGAGCAGGGCAGGGCAGCTAGAGTCTTCCCCAGGTTGCCCTGTTCCCTCTGGCGGTGGGCTTCTACCACATGGCCAGCTTCTTGGAGCAGGCCCTCCAGTGAGAGCCTTTTTGCACAGAACCAGCTCCAAGCCCCTGAGCCAGGGGCAAGCTCCGGCTCACACGCAGCTTCAGGGACCAGGACAGGGCAGCCAGGGACTTCCCCAAGCAGCCCTGGCCTTCCTGGCAGCAGGCTCCTTTCACATGGCCAGCTTCTTGGAGCAGACCGCCCAATGAGAGTCTTTCCACACAGAGCCAGCTCCAAGCCCTGGAACCAGTAGTGGGCTAGGGGCAGCTGTCTTTGGAAGCACTGCATTACCAAGTTCCTCCAAGACTTCAGGCTACTGAAGGCTGGGAATTGATATACTGGAAATCTACAGGAACACTAGAAGCCAAAAGAGAAAATCTGCAATATCTCAGAGTCCCACTGATATCTGACCAATATGAGAAAACAAGGGAAGAAAATGTCCCAAGGAAATCTAGATACTATATCAATAAAACCCAATGACAGCACAGCAGAAGAAATGTCAGAAAGGGTGTTCAGAATGTACATAATTAAAATGATCAGGGAAGCAAAAGAGGAGATGAAAGAGCAAATGCAGGCATTAAATGATCACACCAATCAACAGTTAAAAGAGCAAATACGGGAAGCAAGAGATCATTTCAATAAAGGGTTAGAGATACTGAAAAAAAAAAAAACAAACTGAAATCCTTGAAATGAAGGAAACAATAAACCAAGTTAAAAATGCAATAGAAAGCATAACCAATAGGACAGAACACCTGGAAGACAGAACCTCAGCATTTAAGACAAAATATTCAATCTTCAAAACAAAGTTGACCAAACAGAGAAGATGGTAAGAAATCATGAACAGAATCTACAAGAATTATGGGATATCATGAAAAGGCCAAATTTAAGAATTACTGGATTGAGCAAGGCTTAGAGAAACAAACCAAAGGAATGAAGAGTCTATTCAATGAAATAATATCAGAAAATTTCCCAAATCTGAAGAATGAAATGGAAAACCAAGTACAAGAGGCTTATAGGACTCCAAATATACAAAATTACAACAGACCCACACCAAGGCACATTATTATGAAAATACCTAACATACAAAATAAAGACAGAATTTTAAAGGCCGCGAGAGAAAAGAATCAAAATACATTCAGGGGGAAACCAATAAGAATATCACTAGATTTTTCAATCCAGGCCCTAAAAACTAGAAGGGCCTGGAACAACATTTTTCAAGCCCTGAAAGAAAACGGATGCCAACCAAGAATCTTATACCCAGCAAAACTTACTTTCAGATTTGACAACGAAATAAGATCCTTCCATGATAAACAAAAGCTAAAGGAATTTACAAAAAGAAAGCCAGCATTACAGAACATTCTCAGCAAAATATTCCATGAGGAAGAGATGAAAAACAATGATGCAAATCAGCAATGAGAGGAACTAGCCTAAAGGAATAGCCAAATAAAGTAGAAACCAAATCATGTCAAAAAACAAAATGAACCAAATGACCGGGAATACAAATCATATCACAATAATAACCCTGAATGTTAATGGCCTGAACTCACCAATCAAAAAAAAAATAGACTGGCAGATTGGATTAAAAAGAAAGATCCAACAGTTTGCTGCCTGCAAGAGATTCATCTCATAGAAAGAGATACCCATAGACTAAAGGTGAAAGAATGGGAAAAAACATACCATGCACATGGACACAGCAAAAAAGCAGGAGTATCCATCCTCATTTCAGATAATGTGGACTTCAAGCCAAACTAGTCAGAAGGGACAAAGAAGGACATTATATACTGCTTAAGGGAAGCATAAATCAGCAAGACATAACAATCATAAATATCTATGCCCCAAACATTGGCTCATCCATGTACGTCAAACAAATCCTTCTCAATTCCAGAAATCAAATAGACCACAACACAATAATACTAGGCGATTTTAACACACCTCTCTCACCACTGGATAGATCTTCCAAACAAAAATTGAATAAAAAAACCATAGATCTCAATAACACAATCAACAATTTAGACTTAACAGACATATATAGAATATACCATCCAACAAAGAACGAATACACTTTCTTCTCAGGAGCACATGGATCCTTCTCTAAAACAGACCATATTTTATGCCTCAAAGCTACTGTTAGCAAGTACAAGAAGATAGAGATACTACCTTGTACTCTATCAGATCATAATGGATTGAAATTAGAAATAAATGACAGAATAAAAAACAGAAATTTCTCCAATACCTGGAGATTAAATAATACACTATTATATGATGAATGGATAACAGAAGACATCAGGAGGGAAATAAAAAAATTCTTAGAAGTAAACAAGAACAAAGACACATCATATCAAAATCTTTGGGACACTATGAAAGCAGTACTTAGAGGAAGATTTATTTCATGGGGCGCATTCAACAAAAGAAGTAGAAATCAACAAATAAATGACTTAACACTACAGCTCAAAGCCCTAGAAAAAGAACAGCAGACCAACACCAAAAGTAGTAGAAGACAGGAAATAGTTAAAATCAGAGCCAAAATCAATGAAATGGAAACAAAAGAAACAATCGGAAAAATTAACAAAATAAATACTTGGTTCTTTGAACAAATAAACAAAATTGATAAACCCTTAGTCACACTAACAGAAAGAGGGAGAAAACTCAAATTACTAAAATTCGGAATGAACAAGGAAATATCACAACAGACAAGAGTGAAATACAAAACATAATTAGAAGTTATTTTGAAAATATATCCTCCAACAAAACAGAAAACCTCGAACACATCAACAATTTTCTAGAGACATATGAATTACCTAAACTGAACGAGGAGGATATACACAACTTAAATAAATCAATTTCAAGCAATGAAATAGAAGAGGTCATCAAAAGTCTACCAACAAAGAAAAGTCCGGGATCAGATGGGTTCTCAGCCGAGTTCTACAAAACCCTTAAAGAAGAGCTCATTCCAATACTCCTCAAGTATTCCATGAAATAGAAGAGGAGAGAACCCTCCCAAACTCATTCTATGAAGCCAATATCACCCTGATAACTAAACCAGACAGAGACACATCGAGGAAAGAAAATTTCACACCAATATCCTTAATGAACATCGACGCAAAAATTCTCAACAAAATTTTAGCAAATCGCATACAAAAATATATTAAAAAGATAGTGCACCACGATCAAGTGGGTTTCATCCCAGGGATGCAAGGTTGGTTCAACATCAGGAAATCAATAAATGTCATTCACCATATCAACAGACTTAAAGTCAAGAATCACATGATTATTTCAATAGATGCAGAAAAGCATTCGATAAAATACAGCATCCCTTCATGCTCAAAACACTAGAAAAAATTGGGGTAGTGGGAACATTCCGTAACATTGTAAAGTTGATCTATGCTAAGCCCATGGCCAATATCATTCTAAATGGTGAAAAACTAAAAGCATTTCCCCTAAATCCTGGAACAAAGCAGGGATGCCCTCTTTCACCACTTTGATTCAACATCGTCCTTGAAACTCTAGCCAGAGCAATTAAATAAACCAAAGAAATTAAAGGGATATGAATTGGAAAAGAAGAACTCAAACTATTCCTGTTCGCTGATGACATAATTATATATTTAGAGGAACCTGGAAATTCCACAAGAAAACTTTTAGAACTCATAAGTGAATTCAGTAAAGTAGCAGGTTACAAGATCAATGCTCATAAATCTAAGGCATTTTTATACATAAGTGATGAATCTTCAGAAAGAGAAATTAGGAAAACTACCCCATTCACAATAGCATCAAAAAAAATAAAATACTTGGGAATCAATCTCACAAAAGAGGTGAAAGACCTCTACAATGAGAACTACAGAACACAAAAGAAAGAAATTAAAGAAAACCTTAGAAGATGGAAAGATCTCCCATGTTCTTGGATAGGAAGAATTAATATTGTCAAAATGGCCATACTACCTAAAGTGCTATACAGATTCAATGCAATTCCAATTAAAATCCCAATGATGTACCTTACAGAAATAGAGCAAGCAATTATGAAATTCATCTGGAAGAATAAAAAACCCAGAATAGCTAAAGCAATCCTCAGTAGAAAGAGCGAAGCAGGGGGTATCACAATACCAGATCTTCAACCCTGTTACAAAGCAATAGTAACAAAAACGGCATGGTATTGGTACCAAAATAGACAGGTAGATCAATGGTACAGAATAGAGGACATGGACACAAACCCAAATAAATACAATTTTCTCATACTAGACAAAGGGGCCAAAAATATGCAATGGAAAAAAGGTAGCCTCTTCAACAAATGGTGCTGGGAGAACTGGAAAACCATATACAACAGAATAAAATTTAACCCCTATCTCTCACCCTGCACAAAACTCAACTCAAAATGGATCAAGGACCTCGGAATCAGACCAGAGACCCTGCATCTTATAGAAGAAAAGGTAGGTCCAAATCTTCAACTTGTTGGGTTAGGATCAGACTTCCTTAACAGGACTCCCATAGCACAAGAAATAAAAGCAAGAATCAATAACTGGGATAGATTCAAACTAAATAGCTTTCTCTGAACAAAGAAAACTATCAGTAATGTGAAGAGAAAGCCTACAGAGTGGGAGAATATCTTTGCCACTCATACTTCAGATAGAGTGCTAATTTCCAGAATATATAAAGATTTAAAAAAACTCTAAACCAAGAATACAAATAACCCAATCAACAAATGGGCTAAGGAAATGAACAGACCTTCACAGAAGAAGATGTACAAGCAATCAAAGATAAATGAAAAAATGTTCAACATCTCTAGTAATAAGAGAAATGCAAATCAAAACTATCCTAAGATTCTATCTCACCCCAATTCGAATGGCGATTATCAAGAACACAAGCAACAATAGGTGTTGGAGAGGATGTGGGGAAAAAGGTACACTCATACATTGCTGGTGGGGTGGCAAATTAGTGCAGCCACTCTGGAAAGCAGTATGGAGTTTCCTCAGAAAGCTTGGAATGGAACCACCATTTGACCCAGCTTCCTACTCCTTGGCTTATACCCAAAGGACTTAAAATCAGCATACTACAAAGTTACAGCCACATCAATGTTCATTGCTGCTCAATTCACCATAGCCAGAATGTGGAACCAACCTAGATGTCCTTCAATTGATGAATGGATAAAGAAACTGTGTCATATATATAATGGAATATTACTCCACCATGAAGAATGATAAAATAATGGCATTTGCTTGCAAATGGATGAAATTGGAGAATATCATGCTAAGTGAGATAAGCCAATCTCAAAAAACCAAAGGACGAATGATCTCGCTGATAAGCGGATGAGGATATATAATGGGGGGTGGTAGGGGTTAGAATTAGGGTTAGGGTTAGGTTTAGGGTTAGGGTTAAGGAGGGTGGTAAGAATGCAGGAAGGAAGGACTGTATAGAGGGAAAAGAGGGATGGGGGAAGGGAAAAAATAACAGAATGAATCAAACAACATTACCCTATGTAAATTTATGATTACACAAATGGTATGCCTTGACTCCATGTACAAATAGAGAAACAACATGTATCCCATTTATTTACAATAATAAAAAAGCAAAAAAAAAAAAAAAACATTTCCCCCTTCAACATACTTTGAAAGATGATTTCAGATGTCTTTAATGAAGCTTTCTTTTTCATTGTTTCCTTATTGGCATCATCGCTTTCCTGTGCCAGCAAGAACATTATCTGAGCCAGCAGTACAAAGACTTAAAAACATTTGAAGAGTCAATTCATGCTGCCACTTTAGAGAATGTGTTTTTCCTAAAACATAGGAATCTGGGGACTGGGAAATTGCTCAACTATGAACAGTGGATCAAATAGAACCACTCGAGATTTCTGAAATGTTCCCTGTGTCCAGAGGTCCTTGTGGATGTGAGTGTCCCTTGTGGGGCAGTATGGTGTAATGGTTATGAAAACTCACTGGCTTTGGACAAAAATCACCTTGGCTAGACTCCTCACTTTCTGTGGCTCACCCTTTTCATCTCTAAAATGGACATGATAATACCAGTATCTGCCTTAAAGAATCTTTTGAAAGATCAAATGAATTAAATACATGTGAGCACTTAGGAGAATGCCTGGTATATAAGAAATATTCAATAAATGTTGCCATTACAATTAATAAGGAATAGACAGAAACCATAACAAGTCCAATTTTCTTTTCAAAGTTTGTCACTTATGGGATGTGTGTGTTTCCAAACAGGTTGTTAAATATTGACAATGTGTAGTTTTATCATATATTTATGCAATGCAAAATTGCCATGAGAGTTTTGTGCAGTGGCAATATTGAAGTAATTATGTTTTAATCAAAGTACAACTATTGCTGATTGAAAGTTGCCATGATGGTTAATGTATTGGAAGGTAAAGTTGATCATATTTTAATGTTTAACTTTGGGTTTGATCTCCTCTGAGCTTTAGATTCCTTTTGGATATTAAAATGTAATTCAAATTCAATATATCCAAAATTCATCGCAAATTTGGTCCAATTTCAGCATAACCTAACCCAGTGATATATTATTATTTACCTAGTTTTGTAAGCCCAAAACCCTGAAGTGTTCTTTGAAACTTCTTTATCTCTCATCAGATCCAACCCAGCAGTTTGCAGATACCTCCTGCTGTGTTATCTGAATGTTTGTGTTCCCCACCCAAAATTTATATATTGGAACTAATCTCCAATATTATATTTTAGAGGTAGGGGTCTTTGAAGGTGATTAGCTGGTGAGGGTAGAGCCTTACTGAACAGGATTGAGATCCTTATAAAAGAGGCCTGAGGGAGCTTGTTAACCTCTCCTACCCTGTGAGAAGGTAGAATGTATGAGAGAAGAGGACCTTGCCAGACACCAAATCTGGTTCCTTAGTCTTGGACTTCCCAAACTCCAGAAATATGAGGAATAAATGTTTTTATAAGCTACCCAGACCATGGTAACTTGTTACAGCAACACAAATGGAATAAGACACCTAAATATATCCCAAATTTAGACATATCTTTCTTTTCATTACAATTATATATAACCATTGTAATCCAAGCTACCAATACCTCACGTGTACTACTAGGTCAGCCCCTTAATTGGCCCATGACCATCCATTATTTCCCCTATAAGTCCATTCTTCTTAAAGTTCAGATTCAGCTTTATTCTCTTAACTGACAACTACTTAACCTGCTGCATATACTAGTGCTTTCCATTTAGTCCCTCTGTAAAATATTTATTTTGTGTCCGTGGCACACTAAGTGTTCACTACTAGTGGATTACTCTTCAGGATGCTCACACATTTCTGTTACTGTGTTTACTAAGAGTTCCTAACCTGTTTGTGTCTGCTTTTGAAAAAAAGATTATATAATTTAATGAAGTATTATGTAAATTGATGAAATATGAACATTCATAATTCAAAGAGCTACTTTTTTCCTGTGAAAATTAGGTCAAATGCTTTGGGAAGACTCAATAAAGGTGGGTTTCTATAAAGAAAATTTCTCTTCAACTAGGTATGAGTGAGATATCTGCAAAAGATCTCTGAAAATAAAACTTGACTAGGATTAGGCACTCAGAATCATTGCAAGTGTATTTTAGTTCTTTCTTAAAATAAATAAAATGGCAAATTGTAGATAACAACTTATAAGAAAGAGGTCAGGGAAAGACATCCATCTAACCCATGCTTAAAGACAAAGTCTTGGACCTTCATGGAGAGATTGGTAAATGAATGCACATTGTGAATAAAGTAGTAAAGTTATGCTGCATATGTCTTTTTTTTTTTTTTTTTTTGGTACTGGGAATTAAACCCAGGGCACTTAACCACTGAGTCACATCCCCAGTCCGTTTTAATATTTTATTAGAGACAGGGGCTCACTGAATTACTCTGGGTCTCACTAAGTTGCTGAGGATGGTTTTGAACTCAAAATCCTCCTACCTCAGCCTCCTGAGCTGCCGGGATTACAGGTATGCACCATGCCCAGTGCATATGTCCTTCTTAATGGTTTTGTTTTCTTATTGAGTTTCTTTAACCAACTGCCTAATTACCTCTATGGATTGCCTATGACAAAATTGTACCTTGAATTTAATATGTTTGAATTTCTTCCTCTTTGTTTGTTATAGTCCAAAATCCTTAAAATGGCAGACAAGATCTGGCTTAGGTGAATTGACCTAACCTCATCTTGAAATATCAAGTTCATTTTGAAAGTTTCCTCCCTAGGTCCCTGACCTTCTTCCAGTCTCTGTCAGCCCAGAGCACCCACTGCTTCCTTGTTAACCCCTCAGATCATTCCCTGATCTTCCTGAGGAGGTCAAATCCCTGTGGTCTTTCCTTTTGCTACATCACTTACCTCTCTATCATAGCTTTTAGCTATGATAGTTACAATTTTATATTTATTTTGTGATTATATAACTAGCATCTGCTGTATGAATTTCCTAGAGCTTATATAACAGATAACCACAAATCTGGTGGTTTAAAACAAGAGGAATTTATTCTCCCACTGTTTTGAAACCCAAAAGTCTGAAATCAAGCTGTCGCCTGGGCCATTCTCCCTTTGAGAGCTCTAGAAAAGAATCCTTTCTTGTATCTTTCAGCATCTGGTGGTTCCTTATACTTGTTCACATTATTTGGCACTCTGGAATTTAAGAAAGCAGAACAAGAATTGGCACAATTATTAATGGTCATAAAGGTGTCAGTATTGATCCCCTTCATAGAACTGGTCTCTGCCAGGTGAGATTAAGGCTAACTCAAAGTCAGTCACTGGATCGAGGGGTCCTACACTCTTCCTGATGAGAAGCAAGTATTTATTTTTATGCAGTCTTCCTTAGGATATTAAAAGTGGGTTGTTGACTTCATTTTTCATTGCCAAAAGCAACAGAAAGGAGGAGTTTGGAAACCAACCAGGAAAGACTATAATGTCCATTAGCAGATAACTACAAAGCATTTTACCATTTATTAAGCATCTTCAAGGTCACAAGAACATTGTGGCAAATCCTCACAACAACCTGGTAGGATACAGATTCCTAGCCTCAATTTATAAACAGTGAATCCAAGGCTCAGAGAAGTTAAGAAATTGGTCAAGTCATACAGCTAATAAATGTCTCTTAGAATTGAACCCAACCTGTCTGGCTACAAAACCCACATATCTTCCATTTTGCCAAACTGTTTTCCAGAGTCTGCCCTCTAAGGAAAAGATCTAGTCCTTTGGTGACTTATTGCTGAGATAGCATTAGATGGTAATCAGATTTCTCACTTTTCAGGCTTGATGTTTGCATCAGTCAGAGTACAAAAAACCACATAATCAACTTGATACATCTTTGATGTCAAGTCATTCATGAAGCAAATTTTTTATGAAAATAATTCTAAGACTAAATGGGAGATTTAAAAATATATTTCCTGCTATTTGGAAACTGCTTTGGGTTAAACAATCTTGCGAGGTGTGGGGAAAAAATACCTCATATTCATCTTTCTAGACCTTTACAAGGACTTTGATAAAAAGTCTGAGGAATATTGCAATAGAATGGGAAACTACTTGTAAGAGTGTATCAATCAGTGATCAGCCAGAAAAATGGAATTCATCCTAGGTATTCCAGAGAGTTGTTTAATACCAGAAATTGTTTACAAAAGTGTTGGTAAGGCACAAAAATAAAAAGGGAAATGTGAGGAAATGCAGAAAGCAGCCACTACAGGAAGACACCCTAGGGACTGGAGGAACCATTGTTAAGATTGGAGAGGCAAAAAGGAAGAGGTGATGTCTCCAGAGCCCAAGAACATAGTCTTCACTGAAACTGTCCATAGCTGCTGCTTTTGGAATCATGTCCCTACTGTAAACATCAAAGGCCACTATAACCTGTAGCTGCCCATGATGTCAGATCTGCTAATATCACTGTAGTGCTCAGTTGCTGGCAGTCACCAGCAATTGTCCATCATTACTGCTGCTGGAAAAATAGACAGCCATCTGCTGAGTCAGAGATACCACCAGGATCAGGAGAAAAGTGTCTTCTCCTTTTCTTCCACTTTCCAAACTTTTGCATTCACTCTCCAAGTCAGAATCCAGCCAGAGGCCAATGGGCAAGGGAGTCTGGGAAATGTAGTTTGTCAGTTTTTATAGTAATGAGTAAAGAAGGATCTGAATACTGCAATCAGTTAATTGACTACTATTCACTATTGTGCAATTAGTAATAGGACACATTTCAATGAGGATTTACCTTATCATTTTTCACCCGATAAGCCTTCATCTACAAAATGGGGCAGGTAATATCTACCTCACAGACTTTATCTAAAGATAAAATGAGATGATATGAAAACTGTATGGCACATTGAAAAGTACACACAAAACTAAGGATTCCAGGCTGGGGATATATCTCAGTTGGTACAGTGCTTGCCTTGTAAGCAACAAGGCCCTGGGTCCAATCCCCAGCACCACAAAATAAAGTAAGGATTACTAGCTTCTCTAAGGTCTATTTGAAGGCCCCAACTCATGTTTCCTTTCCAAAAGTGGGTTCCTGTTGAGAGCAGGGTGGTATCTGTGCTGCTAACTGTCTCAAGGACAAACAGGACTGCTGGGCCCCTGTGCTTACCAAGGTTGTTAAGAGATATTTGTCCGAGGAATGTGCAGTTGCCTGGAGACCTTATCCATCAAGGACGAGAGCAGGGCCTAGCCCCGACTCAGCTCCTGAATAGTTCACCCCTTCCCTCCTCCCTTCTTCCTCTAGAACCGTCCAGTTCTGGCCGGACCCAATGAAAATCAAATAGATTGACCGGACCCAACCAGGGGAGGTTTAGCTGTTCGAATGTTAGCCAATTAGAAGAACACTGTAAAACTGCTTGCTTTTCCTTATAAAAACCCTGCTGACGAGGGCTCGGGGCCTCTCTCCTAGCGTCGTTGATTAAGGATGCAGAGGACCGAGTTCGAACTCGCTAATAAATGACTCTTTGCTGCTTGCATTGATCGTGGTCTCTGGTGGTCCTTGTGGGGTCTCAAGCCTTTGGGCACAACATATGGGGGCTCGTCCGGGATCCCCAAGCCCACCCAGACACCTGATCATAGAGTCATAAGTGACATCTTCCACCGGTGAGTAAGGCATTGCCGTGTGTTTTCTGGTCTGAATTGCCTGCAGGCTCTGGTTCTGGGCTGGCACAGTCCTGGCGGATGCGCTATAGGACCCTAGCAGGGTCTCAGGAGACGTCCCCTCGACCCATCTGGTGACATTTGTCACATCTGAGCAGCGGGTGCTGCATTCTGGCGATTCGTCACATTTGGTGATATTATTGTCACATCTGAGCAGTGGGTACTGCATTCTGGTGAGTCATCGCATCTGGTGACATTATTGTCACATCTGAGCAGCGGGTGCTGCATTCTGGCGAGTCATCGCATTTGGTGACATTATTGTCACATCTGAGCAGTGGGTACTGCATTCTGGCGATTCGTCGCATCTGGTGACATTATTGTCACATCTGAGCAGCGGGTGCTGCATTCTGGCGATTCGTCGCATCTGGTGACATTATTGTCACATCTGAGCAGTGGGTACTGCATTCTGGCGAGTCATCGCATCTGGTGACATTATTGTCACATCTGAGCAGTTTGTGCTGCATTCTGGGTAAATTTGTCACTTCTGAGCAGCTTGTGCTGCACTCTGAGCAGTTTGTGCTGCATTCTGGGTGAATTTGTCACTTCTGAGCAGCTTGTGCTGCACTCTGAGCAGTTTGTGCTGCATTCTGGGTGAATTTGTCACTTCTGAACAGCGTCTGCGCTGCTTCTGAGCAGCTTCAGTATTGCATTCGGACGACTGGCCGCATCTGGTTAACTCTTTGTCCCATTTGGGCTTTGTGTGGCACCTGGGAAACTACAAAATACCAGCTAGCCAATTTTTGATTTAGCATGCTATGTGTCTGTCTGTTTGTGTATTGTACTATATGGTCTTTACTCTTGCCTTCTATTAAATTCTTCATTGTGTTAATCCGATCTTAGGCTTAGGGATACTCATTGCAGGGTACTTTTACAGTCCTTCTCCTTGTTCCTGAGAGATTTGTTTACTCCAATCCCTCTAGGCAGAGAGCTCAGCAGCTCCATTCCTCAAAAGTAGTGAGAAATGATGTTTTGTAATCTTCTGCATTCAAACCTAACCTGATTTCTCAACCAGGAAGAAAAAGGGTTAAAAAGTCCTGGGTAATCCTCCCTCCCCTCTGCCTGGCCTTGCCAAAACGTGCATTGGAATGTAAGCTGCAGCAGTCTCAGCGGGAAGGGGCGGGTAACCTGAAGAAAAGAAAAAAAAGTGTTTGTTTTAAACTTCTGGGCTGGTACCCAGAACTAACTTATTTTCTAGGATTCTTCGTTTGTTTTGTTTTTCTTTAATACTGTATTTTTGAGCTCATAATTTTGATCTTGCATACCTAGGTTAATGATTTTTTTTGATCAGTTCTATTTTTTATTCAACTAGAGTTTTTGAACATCTGTTACATTGCAATGGAGATAAAGTTACAAGGTCTTATCAAAACTGAGCGCTCCTAAAATTAAAATTTAAAAATGGATCCAAATACTTTAATTCACGTGATTTAAAGGTTCAATTCAAATTGGGTAAACTAATAAAAGTAAAATGTCTTTGAAAATAACTCATAAGTCTCTAGGTGGTCAAACTAATGGAATGTTGATGTTAAACAATGTCTAATATCAATTGTTTCTAGGACTTTTCTTCAACAGGAAAAAGACAGCAAATACTGTTCAGGACACCTGCCTGCTTTCTTGGTTTTTACAAAATAAGTGAATTAGAGTTAACATGTATGGGATTACTCAAATGTGTTTGTTGGTGACATCTGATTAATTTGCAAAATTAAAATGCTCATTGTTAAATAACATCAAGTACTCTTAACCCCTCAAATTCCATGGGGCATCATACTTAAACATTATTGGTGTTTTCATAGGTTGGTAAATTAAAAAGAGTTTAAAATTGCTTTGTGTCATTACTAAAAACAAGGTTATTAGGAGTTATGTTCTAACAGATAAAACCTCAACTCGGAGAGTGAGTGTTCCATCTGCTCCCTTACCACTTCCCCCTGCTCCCCCTCCAGTTCTGCAAAGCTCCAAGGAGCTCTTAGACTTGGATTTAGAGCTACCATCTCCCCTTTCACTGTGTTTCAGTTAGAGTTGTTTCAGAATGTGAACAGAAAGGGGTCAACAGGTAGGGAAGAGAGAATAAAAGGTTCTGGGTTTGGAAATATATTTAATAAAAAAGAAAAGAAAATGTTTCTGGGTAAGAAAGTGCCTGTGTGATGGAATACATGAGGGTCTAAGTAAGTGCTAAGAAAGTCTGTGTGTAAGTAAAGGGCAAGTTTCAACAAGTCTGTGTGTAACTAAGTTGGTTGTGTGTATGTGAGACAGCTAAAGCTATTTAAGATGTTTCCTAAGGTGAAATACTAATGTTCTGATATAAGCCAAAGTTTAAAATATATGGTAAAATAACAAGGATTTCTTAGAAGCACTAATTTACTCTTAACTTTGTGTCTATTAAGTTTTATTTTTTAAAACAATTAGTCTTAAAAATTGGGGTTTATACAATTATGGTTAAACAACTGTTAAGAGTATTGTACTGTGTTACAGAGTCTAAATTTTTCTTTAAAAACTGAATTTAGTAAAATTAAAGTGTCAAGGTAACTGTGAAATGGTCACTCCTTGTATATTAAATGTATTCATATTTTCCAGGTATACAAGTTTTTAAAGCAGGAAATTTGTCAAGCTGCTATTCTCCAGAATAAACTTGTCTGTACTGGTAATATTAAACTTAAAGAGTAAATTTTATTGGGGATTTATTTCTATCATTTAATGTTCTATTGTGGGACATATTATCAGTAAGGTATATGTAAAATTGGTTACTTATTTCACTGAGATAAAAATGTAAATGTAAATGTATATCTAAAAGTTAGTGACAGCCTGATTTGTTTAAAGGTTCATATTGTAGAAGGTGAAAGCACTTTGCTACACAAAAGAAAAGTTAAAAGCTCTCTCAGCCTTTCTTTGATTGATTCCTGTTCTGGATATAATGTTAGACTGTGTTAACTAATATTCATAGGGACTCAGAAATCAATATATGTAAACTTCTTAAAATGACATTTAAGAAAGAGTATAATGCTCAATAGCAAAAATGGGACAACAATGACTGAGATTGGGGTCCCTGACTTCATGACTGTAGCATGCCTGGTGCCTGGAAGTGTTCCTGTGTAGGAGCACAAGATGCCTAACTGCTGTGGCAGTAACCTCCCTGGGGAGGCTCTGTACAGGAGTCCTATCAGCTCTTACATTGATATCAGGCACACAGCTCTTGGGCAGAAAGAAATTGTTTTGCTAGATAACCAGTGTTTCATCAGTTCCCTTCTCTAGTTCCTGCCCACCTTACAGTAACTTTGGACAGTGGACTTATTTGAGAGCTACACAGAGTTCCTAACATTGCACTTTGCAGTTGTGGGAAAAAGTTGCATAGATGGTCTAGTCTCTGTAACTCTCCTAAAAACAAAGAATAATGCTTACATAGTCTCTAAAATAAAAAGACATGTATAAAGATTGCTAACATAACTCTTTAGGTCTACATTTCCATCAGAGAATAGAGCTCCATCTGATCTCAGCTTAATCTTCAAAATCTGTGTTTATAAACCTTTATTTTCTAATACTCCTTTGACCCTCACTGAACTTGAAAATTTGGTCATGCTGGTCATGGCAAAAGGGGCAAAAATTAGTTGTAGGATTAGAACACTTAAGATCTATAAAGAGTCATGCCTTACCTGAGATAAGGCTCTGCCTCCCACCTTACTGCATGTTAGAGTGACTCCAAAATAAATCAGACTTCAGCTTATTTAAAGTTATAATCAAAAGATTGGTTTTTTGTTGTAAAATTACTATGATCTCAAATAGAAAATATAATGTGGTTCTCAGTCAAAATTCAAGATAGCTATTATACAAGCAGAATATATTTTTACTCTTGCTAATTTCATTTTGTAAAAATGTTACCTGTTAATGTTTTGCAGAAGTAGCTGCTTCAAGGACACGCAACCTAGGTAACTTGTGATAATAAGCCATCACCTAACAGATAGTGGTAACAGATATCAGAACAGATAGTGGTAATTTCCAGAACTAATGCAGACTCCAGTTAGATAAAAGGGTAAATAACTGTAAAGTTATGGACATTAAAGTTAAAGCCCAGTACTCTTACTTTATGACTGGTGAAACTGGCTTGCTGGATGATTAAGATCAAACTTAGAGATTGGAATTAAATACAGAAGGCAAGATAGGCCAGTATTTGGATCTTTTGTCCTCAGTCAGCCTGAACCCACGAACAAGAGAACTTCTCTAAGGAGCTTTGCAACTCTGTGTCACACAACCTCCTGATCAAGGAGATTGTTGAGACTAGAGGATGAAAATTGCTCAGTGCATCTGCTGCAGAGGAGGGTCATGGAAAAAAAAAGAGACACCCCTAATGCTTCCAAAGGAAGTCACCTCATCAAGGAGACCCTGCCTAACCAATGGCACTGGTGGAGCTAAGAAGCTGCTCTTAAGTTCTCTACAAGTGGCCCCTGTGGGAACTCAGCTGACTCTTTAACAAGACAGGAACCAGGTCAATTTGACCAACCTGATGTTAGACACCCAGCAAAACAGTTAAAACCAAAATATAACCATTCTTGGGCATTTAAGAGAAATAACAGTTAAATGTAACTTAAGATGTACACTTGTGTTAGTCCACTAGAATAAAAACTGGAAGCTACAAATGAAAGAAAGATTCTTCAGCAAATGTGCCTGATAACTATCAAGAGAAACTGCCAGAGTCAGAAGTTTTTAGTCAGTTTAAGGCCTACAGACCTTCCTAAGCTATAGAGGTAGACTTGATCTATGTTTGCTCGTATGATTACCTAGCCCTAAGTAACAGAAGTATAGAGCTCTCTACTAAACACAGGTTATACCAATAAAGGAATATTTTACAAAAATCAGATGACATTAAGTAGCTTAACTATATTTTCGGGGATATCTATGACATTAAAAGTTACATGTTGTGTTTACATTCCTGATAACCTGGACAATGTTAAAGTTCTCAAATAAAGGCCTTGTCCTTTCCAGCCTTTGCTAGGTCTAGTTATGGGAACAATTTCTCAGTTCTTCCACCTCCTGGTGAGAGATTGACTTCTGTCATTTTCATGATACTCAGTGGCATGCTCCAGATGCTGCAACATTTACTTTGTACTAATTTCATTTCAGTACTCATGTCTTTTTGTTCTTCTATCATAGAAGCACCCACCCCCAGATGACTTTACAACCTGCTCTTCCCCAACCAGACTTCTACCTTGGACCCCTCGATTGACCCGATTTTAAAAAGGGAACTCCAAACTGCTTGCCCCACGCTGCCCACTTCCAGCTCGAAGAAGTCAGATTGGTCATCGCCCATTTTCCCTACAGCAGTGAAGGAGTTCCTAGTATTAGAGGGGTAAATGAAGTCAGAATAAGGACAGGTAGTTAGTGTAGAAATAGGGAATTGGGTCAATTTGAGGAAATGAAGCCATGAAGCCATCTGCCTTTGGAAGTTGGAGACTGCCCCTGGAAGAATAAAATGTCAAGAATCTCCGGAGCTCATTAATTACCAAATTTACCTGACTTTAAAGACTGTAAGCAAGGAGGTCTATGTGCAGCTCTGGGAGAAAAATGTTGGTTTTATGCTAATCATTCTAGAGTAGTGAGGGAATCCATGGCAAAAGTCAGAGAAGGACTAACAAACAGAAAGAAAGAATGGGAAGCTAGTCAGAACTGGTTTGAATCCTGGTTCAATTTTTCCCCTTGGTTAACTACTCTGGTGTCCACTACAGTGGGACCCCTAATATTGTTGTTACTAGCTTTAACTATAGGACCTTGTATAATCAATAAGTTAATTGCTTTTGTTAAAGATAAAATAAATACAGTACAGCTAATGGTGCTAAAGGCCCAATATCAGCCCATTAAGCAGCAAGAATTAGAACAGTAGAGACCCAAGATTGGCTCTCTAAATGTTCTTGGAAAGGGGGGATGTTGAGAGCAGGGTGGTATCTGTGCTGCTAACTGTCTCAAGGACAAACAGGACTGCTGGGCCCCTGTGCTTACCAAGGTTGTTAAGAGATATTTGTCCTAGGAATGTGCAGTTGCCTGGAGACCTTATCCATCAAGGACGAGAGCAGGGCCTAGCCCCGACTCAGCTCCTGAATAGTTCACCTGTTCCCTCCCCCCTTCTTCCTCTAGGACCGTCCAGTTCTGGCCGGACCCAATGAAAATCAAATAGATTGACCGGACCCAACCAGGGGAGGTTTAGCTGTTCGAATGTTAGCCAATTAGAAGAACACTGAAAACTGCTTGCTTTTCCTTATAAAAACCCTGCTGACGAGGGCTCGGGGCCTCTCTCCTAGCGTCGTTGATTAAGGACGCAGAGGACCGAGTTCGAACTCGCTAATAAATGACTCTTTGCTGCTTGCATTGATCGTGGTCTCTGGTGGTCCTTGTGGGGTCTCAAGCCTTTGGGCACAACATTCCCTTGAGCAGAGTCTCAATTCTGGAGCCCTTGTCTTCACTTTTATGTGATTTTAGTGCTTATCTGGGGCCTATCAGACACTTTTGGCTCCAGTTCCCAGGTGAATCCTGGCAGCCATAACCAATTTACTTGGACTTCTTCTCTGTCTCTGTCTCTCTCTAAACTATCCTAGATATTATTACCAGAGATATCATTTTGAAACAGATTACTGAGTTTTTCCCTCTCAAAATGAAACAAAATAGAAATGTTCATTAATTCCTCTTTGCTTATGTGTTAAGTCCAACTTTTTTTAGGTAGATATCAAGACCCTTTTCTAATCTCATCTGTCCCTCACCTCCATCACCCAAGTTCTAGTCCTACAGTCTACCCCTTGCTTTCTGCTAAAACTCTAAGAGATCTGGACTCGAACTCTTGGCAGAACCTCTAGTTGTGTGAGCTGGGACACATTACTTACCCTTTCTGTGCCTCAGTTTTTCTCCTCTGTAAAAGAGGATAATAACAACATTTCTTATTTTATGGGATTGCTTCTAGAATTACATGGGGTAAAGTTTTATCTATAATACTTGGTAAGGATGTTCTACACAATAAATGAGAATATATAAAAGCTCTATGGCAAACTAGAATATTTTGCAAACCTTCTCTATGAGGTTTCTTTGAACATTCCCTGACTATATGCCTCCGTTTTGATACTCCCTACATGTAATATTCTCAAAGAACTTTGTCATTCATTTTTGGCAACTGTCATACCACGGCCTTGCAATCTGTCTATTGCATAGGTCATATGGTTCTTAATGGTGTCTTCAGCTGGTGCAGTACGAGCAGCAAAGTAAGTTTGTTGAACTGACTGAACTAAAACCTAAATTCCTAACACACTTTTAGTTGATAACCTGGGTTAGTATTCTCATTTGCACACTTCTTTACCACATGACAGATAGCTCCAAAGGTGAGATTTCAGCCTTTACTCATTAGGGTACTGGTATGTACCAGTACTATACCACTGGTCGGTTCCAGATCAGCAGTAGCAGAAACTGGGGATTGTTAGAGCACCAGAATTGTGACCTGTAGACCCCAGATCAACTGAATCAGGTTCTCTGGGACTGGGTAGGAATTTGTGTTTTAACAAGGTGCCAAAGACTTATGCATGTTAATGTCTTAGAAGCACAGGTGTAGGCAGTTGGAAGGAGAAAGAGTTCTCTGTAAAATGTCAACTGAAGAAAATGAGAAGTGCCTGCTTAATCAGAGACAATTTCTTTCTAGCAAGCTGTATCATGATTTCAAATAAGTAAAATTTCTTAGAATCCAACAGATTTTTCTCTAGTTCCCTAAAGTGCAAGAAGCAGTAATATTTATTGTTTTATTATTATGTCTAGCAAATTTCAAGTATAAAATTATAGAAAACAACACTAAGGGTAAAAAGAGACCCAGTGGTACACTTGGTTGATAAAGTCTGTAACAGTGTGACTTGTTTTGCAAGGATATGAATCTGTTGATCATACCATCCTTAAAAGCACTAACCCAAACTGTTAAATGAAAGAAAACATCTTACAGTCTTTGTTTTTACACTTTGAAGGCTTTACCCTTCCATATTGAACATAGGGATTGTATATTACAAACAGGAATGGTTCAAGGCTGGAACCTGTTATAAATGCTGTCTTCTCAACTGTGGGAATAAACACTTCAGAGCTTAGATATTAATCACTGTCACATGAAAAGCAAGGAGATGTATTATGACTTCTCAGCTGTCAGAAAGCAAATGGCAGCACTTCAAAGAGACTCTTACATGGTACAGTTTATAATTGGCAAGGCTGACCCATTATTTTAAAATAACAACAGGAAGATTAAGAATGTTGACACAAAACAGCACCAACCAATGCCCTTTGGCACTCCTAAACTTGAAGCAGAAAACTCCCATGCCTTTTAAGGAAGATTATAATCTTCCAAAATAGAAAAAGGGGTTACAAAAGAATTATGTTCTATAATAAGTTTAGGACAATCCAGAATTCTCCTCAAGCAATTGCAGAGTCCAGTGTGATTTGTTTACATAGGCTTGCCCTGACTGGGTAATTTGGGCATAGGTTGTTTCTAATAAAAGGATGGCTAGTTCTGGAACAGATTTGTGCCTGAAAGTTTGATCTGTTCCTGAATTCTGGACTGTTTTGGGATCTCATCCTTTGATGGATTGCCAATGGGATAAGTCACACAAGGTTTTTGTGAAACATGCATGACCTCAGGACATTGGGACTTCTCTAAGCAGATAGGGCTAAGTGGAATTAAGTGAATTAGTCTTTGTAAAGCACATTGCATAATGCCTGCCACATGATAAGTGCTATATAAATGTTTTCTAAATCCATGAGAAGTTCTACTTCAAACTAAGGAAGGTTTCATCTGTTCTTGTGGGAAGATTTTGGACTGAAAAATGGATTGATCTTGAAAAAATAGGTGTCCTGAGGTTCAGACCTTAGAACTCCCATGGTTCAGTTGGTACCAATTACTTTATTTTTCCTTATGACTGCCATATATGCCAAGTTCCTACCTAGGATTCTTTGTGGCAATGCAGAGTAGCAGAAAGAACATTGTATTGGGGGTCTCATTCTGGATACAGCACTACCACTGATTAGCTGAGGACTTTGGGCAAGTCACTTCGCCTCTCCCTGATCTTCATTTTTCTTCCATGCAGACGCTAACGTGGGATGTTGTACACTTGAAAGCACTATTCACATGGATGGCTTTACCCTCAGATACTCACTTCTAACATGACTAGGGGGGCAGCCTACATAATTGGTGAGTCACTCAGGATGAATAGCTGAGAGTTGACATATTTCCCAGAGGGGTGGAGCAGAGATGCTGCATCAGGAATGTCAGGAAACTACCTCTGGTGAACAGCATAGGGAGAGAGGAGAATCCCTTAGTTGTTACTATTACAACCTTGAAATTTAAGGTTCACTAAGATGCTTCTGAAACTTTAGAAGTGTCTTCAATAATGGAGGACATTTATAGGAATTGTCACTCTTTCTTGCTGACCCAGGATCCATTCTGCCTTCTTTTCTGGCAGAACCATGAATTTTCCCCACATTTTTTATTGGTGTATTATGGTTGCATATAATGATGGGATTGCTATCACATACTCATACATGCACACAATATAATGATGTAATTTGAACAATAGCTCTAGAACTGTGCATTTTTCAGCCATGTTTCCTGGGAGAAGCTGATCCTATCCACATCTTCAGAGATAGCTCAGATGGTTTAAGGTTATTCTCCTTAAGTGGACACAGACAACTCTGAAAGATGAGATAAAGGAAGGTTTGCTGCAGGCCTTCTGGGGAAGTTTCCTCACTCAACAGAAAGTTACAAAAACAATTTCTATTTTACTTGGGGTTCCCATGCCTGGAAGAGACACCCAAAACAGCTCTAGGCATCTTGCTACTTGCTTAACACTGAAGCCAATGCTCAGGATGTCAAAAGCAGAAAAGTACTAGGGGCCAGGGTGGGAGGGGTTAAAGACATCATGAGCTGAAACAACCCCAACTGACACAAAGCTTCCCATATGTTATCTCATCAATCAGTGCAGCAGTGTTTGAAGAAGTTGATGTTATCCTTGCAGTATGGGGTGAGCAAACCAAGAGGTTAAATTGCTCAGGATCATAGGTGGAAGATTTAGAACTCAAACTGAAGTTTGTTTAACTTCCAAGGCTGTGCTCAAGTTGTTGTGTTCTCTTCCTTGATGAAAAAAATGGCCAAGAAGCAGTATAGATACTGTGGTCCTGAAGTTAGCAAAGCTGGGAGTTAGATGGCCTGGGCTTCTCTCTTTGTTGGATTTGCTGTTCAGCATTTGACCTTTCTTGACCTCCATTTCATCATGCATAAGACAGTTGGGCCAGATGTTTACTGAGGTTTTTTTGGCTCTAAAATCTTTCAAAATGCTTGGTGAACCACAGGGAGGGATGAGAGAAAATAAATAACATACATTTGGTATCTTGAGAAAGGGTGCTGGGCAGGATTTCCTCTTTCAGCCTGAGATTCAGGAAACCTGAAGAACAACATAAGGTTCCATGTGGCATTCAGTGGGACAAGCCAAAACCAGTTTAGATTCCTTGCTATTAAAACAGGAATAGAGCTAAAAAGAAACCAAATGAAGACTATTTTATGTAGGTCCTTCCTCAGCAATCCAAACAGCTTGATTGCTGGGTTACTGAAGAGCATTCATGTATTTTTTTTTTTTTTGCTTTTTTTATTTGTTGTTTTGAGATATACATGACAGTAAGGTGTATTTTGACATATTATACATACATGGACAGCAAACCATTCACACAGTATGAGGTATGGGTATATAAGGCACATTAAAATATTTGATTTCTATTTCTTAATTTTTTGGATTTTATTTTATATTGACATGCAATAGTTGTACTTACGGGGTACAAAGTGATGTTTCAATAGATGTTTACATTATGTAATGATCAAATTAAGACAATTAACATATCCATCACCTTCAATATTTATCATTTCTTTGTGGTGAAAACATTCAAAATCACCTCTGGTCTTTTGAGATGTATACTATATATTGCTAGAAAAGTTGTTTGTGTGATATTATCACCAGAGATAGCAATAATGCTTAGAGAGGATTTGGCCCTGCATCATTAGGGAGGTACTCCTTTCAGGAGATCTGTAACTCTTCTTTGGGTTTAAGAAAGGAATTGAGACTCAGATTCTGTGTGTTCCTTAAGCTCCTTCCTATTAGTTTCTAGTGATAACAAAGTATCACAAACTGGGTGGATTAAATACAGGTTTATAACTAATGAGAACAAATTTAAAAATTTTTTAAAAATTAAAAAGTATTCTGCAAAAATATTTTTAAAATACAGGTTTATTATCTCAGTTTTAAAGGAGGATAGAAGTTCTAAGTGAAGGTGTTGGCAGGGTCATGCTCCCTATGAAACCTGTAGGGGAGACTCTTTCCTGTCCTCTTCTAGCTTCTGGTTGTTTGCTGGCCATGGTTGACATTCCTTGGCTTACACCACAGGTTCCATCACTCCACAATCTGCCTCCATTATCACATGACTGTCTCCTCCCTGTGTGTCTCTTCTCCCTCTTCTTGTAAGTAAACCAACAATATTGTATTAAGTGTCCACCCTACTTCAGTATGGCCTCATTTCAACTGATTTTCAACAATGCTATTTCCACATAAGGTCACATTCTGAGGAAATGAAGTTAGGAATTCAACTTATCTTTTCAGGATACAATTTGGCCCATAGCAGCTACCATCTAGGCAAATTCCTAACCACATCTAATTAAGTTCTTACTGAATGAAACTTTGTTCATCTATTTGGGGCATTTTTTTCCCCTTCAATGCTACTTTTCATGTTTGTTGAAGATTCTGTCCTTAAGAAATTTTGAGGGATAAAACAGGAGAAACTGGATGTTCCTGGAGTAGCAGCCCCAAACTGGCACTTCTCAAATATTATTGTGCACACAAATCCTCTGAGGATCTTGTTAAAAAGCAGGTTCTAATTTAGTAGGTCTGGGTGGGGTCCAAGATTCTGCCTTTCTAAAAATCCGATGCTGCTGATCCAGAGTAACAAGACTCTAGATCTAGAATAAATGGTGGTCACATCTGTTTACACACAACTAAAATTATTCTTGGAAGGTTTCAAAACTTCAGCTGTGTATTAGCCAGAAAAAGTCCCAGTAAACTATTTGACAAAATATTCCAAAATGGGAAAGAGAAATTTTCTTATTTTCATGTGAGAGTGAAGTCAGAAACATCTGTGCACATTCATCTGGATGGATACAGTGTTTTCTAATTTCTGGACCATGGTGAATTTTTGAGACATGCATGTTAGAAGCTGTGACTCTTAGGAATGGACAACTTCAGTGTTTAGGGCAACCAAGAAACTTCCTGTCCAAGTGTGCCAGAAAAACTTTGTTTGGAGAAGCCTCAGGCCAATTTTGACAGGGCCTACCCATTTCTTACAGTGAGGAGTCAAACAGGCAAATTTCTTTGGGTTCAAATTCTGTTGGAGACTTGGTCCTAGGACCCACCCAGATGATCCCTGAAGACCACATCTGTGGCTTTGCTCACACCCACATCCAGCCCTCCTTACTTGCTGCTTTCCTCTTACTCTCAATGATTCCCAGATGCTCCCCACCATGCTAGTCAGGAGATGGGCGAGCATGTACAAAGATCAGGTGGAAGAGCCAGCATGAATCCAACCCTTGGAGGGTCCATCCTCTGGATGAACTTCCATAGAATAGGCTCCAGAGAAGTGTGGTCCTTTTATGATGTCAGAGGCTGGCAATTTGGTTTTCTGAATTCAATAGTGACCTGATTATTTCCAGCTCAGAACATCCATGCAATATTGACTTTCTTACAATACTTAGTTGGAACTTTCTAGAAAACTAGTTGTTTGAGTATCTTTTGGGTCAGAGTGTTTGTTTCCATGGTCAGCACTGTGATTATAGGATTTGTGATAAAAGTCAACTGTATTAGACTACAAATCTCTGTAACATCCCAAAATTGAGCTATGGAGGAGGAAAAGGACAGCACAAAGTTTTGTTTACCTATTGCTGTAGAACAAATTCTCCCTAAACTTGGGTTAAATTGGTAACTATTTTACTTGCTCATGTTTTTGTAGATTAGGGATTTGGAAAGGGTGGCCTGTCTCTGGTCCACAATGTCCAGGCCCTTGTCTAGGTGGCTTAAATAGCTGGAAACTAGTCAAACTGGTTTAGTTGGGGCCACATATCTGGGGCCTCAGTTCTTTGCTTTGTTACATCTTCATATGGCAATTTGGGTCTTCAGTATAGTCAGGCTTAGTTAAAATCAGATAGTGGAAACTTCCAGGCTTCTCAGAAGGCTTGAGGCTCAGAGGGTTGGCTCAGAACAAGCACATTGGCATGTTCTATTGGTCAAAGAAGTCACAAGCCTAGAAAGGTGGTACATGCCTGTGATTTCAGCTACTCATGAAGCTGAAGCAGAAGGATTGCAAGTTTGAGGCCAACGTCAGAAGTTAATAAAATAAATTAAAAATAAAATAAAAACTAAAAATAAAATAAAAGACCAGAGAGGTAGCTCAGTAATAGATTGCCCTCTGGGTTCAATCCCCAGTATCACAAAAGGAAAAAATAAGAAGAGTAAAAAAATAAATAAAAAGGGTTGGGGATGTAGCTCAGTGGTGGAGCACTACTGGGTTCAATCCCCAGTACTGCAAAAACAAAAACAAAACAAGTTGGGCATGGTGGTACACTCCTGTAATCCCAGTGGCTCAGGAGGCTGAGGTAGGAGGATTGCAAGTTCAAAGCCAGTCTCAGCAACTTAGTGAGGCCCTGAGCAACTTAGCAAGACCCTATCTCTAAATAAAATATAATAAAGGACTGGGGATGTGGCTCAGTGGTTAAGCACCCTGGGTTCAACCAGTACCAAAACAGCAAAGCAAGTCAGAGCATCAGTAGATTCAAGGAGGGAAATAGGCTCTACCCCTTTACGGGAGGAGTGGTGAAGAATTTGTGGGCATCTTTAAGCAAAGAGAGAAGTGGAAAGAAACATTTTTATTGATGTTCTATCCAAGCTCTGATTAGATTAAGTCAAGCCTAGCAGTCAACAGAATTCCCTGATTCTTGAGTACATCCTTGCAGTGGCCAATGTTTAACTTTAGGGTGGAGAGTCAGCAACTGGTCTTTGAACCTTCAGTCACACACTTTTAATTTTTTCTAAAAACTTCTTTTGCTAGACCTTACTAGATGAATGATTCCTTAAAAATTTTCATGTTATTGTTTTACAAAAATCATTTACACAATACATACATTTTCACTTGCAAAGTTATGATGTTTTTGCAGTATACACAGTAAGATATAAAAGTGCCTCTCTTTATCTACTCACCTTCCCAAAAGGAACAACTGCAAATAGTTCATTGTGTCCCTCTTTTACCTTTTATTATATTTGCATATTAAAGTATCTGTGCAGATGTTCAGTTTTCCTTAAATGAGATACTACACTTATTTTGCAAGTTGCCTTTTCCATTTTAAAACATATCATGGTGATTTGATTGTTCCCAACTAATATATGTCCATACTTCTTTCTTTCTTTCTTTTCTTTCTTTCCTGTCTTCCTTTCCCTTCTTCCTTTCCTTTCTTCCTTTGTTTCACAGTACTTCTACCACTGGGCTACATTCCCAACCCTTTAATTTAAAAAAAAATTTGGAGCCAGATGTGGTGGCACATACCTGCAACCCCAGGACTTGGGAGGCTGAGCAGGAGGATCACAAGTTTAAGCCAACCTCAGCAATTTAGAAAGACCCTCAACAACTTACAGAGACCTTGTCTCAAAATAAAAAAGGACTGGGGATATAACTCAGTGATAGAGCACCCCTGGGTTCAATACCCAGTACCAAAATTTTTTAAAATTTTGAGTCAGGGTCTTGCTGCATTGCCCATGCTGGCCTTGAACTTGTTATCTTCTTGCCTTAAACTCCTGGGTAACTGAACTATTGGAATTCACCACCAGCCCTGGCATCATTTTCTTTTAAATGGGTGCATGTTGTTCCATCTCATTGATGTGACATAATTTATGTCATGACTCCTTGGTAATAGACTTTCAATTTGCAACTTTTTAAAAAATAATAAATGACAACTGAAATAAATATTTTTTGCATGTATACATTTTTGTACATGTGTAGGTATTTCTATATGGTAGATGCCTGGAGTTGTAATCTGGGTCAGAGAACAAGGGCCTATGCAATTTCAATAGACACACAATGGATCCTCAAAATCTGGATTGCCAAATTACATTCCTCCAATCAATTTCTCCATACCCTTGACAACAGTGGGTAATACTAATGCTTTTAATTCTACCAGGTTAATTGATGGGTGAAAATAATATCCTGCCTTGAATTTATTTCCTATAATTATTGGTTATTTTTATTCCTTTCTCTGAAATATCCTCTTTTATCATTTGTCAAGTTAAAAAAATGTTCTTTATATTTTTGCTAAATATTTGTGGAGTGCTTCATATGTTAAACCTTTATTATTTCCTGAAGTGAAATTTCTAGATGTGGAATTGCTGGGCCAAAGGACTGAACAGTTAAGGGAAGGTTTTTGACATTTCCTAGTGGAATTTCAGGGAAATTTCTTAAGTCTTCCTTCTGATTATACCCTACTGATGAGTTAAGTCTCAGTTGTTGCCAGTATACAAGTTCTCTGTACAAAAGAGATAAAGCAGTGAACTACCTGCCAGTGTAGTCTATGGCTGTTGAGGACGAGCTGTGCTTAGCTACTTTGCAAATAATTGTCAAGCTTTTTTCTGAACATAGCTGGGCTGAGGTAACTCATGAGCCATGATAAAAGCCAAGGAAGATCCTTCATTCATTGATTATGTACTTTTTCTTGTTCCCCTGAACAAGGGAACCTAGACTCTTGTTAGTTACTGAGATATTTACCCATTACTTCCTATGAACCAGGCACTATTTTAGGCACTTAAGATCTAGAATCTCCAAGGATAAGCCAGGTTTTGGATGTGGCAATTCAGCTGAGTAGGCCATTTGCAATTCAAGATTCATCTTTTTTTGTGATTTGGATTTTAGACTTTATGAGGCTGTTACACAATTCTACTATTAAATCACTAAGTTAAGCTGGCCACTTAGCCTTTGAACCTCAATGTGACTCATGTTCTCTATTCACATAAAGAACAAAGCAGTTACATTTTTTTGTTAGACATAGCTTATAAGGGAAAGAGAAAACTGGTAAAAAGTTGAAAAGCAGATAACTTGTGGTGTGTGGACATGCACAGGAAATAAGTTGTTCTTAGAGGAAATATGATTTAGGAGATAGCCAGGAGCTTGCAAAACATTTTTGTCATTTGAGAATCTAAAAATTTGCAAAGGTCTCAGGGTATACTTCGGCAGTCTCCTACATTAATACATTTTATAAATATTTTATTAAAAACTGGTGCTACAGGGACATTTGTGGTTAAGAGATTTGTATATCAGTTATTTGAAGTCTTCAAAATTCAGAAGAGTGACTGAAGACTTGTTACAACTGGAGGTGGTTTTTTTGTTGTTGTTTGTTGGGTAGTCTAGTGACTTGTTCAGTTGAAACCTTTAAAACCAATGTGGGTATCCTGTATATGCACAGCATCGATGTTTTTGCTGTTGATGTTCTCAATAGTTAGAGGGACATAACTGATCCTAGCATGATGCAGGTACATGGGATTTAAAATACGAAAATTTTGTTTGAGTATTAGCTCTCTTCCTAATTGAGTCTGCCATCTTTGGGGAGTCACCTAATCTCAGTGCCTCATTTTCTCATCTGTAAAAGTATAGATGCTGGCAACAGATCTTTGTAAACAAAAACTTCTAGATGGGAACAAAACATCCTTCAAATGGGATAGTATAAAAATCATCAATTGGAGTTTATCATTTTGTCATAATAATAAAAGAGAGGAAACATTCATTCACCAATTCATTAACAGTTTGATTACCTGCCATGAGTCAAGCATCATGCTAAGTGCTGGAATAATGAAATAAACAAGTCCTGCTTTCTGCCGTGCTAGAGATTACAAGCCAGTGCAGATGGTGGTCAAGATGGTCTAGTCCAATTGTTGCCATGCTGGATGGAGCTGGTTCATGTGCACTCACAAGAACTGATTGCTAAATTTTCAGGAATTCTGAAAAGCAAGTTGCTAAACATAGCCATTATTAAAAGTAAAGTTATATAGTTGACTTTTATTCATGGATTCTGTATTTGTAAATTTGCCTATTCAATATAATTTATTCATAACCCTTAAGTCAATACTTGTGGTCATTTGTGAACATGGGCATGTGAAGAGTTGTGAAAAGTTTGAGCTGCCCCATGTCATGTCCCTGGCTAAAGCTGAATAAGGATTTCTTGTTTCAGCTCTCATACTATAAATAAATGTCCTTTGCATGACAAATTTAGTGCCAGGGTTTTCACATTTCTGTGCTTTTTGTGGGTGATTTTGCTGTTAAAATGGCCCCCAAGCAGAGTGCTGAAGTGCTGTTTAGTGTTCAGAAGAACCAAAAGGCCATGATGTGCTTTATGGAGTAAGTACAGGTGTTAGATAAACTTCATTCACACATGAGTTATAGTGCTATTGGCCACAAGTCCAATGTTAATGAGTCAGCAATATGTATCTGACAAGGTGTCTTTAAATAGAAATACATATAAAACAAGGTTACATATTGATTGGTTGGTGAAAATGTTTTTACCAGAGGCTCATAGAAACCTAACTTTGTATTTCTCCTAGAAGCATTGATTTAATATTTATTAATTCAGTGCTTGCAGCAACTTTTTAGAATGTAACTACTGTGAATAATGAGAATTGACATTATGAAATTATATTACACAAAGATTACAAATATCCCAAACTCTTTATTCCCTAATTATTTTGCTACATACTACTAGTATCTATGGGTTTTTTTTTTTTTTTTTGTACTGGAGATTGAACTCAGGGGCACTCAACCACTGAACCACATCCCAGTCCTATTTGTATTTTATTTAGAGACAGAGTCTCACTGAGTTGCTTAGTGCCTCACTATTGCTGAGGCTGGCTTTGAACTTGTGATCCTATTGCCTCAGCCTCCCAAACCTCTGGGATTATAGGCATGTGCCACCACACCCAGCAATACCTATGTTCTTAAGGTTATTTGTGACTAATGTATTTGTACAGTAGAAATACTATATGATGGGGGGTGTTACCATGCATTTCTTTCCAACTCCCTCATGTTCAGTGATACCAAGTCAGTAGTTTGACATTGACTAAAGTGGGAGTATTTTATACCATGGAACAAATCTAGGTTCTTTCCCTCCATCCTCCAGCTGGTAAAACATTTACCATACATAACTACATTCAACTTTCATCAGACGCCTGTTCTCAGAGCTACTAGAGTTAACACTCAGGTTCTAGGAGAGTGCCCAAAATTACAGAAAATTTATCTCCTCCTACCTCCACCCAGGTACATTAGAAAATGACTGACTCGGGTTCTCATGCCTTGCAGTGGGATTTATACGCCTGAGTTTCCCGTGGCATCCAGAAGCCTGGCATCATAATGTCTTTTGGCTCTCTCCTCTTCCCTGTCCTGATCACCTCTTACCCTTACGAGTATCTCCTGGGAGCTCTTCCTTGGTCTATTGCTTGCACACAAATACAAGTCTCAGGGTTCACTCTTGGAATACTCCATCTAAACAGTACTCATGCAATCAGTGTACATGCATCCCAGCTTCTAAAGAACTACTGGTAGATCTTGGTTTTCTGGTTTAATTCCTCCTTAAAAAGCCACTGCAGCTGGGCATGGTAATTCATGTCTGTAATCCCAGTGGCTCAGAGGCTGAGGCAGGAGGATTGCACATTTGAGGCCAAACTCAGTAACTTAGTGAGGCCCTATCTCAAAATAAATAAAAAGGGCTGGGGATGTGACTCAGTGGTTAAGTGCCCCTGAGTTCAATCCCTGGTTAAAAAAAAAAAAAAAGCCATTGTTTTACAATTTTAATCTTCGATTTAAATTATCTAATGACCTGTAGACATGTGAATTAAAAACTTTTCAGGTTTTGTAGCTGCAACTTAATGTGCTTAATGCATTCACATTTTGATAAAATATGAAAAATCACTGGAACATTGTCATTTACCCAGACTGGCTTCTTGATGGGTTTGCCTCTGCTGAGCTCAGCGAGTGGCCTTGAACTCTGACATGCAATAATAAATCAAGCTTTCATCAACTTCTTCTTAGCCTGTTGAGAAACAAAAACCCATAAGAAATGCTGCAATAACTGCCTTTGAAATTCTAATTTCTTTTACTGTGATAAAAAGATGTGAGAGGTAGTCAAAAAGTCCACTGTGCTGTTATGTACAACAGTAATATGATTCTCTAAATAGTTTCTTCATTTTCAAATTATTCTTGCTTTAGCAATTGCCAGTTCAGATGCATGGCCTGGGCAATTGTGTAGTAATTAAATGCTTGCTTGAGAAAACAATTTTAGATCACTAAATTGCTTTATTGCCTTTTGAAAGACTGAAAGGGGCATTCAATCAGGTAGAGACTGTGTTCCTAACAAGACTCATCATACATTATTCACATGGGCAAAGTCTGAATTTGAGAAGGAAGAGACTTGGGGCACAAGGCAATTATTGCTTCAATGGTCATTGTAGAGTTCAGTAGGCCTCATAAAAGGAGGCCTAGCCCAAAGATTCCTGGCAAAGTTTTGAGGATAAGGAAGAAGTGCCTCCTTAGCTATTCTTATTTTTTAAAGTGAGACAACTTAATGCGAGGGATTTTACTTACTCTCATGGATTACTCCCAGGTTCAAACAGCTCTGTACAAGAAAGAGCTCCTGCCAATTTCAGTTAAATTATGTAATTCAGAGGAAAGCCTAAAACCATGATTTCACAAAGTATGACATAGGTGGGAAAATTATTAGTATAAACATTGGGAATCACATATATTCCTGCACACAAGACGAATGTTTCACTGAGGCTTCTAAGTATATTTATGCTTTTTTTCTGGATTTTTTTTATTGAACAATTATTTACCCACAGTGAAATGCACAAATTTTAAGTGCATAGCTTGATGAATTTTAAAAATGTATATACTCATGTAACTATCATCTAGATAAAAATATAGAAAAATTTTATCACCCCTGAAAAATTTCTCATGCTTCTTCCCAAATAACACCCTCTTCCAGAGGTAAGCACTATTGATTTTAAGACACAGATTCTTTTCAGTTGTTTTTGACGTACATATGGATAGATGTACTCATTTCTTTAGTCTGATGACTTTTGCTTAACTTAACGCATTTGATTCATCCATGTTGTAGTACTACTTTTTATTGCTAGGTGGTATTAGTTGTATGGATGTACCACAGTTTCTCTGGTCTCCTGTTGATGAGTTGACTCTCAGTTTCTGTTTACTATGAGCACAGCTTTTATGACTATTCTTGAAGAGATATTTTTGTAGACAATGTACAAAACAAGGTTGCTTGAGTACTTATTTTAGATATATGCCTAAGTAGCATTGCTGGGTCTTCCTTAGAAATTTACAAAAAAGAAATACATAGAAATGAAACAGACAGTATTACCCTGTATATATGTATGATTACATGAATGGTGTGAATCTACATTGTGTACAACCATAGAAATGAAAAGTTGTACCCTATTTGTGTACAATGAATCAAAATGTGTCTGTAAAAATATTTTAATAAAAAAAAGAAATACATAGAAATTGGAAGGATGCAGAAAAAGTGACTTTGTCCAACATCTGTTCTCAGAAGGTGAGAACAAAACTTTGTACCATCAAGGACATTGCTTTAGCATTTACACTTGGACTAACTCAAGTTATTGGTTAGCCATGGGGAATTGGAGAAATGGAATTCTGATTCTTTTTTTGGTGATATTAATTTAAATATCACATCAAATAGAAGCATTCAGGAGACCTTGCAAAGGAATTCTTGGTAGTTTGGGAAATTAGGCTAATTTGAGACTCATCACCTGGAAACAGGATAGTCTGGCTTCACCTTGGGATCACCCATGGCCCACAATAATCAAGCTCTGCTGGGAGAAGGGTACATTATGAGACTTCAGTGCTGCCAAAGTGCCATAGGGCCACCAGAGCTGACCGTTGACTCCCAAGGGGCTCACACTCCAGATCTGTTCTTTGCCAACAACCTTCTGATAATGGAACTGGTTTACAGACCAACCTAATCACACACAAAACACAGGGCTAGTAGACTTGTGAAGGGGTTAGGGCACCCCCTGGGGGACACTGAAAAGTTCTTCCTGTAGACAACTTCCAGAGGTCAAGTTCAAGTTGTATTCATTAACTTCTCAGGCATCCCTCTTTCAGTAACTCTCTTTGAAGGTCTCAAACTAAAGAGATTTCTGAGTTTTATTGGGAACAACTGGATTCAGGGAAAGCTTATGAGGAATACATGTGATGTCTAAGCTCTCACAAGAGGGGAGAGGAAATCTCTGGTTTGTTTCTAGTAAAAAGCCTTTATGTGATTGAATAATTTCTAATATTTGTTTTGTTAATGAAGGTGGCGGGGTAAGATGACAACTTCAAATTCTGCAGACCAAATGCCTCTACAAGATGGCTGTGAACCTTTTGTGTCTTGTTTGCTTAGGGTGTAAAATGAGTGATTTTCAGCCCACGTCAGTACAACTCTTCTAGAAGTGAGCATTTGGAAGTGCATGGGAGCACTTTTGATTGTCACAATGACTGGGGGGGGCATACTACTTCCATTTGCTGAGTTGAAGGAGGGAAGAGGAAATGTATAGCATGAAGGAGAGTTGTCCCATACAAAACACCTATAAGGCCCTTGATGAGAAATGCTATTTCCCCCTTCAGGCGATCTGGAGGCATTTATATGCAATTCATATTCAGAAGACTTAACAATACAAACAAAGTATGTCAAGCAAGTGAAAGTTAGCAACTTAAGGAGATTTCTGAGACAGGAGTGGATTTAAGCCTCCTTTTGGACATTTGGATTGCATGATCACTTTGCCCAAAGCAGAAATGTAGCTCTGGCCTTAAGTGGGATATGGAGGTGGGGAAATTATTTTTCCAGACTTCCTAGCATCTCTTTATTTATCCTCTTCCAAACAATTGTTCACTGACCCTGCTCTACTCCCATGTTTCTAGGAATAAGGAAGCAGCTGATAAATTCATTATGTCATGAGAATTTTGTCTTACACTTTCCAGCAGAATATTGGGAAGGGAAGAATCTCAAATGCTGGAACTTCAGATGTGGGTGAAGGAAGGTAGGTATTTTTGGCTGTAATATCTTTCTAGAACTTCTTAAATTATCCCTGGACAAGGAATAACTTGTTTTATTATGAGGCTGGCATTAGATGTGGAAACCAAAGTGTTAACATTTGCTGTAACCATGACAAAGACAAGGAAGGAGGACTGGATAACTTTGTAAGTTTATTGGCATATGAACCAGTTGCATAGGATTCTTTTGCAGGATTGAGTTTGCATAGTGCCATGTGTATGACTGCTTTGCAAACTTGAAAGTACTATGCAGTTTTGATGTATTTTCATTATACCAAATCTTCCTTGGATTTCTCATAGCACTCAACTCAGAATCTTACACAAATTATCCATTCAAAATATCCATTAATTGTGTCCCAAATGAAACAAATAAGCAGGCATGAGGTACATTGGAGGTCATGAAACAAGGCCTCATGTTGCCAAGTTTATTGATGTGCTGACATACTTCAACATGGATGGGGTTGTTCACTGAGAGGGAAATATTGCTACAGTATTCCTTTTGCTTCTATTGAGCATTTCCTGGGAGGAAATTCTCAAATCTCCCTTGAGAACAGGATTGATGACAGATCACTCCAAGGCTTCTGAAGGACACAGAATTATTCTGTATCTATTTAATAGTGAAGCAATGATTGGGGGACTACAATTGGTGATCATTTTCCAGTACCTGGGCCAACTAGTGATGATGAGAATCTAATTATGAGAGCCCCTGGGATTGTTGGACTTAATTCTCTAGGATCAGAATGCTGTGGATAGCTCAATCACTTCCTTCCTTGGTTGGGAAAGAATCAGAAATTACAAGAGGTTAAGTACTAGTCAACATTTATTGAACAGCTATTGAACCAGCCACCATACTATGCACTAGGACATGAAACTGCTTTTATGGTGCTCACAGTCTAAGGAGAGTGTTGTGGGGAGGGAGTCACAACCTGAGTCATAGATTACAGTTACCTTAAAAAACCCATGCCCAAGCCACATTCTCAATTTTTAAAACTTCCCAGGTGATTCCAAAGTGCAGCTAAGGTTGAGAAACACTGAAGAAGGGGAAAGACACAAATCTGTACGGGAAAATTTTAGATCAAAACATGGAAAGTTCTCTGTGAAGGTTAAAACCAAGTGCAGCAGGAGATGCACAGAATAGAAGAAACTGACTCTGATATCCAAGAGAGGTTTCCTATGTCACCAAGAGTTAGAAGAGCACTGGAAAATGGGGAATTCCAGAAATAAGAACAAGAGGACATCCAAATCATTTTCTAGTGGAACAATTCTAGTTTACACATTAATTTTTGTCAATGATTTTGGGGGCTTGAAAACAAGAATTGGCAAGTCATATATTGCACATCCAACTCTTTTCTTCTTGCCTTTCTGCCCTCTCTTTATTAAAACCTCTGGCCACGTGCATGGTACACAGAATGCTAGGTAGAGGTTAGTGACAGCAAATATAGTAAAACAAAAGGGAAAAAATGAAAGTTTATTATTTCTCTGAGGAAAGCACATGAATACACTATATGGTATGGTGATGTGGCTTATTTAAAAGCCCATTAATGTATTACATTGCTACCTCTAAATACATTAACTATAATCCTTGTAATACCCCTCCAACAGAAGCATTCTTATGTCTGATTAACGAAGGAAAAGAAAAGCCCAGAGAGGCCAAGTAACTGGCCAAAATTCCATATCTATTTTGTGGCACTTTTGGGATTCAAATCCACATCAGTCTGACTTGAAAAGGCTACTTCCCATTTTGCATCTGAAATGGTCTTTGCATCTGTGAAATGACTTTGTTGAGGTGGGCCTATTGTATTTATGGGGTATATCTCAACATCACACTGAAAAAATACAGTTGTTGACTAAATTTAGTCACTACCACCACCAACCTCACTGAACTTAAGGATCTGTTGGATGGACTCTTAAATAAATCTCAATGGAAGGGGAACATAGGGAGAAGTGAATTGAGGACTTATTGTGCTGTAAGAATGTAAAATCATGAGAGTTAGTAAGAAACCTAATTTCTGGTAAAAAAAAAAAAAAGAATAAAAACCCGAAGTTTTATTGTGCATTTTAGAGGAACATACTTTCAGAAAGCAAAACCAGTTGGTTACAAACTAGAGATTCAGTGCCACAAGATCTTGAGTGTACTCAGCTTTTGAAAAATAAGAACAGGATGAAAGCAACCTGAACTAAGAAAGCAAATGAACAAAAACCCAGAAGCCTAGAGGTTATTCCATTTCCCACCTTTCGCCTGAAGGAAACAAGAGAATGTAGATTTGAAAGCTTTAAATTCTTATAGCAAAGCAATATTGAGGTAGTAACCATGTCATTCATTCACAGGAATTCACATTTAACTCTCTTTCTCACACCACTGAGGTGGTAATGAAACCTTTTTATACAGATTGCCTGCAAGGCAGTAGGGTAGCTGCAGCAGCATAACAGAGAAAGAAATTGCATTCCACAGCTTTTGTTTCTAACACATTCAGAGAAAAGACTTTGAGTTTTGCCAATATAATTGTAAGACTAGCAGAGCCAAAATTTATGCTACAAACCAGTGGTTCTCAATGTCCTTGCATCAGAATCACCTGGGGGTATTTTACAACCTACTCGTGCATGGACTTCAACTGCAAAAACTCAATTTTAACTGATTTTTGATGAACATTCATTTATATGTATTTTTTAAACTGCCCAGATGATGGTAATGTGCAGCAAGGATGGGGAGCCATTCTCTTAAAACAGTTGTTCCCGCACATAAATCTAAGGCATTTTTATACATAAGTGATGAATCTTCAGAAAGAGAATTTAGGAAAACTACCCCATTCACAATAGCATCAAAAAATAAAATAAAATACTTGGGAATCAATCTCACAAAAGAGGTGAAAGACCTCTACAATGAGAACTACAGAACACTAAAGAAAGAAATTAAAGAAAACCTCAGAAGATGGAAAGATCTCCCATGTTCTTGGATAGGAAGAATTAATATTGTCAAAATGGCCATACTACCAAAAGTGCTATACAGATTCAATGCAATTCCAATTAAAATCCCAATGATGTACCTTACAGAAATAGAGCAAGCAATTATTAAATTCATCTGGAAGAATAAAAAAACCCAGAATAGCTAAAGCAATCCTTGGCAGAAAGAGTGAAGCAGGGGGTATCGCAATACCAGATCTTCAACTCTACTACAAAGCAATAGTAACAAAAATGGCATGGTATTGGTACCAAAATAGAAAGGTGGATCAATGGTACAGAATAGAGGACATGGACACAAACCCAAATAAATACAATTTTCTCATACTAGACAAAGGGACCAAAAATATGCAATGGAGAAAAGATAGCCTCTTCAACAAATGGTGCTGGGAGAATTGGAAATCCATATGCAACAGAATGAAACTAAACCCATATCTCTCACCATGCACAAAACTAAACTCAAAATGGATTAAGGACCTCAGAATCAGACCAGAGACCTTGCATCTTATAGAAGGAAAAGTAGGTCCAGAGCTTCAACATGTCGACTTAGGACCAGACTTCCTCAACAGGACTCCCATAGCACAAGAAATAAAAGCAAGAATCAATAACTGGGATAGATTCAAACTAAAAAGCTTTCTCTCAGCAAAGGAAACTATCAGCAATGCGAAGAAAGAGCCTACAGAGTGGGAGAAAATCTTTGCCAATCATACTTCAGATAGAGCACTAATCTCCAGAATCTATAAAGAACTCAAAAAACTCTACACCAAGAATGCAAATAATCCAATTGACAAATGGGCTAAGGAAATGAATAGACACTTCACAGAAGAAGATCTACAAGCAATCAACAAACATATGGAAAAATGTTCAACATCTCTAGTAATAAGAAATGCAAATCAAAACCACCCTGATTCCATCTCACCCCAATTAGAATGGCGATTATCAAGAATACAAGCAACAACAGGTGTTGGCGAGGATGTGGGGAGAAAGGTACACTCATACATTGCTGGTGGGGCTGCAAATTAGTGCAGCCACTCTGGAAAGCAGTGTGGAGACTCCTTAGAAAACTTGGAATGGAACCACCATTTGACCCAGCTATCCCACTCCTTGGCCTATACCCAAAGGACTTAAAATCAGCATATTACAGAGATACAGCCACATCAATGTTCATAGCTGCTCAGTTCACAATAGCCAGATTGTGGAACCAACCTAGATGTCCTTCAATTGATGAATGGATAAAGAAACTGTGGTATATATATACAATGGAATATTACTGAGCCATAAAGAATGATAAAATGATGGCATTTGCAGGCAAATGGATGAAATTGGAGAATATCATGCTAAGTGAGATAAGCCAATCTCAAAAAACCAAAGGACGAATGATCTCGCTGATAAGTGGATGATGACACATAATGGGGAGTGGGAGGGGTTAGTGTTAGGGTTAGAGTTAGGGTTAGGGAGGGGGGCAAGAATGGAGGAAGGAAGGACTGTATAGAGGAAAAAGAGAGGTGGGAGGGGTGGGGGGAAAGGAAAAATAACAGTATGAATCAAACAGCATTACCCTATGTAAATTTATGATTACACAAATGGTATGCCTTTACGCCATGTACAGAGAAACAATATGTATCCCATTTGCTTACAATAAAAAAAAAAAACAGTTGTTCCCAAACTTTGCTATGCATTAGAATCACCTGGGGAGCTTTAAAAATTCCCCAATGGCAATGATGCACCCACATCAACTCCCCAATGCCAAGGTTGCACCCATACCAATTAAATTAGAATGTGTGGAGGTGGGAGCTAAACAGTAGATTTTAGAAATAATCCTGATCACTGTTCTAGGGAATTATACTTAGAAGATTCCACAGACAGGCAAATGAAAGGAAGGCAGAAAGGGGGGCAGAAAGCGGGGAGAGAGATAGAGACACAGACACACAGAGACTTAGACATTGGTATGTCCTTGAGAAGGGGCTCTGTGATCACCTCTCATTCCCAAACTAAGATGTGCTGACAAATATTGAACAGATGGTACTTCAAGGGAAAAAGGACCCTGATTTGTAGGATTTGCCAATGTCTATGGTGTAAATACTCCCGTCACCAATGTCAAATTACCATGTAATATCATTGATTCTGAAGTTGGACAGAGATGCACATAAGTGTCTCCAGGGAGCCATTATGAACTGGCCCCTGGATAACTCCTCAGGTTAAGTTTGGGGATATTAGGTTAGAGAGTTTTGTGCTTTATTCCCAGGCATGAAAAAGAAAAGAGATGAAAGAGTCCAAGGTTTCTCCATGGGGTGTCACCTAGAATGGAAATGGGGATACATTTAGGCAGGTCTCATAGGAAGGGCATGAGATCACCTCTCAAGTGTCCTGTCTCTTCCCAGTGGTGTAAGGGATGTTTCAGACTCTCCTGTACTCTTGACAGCATTATGGAAGCTCTAGGCACATGCTGGGAGAGTTCAAGGGGATTTGAAGTTAGGGTGAGAAAGCCATGGAGGATTTTGATACTGATGGGCACATGAAAATCATCTCTAGATGCAGATATTGGTGAGGGTCAGTGAGCATCAAGGGTAACAGTTGAGATTCTGAAGCTTCTTCTTGATGCTGATGCCATTAAATCCAATGACAGAAAGGCCCAAGGAAACAGAGAAAATGGTGAATTTTAATAATCTCAGTAATTAGAAGTTTTTAGAGGGAATGCATCCAGAACCTCTCCTTCTCTTACTTCTTGGTAGAAGCCAAACAGAAAAGTGAAACCTGGCTTTAGGTTCATCTTGTTGGAGCTATTGAAATAATGCAGGATATTTTTCTCCTTTGATTCTGGAAGAAGTAACTGGCAATATCTTGCAAGTTCTGAAGAACATCACATTTCAAGTTCACTGAGGCAAACTTCTTGAAAGCTGATGTAAATGGGACAAGATGCTACACCTTATAAAAGTGCATATGCAAATACCACTTATGATAGTGATGTTATGGGAGACTCTTTCCCCATTCTTTGGGATGCACATTGCTGAACTTCTCTGCCATTTGTGAATTCCCAATGGATAGTTCTCATTGGGTGTTTGGTGGTGTTTAAACTAGTGCTGACCTTCTACTCTGTGATCCTCACATACTGTCATGGGTAAGGGCAATTTTGTTAGGAGACACAATAGCAGAAAGAAAACCAGAGTGGTAATGAGGAGATCTAAATTCTCATCCTGGCTCCATACCTGCTACATGATCATGGAAAGTTACTTGACCTCTCTGAGCCACTCACTACATTATCCATGATCTCTTACTGTACTGACTGAAACATCACATAACCTTGCTATTTTATTTTCTATTTTAAGACTTCTTTTGATCATTCATCCTGCTCTAGCTACTTCCCTATTTATCTACTCCTTTCCAGGAATATACCTCAAAAGATTATTGTCTATGTGGTGTTTTTACTTTCTCACTTGACAGTTTCTCCTTATCCTTCATGGTATAGCCTTGTTCTTCTGCACTCCATTGAAACTTCTCTTGCAGATGTCAGTGACTTTGATGCTACCAAGTCCATTGGTTAATAGGCATTGTCTTACTTATTTCAGCACCCTAGACTGAGTTGACTCTTCCCTTCTTGAAACAGCATTTGTATATTTTTTATTTATTCTTTTTAGATATATGATAGTAGAGTATATTTTGACATACTTTTAAAAATGGAGTATAACTTATTCTAATTAGGATCCCATTCTTGTTGTTGTATATGATGTGGAATTTCAGTGGTCATGAACTCACGTATGAATGTAGGAATGTTATGTCCAATTCATTCTACTGTCTTTCTTATTCCCATCTCCCCTTCCTTCCCTTCATTCCCCTTTGTCTAATCCAATGAACTTCTATTCTTCCCCATCCCTCTTATTGTGTGTTAGCATCTACATATCAGAAAGAACATTTGACCTTTGGTTTTTAAGGATTGGTTTAATTCATTTAGCATGCTAGTCCCCAGATTCATCCATTTACCAGAGAATGTCATAAAGTCATCCTTCTTCATGGCTGAGTAATATTCCATTTTGTATATATACAACATTTGCTTTATCCATTCATTTGTTGAAGGGCACCCAGGTTGGTTCCATAGCTTGGCTATTGTGAATTGAGCTGCTGTAAACATTGATGTGACTGTCACTGTAGTGTGCTGATTTTAAGTCCTTTGGATATATATTGAGTAGGATAACTGGGTCAAATGGTGGTTCAATTCCTGGTTTTTTGAGGAATCTCCATACTGCTCTCCAGAGTGGTTGCACCAATTTGCAGTCCTACCAGCAATGCATCAGTGTACCCTTTTCCCCACATCCTTGCCAACAGTTACTGTTGCTTGTGTTTTTTTTAAAATTATGTTCTTTTTAGTTATACATGACAGTAGAATGTATTTTGATATACTTTACATACATGGAGTATAACTTCCCATTCTTATGGTTGTACATCATGTGGAGTTACACTGGTCATGTATTCTTTTATGAACAGAGGATGTTGCTTGTATTCTTGAGTATTGCCATTCTCACTGGAGTGAAATGAAATCTCAGTGGAGTTTTAATTTGCATTTCTCTAATTGCTAGTGATGTTGAACATTTTTTCAAATATTTGTTGACAATTCTTATTTCTTATTCTGTGAAGTGTCTGCTCAGTTTCTTTGCCCATTTATTAACTGGGTTTTCTTAGTGTCAAGTTTTTGAATTCTTTACAAATCATGGAGATTAATGCTCTGAGGTGCAGGTGGCAAAAGTTTTCTCCCATTCTGTAGGCTTTCTCTTCACATTGTTTTCTTTGCTGTGAAGAAACTTTCTAGTTTAATACCATCCCATTTATTGATTTTTTATTTTACTTCTTGCACTTTAGGAGTCTTATTAAGGAAGTCAGTTCCTAAGCCAGCATGGAGAGTTGGAGCTATATTTTCTTCTAGTAAGTTCAGGGTCTCTGGTCAAATGCCTTGGTCCTTGATTCACTTTGAGTTTGTTCAGGGTGAGAGATAGAGTTTTAATTTCATTTTGCTACATATGGATTTCCAGTTTTCCCAGCACCATCTGTTGAAGAGGCTATCTTTTCTCCAATGTCTGTTTCTGGTACCATTGTCTAGTATGAGATAACTGTATTTATGTGGTTGTCTTTGTCTTCTATTCTGTTCCATTGGTCTTTATGTCTTTTTGATGCTACTACCATACTGTTTTTTTTTTAAAGCTAGTTTCCTTCCTCACCCTGTTTAAGATGAGGAAGGCTTGAATTTCAGACATTTATTGAAAACTTGTACATGCCATGTAAATGGATTAGACTCCTTAGTTGGTACACCAACTTTCCCCAAAAAACTTGTCCACTAAATGAAGAGGCCCAGCAGTCTTTAGAGAAGCTGCAGCCTGACCATCTTCTCTGCCATTGCCTGTGAGAGATAAGAAATGGCACATGGAAAAGTGGTGGGCAGACCAACAAACCCATGCATGGGGTGATGCTTTCCTCTTCATCTTTTATTCCCATTAGTCCTAGCCCAGAATGAGCCATGAGTGCTATTATTTCCTGGCAGGAGGATGAGGCAAAGGGTGCCTGAGCCCAGGCTTTGGTAGAGCTTTCCAATCCTCTGACTCCAGCACCGGGATGCTATCTTCAGATGGTCCACCTTCAGAGTCTGCAAGACCTCCTGTTCTGAGGGACTAGGTATAACTCTAAGATCTGGGGGTCTTCTTGATTCAGGTGGTAAGCCCCTAAGGCACGCATGGAGGTGCCTGGGGTCAGGGCATGCCTGCCTTTCAGCTTTCAGTCCTTGCCCATGAGAATGTGGAGGGCCCTCTGGGCACTGCCAAAACTTTTGAATTTCAGGAAATAGTATTTTTTCTGTTTTCCACTTTTAAGATCTTTAAGCAAGATCACAGCTTCCAGGCCAAGGATGAGGTTTGGCGACTGCAACAGATGTTCTTTGAAGGTTTCACCAACTCCAGACAGGTAAATAGTATCTTGGTTCTCAGAATCTCATTCCAGCTGATTAAGAAGTGTGTCACAATCAAGTGTAAGCTCCGTCACAGGTCTCTGCACCTCGATGGTGATACCTTCCACCAGAATGCCATTCAAGGACTCTATGGCCAGCTGGGCAGCTCCTAGGACTTCATACTGAACGTAGAGATGAGGATGATGTGTTTCAAGAACAAGAGTCATTGAATGGACTGGGCCAAAGCTCTTAAATAGCCTCTCAAGAGCACTTAGGTTACAATTTTTGCTAAATGGCCCGGCATAAAAGTTGACATCTCTGTGCACTTGATCCTCATTCCTTTTGTTCATCTCCTCAGTGAGGAGAGGTGGAAAAAGCTCAAAAGAGAACTGGACAATGCTGAGGGGGAACAGAGGAATTACCCATTCTGGCCTGCTCAAAGACCTCTTTATCTGAAAGGCACTTAATAGTTTGACAGTTTCCAGAAGCGGAAAGTTCAATATGATCTGTCTCCTGGGCCTAGAAAAGGAGCTTCTGACCCACTGAATCTAAGCATTCTAAAACACTTCTGTTTGGGTGCTGAACCACTTCTCTTGTATTTCTTGGCTTTTGGCCTGCTGCTTGTAGTGCTTGGAGACTAGTTAGTGCCTCCAGCTTGAGTTCTGCAATCTCCTTTGGGCCATACTTGAGGAAATACCAAGCCAGTTCAAGGACTATTCCAACATCTTCTGTGGCATCATGACTGGGTCTGTTTGAACACTGTGTATCCTTCCCCAAAATAGCTTTGGCTAAGAACTTGAGCTTAAATTTTCTGCCCTACTCTCTGACATAAAGCAATGAGTTTTCAGTAACATATGGATGTGTCATTTTCAATGCTCAGAGATCCTGGTCTAGAGAATGGCCTACTAACACAGCATCAGGAGGAAGCAATGCTTTTAACTGCCTCTGTATGTCTTTAAGTTTGGTTGACACTGGGTTAAGAATTTTCTTTGTGATTCTTGAAAAGCTTTCACTGGTAGTCTACAATCTTGTAGATCAGGTTTGACCAGTTCATCCATAACACAGCAGCCTCCTTCAGCAACCAGTGAGATGTGTGTTAATTCTCTTCCTCTGGATGTGACACACATTTCACAGTCGAGCCCAAAGAGAGGACTATTGTCTGTTATGGAACCATTACATTTGGTAGGTATAAAGTCTTCATAGTCAGGAGAACCTTGTAATGGGAAGTGAAATGTTTTCATTTCCTTGTCAGAAGGAAATGAATGATGGGGTCGTTCTGCAGGTTGATGCTGGTTTTTGAACTAGCAGAAAGTAAAGATCCTTCAATGGTCTTGGGCAAATCTCCAGCTGTTTATTTTTGTTGCCCAATGTTATCAGCTAGAAAATTTAGATGATAGAGGAGGCAAGAAGAATTTATGTGTGAAAGCTTTTCTGAGAAATCCAAATTCCAAGTAGAACCTATAGAAATGTAGCTGACTCATTCCTTGAAGAATAAAAACCACTATGCTGTTCAGATGGTTTTGGTAAAAAAGTTGGCACCACCTGGGTTTAGGAACATGGGGTTTACCCAAAACTGCATACTTCAGCAATTCACATAGCTGCCCATGGGTTGCTTCAGTTTTCAGCAAATAAAATGGTAGACAAGCGGGCCCTCTTGGCCTCAGGCTGCCTGTTCTCAAGAACCCAATGGGCTCTCCTCACCCTGGGTGCCCCAATCAGTCTGTTGGGGACCTGTCAACTCCTCTTCCTGCCCTTCCTGGGGAGTCTCCCAGTCTTTGGCTCTGGCTCCATCCGCGTCCAAGGTCAGATTCCAAAAGGCTCCCCAATGATGCCAGTGATGCCGGCCTTCTGGCCAAAAGGAGAAGGGATGCTACCTAGCAGCTTCTCTGCCTAAATCCACTCTCCATGCCCCTGAGTCTCTGAAATGCTGGAGAGAAGTGGAGAAGTGAGCACAAGGTGCTGCCTCCGCATCTGCCACCTTGCTGTTTTTGTTGCTATAGCTCTGTAGCGTAATTTAAGGTCTGGTATCATGATGCCTCCTGCTTGAAACACCATTTTCGCTTGTTTCATGTAACACTACACTCTCCTAGTTTCCTTCCTACCCCACTGGTGGTTTCTTGTCTTCATTGTTGCTGCTGCTTTCTCTTCAAAACCTGTAAATGTTGGAATTGGAATACCACAGAACTCAGTCCTCAGACCCCATCTCTTTTCTAATTAATCTGCACTGTAGGTGCTCTCAATCGGTCTCATGATTCATCTATGCTCATTACTGTCAAATAAATATCTGTTCCCAAACTCTTTTCTGAACTCTGGAATCATATCCAATCCTTTACCAATTACTTATATTTATATGTCAAATAGACATCTCAAACATAACATGTCCAGAATGAACTCCTGATTTCCCCTCAGTTATAGGTGGTATTACTGGTCTCAACTATTAACTGCCTTGCTATAAGAGTTGGACATTCCTTCCCATTGCCTTCTGACTCACAGTGCTTCCTCATGAAATGAGGGTATCTTCCTGTCCTATTGAGGGCTAACTAGGCCACATGACTTGCTTTGACTAAGGAAATGTGAGTGGAAATGACATAAACCATGCCTGAGTGGATACTTTAATATATGTTGTATAGTTCCACAAATGCACTTTTCCTTCTCTTCAACTAGACTGAGGACAGGAGTTCCTCCTTCAGCTAGGTTCTTGAATAAAGAAAACATGGAGCAAAGCTAATGTTTGGCATGCAACATATCCACAAGCAAGAAATAAAGATTTGTTGTGGTAAGCCACTGAGACTTTGGGTCATTTGTTATCACAGCATAACCTTGTGAAATTTGACAGTTGCACTTCCTGTTTCGGTATCTGTTGCCAAAACTATCCCCAAAACATAGTGACTTAATGCAACAATGGTTACTTATTTACTTATAATATTTTAAGTTGAGCAGGGATTTATGAAGACAGCTCATCTTTGCTGTACCTGGCATCAGTTGGAGTGACTAATAGGGCTGGAGATACCACTTCAAAAATGGTTGGTTCATATGCTGGCCATTGACTGGGACCTCAGTTAATTAAATCATCCTCTTTACAGTCCACTAGCTGCTTGGATTTCCTTAGAGCATGGCAGTTGTATTCTCAAACATGAACATTCTAAGGGATAAAAGCAGATGCTTCAAGGTTTCTTGTGACCTAGTTTTAGAGGACACACAATTATTTTTGCTTCATCTTATTGAAGAAGCAAAAAGACCAGTCTAGATTTAAAGGAAAAGTAAATAGGCTCTACTCCTTGAGGAGGCACTGGCAAAGTCATATTACAAAACAACATATAGTACTCTGTTGTGGCCATTCTTTGGACACATAATCTGCCACAAGCCATCCATGCACCATCCTGAATATCCCACAGTCTTTTTCATCTAAGCCAGAGTAGGGAAAATGCCCACTTTTATAAATAAAGTTTCATTGGAATACAGTCATGTACATTCATTTACTTACTCTCTGTGACTTCTATGGCTATAGTTACAATGGATATTTTATGGCCTGTGTGTTCAAATTCATTTACCATCTAGCCCTTTACATAAAAGACTGCTGATGTCTAGTGTAAATTAAGGGACTATAATCCATCCATATATTCAGACCCCAAACCAGAGTGACCCTTGGTTCCTCTTTGTCTCAGACGTCTATACTCAATTCTTCTGAAATTCTCTAAGCTTTTAGAGAAATAACTGGATTCTGATTTCTTTTTACCACCAACACCACAAGTCCAAGCTACCTTCAGCTTTTTTTATTTTGCCACATCAGCTCATGCCTTGATCAATATCCTTGTCTTACTCTTGTCCTATTTACAATCATTTCTCAATACAGCAGGCAGGTGATGGTTTAAGATATGCTAGGTGGACTGTGTACTACCTTGTCCAAAACCTATAATGGTTTCCTATCACATTTTGAATAAAATTGAGAATTTGTATTGGGACTTCTGAGGCCTTACGTTATCTCTTCCCCTAGTCCATGTGACTGACCTCATCTCCTCCTGCTCTTGCCTTACTTCTCTGTCACACTGGCCTCCCTGCTTAGCTCTCCAAGTATGTTCAGAGCCTTTGCACTTACCATTCCCTTTACATGGAATATACTTACCCTGGCTATTGACAGGCTAATTGCCTCATTGCCTTCAGGTATGTACTTGAGTGGCATCTTAGAGAAGACTCCATTGACTCTATCTAAAATAACACTCAGCTCTTTTATATTGTTTTTCCTTCAAAACAATCATCCATTTGGCTATTTCTGCTTCCTTGTCAGAATGCAACTTTACATACTGTATCTTGAGCACAGTGCTCAATAAATATTTATCTAGTGAATCTTTTGAGTGAATGGGCCTCAGTTTCCTCATGTGTAAAACAAATGAGAGGGCCATCTGGCCAAAGCATCTGTCACTGAACTGATTGCCAGGATTTTTTCCACTGACCTGAATGACTATGTAGGCATCCCTTTCCTCCTTATGTCAGTCCCTCCAAAGCCTATACGTGGAACAGTCTTCCTTTTCTTTGAGCAAGGATCCAAGTCCCTATACTTGCTTGATGGAACCTCAAAAGTTCTCTTCTCATGAGGGTATACCACAGTAATGTCTTTTCTGCCCCTTATGAGTATGGTGAAAATCAAATGCAATAATATATTTTAAACTGTAAAGTTCTATTGAAGTGGAAAGAAATAAAATATAGCAGATGAGGACTGACTTTCTAGCATCATCCATAATTCCCTTCTTTTCTCTATTAACCGCCTCCCCACCACCTCTATCCTGGCCTGGGGACTAACTTAACAGGGTATGTGAAACACAAAACAGAAGTTGAAAACAAGACAGAAGAGTTTTGGGAACTGGGGCTCAAGAAGATAATAAGTTATCCAAGAAAAAAATAAAGGGAAAAATATTTCTAAGCTGGGTGTGGTGGCACATACCTGTAATCCCAGCAACTTGGGAGACTGAGGAGGAGGATTGCAGGTTCAAAGCCAGCCTCAGAAACTTAGCAAGACCCTAAGTAACTCTAAATAAAATGCAAAAAAGGCTGGGAATGTGGCTTAGTAGGTAAGCATCCCTGAGTTCAATCCCTGGTATAAAAAAAAAGTTTCTAGCCTAATTTCCTACCTTACTAGACTCTAGTACTGAAAATAAAAACAAATCCCCACAAATGAACCCTAACCAGACCAAATCAAAACCACTTTCATCATTTTAGGATTCTTATAAAAGAAGTTTACTGGTTATTTACACTCTTGAATAGTAGTAATTCAAAAACCCTAAATTCTTATAAGATACATTATTGGAACACTAAATGTATATCTGAGTTGTTAATCAAAGGTAACTTTGACCTGTTTCTTAGCAGGCTCTTTCCCCAGGTGTAGTTCATGACAGGGATGAAGGTTTGCCTCTGGGTTTTGAAGGGGAGCCAAAGAGGCGGTCGATTCAAAATACTGGTGCATTTTCAACCAAGCCTTCTGACTTTCAGCTGGTGTAAGCAGCTAATGATCATTTAACTCAGGCATTTTTCACCTAGGCAACAGTAATGTATATTTAGGATTTTTTTTTCTTTATCTCTGTCCTAATGAGAATAAAAAACTAAGCATCTTGAGCATCTAATGGGATAGAGTTGACTGAAAGCTATTTTAGATTCACTTCTGATGTGAGCTGTATCTAGATACATCTAGTGACATCAGTAAGTGGGAATAAAAATACAATTTCTATGGTAGATAGGGTAAGTGTGAAAAACCCCAGTTTGGGCCTTCTAAATAGCCCTGGGTCCCCTGATTTCAGGGCATTGGATTTGTCTCTCTTCTGCCTTGAAAATGATACCAATCCATATGATGAATTATCATAGGACAAACACCATTGAAAATCCTGGTCAAAATATTACTGTATTTTCATTTTGACCTTCATAGCATGGTGATTAAATGCATGAGCTATGAAATTAGATGGATGCATTAAATTCAGCTCAATTCACTTACTAACATTATGAATCTATGCAATGTACTAAATTTCCCCAAGCTCCATTTTTCTATTCCACAGAATGGAGAATAGTTATCTAAATTATAGGACTGTTTGTAGACTAAATTAGATAATTGTATGTAAATGTCCAGTACCTTGCACATAGCAAGCACTTGATCATATGACTAATAGCTGTAATAACATTACTTTTAGATTTATAATGAGAGAATTGCCCAAAGTATGACATTTGACTACAAATTTTTGCAGATTTTATAGCAAAAAATTGTTTTTTGCAAAAAAGTGGAGTACAAATATTATGTGAAGCCTTTTAAAAATTGTGCTAGTATTACTTAAAAATCATTACTAAAAACTTTTTTTAGTGTGAGGGTAGGATGCACAGAATACTATTGAATATACATTAATGTGATGACAACAATTATGTGGTTAAATCTGGTAATTTCCAAGGGACTTTGTAATGAAGTGCCAGACTTGGTGGTTAAAACAACAGAAATTTATTCTCACGGTTCTGGAGGCCAGACGTTGGAAAAATCAAGGTGTTGGTAAGCCTCCAAAGGCTCTATAGGAGGACACTTCTTATTTCTTCCTAGCTTCTGGTGGTTACTGGCAATCTCTAGTGTTTCTTGGCTTGTAGAGGCATCATTTCAACCTTTGCCTAATGGTTACATGGCATTCTCCCTTGCTCACACTGTCCCTCTCTCTGCCTTTATGTCCAAATCTCCCTCTTTTTTAAAAAGACACTCATTATTGTATTAAGACCCACCCTAATCCAGTAGGACCTCATCTTAACTTGATTACATCTGCAAAGATCCTGTTTCTAAATAAGGTCACATTCTGGGGTTCTGGATTGACATGAATTTTAGGAGTACACTATTTAAATCAGCATACCCAATGCAGTAACGTATTAAGTGCTGGAAAATATTAAGGGGACTTGCAGAGCTCACTCTAATAAGAACTTGGGCAGGAAGGGAAGTAAAATGACAAATGAGTCAGAGAGCACTGCCTCCCTTGATTACCCAGGAGAATTGTGCATATTCTATGCCCCACTGAGTCCTACTACCACTACCACTTCTTACCAGACTTCCCCTTCAGCTCTGGAGTTTAAATTTGGAAGCAGCTAGGAGCAGGGGGAAGGAAGGAGAGAGGTGGATAAACCAGAACTGAATCCTGTGATCTAAGGAGCTAGGTTCCAATCCATTTGCAGATGGAGTAGGACACATTACTACAACAGAGTCTGGGGGACAGAAGCAATTGACACCCCCATAATGTTCTTCAGTGGTTTCCCATGTAGCAAGATACATGTACAACAATAGCACTTTCAAAACTGCAGTGTGTAGAAAAATCACTAGGCAAGTTGTTGAAATGCAGATTCTGAATCAGTGAGTGTGAGGTGGAGTTTGAAGCTGCATTTCTAACAAACTCTGAGATGATGCTGATGTTGCTGCTCCATAGACCACACTTAGTTCTGGGCTTGGCTTGCATTGCATAACCACTCTAAGCTAGTGAGTGTCCACTTTTTAAAAATGCCTTGGGTGAGGGCTGGGGTTGTGGCTCAGTATTAGAGTGCTTGCCTAGCATGTGTAAAGCACCGAGTTTGATTCTCAGCACCACATAAATAAATAAATAATATAAAGGTCTATCAACATCTAAAAAATTAAAATACCTTGGCTGAAACATCACAATTAAATTTAAAATTATACTCATGTATATGATTCAATATCCAGTTAATATCCAAATTTCCTCAGTTGTTTCCAAAATGTCCTTTAATGAAACATAATCAACTCTAGGACCACCCACTGCATGTGGTTATTTCCCTTCCATCTCTTTTATTCCCAGTCTCTTTTTCATGACCCTGACTTACTAGTAGATAAGTTACTTATAAAAAATGCTTTGTCTTCTGGATTTGTGTGGTTGCTTCCTTGTGGCATCACTTTACTATATTTAGCCGTATTTCTTGTAAGCTGGAAATTGGCTGTAAAAACGTGATGGGTCATATTAAATATTTGTGACTAGAATTCAACACAGATGATAGGGACATTATAATGCATCACATCATGTGACATGTGATATCTGCTTGTCCTAACATTAGTGATACAAATACTGAGCCCTGGATTAGGGTGATGACAGTTTGATCCCTCCACCTTACACTTAGATTTTACTCTTCGAAACCAGGCTTTCTTTGGCATTATTTGACTACTTTGTTCCTTGTCAACCATTCTTGTAATATATATATATATTTAAATACCAATTGGTAATCCACTGGCAGAACTTTGTTATGTTCTTCCTAGTATGGGGAATATTTCAACATGGAAATAGTAACAAACAGCAAAATGACTCACTGCTGTGCAATCAAGTGTTTTCTCTGATATCTGGATGCTAACTCACAATGGGTAGGGAGATAGGCAAAAATAGTTACTCTAGAATAGGTAGAGGGGAGTGAAGGGAGGGGAGGGTGTACGGGGGTAGGAAGGATTGTAGAGTGAAACAGACATTATTACCTCGTGTACATATATGTACTTATTGAATGATTTAAAATTTCTGAGTCTTTGACCCAAGATAAAATTTCTCCCTTACACTGAGTTCCTTAAGACTAAGAACTGAGTGTTGATACTAGAAATTCTGTAAATATTTCTCCAATGAAAAGTTTGTTGAGTAAATATACAGTTTGGGTTCCTGTATATTCACACAAGAGAGCAAAAGTGCAGTGGGAACAGAGGGTGAGTTATCAAGTGGATCTAAAATCATCATCATCATCATCATCATACTGGGAACTGAAGCTAGGGGTGCTCTACTATTGAGCTATATTCCAATCTTCTTTTTTTTTTTTAATTTTCAGTTTTGAGACAGGGTGTTGCCCAGTTGCCCAGGCTGGCTTTGAACTTGAGATTCTCCTGCCTTAGCCTTCTGAATAGTTGGGATTACAGGCATGCACCTCCTCACTGGCTTTAAGTGGCTATTTTAAAGTAAAGTTCATTTGGGAAGTATTCAGTAGGTGTTTGAAATCTATGGGCTTGTTTTAAAACAAAATGTTCATCTCCCACTTCATATACATTTATGCAATTTAAAAAGGTGGTTTGTAGAAATTCCTGAATTTGAACTGAAGCCTCATTAATAGGACTGTGTATTGGAACTTTTTCTTTTCTTCTGTTACCATTAAAAACCATGAAGTAAAGAGCATGGAATCATGGGAGGTTGTCAAAGACTGGGGCAGGGATCTTCTGTTCAATCTATGGGGCATCATCAGCAGTTCATATGCTTCAGTTACCCTTTTCTAACTTCATAAATGGGTTAATTCTGATCCTATTCCTCAAGTATTACAACATTAATCTTACACAGAAATACTGGCTCTCACATGAGAGAGGGGAAGGAAGGAGATGTGGTCCTAAGACTGAAGATCTCTAAGGAGTCCTAGGACTGTTAGGGTGTCTGGGATTTGTCTTCCTATCCTAGAATGGGTCAATACTCTTAGAAATTATTTTAATTTGCTCTGCTGAGTCAGGAAGGACTTTCATAGTCATATTGTTTATGCTTCATTTAGCAACAGGTTCAAGAAAGGAATGCCAGTTAAAACATGCAATTTAACTCTGTTCCTGATGATAACCAAGGAGTGCAATTTATTCATCATACATCAATACTCCTAACTCACAACAACAGGAAGGTTATGGAAGACAGTCATTTGAGAATTAAAGGAGTCTATACATGCTGACAGAACAAGCAGCTTGAAGCTGTTTCTGTCAGTTTGTCATTGACCCAATGATACTTTTGAAAATTGCCCACTCAGCCAGAGACAATAGGGAGATGTGAAAGAGAAATTGTTGATGGAGGCAACAGAGTTCTTTCACACTGAGAGGTTTTGGGTGAATTTACTGGGCATAAGGCATCTACACCTCTTTTCAAATTTCCACCCTTTTGGCTTTTTGCATTAGTGTAACCTGAAGTGCATAGTCAGGAGCTGTGTTGCTAACTGAAGAATTAATTTTATGTATCCCAGCACAAATGTCAGAGCCTGACCAGGATAAAAATATCCCATTTTTTCATTAAAAAGTAATGTCATGGGCCACTTCAAGTGACATGGGTTGGAAGATGGTGTCTCCCACAGACGGGACAGATTTGGAAGCATCTTTGCTAAGTTTTGAGAAACTTGACTGTGCCTCACCAGATCATTGGCCAGAACAATTACCAGGTGTTGCTGAATTTGCAACTTCCTTCAAAAGTCCTATTACTAGCTCTCCACCCAAATGGATGGCTGAAATGGAATGTGATGACATCGAAATGTTGAAAGAACTGGGGAGCCTTACCACAGCTAATTTGATGGAGAAGGTATGAGGCCTACAGAACCTGGCCTATCAACTGGGGCTGGATGAGTCCAGAGAGATGACAAGGGGAAATTACCTCAACATCCTAGAGAAACCCAAGAAGTAGCAGCAACTCATGGACAGGTGTCCTGGGGACTCTTCCCAGTGCAGCTTTTCCTCAGGAGAGGCCAGAGGCTGTACCTCAGGACTGCCCCTCTGCCCTGTTCCTAGGGCTCTGTGTCTCTGAGGAGATTCAGTGACCAGAGAAGAATCTGCTCTATGCAAAGATCATCACAGTTACTCCAACAGCTCCTTAACCTTGGATATTGGTAACACCAGAGGTCCTATCATCTTAAAGGTCAAAGTCATGCTTTTTCATTTCCAGAAGTGATTCAGGAGCCCCAGCATCTTCTAGTTGATTTGATTCCATGATGGCGAAGTCACTTGTGACACATTGATTGGATGGGTTCTTTTGAGTTGAACTGGATCTTTTAAGAAGTATTTATGATGTGAGGAGATTAGAGACCAACTAGGTTCTGGATCAGACCATGCAGCCTGACCTGTGAACTCTCCAATATAAAATAGGATCCAAGATGTTTCAGCTGGAAAAACCAGAATCTTCTTGAAATTTACATTGACTTTTAAATTCCATACCTCTCATTATAGTCCTACCCTCAACACTGTTCATTCCCCACCTCCCAGGTCTGACTCCAGGCAAGGGGATCCCTGAGTAGGGCGTCCCTCCTGGAATCAGCTTGAGAAGTGAAAGGTCCATGCTAGGTCTCATTGGGTTGCAGACCTCAAGACAAATATGAAGATGACCAGCAGGACTTTTGATCTCTAGTTAATCAGTTACAGATCTAAGTAAAGGAGTCAGTATGGCCTGATAGATAGGAAAAGGGCATGATTTATGGGAGTTTCCATTTGATTGAAAACTAGAATCCTAATCAATCTAGTGTGTGCTATGGGATGGTGACAACGTTTTGTCCACCTCAGGCCCTCATTGCACATATCAGATACTTCACAGAAACACACACACACACACACACACACACACACGAAAGATGAGGAGAATATCCTCAGTTAAATGCAGTTTTAAAAAAATAAAAAACAGTAATGTCATAGTGTTTCAGGGTTGTTATTAAGTGCATTGCTTGCAAAAGACAGGAGCTCTGCTTGCCTATCCTGCTTTAGGATGGGAGGTCATGGAAGGCTCAAAAGAAGCACATCTCAAAAATGTACCAACAGAAAGAGCAAGTTCTATCTTCTCTCCCAAATGTCTGCTTTTAAGGTGAGATTCCTCACGTCTAGATGCCTTTTCATAGGAACCTCCTTCTGCAGTGCAATTTGGAGATATCTTACTGATGAGAATTCATCCCTTTACATATTATGACCATATTTTTTGAACTAAAAATCAGCACTGCATCTGGAAAGAAGATAAAATATTCAGAATTGGGACCATGCTAGAAATAATCCACGTATGACCACCAAACTTTGATGTCTTGAGAAAACGTGCACTTAATTTGTGTTTGATGTCATCTGGGTATCATATGATATCATATTCTTTGAATTTACCAAAAGGAAATTTGGCCTTTTTTTTTAAATTTGAGGGTTAACCACCATTATATAGAATCCACAATAAGTTTAGTATGCACATCTGTAGTGTCCTTAAATCATTTACTTTTAGTTTTGGTACATTTGTCTTATGTTTTTGATTATATTTTAAATTCCTTTTGGACCTGCTATAGAACCTGGAATGTTAGACTTACCGTTTACTGATTTAATACAGGTAATTTTCAGTACCTAACCCATAACCCTCAAATCCTCAGAATTTCTAGTCAAAACTGTGTTTTAGGCCATTATCCTGTTCTGATGTAACTTCACTATGACATAAATGTAAGCAGCTTATAAAGCCATCATAGTAAATTGGTTCTTAAGTGCAGGATAAAATGTTACTCCTTTTATAGAAAAGGGTCTCGCTACAGAAGATTAAACCTTTGGTGGTCTTTGAATAAATGTCCTTTTCATCCCCAGCAATTTGTGTATTGCCCTCACAATAATGTGCAGATGGAAGAAATGGGCCAGAGTGGTTAGTCATCCATCTAGAGCTTTAGGCATTCAGTAGTGGCAATTGTTAGTGGAAGATTTTTCTATTAGGTGTTTTGAAATGTCAGACACAGATGCAAGGCAAGGTATGGCACATATGCCTCCATTTATGCCCTACAACATTCATTGTTTTCTTCCTTTTAAAGAAACTGAACAAGGAACAAAGACAGTGGCATACTGTGCTTTTGAGCTGATGCTTTGAGTTTGGATGAGACAGGAGATAAAAGAAACGGAAGTCAACTGTTTGAAAAGCGCAAGTGTCTGTGATGTAAGAAAGAAGGTTCAGCATGTGTGGAAAGAATTCATTTGAGCATGAATGGCAATTTAATGCTTCCATTAAACTTTCATTGAAAGAGATGTGACTTGGGTTTAGTTTGCCTTTTATTATTCCTTGTGCCTTGGATTAGTCTACATCCAGGGTAATAGCTTCAGTTTTGAGACAGGGAACTGATATGGACAAAGAGTATACAGAGGAGGCTGGGTGATGTCCTTAAAGTTGTTCACATTCTGTTTTACAGTGAAAAAGCAAAGTGGAAATTAAGAGATTTTTCTAACTATGACAATGAAAATTTTTTAAATTCATGCTTTTTAAATTTTCAGGAAGCATGGAAATATTACCCATCTTACCAGCCATTAGCCTTTGAAACAAGAAGTAGTCCCTTCACAGAGATGGACTCCTTGACTTTGATGGGCAGGTACATTTTTCTTTGCCTTTAGCTGGTAATGTTTCCATGGAGAACTTGAATTGATCTTTGTGTGATCTTGAGAAAGCAGTGTGGATTTTATTTGCCACATATAAAGTACCAAATGTGGAAAATGTACTTAGCATATGTGGATGAGCATGAAGTCTTGCAAAAATTTGGTATTCAAGTCAGAGCAACTGTATTTAGCTCATGACTTCCTGTGGTTGATCAGTAGCTTTATCCATGAAGTCAAGAAATTCATGCAGGCCTCCAGACACATAACAAGTGTTAGAAAAAAGTTATTTCTTATAAAATGTTATTTTGTGAAAAGATGGAATGTAAATAAGTTCATGGAAAAATTTCAAGTATTAGAGATTTTTTAAAACAGGATTACTTAACCCTTGGTACTATTGACATTTGGAGGTCATTCTTTGTCTTGGGGCTGTACTGTGCATTGGAGGATGTTTAGCAGGATCACTGGCCACTACCTGCTATGCACAAGTAGTACTTTCACTCCCCTAGTTGTGATAACAAAAGATGTCTCTAGACTTTGCTGAATGTACCTTGGCAGGGGTGAGGTGGGGAGGGAGATAACTGTCCCTGGTTGAAAACCACTGATTTAGAATTATCTGGGCAATTGATATATGCTCTCAAAATCAAATGAGTTGTCTAAGAGACTTAGGTTCAGTAGATTGTTTAATTGATGATTATCATTCTTCTTTGCCAAAACTGACCTTGCCAAGCACAAGTAAATAAATAATTTTCTTTCACCGACTGAGTTGACAGGAGGTTGTAGGATTGATCCAGCAAGAGCAAAACATGAACTTGACACCATCTTCAAAAGACAACAAACTCACCTCTGCTCTGTGCTCCAGGAGAGAAGCAATTACCATGGAAGTTCTTAGGGAAACACATTCTTAGTTTGCTCACCCCTCTTTTTTCTTCAGTTATCTCCTTCCCAGTCACTGCATCTTGAGCAAAAATCAAGGGTTCCATCATTTTCTTTAAAAAAAATATCATCTTACCTGCTCAACTTTTGGAATCAATGCTATTATGGTTAGCATTTTTGTTTCAGAGAGTTGTTCCTTGGGCAAAATTGTGATGTCACCAAACTCTATATTTTCCCTGACTCTATTTTCATTGCATTTTACACTCCTCTCCCCTATGCTTCATCACATGTTGCCTCCCCTGCAAATCCACCTCCAGGTGCCCCAAATGCCTTCCTAATCTTTCTTCCCTCTAGCTTTATATAAATAGTTTTTACCCTCTATGTGTGTGGAGTGGGGTGGGATCTGATTATTCTTCCACATTGTAACTTAATACACAATTTTTTTTTTTTTTAAGACTGGCCTGCATTTTCCTTAAACGTTTATTTTTTAAATTGACATATTGCAAATGACTTCTTTTGATGCATGGTTCTATGGGTTTTAACACAGTTATAGTGTTGTGTAACCACTACCACAATCAGAATACAGACTGATTGAGCTGCCCGCTGAGGCTTCGCGCCCCTCGCCATTTTCCAGCCGCACTTCTACACCGGGTCGCAGTGGCTGGGGAGGCGGAGCCCCAAGAGCGCGGCCCTGGCCGGCCCCGCGGGGGCGGTCGCTGCCGTGAAGGCGGCTCCAGGCCCAGCTCCCCTTCCGCACCCCTGCCGCCAGAGATGAGGGGAAGATGTCCGTGTCAGGGCTCAAGACCGAGCTGAAGTTCCTGGCGTCCATCTTCGACAAAAACCAGGAGCGATTCCGCATCTTCAGCTGGAAGCTGGACGAACTGCACTGCCAGTTCCTGGTACCGCCGCTCCGCCGGGTAGCCCACACACCGCAGCCGCCGCTCACACTCCACTGCAACATCACGGAATCTTACCCATCTTCTTCACCAATATGGTTTGTGGACTCCGATGACCCAACTCTGACATAGGTTCTGGAACGTCTAGAAGGTACTAAGTACAACAATTCACTTCATCAGCAATTAAAGTGGTTGATATGTGAACTCTGCAGATTATTTAACCTTTCTAAGCACCTGGATGTTGAGATGCTAGATCAACCACTACCCATGGGCCAGAATGGAATAACAGAAGTGACTTCAGAAGAGGAGGAGGAAGCAGAGATGGCCGAAGATATAGAAGACTTGGATCATTATGAGATGAAGGAAGAAGAGCCTATTAGTGGGAAAAAGTCAGAGGATGAAGGAATTGAAAAAGAAAATTTGGCAATATTAGAAAAAATTAGGAAGACTCAAAGGCAAGACCATTTAAATGGTGCAGTGTCTGGGTCAGTGCAAGCTTCAGATAGACTTATGAAAGAGCTCAGGGAATTATGCAGATCACAGAGTTATAAAACAGAGATTTATTCAGTGGAACTCATAAATGACAGTTTGTATGATTGGCATGATAAACTGCAGAAGGTTGACCCTGATAGTTCGTTGCACAGTGATCTTCAGATCTTAAAAGAAAAAGAAGGCATAGAATACATTTTGCTTAACTTCTAAGGATAACTTTCCCTTTGATCCTCCATTTGTTCCAGCGGTATTACCTGTTCTCTCAGGAGGGTATGTGTTGGGTGGAGGAACATTATGTATGGAACTTCTCACAAAACAGGGCTGGAGCAGTGCCTGTTCAATAGAATCGGTCATCATGCAAATAAATGCCACCTTAGTCAAAGGCAAGGCCAGAGTGCAGTTTGGAGCAAATAAGAATCAATATAATCTAGCAAGAGCCCAACTGTCCTATAATTCCATTGTACAGATACATGAGAAAAATGGCTGGTACACTCCTCCAAAGGAAGATGGCTAAAATATGTTGCCTCTCATATGTTTGGACCAATGTTGCTTTAAAGAAAATATTTCCAACATACAGATACAAGCTTTGAGTGCCCCTATAACAGTAGTACCGAAAATGTTAGCTAATAGATATTTTAGTGGATAATCTGTCAACTGACATCCAGTATAAGTTACAGCCATTCCGTTTTGCTCCCTTTAGTTATCTTGGATTGAGCAGTGGGGCCTTTACTGTATTTTCCTGATAAATACACTTACTGGCCACTCCTTATCTCTTTTTCTTGAAAAGTGAAATCTTTTAAGCAGGCAAGTCAGCATCAGGTTACTGCAGTTGCGACTTGGCAGTGTCTTTCCTATGTTGAGTCCATGGGTTACGAGGATTTGCAATATACTGTTCCATTTAGAGCCAATAAAAGTTTAATCAATGTTCAATATTGGTTTAGAAAATTTTAAGTCTTCTAAACCACAACCTTTTAAAGGCCTAAAACCATTTTATGATATTGCCAATGTAATGACAGGAAATTTACTCATTAAATTGTTAAACATTTTTTATGACTATATGAAGATGTGAACTGTTTCCTGAAGGTATGCTCTTACTTTAATTGTACTTTTTAGGCAAAGCAAAGTAAGGCAGTGCCACTTAAGGCTTGTGGGTAGTAATTTCCACTGGGGCAGGAGAGTCTTGCTGGGCTGAATCTGCTTCTTGATGGTTCAATATTTCTTACGAAGAAGAGCCACAATGTAGAGCTTGAAGTTATTTAAAATACTAAGTCATTTTACCTTTCCATTTTATTAACGGGATGTTGCAATTATTTGTAAACTAATAAACTTATAAAGTGAAAAAAAAAGAATACAGACTGATTCTATCATTTAAAAAAGAACCCTCAGGCCACCCCTTTATAAAACTCTCTACTTCTACACACTAGCAACTGCCAGTCTGCTTTTTATCCCTTTGCCAGGAGGTCACATAAATGGAATCATACACAATTCTGTCTTTGAGATTCATTTATGTTGTGTTTGCATTGATATTTTATTTATTTCTTGTTGAGTAGTATTTCATGATATAGATAACCATGGCAGGTTTATCTATTTAACCATTAAAGGGTAAAGTTTTCAACCCTTGGCAATTATGAGTAGCTGCTGTACAGGTCTTTGTGGGAATGTAAGTTTTTATTCTTTAGGGGTGAGATGGCTGGATCATATGGTAAATAGTTCTTTTCACTTTCCATTGAAATTTTTATTTTTAGTGGGCCCAGGAATTAACTCACCATTTAAACTAATGATTTTGTAAGTATGGAATTTTAGGCTTTGCTTTTGAGATCTGGAGTAAGGTGGTTACCATATGTGCTATACTGTGTGTGTGCATGTGTGTATGTGCTGGGGACAGTAAGGATTGGGAGTTCTGAAATCACTTTGACTCAAGGGTGACCTATTCCTACCCACCTGATGCTTGTGGGTCAACATGCCAACTTTTCTCCCAATGCTTTAATCCTGACCCATGGTATCAGTACAGGAAGAGCTATTTAAATTGGATAATTGACAAACAACCGTCTGTTCCTGATGAGTGAATTTCCTTCTATCTCAAAATCCCATGACTATGACTGTGACTCTTATGCTTGAATCGTTCTCTAGCTACATCAATTTCATGGTTGTCAGCAATACCTAATCCATCTTCCATAGTCTGGAATCACTCAGACGGAGACTCCCTTGAGGTGGGAGTGCTCCTTGTACTCACTAAATGTTCCTGCTATCCTACAGTTAATGTGTGTCCAGAATTATTTAATTTTGGCTGTAGGAAAAGCCTTTCATGAGGGAAAGAACAAGCAGAACAATACTATTGATACAATTTCATTTTTAGAAAAACATAGCTATTTTCATTGCCTAAGGTTCTGAAGTTCCAAAACTCAGATTCTGTGCATGCAGCTATTCTTCCTAACCTCAAATATCATACCCATGCATGGCTTACCCTAAGTGTAAAGTATTTGTTGAACTGAATGAGTGAAGAAAATAATTTGGTGGAAAACAATGATCTATATAATTCACTATGTGTACTATATATCAAGCCCTCTCTGTTTTCTGAGCAAGACTTCATTTTCAATACCCAAAATGTTTATTGCCTATTTTTATTTTTTGATTCAGATTTTGTATTAGAAGTGTCAGAACTCTTTTGGAAAAATAGTGACCTCTCTGAATTTTGAAAAACAAATTCATTGATTATTCTATAAATTGGGATATTAATTTAACAACCTCTGTTTCCAAGGAAATGCATACTCATCCTTTAAACTCCAGATAAAATGCCATCTTCAATGAGATTTTCTCAAACCACTCCATGCAGAATTGTTCTATTTTCCACATACCACAGTTCTATTACAATTTACTTGAATTCAGGTCTACTTTTTGCAGTGGTCTTTATCTTAGCATTTAGCACCTTGTCTGGCAAATTTTGTGCTAAATAAATATTTGCCATGTTAAATAATATTACTGAAGTGCAATAACTGGCCAACATTTTGTTATTTTGCATGTAGTTATATGTGATATATAAACAGAATATTGTTTAGAAATGGATAAGTGGTAGAATTGAATGAGAACAGAGCCCTTTCCTGGAGTAGTATAGACTACACATGGATAGATTTTTTTTTAAAAAAAGGGGCAGATAAATCACCATCAAGGAAAAAAATGAGTTTTAGAATAGTTTATTATCAAGGGAATTAGGTTTTGATCAGTCTGAGAAGACAAGGGACCCCATTCACCCTGTCAATTCAATTTCAAGAGCTCTCAGAGAATGCCCTGAGCCAAAATTTCTTAATGAAATGGTTTTTAAAATACTTTTGTTGCCCTGAGAACCACTCTGGAAAGTCATTAAAAATCTAGCTACCTGGGAAACTGCACAGAAAACGTGGACCTCTGTATTGTCAGCAGTACAAATCATCTTCTCTATAGCTTTATTTCACAGATCAATCTCATAAAGTTCCTAATGAGATAAAAGATCTAAGGGTTAAAAGAAATTATTTCCGCTGAAAAGAGGTAGGAGCAGAAACAGTTGAGGCCAAGACTTTTATATTATTCTTTTTTATTCTATATGGGAATTTAGCTTTTAGCACTAGCGTATCCCAAGTGGTTTGCTATGATGTAGAAGTCTGTCTGATATGACCATGGGCCAACAGCGAGGTTGACTGGGTAGCTAAGCTAGGCAGCTGGCCAAATTGTCTTAGAGGGAAGTAGTCTGGTCAGATTCCTTCTGAAGGAGGTGACCACACACAGAAATGCAGATGTTTCTTATTGGAGGATGACTCTTGCTAGCATGCTGGGGAATGCTGTAGGTGTGCCACTCAGGCTCCCTTTGCTGTGCCAGGGCAGTGTACTATGAGTTTGCTTCTTATGACTCAGAATCGCACTCCTTTCTGGAGACTTATTCTCAGCCAGCTGGAACAACTTTGTTTGGAAATGCCTGGGAGATTACACTTTTCCCCTGGGAACTGCCCATAGGCAGTGACACTACGTTGAGGAAACGCTATAAAATTCTGTCCTCCGCTTGTCTGAAGATGGGATAGCTATGTTGCCATTTATACAACAAAGCTCCTTATGGGATCAAGATAGGCTGGATTTTAATGGAAATGACCCCTTTGCTTGACTCCTTCTGGCCTATGTTTGTCCTTCCTTACTCCTGTGTGCTCCTGAGAACATTTCTTCAATAAATTACTTGCACTAGAATCTCTATCTCAGATGCTGTTTCTAGATAAACTGACCTAAGACACATGCCTCTGCCTAAATGAACTCACATAACAGGATGCTAGAAGGATCATCTGCTTGGATACTGAAAATATTTAAAAATTACAACAGGAAAACATTAAAATAGTGATGGTGAGGCAGAGCAACCTGGCAGGTGGTCACAACAAGATTCTGCTTACCCCACATCTGCACTGAGAAGACTAACATGGTTGGAGAAAAACCCATAACTATGTCAATGAGTTGCACTTTGATCTAGTGATTACAAATGTCTTGTGTGGGAGTTATAGGTGCAGCTTGATCATTGTTTATGTTTCTCAGTTTTCTTGCTGTCCAAATTATCTGTATTCATTGATGTTATTCTAGTGACTGAAACAATAAATGTAATATCAGTGACTGAATTCAATTTCTTTTCATGTAAATTCCCAAATAATCTTCTTGATTGTCATGTGACCATTACATGTCATAATTCAGGGATCCAAGGCTTGATGATCTTACCTTGTCATGATCTTGCCATCTTTGACTCATGGTTTCCATGATTTTAGCTTGTGAAAGGAGCATGGAAGATGACACAGTGAGGATTTTGTGGGTGCATGTCATTCTTGCATTTCATTGACTGGATGATGACTGCATATTAGATTTTCCATTGACCACATGGTGGTATGTAAGTCTCCCATGTATTTGGCATAACCCTGGGAAATGTTTGGTACTGAATTGACTGGAATTAATTTTTCACTATTGAGGTAATGCAGACCTAAAAAGGAAGTTTAGCTATAGAAAATAAAAGTCTTGGTCACCTGGCTTCATGGCCCAAGATTTGTATATGCTGCATGTGTTTGAAATACCTGAAAGGGTGATTTTGGAGTTGAAGGGGATAACTGGGGTAAAGAGCATGGAATTGAAGGACTCAATAAGAAAGTTTAAAATTGAATCTGTGCGGACCATGACATAGTAACCTTTGAAGCCTTTGCTGATGAATCTCAAACAAGGGTACACTAAACCATACAGTGCTTTTGTTAGAAAAGGGACACAGCCTGTGCAATGGTGTGTGGCTTTGGGGTGTGGAGTATGGGCTGGATTCCAGCCCCCACTGTCCCTGGTGCTGCTGTGGAGGATATACCTGTACATCAATATGTGGCAGTGTGATCTCAAAGCAACTGCTTCTGCTTTTTCCCTATTGCAGATTGAATTAATTTTTTCAGTCCTAATTTTTTCCACTCCCTTCTGTATCTACACCTTTGCAATATACTTTGCAATTCTTTCCACTAAAGAGGTGTATTCTCTCACTGATGCTTGACTTTGACCATGAGATGAGCTTTGGTCAGTGGGATGTTAAAGTGTGACATAACCAAAATTAGAAGCACATGTATAATTAGGCTTTCCCTTTTATACCTCTGCCAACACCTTGAAAAGAACACACCCAGGCTAGCTTATTGGATTCAGAAAGAGATGAGTGGAGTCAAATACTCAAGTCAAAACCAGACCAAAGCCATTGATCTTCAGTCAGCCCTACAGATGCTCAAGTAAGCCCAGCAGAGATCAGCAAAAGATCTCTGGTCAAAGTCCAGCTGACATCACCTGAACCTCTTTCAACTCAGACATACACACCAAATAAATAATTACTATTGTTTGTCATTGTGATCTTGTGGTTGGCTGTTACACAGCATTATTATGGTCATAGTTAATTGGTACATCTTCTTTCTCCAGAAGTTCTAGTAGTATGGAAGATATATAGGTTGCTTTTACCATATCTGTCCTATCACATTAGGAACTTACATTCCTTTTCAGAATCTATCCCTTCCAACCTTCTCATCATCATGGTTTAAAATTGAACACTAGGAAATGATATAGGGATGATGAATTTACTGTTTCTGAAGAGAAATTATCACAGCTGGTACTAGGTCCTAGACCTAGAGGATTCTGGTCAGATGATTCTGGTAAAAGAAGTGTGGGTTGTGAAGAGTAGGCAGAGGGGAAAAGGTTAACCTTTTTCTCCTTGGTGATGAAGATTTCTCAGTGCAATGTCAGGTCAATTCATAACTTTCCTTCTATTTATAATCTCTTTCATATAGGATTTGATAAATAGTATAATTTTTGCTGGCCATAATTTTCTAATTAGAGATAGTAGGGATGCCATTGTTTACCTTGATAGAATAAGAGAAATGAATGTTTCTAAAGTCTCTGTACATAATGAAGTAAAGGGACTGAATTCTTGACATGTGATACATTAAGATGTTTTTACTTCCTATTTTCTGTGCTTCCCTATCTTGCAAATGAAACAGTTTCTGACATTTTTTCTTGCTGCTATTCACATTAAAATATCTAGTAACATTGACTAGTCTTATTAGCTAAATAAACATTTTAATCAGTGAAATTCGTCTCGCAGCAGCCAAGTTAGATTAGATTGTTAGGTCAAAAGAGCAAACACTGTAATAACCATCATTACTATAGAAAATTTTAAAATCATGACGTTCTTTTTAAATCTTGAATGCTTTGGGGACCAAGTAGCAAGTCCACCCACAGCTATTGTCAAGTATATTTCTTTTTTCATCAGTAATGAGGAGTGATCCTTCCTCTGCCTAAATTTAGTTCCCTTACAAAAAGATCTAGAGATTTGTATTGCAATGTTGGATTCCTGGTGTTTTATTTTCTTCTTTTTGAAGTCTCTTGGTTCATAATATAGTCAGAATCTCTCTTCCTAATATCAAATGGGTTTATCTGTGCCTTCCAAACCTAAATATGTTTACTACATTGAACTTTTCTCCTATAAGATTTGATTGCTTAGATATAGGTCTTAAAAATTTCCAGTTTTCACATAGTTTCTGGTTATCTGCCAGTATAAATCATGAGAAGTGATGGTTGTATCCATAAAGGTATTGTCCTCTTCTTGGCTAACAAGTACCTTGAATTAAATCTCCCTGGAGCCTAAAGTCTGATCATACTTTGGGTGGAATCATCTCTAAACTGAACAAATATTTTTATTTCTTTACACTGTTATAATGCATAGCAACACTGTTGCAGATTGAGTTTCCTGGGAAGCATACCCTGAGATTGAGTTTAGTAGGCAAGACATTTAAGTAGTGTCCTTGGGATAATCACATTGCTACTCCATTTCTGCCTCTTCCCAATTCTGCTTCTTTTCCCCTCCAAAGCACTCACATTAGTTTACCTAATATTTGAAACAAAATAACATGCCTACAATTGTAACTGGAATAAACATATTTAAGTATAAAAACCCAATTGATCTTTTTAAAGCATAGAACTTAAAAGACTAAAGCTGAGCTGTGTGGACAGACTAGAAAGGAGCCTGTTAGCTGTGAGCATTCTGGGTGTCATGGCTATGGTCACCTTGTTTTACAGAAGGTTATGATAGGGTCAGTTAGTCAAGTGGAACACTTGTAAGGGGACTTCTTTACTGATAATATGGAGGCAAACATTTTTCACCTTGAGCCCAATATAACACACTCAGAATACAATTTTACCAGTTTTGAAAACATCAGTAATTAATTTTACTATAGCAAGTTGGAATTCTTGAGACAAGAGGGTTCTAGCTTCAGAGGGGGCCATGGAGTGGAAACAAAAGAGAAAGACCTTTTTTGGAGGAAAAAAAAGAATGGATAGACTGACCAATGTGTTATGCTCAAAGTTTCAGTCCGAGGGGAGTAGCAGAGACTTACCAGAAGTTTAGGGGTGAGAGGATCTTGGTGGGGATGTAGGATGGTGTTGTATTTGTGGGCGAGTGGGGAAGTGGGTTGTGGTGGAAAGTAGAATTTTGTTTTTACTATATTCTAAATTGTTTGAGATTTAGGAATGTTCTGCACTAATTTTATAACTAAAGTTATTTAAGTCATGTTTAGTTAAACTGAACAGTATACATTGACTTGTGAGTGTTGCAAATCAAGAATGGGGGATAGAACCTTTGTGCTGGGTTTCACCTGACAGTGTCAGTTTAGGCAATTGACCAGAAAGCACAAATAGTGTCTTATAACAGGCTACACTGGCATTATAAATGCATGCGATTTGATTTATTACATATATCCTCTTAAACTCACAAATGTTGGATGCAATAATGTTGGATGCAATCATTTTAGTTCTGAGACATTATTTTTTAAGAAAGAATCAAAAAGTTCATAAAACATTAAATTCCATTAAAGGAATTTTCTGAAATCATGGAAAACTTCATATCTCAGATGAGTAAATACTTTCCCAATTAAGATTCAGAAATAACATGAGGGTCAAATACTTTTTTTGAAAGCCCAGCACTGTTCAGGCGATGATGCTTGTCAGTGAGATGCAGAGGGAAGAGGGCAAGATGGTGCCATTAGATGAATGGGCACTCACTGTGTGTGTGTGTGTGTACACATGCACATGCATTTTATATATTCTGAGAGCAGGTTTCAACAGCTCTATCCCTTAGAGTTCTCTTTTTCACTTAGTGTCCTCTTTGAGCATCCTTTTTCCAGGTGGCAAAGCTATATTAGCATAGCATTTCCCCTGTACTTAGCAAAGGTGTATTTTTGACTAGTTCATTTCTCCTCCTCTTCACCAGAGAGAGGCAATAAATCCATCAGAGGCAAATTAACAAGGGAGCAGAGAGCAGGGGTGGGATGAAGGTAGGGGAAATAGGGTATGGAGTAGGAGGACATGGAGGGAAAATAATATTGTGTATGCAACAACACATGCCAGGTATTGCACTTACTTTACCTCATTTAATCTGCCCAAGAATTTCATGTTCTAAATATTATCTCCATTTTACAAATGGGGAAAATGAGCCTAGGAGTGTTTAAGCAGTCAGTTTAGGTGCATGAGAAGCACTGTAATAATCTGGCAGACCCAGGTAGATCTGGTCTCCAGTATGTCCCGTTACAATAGCAGGATTCCCTGAGAAAGACATTGAGGGGAGACCACCAGATAAACCATGTGTATCTGGATCTGGGCACTGAAAGTTTAAGGCTTTTCAAACACCATGGAGGTTAGACTGAACGAATCTGCAGAGCTGAATTTGCATCAAGAAATAGAATGTAACTTCTGTAAGGTTTGGAGGAAAAGTTCCACATTTAATACTTTTTATCTTAAATTAGTTAAGAAATAAGATGGAGGAGGAGAAATAAATATCCAGGTAAATGAGAGAAGGCAGCTTTCACATTATAAAAGTTATTTAGTGCAGAATGACTTGTCATATTGTGAACATACTTTAAGTGATATTGTACAGGTTAATGGAAAAGGGGTGACAATTTCCAAGTCATTGCTAATGGCTCCCTGATTTTTGGGACCATCTGATAAAATAACATTTAAATAAAATAATAATTTTGACCTATAGAACTCATTTGAGTAATCCTGGTTGGTATGTCTCATTCATTCTAAGTGTTTTTTCCTGGATCAACACCAGTCCACAAACTGTTAATGGTCAGTGATATGTATAGGGATTGAGAAGAAGAATATAGAAATTTTTAAAGTTTTTTTTAATTGTAAACAAATGGGATACATCTTGTTTTTCTGTTTGTACATGAAGTAGAGGCATACCATTTGTGTAATAATACATTTACATAGGGTAATGGTGTTTGATTCATTTTTTTTCTTCCCCCCACCCCTCCCACCCCTCTTTTACCTCTACACAGTCCCTCCTTCCTCCATTCTTGTCTCCTTCCCACCCCCCATTATGTATCATCATCCGTTTATCAGTGACATCATTTGTCCTTTGGTTTTTTGAGATTGGCTTATCTCACTTAGCATGATCTTCTCCAATTTCATTCATTTGCCTGCAAATGCCATAATTTTATTATACTTTATGGCTGAGTAATATTCCTTTGTATATATATACCACAGTTTCTTTATCCATTCATCAATTGAGGGGCCTCTAGGTTGGTTCCACCATCTGGGTATTGTGAATTGAGCAGCTATGAACATTGATGTGTCTGCATCACTGTAGTATGCTGATTTCAAGTCCTTTGGGTATAGGCCAAGGAGTGGAATAGCTGGGTCAAATGGTGGTTGCATTCCAACATAGAAATTTTTGTAACCATTTGACATTACTGCTTCATTGTGTGATCAGTGAGTTTGCATTTTGCATGCTTTTAAATTTTCATTGTATTTCATAAAATTATTGGTCTATAGCAATGATAGTTTGAGAACTGATTCATGTGACATATAAATTAAGAGGTTATTAAGTTATATCCTAGTGCAAATATAGATGCATGGCTTCTGTCTCTAAATTTTTAACTTTTATTCTTTAAAGAAAACTAAGTACTGTTAGAAACAAGGTTTCTTTCTATTGACTGATTTAGTCTCTGGTGTGATAATACAAAGTATAGCCATGCTGGCATACTACAGGCAAATAGGGTGTGTAAATTGGTCCTCTGTGGGAGGTTTGATATGTTTCAGAAGAGAGAAATAACAGCCATATGTATACTCTAACAAATATAATCCTCAAAAACATTCTAACAATTGAATATTGCTAAAAAGTTCTTTGTTAAATACATTGAATGGTTACTATTTCCTTAAATTTTTAAAAGTTTTATTTTTATTTATTATCTAGAATAAAAGACTCTCTAGTTTCCTATACTCCAATGAATTATTTCAATATTCATAAGTCCTTTGCTGTTCAGATATAACACAGAATTAGCTGATTTCAAATGATTATTTGAACCCATAGCTAAGTGGTCCCCATTATATTAAAATATATGCATTAAATACATGCACTAACTTAAAAAAAATCTCAGAAGTTCTAAATTGTGTGTGCACCATTGAAGGGCTTAACATCAACCATTTTTTTTTCCATAAAAATTCTAGAGCTATTGACTAATGTGCTATCTGGCAAGGAGAAGATCTAGGGTAGAGGAAGAAAGATGGCTCACCCAGAGGCCATTGGGTCTTACTAAGCTCTGTGGTGGTTTTCCCTCCAGTTATGAAAATGCAAGGTCACGAATCAACCACTAGTCTTACCTCTGGGCCACTTTTAAGGTACATTGTGCATAACCCCTTTTCTCCCCCACCCCAAGGACTTTGTTTATAAATCCAGCACTTTGAGGGGTCTCTCCCAAACTGGTTGAGGACTTGGGTGGGGTCTCCTTTGCTTTCAAAAAAATAACAAGGAAGTAGAAGCTATCAGTCTTTTTCTTCACGCTATAAAGGTCTCGCTTGCTCCAGAACTCATTGCAGAGTGAGAAGCACTCTTCTGATTTGGGGGCAACAATTCCTCTGAAAACCTTCTATTAGAAAAAATGCAAATCAAAGTAAATAATGATAAGTTAATGTTCGATTGATACTGAATCAGTATTGATCAGTGATAATAGCATCATTTCTATGTATTTCTAAAAGTGATCCACTTTTGTTTCTTGTAGGCATATTTTAACTTAAATTTTGCATGCTGTATATTTTCCTAGTAACTCTTTCTAACCAGTTTTCTAGTCTGTTAACCTTTTAATAATACAATCATGATGAATTTACAAGACATGAACAAAAGAACAAATACAGTGGTACTTGGTAATATTGTTTGAACAGCTTTAATTGTTAAGGATCAATGGGCATATTTTTTAAAAAAAATCTCTGGAAGGGAATTTATGAAATCTGATTATGCACTGAACTCAGTTGACTCATCAGGGTAAAAACACATTTGTACATAAGATTTGTGTTAATCATGGGTCCTACTTTTAGCAGTCAGAGCTCCCTGGTAAAACATTTTCTGACCTTCAGATTGTCATATTTTATTTACAAGATCAGAGTGTGGCATACTTAGCCAATATTGCTTCAGGGACTCTGGGACCTGAACACATGAAGACATAACACAAAGAACCTTTTCTTTTAACCAACGATCTTTGTACTCTAAATATGCCCAGTGCTCAAAGCCATTGTAATTTCTCTGGAATCTGAAAAACAAAATCAATTTCATAATTTAATTCAGTGAAGAGGAAGAATGTATGTTTAACATATAGTGATTGATTCAAGTCAGATAAGAACATTCATCTTTGGGGAAGAGCTCAGAGTCATATTTTTCCTCTCATCAAGTCTCAACATTTAAAAATCTACATTCCTGAGCTTCAACAGTCCTTATATATAGCATATATAATTGATTTCAAGGAGTTACACAATTAGACTACATATTCTATAAGTTCAACTGATGCGCATTATTCTAATATTTCAGGTCTTAAAAACCTCAACATATGATATGAAAATAAACCTTTTGTTTTCAGAGCAAAAAATAAAGGTTGCCAAAGTATTTGTGAGCAGAAGTAATTGATCTCAGGGAAGTTTTTTGTTTGTTTGTTTGTTTTGTTTTGTTTTGTTTTGTTTTAAATCTTGACCTTTTCAAAAAATTACATGTCGGGCTGGGGAGATAGCTCAGCTGGTAGAGTGCCTGCCTCGCAAGCACAAGGCCCTGTTCGATCCCCAGTACTGCAAAAAAAAAAAAAAAAAAAAAATTTACAAAAAATTACATGTTGTGATCATTCTTAAAAGCTTCTACCATGAGCATGGTTACTTTAAACGTTCTACTTGCTATGTTTAGCTACAAGATGCTTGACAAAGAACAGTGCACATGCTTGATAAAATCTTCATAAATTTATTATAAGGCAATATCTACTTGTCAGTTCTTGAGTCATTACTTTGACATCAAGCTAAGAGACAAATGGAAGGTGAACATAAAACTCCTGCAGTTATTTTAAAGAACATATATATCATAGAAAGAGCTGTTAATAAGAGTAAATGAAATAACAATTTTCTGGCAATATGATGATTGCTTTTATAGACCCAAGAAGAGGTGGTTAAAATCTGAAGTTGCTTAGAGTCTGCTAAACCACAGGTGACAAAATGATGTCAAAATAAATCTAGGTTAAAAACACTTCACTATGATTTTTCTAAATATCATTATGTATCTTTTACACAAAGCTTAATCAAACTTCTCATTTGAAGTTGCTGTTAAAATTACATTGAAATAATACTCACTGACTCCTCCTGTGTTTAGGAACCACTAAGGAGATGATCTAATGCTCAGCAAAGAGAATCTTAAATACCTAGTTGTGATCGTATGTTTAGTGATCTAGGGAAGGGGCTGAATTCCTATTAAAACTCAACTCCCATTAAGAGCAGATTTTCTGGTTTTCAATAAATCACTGTGTAGATTATGGAGCTAATGTGGTCACCTCATATATCATCTACGTCCATTGGTCGTTGCCCTCCAGGATCTTAAATATAATTGGGAAGACAAGATATACAGACATGAAAAAGTTAAATAATCATCCTAGACAGTGATATAAGAGCTATCACAAGGCAATACACAATTGAGTGCCAAATAACGCCTCTGTCTCTGAACTAGTGACATTTATTGCTGTATACAGAAGAGATCAAGCCAAGAAATTCTGCAAGAGTTCAGAGGTTAGACAGAAGAATGTGACCTGATGTGCAGAGATTTTACAGAGGTAGGATTGGCCCTTTAGCCAAAAGAAGGATCAAGTGTGTCTAGTTGCTTTGTGCTCTGACCCCAGATTCTCAATTACATTTCTGCCTGACTTTATTCTTACAATTTTTGTCTGCTCCCGTAGAAGAGCCTAGTGACTACTTAGCAAAATCCATGTTCTCTTCTTTCTGGGCTAGACTACTTTTACTGTTCTTTCAAAAGTTGCATGTTAAACCACAGGTGACTTCTATCTTTTGAGTTCTATCCAGGAAATGAGTGGAAATGTATTAATTATCTATTTCTGCATAACAAACTATCCTGAAACTTAAGAAAACTAACATCTATTATTTCAGTTTCTGAGGTTCAGGCATTCAATCGGGAGCTAATGATTAAGTGATTTGGATCAGGGTCCCTTATGAAAAACTGAGGGATAGGTGTAGGCTGGGACTACCATCCCCTGCAAGCTTCCAGGGGTGGAGGATTCACATCTAAGATGGCTCACTCATGGTTACTGGCAGGAGACCTTATGGTTTTTCTGTGTGGAGGTCCTCATAATAGCAACTGGCTTCTCTCAGAGCAAGCGATTCATTCTTGGAAGTCCTTTCTGCTATATCTTACCTGTTACATGGGCCAGCTCCATTCAATATGGAAGTGGGTTTTTCATGATCATGAATACCAGAAGGCAGGGCTCACTGGGGCCATCTTGAGTGCTGGTTACCACAGGAAGTTCCATCTGCTACTTTCATGCTTGGTCATAAAAAATTTCATGTGTACTTTTAATCTTTCCCCTTCCAGCTTGCTTAAATTAAATGACACTAAGCGAAACTTGGGTACCTCATGATTGCACAAAGAAGAATACCCTGTTGGTTCAATTACCTGCCGAGGACTAGTAAGTGAGCAAGAAATAAACTAGGGTGTTTGCACCATTATACAGTTTCGGTCTGTTTGGTTCAATAGTTAATCTAGTGTAATTTCCAGCTGGTGAATTTTTACAATGTCTTCTACTAAAGATAAGCACAGAATGTTGGATAGTGAGTGACTATCTGTATTGTGTTATTTGTCCTTTTCATTATGTGATGGAAAAATGGGGTGGGGGAGGCATATCAATTGAGTGCCTATCATGGATCAGAACTTGCTTTAACTTCTCAGGGCACAACTGTAATAAGACAGTCTCTGCTTCATGGAGCTCATGTTCTGCTGAAATATCTAGTAGATTCCTCTTGAATACACCAAAAAACTATGCTCATGTTCTTATTAAGGGGTTGACAATCTCTGAAGGTATTAGCTGAATCTTGCTCTGATGGGGGCCTGATAGACTAGTGTTTACCCTAATTGTGCTCTAAACCAGTACTTCTCTGTTTAATTTGTGCACAAATCAGCTGGAGATCTTGTTAAAAATGTCAAAAATCAGAATCAGCAGGTACGGGGAGCTGCCAAAGACTGCATTTTAACAAACTCCAAGGTGATGCTGATGCTGCTGGTCCATGGATCACACTTTATGCAGCGAGGTTCTAAGGAACACTAATTACTGGACATTAAGGATATTCATGTAAAAAGGATTTCAGTTTCAACTAAATGAAAACATGTAGGCAAAGGGAGAGGTTAGCCCAAGTTGCCCTGGTTCTTGTCTTTCTAATTCCTGTTGATACTCCTATCAGAAGCTTAGCATTACCTTTTACCATGTGTTCTGCATGATAACCCTCTCTCTTTATAATAAATTTATATTTTAAAATTTTATCCAGTTTGAGTGTTGGTTATTTGTGGCCCCCCAAAACTGAGTAAAAGTCAAGAGACCCAGGCACAGGAAATGAAGGAGAAAAGTAGCTATGCTGCAGAGTCAGGGACAAGATCAAAAGCAATCAAGCTGCAAGGATAACATGAGGTAGATCTCCCAGGAGCCTGGAATATCCTCCACCCTCCTGCCCTTTCTAAGCCTTGGTTTTTTCACTGGATAGCTGAATTTGCTATGAAAATCAAATAGGATAATATTCTCAGATTATATAGCAGTGATACTTTATGAATTTGGTCATTATATTTTTCCTCTAAAATATTACATGCTAGAGGCTTGTGAGAATAAAGTGGGATAATGATCATAAAGGAATTAACAATTGGTCAGTTACTCAAATATTAACTACAGGGAATCCAACTGCATTGGAATTAAAGAGAGAAAGATTAAATGCATTTCCCCCCCAGATGGAGGAGATCTGGCATGTTTGAAAACAGAAATGGATATACCCCTGGAGAATTGGTGAAGATCATTGACAGAGGCAGCAAGAGAGTAGGGATAATGGAAGGAAGAAGATTATACACATCCCATCTTAAAGCTAGCATTTTCAATGCACTATAACAAAGATGATTCATGAAGAAATATCTCAACAAAATAGTAGTTGCTTACCAAGTTAAAACAGTTGAATTATTTTTAAAACATATTCAGTGATCATCACTATATAACTTGCCTATCTTCTATAGTTCAAACACCCAAGTAAAGAATTTGCAATATTAACTATTTTATATTTAGGCAACTAGAAGGAAAAGCTCAATTTCTATGAAAGTATGTGCTTACTGAACATTGTCATATTAGTTTATCTACTATTGCTGAAACTCCCAAAGATTCAGTTTCAAGTATTAACTTTATTTTCCATGGCTGTGTATCTTAGTATCCCCAGCTCATAAGCAAAGAGCAAAATAAAAGTATATAAGGTGTTTGCAAGCCTTGGGGTGATGGACCTTTCTGACTCTTGATTGTAGTGGGGGTATTCATAGTTATACAGCTGAATAGGGCACATTTTGTCATATGTAAATGTACCTCAATAAACCCGATTTAAAGAAAAACCAAAAGAACACAGACACAAAGAACACACCCTTGAACACAAGGTCTTATGCTGTAGAAGTACAGATAAACAGGGTTTAACGAACTGATTTTATAACTGAAGTAAGAAAGAAAAGTTAATTATCAGAGAGGAAAATCCACATTTCAACTTTCTTATCAGTGACAGCTCTTGAATTGACCAGTTGGACAAAGTACAAAGAAAGGCCTTAGCTGTTAGTCTTCTTGAAAAGACCGGACACAGAATGAAATTCCCTTAGCCACCAGGGTAAACAGCAGATCTGCTCAAACACAATCCCAGGAAACATGGTATTTTTGTTGTGATTTTCCAGACTCTTGGTTGTGCTGGACAGAAATTCAACTCTGGCTCAGGTTCTTGCCTAAATCACATTTTTACTTCAGCCAGGTCTCTGCTCAAATAAGCCTTTGCAGAAACACCTTTCTTGTCAACCTAGTGCAAATGATCATGTTTGTGAATTGGCTGTCTCTCCGCCTAGACTGTAATGTAAGCTCCATGAGGTCAGGGACTTTGTCTTTTCTCTTGACTTCCGTAGCTCCAGTACTAGAGATATACAGTAGAAGCTCAGTTAAGAGGATAATCAATTGGCCTCTGAATCCAAAACCACATTAAATCTGAGGCACAATAAAAAGGGAAGTATATCTAGAACCAGGGATCCAAGTACACTCAGGGATCACTTTGTTCATCTGCCACTCACTCAGGTATCTCCTACCATCTTTCAGTGATCTACATAGTGGCTGCCCTGGAAACTCCAGGTTTACCTTATCACAACTCCACAACCAGAGGGAAAGGGTCTCTCTCAACTCCAGGTTGCATAATCCGGGGAAGTGTTCTGATCAACCTGTCTGTCCATGACCTACAGAAGGAGCCAGGTCACAACTGAATTGTATCTTCCCTATTCATTTCTCACTCTCCAATTTGCTTATTCTGTTTTGGAAATGCTGCTCTAGTTTTAATAATGATGATAGAGTTTGTAGCAGCTGCTGTGAGGGTTCTGCCCAGTATTCCCTTGGACCCATTTAGCATTATTTGTTCAAATCTACTTTCTGCCTGCATTCTTTCTCAACAGATGCCCCTGCAACTCCTTGCTGCATGTCTTCCCTGAGCTGCTGATACCTACATTGCCTATGCAAAGAGAGGTGCACCCAGAGGTAACTCTGAACCAATGACTGATAGTCCCAGTGTATAGGCACTCACAGTCCCTGTGTTCCTGATGGGGGAAAAAATACTAAGATGTGTCATGGTTTGGATGTAATGTGTTACATCCCCCAAAAGCTCCTGTGTTAATGCAGGAATATTCAGAGGTGCAATGATTAGACAGAGCTGAGACCTAATCTGTTCATCCTAGTGTGAATGGATTGACTGGATGTTAACTGCAGACAGATAAGGTGTGACTGGAGGGTATTCCCTGGAAGGGTTCATCTTCCCCCTGTGGCTCCTTCCACCCTTCCTTCAACTTTTCTTCACTTCCCAGATGCCACGTCCTGAGCAGTTTCCCTCCACCATGCTCTTCTGCTATGATGTGCTACCTCAGAACAATGGAGTTGACGTACTATAAACTGAATCTCTGAAACAAAGCTAAAATAAACTTTCTCTCCTCTAACTTGTTATTGTCAGGTATTTTGGTCACATTGCTGTAAAGCTGTGTAACACACACATGTCCCCAGAACTTTCAGGACATGGCTCAAGTTACCCTTCATGGGGCTTTGCTAGATGGTGCACTCCTACTTGGCCTCCTTTCCTTCCCCATTCCCATTCCCATTTACTTTTTTTTTAAATTTATGTTTATTGTAAACAAATGGAATACATATTGTTTCTGTTTCTACATGGAGTAACAGCAAACCATTTGCGTAATCATACATTTACTTAGGGAAATGATGTTTGATTCATTCTGTTACTTTTTCCTTACCCCCCACCACTCCCACCCCTCTTTTCCCTCTATACAGTCCCTCTTTCCTCCATTCTTGCCCCCCTAACACCCCCCATTATGTGTCATCATCTGCTTATCAGTGAGATTACTCATCTTTTGGATTTTTGAGATTGGCTTATCTCACTTAGCATGATATTCTTCAATTTCATCCATTTGCCTGCAAATGCCATGATTTTATTATTCTTTATATCTGAGTAATATTCATTATATATATATATATATAGATATATAGATATATATATCACAGTTTCTTTATCCATTCATCAATGGAAGGACATCTAGGTTGGTTCCACAATCTGGCTATTATGAATTGAGCAGCTATGAACATTGATGTGGCTGTATCTCTGCAGTATGCTGATTTTAAGTCCTTTCGTTATAGGCTGAGGAGTGGGGTAGCTGGGTCAAATGGTGGGTCCATTCCAAGTTTTCTAAAAAATCTCCACACTGCTTTCCATAGTGGCTGCACTAATTTGCAGCTCCACCACAATGTATGAGTGTACCTTCTTCCCCACATCCTCTCCAACACCTATTGTTGCTTGTATTCTTGATAATCGCCATTCTAATTGGGGTGAGTTGGAATCTTAGTGTAGATTTGATTTGCATTTCTCTTATTACTAAAGATGGTGAACATTTTTTCATATGTTTGTTGATTGCTTGTAGATCTTCTGTGAAGTGTCTGTTCATATCCTTAGCCCATATGTGATTGGGTTATTTGTATTCTTCATGTAGAGTTTTTGAGTTCTTTATATATTCTGGAAATTAGTGCTCTATCTGAAGTATCAGTGGCAAAGATATTCTCTCACTCTGTAGGCTCTCTCTTCGCATTTCTGATAGTTACCTTTGCTGAGAGAAAGCTATTTAGTTTGAATCTATCCCAGTTATTGATTCTTGCTTTTATTTCTTGTGTTATGGGAGTCCTGTTAAGGAAGTCTGATCCTAAGCCAACAAGGTGAAGATGTGGACCTACTTTTTCCTCTATAAGATGCAGGGTCTCTGGTCTTATTTCAAGGTCCTTGATTCATTTTGAGTTGATTTTTGTGCAGGGTGAGAGATAGGGGTTTAGTTTCATTCTGTTGCATATGGATTTCCAGTTTTCCCAGCACCATTTGTTGAAGAGGCTATGTTTTCTCCATTGCATATTTTTGGCCCCTTTGTCTAGTATGAGAAAATTGTATTCATTTGGGTTGTGTCCATGTCCTCTATACTGTACCATTGATCTACCTGTCTATTTTGGTGCCAATACCATGCCGTTTTTGTTACTATTGCTTTGTAGTAGAGTTGAAGTTCTGGTATTGTGATACCCCGTTTCATTCTTCCTGCTAAGGATTGCTTTAGCAATTCTGGGTTTCTTATTCTTCCAGATGAATTTCATGATTGCTTGCTCTATTTCTGTAATGTACGTCATTGGGATTTTAATTGGAATTGCATTGAATCTATATAGCACTTTTGGTAGTATGGCCATTTTGACAATATTAATTCTTCCTATCCAAGAACATGGGAGATCTTTCCATCTTCTAAGGTCTTCCTCAATTTCTTTCTTCAATGTTTTTTAGTTTTCATTGTAGAGATCTTTTACCTCTTTGGTTAGATTGATGCCCAAGTATATTATTTTATTTTATTTTTTTGAGGCTATTGCAAATCGAGTTGTTTTCCACATTTCCCTTTCAGCTGTTTTGTCGCTTGTGTATAAACATGCTTTAGATTTTTGCATGTATATTTTATAGCCTGCTATTTTGCTGAATTCATTGATGAGGTCTAGAAGTTTTCTGGAGGAGTTTTGTGGATCCTCTAAATATAGAATCATGTCATCAGCAAATAGTGACAGCTTAAGTTCCTCTTTTCCTATTCATATCCCTTTAATTTGTTTGGTCTGTCTAATTGTTCTGGCTAGAGTTTTGAGGACAATGTTGAATAGAAGTAGTGAAAGAGTACATCCCTGTCTTGTTCCCTTTTTTAAAGGGAATGGTTTCAGTTTTTCTCCATTCAGAATGATGTTGGCCATGGGCTTAGAATAAATAGCCTTTACAGTGTTCAGGTATGTTCCTACTATCCCTATTTTTTCTAGTGTTTTCAGAATGAAGGGGTGCTCTATTTTGTCAAAGGCTTTTTCTGCATCAATTGAAATAACCACATGATTCTTATCCTTAAGTCTATTGACATGATGGATTACGTTTATTGATTTACAGATGTTAAACCATCCTTGCATTCCAGGGATGAACCCCACTTGATCGTGGTGTACAATTTTCTTAATATGTGTTTGGATACGGTTTGCCAATATTTTGTTAAGGATCTTTGCATCTATATTCATCAATAATATTGGCCTAAATTTTCTTTCCTTGATGTGTCTTTGCCTGGTTTCGGTATGAGGGTGATATTAGCTTCATAGAATGAGTTTGGAAGGGTACTGTCCTTTTCTATTTCCTGGAGTACTTTGAGAAGTATTGGAATGAGTTCTTCTTCTATTTTTTTTATTGTAAACAAATGGGATAAATGTTGTTTCTCTGTCTGTACATGGCGTAAAGGCATACCATTTGTGTAATCATAAATTTACATAGGGTAATGTTGTTTGATTCATTCTGCCATTTTTTTCCCTTCCCCCCTCCCCTCCCACCCTTCCCCTCCATCTATACAGTCCTTCCTTCCTCCATTCCTGCCCCCCTCCCTAAACACAACTCCAACCCCAACACTAACCCTTCCCACCCCCCATTATGTGTCATCATCCACTTATTAGCGATATCATTCTTCCTTTGGTTTTTTGAGATTGGCTTATCTCACTTGGCATGATATTCTCCAGTTTCAACCATTTGCCTCCAAATGCCATAATATTATCGTTCTTTATGGCTGAGTAATATTCCATTGTATATATATACCACAGTTTCCTTATCTATTCATCAATTGAAGGGCATCTACGTTGGTTCCACAATCTGGCTATTGTGAACTGAGCAGGTATGAACATTGATGTGGCTGTATCTCTGTAATATGCTGATTTTAAGTCCTTTGGGTATAGGCTAAGGAGTGGGATAGCTGGGTCAAATGGTGTTTCCATTCCAAGTTTTCTAAGGAATCTCCACACTGCTTTCCAGAGTGGCTGCACTAATTTGCAGCCCCACCAGCAATGTAAGAGTGTACCTTTCTTCCCACATCCTCGCCAACACCTGTTTTTGCTTGTATTCTTGATAATTGCCATTCTAATTGGGGTGAGATGGAATCTTAGGGTGGTTTTGATTTGCATTTCTCTTATTACTAGAGATGTTGAACATTTTTCCATATGTTTGTTGATTGCTTGTATATCTTCTTCTGTGAAGTTTCTATTCATTTCCTTAGCCCATTTGTCAGTTGGATTATTTACATTCTTGGTGTAGAGTTTTTTGAGTTCTTTATAAATTCTGGAGATTAGCGCTCTATCTGAAGTATGATTGGCAAAGATTTTCTCCCACTCTGTAGGCTCTTTCTTCGCATTGCTGATAGTTTCCTTTGCTGAGAGAAAGCTTTTTAGCTTGAATCTATCCCAGTTATTAATTCTTGCTTTTATTTCTTGTGCTATGGGAGTCCTGTTGAGGAAGTCTGGTCCTAAGCCGACATGTTGAAGCTCTGGACCTACTTTTTCTTCTATAAGATGCAAGGTCTCTGGTCTGATTCCGAGATCCTTAATCCATTTTGAGTTTAGTTTCATGCATGGTGAGAGATATGGGTTTAGTTTCATTCTGTTGCATATGGATTTCCAATTCTCCCAGCACCATTTGTTGAAGAGGCTATCTTTTCTCCATTGCATATTTTTGGCCCCTTTGTCTAGTATGAGAAAATTGTATTTATTTGGGTTTGTGTCCGTGTCCTCTATTCTGTACCATTGATCCACCTTTCTATTTTGGTACCAATACCATGCTGTTTTTGTTACTATTGCTTTGTAGTAGAATTGAAGATCTGGTATTGCGATACCCCCTGCTTCACTCTTTCTGCCAAGGATTGCTTTAGCTATTCTGGGTTTTTTATTCTTCCAGATGAATTTCATAATTGCTTTCTCTATTTCTGTAAGGTACATCATTGGGATTTTAATTGGAATTGCATTGAATCTGTATAGCACTTTTGGTAGTATGGCCATTTTGACAATATTAATTCTTCCTATCCAAGAACATGGGAGATCTTTCCATCTTCTAAGGTTTTCTTGAATTTCTTTCTTTAGTGTTCTGTAGTTCTCATTGTAGAGGTCTTTCACCTCTTTTGTGAGATTGATTCCCAAAAACTTTATTTTGTTCGAAGCTATTGTGAATGGGGTAGTTTTCCTAATTTCTCTTTCTAAAGATTCATCGCTTATGTATAAAAATGCCTTAGATTTATGTGCATTGATCTTATATCCCGCTACTTTACTGAATTCACTTATGAGATCTAAAAGTTTTCTGGTGGAATTTCCTGGTTCCTCTAAGTATACCATCATATCATCAGCAAATAGGGATAGTTTGAGTTCTTCTTTTCCTATTTGTATCCCTTTAATTTCTTTGGTCTGTCTAATTGCTCTGGCTAGAGTTTCAAGGACGATAATGAATAGAAGTGGTGAAAGAGGGCATCCCTGCCTTGTTCCAGTTTTTAGAGGGAATGCTTTCAGTTTTTCACCATTTAGAATGATATTAGCCATGGGTTTAGCGTAGATGGCCTTTACAATGTTAAGGAATGTTCCCACTATCCCTATTTTTTCTAGTGTTTTGAGCATGAAGGGGTGCTGTATTTTATCAAATGCTTTTTCTGCATCTATCAAAATAATCATGTGATTCTTGACTTTAAGTCTATTGATATGGTGAATGACATTTATTGATTTCCTGATGTTGAACCAACCTTGCATCCCTGGGATGAAACCCACTTGATCATGGTGCACTATCTTTTTAATGTGTTTTTGTATGCGATTTGCTAAAATTTTGTTTAGAATTTTTGCGTTGATGTTCATTAAGGATATTGGTCTGAAATTTTCTTTCCTCAATGTGTCTCTGTCTGGTTTAGGAATCAGGGTAATATTGGCTTCATAGAATGAGTTTGGGAGAGTTCCCTCCTCTACTATTTTATGGAATACTTTGAGAAGTATTGGAATGAGTTCTTCTTTAAAAGTTTTGTAGAACTCGGCTGAGAACCCATCTGGTCCTAGACTTTTCTTTGTTGGAAGGCTTTTGATGACTTCTTCTATTTCATTACTTGAAATTGGTCTATTTAAATTGTGTATGTCCTCCTCGTTCAGTTTAGGCAATTCATATGTCTCTAGAAACCTGTTGATGTCTTCGAAATTTTCTATTTTGTTGGAGTATAGATTTTCAAAATAGCTTCTAATTATGTTTTGTATTTCAGTCGTGTCTGTTGTGATATTTCCTTGTTCATTCCGAATTTTAGTGATTTGGGTTTTCTCTCATCTTCTCTTTGTTAGTGTGGCTAAAGGTTTATCAATTTTGTTTATTTTTTCGAAGAAACAACTATTTATTTTGTCAATTTTTTGTATTGTTTCTTTCGTTTTAATTTAGTTGATTTCAGCTCTCAGTTTAACTATTTCCTGTCTTCTACTACTTTTGGTGTTGGTTTGTTCTTCTTTTTGTAGGGCTTTGAGCTGTAGTGTTAGGTCATTTATTTTTTGAGTTTTACTTCTTTTATTAAATGGGCTCCATGAAATAAATCTTCCTCTAAGTACTGCTTTCATAGTGTCCCAGAGATTTTGATATGATGTTTCTTGTTCTCATTTACCTCTAAGAATTTTTTAATTTCCTTCCTAATATCTTCTGTTATCCATTCATCATATAGTAGCATATTGTTTAATCTCCAGGTGTTGGAGTAGTTTCTGTTTTTTACTCTTTCATTAATTTGTAACTTCAATCCATTATGATCTGATAGAATACAAGGTAGTGTCTCTATCTTCTTGTATTTGCTGACATTAGCTTTGTGGCATAATATATGGTCTATTTTAGAGAAGGATCCATGTGCTGCTGAGAAGAAAATGTATTCACTCTTGGTTGGATGGTATATTCTATAAATGTCTGTTAAGTCTAAATTATTGATTGTGGTATTGAGATCTATGTTTTCTTTGTTCAATTTTTGTTTGGAAGATCTGTCCAGTGGTGAAAGAGGCATGTTAAAATCACCTAGTATTATTGTGTTATGGTCTATTTAGTTTCTAAAATTGAGAAGGATTTGTTTGACATACATGGATGAGCCACTGTTTGGGGCATAGATGTTTATGATTGTTATGCTGATTTATGCTTCCCTTAAGCAGTATGAAATGTCCTTCTTTATCCCTTCTAACTAACATTGGCTTGAATTCCACATTATCTGAAATGAGGATGGATACTCCAGCTTTTTTGCTGAACCCATGTGCATGGTATGTTTTTCCCCATCCTTTCACCTTTAGTCTATGGGTATCTCTTTCTATGAGGTGAGTCTCTTGCAGGCAACATATTGTTGGATCTTTCTTTTTAATCCAATCTGCCAGTCTATGTCTTTTGATTGATGAATTCAGGCCATTAACATTCAGGGTTATTATTGAGATATGATTTGTATTCCCAGTCATTTGGTTCATATTTAAAATTTTTTACACATCTTGGTTCCTCCTTTATTTGACAGTTCCTGTAGGATAATTCCTCTCTTTGCTGATTTGCTTCTTTGTTTTTTATCTCTTCCTCATGAAATATTTTGCTGAGAATGTTCTGTAATGCTGGCTTTCTTTTTGTAAATTCTTTTAGCTTTTGTTTATCATGGAAGGATCTTATTTCATCCTCAAATTTGAAGGTAAGTTTTGCTGGGTATAAGATTCTTGGTTGGCATCCATTTTCTTTCAGAGCTTGAAAAATGTTCAGGCCCTTCTAGCTTTTAGGGTCTGGATTGAAAAATCTGCTGATATTCGTATTGGCTTCCCCCTGAATGTAATTTGGTTCTTTTCTCTCACAGCCTTTAAAATTCTGTCTTTATTTTGTATGTTAGGTATTTTCATTATAATGTGCCTTGGTGTGGGTCTGTTGTAATTTTGTGTATTTGGAGTCCTATAAGCCTCTTGGACTTGATTTTCCATTTCATTCTTCAGATTTGGGAAATTTTCTGATATTATTTCTTCAAAAAGATTGTTCATTCCTTGGGTTTGTTTCTCTAAGCCTTCCTCAATCCCAATAATTCTCAAATTTGGCCTTTTCATGATATCCCATAGTTCTTGGAGATTCTGTTCATGATTTCTCACCATCTTCTCTGTTTGTTCAACTTTGTTTTCGAGGTTAAATATTTTGTCTTCAATATCTGAAGTTCTGTCTTCCAGCTGTTCTATCCTATTGGTTATGCTTTCTATGGAGTTCTTAATTTGGTTTATTGTTTCCTTCATTTCAAGGATTTCTGTTTGGTTTTTTTTCAATATCTCTAACTCTTTATTGAAATGATCTTTTGCTTCCTGAATTTGCTCTGTTAACTGTCGATTGGTGCGATCGTTCAATGCCTGCATTTGCTCTTTCATCTCATCGTTTGCTTCCCTAATCATTTTAATTATGTACATTCTGAACTCCCTTTCTGCCATTTCTTCTGCCATGCTGTCATTGGATTTTATTGATGTAACATCTAGATTTGTTTGGGGCATTTTCTTCCCTTGTTTTCTCATATTGTTCAGGAATCAGTGGGTCATTAAGATATTGCAGATTTCCTCTATCGACTTATAATGTCCCTGAAGATTGCTAGTATATCCCTTCTTATCCTTCAGTAGCCTGAAGTCTTGGAGGAGGTTGATAATGCAGAGCTCCATGAAGAAGCTGCCTCTCTAGGTGTGGTAACCCTCAGGTGGTGTATATTCCCTGCTAGTGGGCAGAGGTGCCTCCACTTGTTGACCAATAGTCATCCAATGGGGAACTAGACTGCGGGCTGAGGCAAGGCCTGTTTGTGCCTATGTCTCTGTGGGAAAACCTCCCCCGGCCGGGAAGAGTCACTTGGTGGGGACGTCTCGCTGGTCAATTGCCCTCCTAGAGGTTCCCCTCAATCTACAACTACCACCTGGGATGGGCTGTCTTCCTCTGCAACTATCCCAGGGGCCTGGACCTACGTCCTGGGCCTGGGAGCCTCACCCTTCGCAGGCGAGTCTCCTTAGGTCGCCTCTCCCAGAGAATCTGCCCGCTGCCCTGGAAACTTTGCTCCGCCCCTAGGCGTGTCTCTGTGCGGCTCTTCCAGCAAGAAGCCACCTAGCTCCTGGGACCCTGCTGTGCACCAATCACCTGGCTATGCAGCCCCTCCCCTGAGCCACCACCTGGAGCCCCGTACAATAGCTCCGAGATCCAGAGACCAGCCACACACCTCCTCCTCCGGACAGCCGCCCGGTTTCCGACGCAGTCACTAGGAGTCCAAACAACTCACTTCGGGTCTCCTCCTCCCGCCAACCACCCGTAGCCCTAGGCAGTCACTCCAAGTCCAAGTGACCCACCCTGTTCCTCCTCCTCCTCCTTGGGGTAGCCCCCTGGGTGTTCAGGAGCGGTGGCTCCAAGACCAGGTGACTCACCACGCTCCTCCTCCAGGCAGGCCACCGGTGTTCAGGAGCAGTCACTTTTAGTCCAATCAACTCACCACTCGCCTCCTCCTCTGGCAACCACCTGTGATTCTGATGCAGTCACTCCCAGACTAAGCGTCCCACCACTCTCCTCCTCCAGGCAGGCCACCAGTGTTCTGGAGCAGCTGCTCCGAGTTCAAACAGCTCGTCACGCAGCTCCTCCTCCGGCAACCGCCCGCGGCTCTGATGCAGTCACTCCCAGGTCAAGCAACACGCCGCGCTCCTCCTCCTCCTCCGGGCAACCTCCCAGCACTCAGGAGCGCTCGCTCTGAGTTCAAACAGTTCACCACGCAGCTCCTCCTCTGGCAACTGCCTGTGGTTCTGATGCAGTCACTCCCAGACCAAGTGTCCCACCGCGCTCCTCCTCTTCCTCCGGGCAGTCCCCTGGCATGAGTTCAAACAGCTCACCACGCAGCTCCTCCTCTGGCAACTGCCCGTGGCTCCGATGCAGTCACTCCTAGACCAAGCGTCCCGCCGCACTCCTCCTCTTCCTCCGGGCAACCTCCCCGGTGTTCAGAAGCGGTTGTTCTGGGTCCAAACAGCTCGCCACGCAGCTCCTCCCCAGGCAGCCGCCCGGAGCCCCAGCGGCTGCTCGAGTCCAAGCGCTATGCTGAGCCACCTCCTCTACGATGATCCCAGTTGTCCGTTTTTACCTCTCCAGCGGGGGGAGGGGCATCTCGCCGAGCAACTCCACTTCACAAATTCCCTGCGTTCTGGGGCTACCGCCCCATCCAGGACACCTCCCCAACAGGAGAGACTCACCTGGCAGCTTTGAGTTGGTCCCAAGTCTCTCACTATCTCCTCTTTTGAATCTTGTGTCCTGGAGCAGCGTGAATTGCAGCCGCCCTCTAGTCCGCCATCTTGGCCCCCCATGAGTTCTTCTTTGAAGGTCTTGTAGAACTCGGCTGAGAATCCATCTGGTCCTGGGCTTTTCTTGGATGGTAGATTTTTAATGGCTTCTTCTATTTCATTGCTTGATAATGATCTGTTTAAAATGTGTATGTCCTCCTGGTTCAGTTTGGGAGGAGCATATGTCTAGAAATTTGTCAATGTGTTTGGTAGTTTCTATTTTGTTGGAATAAAGATTTTCAAAGTAGCTTCTCATTATGTTCTGTATCTCAGTGGTGTCTGTCGTGATATTTCCTTTTCATCACAAATTTTAGTAATTTGAGTCTTCTCTCTCCTTCTCTTTGTTAGTGTGGCTAAGTGTTTGTCTATTTTGTTTACTTTCTCAAAGAACCAACTTTTTGTTTTGTCAATTTTTTGAATTGTTTCTTTTGTTTCCATTTCATTGACTTCAGCTCTGATTTTATTTCTTTTCTGTCTTCTACTTTTGCTATTATTCTGTTCTTCTTTTTCTAGGACTTTGAGCTGTAATGTTAGGTCATTTAGTTGTTGATTTTTCATTCTTTTCTGAAATGCGCTCCATGCAATGAATTTTCCTCTTAGTACCACTTTCATAGTGTCCCAGAAATTTTGATATATTGTATTGTCGTTCTCATTGACCTCTAAGAAATTTTTTATCTCCTCCCTGAGGTTTTTTGTTATCCATGTTTCATTCAGTAGCATATTATTTAGTCTCCAAGTGTTGGAGTAATTTCTGTTTTTTATTTTGTCATTGATATTTACTCTCAGTCCATTATTATCTGATAGAACACAAGGCAGTATCTCTATTTTTTGGCTTTTCCTAAGGACTGCTTTGTTGCATAACATGTGGTCTATTTTTGAGAAGGTTCCTTGTGCTAGTGAGAAGAAAGTGAATTCGCTTGTTGATGGATGAAATATTCTATATATGTCTATTAAGTCTAGGTTATTGATTGTGTTATTGAGTTCTATGGTTTCTTTGGCTGGTTTTTGTTTGGAAGATCTATGTAGTGGTGACAACGGTGTGTTAAAGTCACCCAGAATTATTGTGTTGTGGTCTATGTGATTCCTGAAATTGAGAAGGATTTGTTTGATGTACAGGGATGCACCATTGTTTGGGGCATTAATATTTACTATCATTATGTCTTCCTGATTTATGGTTCCCTTAAGCTGTATGAAATGTCCTTCTTTATCCCTTCTGACTAACTTTGGCTTGAAGTTCACTTTATCTGATATAAGGATGGAAACCCCTGCTTTTTTACTGAGTCCATGTTTGTGGTAGATTTTTTCCCATCCTTTCACTTTTAGTCTGTGGATGTCTTTTTCTATGCTTACAGGCAGCATATTGTTGGGTCTTTCTTTTTAATCCATTCTGCCCGTCTCTGTCTTTTGATTGATGAGTGTAGGCCATTAACGTTCAGGGTTATTATTGAGATATGATTTGTATTATTGAGATATGACTTGTATTCCCAGTCATTTGGCTTATTTTTGGTTTTTAAGTTGGCTTGGTTTCTCCTTGAAGTGTTTTTTCTCTAAGGTAGTTCCTCCCTTTGCAGACCTACATTGTTGTTTTTCATTTCCTCCTCATGGAATATTTTGTTGAGAACATTCTGTAGTGCAGACTTTCTATTTGTAAATTCTTTTAACTTTTGTTTATCAAGGAAGGATTTTATTTAATTTTCAAACCTGTAGGTTAGTTTTGCTGGGTATAGGAATCTTGGTTGGTAACCATGTTCTTTCGGAGCTTGAAGCACATTGTTCCAGGTCCTTCTAGCTTTTAGAGTCTGGGTTGAGAAGTCAGCTGCTTTCTGTATTGGTCTCCCCCTATATGTAATCTGATGCTTTTCTCTCACAGCCTTCAAAATTCTTTTTATTTTGAATGTTAGGCATTTTCATTATAATGTGCCTTGGTGTGGATCTGTTGTGATTTTGTGCATTTGGTGTTCTGTATGCCTCTTGTGTTTGATTTTCCATTTTATTCTTCAGGTTTGGGAAATTTTCTGATATTATTTCATTGAACAGGTTGTTCATTCCTTTGATTTGTATCTCTGTGCCTTCCTCAAACCCAATAATTCTTAAAATTGGTCTTTTCATGATGCCCCATAGTTCTTGGAGATTCTGTTCATGATTTCTCACCATCTTCTGTGTTTGGGCAACTTTATTTTCAACATTAAATATTTTGTCTTCATTGTCTGAGGTTCTGTCTTCCAAGTGGTCTAGTCTTTTGGTGATGCTTTCCATTGAGTTTTTTATTTGGTTTATTGTTTCCTTCATTTCAAGAATTTCCATTTGTTTTTTTTTTTTTTTTTTTGAGAATCTTTCTCTTTTTGTTGAAATGATCTTTTGCTTCCTGCACTTCCTCTTTCAGTTTATTGGTAATATCATTCATTGCCTGCATTTGCTCTCTTATCTCATCCTTTGCTTTGAGAATCATCTTAATCATGTATAATCTGAAGTCCTTTTCTGACATTTCTTCTAACATACTGTCATTGGGTTCTATTAATATAGAATGTAGATTTGTTTGGATCATTTTCTTCCCTTGTTTTTTCATGTTGTTCATGCATCTTCCCCTCTAGCAGTGCAAATCTGGGGTATTACAGATTTCCCCCTATTGGTTTATAATGGCCCTATAGGTTTCCAAAACTCTTTCTTTAAGGGGAAATCAATATTAGCAGTGTCCAATTCAGACACTATGAAATCCTAAACCAAATAGCCCCTATGAGGACAATAACAAAATGGTCATAATAAACAGAATGAGTTCAAATATTATCTTCAGTAAAACAAACAAATTTGCAATAAGGTCTGCAGTTTCAAATGGAGGACAAAGAGGATGCAGAGGGATGTAGAATGTGGCTGTTAATGGGATAAGAAAAGAATATACAGATGTTCTAGATAATAGAAAGGGTGAGAGTGTAATGAAAAGAAATTGGATATTAGCTAGCAAAAAAGGGAGAAAGAGACTTTGATGGAACAGGTAAACAAAAGGAAAAGAGAGCAAGAAAAGTAAAGAAATAAAAAGTTAAATTTTTTCAATAAGGAGAAAAAAGAAAATCTATAATATAACAGTCATATAGTAATGAAACCTCCCAGAGTTCAGTGGCCTGATGCATTCGAGGTACCTGACAATGAGCTTCAAGCCTCCAGCAGGTGTCTCAGGATGGGTTTTGCCTCACCTAAAGATAGGAGTTATGGCATGCAGGATTATCCAAGATGGCTACTCTGGCTTCAAAATGTGTTGGCAAATTGGGTGCTGCAGCTCAGGGTGTGGCTGTAGTCAGCAGGAGGTCCTGGAGGCAGGATGCAGTTGGTCAGGCAGGGGTCCTGGAGGTCAGGTGTGTTTGGTGTGGTTGTGGGATCCTGGAGGCCGGTTGCAATCAGTTGGTCTGGGGTCCCAGTGATAGGGTGCAGTCAGTTGGTCTGGAGGTCCTGGCAGCAGGGAACAGTCAGTCAATGTGAGGGCCCCAGAGGCAGGCAGTGATAGGTTGGGCTGAGGGATCCTGGAGATGGGGCTCAGTCAGTCCAGCCAGGGGTCCTACTGGGCCTGGCTGTTGACTCAAAATGGTGGCAGCCATGTGTAATCAAACCTGCAGGTACTGTCACAGTGAACTTCCAGGCAATAGCAGGCAGCTGGTGCTCCACTGGGGGTCTGCAATCAGTTTGCTGACTGTTGTCAGAAGATCGGGAGGTGAACCTCATGCGTTGGATGATGGATAGGTGTAAGGCAGGTGATGCACAGGCCAGAGGCAGGCAAATGGTGGATGATAGGCACCTGACAGTGAGCAATCTGCACTCAAAAAATGCGTTGATATGCTGGCAGACTGCAGGTGATCACAGCAGACAAATGGGGTAAACAGCAGTGGATCGATAAGCAGCAAAAACTTACTAAGAAATAGATATCCTCTGCTTGAAACCAGAGTTACAGAGCTAGAAGGAATGCAACCTCCCTCTAGTCCACCATGTTGGACCTTTTTACTACTCATGTGCTTTTAATATGCTCCTATCATTAGAGTTCCTTCTGAGTCTCCCTGTTTAACTTGAGATCATTTCATTGCTTCTCAGATACATTGTTAATTTTTCTACTCTTCTCATTACTGATGGCTTGTCTAATCACCCTCTCTAATGTGTCAAAGAAACATTCCTTGTATTTTCCCCTCTCATCTTCCAAATCTTTCTGTATCTCTATTTGGTGCTTGATCAAGATGTCTCAAGATCATGCTTGATTACATCTCAATTTAACAGTCAAATGATTATACCTTTCACCTCTTCCTAGTTCACATCTCTAAAACATGGGGATGTAAAAGACTGCCATGAAGTCCCTGTCTTTATTCCTCTACCATTTTCTAAAATGTTATTTAATTCAGCTAGATTCAGAGAAACTTTTAGTAATTGTTAAGTCAGATGAATTTATATGTACATCATGATGGGAAATATAAAGTCCTGTGTATCTTTGATTCAGCCTCAATTAAGACTGACACTGAAACCAGAGGCCATGAGTTTCAAATAGCAGAAAATGAGAAAACATGGAGAAAAATTTTAAGATGCTGACATGAGCACTTTTGACAATGTAAAACACCAGATTAATCGTTACTCATTATTTAAACAGATGAGGAAGTTTAGCAAATATTTACATACAAGTTTTCTCAACTTTTAAGCTAAATCTGTACTTCTATATATCATCATTATGCAGTTGAAGTTCTAAAATTGTTAACTCAAAAAGGGCAAAGAGAACTTCTATGGTATTGTAGGGTTTGTTTTAGTAACTCCAAGGACTGTTGACTTGTATCCCTGAGACTATGAATGTTTATTAAAGGAAACTGCATGTTGGAATGTCTGGGGTAGAAAATTGTGCTTGTTTAAATTCGTAAGCCATTTTTGTCATTGGAGATTGACTTTACTCGCCACTCTTTGATAACTGATCTGCCTTTTTCGACCTCCCTGATACAGCTCTAATTAACTTGACAAGTAAAAGAGAATGTGCAGATAGATTCATTTGGAATTAAAAACATAACTGAAGGCATTCTTTGGAAAAAGTGGTTTTGCTGACAAAATAAGTTAAAATGCAAACAGGTCACTGCACTCTTTGTGAAAACCCCAAACCAGAAGCTATCCAAATACTGCCTGATAATAGTAGCTTGGATAAATATACTCTGACCTGTTTACACAATGGAATACTATATGGAAATGAGAATGGACTGCAATCAGACAAAAACATAGATGGCTCTCATAAACAAAATGTTGAGCAAAAGAAGCCAGACCAAGACAACATACCATGTGCACCCATTTATTTAAATTCAAAACCAGACAGAAGTAATTCATGGTGTTGGAACAGTGCTTATTTGGGACAGCAAAGACTGAAAGGGGGTACAATGAAGGGACTCTGGGAGCTAATACACCGAGTTGTTTGAGTAGTTTTCCATATGTTACCCATCAATAAATGTTTTTTAAAACCATATGCAATACAGAATCTCTATTTTCAGTGACATTAACTACTTCCAAAAGGATTTGAATCATCTTTCAGATTCAGGAAGTATACTAGACCCTGAGAACCGAGATAAAAACTGATACTGTCCTTAGGGACCTCGTGGTATGATGAGAGAATGGCTGACATAGGGTGAATTAGGTGAGCAGAAGATGCTTAGGTGGTACAGAGATGGATATCTTACTTAGCCTGGTGATGGGAGGGGTTGTGGGAGGCTTCCAGTGAGAGGTGATATTTGAGTCATATCTTAAAAGTTGTATAGACACTAGCCAGGCAGAGAAGAAAGCAAAGGGGGGAATTTTGGAGGGAGGAATTCTCAATGTGCAAATGGCAGAACATATTCAAGATTGGATATTCAAGATTGGATATGGTGTGAAAGTAGATAAGAGATAAGCACAGAAGGAATCCAAATAAGGAAGTAAAGAGGTAAGCAAGGGCAGATTCAGAAGAAACCTGTGCTCATGAGGTAAGGGGATTTATACTTTATTTTGGAATCAATATGAAGTCACTGAAATATTTTTAAGCTGGAAAATATGATCCTTTGGGGGATTTTTTAATGATACTTCTGTCTGTGGTGAGTAACCTAATGGTTTCTCCTAGGTGGGTAAGGTGAGCTTGGGCAGATACAACAAGAAACATTCAAATAAGAATAAAAATAGAAGATCTGGGATATAACTGGATGTTTGGGATGAAGCAGTGAAATATTGGAAACAGTTATTGAGTGTCTTCTATGACAGAAAAGGACTGTTCTATCCAAGATATTAGCAGTGCAGATAAGCTCACTGGTGGTCATCTGTTTTAGTCACATATTTGCAGCTGTGAACAAAAGACCTCACAAGAACAGAGGAAAGTGTGTTTGGAGCTCATGGTTTCAGAGGTCTCAGTCCATAGATATCCAGCTCCATTCTTTGGGGCTTGATGTGAAGCAGAACATCATAGCAGAAATGTGTGGTAGAAGAAAATGGCTCATGATATCACTCCAGGAAGCAGAGAAACCCTCCTCACCACAGATAAAATATATATCCCAAAGGCACACCCCTAAAGACTCACCCCTTCCAGTCACACCTTACAGTTACCTACAGTTACCACACTGTTAATCCCTATCAGGGGATTAATATGTTCATTAGGCTAAACCTCTCATAACAAAAATCGTTTAACCTCTAAACTTTCTTGCATCGTCTTACTTATGAGTTTTTTGGGAACACCTCATATCCAAACCATACAACCACCCAATACCACAGTGGTGCAATAGTTCTTCTATTTTTCACCTTAAACTCACAATTATTTACTCAAATGCATGCATGGAAACTCACACAATTCTCCCATAGATCCATCCAAAATTTCTGACCATCAGAACTGAATAACTTCAGTCATCTCTAGTCTTCAATTGTTTTGAGTTCCCAGCTCATGAACCTGTAATTCAGTATAGAGATACTTCAAGCACCTCAATGAGCCAACAGAAGCATGTCATAAAGGAATTGCCACCTTTCAGTTGGCAAAATATCAACCCATTAAATTTGGTTGGTGAGTAGAGGAGTCTTGGAATCATTCTTCTTTGTTCAAACAGTATTTATCAAGCTATTTGTCAAAAATTTTAAGTGACCACATGTCCCAATTCCTGCTTTAGATGAGACAGTAGAATAAAGAACAACTTTTTACCCCAAAAGCAATGTTAGAATTCAGAGTCAGGTACTCTCATTGTCACACTTAGCAAAGGTTTTTGTTTTTACAGTGAAACAAAGGCTAATCCACAGGATTTTAACTAGGAGCACTGAAGCAAAAGAGACATTTTGGTTTTGAAATCAAGGGCAAATGAAGGTTTGATTTTAATGCTTTTGCTTACTTCTATAGACAAAATAGTTTGCTAAAAAAATTAGAGGGGAAAGAACTATTTCCTAGGTGCTCAAGTAGGGTTAATATAGTCCTTCTAAGATGCTTTGTTTCCCCCAAACCCAGATATCTTATCAACTTTATAGACAAAGAACTTCTGCCCATTCTTAATATACCAAAAAAAAAAAAAAATCTGCAGAGAAGAATGGTATGAACCAATATCTTTTGGCTAAGGAGAATCCATCCCATTAAATCATTTTAACTAAGCTTTGAATGTAGTCGGTGTTTAGTATGCAGAATGAGAAGCAATTCATGACTTAGAAAAGATGGTTTGCAGCACAGAATTTTCAAGCTGTAAGTGATTTAGAGATAATTGAGCCAAACTTCTATTTTCTCAATGAGAACACTGAGGACTAGAGAGGTTATGTCACATGTGCTCAAGTTCACACAGTCATGGGGGATCCTGAATCCTGGTGAAGCAACTGCTGGGTCTTGAATCACCAGGTATACAAGAGTGTTACAAATCTGGAAACCAGCAAGTCAGACTGCCCCCTGCTTCACTTTGCTTCTCCTCTCCAATACCTTTGAGATAATTTTCATATAATCCACCCCATTTAAAGTGAAAAATTCAATGGTTTAATATTTACACACAGCTGTGCAACCATTACCACATCAATTCCAGAACCTTTTCATCGTCCAAAAGGAGACCCCCATCTTCTTTGCCATTCACTCCTCATTTCCCCCTCTCACAAGCCCCTGGAAACCATTAATGTCCTTTCTGTCACTAAATAGATCTGCCTAGTCTAGACATTTCATATAGAAGGAATTAAAATAAAATTCCATTATGTGGAATTCCACATACCAATGAGGTCCTTCATGACAGTTTTCTTCCACTTACCATGAAGTTTAAGGTTCATTCATGTTCTAGCATATATGGGTACTTCATTTTTATTGATGAATAATACTCCACTATATGGATTGACCACATTTAACTTACTTATTTGTCAGTTAATGGAAATTTGGGTTGTTTCCTGTTTGGGTATATACTAGGAATAGAGTGGCTAGGTCATATGCTAACTTGATATTTAAATTTGAGGAACTGTCAGTTTTCCAAAGAGGTTGCCACCATTTTACACTTCTTCCAATCAGTGATTACTGTCATTTTAGTGTGTGTGCAGTGGCATTTTACTTAGCATGATATTCTCCAATTCCATCCATTTATTTGCAAATGCCATATTATTATTCTTTATAACTGAATAGTATTCCATTGTGCATATGTGCCAGAGTTTATCCATTCATCTGTTGAAGGACATCTAGATTAATTCCACAATCTAGCTATTGTGAACTGAGCTGCTACAAATATTGATGTGGCTGTGTTACTGTAATTTGCTGATTTTAAGTCCTTTGGATATAAACCAAGGAGTGGGATAACTGGGCCAAAAGGTGGGTCCATTCCAAGTTTTCTGAGGATTCTCCATACTGCTTTCCAGAGTGGATGCACCAATTTGCAACTCCACTGGTGGCTGGCTTCTTGCATCAGAAGTCCAATCCTCACTCAAGGGGAGGGAATTGCATAAGGGCCTCAATACCAAGAGGTTGTATCATAGAGGCTGCCTATCACAGAGTCCTTCCCAGGGACTCTGCTGACTTCAAGCAGCCTTTCTGGAAATCCTACACAACACTTTCACTTATAGTTCATAGGCCAGAACTCAGCCATGTGGCCATACAAATTTGCAAGAGAGGTTGAGAAACAGTCTTTCAGGTAGATGCATTTTTTGAAAAAAATATTTTTTGGTTGATGGACCTTTATTTTATTCATTTATTTATACGTAGTGCTGAGAATCGAATTCAGTGCCTCACACATGCTAGGCAAGCACTCTACCACTGAGCTACAACCCCAGCCCCTAGATGTGTTTTTACTCTGAATGAAAATCAGAGTTTCATTGCTAAAGAAAGGGACGATGGCTAGTTCATATTCTATACTTCTAACTAGTTCCAAGATAGTGCTGATGCTGCTGGTCTCAAAGTGTGGTCCCAGAACCAGCAGCATCAGTATCAACCAGGAAGCTGGTTAGAAGTGCAAATGCTTTGCCAGTTTCAATGATGTATGCTCGTAGTCCCAGCCATTTGGGGGGTTAAGGCTGGAGGATCACAAGTTTGAGGCCATTCTGGGCATTTAGCAAGATCCTGTCATAAAATAAAAAGAGCTGGGAATGTATCTTAGTGGTAAAGTGCCTCTGGGTTCAAATCCCTAGTACTGACTTGGGCTGAACTGCAGGTTTGCTGACTCAGAAACTCTGGAGAATGGGCCTGGCGATTTATTCTCACAAGCCCTCTAGGGGATTCTGATGCTTGCTCAAATGTGAGAGTCACTGCTATAGAGGATAAGTTAATTGCCAGATACATAATTTATGACCAGGGATGATGAAATCTAGAAAATATTTCCCAGGAATGAACTATGTTTTAGCTGCCTGATACCAAAACAAGTTCTCTGTGATTAATACACTGATGCCTATGACGTCGTCACTATCTCAGAGATTAAAGCATTTCTTGGAGATGTCAAATGCCTGATATTGCTAAAACTCTCAGAAAGTTTTGGAGATGGTTATACTTGTTTTGTAAACATTTCGCCATTCAACATACCTTGAAAGCTGATTTCAGATCTGTTTAAAGAAGCTTTCTTTTTCATAATTTCCTTATTGACATCATTGCTTTTCCAAAGGGATTTTACGAAATGGACTCCTGCTTCAAATGCAGGTACACAAACTTCCTAGGGTCTTTTTAGGTATAATGCACAACAGGAATGATGTCTGCTTTAGGAAAGAAGCTGGAAGAGCAGAGGTGACACAGTGCTCATAGGAAGGATCAACTCTATTCTCAATTCTGTCAGTCTAAGTCATTCCTTGTTGAACTGTAAGTTCCCATAACTCCCTGGGATCCATTAGGCCCAGGACTCAGATTGGAAGACTATCTGCACTTTGGAAACTGCTTTTTTAGGAGTTGGAAATGGCAGGGGTAAAGTGCTTCCAGAGATAATTTCATAAATCTCAATAGAACCTTACGGAATTGAATTTCATTGCAGCAGCAGGTTCACATTCATCCCAAGTGTACCTTGGGCCTGTACTCAATGCTGCCAGATACATGAGTATTGAAAACTGCTTGAAAACACTGTGTTGGAGCCGGGTAGAAATGGACATGGCAGGGAAGGTCCAGTGGCAGATTCAAATGTCATTCACAAGGGCTTTTCAGGTCCCTTTCCCATGTTTCACGTCTATGTGCACTTTGCAAACCGATTTTGTAGGAAAGTGCAAATTATAATGACAAGGAGGTTCCCCAGGAAGTTTCATATGAAGTCCTCGATGTGCCTTTAGGGAATTGTCTTTTCTCCTCAGCACAGGGTCACGTTCTTCCTATGGACACCTTAGGGCCAGTGCACAACACGGCCAAACATATGCTTGCTGGAAACGACTAACTGGAGCAGCAGAAAAATGCAAGTAGCAGGGAGGTTCCAGGGGCAGATTTAAACTTAGTTCACAAAGGGTTCTTACAGAATGAACTCCTGCTGCAGCAGCAGATTAACCTTTGCCCTAGGAACTTATTAAGTTCAGCACTCACCAAGGCCGGCTGTCTGCCTTGGGATAACAGATGGAGCAGGAGTCAAAGGGAACAACCCCAGAGTTTGCAAATGATGGATCAAACTGAATCCTGGCACTGGGACTCATCCCTTGATGAGCTTCAGGATCCCATTCCTTAATTGTGCTTTTTAGACCCAGTCTCAGATTCGAAGTCTACATGCAATTTGTCAATTTCTTTTCATTAAAAATGGACGATGGTAGTTGTAGGGAGGTTCCAGTGGAGGAGTGAAAGTGCAGAAGAGAAACAGTAAAGACAGGCAGGTTTCATGTGCAGGATCCAACTGCATTCCCAGTTTGGGAGGAGAATTGTCCCCTTACATGCTGTCAGGGTTCCATTCTTCACATCAGCACATTATGTTCAGTCGTCACTTTTGCTCCATATATGCAATTTCTAAATTTCCTTTTGTAGGCCATGGGAAATGCCATTCATAGGGAATTTCCTGAGGAAGTTTCAAGCATAAATCTCCAAGGGGTTTACGGAACACAATTTCATTTCAATACTTGGTTCCAATCCTTTGTAGGGTCCGTGCTCACCAGGACAGGGCATGATACTTCACACTGGCTCAAAGAGACAGCAGAGAAATGCAAGCTGCCTGGTGTATCCAGCACTGGTTTCAATCCACCCACAATTGTTCTTACAGAATTTACTCCCACTTCAACACCAGGTTCACAGTTTTCCTCTGGCCCTCTTAAGAGCAGCACTCAACTGAACCTCATACCAGCATTTTTAAAACAGCTGGAAAGCACAGGAGTGAAACAGTACAGGCAGGCAGTTTCCACATGCAGACCCAACCTGAATTCTCAGTTTGGGAATGAGAAGTGGTCCCCTGATGTGCTGTGAGGATCCCCTTCTTCCATGGGCCCATTAGGGCCAGTTCTCAGTTTTCTGTTTATTTGCAAATTTTGAATAGCTTATCATAGGAGATATGGATATAGAGTTGGCTATAGATATAGAGTTGGACACAGATATAGAGTTGTAGGGAATTTTCTGAGAAAGTTTAAAACATAGATTGCAACAGGGAGTTAGGGATAAATAAAATAAAATACAGACATCTGATACATAAAGCAAATGATTTATGTTATTCCAGGTTGGCCTTATATATACCTTTCCTCTATTTGATCTACTTCAAGAGATATGTTAGTTCAATGTTACTGTGATTATGGATTCCTGAAACATTGTATTAGTTTTTGCTGTACATAATTCTTAACTATATTGTTAGATAACAGAAGTGTTGTATGTTCTTGGTAGCTGCATCCTTTTAATACATGAGAAATCCCTGCTGATATTCTTTTCCTTGAAATATGTGTTTGTTTAATACTATCACCACACTGGCTGGCTTTTGATTTTTCCTTGTATTTGAGTCCTTACTTTCTTTTGTACCAGGGGTTGAACTCAGGGGCATTCAACCACTGAACAACATCTCCAGTCCTTTTTTAGATTTTATCTAGAGTCAGGGTCTTGCTGAGTTGCTTAGGGCCTTGCTAAGTTGCTGAGGCTGGCTTTGAACTCCCAATCCTCTTGTCTCAGCCTCTGGAGCCACTGGGATTACAGCCATGCACCACTGTACCTGGCGAGTCCTTACTTTTTAACTTACATTTTATCACAAACTTTTCACACAAATACTCAAAGAGAACATTATAAGGAACATTACCCATAACCCTGTTTCAACATTTATCAACATTGTTTCTGTTTTTGTTTGATTCAAATGCCCTTTCTACTCAGTGCTGTTTTTAAAGTTAATGAATCCACCCATAAATATTTTCATGTGAATCTTAAAAACAAACATATTACCAAATATATTAGCAGTTATTCTTAAATCTCCAGTAAAAGTGTGTTCACTCAGGGACTTGCAATGTAAAAGTGTGCCTTTTTCCCCCCATCCATGCCAACATCTATTATTGTTTGTGTTCTTGATAATAACCATTCTAATTGGAGTAAGATGAAATCTGAGAGTTGTTTTAATTTGCATTTCTCTAATTACTAGAGATGTTGAGCACTTTTTCATATATTTATACCCCCACTATGTTCTATTAGTTTCTGCTTATGCAACTTTGCCATCTCTTCCTATCAACATTTTAATTCAAATTTTGAATTCATTGGAAAAATAAACAAATCCTATATCAGATTATTGAACCATAGTAATCCCTTTGAATATGGTATAAAGAGCATGGGTTCTATTATCAGAAAAAAGTTTCTCCTCATCTCACCTATACACCTGTAAAATTTTTAACCTCTAAGTGAGAGAGAATACTTTTTTCTCAGTGTCGTTGATATTGAAATAGCATGTGTGTGTACGATACTTGATACATACCAGGTATTTGATAAACATTAGCTCCCTTTCTTCATTACTGCCTTTTCTTGAGGATGCTATAGCACTTAAAAATATAAAGCATTTATCTAGATGCCTTTTGTTTTCCCCAAAGTATCTTACATATAAGCTTTGCTGCCTAGCTACATTGTAAACCCTATAAAACCAGGATTATATCTTTTAATTTTATTATACATAACTCTCCAATCCATTTAAAAGATTTCCTCCCTAATAAGAATCTAAATTGTTTTTTCTCATTTACCTAATATGATTCTAATATGCTCAATGAATTATTTTCTTTTCCTTTACCCGGCACTGCCTTCCCATGATATATTATTGAAATAAATAGTTTGCATTATACATTTGAATTTTTTCAGTTCTTTGATTTATGTCTTTTTGCTTCTACCTATACTGTTTAGTTTTTGTTTTTAACTTTTTGAGTATCTGATCAAATGTCACTTCTTTTCTGAAGATTGCTGTACTGTTCCTTTCATTAAAATACAATATCCTATTACAAATATTTTGGAAAATATAGAGAAGTATAAAGAAAAACCAAAGTCATCTGTAATCCTGTAAAGTAGAGATGGGTCACCATGTGATTCTAGTATGCACTTGAGAACTAATGACTTGAGTTCATGTGAAATGATAAGAGAAACATTAAGACTTAATTGGTCTGGAATGGTTTCAACCTTTAGAATTTTAAGAAAGATGATTCTAATGTGAAATCGGGAGTGAAAATCACTGGCTTGTACAAATCATGATTCATTTTCTGGAGGTGAACGTAGTAGCTGTGAAAAAAAATGAGTATTTTTGTAACAAGGAAGTAACAGAAGTTATGGTTTGGGAGAGGTAATCAACAATATCTGCCATACTTGTGTTCTTGCCAGCAATTAACCTTATAAAAATATCATTGGTCATTTTAGTGGTGCTTTGGAAGAGAGAAAACTAAAAGATATAGTACATTCACACCATATTTAATCACCTTTTTCCTTTTCAAAAGCTATATTTGGGTTTTGTGAGCCTTACATTTTTTTAAAAATATATTTTTAGTTGTAGATGGACATAATACCTTTATTTTTCTTTATTTAATTTTTATGTGGTGCTGAGGATCAAATCCATTGTCCCACATGTTAGGAAAGTGCTTCACCACTGAGCTACAACCCCAGTCCCGTGAACCTTACTTTTTTTTTTATATGAATTCTTATTTGGTATTCTTTTGTTGAGATATTGAGTTCAAATGGGTTTTCTTTCCTTTTTTTTTAAGGCATTTAATTCTGTTAATTATTTTCTTATTTGGCAATTTTCCTAGGTTAGGTCTTTAATATATTGATTTCCTTTTAATGCATTTCTGGGTAGTTTGTATTTCCATTTAGTTTTATATTTAATATTTAACAAGAGACTCATTTAGAAACTTTTTTTTAGTTACTTAAAGTTTAATTTCAAGTGTGTATGAGTTGTAAGTATAATGGTAAGTATTCCTGTGAAACTCTAACTCATATTCACCCATTGTTACATTTTAACCAATTGAAATTACCACTGCTACATGGACTTTCTTTGTAAAAAAAATATTTTGTAGTTGTAAATGGACACAATATTGTTTTATGAGTTGCTTTATGTGGTGCTGAGGATTGAACCCAGTGCCTCACATGTGGAAGTGCTGTTCCACTGAGCTACAACCCCAGGCTGCATGCACTCTCTTATTCTTTCTCTATGTGCACATTTGAAACATGCTTTTTATCAGAACCATTTGAAGTAAAGTGTAGATACTGTTCCCCTTTTGCCCTCTACTACCTCAGTGTGTTATTTTCTCAGAAATAAGAGTACACATGACCATGGTAAGTTATTCATATAAGAAACTAACACTTCTAGGATAATTTCATCTAATCCATGATTTATATTTAAATATTTATAGCAGCCTACCCTACTCTCTACACATTGTGAAGGATCCATTCTAGGAACCTCAACTTACGAATTTACTTAACATGTCTCTCTAATCTTCAATATGAAATAATTGCTCTCTCTAATCTTTGATTACTTTGAATTTTTGAAGAGGATAAATTTTGTAAAAAAAAAAGTCCATTCATTGGGGTTTGTCCTATGATTCCTGTGCTCACATTCAGGTCATGAATTTTGTGGCAGGACTACTACAAGTGATAGTGTGGGCTAGGGTTGTGGCTTGATTATGCTTTCCTTGCATGCGTGGGGCACTGGGTTCGATCCTCAGCACCACATTATTTAGAGCTTTCCCTTTTCCCCTACTTATTTGTTCCTTTGTATGAATTCATAGATTTTTACTCACTGGGGTATAACCTATTATTAATTTTCATACTCTGATTTCCCTAGATTTGGCCAGTGGGAGCTCATTAAGGCTCTCGTGCCTTTTAACTTCTATTATTCTTTGAACATTTCCTTACCGCTGGCATGCCAAAACTCTGCCAGATCATTTCTAAGTAGTACTGTCTTCGCCCCCGCTTGGAATAAACTGTTTCTCTAAAAAGCAGTTTCCTCTCAATGAAGAATATTCAGAAACTAAAATATGGGTAATAGGACTATAGTTTTCATTTTCATCTTTACCTGTTCCAACTTTTCTCCCTTCAACAGTAGATAAAAACCTGACTTCAGTTATCTTCATTATCTTTACCAACTTGTTCAATTCTATAATATAAAGAAATGTAGTTTTAGAGTGCTAATATATACTATAGTAAAAAGCAAAATGCTAAGTAGAGCTCACTATTTTTTATACTTCTCGTCTTCAGACAAGGTACATAGCTAAGATTCATGTTTGAATTTACTTGGATCAATTTTTCCTAGGGCGGTTACGATATTAGCTAAAAAATATTTAGGCTCTTTTGTATTATTTACTTTTTATTCCTTCACTATTATTGATTCGATTGCATAAGTTTGTAAATAATTAACATGATTCTCAACGCTTAAGCTGCGCAAAAAGCATAGTGTTATGGGAAGAATTATGTCTCCCAAAATTCACCTGTTGAAGGATTAAACTTCAGTTCTTCAGAATGTGACTGAATTTGGAAAACAGGTTTTAAATGAGATGGTCATATTAAAGTGAGGCCATTGGCGTAAAACTCCATCCAGTCTGGTTGGTGTCCTTATAAGAGAAAATTTGGATGAACAGAAATGCACCAGGGATGCTCACATACAGAGGAAGGCCTGGATCAACATGAGGCATAAACCCCTCTGTAGAGGAGAGAGTCCTCAGGTCTTGGGTTTTCAATAGTGTCAGTTTTATCTGGGTCCCAACCAAATGTCCCAGTTCCACATTAGGAAATTTATGTTTTGGGGTAGGTGACAGACGTTCTTTCTTCAAATATATTTTCAACTTTTTTTCTCAGAACTTCTGGGACTCTGATGTGAATGTTAGATCTAGTGATTGTCTCTGAGGTGCAAAGGCTTCCCTTGATTGTTTCTTCTTTTTATTTTCCACTATCATCTAGAATGGGTAATTCATCTTGCTGTGTCTTCATATTTATTGTTTCCTTTAACATTTCTATTCTTTTGAACCCATCTAATAATTCTTAAAATATTTTCATTTATTGCATTTTTTAGTTCTAATTTTTCTATTTTATTCTGCTATTTTCTCTTTTCTTACTGAGGCCACCTCCCTTTAATTTGATTTTGGAATGTTTGCAGTTGCTTGGTACGTTTTTGACAGCTGCCATAAACTCATTGTCATATGCTTAAAACATGTTTATCGTCTTGGTATTGAGGTTTCTTGTCTTTTTTCTTTCGAGTTTAGATTTTTCTTGTTCTTGTTATCAGTAATTTTTTTTTCAGGACTGAGAACCAAATTCAGGGCCCTGTGCATGCTAAGCAAACACTCTGCCACTGAGCTAAATACCCAACCCCAGTATTTTTTAATCATATCCTTGACACTTAAAATATTAGATTGTGAGACTTAGGTTCAAACTGTAATGAGTTTTACCTCCTTTTTAACCTCACCAATGCTAATGTAGCCAACTTTATAAAAGCTAGGCATTGTAGTAGTTATACAGTGACAACATATTTTTAAACTTTGTATGTCCCTACTGAGTAATGATATTGAATGTCCTTGCATGTTTTTACTTCATATCTGCATACATTCTTTGGTGATGCGTCTACAAATTTCCTGTGTCTATGTGTTTGTAATTGTATGCTTGTTTAATTATTGTAGTGCTGGGATTCTTTAATAAATATTTTTTAGTTGTAGATGGACATGATGCCTTTATTTATTTTTATGTAGTGCTGAGGATCCAACCAGTGCCTCATGCATGCTAGGTGGGTGCACTACCACTGAGCCACAAACCCAGCCCAAAGCTGGAATTCTTACCTAGGGCCTTATATATGCTAAGTAAACACTCTACCACTGAATTACATTCATATCTACCATTTTAAAAATGAGATATTGTGTTTTGAATTTCCTTAAGTCCTTTATCAGAGGTGTGATTAGTGGTACAGACAATTTTTTTTCTTTTTTTTTTTTTTTTTTTCTTTTGCAGTGCTGGGGATTGAACACAGGGCCTTGTGCTTGCAAGGCAAGCACTCTACCAACTGAGCTATCTCCCCAGCCCTCATTCTCTTTAATAATACTTGTTGAACAGCAAATGCTTTGTTTTGATTAGTTATCAATTTTATAAGGTTGATACTTTCATATTCATAAAATCATGTTAATGAATTTTTACCCAACCAAAGGTACTGGAAGTTGTATAGTTTTAGATCAATGTGTGTTATGTATTTTTAAATATTTTTTGCATTTGTTTGAAGTATAAATCAAAGTAAATTTTTTGCATATGCATATTCAATTCCTCAATCACAAATTGTTGAAAAGACTGTTCTTTCCTCACTAAATTTGCCTCTGTCCGGTTGTTAGGAATCACTTCTCTACATATACAAATTTCTGGACTCTTTATAAAAATCCTGAATTCAGGTTTATATTCCCCAACTTTATTTTTCTTCAAAGTCATTTTGGTTAATCTAGGTCCTTCATATGTTTACATGTATTTTAGAATTACTTCACCAATATCCACTATCTCAAAAAAGACCCTTTATATTTACTGTGACATCACTAAATCTACATAATAGCATTGAGTCATTCAGTCTCTGAACAAAGTATCTCTCTCTGAATTTAAGTCTTTTCATAGTTCTCTAAATGTTTTTACTTTTATAGTACATAACTTGCACTTTTGCTAGATTCATCACTATTTTGTATACTGTATGGTATTACAAATGACATTTTAAAATTTTTGGTTTAGACAATTCATTACTACTACATAGAGTATCTTTTTTGATTTTTTGTACCAGGGATTTAACCCAGGGGCACTGTACTACTGAGCCGCATCCCCAATCCTTTTTGAGAAAGGGTCTCACGAAATTGCTTAGGACCTCACTAAGTTGCTGAGGCTGACCTTGAACTTGGAATCCTCCTGCCTCAGCCTTCTGAGTCACTGGGATTACAGGGATGCATCACCAAATCTGGATAGAATATCCTTTGATTTTTATATATTAGTCTTTATCTTACAACCTCACTAAACTTACACAGTTGTGATAGTTTTATTGTTATATTTTTTTTTGCCATGCTTCGGATCTGACTCAAAGTCTAGTCTGTGCTAATCAAGTACTTTAATACTGAACTACACAGCCAGCACTTGTTGGATGTTTTATTTAAAATCTTTTTTTTTTTTTTTTCCGTTGCAGGGCTGGGGATCAAATCCAGGGCCTCATATCAGCTGAGCAAGCACTCTTCCACGGAACTACACCTGTACCCCTATATAATCTTTTTAACAAAGATACTTTCATTTTTTCTGTATCCAATCTGGCACATTATTTATTTATTTATTTAATCTATGCATTGTGGGGAAAGCCCAGGACCTGTCATACTAGGCAAGCACTCTATTACTAAGCCACACTCTCAGCCCGTGAATGAATATTGTATTAATTTTTATTTATTTTTTATTTTTTTGCAGAACTAGGGGTTGAACCTAGGGATGAAAGCATAGTAGGTAACTGATCTATGATTCCTGCAGCATTGTATCTCCTCAAGAACACACAGCATGAGTATATTGACATCCCCTGTGAAAGTTCACAAAAGGACATCAGTTTTAGAGAAGGCTCTAAATATAAAGGCAGACAGGCTACCCTAGTCAATGGATTTCAGTCATCTTTTATCCAAGCTCCACTTTTACTCTTTTTTTTTTTTTTGGAGACAGTATCTTGCTCTGTTGTTTAGGGTGTCCGGGAATTCCTGGGCTCAAGAAATCCTCTTGTCTTACCCAGTCCCTGAGGATCTGGGACTACTGAGTACACCACTAAATTCAGTTTCCAGTTTAAAAGAATGGTAGAAATGGACACTATTCCCAGGACCAACATGAATGTCCTTCAAAGAAATGTAATGTGGATACTACAACTGAGTGCCCAACCAGCAAAAGTTAAACAGAGAATGATGTTAGCTTTACTATCTGTTATTGAGGAACTTACTGGATGTCCCTTTTTTCCCTTTTTTTTAGTACTGGGGATTGAATAAGAGTGTTCTTCCACTGAGCTACATCCTCAGACCTTTTCATTTTGAGACAGGGTCTAGCTAAGTTGCCAAGACTGGTCTCTGAGTTGCAATCCTTTTGCCTCAGCCTCCCAAGTTCTTCGGATTATAGGCATGCAGCACCACTGTGCCTGGTCTTGGTGGATGTCTTAGACATTGTTTGTTCTATTTTTTTTTGTACTGGGGATTAATCCCAGGGGCACTTTAACACTGAGTTACATCCTCAGCTCTTTTCATTTTTTATTTTGAGACAGGGTCTTCCTAAATTTCTTAGGTCCTCAGTTAGTTGCTGATCAATTTGAACTTTTGATCCTCTTGCCTCGGCCTCCAAAGCTGAGATTACAGGTGTGCACCACCACATCCGGTTATTCTGTGGAAATTATTTTAAAGCTACATAAACAAAAGCATGGATCCACATCAATAATGTGTACTTGTCTCACCAAGGATTCCATTAACTGAAAACATGTAGTTTTAATAGAATGACAGAACAAGTAATTGTAGACTTATAGTGCCATCAGAAAACAGCTGGTTTAGATTAGTGTACAGTATACTATGCTGTTGTTTCTCCAAAATTTTAAATAGGTAGATCTGGAAGATAAAGAAGGTAATAGGTCTTTTATTACATCACATCAGGCAAGTCTTCTTTGCCAGCCAGTAATATATTTGATTTTCATTCCGAAAAGTTTGAATTTTGCTATTTTTAAAGACTTAGTTGCTTCCACCAGGGGATAGGATGATTCCAGTGACCTTGTAATAAAATCTTCCATTTTGCCATTTGGAGATTTTAATGTTGCTAACAGGCAAAGGAAAGATGTCAAGCATGTATGACATCCACAGAATGTCATCTTAATTCTCAAAAAGGAGGCAGGAATATGTTAAGAGCATAAAGGAATCCTCTGGGATGCTTCTGCTATTTCCATGTCCACTAATAAACATTAGTGCATGCACATAGCAACCTCAAAGTGGCAAGGTAAGTAATTCTGACTCTTTGGCAGTGCAAGTTTGCAGCATTCTAATTGGTAGATATTCCAGCTGAATGTACCATGAAATACCAATGGGAGAGTAGGCAGGAGGCATATGGTTGTTCACTGTAATATTCTTTTTCTGTTTAAAATTTCATAATAAATCATTGAACAACAAAGAGGAGGAGGAAGGAATATAATTTTGAGATACTAACAACATAGGAAATATGTGTGAATCCTTTCTTTGCTCCTGCCATGGAATATTTTAATACATTTTTGGATATTAGACCATTTGACTGCTATGAAGTGGTATCTCAAGTGTAGTTTGTCTTGCATTTTCTTTTTTTTTAAAGTGGAGCTTTGTAGTTTTACAGAGTAGTTGGGTTCATCCTGACAACTCATATATGCATGGAAATCAATTACATTTCATGAACCTCTCCTTTTCCCTCCTGTCTTCCTTCCCCTCTGCCATTCCTCTATCCTACTAGACTTTTTCACTTATCAATTTATATTTGGTTCTTGTTACTTTTAGCTATTCATGACAGTAGAGAATATTTTGACATATCATACTTTCATAGAGTATAACCTCCCATTCTTTTTTTTTTTCTTTTTCTTTTCTTTTTTTTTTTTAAGAATCAAGACTTCAAGACTTTTGACTGGGCATGGTGATGTCACACACCTGTAATCCCAATGGCTTGGGAGGCTAAGGCAGGAGCATTTTGAGTTCAAATCCAAGCCTCAGGAATGGTGAGGCACTAAGCAACTCAGTGAGGTCTGTCTCTAACTAAAATACAAATTGGGGCTGGGGGTATGGTCCAGTGGTTGAGTGACCTTGAGTTCAATCTAGTACCCACACCCCTAAAAAAAAATCAAGACTTACTTTAACCAGTATTTCCAGAAAACAAATAGCATTTTTCAAACATAAAACATGTTTCTATTCCCACAATAAACCACAGTGGTCATGATTTATGATTACTTTTACATAATATTGACATTAAACTTGCTAATATTTTGTTTGGAATTATTGCATCTCTTCTGAGATTTATGATTTATTAGGATGATCTCAGACTTTTGTATTTAGTGCAGAGTTGTAAAGTTAGGAAAATGTTCACTGTACCATTTTTGAGATTAAACAATGGAGTTGAACTGCTTTAGCCTGGATTTTGATTGCTGATATTGTTACCATGCTCTAGGCTGCTAATGCAATTATTTCATCTCTGCTGTCAGTTCACCTTAACTTTTCTCCTCTTAAAGATATATCATAGAGACTTTAAACTTCCATGCCATGTATGTTTTGCCTTTAATATTTGCAATAGGAAGTTTCCCTTTGAAATAAACTCATTTAAGTTATCATTCTAACTTTTCATTTTTGTTTTGGACTGTTTTACTCACATCAGCAAATACCAAAATATATAGAAAAACAAGACAACTTGTAGTGTTTGTTTTAGCTCAGGTATCCCAAGACACCTTCTCTACTGACCCGATCTAGAAATGGTAAATTCTTGAGGTAAGAATACCTCTCTTTCCCTCTCATCATGTGTTTTCACAAAATTGATATTTTAAAAACTTAATTCCACTGCCAGCTACCCAAATGGAGACACACAGAACCAAAACATATTCTCCATTTCCAATCATTTAATGGAAAATGCCATCATTTCATTCTTTTTTCTGGCTGAGTGGAACTCCATTGTATATACATATACCACAATTTCTTAATCCATTCATCTATTGATAGGCATCTGGGTTGATCCCATAATTTAGCAATTTCTTAATCCATTCATCTATTGATGGGCATCTGGGTTGATTCCACAATTTAGCTATCGTGAATTGTGCTGCTATAAATACTGATGTGACTGTACTGCTGTAGTATGTCAATTGTAGATCTTTTGGGAAATACCAGCGACTGAGACTGCTGGGTCATATGATGGTCCCATTCCTAGCTTTTTGAGAAATCTCCATACTGCTTTCCAGAGTGGTTGTACTTGTCTGAAACCCCAACAATAATGTACAAATGTAGCTTTTCTCCATAAGCTTGCCAGCATTTATCATTATTCATACTCTTAATGGGTGACATACAGACTGGAGTGAGATGAAATTGTGGTGCAGTTTCGATCTGCATGTCTCTGATTGCTAGAGATGTTGAACACTGTTGGTCATTTGTGTTTCTTATTTTATAATTTTCTGTTTAGTTCTTTTGCTCATAGATTGAATTGTTTCTTTGGTGTCATTTTTTAAGTTTTTTTATATTCTGGATATTAATATCTTATTGGAGGTGTAGTTGGCCAAGATTTTCTTCCATTCTGTAGGCTCTCCCTTCATGCTCTTAATCTTTTCCTTTGCTGGATAGAAGCTTTTGAGTTTGATGGCATCCCACTTATTGATTCTTGGTTTTATTCCTTGCACTTTGGGATGTCTTGCAGTTTCCCTAGGAGCAAGATGGAACAGCTCTTTAAACTTTTACCCTGATATTCCATAACTGATGATGAATCAGTATATCCTTTCCTAAACATAGATTGCATTGTGAATTCTATGAAGATGGGTAAATTGTGTACCACATCAAAATGCTTCCCATATTACACTTTTGATGTTTCTCAAAGGAAGGAATTATCCAACTTCGATTAATGAGTTACAAATAAAGCTATTCATGTTTTTATACAATAATAAAGTTAGAACTTGGAGAAAATAGTCTCTAAATCTTCATGTTCATAATACTTCTCTCAGCAGTGTAAATATTGTGCTGTTCAGTGAACATGGAGTCATGATTATAGGTGTTCCCACAGTGTGTCCACACAGAGTGATTCTAACCATTGTGAATTTTCTGCTCAGTAAATTAAGAAGTGTGACTAAAGATGTGGTTACTTTTCTTCTGTTCACAGGGTTCTGCATCGGTATGGATTTTTCTGTCATAAACTCTTCACATTCATATGATTTTGTTCTGGTATGGAAAATTATGTTAATTAAATTCTGAGTCATGAAAAAAAGGTCTTTCCTCATTCCTTGCATTCATAGTTTCTCTCACAGGTCTGAATTTCCTGATGTTGATTAAAATCTGAGCCATAAAGCAAGGTCTTTCCACTTTCCTTACACTTTCAGTTTCCTCTCATAAATGTTCTCATGTTCAGCAAGATACAAAACCCAAATAAAAGTCTTCCCATGTCACTTACATTCATAAGGTTTCCTACCAGTATGAATTTGCTGATGTTGAACAAGGTGTGAGCTATGGATGTAGACTTTCCCACATTTCTCACATTGGTAGGGTTTCCTTCCAACACAAACATATGGGTATTGGGTAAAACTTGTGCCATGCATCAAGGCTTTTCCACATTCCTTATGTTAATGTGATTTCTCATCAATATGAATTTGCTTGTTTTTAAAAATATTCTGTGCACAGATGTTTTACAAGTCATTATATCCTACGTGACAAAAGTTACCATACTGATGATTTCTTCTTGTAAGAGACCACTCACACCAGCATATTTTGGCATAAATAGGGAAGAATAAATTGCAGTCAAAATCAAAGTTATGAGAAGGAAGCATGAAAAGGAAAAATTATATGAGAGAAAAAACATGTAAAGTTATGCACATGATAATTACTGGGAATTTCAAAGGAAAAACATAGGAAACTAATATACTTGATCTAATTTATGATTATGTTGGGATACCTGCAGATGTCTTCTCAGTAATTAAAATGATAACATTTGGTAATCTACAAGTTGTTTGGAAACAAGATACTCTAAGATGTACAAAAATCTGGTTTGAAGAGAATTACATAGAAAAGTATAAAAAATAAAAAAATTCACATAAAAAGTGTCCTTAGTTCAGAAAACTGACAGATGGAGTATAGTCTTATAAAATGTAATAACCTGGCACAAAAAGCCAGGAGGAAAATTCCAAAAACTACATAAACTTTTCTTTTTTTTTTTTTTTTTTTTTTGGTACTAGGGGTAGAACACAGGGGTGCTTAACCACTGAACCACATCTCCAGTACCCTTTTTTCATATTTTATAGACAAGGTCTTGCAGAGTTGCTAAGTGCCTCACTAAGTTGCTGAGATGGGTTTTGAAATTGAAATCCTCCTGCCTCAGCCTCCTGAGCCACTGGAATTACAGGTGTGTACCACTGGGCCCTGCTAACATAAACTCATTTTTAATGGCTCATTTCTCATGCTGGCATATGAGGAACACACTTTGTTTTACCCATGGATTCAACATAGTTCAAAATGAAAGGAGAAAACAATTTAATATGTAATGTAAAAACCTGATTTAACTTAAAAAGGTGACTCATTAAAATCATAAAGTATTGCTTAAACAAAACTTACATTATCATCATCTCAATATTTAGTCTCTTTCCCTCTTTTTTTTAATTTGTTTTCATTTTTCAATTTTTTTTTTTTTTTTTTTTTTTGGTAGCTGGGACTGAATCATGGGGTGGAGTGCTGCTTAACCACTAAGCCACATCTGAAGTTTTTTATGCTTTAAGAAAGGGTCTTGCTAAACTGCTGAGGCTGGCCTCCAACTTAGGATCCTCCTGTCTTAGCCTCCCCAGTCACTGAGATTACAGGCATACACCACCACAGCTGACTTTGGTATTTATTTTCAAGAGTAAAAATTTTTATTGAGTCATTGATAAACAACATATATTTAACTTTTATATATTCTTTTTAGGTTTTGCATTTTCTTCAGTATTCTACACTATTTCAATTGAAGCAAGTTTTACATAGTATTTTTTTTTAAATATTTCCCCTCCATGAGGAGTTTTTACAGAACTCATAAATCTGCTTCTTAAACCCAAAACCTTTTTTATATTTTTCACATGTACAGGGCTTTGATCCAGTGTGCATTCTTATATATGGGTCAAATGAGGAGTTTTACACCTTTTTCTAGTCATGATCTCTGACTGTATTTTGTTCTTTCACATATGTAAACAGAACCAATATGAATAGAGATGTTCCACACATCTTTCACTGATATGGATTTTTTCCACCATGCGATCTCGCACTTGCTAGAAAATCTGTGTGGTAATGAAGCATTTACACATTCTATACTTAGGGTTATTGTCTAGTGTGAATTCTTTCATGCTTGTGAAAGGCACTGCAGTGACTGAAAGCTTACTTAGATAGGTGTACTCTACACTGAAAGTCTGTGTTTTGTGAAGGAACTCTGATCTCAGAAACCTTTCTCTCATTGATCACATACGGTGGGGCTTTTCTGTAGTAAGTCATTTCATATATTTGAACAAAACTGGACTATGTAAGCATTTTATCACCTTGTATACATTCTTGGTGTTACTCTACAGTATTCTTTCATTCCTAAAAGCACAGGAGATAACTGAGAGATTCCCATATTGCTTGTCTTTGTATGGCTTCTCTCCATATCCCTGACATTCATATCATTTTTATCCAATATGAGCTCTGAAGGGAACATTAACACATGAATGACCAATGAGGACTTCTCCACACAAATTGCTTTGACCTGCTTTTACTCACAAAGTTTCCTTGTTTATTATAGAATCTACAGTCCTGCTGAAGATTTTTCCACATTTTGATTACCTATTTATGTTCAGAGTCTGTGCACCATTTGATATCTAGAGAGGCCAGGTTCCTGAAGGTTTCTCACGTTACATCTCTGTAGAGCTTCTTTTGGAAAGGATCGAGCAAAGCCCACTACTCTAGGGTAAAGCTCAGAACCACAATCTAAAAGGTGACAGATGTCACCTCAGCCTCCTCTCCACAGTTCCTCCAGGCAGTGGAGAACATAAACAGACAAAGGTTGAGTCACATAGTTCTTTCATCAGCTGAGGTAGTGTCCCTAGGATAGAGCTGCCAGAAAGCAGCAGTATGAATTTTCTGATGTTGGGTTAGGTTTGACCAAAGAGTAAATGTTTTCCCACACTCCATACATTCATATGGTTTTGCACCAATGTGAATTCACTGATGTTTAATGAGATGTGATCTTTGACTAAATGTCTTTCCGCATTCACTATATCCATAGGGCTTTTCTCCAGTATGAATTCTATGATGTCAAGTAAGGTCTGAGCCTTCCCACATTCCTTACATCAATAAGATTTCCCACCAATATGAACTCGCTTGTGGACACTGAGCTGTGAATGAAATCTATAAAGGCCTCCCCACATTCCTTACATTTCAAAGGATTCTCCCCAGTATGAATTCTCCTGTGACAAGTAAGACTTGATCTCAAACTAAAAGTCTTGCCACATTCTTTACATTCATATCTTTTCTAACCAGTATGAACAGTCTGACATTGAGTAAGTTCCAAATCGGGAAAAAAGGTTTTCCCACATTCTTTTTCTTCATATGATTTTTCACCAGTGTGATTAACTGATGTTGAGTATGGTCTGAAGCAGAACTAAAGACCTTTCCACATTCTTTATGTTCATGTGATTTCTATGCAGTATGTTGGATCAAGTGTGAAGTTCAAGTAAAAGCGTTCCAATACTCCTTACATTCATAAGGTTTTTCACCAGTGTGAACTCTCTCATTGTTAATAAGATGTGAGTGCTGACTAAAGGACTTTCTGCATTCTTTACATTGATAGGGCTTTTCACCAGTATGAATCCTCTGATGGTGAATACGGCCTGAGCCACAACCAAAGGTCTTCCCACGATCCTTACACTTTAAATCTCTCTCCACAGTATGAATTCTATTATGACTACTAAGACTTGCACATGAACTAAAATACTTGCCACACTCTTTACATGTATAAGTTTTCCCATGAAAGTGATGTATCTGAGATTGAGTAAGTTCCAAGTCAGGAACAAAGATCCTCTGACATTCCTTATCATCACAGAATTTTTCACCAGTGTGAATTAACTGATGTTCTGTTATGTTCTGTTCCAGAACTAAATGTTTTTTTAAAGTTTTTATATTCATAGGATTTCTTATCTTCATGAATGTTCTGATGTTGAGACAGGTGTGAGCCATGAGTAAAAGTTTTCCCACATTGTTTGCATTCATAAGGTTTTTCACTAATGTGAATTCTCTGATGGTTAACAAGATATGATCACTAACTAAATGCCTTTCTGCATTCATTACACTCATAAGGCTTTTCACCAGTATGAATTCTCCAATGTCGAGTAAGGTCTGAGCACAACTAAAGGCCTTCCCACATTCTTTACACTTAAAAGGTTTTTCCCCAGTATGAATTCTCTTCTGAACAGTAAGAGTTGATTGCAAACTAAAAGCCTGGCCACATTCTTCACATTCATTTGTTTTCTTACCAGTGTGAACTGTCTGAAATTCTGAATCAGTAAGAAATGTCTTCCCAGGATGCTTTATAGATTCTGGAAATTAGCGCTCTATCTGAGGTATGGTTGGCAAAGATATTCTCCCACTCTGTAGGCTCTCTCTTCACATTTCTGATAGTTTCCTTTGCTGAGAGAAAGCTTTTTAGTTTGAATCTATCCCAGTTGTTGATTCTTGCTTTTATTTCTTGTGCTATGGGAGTCCTGATAAGGAAGTCTGATCCTAAGCCAACAAGTTGAAGATTTGAACGTACTTTTTCTTCTATAAGATGCAGGGTCTCTGGTCTGATTCCGAGGTCCTTGATCCATTTTGAGTTGAGTTTTGTGTAGGGTGAGAGATAGGGGTTTAATTTCATTCTATTGCATATGGTTTTCCAATTTTCCCAGCACCATTTGTTGAAGAGGCTATCTTTTCTCCACTGCATATCTTTGGAACCTTTGTCTAGTATGAGAAAATTGTATTTATTTGGGTTTGTGTCCATGTCCTCTATTCTGTACCATTGATCTACCTGTCTATTTTGGTACCAATACCATGCCGATTTTGTTACTATTGCTTATCTTCACAGAATTTCTCACCAATGTGAAATAACTAACGTTGAGTGTGGTCTGGAGCAGAAAAGAAGACTTTTTCACAGTCTTTAAACTCATTCAGTCTCTCTCATGTATTGAGTCTCTGGTGTTGAGTACGAGTCATGTCCCGGTTCATAGGCATTTTTTCCTCCTGATTTTTCTGTTGTGTTTGAAACTGACTTTTGCTTTCCCTATCACCTCTAGAACATAAACATCCAAGACTGTGCTTCAACACATTTCCATTATTTCCCCTTAGAGTAATTCACTTTCAAAAGTGATATTACTGTAATTTTTTTATAACTTCTTCAGCTAATTGCTAGAATGTATGTCTGCAAGATAAGAAGGTAAATAGAATTTTACTCTCCAAAAGGCATTAATATCCCAATGTAGGTGTAGACAGTAAAACTGAAAGTAAAACAAAAAGAAGTGAATGCCTGAAAAATTTCCAAAGTTTGAACCGTATGAAAAAAGATAAAAAATAAAATGTAAAAGAAAAAACAAAACGAGGCATTTGATGAGAGACATAAAGTTCTGTTTTCTTCATATTCATCTGAGGAGTTCAATAAAAAATGATCATCCATCTGGGTATGGTGGCACATGTCTGTACTCCCAGTGACTCAGGAGGCTGAGTCAGAGGTACCACAAGTTTGAGACTAGCCTCAGCAACTTAGCGAGGCCCTCAGCAACTTAGTGGGGTTCCATCTTGAAAAAAAATTAAAGGTATGGGGATGTAGTTCAGTGGAAATTGCCCCAGGTTCAGTCCAAGGTACCTCCCCAATCTCTTCAAAAAATTTTTTAAAAAGATTGCCCAGTGACCACATCAATAACAGAAAAACAAGTTAAAGAATTAAGGCTGCATTTAATTCAATATGATATAATCAACCTTCAGCACACATTAGGCATTAAAAATATGGGAAACTAGACTAACCTGGGCTTATTTTTTCTGAACCTGAATTCTCTTGTCTGTCCTTTAGTCTTTTTAATTTTTAAATTTTTTTGTAGTTGTAGATGGACAGCAGGCCTTTATTTTACTTGTTTATTTTTATGTGCTGCTAAAGATCAAACCCAGTGCCTCACACATCCTAGGTGAATGCCTGGCCACTGAGCTACAGCCCCAACCCTATCCTTTAGACTTAACCTGTATTCCGCCACTTCCTTGTTACTGAAATCAGAAACCCTTTTAGCCTATTATCCTGATTTTCAAGCACTTGCTTTATTGGATCTTCCTTAATAGAGCCCTTCATGCAGAAATGTATAGGCATGTTCCAGTTACAGAAAAGAATAAAAAATTTCTTAACCCATTAATTCCCAAGTTTTCAATTCTGTGAATATTTCAATGAAATTGACATTAAAATGGGTTAGAAATCATAATCCAGATATTACACATATTATTATATTCACATTACTGTCATTTAACTATTATAATAAAGCTATTATTTTATAATTTTATTAAATGCTATATAACTATGCTAAATGTCATATACTATATTTAGGTTTGTACATGTGTGTAACATCTGGGACTACGACCCAAATGGGTTAATATATTATATAGTATTTGTTCACTCTTCTAAACCTAAAATGAAATTAGAAAATCAGTATATATTATTTCAGAGAATGGATGAAGGATATGTACAATCAAGGGTAAAGAACATAAAATAAGAAAAATTCAAGAGGTAGTAGGTAAAATGGGAATTAAGGCTACAAAGTAGAGGATGAAGAAATGTATAAATAAATAAATTTTTAAAAAAGCAGGAAGAAACTTGATCCAATAATCTACAATATAATGACGCAGGAGAAAAAGAACAGCACCTAACCTTTTTGTAATAAGAGGCATCTGGAGTAAAGAGAAAGTTCTCTTAGAAAAGCCTTTCTGTGTAGATTTCAGGCCTTTAACAGAGATTTTTTTCAGTGAAGTGATACTCAAGCTGGATATTTCAGGGGTGCTGGTGCCTCATTAAGCAGCAGCTATCCTGTATGATGGCTACCCAATGACTGCTTACCCACACTCATGGGCAAGGTCCTCTCAACTCATTCCTCAAACAATCCAGAGTTGTTGCTCTTTCCCCAATAAATAGAACATATCTGGCTGATAAAGCAAAGTCCAACCCAGCAGATATAAAACAAAAAAATGATCACATGGGTAAGAGTAACAAATTTGCAACTGGTACTTTGGTTAAAGAAGAGAGAAAAATCATACAAATTTTTAGAAAAAGACACAGAGCATTTCTGAACTGCGCAAGAATGGAGATCTGCATTGATGATAGCCACTGCTCCTTCTACAAAACTCAATCCATTTTTCCAGAAAAAAGGGTCACAAATGCCCACTAGTTTTTTAAAAACAATCCAAATAGCAGGAATTTCTAAGTTCAAATTCTGAATCTTACCCAGTGAGATGAGGTGGCTCTAGTTCTTCAACATCACATGTCTGTACAAATCTCTATGTTTCAGATCCATGCATTTCCCTTCCTCTAAGAGAAATCCACAGCTACATTCCTAAACATCTTCAACTGCTAAAAGTACAAACACAAATATTAATGGTGAAAACTGATCAAACATTTTAGGTGGAAAGGGAAAAGGTAGAAAAGGGCACTCCAGGGAACTGGAGAAAAAAGGAACAAAAAATCGGAGCTGGAGCCTGAGGGATGGGAGGAAATGATATGTTAGTGTGACTGAAGCCGAGTGCTTTCAGGCTCTCCACACTCCTCGGGCTCAGTCACCACATCCTGTGACCTTCCTGTAACACAAGGCACTATATGATGGCAGCCCAGAGCGTTACACATCACAGCAGTCCTTTGTGAGGTCACTGAGAGGTTGCAGCAAGGTTGCAGTGACTTTGAAACATGGAGAAAGTTGGGGCTTTTGTGGGCTGTTCATTTTCCTTGTGTTTTGTGTAAGCTACTTTCAGTTGAATTTTCAATCTGTCATAATTGGAAGAATGCTTTACAAGCATGCTCCCTAACTGAACACTATTTTCTGTGGACAATGTATAGGGTCTTGGGCTCCCTGCATTTGGCATATGATTTGTTAATAATACTAAGCTCTCTGATTTCCTGGCAAGATCCCAAATCTCTATGAATTCTGGGTCTGGTCATACTGCTAACTAAAAGCATCACAAAGTGTCACATACTGAAATAAATACCAACCAATGCTAAATTTCATTTTAACAAATTGAAATACCCCATTCTATGGAGTAAATAGTATTTCTCATATTGTGAGTCCCCTGTAACCACTTGGTTCCTCCTTGTAAAGCTGCAATTTTACAATAAAAGTGTCTTCTATTCCCTCTACTGAGGTTAGTTTCTCCTCTCTGTCAGAAGACTAGGCCTCAGGAGTTATTGAAAGCCCTGTTAAGACAATTTGGGACTGGTTGGAAAAAAAGAGGGACATCTAGTGAAGGCATGGGACTGTTTTGACAATCATCATTTACCACCTTGCAGTAAATCAGGTAATTAGTTTAAGGACAAGTGATAAAAATGTTCACATGCTGTAAAATGAATTATTACATTCTGGAAACAATTTGACTCAAATGGGTCAAGACTTTAAATTCCAAAGGTTGACCAGTTCTCCAGGTGAAGCTGCCATGAGAAAATAGAGCTAGAGGAAAAGATAATGAAAGGTCAGGCTTTCCTCAAAGCTTTCAAATGGAGAAATGAGAAAGGCCATTTTCTTCCCTGGAGGAAGGTCAGAAGCAGTCTGGGAAAATCCTGGCCCTATCCCAAAGAGAGAGATTCTACTAAAGCAATATGGAGCTTCAGTCTAATTACTTATGCCAAATTCATGACATGAATCTAGGTATGAGATAAGATCATTTTAATTTGCCCTAAGTGTTCTCTACAACTATACAAACCCAGGATCATCTCAAGGGCAATGGAATTTTCCAACTGGAAGTCCACAGTACCTGCCCACAGCTGTCCTATATATATTTCCATAACAGTAACTTTCATTTCCTCCATATCCAAAAAGTTTATTACACCTACTGAGTTTCATCCAAAGCATTCAAGAGGGACCATAAAGGTAAAGGTAAGACTGAGGTCACAATAAGCCTCACCAGACTGAATGACATTCAGTGACATGACTGATACACACAGCCTAAGCAGTCTTTACTGGGGCAAAAACAGACATGTGTACAGTCTTGTCTCAACAGGACTATCAATTCTCATTAATCTCCAAGTCCCAACACTCGCTTCTTTTTTCTGCTTTCTGTCCACATCCTTGCAACCTTTTAACTCAGGATATATCTTGGAGAAAGTGAGAACATGGTTTTGATATTCATTCCCACTCTAGCATGAAAACAACAAAACACTGAATAATATTATGTTTGGGCAATTTATGTGTATGTATTATGTGTGTGTGTGTGTGTGTGTGTTTACTTTAAAATAAATAAAAAACTGAACCTATATAAAATTAAACAGATTAGCTTTACAAATCTCCATGTCTCTTCCCTTAGAATCAAAGGTCAATTCATGTCTATGTCAATCTTTATTCTCAAGCAATCAGTTAAAGCCTGTTATCATCCTCATTTAAGAGATCAGGAAACTGGTAACTTGCTCAAGTTCACTATTAAGAAATAGTGTAGGGTTGTTGAACTCAAAGCTTAGATTTCAGGATTTTTAATTTATAAAATGGTGAAAGAAGACCTAAATGTTGCCCTTATGGAGGTAGACTCCATTCGCTGTTACGTCTGTGTTTTGCTGATACTGAAGAAGAGTGAGGAGCTGGACAACAAACTATGGACTGAAATACAACTGTGTTTGAAGAGCACATTGGCCTTGAGATACTATTATATACTTTTAAGGAGTAACTAGTTCTGCTTCTTGCCAGTCCTCCTGGAAACCATGTGGAAAGAAATAGGAAAATAAACAGTTCATTTTGGATGCTACAGTGATACTACAAAGAAAATCAAGAAATATTCATTGCCATGAGGAGTAGGCCAGACCCTGAATGCAACTTTCTGTGAGAAGGAATGATGTGAAAAAGGGGTGCAAAAAGGAGGCACAGAGATATAAGGGTAATTCAAACTGGCAAAACAGCTAGCTATATTTTTAACAGCTTTATTGAGATACAATTCCATACTAGATAATTAGCCCATTTAAGTTAACAATTCAATGGTTCTTAGTGTATTTATATATATGTGCAACCATCCCAAGTCTCTTTCAAGAATATCATCAATAGAAAAAGAAAACCTATACCTTTTAGCTATTACTCCTCCTCTTACCCACCTAGACTTAAATAATGAATGATCTAGCTTTTGTCTTTATAGATAACCCTACTGTAGACTTTAACACAAATAGAATCATTAATACATGGACCATGAGCTGACTTCTCCCATTTATCATAATGTTTTCAAGGTTCCTCCAAGATGTAAGTATTTAAAACTCTCTAGAAGTAATATTTCTGTATATACATGGACCATATTGTTTGCCCTTTGTTCCAGTAATGGACATTTGAGCTGTTTCCAACCTTTGACTATTATAAAAAAAATGTGGCTATAGGTTTTCATGGACAAATCACTGTGTATCTATTCTGCAATTTTCAGAATGTAAATTAAAGTCTTTTGTTAAATTTATTCTAAAGTACTTTCTTCTTCATTACAGGATTAGTTCAATTTCGATTAAGGTTTGTTCACTGCAAACATACAAAGATACAACTTATTTTTACAGATTGATCCTATAACCTCAATGGAACTCAGTTCTATTTTTTCTTGTGATGTGTCTTGATTTATTTAGGATTTTCTATATAATGTCACCTGCAAATGGAGATGATTTTATATGTATTCCAACCTGGATATCTTTATTACTTTTTCTTGTCCAAATGCTCTGGCTGAAATCTCCATAGTATTAAATAGAAATAGCAAAAGTGGATATCCTTGCCTTGCCCCTGATCTTAGGAGGAAAACAGCTAGGTTTTCAACATTATGATGTTAGATGTATACCTAGATGCTCTGTATCATGTTCAGGAAATTCCCTTTTATTCCTAGTTTATAGAATGCTCTATCATGAAAGGCTTTTGTTAAATGTCTTTTTTTCTATTGAGAAGAATGTGTGATTTCTGTTTTTAATTATATTAACATGGTGCATTACATTAATTGATTTTTTGGATGTTAAGCCAACCTTGCATTCCTGGGATATATTGGACAGTGTCATGTTGTATAATTCATTTTGTTACTTAATTTGGCTTACTGGTACCTCGTTAAAGATTTTTGCACCCTTATTCTTACGAGGCATGCTTTGACTTATTTTGGTATCTAGGTGGTACTGCCCCCTAAAATGAGCCAGGGAAGCTTGGCTATATTCTTCAATAACAACAGAGAAGACACTAGATGAACTCAGGGTCAGTAGCAGGAGTCCTCTTGAATCAATTTAGGTTCTGAATGGCAAATAAGAGATGGCAATTTTAAGGGGCCAAATTACAAAGAAAATGTCTTCTAAATTTGGGAGAAAAACCTAAAAAAAATCTATTGTTGCCCAATTCACTCTTTCAGAAGAATGTATTAGTGACAGTTATTCCAGGAAAAATTTTTTTTGGTACCAGGGATTGAATTCAGGGGCACCTGACAACTGAGAACATCCCCAGCCCTATTCTGTATTTGATTTAGAGACAGGGTCTCACTGAGTTGCTTAGCACCTTTCTGTTGCTAAGGCTGGTTTTGAACTCTTGATCCTCCTGCCTCAGCCTCCCGAGTCACTTGGATTACAGGCATCCATCACTGTACCTGGCTCCAGGAAAATTTTTACATTTAAGAAAAAAAAAAAAAAAAAACAGGGCTGGGATGGTGGCATGGTAGAGCACTTATCTCACAGGTGTAAGGCACTGAGTTTGATTATCAGCACCACATATATATAAATGAATGAAAAGGTCCATCAACAAATAAGAATAATTCTAAAAACATTTTTGAAAAACCAATAAAATAAAATTAGAAGCACTGTGTCTCAAGATATTTAAAGATTTGAAAAGTGTGGTAACATTCTGTGTACAAAAAAAATCACACAAAAGAACAGATTAAAGTTTTCACCCACAGTCCAACATGAATAAACAATAAATAATGATCTCACAGATCTACAGCCAGACTACATAATCAAATACATAATCCCAGGAAAGGTGAGAGAGTGGTTAGACTATAGGTGGGAGTTAGTAGAATTCAAGAATAAGAGAAAATAGGCAAAATATTCTTCCTTCCTTTCTGCAATGAATAAACTACAAGGAGTAAAAGGATGACAAATATCATAGACAGTATAGTGTGTAAAACACAATCGGTACTAGTGAATGGAACAAAATCTACCAGGGAAAGTGATAAAAAATTATTAGGGAAAAAAGGAAAGTCAGAGCATATCCAATGTACAAATACGCAGACACACTAAAAATGAAATACAAATTAAGTTACCACACACACATCTGTAATCCCAGCAACTCTGGAGGCTGAGGCAGGAAGATCATAATTTTGAGACCAGCCTAGGCAACTTAGTGAGAAACTGACTCAAAAAAAAAAAAAAAAGGTCTGGGGATGTAGCTCACTGGTAGAGGGTTCTTGGTTTCCATCCCTAGTAACATACATACACACACACACACACACACACACACACACACACAGATTTTTAAAAAAAGAAAAGAAATTAAGAGGTCAATATCTAAAATTGTTTTTAACATACTACCAATATCTAAAGTCATTTGTAATCCGTAAGAATAATTTCCAGAAATGAAACAGAAATAAATATAAAGAAAATACACAACATTTTGCTGAAGGGGAAAATGACCTCATATTATCAGTAACAAAATATTACCAAAAAGAATTACAAGATGAAACCCTTGGAGAATCTATATATGGATCCAGTCACATCTACAAAAAAGGAAATTCAGTTGTAATTAGATTTATGCAATGCTGAATTTTGAATGCAGTATAAAACTTGTAGAAAATTAAATGAGGGAGGCAAAGACTTTATATCCAACCAAACTATCATTCAATCAGAAAGGATACAAACAGTGCGATGATCCAAGAACTTAAGGAATATTCACATAAGCCTTTCCTGAGGAAACTACCAGAGGGCATACTCCAGTCACAAAAGACACAACAGAATAAATTTCAGCCAAAGAACAGCATTGATAATGAATACATATAAATAAAAACCTAAATTAACAGTGTGGAGATGATGGTAGCCAGCACCCAGAATTGCTCCCAAAGGTACCCCCTACTTGATCTTCACAACACTGTACCTCCTGTACTGGGCTGACTAGTGCACCAGAGTAAGAGTCTGTGGAAACAATGGAGTATGAGGGTGTTACAGAAGACATCGTCACTTATACCTTATGTACTCTTACTCTCCCTTTCTTCAGAGAAAGATGACAGTCATGAGTATACTCAAGCTGGCCGCAGAGAGAGGGCTACATGGTAAGGAACTAAGCTATATTGTCAAAAGCTATGTGACAACGACATCTTAGAAGGTAGACTATCTTACCCACTTATTCCTTCAAGTGACTATATACCTGGGCAAGAGCTCGACAACAACTTCATTTTTTATTTTTTAGTTGTCAATGGATTTTTATTTTATTAATTTATATGTGGTAATACGAATTGAACCCAGTGCCTCACACATGCCAGGCAAGCACTCTACCACTGAGCTACAACCCCAGCCCCAACAACCTCTTGAGAACCTAAAGAAGAACTTTCTGGCTAAGCTGCTCCTGAATTCACGATGCACAAAAATGGCAATAGATAATATATATCAGTTGCTGTTTTAGGGTCCTATGTTTTATAGAAATAGATAACTAATAAAGGGATAAGGGTTACAGAATGGAAGATATACAAGTTCACCGATGTGTCATTTGCAGTAACTGGGAAAGAAAGGATGTCATTTTGTGCACATGTGTTTGGGTGCTGAGGATTGAACCCAGGGCACCATGCATGCAAAGTACACGCTGTAACACTTTGCTATACTACCAGCCCAAAGATGTCATTAATGCTGAAAAAAATCATTAGACAGAAAGTTAGAAATATATATGAATGTAAAAAAATCAGAGTAAAAATGGCAGTCACATTTCAGTGTACATGTAATGACTAGGAAATTACAAGTTAGATTTAAAATAACAGCAGATATAACAGCAGCAAAAAAATTCAAATACTTCTAAACACGCCTAAATATTTACAAGGTCTCTATGTTGAATACTACAAATAATATTGTGAAAAGTTAATGAAGACATAAATAAATGAAGGAATTTATCACATTCATTGATGAGAGTCTGATTATTTTCAAGATGTGAGTTTCCTCTGAATATAGTGGAAGAGGAAAGTAAAAGTGAAAGGATAGCAGAAGATATGTCCTGCAAATCACAATAAAAATAATGCTCAGGTGGCTAGATTAATACCACACAAGGCAGGGCTGGGATACAGTTCAGTGGTAGAGTACTTGCCTAGCATGCGTCTAAGGCCCTGAGTTTGATAACCAGGAACAGCACAAAACAGAAAATAAACAAACAAACAAACAAAAAAGACACAAAAACCTGACAACAGAATTGATTTCTTTCTTTTCTTTTTTTGTACCAGGGATTGAACCCAGAGATGCTTTACACTGAGCCATATCCCTAGTCCTTTTTATTTTTTATTTTGAAACAGAGTCTCCCTAAGTTCCTTAGTTACTGAGGCTGGCTTTGAACTTGGATCCTCCTGCCTCAGCCTCCCAAGTCACAGGGATTACAGGCATGTGACATTGTACCCAGCAGGGAAAAATAATTAATGGGATTTTTAAAAAGCAATTTTTGTTCATGAGACAAGGGTCAGTGAAAATGCAAACCATTGACTAGAGGTATCTGCATACACATAGCTAACAAAGGACTCACATTCAGATCACATAAAAAACTCCTAAGAACCAACAATAAAAAGAGAGATGAGATTAAAAAAAAAAAAAAGGCTAAAAACTTAGCATGGCCTTTTCCAAAGGAAGATGTCCAAGTGGTCAATAGACATCAAAACAAAGACACTCAACATCATGACATCAGGAAAACCACATTGCCTTACCACTACATACAAAGCACCACCATATTTTACAGTCTGACAATACCAAGTATTAAGAAGGTGGAGCAACTGGAACTTGGATAAACTGTTGATGAGTCTCATAACTGGCTCAGCCATTACAGAAAACTCACAGTTTCTTCTTATGTAGATTCACATACTCTATGACCCACCAACTGCTCTCCAAGGAATATACCCAACTGAACTGCAGCCATACAAACACAAAGCAACAAGTACAAGAAGGCTCGTAGCATCAGTACTCATGAGAGCCCAGGGAAGGAAACAATTCAAATGCCTGTAAAGAGTAAAATGGGGGTGGGGATGTAGCTCAGTGGTAGAGCAATTATCTAGCATGAATAAGGCACTGGGTTTGATCCTTAGAACCACATAAAAATAAATAAAATAAAATACCATCTACAACTAAAAAATATTTTAAATAAAGTGTAAAAGATACACATACAAGTAGTATATTCATGCCCTGGAATACTACTTAGCAAGGAGGATAAACCGAAATATTTCTACAAAAAACTGGAATAATCCAGAGAAGATGAGCACAGCCCCTGTGCAAGGATGACATGCACATTGTGAAGTGTTCCACATTTTAAGAAAAGAAAATCAATTTGAAGCTGTTGGGTATGGTACTGTATGCCTGAAATCCCAGCTAATTGGGAGCTGAGGCAGGTGGGTCAAGTTCCAAGTCAGTGCAAACAACTTATCAAGGCCCTGTTTCACAATAAAATAGCTCAGTGGTAGATTGCTTACCTAGCATGTATAAGGTCCTGGGTTCAATCCATAATACCACCAAAAATGTCAATTAAATCAAAAGTTGGTTCTTTGCAAAGATACACAAATTTAATAAATCTCTAGCTAAAACAGATTAAGTGGATACATTGAAATACACAAGCCCCCCTGAGTTCATTCCCTGGTACCCCCCCTCAAATTTTTAAGTTGATATAAAAAGAAACAGAATAAAAATAATCACATATCTATTAAGTAAATAGAATGTAAAATTTAAAATCTTCCCTCAAGGAAAACCTCACTGGTAAATTCTCTCAAATATTAAGGAAAGAATACCAATTCTAATAAACTTCTTAAAAATATATGTATATATATTTTTAATTGTAGGTAGACACAATACCTTTATTTTATTTTTAGGTGATACTGAGGATCAAACCCAGGGCCTCACATGTGCTTGGTGAGCACCGTGCCGCTGAGCCACAACCCCAGCCCCTCTAACAAACTTTCAATAGAACAGAGAATAGATAACTCTGAACTCATTTTATGAAGTTACTATTACTCTCATATCAAAACCAGACTAAGACTTAAAGTACCAATCAAAATCCCTCATGAACACTGATAAAAATTCTTAGCAAAACATTAGCAAATCAAACTCAACAATATATTAAAAAAATATATAAATGATGAAATAAAGTTTACTTCAAAAATGAAAGGCGTATTCAACTTTCAAAAACCAATCAATACAATTCATCATATTAACAAGCTACAGAAAAAATGCTGTAATATCTCCTAAAGCAAGGGTCTGAAATTTTTTTCTTAAAAAGTCAAATAAATTATGTTATAGGCTTGTAGACCACACCATCTGTTTTGAGTATTCAGCTCTATTGATAATATGAAAGCATCAAGAGACAATATGTTAATTAAGTGGGTATTTATGGCTGTTTTCTAAGAAAACTTTATTTACATGAATTCTATTTACAAAGAAAAAACTTGAACACCCAAGGTGTCATTTTGTGACTTTTTAAAAATTTTTAAAAAAATTTTTAGTTGTTGATGAACCTTTATTTTATTCATTTATTTATATGTAGTACTGAGAACTGAACCCAGTGCCTCACACATGCTAGATAAGTGCTCTACCACTGAGTCACAACCCCAGACTAATTTTGTGATCTAAATAAAAACATTATATTCATGAGACAAAATTCAACTCATCCATGATAAAAATTCAACAAAGTAGGAACAGAAGGGAAATTGGTCACCTGATAAAAGTAACATGATACTATATGATGAAAAAGTGAACACTTCCCACCCAATGCAAGGAACAGGGAACAAAGAACAAAGGGAACATTGTTCACTTTCACAACGTCTATTCAACACTGTACCCAATGGTCCTAGCAATTGCAATAAGGCAAAAAGAAGAAGAAAAGATACAAATAAGAAGAAAGAGAGAAGGAGGGAAAGATGGAAGGATGAAAGAAGGGGAGGAAAGGAAGGAGGGAGGAAGGATCAAAAGCATTCCATTTAAAAAGGAAGAGTAAAACTGTCTTTACTCATAGATGACATGACCTACACATGGAAACTTCTAAGAATCTAGAAAAAAGCTATAATTCATCAATGAATTAAGCAAAGTGACAGGAAACAAGGACAATACACAAATAGTATTCTCCCTATACTAGCAGGAAACAACTGAAGGTCAAATTTAAAATACAATTCCTTTTAGAATAGCATATAAAAACATGACAATATAAATAAAAAAAAAACTACAGATAAATGTACCAAAATTGTATCCTGTATTATATTCTTTTACGAGATACTCAGTCAGGTATGGCCAAAAGAAAATACAGAAGAGAGGATCAGGAAAAAAATAAAACAAAGTTTATTATATTCACAAGTTCCAGAGAAACATAATTGGGCATTATAAATTCCTAATATTGAAATACAGTTCCCTTTGGGCAGGACAGTGGGGAGGTATGTGATACAATTTGGAAATGGGAGCTTCAACTGATTAGGTAATGTTTCATTTCTAAAACCAGAGTGCTGGCACATGAGTATGTATTTTATTATTATTCACAGCTTGCTATAATCTGGAGAAGTGGAGATAATCAGTTATTCTTAGCTTAAGAGGAAACAGCATCCAAAAGATTTGATGCCAATATGGTAGGTATAGTTTTTAAGATCTGTAGGAAAGAAAAAAAGACTAGGAACGTGGACAGCATTATAGAGAAGACAAAGACAAGTAAGGGAGGCTTTCAGAGGAGGGAAGAAATTCTCCCTCAGAAAAGTTCCTCCCTCACAACTGAAGATTATATTCTGCAAGGAAGGCAATGCCAGAAAGCCTTACCAGTGGCCTATGAGGCCTGCAGAGGAGCTTCTTCCCAGCATCTGAGAAATGCCTCTTCCTGCCCTATCTGCCAAGCAGTATGCTGTCCCATCTATCCCATGCTCACACTCACCTGGACAGAGGTCTGGCAAATATTTTCTCTCCTCTCTCCAGGGCTCTTCCCCTCACTCCAGGTGAGTAACAAGTTTTGGTTTGGAAAGTGGAATTTCTATTTATAGGAAAGAAAACAAAGAGAACTCATGAGGTTACCAAAGACCCATGAATAGTGAATTCTCCAGAGAAGAAGGGTTGAATAAGGAAAGGGAACTCCAGTCAGAAATGAATCATATTTGGGGGATGAAAATCTCCTGTGTCTAGAGAGGTAAAATGACAGCCCCAGCCTCTCTTTTCCAGGGAAAGAGACATGGAAATGCAGTGTCATACATAACATGAGTAAATCAAGCTATCTGCTTCAACTCTGCTAAATCCAGATTTACTAAAAGGAAAAAGATTAATTACTGTTTTAAGCCCAACCCAAAGGTATAACCTTTCTCATGACAAGTGGAAAATATCCTGTGGGGCAAATTGTAGTGCTAAGGGTTGCCATACTTACCTAACTGATACCAGGTGGCTATAGGTCTCCAGCATCACTTCCCTGTGTAGGATCCTCTGAGCAGGGCTTAACAACCTCCACTCTCCTCTTGGGTGAAGTCCACAGCCATGTCCCTGAACACCACAAAAGCCTTCAACACAAAACACATCCCTGCTTATCCAGAAGTCCACCTTGCCTGCAGCTTAGAATGAGGGCAAAAGGCTCCTGAAACAGAATTTCTCAGCTAGAGAAATACTCAGTCACCCAAAATAAAATTCTAGCAATAAACTGTGTTCAAACAGCAGTCATCACTCTCCTCTCCCCATGTCTCAATTTCCTTATAAGACGGATATTATAATAGTATTTACCTTATAGGGTCATCATCCAAATTAAATGAAATTGCTACTGGCAAACATCCTATAACTCTGAGGGGAACTAGCCTAGATGAGGCTGACGTGGTGAGAGAACAAAGTGGAAACGCTGAAGAACACCAATCATTGGTAAGCTGATGGAACTATAGGACCAACCTTAAGGTGTGCCCTCTCTTTGAACTTCCCTTTAAATGATCTAAGTTATTATTTTTCAGCCTAAGTGGGGTTTCCTATTGCTTACAGTCAAAAGCATCCTACTGGTTGACTGTTGGCAGTGTAGACCTCCAGTGAATCATGCCTATTTCTACCCTTTATGCATTTTCCTCCTTCACTAACCCTGGGCTTGGCCACATGATTTGCTTTATGAAATGGGACATTAGCAAATATGATGCAAGCATTACTTTAGGGTGTTTGGTTTGGGGACTGGTTTTCACTCCTGTGCAGGGCACCTTGAGGCCATTATATCAGTAACATGAGCTTGTTCAGTGAAAAGGCCACATAGAAGAGAATCAAGAACTGAAGCAACCCGACTAACCAGCCTGTCAACCACAAGACACATGAAGTTGCTCAGCTCCAGTTCAGCAGCCAGCTGACTAGCCACATGAGTATACAGGAGAATCAGTCCAACTGTGCTAGGCCTAATTGTGTTATAGCTTTTGCTTAATACAGTGGTCCTCTTTTCTGACCAAGAGTTGTAAACTAATAAATGATTTCATTTTAAGCTACTAGATTCTTTAATCCACTAAACTGGTGAAAAAATAGTGAGGACACTGCTACAGCAGGCTGAAAAAAGGTTGTTATACATTTAGCAAAACTACTGCTGTGTGAACTTGAAACAAAGAAAATGTAACTGATGACCTCTCAATCCAGCTAAGGACATCTCCAGACAGTCAGTTGAAAGTTTCAATTGTGGGCTGGGGTAAGGCTCAGTGGCAGAGCACTTGTCTCACATGCACAAGGCCCTAGGTTCAATTCCCAGCCAAACATACATACACATATGCACACACACATATACACAGTTCCAGCTGCATGTTTCTAGCTACATAGAATGTGTAGAAATAGAAGCAATAAGGAAATTATTATAGAATTAGTAACATAATTTAGAGGAAAATACAGACATGACAGGGCTTGCTAGGTGTATGGTTCAGTTTCACATTATTATAATGAACTACTTGAGGCAATTAACTTATAAAGAGGCTTATTTAGCTCACAATTCTGGCATCCAGACCCAGATCAGGTGGCCCCATTTTCAGGCCCCCAGTGAGGGCAGTGTCATGGTGAAAGTGCATGAAGGAGCAAGATGTTCATACCACGAGAGACGAAGTGGAGACAGAAAAAAGACCAGGGTCCCACAATCCTCTTAGAGAGAATACCCCCAATGGCCTGAGGGTTTCCATAAATTCCCACCTCCTTAAAGATCTGCTGCTTCCCACAGTGTCACCCTGGGAACCAAGCTTTTATATATGGGATTTTGAGGGCATTAACTTAATCACAGTACCAGGTGAGAAACTGAACCTGTTTTACACCACAGGGATCTCTAGTTACAAGAGTCTCAAATTTTAAAAAAGGCCTCAGAGTAAAAGGTCATATCAAATGTTTGAAAGACCCAAAATTTAAGACCTTTGAAAATAAAGGTGACACCTAGTAGATTCTCCAAGCAAGACCAAAGGACTTCTGTGATTCTTTGGGTATTGTCCCACAGCACCAATATCCTGCCCAAAGATAAAAATAATTGTGTTACAGCTGTTGCTTAACACAGTGGTCCACATTGGATAAAGCAGAAACTCACACAGCTTTCAAGAAGGTTATATCTGCCTGAACTAAAAGAATAAGGGGCAATTCAAAATGAACAGGTGTCCTATATGCCTGCTTCTTCTCATTTTGTTTTCAAAACTAGGTATTGAACTCAAGGTCTCCTACATGCTAGGTAAGTACTCTTCAACTAAGCTACATCTCCAGTCCTCCTCTCTCTCTCTTTCTTTTTTTTAAAAGGAGTGAGTGTTACAGTTTCCTTGTTTCTATCAAATCACTGTATATTAGGTAAGTAGTTGGAGGTGGTGGGAAATAACAGACTCTTCTTTCAGTAAATAGATATCTGACTGGAAAGGAATCTACTGAATAAGCCTTAGCCTCCTTGAGTTCAATCCCCAGTACCAAAAATAAATAAATAAAAATAAAATAAAAAACCTACACTAAGGAACATGTTGGTTATATGACTTAGGTCTTACTGAAAGTGAAAGAGGTGACAGGAAATATCAGTTGACACAAACTCATGACTTTTCCTAGCACATCAGGCTATTTCCTAATTAACATTATGAGTGGTTAAGATAACACATATATAAAAGATTCAATATTACCTTGGAAAATTTCCTAAGTGGGATTTCTTATGCATTCTTGGTATTAACACTTTCAAGTAAATGAAATATTTCACAAACAAGAAACACTCAGTGTTGCTCTGAAAATATCCAGGAACATATAAATCCCCACAAAGAAGTTTCGGATTAAACTAAATACAAATCTTTTTCTAGCTAAATTCTACTCTCATGGGTCGATAAGCATAGTCAAAGCAAATCTGACATAACCAAATTAGCCCATATCAAAAATGATAGTAGGGTTTTCAAGATGGTGTACTAGAGGGCGGTTGCATTTCATGTTGCTCCAGGACGCAGGATTCAAAAGAGGACATAGTGAGACACTTGGGACCAACTCAAAGCCCCTGGGTGAGTCTCTCCCGTTGGGGAGGTGTCCCGGATGGGGCGGTAGCCCCGGAACGCAGGGAACTTTGAGAAGTAGAGTTGCTCGACGAGAAACCCCTCCCCCCCCACTGGAGCGGTAAACACGGACAACTGGGATCATCGTAGAGGAGGCGGCTCAGCACAGCCCTTGGACTCGGAGCAACCACTTGGACTCCAGGCGGCTGCCTGAGGAGGAGCTGCGTGGTGAGCTGTTTGGACTCAGAGCGACCGCTCCTGAACACCGGGGGCTTGTGCAGAGGAAGAGGAGAAGCCTGGCGGGTCCCTTGGTCTAGGAGTGACTACATCAGAGCCACAGGCAGTTGCCAGAGGAGGAGGCGAATGGTGAGTTGTTTGGACTCAAAGCGACTGCTCCTGAACACCAGTGGCCTGCCTGGAGGAGGAGCCCAGTGGGCCGCTTGATCTCCGAGCGACTGCTCCTTAACATCCTGGGGAGGAGGAGGAAGAGGGCGGGTCACTTGGACTCGGAGTGACTGCCTAGGGCTACGGGCAGTTGGCGGGAGGAGGAGATGCGAAGTGAGTTGCTTGGACTCCCAGTGACTGCATCCAAACACCGGTGGATGTCCAGAGGAAGAGGTGTGTGGTGGGTCTCTGGGTCTCGGAGCTATTGTACAGGGCTCCAGGTGGTGGCTCAGAGGAGGGGCCGCATAGCCAGGCGATTAGGTGCAGAGCAGGGTCCCAGGACCTAGGCGGCTTCTTGCTGGAAGAGCTGCACAGAGACACGCCTAGGGGCGGAGCGAAGTTTCCAGAACTTCGGGCAGATTCTCTGAGGAGAGGCAGCCTAAGGAGACTCGTCTGCGAAGGGTGCGGCTCCCAGGCCCAGGAGGTAGGTCCGAGGCCGTGGGAACGTTGCAGAGGAAGACAACCCAGCCCAGGCGGTAGTTGTAGATTGAGGGGAACCTCTAGGAGTGGAACTGACCAGCGAGACCTCCCCACCGGGTGAGTCTTCCCTGCCGGGTGAGGTATTCCCACAAGGACGGTAAAACCAGAGACACAGGCACAAACAGGCCTTGCCTGAGCCTGCAGCCTAGTTCCCCTTTGGATGACCATTGGTCAACAAGTGGAGGTATCTCTGCCCACTATTAGGGAATATACCCCACCTGAGGGTCACCAACCCTAGAGAGGCAGTTTCCTTGTGGAGCACCGCATTATCAACTTCCTCCAAGACTGCAGGCTACTAAAGGATAAGAGGGGATATACTAGCAATCTTCAGGGACATTATAAGTCAATATAGGGAATCTGCAATATTTTAATGACCCACTGATTCCGGAACAATATGAGAAAACAAGGGAAGAAAATGCCCCAAACAAATCTAGATGTTACATCAATAAAATCCAATGACAGCATGGCAGAAGAAATGACAGAAAGGGAGTTCAGAAGGTACATAATTAAAATGATCAGGGAAGCAAACGATGAGATGAAAGAGCAAATACAGGCATTGAAGGAGGAGATGAAAGAGCAAATGCAGGCATTGAATGATAGCACCAATCGACAGTTAAAAGAGCAAATACAGGAAGCAAAAGATCATTTCAATAAAGAGTTAGAGATATTGAAAAAAAACCAAACAGAAATTCTTGAAATGAAGGAAACAATAAACCAAATTAAGAACTCCATAGAAAGCATAACCAATAGGATAGAACAGCTGGAAGACAGAACTTCAGATATTGAAGACAAAATATTTAACCTCGAAACACAAAGTTGAACAAACAGAGAAGATGGTAAGAAACCATGAACAGAATCTCCGAGAACTATGGGATATCATGAAAAGGTCAAATTTGAGAATTACTGGGATTGAGGAAGGCGTAGAGAAACAACCAAAGGAATGAACAATCTATTCAATGAAATAATATCAGAAAATTCCCCAAATCTGAAGAATGAAATGGGAAATCAAGTTCGAGAGGCTTATAGGACTCCAAATACACAAAATTACAACAGACCAACACCAAGGCACATTATAATGAAAATACCTAACATAGAAAATAAAAACAGAATTTTAAAGGCTGTGAGAGAAAAGAACCAAATTACATTCAGGGGGAAACCAATGCGGATAACAGCAGATTTTTCAATCCAGACCCTAAAAGCTAGAAGGGTCTGGAACAACATTTTTCAAGCTCTGAAAGAAAATGGATGCCAACCAAGAATCTTATACCCAGCAAAACTTACCTTCAAATTTGACGATGAAATAAAATCTTTCCATGATAAACAAAAGCTAAAAGAATTTACAAAAAGAAAGCCAGCATTACAGGACATTCTCAGCAAAATATTCCATGAGGAAGAGATAAAAAACAACGAAGCAAATCAGCAAAGGGAGGAATTACCCTAAAGGAACTGTCAAATAAAGGAGGAACCAAGGTGTGTCAAAAATAATTAAATAAATAAATAAAATTTTAAAAATGAACCAAATGACCGGGAATACAAATCATATCTCAATAATAACCCTGAATGTTAATGGCCTGTTTCATCAATCAAAAGACATAGTCTGGCAGACTGGATTAAAAAGAAAGATCCAACAATATGTTGCCTTCAAGAGACTCACCTCATAGAAAGAGATACCCATAGACTAAAGGTGAAAGGATGGGGAAAAACATACCACGCACATGGACTCAGCAAAAAAGCTGGAGTATCCATCCTCATTTCAGATAATGTGGACTTCAAGCCAAAATTAGTCAGAAGGGATAAAGAAGGACATTTCATACTGCTTAAGGGAAGCATAAATCAGCAAGATATAACAATCATAAACATCTATGCCCCAAACAGTGGCTCATCCACGTATGTCAAAAAAACCCTTCTCAATTTTAGAAACCAAATAGACCATAATACAATAATACTAGGTGATTTTAACACACCTCTCTCACCACTGGACAGATCTTCCAAACAAAAATTGAACAAGAAACCATAGATCTCAATAACACAATCAATAATTTAGACTTAACAGACATTTATAGAATATACCATCCAACCAAGAGTGAATACACTTTCTTCTCAGCAGCACATGGATCCTTCTCTAAAATAGACCATATATTATGCCACAAAGCTAATGTTAGCAAATACAAGAAGATAGAGACACTACCTTATATTCTATCAGATCATAATGGATTGAAGTTAGAAATAAATGAAAGAGTAAAAAACAGAAACTACTCCAACACCTGGAGATTAAACAATATGCTATTATATGATGAATGGATAACAGAAGATATTAGGAAGGAAATTAAAAAATTCTCTAGAGGTAAATGAGAACAAAGAAACATCATATCAAAATCACTGGGACACTATGAAAGCAGTACTTAGAGGAAAACTTATTTCATGGAGCGCATTTAATAAAAGAAGTAAAACTCAACAAATAAACGACCTAACACTACAGCTCAAAGCCCTAGAAAAAGAACAGACCAACAGCAAAAGTAGTAGAAGACAGTAATAGTTAAAGTCAGAGCTCAAATCAACGAAATTGAAACAAAAGAAACAATACAAAAAATTGACAAAATAAATAGTTGGTTCTTCGAACAAATAAACAAAATTGATAAACCTTTAGCCACACTAACAAAGAGAAGACAAGAGAAAATCCAAATCACTAAAATTCGGAATGAACAAGGAAATATCACAACAGAAACAAATGAAATACAAAACATAATTAGAAGCTATTTTGAAAATCTATACTCCAACAAAATAGAAAATTTCGAAGACATCAACAGGTTTCTAGAGACATATGAATTGCCTAAACTGAACGAGGAGGACATATACAATTTAAATAGACCAATTTCAAGTAATGAAATAGAAGAAGTCATCAAAAGCCTACCAACAAAGAAAAGTCCAGGACCAGATGGGTTCTCAGCCGAGTTGTACAAAACCTTTAAAGAAGAGCTCATTCCAATACTTTTCAAAGTTTTCCATAAAATAGAAGAGGAGGGAACCCTCCCAAACTCATTCTATGAAGCCAATATTACCCTGATACCTAAACCAGACAGAGACACATCGAGGAAAGAAAATTTCAGACCAATATCCTTAATGAACATCGACGCAAAAATTCTAAACAAAATTTTAGCAAATCGCATACAAAAACATATTAAAAAGATAGTGCACCACGATCAAGTGGGTTTCATCCCAGGAATGACAAGGTTGGTTCAACATCAGGAAATCAATAAATGTAATTCACCATATCAACAGACTTAAAGTCAAGAATCACATGATTATTTCAATAGATGCAGAAAAAGCATTTGATAAAATACAGCACCCCTTCATGCTCAAAACACTAGAAAAAATAGGGATAGTGGGAACATTCCTTAACTTTGTAAAGGCCATCTCTGCTAAGCCCATGGCTAATATCATTCTAAATGGTGAAAAACTGAAAGCATTCCCCCTAAAAACTGGAACAAGGCAGGGATGCCCTCTTTCACCACTTCTTTTCAATATCGTCCTTGAAACTCTAGCCAGAGCAATTAGACAGACCAAAGAAATTAAAGGGATACGAATAGGAAAACAAGAACTCAAACTATCCCTGTTTGCTGATGATATGATTATATACTTAGAGGAACCAGGAAATTCCACCAGAAAACTTTTAGATCTCATAAGTGAATTCAGTAAAGTAGCGGGATATAAGATCAATGCACATAAATCTAAGGCATTTTTATACATAAGTGATGAATCTTCAGAAAGAGAAATTAGGAAAACTACCCCATTCACTATAGCATCGAAAAAAATAAAATACTTGGGAATCAATCTCACAAAAGAGGTGAAAGATCTCTACAATGAGAACTACAGAACACTAAATAAAGAAATTAAAGAAAACCTTAGAAGATGGAAAGATCTCCCATGTTCTTGGATAGGAAGAATTAATATTGTCAAAATGGCCATACTACCAAAAGTGATATACAGATTCAATGCAATTCCAATTAAAATCCCAATGACGTACCTTACAGAAATAGAGCAAGCAATTATGAAATTCATCTGGAAGAATAAAAAACTCAGAATAGCTAAAGCAATCCTTGGCAGAAAGAGTGAAGCAGGGGGTATCACAATACCAGATCTTCAACTCTACTACAAAGCAATAGTAACAAAAACGGCATGGTATTGGTACAAAATAGAAAGGTGGATCAATGGTACAGAATAGAGGACACAAACACAAACCCAAATAAATACAATTTTCTCATACTAGACAAAGGGGCCAAAAATATGCAATGGAGAAAAGATAGCCTCTTCAACAAATGGTGCTGGGAGAATTGGAAATCCATATGCAACAGAATGAAACTAAACCCATATCTCTCACCATGCATGAAACTAAACTCAAAATGGATTAAGGATCTCGGAATCAGACCAGAGACCTTGCATCTTATAGAAGAAAATGTAGGTCCAGAGCTTCAACATGTCGGCTTAGGACCGGACGTCCTCAACAGGACTCCCATAGCACAAGAAATAAAAGCAAGAATCAATAACTGGGATAGATTCAAACTAAAAAGTTTTCTCTCAGCAAAGGAAACTATCAGCAATGCGAAGAAAGAGCCTACAGAGTGGGAGAAAATCTTTGCCAATCATACTTCAGATAGAGCACTAATCTCCAGAATCTATAAAGAACTCAAAAAACTCTACACCAAGAATACAAATAATCCAATCGACAAATGGGCTAAGGAAATGAATACACATTTCACAGAAGAAGATCTACAAGCAATCAACAAACATATGGAAAAATGTTCAACATCTCTAGTAATAAGAGAAATGCAAATCAAAACCACCCTAAGATTCCATCTCACCCCAATTAGAATGGCGATTATCAAGAATACAAGCAACAATAGGTTTTGGTGAGGATGTGGGGAGAAAGGTACACTCATACATTGCTGGTGAGGCTGCAAATTAGTGCAGCCACTCTGGAAAGCAGTGTGGAGATTCCTTAGAAAACTTGGAATGGAACCACCATTTGACCCAGCTATCCCATTCCTTGGCCTATACCCAAAGGACTTAAAATCAGCATACTACAGAAATACAGCCACATCAATGTTCATAGCTGCTCAGTTCACAATAGCCAGATTGTGGAACCAACCTAGATGTCCTTCAATTGATGAATGGATAAAGAAACTGTGGTATATATATATATATATATATATATATATATATATATATATCACAATGGAATATTACTCAGCCATAAAGAATGATAAAATTATGGCATTTGCAGGCAAATGGATGAAATTGGAGAATATCATGCTAAGTGAGATAAGCCAATCTCAAAAAACCAAAGTACGAATGATATTGCTAATAAGTGGATGATGACACTTAATGGGGGGTGTGAGGGGTTAGTGTTAGGATTAGAGTTAGGGTTGGGGGGGCAAGAATGGAGGAAGGAAGGACTGTATAGAGGTAAAAGAGGGGTGGGAGGGGTGGGGGAAAGGGGAAAAAAACCAGAATGAATCAAACAACATTACCCTATGTAAATTTATGATTACACAAATGGTATGCCTTTACGCCATGTACAAACAGAAACAACACGTATCCCATTTGTTTACAATAAAAAAAATGATAGTGTCATTCTGATAACTGTATTCATACTCAATAAATGTTCATTTAATTAACTCAAGGGTATCCTAGTCACCATTCTCAAGAACTAGAAAGCAGAAAATTCCTATAGTCTCTCAACCACTATTTTCCCACACAGCAGTGATTTTCTGATGCTCAGACCCTTCTTAATATCCTTAAAAACCCAGCTTACTCAAAGATAAAGTCTGCGTTCCCCAGCCTGGCACATAGAATTGTTTGATCTGTCTCCACTAAACTCAAAGGTGGAAGAAACATATCTCTCAGGGACTGGGGATTTTATAAAATGAGAGAGGAGGGCAAAAAATGTTAACTTGAGAATGATTTTAACCACAGTATGAAGAAGACTGTAGGCAGTGCAGCAAACAGACCCTCCAGGCTCTGTCCAAATGGTGAAGACACTGTTCTGCTAAAATTGCCCTACACCAAAGAACAGTGCAGGTTTAGGGCAGATTAATTTTTAGAGAAGCAGGAACTTGAGAGACTTTTTTGTGAAAACCTCCCAATTGCTGATGCTGAAAGCACTTTCAAGTGTAAAATTCAGTTCACAGCAGATCAAATTCCTCCCTGCTCCATGTGTGAATAGTCTCTATCTTCACCTGTACATTATTTTTTAATTAACCTTTAATAGGTCAATTGCCTACTACATTCCTTCCACACTGTGGCAATGGTCGTATGCCCAGAGGCCCAGTCTCTGAAACAAACTGTTTCCTACACTCTTCCCACTCTTCCCCCCAACTCTCCAACTTACCAAACCCTTTGGCTACAACTCAGTTCTCCTTCTCCTGGGAGTCCTCCAAACCACTCAGGCCACAGGTCCTCTGCTTGTCCCTGTTTTTTTTATCCACGTTGTTGGACAACTGAGCATGGATATCCCTGTGTTATTACTGAAACTTCTCTGTGTGTTGTTGTGAGGAATGGATGGAAAAGATGGGTATGCTAAGGAAGGGCTCCATGTAAGATGAGCCACTCCTCCAGGACAAGGAATGATATTTGTCAGCAAGGCAGCCTCCTGGGCAGTAAAGGTAAGGGGCGGGGTGGCAAGATGTAATTACAGGTAATCCTCACCTCCTTTTTGGCTCTCAGGATTCCCTTGGCCATTTTCCCAGCCTCCACAACGTTCTCCCTACAGAGTGTCTAGGTGGAACCTCCCTCCCAATGTGTCAAAAGTGCCACAGTTAGAGGTCAGGGATGCCAGAGAAATCCACAGTACAGCCCAGTTCCAACCCAGAAATAGGGAAAGGGGATCCAGGATACCCAGCAGCCTCATGCTCGGCTCTAAATCTGACCACAGAGTGAAGCCCTTGTTCCCATCAGTGGAGTGAGTTTGTCTCTAACCCTACGGACTTCAATGAAGGAAAAATGGCAAGGTGGTGCCTGCGGAAGCGCGCCAAGTCCACAAACAGTTATTGTGTGCTTTTCATCTAAAGCCCTACTTGGGCTGTTGTTATCAGACTGGTTTCTCAGATGTCACCTGGTTTTAGCTAGTGACAGCTGAATACAAATTCTAAAGACCTCTTAGACAGTTATAGGGAAAGGGGCACAGGGAGGTTGGGGTGGCATTTGTAGTGACTGACTGCCCAAGATTCCAAGAGATGGCAGGTACATTAGTGTATATATCATGAGCCAGTTTTAAATTATCGTCCTTTCTCTGATAAAGATACATGTCTACAGTCTGAAACCTTGGGACCAGGTAAGTTGTGATATGCAAAATTTTCCAAGTTTTGGAAGTCGATCCACTTCTGTATATTATGTGTAACACCCCAGGGAGGTCCTATCACCATACTCATAGATTGATATTTCTGCAGCAAATATTCACAACAAGAGGGGCAGAGAAAGAGGAAGGTTGTCTTATGTTAATTCACATCAGTCTTTTCTCCCAAATGAATTATGGATGACTTGTTTTTCAGAGCTGTTTGGGTGTTGGAAGTGGAGTTAAGGATGTAAATGTGGTATGTTGACCCAGTAATGATTAGGGAGGCCCTGGGCAAAAGCCCTATTCTTGGCTGGTTTTGTCCTCACAATGATCCTACAAGCTAAGTCACCCAATCACTCTCATGTTACAGGTGAGGAATCTAGGCTTAGAGAAGTAAGGTAATCTTTCTAACATCACACAGCTGATAAGTGGCAAAGCTGGGACCCAACCCAGGTTTTTCTGATTCTAAAACTAATGTCTGTCTCTTTTTAGTTTCATATTCAGACTCATGGATGGTGACTCATTGATAAAACTCACAAGTGACTGATGTCTGAATTCAAATGCCAGTAAGTTCAGTGAACTGCCCGAAGGAGCATTTACTCTTGTTTACCATTAAGTGCATTTGGTCCCTCCAGGCTGGCTTCAGGGTCAGCCCTATGATCTGTGGAAGTTGGAACATCTTTGGCAGAAAACAAACCCACTCACATTATTTCATGGAAGAAGGGGTGTGCATTGAAGCTACAGATGACTGTGCCTGGAGCCATCAGGAATGCAGGCATTTCTAACGGCTGGTTCCTCTCTTTCTGACCCACTGATTGTGCTGCTTTTACAACTTTGCCTGGTTGACGCTAGACCGCCTTGTAACTCAGTGGCCATAGCATGGTTCTAATGCCACTTACCGGCTAGGCTAGGACAGTGTCAAGGGCACACAGCTGTTGCCCCTCGCACTGGAGGTGGGGGTGGGGTTGAAAATTTCCATTAGAAGGGTATGTAAGCATTCTGAGGTTTGGCCGGCCTGGTGCAGAGGGCTGATGGGGATTTTTAGGTGGTTTGAGTATTGAAAGGAATGAAGTTGAGATTGCCAAGTTAGATGGGTTTTAGCTCATTTGAATAATATGGAGGCTGAGGTTTCTGAGGGCATTTTCCCTCTTGGGCAGAGTTAGCCAGCCCTTCTGTTTCCAGAGCACATTGTATTAGCTCACTCTGGTAATACCTGCTGTGGTGGGCTGAATAATGACCCTCAACAGGTGTCCTCATTCTCATCCCCAGAAGCTGTGAACATGTTACTTTATATTGTAAAAAGGACTTCATGGACATGATTAAGGATCTTGAGATGCGGAGATTATCCTGTTTTATCTTGGGGGCCGATGTTATCACAAGGATCCTTTTAAGAGGCACCCAAGAGAAACCAGAATCAGGCGAAATGATGTGATAACTGAACACAGATTGGAGTGATGTTCTTTGAAAATGGAAGGAAGGGTCCAAGGACTATAGACAACCCCTGGAAACTAAAAACGGAAGCCAATGGATGCTCCCTTCAGTGCTCCCTGAAGGAGCTAGTATTTTACAAGTTGACTTGAACCAAGGGAAACTCATTTCAGGCTTCTGAACTATAGAACTCCAAGAGTAATTTTGTATTGTTTTTAGCCACACAGTTTGTGGTAACTTGTTACAGCAGCCATAGGAGGCTAATAATTTCCTAATGGGGAGACATGAACTGCTGATCAGGGCCACTTGACACTGATTTTTCTCTTCCTAGCCTCACTCCTTTCAGGAGACGTCTTTCCCCTATTACAATGAAGTCATGGCATGGGGCTGGGGGGCAATAGAAAAGCTGAGTGTCTGCTCCCGGACTTGGGAGCTGGAGAAATCCCTGGAAGTTCCTTCTGCTATGGAATTCCTCCCACTGACTATCTAGCTGGAGGTGGGTACAGGACTTTGAAATATGAGCAAAATGAGCTGGGATGACAACATTCATGATGGACACAATATTGTGCTTACCTAACATTCACTTTTGGATAATTTACTCACTGGAACTTTGGTTAAGTTTCTTGATAAGTTTTTGTTTTCTTATTTGTAAAGTGGGTTCGGTAAGAATAACAACCTCTGCTGTTTGTGAGGATTCAGTGGAATAAGGTCCATAAAGTGCCTGGCATGTGGTAAGGGACTCATCAAGGTTGCCTTCCATCATAAAAGTGGGAGAACCACATAAGTAACCAGAGGGAGTCAGTTTGTAACAGCAAAGTAGCCTCATCATCTTTTCAGTTCTTGCTTGGGCACTTGCCTGGTCATTGGATGCCTTTGACTAAGCAGATTTGGGAAATGGCAGGCCTGGGGTTGGTGATGGGAACAGAGGTGGAGGGTCATTTTTCATTGACTGAAGTAACCACCATTCCCTTTTGTAGAACAGGCAGTTGGTTCTCTGGTGGACCTATTTAATGCCCATGTAATGGTGCCCTGGATAGCTCTTATTTGTGCCAGCCCTGTGTCCAGTGCCACTTCTGGTAGTCGCATTCCCTATTTTTCAGGTGGAAGCATCCTTTCTCCCACTTCCTCTTCCTCTTCATGTCCTGGAGGGTCTGACTTCAACCCCTTCCCATATGTCCAGATCTAGCCAATAGGGATTGGCTCAGGCAGGGGCATGTAGTCCAAGTGGGTCCAATGATAAGTCAACCCTGGGACTCTGGCTGGAACTACAGGTTTAAGCAACCCTAATCTGAAAAGTCAAAATGCTCTAAAATCCAAAACTTTATGAGCATTGACATGATGCTATGTGAAAAATTCCATACATGAAACTTGGTTTCATGCACATAAGTGAATTTCATGTTTAGATTTGTGTCCCATCCTCAATATATCTCATTATAAGTAAGTATTCCAAAATCCAAGATCTGGGACACCTCTGAGTATTTAGAATTAGGGATACTCAACCCGTACTGGGAAACAGCCCCTGCTCTCTTGGTAGCCTGACTGGGCCACTTATGTGGAAGAAACTGAACAGACATGAAGTTATCAGAGAGGAAAGAAAGACCTGAGACAGATCAGAGAGGCTGAGTCTGGTCTGAGCTACTGGATTCAGCTATGCCAGAAATGAGGCTCCAGCCAGAACTTTCCATTATGTGAGCAGGTATATTTCTTTGTCTCTCTCTTTTTTTCCTCCACGTTGTGTCACTCGTGTCTGGAAAATGCCAAGAGAAATAAGCACAACCATTTACAAATTCCAAGAGACTCTTGAAAACTCCTTTTTCTAGTAGGGAAAATGTTCTCTGCTCTTGTTTTTGTGCCAGCTTTAGGGTTTTCAGAGAGGTTTTGGGGCAGAGAATGGAAAGTGAAGACGTGGGAAGTAAAGAGTCCCTTGTAGCCCCAAGGTTGGGTGAGCTCCTCCCAGCTAATTATACCACAGAGTTTGGGACAGAACCCCTTTCATTAAACTTTTAGGAGTCTTGGACGGGTAGGGCAGGAACCAAGACACCGAATCTTGGAGGGCTACTTGTGTACCAGGCAGCGTGTGATGCATTGTCTCCCGAAAGCCCAGGTCAACCCTAGGAAATTCGCTGCACACGTAGAAACGGAGGCTCTCTGGGTTGGTCAAGTGATAAGCTCAATCTCCCAGTTTGGGAGATGGAGGCGACACTTGAACCCTTTATGGAGCGCCCACCTTGTAAGCACGTGGTGCGGCGCTGGATTATGACCCTAAGGTCCAAGGGTGAGTGAGATGCGGGACTTGAACTCTGGTTTCTATTGAGTCTGGCTCTGCCCAGGATGCTGGCGGTCAGGGTGCCACCTACATTCGCGCACGTGCCTGCACACCCCCAGGACTGGGCTCTCAACCACTTAGTCCTTCTGGCACTTCTTGGGCGGACCCTCGCCCCAAGCCCCACGACGCGAATGAAGCATTAGGAGCAGCGCAGGAAATGGGCTTGGCCTGGGTGGTCCGCAGTGCGGCAGGCGGCGGCGCAGAGCCGGGAACGGCGCGCTCTCCCTCCCGGCCGGACAGGCGAGGCGGGGGTGAACGCGACGCCGGGAACAGCAACCGGCTCCAGAGGGCTCCAGGCGGGGCGCGCGGGAGGGGGCGCGGCGAGTGCGCGCGTGCGCCGTGCGTGCGTGGACGCCGCGGGGGCGCACGTGCGCGGCTCGGGGGGGCGTTGTGGGTCGCCTTGGCGGCGCGCGGCACGGCGGGAACAGGCGCGCGGGAGCGGTGCGCGCGCCTAGCTGGCGGGACCGTTAGCTCGAGGTGGACGCGGCCCGGGCCCCGTGGGGATGGAGCAGTCGCTGCCGCCAGCGTCCGAACCGACCCCAGGGTCGACCCCGGCTCGGGGCCGCAGACGGCGGGAACCCGAGTCTCCGCCGGCGCCGGTGAGTGCGTGAGGGGCGCGGGCCGGGAGACTTTCTTTGTGAAACTCCGCGGGTGCAAGCCGGGCCTCAGCGGCTGAGGAGTGCCCGCGAGGCGGAAGCCACCTCGTCGTCGGGGTTCCTACCCCTCCGCGAGCCGTCGGGCAGCGGGACCAGCTCCGCCGCCCGTCTGCCTCAGTTTCCGCGGGACTGTGTGAGTGCGTGCGTGCGTGCGCGGGCGGGACGGGGGGCGGCGGTATGCAGTCGGCGCCTAATTCCCGCGCACCTTCTCCTTGACTCCTCCCCTGTGGGGCGGAACCCTGGGACCATGGTCCACCTAAGCGGTGTACTGCATCCGCCTGAGACAGGTGTCTGCCGCTGGGGAGGTTCAGGTGCTGCCAGCCTCAGGTGAGGCTGGGAGGTTGGGAGTGAGCGCTCCGTCCCGGGAAGGCAACAACTGCTGGTGACTCACCAGAGGGATGCCAGAAATCTTCCGGTCCACCTCGACTTCGAGGTGTGTTTGGGGTGCCTGTCAAGGTGAAGGCTGCTGAGTGAACTTTGAATGCGGGGCTCCTGCAGGATGGGGTGGGATGGTCCAGTATAGGAATAATTGGGAGCCTTTTGTAAAAATGCAGCGTTCTTGCTCCACCCCAGGCCCAAGATAGGGGAGAAAACGCTGAATTTTTAATCAGAAGGGTTTGACAAGTTGTAGAGGGTAAGCTTCCTGCAACCAGGGACCTGCTGTTTATCCTGGTACCCTGCATGGTGCCTAGCACATGGTGGATGTTCAGTAAATATTTATAGGAAGACTGGATGACTAAGGAGTCTGCAGTATAGGAACCCTTGAGACATTTTCAGGAGCTTCTTGAGAGTAGTATTTTTATTGTATGTGTGATTTTTCTCAGCTCCCAACTTCTGTCTGTTTATAATGCCATGTTTTCAGTATGTTCCAGTCAAGAGCAGTGTATTTGTTGGTTAATGTAAAGGATCAACTCTGTATACCCTAGCTAGGTTAAAATTAATTCTGAAACAAAATTCTGAATTAAAAAATGCATATTTCTCTCTCTTCACTTGGGAACACTAGGCTTATAGGATTTTGTTCCTTTGAGGCAGGTAAACATTTACATTTGCATCAAAGCAAATCTGAATTACTGTTTATCTATTCTGGAAAGTTGGCAATTTACTTAAACCTCTAGTATTCCTAGTTTTTATGTAATACTTTGAAATTCAGATTTATGTTTAGTTCAGAGTCAATGCTAAAATAAAATTGATATTTCAGAGGATTTTTTTTAATCAAGTTCAATTTCATTTAGTTGCCTTCACTTCCATAGTGTTTTTGTTGTTCAATTAACAAAGTATGCAAGTGTAGGAAGACTTGACTTTCGGATTTGAGATTGCATCTGAAGAAGAAAAATTGAAAAATTAGGTGCTGTAGTCTCTCAGTGTGTTGTTTTGTAGCTTATGTGGATATGTCTTTTTAAAGTGTCTTTTAAAAAGCCTTGAGAGACAATTTACCTCCCATAAAATTAACCCTTGTAGTGTATAATTTTGTGGTTTCTAATGTTTTCATAGTTGTGCAATCATCACTTTTTAAAGCATTTTTGTCACCCCCCAAAAAATTCTTTACCCACTAGCTGCCCTTTCCTTATTTCCAATAACTAGCCTTTCTGCTCTGAAATTAGTTATTCTGCACATTTTATATAATGGACTGTTATACTTTTCTGTGATTGACTTCTTTCATGTAGCATAGTGTGTGCCTAGCATGTGTGAGGCACTGGGTTTGATTCTCAGCATCACATATAAGTAAATGAATAAATAAAGGTCTGTCAACATCTAAAAGATATTTAAAAAACATTTGTGTACAAGTTTTAGTATGGACATACGTTGTAATTTCTCTTGGGTATATTCTAGGAGTAGAATTGCTAGGTCACATAACTCTGTTAAGCTTTTTGAGGAACTCAAAAGTGTTTTTTGAGGCTCTACTGCATATTACATCCCATCACTAGTAATGTACAAGGGTTGCTGTTTCTCTACTTCCTGACCAGTACCTGTTACTGTCTGTATTTTAACTTTAGCCATCCTTGTAGGTATGAAGTAGTATCTTACTGTGGTATTAAATTTTATTTTTTGAACTGCTGATTGAACCTAGGGGTGCTTTACCACTACATCTTCAGCCCTTTTTATTTTTTACTTTGAGACAGGATCTCACTAAGTTGCTGAGACTGGCTTTGAACTTGAGATCCTCCTGCCTCAGCCTCCTAAGTTACTGGAATTCCAGTTGTGCACCACCACACATGGCTCAATTTTTTGATAATGTTCTTTGGTGTAAAAATGTATTTAATTTCAATAAAGTCCATTTCTTTTGGGGGGGATTCCAGAGATTGAACTCAGAGGCTCTCAAACACTGAGCCACATCCCCATCCCTATTTTGTGTTTTATTTAGGGACAGGGTCTCGTTTTTGCTAAGGCTGGCTTTGAACTCCTGATCCTCCTGCCTCAACCTCCCGAGCCTCTGAGATTACAGGTGTGCGCCACCGCCCAGCTCAGATTTTCTTTTGTTGTTCATGCCTTTGGTGTCATAGCTGAATCCATTGTCAAATGCAGGGTCATGAAGATAGACTCCTATGTTTTCTTCTAACAGTTTATGCCTTTAACCTATAATTAGTTTGTTGATCCCTTTTGAGTTAATTTTTGTGTATGGTATGATTTAGTGGTCAAAATTCGTTCTTTTGCATATGGATATTCACTTTTCCCAGCACCATATATTGGAAAGACTGTTCCTCATTTAATGATCTTTGTATCCCTTTATTGAAAATCAGTTGACCATATGTGAGAAAAGTTGTACACCATTTGTGTACAATGAATCAAAATGCAGTCTGTAAAAATAAAAAAAAATTTAATAAAAAACTCTTACTATTGTAAAAACTACACCTGTGCATTGTATGAAATTAGAAAATGTAAGAAGCAAAATGCTTCCATCAAACCTCATAACATACAAATACCCAGTGATTACTGCCATCAATACCTTGATACATATCCTGCTGGCACTTTGTGTGCATCTTTCTATCAATATTTGCATACATATAAAAGTATATTGGCATTTTAAGTAAAATAAAAAAGCTGTACAAAATATCTTCAATTTTATTATATTTAAAATCATCTATAGGACTGAGGTTATGGCTCAGTGGTAGGGCACTTGCCTAGCATGCATAAGGCCCTAGTTTCGATCCTCAGCACCACATATAAATAAAATAAAGGTATTGGTGTCCATCTACAACTAAAACAAAATATTGAAAAATCAGCTGTATTTAGATATAATTTATGTGCAATAGAGGTTACCAATTTATGTGGTTCTACACATTCAGACACACATACAGTTATATAATCCTACCACAGTCAGTAGAAATGACAGGTCATTCCATTTTATTACTCAGTATCACTACATTATATGTGTATACTACAATTCATGAGCCATCCACCACGAACTGATGAACATTAGGTTTTCTATTTTTTTGGCAACTGTGACTAGAGGTGCTATGGACATTCACTTACCAGTCCTTGTTGCGTGTTTTTTTGGTATGAAAAAAACAAAAAACCAGTGGGGGTGAATACTAAAAAGTGGCATTGCTGGTTTGTATTGCATAAGGATACTCTGTTTCTTTTCCTTTGAAGATTTCAGAGCCTTTAATAAAGTTTCATCTCAGTAACCATCCCTTTAATCCCATTTAGAAGTTTTTCTCCTCATATAACTATGCCCTTCACTATCAATAGCTTCATAGAGGTCCTTTTTCTCTTGTGTGTCATGTCGATAGCCAGTATAAGCCACGCACAGCGGAAGGGTGCCCAGTCCAGAAGCCATTACAGGTTTGTTAGGTTTAATGAAGAGCTCTGGATTCACAGCTCCAAATAAGGTCGTTGTGCCTACCCTTCTGAGCCCTGGGTTTGGAAAGTCTTTTCTTTTGGTGATTCCTTTTTAAGTGTTGGTAGCTCAGGTGATGAAGACATCTTGAGTAATGCTGACTAATTACCTTCCACGGGATCACTTCCCCTTGGCACTTGCGACCTGGATACTCTTTTTTTAAAAAAATATTTTTTTTTTGTTGATGGACCTTTATTTTATTTATTTATATGTGGTGCTGAGAATCAAACCCAGTGCCTCAAACATGCTAGGCAAGTGCTCTACCACTGAGCTACAACTCCAGCCCCATGGATACTCTTTTGAAACTGAGATTTAAAAAAAAAAATTTCATTTATTGTTTTTAGATAGACATGACAGTAGGGTATATTTTGACATATTATACATACATGGGTTGCAGCCCATTACAATTTTGATCCCATTCTTGTGGTTGAATGTGATATGGAGTTACACTGGTCGTGTATTTGTATGTGAGCATAGGGAAGGTATGTCCAATTCATTCTGCTGTCTTTCCTATTCCCATCCCTCCTTCCTTCCCTTCATTCCCCTTTGTCTAATCTTATGAATATGTAACAACTAATTCCACCATTATGTATGATTATAATATACCAATAAAAATAGAAAAAAAATTTGAGTGTTTTTTTTTTCTGTCAGTGACCTATCCTACTTCCCATTTAGTTGAAATTTTCCTCTTATTAAATATACAGACAAAATTCAGAATTTCTAGTCAACCCCAAAATGTCCTTTAAAGCTGTTGGGTCTGTCTAAGTCATAGACCGTGCTTAATTAATGTCCACCTCTCTTAATCTGGCATGGTTCCTTTTTTCAGAACACATTGCATGAGACGCAGTGCAAAGACCAGTTGTCCTGCAGAGTGCCTTACTTCCTGAACTTTCCTAGTAACTGCCATGTGGTGTCATTTGTCACGTTCTTCTGTTGCCTATGAACTAAAGGCTGTATAAAGAGTTGATGGGGGGCTGGAGAGATAGCTCAGTTGGTAGAGTGCTTGCCTTGCAAGCACAAGGCCCTGGGTTCAAGCCCCAGCACCGCGGGGAAAAAAAAAAAAAAAAAAGAGTTGATGGGGCCGGCCCGGCGGTGCACACCTGCAATCCCAGAGACTCCGGAGGCTGAGAGGAGGATCGAGGGCTCAGAGGCAGCCTCAGCAACTTCTTGAGGCCCTAAGCATCTCAGTGAGACCCTGTCTCTAAACAATACAAAATAGGGCTGGGAGGTGGCTTTGTGGTCGAGTGCCCCTGAATTCAATCCCCGGTACCCACTCCTCTCCCCAAAAAAGCTGATGGGACCTGTGGTGGTGCATGCCAATAATACCAGCTACTTGGGAGACTGAGGCAGAAGGATCACAGATTTGAGGTCAGCCTGGGCACTTAGACCCTGTCTCAAAAATAAAAGGGGTTCAAGATATAGGTTGGTGGTAGATGACCCCTGGATTCAACCCCCAGTATTGAAAAAAGAAAAAAAGACTTGATGAATTTGAGATAAATATTTTTGGCTATATTCCATTTTGGTGATGTCTGCTAAATGGTTCAATATAATTCTTTATTACTTTATTGCTGAAAGCCTTATCAATACAAATAAGTTTTTATCACAAAAATAAAAATGGAAAAAAAGACTTTTTTTACTAGAACTTTATCATTGAAAATCATTAGTAATTTCTTATTTTTGAGAAAATGTTATTTTATTCTTTGACTACTGACCAAACACTCGTTCCTTTTACTAGAGCAAAAGTAGTAATGGGAGGATTGAATATGTAGTCATAGTAATTACAGAGTATGACAGAAAAAGCAGGGAAGTAGGTGTCATAGAGTAGTTTTATTTGACGTCACTGTGACCTCTTCTAAAACCCCCTTTTTAGTCTCATAGCTACCCTGCTTCTAGGAGTGATTACCTCAGTGTAAGAAACATGCCTTATCATATTTTAAATGACTAATAGTATGAAGTTAATCTGTAACAATCTACATTGTGACTTTTTGAGATTCCATTTGACAAACAGTTGGTAATTTATTATTAGATATGGTTCTATTTTATAGATAAAGATTTAGGATTGCGTAGAAGTAGTAGTCTAAACTGGTCTAAATAACACAACAAACCTGACTGTAATTTTTTAGGAGTAAAAAGAATAAAAAAGTAAACTCTGAATGTTACTGAGGGAAGACACCATTATTGTACACAGTTATGTACTTACAATTTCCATACTATCACCAGCTAAGTTTGACATAGTGAAGTTCAGGAATTGCCATGGTAATTATTTCAGCTTACTATGGACATAGTTCAGAAATATGTTGGTCACTTGTATATCTTCTTTGAGAAAAGTCTGTTCAAATTCATGTCCATTTTAACTGAGTTGTTCATCTTTTTATCATTGAGTTGTAAGAGTTTTTAAAATATATTCTTGCAAATATTTTCTTTCATTTGATACCAATATTCTTCCAAGTTTGATATTAATATTGTTTGCAATTACAGAATTGCATGAAAAATATTACTTTAATAAAGATGAAAATTACTAAGATTAATGTTGTCAATCTACATAAAAGGAAAATAGAATTAGCATTACTTATATTTTGCCAAATTGTGCATATGGAAAACAGATTAGTGCTTATTTTTAGAAGATTATAGAGTAGAAGAAAATAATTTTGAAGATGAGAAGGGGGAAGAAATGATGTAGTAAGTTAAAAGAAAAAGATGTTTGGGAAATAATTGAATAAGTAGAAAGTAGAAGCAAATGGAGATGAGAGAAGAGGATGATAATTAGATTTACATATTTAATTTTATTATTTTTATTATTTTTGTGGTCGTAGGGATTGAACCCAGGTCTTTATAATTGAGCCACATTCCCAGCCCCCTTTTTGCTATTAAAGAAATGGGTCTCTTTGTGTTGCTCAGGTGAACCCCATCTCCTAGTCGAAAGCTGTCCTGCCTCAGCTCAGCCTCCTGAGTAGCTGGGACTATAGGCATGCACACTGCACCTGCCTTGATGATTATATTTAAAGGAGAGACTCTAACAAAATATTGGAATCTCTTTTTAACTGGGCTACTATTTCATGATTGAACTCTTTGGCATCAAATAAAGCTGAGATGGATTCTGTTCTTTAGGGTTGAGGATATTTTGTTTGGTTATTATTATTATGATTTTTTTTTAGCAGTTAGACTGACCAGGTTACGGAATTAAGTTTTTTGTTTTTGTAGTACCGAGTATTGAACCAAGGGCTTTTAAGATGCCAGGCAAGTGCTTTATGACAGATATATACACAACCCAGGAGTTTAATTTTAAAATAAGAACACATCTTACTTGAAAGTCCATGTTCATGGACCAGAAGACTTAAAATTAAGATGGAATGATTTACAGATTAAATACAATCCCGATCAAACTCACATCTGCCTTTTTTTTTTTAATTGACAGAAACTGATAAGCTGAGTCTAATATCCATATGGAAATTCATGGTCCCCAGAATAGCCAAACTAATCCTGAAAAAGAAGAACAAAGTTAAAGGACGCACACTTTCCAATATCAAAATTCACTGCAAATCTTCAATAATCAAGACAGTGTGCTATTGGCATAAGGGGTAATCTAATACATAGATTACTAGAACTGAGAGGTCAAAAATAAATCCTTACAGTTGTGGTCAGTTGAATCTCCACTCCCCCCAAAGAACTGGGGATTGAATTCAGGTGCATTCTACCACTTAGTACATCCCAAGCCCTTTTTATTTATTCTGAGATAGAGTCTTGCTGAGTTGCCCAGCCTGATATCAAACTTGCAGTTCTTCTGCCTCAGCCTCCTAAGTAGCTGATGTTTCAGGTGTGTACCAACACATCTGACTGGATTTTGGAATTTTTTCATATACATAATGAGGTGTCTTAGGGATTGGACACACATCTAAACATGAAATTCATGTTTCATTTACAGCTTATACACATAGACAGAAGGGAGTTTTATACAGTATTTTTAGTGTGCTTGTGTTATGCACAGGTGTCAGATTTTCCACTTGTGGTATCATGGTGGTGGTCACAAAGTTTTAGATTTTGGAGTATGTCAGATTTCAGATTTCAGATGTTCATTATGTAAGTACAGAAATCACTCAGTTGGGAAGAGAATGATGCTGCACAGCTTGATATCCACATGCAGAAGAATGAATTTGGACCTCTTCTTCAAACCAGGCACAAAAATTAGCTCAGGCCAGTCACAGTGGTGCACGTCTGTCATCAGCTACTCAGGAGGCTAAGGCAGGAGGTCATGAGTTTTGAGGTCAGCCTGGGCAACATAGCAAAACCTTGTTTCTAGAACACTTGCCTAGCATTCTTGGGGCCCTGGGTTCATTCCCCAGTACCACCCCAGCCCTCCCCCAAATTAACTCAAAAGAAAAAAAAAACAAAGAGCAAAAGCAATACAACTCTTAGAAGGAAACACTGGAATAATTTTTTTTTAATTTCGTGGAATAAATTTTGAGTTAGACATTGATTTCTTAGATATACCAAAAGTACAGACAAAGAAAAAAGTGGATAATTTGGAGTTAATGACAATTAAAAGGACAGGGCTGGGGTTGTGGCTGAGTGGTAGAGCACATGACTCATGTGGGTGAGGCACTAGGTTTGATCCTAGCACAACATAAAAATAAATAAATAAAGGTTAAATTCTTAAAAAAATTAAAAGGACACAATCAAGAAAATGAAGGGAAACTAAGAAAATGGAAGAAGATATTTGCAAGAATATATAAAAGACAACTCAATGATAGGAAGATGAACAACTCAGTTAAGATGGACAAAGAATTTGAATATACTTTTCTCAAAGAAGATATATAAGTGATCAGAAAGCAAATAAAAAGGTATGCAGCATCATTAGCCATTAGGGAAATTAAAGTGCGAGACAGTGGGATGCCACTTCTCTCTACTAGCGTGGCTTAAATGAAAAAGACCCTGGCACGTTTGGTGAGGATGTGGAGAAACTGGAGCCCCTTCCACACTGCTGGAATGAGGAACGATGCAGCTGCTTTGGAAGACAATTTGATAGTTCCTCAAAATGTTAAGCACACAGTTGCCATGTGACCCAGTAATTCTAGTCTTAGATGTATCCCTGAGGGTTAATGAAGGTATTTGTTCACACAAAAACTTGTCCGTGAGTGTTCATTGCCTGGTTATTCATAATAGCTCCCAAATGGAAGCAGCCCACAAGGGTACCAACTGTTGAGTGAATAAACACAATGTAGCATACCTATATAAGGAATAGTATTTTTTGCCATAAAAGGAAGACGTACTGACTGAGACATGACACATCGTAGATGAACCTTGAAAACATTCTGAGTCAAAGAAACCAGTCAGAAAAGTTCACATTTTCTGTTTATGTGAGATAATGCAGCATGGGCAGATCCATAGAGAGAGTGGATTAGTGTTTGCCTTAAGCTGGCCGGGAGTCACACACCAACAGCATGGGACTTTTTTTTTTTTTTTTTTAATATTTTTTAATTATAGGTGGACTCATCTTTATTTATTTTTATGTGGTGCTGGGGATGAACCCAGTGCCTTCATGTGGGAGGCAAGTGCTCTACCACTGAGCTACAGCCCCAGCCCCATGGGGCTTCTTTTTGAGATGATAAACGTATTCTAAAACTAGATTGTGACGCTGTTTGCAGAACGACAAAAAACACCGAACCAACCATGTTAAATGGGTGAATTTTATGGTATGTGAAATATAGTTCAGTAGAGGTATAAAAAGAATTAGAAAATGAAAAGAATAAGTCTTTCTTAAAACATCATTAAAGATATTTTCATAAAGACTTTACTTGCTTTCCCCTCTCATTTTTATTTTCACTAATAAGTGATAAAATGAACGATTTCCTGCTCCTATTTATCTATGGCTGTATTATGAAATGCCAAACTAAATCCAACAGTGACAGTTAAAATAGAATATATACCTATAAAAATCTTCAAGGATGTGGAGAAATAGAGTAAATCCAATAATAAGCCTTTATATTTTCTTATCACTCAGTTTGATAAAATTAACATTTTGCCAATAAATAGGCACAGTGTATTTAAGAAATAATAGATAAAGATTTGTAGAATTTATCCTTATATCAAAAAAATAAATATCCACTACGTATTTATGTAGAAAATACCTGATATTAAAATGGGTATGTTTTCTGTGAATTTGAAAAAAAACCTTCATGTGAACATATTAGGATATCTGAACTTTCCTTGAAATAGGTCTGTAAGTTAACATTTTTAGTACAAGCATGTTAACTCTTGTGCTTATGAGATTATTGTACATACTTGTAGAACAGAGGACGCTGTCAATTTCACATGGCTTTCCCTGTGACTTGTCTTCTATAAGAGCTGGGTTATCTGTTTTTTTTTTTTTTTTTTTTTGTTAGTGTAGTGTAACATTAGAGAATATGTATTTAATCAGGCCAAGCACTTAGGTGGGATTGTATCTTATATTTTGGAATTAACTGGTCAAACATCTGGGTATATTTTTCTCCTTTAGGAATTTACATGTTACCAATGTGATTTTGGAATTCAGGCGCTTTTGTTAGACATTTGATCTTGTGTGTAGTTTCTTATCATTAGAAAAAGTACGTTGCAGAAGTTTGAACAGTTTGCTGAGAAGGTATAACAGCCATAGTTACTTCCATTGCATATGTATGTTTTTGTATTAACTTTTGTCTTAGATCTATGTGGTTTTAGCTTATGTAGAAATTGAGTTTTTGAATGTTACTCCACTGCCAAATAATGTTCGTGTTAAACTCATTGTTTTTCAATTTCCACAAAGATTTATGAAAATCATTTAAAAATTGTTCTGGAGCCGAGCATGGTGGTGTAAATCTGTAATCTCAGCAGCTCAGGAGGCTGAGACAGGAGGTTTGCACTAAGCAACTTAGTGAGACCATGTCTTAAAATAAAAAGGGCTGGGGTGTGGCTTTTTGGTCTATTGCCTCTTGGTTAAATTCCCAGTACCAAACAACATATATTAACCGCAAATTCTAAATATATTTTATGAAAAATGAAATTTTCATTAGCTATATTTGGAAGAACATGTAAATTATATTGTATAGAATAGCTTTCATGACAATAAGTGTTTCAGATTTTTTTTATTATTATTTTATTGTAAACAAATGGGATACATGTTGTTTCTCTGTTTGTACATGGCGTAAAGGCATAACATTTGTGTAATCATAAATTTACATAGGGTAATGCTGTTTGATTCATGTTGTTATTTTTTTCCTTCCCCCCCACCCCTCCCACCCCTCTGTTTCAGATTTTTATAGCTAACATACTCTGTCAGGTACTGTTGGTACTTTATATATTAACTAATTTAATTCTCACAACAATCTTATGAAGTAAATACTTTTATTATCCCTATTTTACACACAAGGAAACTGAGGTACAGAGAGGTTAAGTTAACTTGCTCAAGATCACTCAGCTAAGATGAGTTGCCCTGGATTCTAATTTAGCAGTCTGACTCAAGTCTATGTTCTTAACCACTGCACTAGACAGACAATCTTTGATTTGTATGATCACTAAACACATAGTGATCAATTTTAAATGCTTACTGCTACTGAATGTTGCTGGAAAATGACACAGGCAATTCCCCTGGGGATCTTGTTAAAACCTAGTTTTTGTGAGGTTTAAGGTTACGTTGCACAGTATTCTAGAATTTGAATCTATGAAGATCATGCAAAAGAATGAGTATTTGATAGTTTCTTATTACTTTTGCTTCTGCAGTGATGTAGATCACACTCAGACCCTTGTATACTCTAAGCAAGCATTCTACCATTGAGCCATATCCCCAGTCCTCACAGACTATTAAATTATTTTTTCCAGTGTTGGGGATTGAACTCGGGACCTTTTGCAAGTGCTCTACCATTATAGCCTCAGCCTCCTACCCTCTGCATTTTTTTTTTTTTTTTGTAGTTCTGGGTATTGAATCCAAGGCCTCATGTATACTAGGCAATAAATGACCTTCAGACATTTATTTTTATGTTTGAGACAGGGTCTTGCTAAATTGCCAGGACTGGTGTGGAGCTCTCAATCCTCCTGCCTCAACCTCCTGACTAGCTGGGATTACAGGCTTGTGCTCACCACACTAGGTTTATTTATTTATTTAAAAATTATTTTTAAAGTTTTAAAAAATGTTTAAAGTTTTTTGGTTACTGGGATTGAGCAGCTTTACAACTGAACTACATCTCCAGCCTTTTTTATTTTGAGATAGGGTTTCACTGAGTTGTTGAGGGTCTTGCTACATTGTTTAGGGTCTTGCTAATTTGCTGAGGCTGGCCTTGAACTTGCGATCCTCCTGCCTCAGCCTCCTTGGTTGCTGGGATTATAGGTGTGTGCCACAGCACTCAGTTTATTTATTTTTTTTAAGATACAGGATATCATTATTTTGCTCGACTGGCCCCATACTTCTGGGCTTAAGTGATCCTCCTGAGTAGCTTCCCCAGTAGCTGGGACTGTAAGCATGTACCACCATACTAGCTTTTTTTTTTTTTTTTCCCTTTGCCCAGCTATTTTTAGTTTTATATTTTAAACCCAGCATGTTTTTGAGCTTCAATCAATAGAAATAATAGTTTTACAAAATAAATTGCATACATCTACCATGAACAGAGTTACTTCTGATTTCTGAGTGGGATAGAAATGAAGGTAGTAGTTTCATTTTGCAAGTGCAAGATTATTTCATTGCCTTTATTCTGTCCATTTTCTAATTTATTGTTTAGGGCATGAGAAGTGTATTACCAGGTTGGATGATCTCTGCACATTCTTGAAAAATCTGCTTTTGTGTGACAGTATGATTTTCCATAGGGCTACAAATCCAGATATAACCTTTTTTTTTTTTTTTTCTTCATACTGGACATTGAAGTCAGGGTTTCTATACCATTCATCTACACCACCAGTACTTTCTTAAAATTAAAAAAAATTGAGATAGATTCATGTTAAGTTGTTGAGTCTGTACTCAAACTTGCAATTCTCCTGTCCCACCCTCTCAGATTGCTAGAATTACAGGCAGGTGTCACTGGAGCCAGATAGGAACTTTTAAAAACATGTAAGAAAATTTTGTTCAATAGAAGTTGCATTTCAAAAGCTTCTCTAGGTTTAGAGAGAATTGCCTATCATGGCATTGTAACATATGTAGTGATCACAAGCCTGGGCACTGGAGTGTGCTGCCTGGGTTTAGTCTAGGACCTTCCACAACTTTGTGATATTGGATTTAACTTTTCTGCACTTTATTGCTATCTATAAAGTTATTGACATGGCCTACTTCACGTCGTTGTGAGGATTAGATGAATTCATACATGTATACTATTTTAAACAGTTCCAGGCATGAAGTGCTCTAAATAAGTGTTAGATGTGGTGGTGGTTTTACTCTTTAGAGTAGCAGGAGATGATTAAATGTTAGATACGGAATGGTGTCATTGATTTTGATCCTTTACACAGACTGTTGGATTATTAAACAGTTGTGTGACCTTAGAACAGAAAATGTTTTGCTAGTTAAGGTTTTGTTCTTTTAGCTCCAAATCCATTTATTTATTCTGCCTTGGATCCTGAGGCTGAGACTCTGCAAGCCACATTTCTCCTTTGCCAAGTGCTCCTTGTTGGAAACAAGGGCATGGAAGATGTGGAAGAGGAGGGAGGGGCTTGCTTTTTCTACTCTGCTTGCTATTCCTTGTGAGCACTGCCCTAACAACACTTCTTCATCCCTGCAGCAGCAGTACCTTCCTGTAGCAGTTGCTGGATCCAGTTTGCAGTTTTTCCAAGGACGAGTTTCATCAAGCTTTCTACAGAGACCACTAGCGCCAGCCAGCACCCCTCTTTAGAGGTCTGGGTCCCAGGCCCATTGGTCCTCTACTTGGAAATCTGAGACATCAGCACCAGCTGAGCAGTGACCTCCCAGAAGTCTGAGCTTCAGTTTCCTGAGCTCTTCCTCTAAGCACTTGTTAGCCCTACTCTAGGGGTGGTAGTTGCTTCCTGCGGTTGCCAAGGCTATGATTGCTAAGAGTTCATTTTTTTTCCCCCTTTAGCTGTGTACTGAAAAACTCAAAATTCATTTAACAAAACCTTGTATTAAATTCTCTTTTTTTCAAATAACTGGTGTGGTTTCTGTCCTCTGACTGAATTCTGGCTGATAGAGGTGGTAACAAGTAGGAGTCCATGTGGGTTCACTTAGAAACTTGTCATTACCTTTTTTTTTTTAATTTAAAAAGGAATAATTCTAAGATGGTAATGTATCTTCATTTTTTTGAAATAATTTGACATAGTACATCATAATCTTACAGAAAATATAAACCCTTTGGATTTAATGATGGTAAAGTTGAATGACATAATCATAAAGGTGATAGAAACCTGTAGGAAGTCTGTACCCAGACAAGGACTCTTGTTTTTAAACAATCTAATCTTATGTAATAGTATACTATTATAATAGTGTGAAATTCCTGGATGAAGATTTGTTTTTTGGATTTGTAGTTTTCACAAACGTGAGATAGATATTACACTGAAAGAATTAGGATTCAAAGTGGTACTGACATACTAGAATGATATGATGAAACCATCAAGATATTCTGTGATCTAGAAGACAGACCATGTCTATATATTTTTTTTTCCTTCTTGCTTTCTTCTTTTGGTACCAGGGATTGAACCCATGGTGCTTTACCACTGAGCCACATCCCCAACCCTTTTTATTTTTTGTTTTGAGACAGGGTCTCACTAAGTGCTTAGGTCCTTGCTAAGTTCCTGAGGCTGGCTTTAAATTTGCAGCCTTCTGTCTCAGCCTCCCAAGCTGCTGGGATTACAGGTGTGTGCCACCATACCTGGCTTATGTCCAGTCTCTAGTAAATGCTTGGTACAGAAGTCTGTGCTCTGTAGTTGAATCTATTGACTAATCAAGGCAAAATTCATCAATCATAAGTGAGGTTCTGCATGTGGGTTCTAATATTTGTGAACAAGTTTACTTATCAGTAATGTGGGAAAAGATTTTGAGGTTTTAAGTGCAACAAGATCTAACTATATTCAATCACTAATGAATACAGTCGTAATATTCATTAGTGAATATAGAGTATTAAAGTATAGAAAGCTGTTGCTTCTCCTCATTTCTGAGTTTAAAGTCTAGTTTCAGAAATCTTATTTTTAAAGGAACATATTAATTAATTAGAGAGCATCTTAAAACATGACGGCATCAAGGGATGACCATTTGAGGGAACTGGAGGTATTTAAATAGCTTAGTGAGAGGAAACATTTCCCACTTCTTACCTAAGGATTTGCTGCCCACTGCAGATGGCTGAAGTGATAAATTTGCAATAACGTCTTATTTTTAAAGGATATACTCAGACTGCTTTTAATCCCAGCTATTCAGGAAACTGAAGTTGGAGAATCACTTGAGCCTAGGACTTAGAGACCAACCTGGGCAACATAGTGAGACCTGTCTCAAAAAGAGAAAAAAAAAATTCCTAAAGGATATCCTAAGAAAACACTTCACTGTGAAGGAAGGGAGGACTGGTGTGCATGTGTATATCTTGATATCTGTCTGTCTATTGATCTATCCACCTATCAATAGATCCATCTTTTTACTGAGTGAATAGGAAACCTTACAAGTATAGAAGTTTAGCCATACAACAGTTCTAAACCACAGAAGCCATAGAGGCACACAAAAGATGTGAAAGCAGTGAACAGTATCTGAAGGTGGAAGAATTAATATCTTGTTTTAGGGCATGTAGGGGAGGAAAAACATCTCTCTTAGTTAAGTGATGGGGGTCTGCAAATTAAATTGATGAGACATTAACAGAAAAAAAGGTTTACTGTATGTATATGAGAGCTGATAGAAGAAGTAGCTGGCTTATTAAATGTATAAAGTTAAAGGCTTATATCCCTAACTAGTAGCGGAAAAAGAATAGGGAGGAAACAACTTCTATAATAAGAAATAGATTTCTTTAGAAAAGACAAATGAGGGGCTGGGGCTGGGGCTCCATGGCAGAGCACCTGCCTAGCACAACATAAAAATAAACAAATAAAGGCATGCTCTCCATCTACAACTACGAAAAAAAGAAAAGACATGAGTTTTCAGAATTGAAGGGAAATAAAGTTTGTGGAAATTTCTTGTCTACACAGGTGCCAGTGATCTTTCCATCTCATTCAGGGCCATGGAATAAAAGGGTAGTTATGGAAGCATTATTCTCACTTTTCTTCCTGGGAGTAGACCTGCCCCCCAAAAGGGAATTTATGGCAGTCTCATTTCCCAGAAGTTACTGCTTTTAGCTGCTGAGGGATGCCCCTAGATAACTGATAGCAATGCAGGTGATTCTCGTTCGTGGATATGCAGATAATTCTTTCCGTATGATTTTCTTTTCCTCCTCTCTTGAGAAGGCCCATTTTGCATATATCTAAAAATTAATTTCAGCAGTTTGGATTGCCTGTATATGTGTTGTCCTTTGAGTTCGCCTCTGAACTGGCTGTAAAATTTTACTGGGTCACTCATTAATGAGTGAAAGATTTTGATGAGTTAAAGTCTTTGATGTGGGGTCATTTGATATTTGCATGAGAGTTATGATCTTATCTTTACAAAAATAGGAACAGGGTTCTTTAGTAGATTTTATTCACTGGTTCCCCTCTCAAAGCCTGTCAGCAAAGTGAGGGGGTGAAAGCACCAAGTTCAGAAATTTTATTTCTCATAATTGCTGAAAATAATGCTTTTAAAATCTAATGGCATGTGATATAAATTTTTCATACCTATGTGTTACATGTTTAAATTGCATCTATTTGTAGTGATTGAATTTAAAATTCTAATAATTAATTTTTTTTTGTGGTGCTGGGGATTGAACCCAGGCCTGTACATGCAAAGTAAGCAAGCACTTCTACCAACTGAGCTATATCCCCAGATCTTCTGAATTTGGATATCTCTTGTTATGAGTAAGTAAGGCAACTGTTTTCTTCATTAGACCTAAAAAAAAGGAAGTTGGCTATTTACCAAATAAAATAGTAATGATTTATTTATAACCATCCCAAGTGAGGTCCACAGTGTAGAGATACAAAGGTTATGAATATCAGAATTTTGTTGTGATAAATCTCCAAATCAGTTTATATTGTGAGTATATGTTTGTGGTTTAGGTTCTATTATCGACAGACTGAAACTGTGGGAATTAACAAGTAAATGCAATTGTAGGGTTACAAAAACTATAAACTGGGGACTGGAATTTTTTTTTTTTTTTTTTTTTTGTATTGGAGATTGAACCCAGAGGTGCTTTACCACTGAGTCATATCCCCAACCCTTTTAATTTACTTTTTAAAATTTTGAGACAGGGTCTCACTAAGTTGCTTAGGGCCTGGCTTAGTTGCTGAGGCTGACCTTGAACTTGGAATCCTCCTGCCTCAGCTTCACAAGTCTCTAGGATTGCAGGCCCATGCCACCACACTTGGCTGGAACTGGAATGTTTTTAAATGAGCAAAAGTAATTTTGGACATAGTTTTAGCATGGCTGTTCAGACTATAAGGAAGGCCTGAGGAGCCTTTCATTATCTTCCAAACTATAAGGACAACGTTTTATGTGGTCTTAATAGGCATCCAAGAAGTGCAAAAAATACTGTTTTCAAATGATTGTGAGAGGAAGTATAAAATGATTAAGAGTAGGGACTTCAGCGCCAGACTAGCTGGATTTGAATTACAGCCCTACAGTTAGTTCCCTTGTTATTTTCACTTCCTCCCTTTTTGTTATTTTACCTTTGTGTGTCTTCCTTTGCAGTAGGACCACTTCATAGGGGTTTTTGAATAGTAAATGAGTGACCATCTGTAAAGCGCCAGGCACATGCTAATTGTTCAGAGTATAAGAATAATTATTCTTAATGGTTAACACTGTATATGCTATCTGATTTTTGGAGGCTCACACTATATATTAGCATATTAAAGGTTCTAAGGAAGGCCTGCAGTAACAAAATCTATTTTCCTCCAAATTCTTACAAAGCATTGGTAACAGTCGATCAAGAATCAGCTAAAACTTTCATATCTTAAGAAATGAAAATTTTAAAGGTGTAGGTGAAGCATTTCAAATTATTTACATTAATTCTCCCTAAGTTGACCATGGAACAGCTTTTCTAGGATGCCTATTTTTTTTTTTTTTTCTGGGGGTAGGAGGTGCTGGGGATTGAACCCAGGGCCTTGTGCTTTCGAGGCAAGCACTCTACCAACTGAACCAGCCCCAGCCCTGCCTATTTTTTAAAATCTATTTTTTTCCACTTTTTTTTTGAGGGGGGGCAGTACCAGGGATTAAACAGGGGCACTCAACCCCTGAGCCACATCCCTAGCCCTGTTTTTTATTATATTTAGAGACAGGGTCTCACTAAGTTGATTAGCACCTCACCATTGCTGAGGCTGGATTTGAACTTATGATCCTCCTGCCTCAGCCTCCTGAGCTGCTGGGATTATAGGGGTGGGCCACTGAGCCTGGCTTCACTTTTTTTTTTTTTTTTTTTTGGTGTATTGGTGTATTATAGTTGTACATGATGGTGGGATTTGTTGTTACCTATTTGTATACACACACACAATATAACAATATAATTTGGCTAATACCACTCCCCAGTATTTTCCACCCCCCACCCCCTGTGCCTTTTCTCTCTTCTCAAGGATGCCTGCCTAGGAATTTATTAAGGATAAGTGACAGTTCTGCCTAGGGTTTGGCTTATAAGAGCTGATGACCTCTGGTGGTGTGTCTGGGTCTTTCTTAGACTCTTGTATTAGCTTCTCTAAGTTTCTTTTTGACAGCCTGCAAAACTAACCAGCTCTGTCCAATAAAACTTTCTGTGAAGATGGAAATTTTCTGCCTATGCACTGTAGTCTATTAGGTGCTAGCTACCAAGTGTGGCTGTTGCGCACTTGCAGTGTGACCAGTACATCCGAGGAACTGGTTCTTTAATTTTAATTAGGTAAAATAAAAACTTAAAAAGCCACATATACCTGGTGACTACCATATTGGTAATAATTTGGACCCCATTTACTTCTCTTATACACTTTACTTTCTACTCTGCTCTTACACTGACCTCTGCTGTTTCACAAACATGGCTAGTCCTTATTGCTCCCCCCGCCCCTTAGATATCTAATTCCATTTTTATCTGCATGGCCAACTTCTTTACTTCCTTCTGATTAGTTACTGTTTGATCTGGTCTTTGATCACTGGTCTAATTAGTTGCAGCCTGGGTAGGAGGACTTTTTCCCCTATAGAAGCTCAGGGCTTTGCAAGTCATAAAGAACTGCCTTAAGCCTAATTTTCACAGATGGAGTCATGATTTATTTGTTTGTTTGTCTGTTTGTTTGTTTATTTATAACAAGCAGTTTATTTTGTTATTCCTGGATTTTTTATCTGTAGTGCCTAGGAGCTTGCCTGGCATCTAAATAATCTTACTATATTCTAGCTCAGGAGTCTTTGCTTAACCTAAGGTCACAAGTTTTGACCCATTCCCCACCTCCACCTATCTTATTATCTTTATTCCACTGTTGGCCAGTTTCTACTGCAGGGCAAACCCCTTTTTAAAAATGTTTCTGTTTTTTCTACTTTGTAGCTTTCTTTGAGATAAATCAAATTTTAAATTCATTTTATTATTTTTCTGTTAACTTGTTAGTTATGTTTTCAGTCCTTATAATTTTCTTATGTTACAATGTGAATCCTTGATTTAATATAGCCTAATAAAAATAATAGTTTCACTCTTTACCTAAGTCTGGTAGAACTTTAGAACCTTGATAAAATGTGGCATATAGTCTAGCAACAGCTGCATCATCAGGACTTTATAAAATGCAGACTCTCAGGCCCCAGTGTGAATGTGTTGAATCTGAATCTACCTTTTAACACAATTCTCAAGTGATTACATTATACATTAAGGCTTGAGAAACACTTTATTATAGAACTTTAGTTCTATTTCCCACCTCCTACTTACTGTGCTCTAAATATTTTAAGCTTCACATTACAGTTATTATTTTGTATATCTGATATTCATTTATACTTACCCTTTCTAGTATTAGTCATTCTCTCTTGCATTTCCATGTTTCTGTCTGGGACAGTTTTCTTTCATTGTTTCCTTTAACATATCTTTTAATATAGGCCTGCTGTTAATTCCCAGTTTTTGATTGATCAAATATTTATTTTACTTGTATTTTTAAAATTGAGATATATTTTGCATTTTACAAAATACACCATGTTAAAGTGTACAATTCAGTGGTTTTTAGTGTATTCACAGTGTTGTATAACACTCACCACTGTCTAATTCCAAAACATTTGATTACTCTCAAAAGAAATTCTGTGCCATTAGGAGTTATTCCCCATTCCCCAACCCCCTTAAAATTTTATTTTTAGTTGTAGATGGACATAATACCTTTATTTATTTATTTATTTATTTATTTTTTGGGTGCTGGGGATCGAACCCAGGGCCTTGTGCTTGCAAGGCAAGCACTCTACCGACTGAGCTATCTCCTCAGCCCCTATTTATTTATTTTTAATGTGGTGCTGAGGATCAAACTCAGTGCCTCACACATGCCAGGCAAGCACTCCACCAGTGAACTACAACCCTCATTCTCCCATTTCTCCCTTTTGCTAACCTGTGATAACTACTAATCTGCCTTCTGTCTCTATGAATTTGGTTATTATGAGTATTTAACACAAATATAACCATATAAGATGTGCAATCATGCATACTTTTTGTGTCCAGAGCTGCTTCTACTTCACATAGCATTTAAAGGGTTTATCCATGTTAAAATATATATTGGTATTTCATTTTTTATGGTTGAATAATATTCCATTGTATGGTTTTGTCACATTTTGTTTATTCACCAATTGATGAACATTTGGATTGTTTTCACTTTTTGGCTATTATAAATAATGTCTCTCTCGACATTTGTGTAGTAGTTTTTTGTTTGTTTGTTTGTTGATACTGGGTATTGAACCCAGGACGTTTAACCACTGAGCCACGTCCCCAGCCCTTTTTAAATATTTTATTTAGAGATAGGGTCTTGCTGAGTTGCTAAATGCCTTGCTAGGTTGCAGAGACTGACTTTGAACTCATCTGGAGTGACTGGAGTACAGGTGTGCGCCATTGTGCCTGGCTACTAGTCTTTATGTATTTTATATTTTCAGTTCATTTTGGTAGATGTCCAGGAGTGGACTTGATGGGTCATAGGATAACTTTACTTTTGAGGACTTGCCAAACTGTTTCAACAGCAGTTGCACCATTGTACATCCTACCAACAGTGTGTGAGTGTCCCCATTTCACCTTAATTTTTGAAGAATATTTTCTCTGAATACAGAATTTTAGGTTAGGCACTATTCAGTTTCCATCATTTCAATTGAGTACACAGCTTATAGCTCCTTTGAGGGAAATGCATCTCTACCACCTGCTTTAACATTTTCTCTTTATTTTTGTGTTTTAGCAGTTTGACTATGATGTATGCAGTTTTGATTTTGTGATATCTTGGGGTTGGATGTAATTCTTAGAGCAGTGGGTTCAATATTCTATGGGTTGTTGTCTTTCATCAGTTTTAGAAAATTTTTGGTCATAAGTTATTCACATTTTGTGCATGTATGATGATGTCAAAATGAACTCCATTATGTATGACTATAGTGCACTAATAAAAACATTAAAAAAGATGCTCAAACATTGTTCTACTCCCTTGTCTCCTTTCCTTTCAGAATTCCAGTCATGTGTACTATACCTCTTGGGCATGTTACTCATGTCTTTTCTGTGCTCATCTTACCCAGTTCAGTTCAGTTTGGCAATTTTCTATGGACTTATCTTCAGTTTATTAATCCTGTTGTGTAGAATCTTGCTAAATCTAAATCCATTCATATAGTTTTTAATTTCTGGTATGATGTGTTTTAGTAAGGTACATTGAATCTTTATTACTTGACCAATTCTCTGGTGAAATTTTTTTATATCATCTCTCTTTTTTTTAATCCTGTGGGGATTGAATCCAGAGGTGCTCTATCATTGAGCTACATTCCCAGCCCTTTTTATTTTTTATTTTGAGGGTCTTGCCAAGTTCCCCAGGCTGGCCTTGAACTTGTGATTCTCCTGCCTTAACTTTAGAAGTCAACGGGATTACAGGTGTGTGCCACTGCACCTGGCTTTACAAAACATTTTTAGATAGGATCTTGCTGTATTGCCTAGGCTGGCCTTGAACTCTTGGACTCAGGCCATCCTCCTGCCCCTGCCTTGGCCTCTTGAGTAACTGGGACTACAACTGCACTTGACCTGTTTTGTTCTAAAAGTAGATAACTAACATATGACTTGTATTGACCCATATGGTACTTTTGTGTGAATTTGAAAATGGCCTATTCCCTAGGCAAGACTAGCTTGTGAGTGGAGAGTGACTTTGATTTAGAAAATGGTAGCCCTTCCTCAAGTCTTATTCAGCTCTGGGCCAAAATCCAAAGGCTAGTTTCTCAGCCAGATACTCTTAAGAGAGTCAACAAACGGATTCTACAGTTCTGTGTGGGCATACTGATATATAAAAAGCAAACTGTTCTGAATTTTTTTTTTTTTTCAGGGCCAAGGACTGAACCCGGCCTTGTGTCTGCTGGGCAGGTGCTCTGCCACTGAGCTAAAACCCCAATTCCTCTTTAAATATTTTAAAGAAGTTAGGTAATACACGCATCTACTGAAATATCAGATAATTCAAAAGTAGAAAGTCTTTCCATCCCTGCCATCCAGTCTTCTAACAATTCTCTTTCGAGGCATTCTAGTAGTTTATATATTATTTCTGGTCTATTTAATTCATGTTTGTTTAAGCATGTAAATGTTTACTGGTGTACATTGTTTCCTTCCCCATTTTTTATGAAATCTAACTTACTCTGAACATCTCTTCTGCATCTTGATTTTTTTCTTTCTTTCCATATCAATAAATAAAATCTGCCTCTGATTTGGTTGGATTCATAGTATATATGTTAGTCATCTTTTTGTTGCTGTGACCAAAATACCTGTGTTGCGGTTTGGATGTGAGGTGTCCCCCAAAAGCTCACATGTGAGACAATGCAGGAAGGTTTAGAGGAGAAATGATCGGGTTGTGAGAGTCTTAACCCAGTCAGTGAATTAATCCTTGATGGGATTAATCAAAGTGGTAGGGTGTGGCTGGAGGAGGTGGGAATTGGGGCGTGGTTGTGGGGTATGTATTTTGTATCTGGAGAGTGAGTCTTTCTCTGCTTCCTGATCACAATGTGAACCGTTTCCTTCTAACACACTCTCCCGCCATAATGTTCAGCCTCACCTGGAGCCCCAAGGCATGGAACTGGCCGTCTATAGACTAAGACCTCTGAAACCGTGAGCCCTCAAATAAACCTTTCCTCCTCTACAATTGTGCTGGTCAAATCATTTAGTCACAGCAGTGAAAAAGCTGACTAAAACAACCTGGCAAGAAAAATTGGAGAAGGAAAAGTTTATTTTGACTCATGGTTTGAAGGCTCAGTACATGGTTGCCTGACTCCATTGCTCTGGGCTCAAGATGAGGCAGAACATCATAGCAGAAGGGTGAGGTAGAGGAGTACTGCTCTGCTCACGGTGGCCAGGAAGCAGAAAGAGACGGGAAGGGGTGTCAGGGAAAATGGACCCTTCTGGGGCACACCCTCAGTGCCTGTCTCTTCCAGCCATGCCCCACCTGCCTGTAGTTACATCCTAGTTAGTCCATTCAGACTCGTATGAACTGATTAGGTTACAGCTCTCAATCCAATCACTTCACCTTCAAACTTTCCTGCACTTTAACACAGGAGCTTTTGGGGGACACCTTATGTCCAAACCGTAATAGTGTCAACTATGTGAATTTATTAAAAGTTATCCATTTTCCTACTTTCTAACATTCAGGTTATTTCTAACCTCATGTTAAATGCTATGTAAATATCCTTGTCTGAGTAACTTAGCATATATAGGTGTTTCTATAGTGTAGATTACTAGAAGTGGAAAAAATTTCTGGAGTTCACAAGATATGCAACTTTTACATTTTTGTAGGTATTATAAATGTTATTTTAAGAAATTATATTCATTTACACTTCCACCAACAGTTATGAGAATGTAACTTTTTCCTTACCCCTTACCAACAAAGTGTATTGTTAATTTTTTTCATTAGTTGGAAGGTAAAATATGCTGTCTCACTGAGATTTAAGTAAGGTTATACATTTTTAAAAACTGTGTTTAAAAATCTTATAGATTTCTTTCTTTCTTTCTTTCTTTGTTTCTTTTTGATCTGTCTGTTCATGCCCTTTGTCCATTTTTCTCATTGGATTGTCTTTTTTCTCAATGATTTGTAGGGGCCTTTTCTATGTAAAAGAAAATTAGCCCTTTATCATGTATTACTTTTTTTTTTTTAAGCATGGGGAATTGAATCCAGGGGCACTTAACCAGTGAATAACATCCCCAGCCCTTTTCATTTCTTATTTTGAGATAGGGTCTCGCCGAGTTGTGTAGAGCCTCTCTAAATTGCTGAGGCGTCCTCAAACTTACAATCTTCCTGTCTCAGCCTCATTTTTTTTTATTTGTCCAAGTGGCTTTATTAGTTTAATTGACAGAAATAAGTTTTTTTTTTATTGTAAACAAATGGGATACATGTTGTTTCTCTGCCTGTACATGGCGTAAAGGCATACCATTTGTGTAATCATAAATTTTCATAGGGTAATGTTGTTTGATTCATTCTGTTATTTTTTCCCTTCCCCCCACCCCTCCCACCCCTCCCCTCCCTCTATACAGTCCTTCCTTCCTCCATTCCTGCCCCCCTCCCTAAACCCAACTCCAAACCCCAACACTAACCCTTCCCACCCCCCATTATGTGTCATCATCCACTTATTAGCGATATCATTCTTCCTTTGGTTTTTTGAGATTGGCTTATCTCACTTAGCATGATATTCTCCAGTTTCATCCATTTGCCTGCAAATGCCATAATTTTATCATTCTTTATGGCTGAGTAATATTCCATTGTATATATATACCACAGTTTCTTTATCCATTCATCAATTGAAGGACATCTAGGTTGGTTCCACAATCTGGCTATTGTGAACTGAGCAGCTATGAACATTGATGTGGCTGTATCTCTGTAGTATGCTGATTTTAAGTCCTTTGGGTATAGGCCAAGGAGTGGGATAGCTGGGTCAAATGGTGGTTCCATTCCAAGTTTTCTAAGGAATCTCCACACTGCTTTCCAGAGTGGCTGCACTAATTTGCAGCCCCACCAGCAATGTATGAGTGTACCTTTCTCCCCACATCCTCGCCAACACCTGTTGTTGCTTGTATTCTTGATAATCGCCATTCTAATTGGGGTGAGATGGAATCTTAGGGTGGTTTTGATTTGCATTTCTCTTATTACTAGAGATGTTGAACATTTTTCCATATGTTTGTTGATTGCTTTTATATCTTCTTCTGTGAAGTGTCTATTCATTTCTTTAGCCCATTTGTCAATTGGATTATTTAAAAAATATGGAACGCTTCACGAATTTGCGTGTCATCCTTGCTCAGGGGCCATGCTAATCTTCTCTGTATCGTTCCAATTTTAGTATATGTGCTGCCGAAGCGAGCACTGTCTCAGCCTCTTGAGTCACTGGGTTTGAAGGTGTGTACCAACAAGCCTGGCTTCATGTGTTACTTTTTTTTAAAAGTTGATTTGTTGGGTCTGGGGATATAGCTCAGTTGGTAAAGTACTTGCTTAGCATGTAGAAGGCCCTGTGTTCAAATCTGAGCACCACCAAAAATAAAAAAGAGTTCATTTGTTACTTATCTTTTTGGTCTTTTTAAAAAAATTTTTTTAGTTGTTAATAGACCTTTATTTTATTTATTTATATGTGGTGCTGAGAATCAAACCCAGTACCTCACACATGCTAGGCAGGCACTTTACCACTGAACTACAACTAACTCTTTTTGGTCCCTTTTTTCTTAAACCTTTTTTTTTCCTCATGCAGATATTTAACTGTTTTATATTATCGTATTTATTGGTCTTTTATGTTTTTTTGTTTTTTGTGTTATACTTAGACCTTTCTTAGTTCTACATAATAAAATTTCTTCCATGTTTTCTGTTGGAACTTTAAAAAATTTTTTTTAAAATTTTTAAATTTTTTTTCCTGTTGGAACTTTCCTAATTTTATTTTAAACTTTAATTCTTTGATTCACCTATTTTTTATATAAAAGTGATGGTTTTTTTATATCATTTGAATCAAATTTTTTAACAGGAGAATGTGTACTCTGATGTTTTTAGATGGAATATTTTATATGTGTCCTAGGTCATTTGATCTAAGGTATAGTTAAAGTCTAATGTTTTCCTTGTTGATTTCTGTCAGGATGATTTGTCCATTATTGAAAGTGAGGTATTAAAATCCCCTACTATTTCTTCATTGCTGTCTACTTCTCCCTTTAAATGTTAATGTTTGTTTTCTATTTTTAGGGGCACTGATGTTGGGTGCATATGTATTTACAATTATTTTACACTCATGGTGAATTGACCCTTTTATCATTACATAATGACTTTGTGTTTTAGTCAGCTTTTTTGCTGCTGTGACTGAAAGACCTGAACAGAACAATTATAGAGGAGGAAAAGTTTATTTTAGGGCTCATGGTTTCAGAGGTCTTAGTCTGTAAATATAGCCGACTCCATTCTTCTGGGCTGGAGGTAAGGCAGGACACCATGGCGAAAGAGTGTGACACATGATGATCAAACAGCAGAAAGAGAGATCGCCACTTGCCAAATACAAATATATACCCCAAAACCACGCCCAAGTGTCCCACCTCCTGTAGCCATGCCCCACCCGCCTCCAGTTACCACTCAGTTAATCCCATCAGGGATTTATTAACTGGTTAGGTTAATGCTCTCACAATCAAATAATTTCCCCTGAACCCTCTCACATTCTCTCATGCATGAGCTTTTGGGGGGAACCTCACATCAAATCCATAAGACTTATCTCCAGTTAGTGGGGGGTGGCCACTGGGTATTGAACCCCGAAGTGCTTAACTGAGCCAGATTGCAGCCCTTTTTATTTTTAATTCTGAGGCAGTGTCTTGCGAAGTTGCTGAGGGTCTCATTAAGTTGCTGAGGCTGTCTTCAAAATGGTGATCTTCCTGCCTCAGCTTTCCAAGCCATTGGGATTACTGGTGTTTGCCTGGGCTCCAGTTAGTTTTCGACTTAGTCTATTTTTGCTGATATTCATATAGCAGTTGCTACTCTCTTTTGATTTTCATTTGTACAGAATATCTTTTTCTATCCCTTTACTTTTCAGTCTGTATTTGTCTTTAAAGCTGAAGGAGTCTCTTGTGGTCAGCATACAGTTGGATTTTGTCTTTTTATTCCCTCAACTGTGTTTTGATTGGAAAATTTAATGCATTGACACAAAAAGTAATTATTGTTAGGCAAGAACTTGCTATAGTTAATTGTTTTATTGCCATTTTGTAGATCCTTTGTTCCTATCTTCCTCTTACTGTCTTTGTGATTTGATGATTTTCTTTAGTATGCTTTGATTCCTTTATCTTTTATATATCTACTATAGGTTTTTGCTATGTGATTACTATTTGGCTCTTAAAAACCATAGTTATAACGATCAATTTTAAGATTATACACAATAGGAAAAGGATGGTCTCCAATAAATAGTGCTGGGAAAACTGGATATGCACAGGCAAAAAAAAAAAAAAAAAAAAAAAAAGAAAGAAAGAAAAAGAAAAAAAGAAATTGAATCTTTATCTTACACCATGCACAAAAATCAATTCAAGCTGGGTATGGGGATGTGCCTATATCCCAGTGGCTTGGGAGGCTGAGGCAGGCAGGAGGATGGCAAGTTCAAGGTCAGCCTCAACAATTTGGTGAACCCTCAGCAAAGAACCTGCCTCAAAAATAAAAAATACAAAGACTGCGGTTGTAGCTCAGTGGTAAAGCAGCCCTGGCTTCAATCCACAGTATCAAAAACAAACCAAATACAAAAACAAATATCAACTCAAATGAATTGATGATTTAAACTAAGATCTTCAACCCTAAAACTCTTAGACGATAACGTAGAGGAAAATCTTCATGACATCTTGCTAGTTATTTTTTAGACACTCAAATCACAGGCAACAAAATCATATGGGATTTCATCAAACTAAAATGCTCCTGTACAGCAAGGAAAACACAATGAGAAGGCAGTTATGGAGTGGTAGAAAATATTAATAAACCACATACCCAATATGGGGTTAATATCCAGAATGTACAAGGAACTTATATAATTTAACAGCAAGGAAACAACAACTATAACAAAATCAAGTCCAAGAGCAAAAGGAAAACAAAGAACAAAATACTTGGGTAGACAGTTTTACAAAGAAGACAGCCAACAGGTATATGAAAAAGTGCTCATTACTAATCATTAGGGACATACAAACCCAAATCAGAATGAGATGTTACTGCAACCCTGTATGTGTGTGTGTGTATATATGTTTTTCCCCCTCAGTACTGAGGATCAAACATGGGGCCTTACACATGATAGGCAAGTGTTCTATCACTGAGCTACATCCCCAGCCCTAGATCCTAAATGTTTTTACTACATACATAAATGGTAACTATATGAGGTGATGGTATGTTAATTAGCTTTACCATGGTAATCATTTCACAATGTATATAAAAATATCATATTGTACACCTTACATGCATACATGTAAAAAAAGTGTACATTTTTTTCAGTCAGTCACACCTTATTAAAGGTGGAAGAAATTTATAATAGGGCTGAACTATGTATAGTAATTATATGTGGCTGAATATTCCGAGTGCTTTTGGTTCACATGTTATTGACATTCCCTCTACCACACCCTTTTTTCTTTCTTTTTGTAGTGCTGAAGATTGAATTCAGGGCCACATGTGTGCTTGACAAGCACTCTATCACTGAGCTATACCCACAGTGCCTCTTACTTTCTCTTTTTGAGATGGGGTCTCACTGTCTGACCCAGGCTATTCTCGAGCTCTTGCTCTTAAGTGATTCTCCCATCTCAGCCTCCTGAATAACTGGGACTCTAGGCATGAGCCACCAAGTCTGACTCCCTCACTTAAGATGAGTTTGTCAGAGGGTCAGAGGAAAATGTTATCAGTATTCACATATATCAATATCCATATGGTGTACTTATATGGAATATAGTCACAATATTTTTCTCTCAGAACTTATCATAGAAGAAAATAGGTAAATCTTTAAATGAGTAATTGAAGTTTTTATTTTTCTTTATTTCCTTAAGTAATGTTTATTCTGTTTAATTCAGTCTGTGAATTTAATATGGCCAATTATTTTAAGTAATATATAATATATGACATGCCAGGGTCTTTTTCCTTTGTGCCATGCCAGGTTTATTAATTACAGAGAAGATAGAGGATTAGGGGATTTTTAATCATTCTTTTAACTATACACAAAATTGCTCTTTCTTAGTCATGTAAAAACCACACTGTATCTGGCTGAGTAGAAACAATATGTATTTTAACAAAACAGAAGTTTTGGTGGAACAGTTACTATTGTGCATTTTCTCTTAAATTTGTGGACATTTGGTGGTGGTGATGGCTATTGAATTCTCCTCTAGTATTATAATCTTTCTGCACTAGTACTAACTCATCCACGATATTTTTCTTTCATCTTTGAGGCCTCATTAATAGTTTACATCATCATTTCCAGCAATTTCTTGTCTTGTCCATGCTCCACCAAAAGGTCCTTTGATCTCATAGTATATGCTATCTCCTCTCTCAGATTCACAGTGTGCAAATGAAATCACAGAAGCCTTTCACTAAAGAAGAAATTTATTTAACTTTCTTCATCTCAGTATCATGAGGACCTAAGGTTTCCTTGGACATATTTTGAAAATGTTACTTTTATTGCTTTACATGGAGGTAATAAAATATAGACTTTTATCAATTAAATTGATTCTTATCTATGTTGGCATTAAACCAAAATTATTACTGTTATTCTTGCTGACAAATAGGGAATGCTGAATAGCAGATTATGCCTTTTTCACTACCTAATGAACTAATAATTCATTTTAATTTTAATGTCTATTATTGCTGTTATGTCATTTCCCTGAATTTTCAGATGTGGAATTTATTCTACAACTTGTGGCTGTACTGGCCTTAAGCAGAGTCATGGAGATTGTATTTTCCAAGTGAAATCAGTCTTACATATATTCAGGGTCTTATACATTTATTTGATGATGGGATAAAATAATTAAAAATCAAGACTATCCCGGAAAATCCTGATTGTTTAGTAAATGTTACATAGTTCATTCAGTCACTTTCAAGCAAAATGTTTCATGATCATTATTTTATTTTATTTTTTTAAAATTATTTTAGTTGTAGATTGATACAATACCTTTATTTAATTAATTAATTTATTTTTATCGGGTGCTGAGGATTGAACCCAGTGCCTCACACATGCCAGGCAACTGCTCTACCACTGAGCCACAACTCCCACCCCAGATTCATCCTCTTTTGAAGGACAGTACTGGACTTGATCTTAAAGGAAGACATGAGGTAGAAAAGTATTCTTCTTTTTTAAATTTTGCTTAGGTCAGGCCTGCTTAGAATTATGAAATATCTCTTATGATACTATTGTGTTAAATTTCTTCTGTTTGTACTGTAGGGCAGTTTTAAAAATGAATAACACTTGACTCATTCACTCACTCCCTTTGGTTTTAAGGTCACTGTTATAAAAATCAGAAAATTTAGTGATTTTGAAAAACAGATCTTAGACCGCAGGATGTACTTTACAGCTGAATTTTTTGTGTCTCCTCAAACTAATGTTGAAATTTCATGGTAGTAGCCAAATTCAGTTACCAAATTTGCCAGTTCAAAGAGATTCAGTGGTACAATAAAATAATATTTTTTTAATTTTACAACTTGCATATACTCATTGTTTATATTTGGATAGGAAAGAAAAGTTAAAGTAAAAAAATACTCAAATGTTACATCAAGTAACAGCTTAGCAGAGTTAGTATTTTGATCTTCTGAAGTATTTTGATCTTCATTATTTTTTTAAGTAGATCTTAACCTATAGAGATCATGTTATCTATGTAGGTTTATATTTTGGTTTTTCCCTAGTGTAACTTTAAATTGCCAAGGAAAACCTCAGTGTTCTTTTGCATTCATTTATTCATTCATTTGTTCATTCACTCATTCATCCATCCATTCTGTCAGTCAATAAATTTGTACAAATATTCATGCAAATATGAATGTATGTAACTATTACACAGATACACATATGTGTTCAAGGCACTGTGTTGACTGCTTCAAGGAAGGTTTAATTTCAGGGGACAAAACTCAAATATAATGTAAAGGAGATGGGGAAGAATGCCCATGTTTTTTGAGGTTCAAATAAGGAAACTGCCTGGATCATCTGAACTGTGTTTGACACTTTTTTTGTTTGTAGATTTCTCTTTTTGGTGCTAAGACTATTGGCCGGAGAAGTCCTAATGAACCAGTACTGAGCAAAGCTGAATTTGTTGAGAAGGTTCGTCAGAGTAACCAGGCCTGTCACGATGGAGATTTCCACACGGCTATTGTCCTGTACAATGAAGCCCTGGCTGTTGACCCTCAGAACTGCATCTTATACAGCAATAGATCTGCAGCCTACATGAAAATCCAGCAGTATGACAAGGAACTGGATGACACAATCAAAGCCCGGTTTCTCAATCCCAAATGGCCAAAGGTAGAAAGTTTACTGAATTTCACAGAATCTTTTGGGCTGATTTCTTATTTCAGTGTAACATTTATCGATTCAGTATAGGTATTAGTAAAATAATCTGTACTTTAGCAAAATGTACAATGGCTTCATTGAACTTGTATGCTGGTGACTGGATTCCTTTTTAATGCTTTGGAAATGTGCTTTCTCTGTCCAAGTTTAGTTCTTTTTCTGTATGTTTGAGAAATTTTATTTTTTCTCTCAACCTCTTGATAGGATCCCTTCTAGTTATTTAGATTTTTGGACTTTTTTTTTTTTTTTTTGGCAGATGTTTTGGATGGGATATAGTGGTCTTGTTTCTCTCCTTAAATTTAAAATTAACTGATTTTATTCTGTCAGTATCTACTTGTTTTCAGAATGTTATTTGATTAGGGTAATTTAATATTTTTCTAATAAATCATTGTAATTAGCTATTTTTCTTGAATACCAAAGGGCTTGAGTTGTTACCTTTTTTTCCCTCATTATGTTGCCCGGGTTGTTCTTAAACTTCTGGGCTCAAGTGATCTGCTTCAGACTCCCAAGTACCTGGGCCTATGGGTACACACCACTGTGCCTGGTTTGTTGTCTTTGTTTTGTACATATAGATGCTTCTTGACTTACACTAGGATTATGTCACAGTCAGCCCATCCTAAGTTGAAAACAGCGTAAGTAAAAAAATGCATTTAATACACCTAACCTACCAAACATCATAGCTTAGCTTTGCCTCCCTTAAATATGCTCTTAACACTTAAAACATTGGCCTACAGTTGGACAAAATTGTCTAACTCAAAGTCTACTGCATAATAGTGTTGACTATCTAATGTGATTTATTGAATTTCTGTATTCAAAAAGCACTAGGCACACAGTATGCTATAAGGTATTGCACACTGTGCAGCACGCTGCAGAGGGTCCCACACACTTGTGATTGTGTGGCTGATGGGAACTGTGGTGCACTGCCCTGCTCAGCTTTGTCAGATGGTATTCTGCTGCGTGTCCTGTTAGCCTGCAGCAAGGTCAGAATTCAAAATTCAAAATTTATTTTCTACCAGATTTATATCACTTTGTACCATTAGAAAGTTGAAAAATCATAAGTTAAACCATTGTAAGTAAGTTGGGGACCGTCCATGCCATTTGCCCATACAGGCTATTACTGAATTTTCTGTTTTAGTCCATTGATATGTGTATTTATTCTTATGCCCTAACCATAATGCCTTAGTTATTGCAGATTACAGTAAGTCTAACACCAGGTATTGTAAGTTCTCTAACCTTGTTCTTTTTTTTTTTTTTGTAAGTTGTATTTGCTATTCTGTGTTTTCACATTTCTATGTAAGTTGAGATTCAATTTCTTCAAAAAGTCTACTGGAAAGTTAACGTGATTATACTGAAATTGTAGACAAATTTGGAGAGAACTGCTATCTTAACATTCTTAAGTCTTCCAATTTGTGGACATTTTATTATGTTTTCTTTTATTTCCCTTTGCAACTTTCTGTAGTTTTTACTCTTCAGGCTTGCGTATGTTTTATTTATTCCCAAGACTTTTTTTTCTCTTTTCACAATTTTTTTGGTGTATTGTTGTAGGTAATGATGGGATTTGTTGTTACACATTCATACATGCACAGAGTGTAGCAATATAATTTGGCCAATAGATTTTTTTTTTTTTGAGTCAGGGTCTTGCTGTGTTGCCCAGGCTGGCCTTGAACTCCTGTACTCAAGTGATTCCCCTACCTCAGCCTCACTGGGACACAAGAAGTTTATTTTTTGATGCTACTCTAAATGGATTAATTTCTAAAAGTGTTCTACTATTTCATTGTGAATCTGTAGAAATACAATATAGTTTGTATTTTGTGTCATGATACCCTGTTAAATTCACTTTTGAATTTCTGTACAGATTCTTGTATTTTCTATGTATATGATCATATTGCCTGCAAGTAATCACAATTAACTTTTTCTCTTCTTTTGTGTATGTTTTTTCTTTCTTCTTCTTGCTCCATTGCACTGGTTAGCATATGTAATACAATGTGGAATAGAATGGTGAGAGAGAATTTCCTTTATTCCTTCCTCATCTTAGTAGGAAAGCACTGAGCATTTCTTTGTTGAAGATGATGCCCTTAATCAGTGGAAGGTGTTCTCTTCAATTTCTAGTATGAATGGTTGTTGAATTTTGTTAAAATTTTATTTCATCTGTTGAAATGATAGTATGTTTTTTCTTAGTTATAGTTAAATTAAATTGATTTATTCAGGGATTTAAATCCCTGAATAGGAATTAATCCCATTAACTCCAAATTTAATAATTTTCATTATGCATTGGTTATTTTATATATTGTTGGATATGATTTGCCAAATTTTTGTTAGGATTTTTGCATCTGTGTTTATGAGGGATATTGATTTATAGCTTTTTTTTCCTCATGATGTCTTCATTCGGTTTTGGTATCACAGAGAATTTGTCCTCATACAGTGAGTTGTAAAGTGCTCCCTCTTCCCATATATTCTGAAAGAGTTTATGTAGGATTGGCATTCTTTCTTTTTTGGTTTTTGGTACTAGAGATTAAATCCAGGGTTGCTGTATGACTGAGATACATCCTGGCCCTCTGTAATATTTTTATTTTGAGACATTGTGTCACTGAGTTGCTGAGGCTGACCTTGAACTTGTGATCCTCCTCCTGAGTCTCCATACCTGGCCTTATTTCTTCCTGAAGTGATAGAACTTATCAGTGAAGCAATCTTTACTTGGACTTTTCTTTCCTTTTCTTTTCTTTTTTCTTTCTTTTTTTTTGCAGTGCTGGGGATTGAACCCAGGGCCTTGTGCTTGCAAGGCAAGCACTCTACCAATTGAGCTATATCCCAGCCCCACTTGGACTTTTCTTTGTGGAAAGTTTTTAATTATAAACTCAGATTCTTAAATTGATATGTCCATTCAAGTTTTCTAATTATTCTTTGATCAGTTTTGGTAATTGTTCATTTCAATTTTTCATTTAATGTAGGTTATGCAATATAGTGGCATAAAGTTGTTAATATTCCTTATTATCATTTTAATGTCTGTAGAATCCATAGTGATGTCCTTTTTTTCATTCCTAACATTGTTCATTTGTGTTTTCCTTTTCTCATCAGTCTATGTAGAAGTCCTTCAGTTCTATTTATCTTTCTACACAATCAGCTCTTGGTTTAGTTGATTTCCTATAGTTACATATTTTCTTTCATTGATTCTGCTCTTTATTAATTTCTTCTTTCTATTTAGTTTGCAATTAATTTTCCCTCTTTCATTTTTTTAAGATGGGAAAATGGGCCATTTGCTCTAAATCTTTCTGATTTTTAATGTATGGGATTTAAAATTACACATTTATCTCCAGGTATTGCTTTTACTGAATTTCACAAATTTTGACATAATATTTTCACTATAATTCAGTTCAGAATATTTCCTAATTTTCATTCTGAGAACCTCTTTGATTCATGGATTATGTAGAAATTTGTTGTTTAGCTGGGTGTGAATCTCCCTTTGATTTTCATTAGATCCCTGTTCCACTATCCACTCTCTTTTCCTTTGTCCTCTCTAGTTTCCACATATGAGAGAAAATACGTGACTCTGGACCTTCTGAGTTTGACTTATTTTGCTTAACATAATATTCTCAAGCTCCATCCATTTCCTGAGATTGACACAATTTCATTTTTCTTTATGGCTGAATAAAACTCTCTTGTGTATATATACCGCACTTTCTTTATCCATTCATCAAATGATGGACACCTAGGCTGGTTCCATAGTTTGTCTATTGTGAGTTGCGCATGTATCACTGTACACCGTAGTAAGATGACTTTGGTTCTTCAGGATAAATACTGAGGAGTGGTATATCTGGGTCATATGGTGTTTCCATGCCTATTCTTTTGAGGAAACTCCATATTGATTTCCATAGTGGTTGATCTAATTTATAATCCCACCAACCATGTAAAAGTATTCCTTTTTCTCCACATCCTGTCCAGCATTTATTTGTGTTTGTGTTCTTGATGGCAACCATTCTGACTGGTATGAGACAAAATCTCAATGTAGTTTTTATTTGCATCTCTTTAATTGCTAATGATATTGAACATTTTTTCATATATTATCCATTTGTATTCTTTTTTTTGAGAAGTATCTGTTTAATTGGTTTGCCTATTTATTAATTGGGTTATTTGTTTTTTTTTGGTGTGAAGTGTTTTGAGTTCTTTATATAGTCTAGATATTAATTCTCTGTCTAGAGAGTAACTGGCGAAGATTTTCCATTCTGTAGGTTCTCTCTTCACATTGCTAATTGTTTCCTTTCCTGTGCAGAATCTTTTTAATTTGATGCCATCACATTTATTAACTCATGGCATTATTTCCTGAACGTTAGGGGTCCTATTGAGAAAGTTATTGCCTGTGCCTAAAAGCTGGAGTGTTGACCCTATGTTTTCTTCTAGGAGTTGCAGAGTTTCTGGTCTAATTCCTAGGTCTTTGATCCATTTTGAGTTGATTTTTTGTGCAGGGTGAAAAATAAGGTTCTAGTTTTATTCTTCTACTTATGTTTTCCCAGCACATATACACAGTTTCCCCAGCACCAATGTATGTTTTTGGCACCTTTGTCAAGGATCAGATAACTGTAAATGTGTTGGGTGTCTCTGTCTTCTATTTTATGCTATTGCTCTATGTGTCTGTTTTTATTCTAGTACCATGGAGTTTTTGTTACTATAACTCTGTAGTATAATTTGAAGCCAGGTATTATGATGCCTTTAGCATTAATTTTTTGGCTCAGGATTTCTTTGGTTATTCTGGGCCTTTTATTTTTCCAAATGAATTTTAGGACTTTTTTTTCTAGTGTTGTGAAGAATGTCATTGATATTTTGTTCAGGATTTTATTGAGTCTCTATGTTGCTGTTGGTAGTATGACCATTTTAACAATATTAAGTCTGTTTATCCATGAACATGGGAGGCCTTTCCATCTTCTTGTGTCTTTTTCAGTTTCTTCTTCATTATTCTATAGTTTTTATTGTAGAGGTCTTTCCCCTCGTTGGTTAGGTTTGTTCCTAGGTATTTTATTTTATTTTACTTTGAGACTATCATGAAGTAATTATTTTCCTAATTACTTTCTCAGAAGATTCATTGTTGGTATATAGGAAAGTTGTTGATTTTTGTATGTTTATATTTTAACCTGCTACTTTGAATTTGTTTATTAGCTCTAATAGTCTTTTAATGGGTTTTTTAAAATTTGTTTTTATTGTAAACAAATGGGATACATGTTGTTTCTGTTTGTACATGGAGTAATAGCATACCATTTGTGTAATCATACATTCACATAGGGTAATGAGGTTTGATTCATTCTGTTATTTTTTCCTCCCCCCCACCCCTCCCACCCCTCTTTTCCCTCTATATAGTCCCTCCTTCCTCCATTCTTGTCCCCCTCCCACCCCCCATTATGTGTCATCATCCGCTTATCAGTGAGATCATTCGTCTTTTGGATTTTGAGATTGGCTTATCTCACTTAGCATGATATTCTCCAATTTCATCCATTTGCCTGCCAATGCCATAATTTTATTATTCTTTATAGCTGAGTAATATTCCATTGTATATATATATACCACAGTTTCTTTATCCATTCATCAATTGAAGGACATCTAGGTTGGTTCCACAGTCTGGCTATTGTGAATTGAGCAGCCATGAACATTGATGTGGCTGTATCTCTGTAGTATGCTGATTTTAAGTCCTTTGGGTATAGGCCAAGGAGTGGGATAGCTGGGTCAAATGGTGGGTCCATTCCAAGTTTTCTGAGAAATCTCCACACTGCCTTCCAGAGTGGCTGCACTATTTTGCAACCCCACCAGCAATGTATGAGTGTACCTTTTTCCCCACATCTTCTCCAACACCCATTGTTGCTTGTATTCTTGATAATCGCCATTCTAATTGGGGTGAGATGGAATCTTAGGGTAGTTTTGATTTGCATTTCTCTTATAACTAAAGATGGTGAACATTTTTTCATATGTTAGTTGATTGCTTGTAAATCTTCTTCTGTGAAGTGTCTGTTCATATCCTTAGCCCATTTGTTGATAGGGTTATTTGTATTTTTGGTGTAGATTTTTTTGAGTTCTTTATATATTCTGGAAATTAGTGCTCTATCTGAAGTATGAGTGGCAAAGATATTCTCCCATTCTGTAGGTTCTCTCTTCCCATTGCTGATAGTTTCCTTTGCTGAGAGAAAGCTATTTAGTTTGAATCTATCCCAGTTGTTGATTCTTGCTTTTATTTCTTATGCTATGGGAGTCCTGTTAAGGAAGTCTGATCCTAAGCCAACAAGTTGAAGATTTGGACCTACTTTTTCTTCTATAAGATGCAGGGTCTCTGGTCTGATTTCAAGGTCCTTGATCCATTGTGAGTTGATTTTTGTGCAGGGTGAGAGATAGGGCTTTAGTTTCATTCTGTTGCATATGGATTTCCAGTTTTCCCAGCACCATTTGTTGAAGAGGCTATCTTTTCTCCATTGCATATTTTTGGCACCTTTGTCTAGTATGAGAAAATTGTATGGATTTGGGTTTGTGTCTGTGTCCTCTATTCTGTACCATTGATCTACCTGTCTATTTTGGTGCAATACCATGCCGTTTTTGTTACTATTGCTTTGTAGTATAGTTGAAGTTCTGGTATTGCGATACCCCTTGTTTCATTCTTCCTGCTAAGGATTGCTTTAGCTATTCTGGGTTCCTTATTCTTCCAGATGAATTTTGTGATTGCTTGCTCTATTTCTGTAAGGTATGTCATTGGGATTTTAATTGGAATTGCATTGAATCTGTATAGCACTTTTGGTAGTATAGCCATTTTGACAATATTAATTCTGCCTGGGAGATCTTTCCATCTTCTAAGGTCTTCCTCAATTTCTTTCTTCAATGTTTTGTAGTTTTCATTGTAGAGATCTTTTACCTCTTTGGTTAGATTGATTCCCAAGTATTTTATTTTTTCTTTGAGGCTATTGCAAATGGAATTGTTTTCCTCGTTTCCCTTTCAACTGTTTCATCGCTTGCGTATAAAAATGCTTTAGATTTATGCGTGTTGATTTTATAGGTCTAGAAGTTTTCTGGAGGAAATTTTTGGATCCTCTAAATATAGAATCATGTCATCAGCAAATAGTGACAGCTTAAATTCCTCTTTTCCTATTCGTATCCCTTTAATTTCTTTGGTCTACCTAATTGCTCTGGCTAGAGTTTCGAGAATGATGTTGAATAGAAGTGGTGAAAGAGGACATCCCTGTCTCGTTCCAGTTTTTAAAGGGAATGGTTTCAGTTTTTCTCCATTAAGAAAGATGTTGGCCATGGGCTTAGCATAAATAGCCTTTACAATGTTCAGGTATGTTCCTAGTATCCCTATTTTTTCTAGTGTTTTGAGCATGAAGGGGTGTTGTATTTTGTTGAATGCTTTTTCTGCGTCAATTGAAATAACCATATGATTCCTATCCTTAAGTCTGTTGACATGATGGATTACGTTTATTGATTTATGGATGTTAAACCATCCTTGCATTTCAGGAATGAACCAAGTGGGGTTTTTTGATCTTCAAAATATAGGATCATATTATTTGTAAAAAAAGATAATTTGACTTTTTCTTTTCCTATTTTTATCTCTTACTTCCTTCCCTTGCCTAATTGCTCTGACTAGTATTTATCTAGTTTAATTTGACTTTATATTCTTTATTTCTCTGATCTGGAGTTTGCTTCAATAACATCTTTTCAGACAAGTTGGTTGTAAAGCAGTTATTGTCACTTTAGTGTGAGTTATGACTTCCAGAAATAGTTATGTTCTTTAGGGGTACCATAAGAAGATAATCCAAAGGAATGGTAAATTTTCATGTGGTACATAACAGAATTTTTCACTTTGGGAGTTTCCTACTGATATTAAAGCACATCATAAAAGACCTCCTTTTTTCTACCCTGAACTTAAAGCTCTACTTGTATTTTCATTAATTTATTACTTCCTGTTGACAGAATTCTATCATCAGGTTTAATACCCAGGTATAGGTTTTAAATATACTATTTGTCAGTTATTGTATCTGATGAAAGAGTTGCATGTAAGAAAAAAATATTTAAACACATTTTGACTTCCTGTTTTCCTTTGGTTTATCTAATATAATAGTAATAAATTTTAGTACCTTTTTTTGAAGGCTTATTTGCCACATAGAAGTCTGATCTTTTTATTCATTTATTTTGATCCTTCTATTTGTGATATCAATTTTATGTTTATAACAATCTTGTGGTATAGATATTATCATCTCAGCTTTACAAAAGAGAACACTTACACTTAACGAGAGCTGGGCATGCGATGGCACACACCTGAAATCCCAGTGACTTGTGAGGCTGAGGGAGGAGGATTGCAAGTTCAAGTCCAACCTGGGCAACTTAGTGAGACCCTGTCTCAAAATAAAAAATAAAAAGAGATGGGGCTGTAGCTCTGTGGTAGTGTGCCCCAGGGTTCGATCCTGGTACCTTAAAAATAATTTAAAAATATTTAATGAGAGATTACTAACATATTTAGAGCATCCACCTAGTAACTGTGGAAGAGTTAGACTTTAACCCAATTCTGTGTGATTTTAAGTGTGATTCTAAAGAATTTATCCTAATTACTGTACTGTACTTCTTTCCTGGACAAAGGAGACCATCAGTCAAGAACTTAAGAATTCAGAATTGTCTGTCAAGATCTAACAAGCTCTGATATGTCCTTTTGACATAAGGAGATTATTAAATTTCATTTTCCCATAAGGTAAAGCAGAGCTTGAATCTGCAATTATTTTTCTGTAACTTGTAAGGACAAGTAAGCAAAGTGTTTAAAATAGCTTGGAGCTTAATAACAGAAATGCATAAAATGGTTTTAAGATGCATTTTTATAGATTTTTAAATAGTGTACATTCATTATGCACTTTTTGGTGTGCTTTTTATAATTCCAATTTATTTCTTCACCAAGTATTTGAACAATTTTTTTCTATGTGTTAGGGACTGTTCTTAACCATAGTGATTTAGCTAAGAACAAGGTAGAATAAGATCTCAACTTAAATGCAATTAGGGAGAAACAGTAAATAAATGCACATGAAAATATCTGAAAATGTAAGTGTTCTAAAGACAATTTAAAGCAGAATAAAGGGATGGAGAGTACTGAAGATAGAGAATGACAGGATTGTGGGAGAATTGTGTGGGACGAAAGGATTCAAATGAGACTTGAAAACCCAATGCAGAGCTAATGGACGCAGTGCATTATGGGCAGAGTAAGTAACTTGTTTGAACATGGCGAAGTGAAGAAAACAACACGTGAGTGAGTGAATGAAAAGGAAATGGTAGATGAGGATGTTGAATTGGCTGAGAGTCAGGTTATTTAGGACCTTTTTTTTTTTTTGCCATTGTAAAGAGGGAACATTTTATTTAAAGACTGACAGAATGTCATTGGAAGGCTCTACCTAGAAGGATGGTGTATTTGTCTGTTTAAAGGTTATAAATTGTTTAATTTCCACATATTTGTGACTTTCCAAATTTACTTCTGTTATCTATTTCAAATTTCATTCCACTGTGGTTGGAGAAATATACATCCTATGATATATTTTACATTTATTGAGGCTTGCTTTATTACCTAACATATGGTCTCTTCTCAGGAATGTCTCCTGTGCATTTGACTTGAAGAGAGTGTTTGCTGTCATTGGGTGGGGAATTCTATATATGTTTATTAGGTTGGCTCATTTACAGTTTTGCTCAAATTCTCTCTTTCTTTGTTGATATGGTAGATGATCCTATCAAGACTTCACTAACAAGTGAAGTTCTTAAGTCTCCAGATATTATTGTTGAATATTCTGTTTTTTCTTCAGTTCTGTCAGTTTTTACTTCATGAATTTTTGGTGGGTTGTTGGGTACATAGATTTTTATAAGCGTATGTTTCCCTGAAAAATTGATTCTTTCATCATTACAAAATATTCTTTGTCTCTAATAAGAATTCTTGTCTTAAAATCTATTTTGTCTGATATTAATATAGTCACTTCAACTCTCTTTTGGTTACAACTTTGCATGATATGTCTTTTTCCATCTTTTTCTTTTCAACTTATTTATGTTTTTGAAACTGAGTATCTTGTAGACAGTGTATAGTTGCATCATCTATTTAAAACCATGTTTGCTAATTTCTTCCTTTTGATTGTAGTGCTTAATCCATTTATATTTAAGATAACTGGTTTTTATACCTTTATTATATTTATTTTTATGTGGTGCTGAGAATCGAACCCAGTGCCTCACAAATGCTAGGCAAGCATTCTACCACTGTGCTACAACCCCAACCCTAAGATAACTGTTGAGAGATGGATTTATGCCTGCAATTTTTCTATTTGTTTTCTGTATGTCTTATGACTTCTCTGGTTCTCTGTTCTTCCATTACTTTCTTATTCTGTATTAAATAGATATTTTCTAGTATATCATTTCAATTGTTTCTTTTACTCTGTGTGTGTATGTGTTTGTGTATGTGTGTATATGTATTTTTCAGTAGTTCGGATTGAACCCAGAACCTTTCACATGCTAGGCAAGTCCTTTACCGCTGAGTTATGCCCCCCAGTCCTTTTTATTTTTTGTTTTGGATTAGGGTCTCACTAAGTTGCTTAAATGAGCCTTAAATTTGTTATCCTCCTGCTTCAGTCTCCCAAGTAGCTGGGATTACAGGTGTGCACCACCATGCCCAACAACTGTGTATATTTTAAGTTTTCTTGGTGGTTGCCTAAGGAATATAACTAACATTTCACTTTAAAACAATGTAGTATGAATTTATACAATTTTTAAATGGCAATAAAAACCTCCCATATAGCTCTATTACCTTCTTCCTTTCTTTATATCATTTTAATTTAAATAGTATACAAAAACCTTATTCCAGTATAACTATTCCCTTCTCTCTTCCTTTGTCCTATTATTGTCATAAAAATTACATTTTATAATTATAAGCCCCTCAACTTAGTTTCATAGTATGCCATTGTTTTTTAAATCAGATGAGAGAAAAAAGCTTCAAACTAAACATATTTACATTGTCTTTTATATTTATGCAGTTATCTTTACAGGTTCCCTTTATTTCTTAATGATTTAAGTCACTCTCTAATGTTCTTTCAGTGTAGCCTGAAAGACTTCCTTTAATATTACTTGTAGAACAAGCCTACTAGCAACAGATCGTGTTTTCATTACGTAGGAACATCTCAATTTCTACTTCATTTTTAAAGGATAGTTTTGTTGGATATAGAATTGTTGGTTGACATTGTTTTTCAGTCCTTTGAATTGGTCATTCCATTGCCTTTTGAACCCTTTAAAAATTCTTTTTAGTTATACATGACAGTGGAATGTATTTTGGCATATTATACATACGTAGAATATAACTTATCCTAATTAGGATCCTGTTCTTGGGGTTGTATATGATGTGGAGTTACCCTGGTTGTATATTCAAATACAAGGTTAGGAGGAACCCTTTGGTTTCTGATGAGATGTCAACTGTTAATATTATAGAGGGTTTTTGTTTTATTTGTTTTGCAGGTATGTGATGAGTCACTTTCTTGCTTCTTTCAAAATTATCTATGTTTGATTTTTGACCATTTGAGTATCAGGTGTCTACATGTGGATTTGAGTTTATCCCACCTGGAGTTCATTGAGCTCTTTGGATGTATAATTTTTTTTTTTTTTTTTTGTGGTACTGGAGATTGAACCCAGGGCCTTGTGCATGTTAGACAACCACTCTACCCTCTGAGCTATATCCCCACCTAGCCCTGGATATGTAATGTTTTTGATAAAAGTTAGGGAGTTTTCAGTTACTTTTCTTCAGATATTCTGCTCTTTTCTTTTTCTCCCATTCTTGGCAGCGCCCCATTATGCATAGGTTGGTATGCTTGATGGTGTCACACTGTTCTCTTGAATTTCTCTTTATATTTGTTACTCTATTTTTGTTTCTATTTTTCAGAAATTTACCTATTTTAAAGTTTGCTCAGTGTTCTATCTATTGAGATCTGTTCTTGGTCCCTTCTAGTGAATTTTTATTTTCAGTTACTATATTTTTTAAAATGTCAGAATTCTTGTTTTGTTCCTTATAAAATATATACAATTCCTATCTCTTTATTGATATTTTCTTTTTGGTGAGACATTATGCTTATAGTTTTCTTTATGTATAAATGTGTATATATAAAAATACAAATATATATATTTTTAGTTCTTTGAACATATACATTATAACTTATTATAGCTTTTTAATAGTTCTTTGTATACATACATGATAGCTGATTTGATTTTTTTTTTCTTTCTCCTCCCTTCTCTTCCTGCCCTCCTGGATATAACTCAGGGACTCATATGTGCTAGGCAGCTGCTGTGTTACTAAGTTACATCCCTAGCTTCTGATTTAATTTGTCCAGTAAGTCTAACACGTTGATTTCTTTGGTTTCTATTGACTGTTTTTCCTCCAGTGTATGGGTCATATTTGCCTCTTTATATTTGTATGCTCTTTTTTTTTCATGAAAAGTGGACATTTTAAGTTGTATAAAGTGGCAACTTTGGAAATCAGATTCCTCTTTTTCTCAGGTTTGTTGTTGTTGCCTTTTGTGTGTTAGTGAATTTCCTAGATTAATCCTTTAAAGTCTGTACTCTTTGTCTTGTTCAGACACTGAAATCTTTGTTCATTTAGCTTAGTGTTCAGCTAATGATTTTACTGTGATTCTTTAAGACCTTGAACCAGTCACACTTTCTCAGCCTTTGCCAAAGAGCTTTCTGTATGTGTTGGGGGCACCCCTTTAGGTCTCTGGGAGTTTATAATTCTATCTTAACCTTTATTTCCTGATAGTTAGGGTCTCACTCTACCTGATAGTGTAGAACCTCAAGGTCAGCCAGAAGTGAGAGATTAGGACCTTCTCAGATTGTTCTTGGGCATGTATACTGCCTGCACTTTCTAGATTCCTAAAATATTTTGGAGTATCTAAGACCTGTATGAATATCTCATTCTCTAGACTTTTCTTTAAGGTTTGTCATTAGACTCTTGTTTAACTTATGTTGCTGCTTCAGGCACCTGTTATTTTAAGCAATTGCCACTGATTTTATTTGGCACACACTTTGAACTACCTTTGCATTAGATCAAATAAAGTCTTGTGAATGAAACTTTCCAGGAAGCTTCCAGAAAATTCACCTAATGGTAATTTTCTGGGGGATGAGGTGTTTTGGGAGCTCTAAACTATTCTGAGCCCTCAATTTGATCCCAAACTTCTGGTTTTCATATTGATTGTGGTTGGAAGACCACTGGTCTTCAAGTCTATCATATATCACATATCTGGAAAATGGAATAGAAATAGTACAGGTTAACACAAAACTCAGTGTTCTGAGATTCAACTGTTTCTCTTGAGTTGTTGCAAGTTAGTTAATTTCAAGTTCTGAAAAAGTTAATTTTGACAAATTTTGCTAGTGTTAAGTTTTATAGGTAAGGTGAGATTCAGGGAGATTTATGTGATTTTCCTAGAGTAACAGAGTAAGAAAAAGAGCAGGAATAGAACTTTTATTTACCTGATTCCAAATTTCTTAACATATGTGCATATGGTTTCATGACACATAAAATTTAAATTATGAGTCAGATATTAAATTCACAATATTTACAATAAGACTGCCTTCCATGTACACATGTACATAGTCTACATAGTAGTCTTTTTATGTAGTCCTTTTACATAGTTCTATTCTTGTCTTTTTAAAATATTTTTTTAGGTGTTGATGGACCTTTATTTTATTCATTTATTTATGTGCAGTGCTGAGAACTGAACCCAGTGCCCTACACATGCTAGGCAAGTGCTCTACCACTGAGCCACAACCCCAACCCCTATTCTTGTTTTTAAGGAGGTGAAAATTTAGTTATTCAGAAGCTTTTTGTAGACCTTTGGCATGATCATCAAGAAGGAGGATTTTTCATATGGAAATATGAACACATCCACTTAAATTTAATTTGAACTTTATATTCTGTTGTAGGAGAGGAAAAAATATATTTTCTTTTACCCAAGTTCTCTGTAGAGTCCCCATATTAGCAAGAGAAAAGTGTACACATTTGTTTAATGTGTTTTATATGATATGGGAGCCTTCATAAAGTAAGTAAAGAAATGGTTAAACTTGAGTGTTTTTATGCTAGGTTTAATAAGGAGTAGAAGAAAATCATAGAAAGATGTGGTAGTATAAAGGGTCTATGAGCTAAGGATAATAAACTGAGAAATTTAGCCAAGATCTGTTTAGATTTTTCTCACTGTCTCTCCATCTTTGGAGATAAGGGTATTCCTTTCTTCACAGTATAGGGAGAGGCACTTCCATTTGAAGGTCTTATGACTTGGATCAGAGGAGTGTCTGAAGTCTTCCTATGCCTTCAATTTCTTAGATTCCTTCATCTTAAAATATTTAATTTTCCAAGGTGCCATATTTAGGGATAGCTTGTCCTGAACCCTGTCACTATCATAAGCTAAATCCATCATAGCCAGTTCTTACTTCTTTTAATATTATGAATGTCTTGACAAAAACAATTTTTATTACCAGTTTGTCTAATAGAAGTCATTATTGGATGGAACTGTAACTCAATGGCAGAGTGCTTTGCCTAGCATGTGTGAGGCACTGGGTTTGATCCTTAGCACCACACAAAAGTAAACAAATAAAATAAAGGCATTCTGTCCATCTACAACTACAGAAGAACTTAAAAAAATATATAGGCCATTATTTCATATGCGTAAATAAATGGTTTTGTGATACTTATGATTTGTATGCATTTGGAGCCATGTTCAGGTCTTTTGAGCTAATCTATAAATTAAATACATAGATTTTTCAAGTCACCAAACTAATTCAAAGTTACTTTTTTTGAAATATTTTTTAATAAGAAAAATTATATTCCTCTTTTTTCTACTACTTGTTATTTTCCCCATTTTAGTCCTTAGAGTTAACTGTTTTTAACCTATTTCAGTTTTGGTTTTAGTCAGTTTTTGCATTGCTGTGACCAAGATACACTACAAGAACAACTTAGAGGAGGAAAGATGTATTTGGGGCTCACATTGCAGAGGTCTCAGTCTGAATGGCTGACTTCATTGCTCTGGGCAAGCCAGCACATCATGGGGGAGGGTTCCAGTGCAGGAAAGATGCTCAGCTCATGGTGGGGTCAGGAAGCAGAGGGTGGGGAAGGCACCATAGGGAATTTGCACCCTTCCAGGGCATGCCCCCAGTGACCCACCTCTCCAGCCACGCCTGCAGTTGTCACCCAGTTAGTGCCTTTGAGCTAGGATGGACTCTCATAATCCCAATCACTTCACCTCTGAACATTTCTGTGTTAACAGGAGGCTTTGGGGGCCACCTCATATCCAAACCATAACAAGTATTTTTTAAGACTTTTTGTAATATGTCTTTACACATATATGTACATCACATATATAGGCCTATATACTTTTTTTAAGAAAAGGGATACTTTTAAAATGTTGGATTTGTAGTGTGTTTGTTTGTTGGTTTGCATACCTAATTATTTTTAATGGTTACACACTATTTCATGTTATAAATATACCAGTTTAATATTTTTTATTTTTTTATTGAAAAAGAAGAGAAAATTTATAGAGATGAGAGCTTGTTGGAGGGGCTGGCAGGGGAACACAGTGACTTTTGCATCTTTGGCTGGAGAAGGGTGGTCACTGCTCGGGAAGGCTGTTCTTGTCTACAGAGCCCCGTAATAAGCAATGAGGTAGAAGGTGGTTGAAAGGTTTCTGTTTTTTCTTGGGTACACATAAGAAGACACAAAGTAGTCTTTGTTTCTTTGTTACTTGAACAAAAGTATGTTTTTTAATTGCCAACATTGGATTGGTAGCTTTTCTATTTGTTGTTGAAGTGATTCTCTCTTAAGCCTGCTCTTTGTTTATTTACTTATACATTTATTTTACTTTTGTTGATCTAAGAGGAGAGTCACAGTATTTTACCAACAGGGATTTTTCTTATAAATGTCAGCCTAAGTAATGTGAGAGTCCACAGTATCTCCTTGGAAACCAGGCTTTTGTGGGATAGAAACAACTGCTTTAAGATGGATACTGTGTCCTAGGAAATGATTCAGGAAGTCTGGCAAGAAGGGAAGTCTTGCCATTAAGGAAATTCAGGAAATAGCAGGACAATTATTTAAATGCTTAAGTTTGTTTATTGTGATTCATTTAAGAATTGCCTGTCCTAATGAACATATTATAAACATGGTAAGTAACAAGTTTCATTTCTGGCTCCTACATGGTATGAATTTATCACTAAAGAGTTTGGACATATTGTTTAAAATGAAGTAAAAGTTTGCTTGTTTTTTGTCATTTGTGCTTATCAATGGCATCAACTGCAATGCAGATATGTGCTTTGTGGATGACATTTAAAATTCACTAGAACATACGACTTTTAAAGGTTCTATTGGTCTTGTCTCCTGTAATAAAAGTTTGGTGGCACTTTTTGTCTCAATGAACAGAAAACTGCCTTAGAGATTTCCAGTTATTTAATAAAAATGTTTTTCAATGGTCTCAAAAAAGCATTTCAGATTAGAAGTTGCCAAAGCAACTCCAGAAATGCTGGCAAATAATTAGTTTTTCCAAAAAATATTTTAAAGTAACAAGATTGGTAGATGATCAGTATACTTAAATAAAATTAATCTCTTTTGGAAATTGAAGTATTACTAATACCCAAATAGAAATATTATTTTTATTTATGTTATTATAGCAACATGGGAAACCATTGGAAAAAATTAATAATTGGTTAAATTCAGTGATTATTTTGTTACAGAAATTGGCTTTTATTTCAGAAGTACTAATTATACTGTTTCAGTTTTTTTTTGGGGGGGTGGGTACCAGGGATTGAACTCAGGGGCCCTTAACCACTAAGCCTCATCCCCAGCCTAATTCTGTATTTTATTTAGAGACAGGTCTCACTGAGTTGCGTAGTTCTTTGCTTTTGCTGAGACTGACTTTGAACTTGAGAGTCTACTGCCTCAGCCTCCCGAGCCGCTGGGATGACAGGCATGTGTTACTGCACCCCACTTTTACTGTTTCAGTTTTGAGAAGGGATCTCAAAAGCATTGTTTTTACATCATCATATTTTAAAATTTACTTGTAGATAACTCTAGGATTACACTATTACCTCATTTTAATTCTCTGGAAAGAATATCTTCTAATTTAATTTAAGAAAGTTATTATCTCTAATTAAAATTGAGTGAGGCTTTGAAGAATTACAGTTAGAATACTTTATCTGTTTATTAGTTTAGACATAAAAAAATGCATTACACTGAATCGTGGAAGTATTACATCTATTTAACTTATGATTTTGAAATAATTTCTTGCTTTTATCAATTTAGAATATAATATATTTCATTGTCAAAGCTTTTAAGATTTTATTTAAATATTTTTATTTTTAAAATTTGAAACTAGAGAACTGGGCACAGTGGTGCGTGCCTGTAATCCCAGCACCTTGGGAGACTCAGGCAGGAGGATCATGAGTTAAAAGCTAGCCTCAGCAAAAGCGAGGTGCTAATAAGCAACTCAGTGAGACCCTGTCTCTAAATAAAACACAAAAGGGCTGGGAATGTGACTTAGTAGTTGAGCACCCTGTTTTCAATCCCTGGTACCTTAAAAAAATATTGAAAATAGAGAAAAGCTGCAAGATTAGTGCAAGGACTCCTGTGTATCTTTTGTCTAGATTCGGCAGTTGTTAATATTTTACTATATATGTCCTGTAATTGTCTCTCTGTACTATGTTGTTGTTATTTTTTGAACCATTTGAGATTAAATTGCAGATATGATGTCTCATCACTCAAAATCCTTCAGTATGTATTGAGAACACTCTGATATATAACCACAGAACAACTGTTAAAACCAGGATGCTAACATTGGTAAACTATTGATATCCAATCCACAAGTCCCATTCAGATTTCAGTGACTGCTCCAGTAATGTTTTTTTTTTTGTGTGTGTGTGTGTGTTGTTGTTGTTGTTTTTTGTGGTGCTGGGGATTGAACCCAGGGCCTTGTGCAAGTGAGGCAAGTACGCTACCAACTGAGCTACATCCTCAGCCCTTCCACTAATGTTCTTTATGGACACTCTTTCCTTTCTGGTCCAGGATCCATTACCTGACAATTGGGAAGCTCTAGATAGATTGTGGTACCACCTGCCCACATTTTAAGTAAGTAACTTGATTGTCTTGGTTTTGAGCACTTTTTGGCTCCTGGTGGTTTTTTTTTGCTTGGTGCCTTTACCTTTGATTTTTATAATGTTATATTCCTAATTCTTTGTTTTTTAATATTAGTCTTTGCTCATGCTACCTGTTTTAGTTAGCTTTTTCATCACAGTGTCCAAAGCACCTGACAAAACAACTTAGAGGACATTTCTTTGGGGTTCGCTGTTTCAGAGATGTCAGTCCAAAGCCTCCATTGCCTTGTGCCCAAGTTGAGGCAACACATCATGGGGGAGGACCTAGGGGAGGAAAGCTGCTCAGTTTTTGGTGGGGTCAAGAAGTAGAGCGAGATCGGGAGGAGGAAGGGGCCACAGGAAAGATGCACCCTTCCAGGGCATGCCCCCAGTGACCCACCTTCTCCATCCATGCCCCATCTGCCTACAGTTACTACACAGTCCATTCAAACTGGGATGGACTGAGTAGGTCACAGCTTTCATAATCCAATCATTTTACCTCTGAATGTTCCTGCATTAGTAGGAGCTTTGGGGAGATACCTCAAATCCATACCATAACACTACCTAACCTGTAGCTCCTTGGGCATGGTTGGGACTCTTCTGAATTTCTTGATCCTAGCAACCAGTCCTTCTCTGTCTTTTGTTTCCTTGGCTTGATAATATGAAGGGATAAATAATGTTTTTGTACTTGTGTCTGTCTGGAGTCCTCAGGCCATGCACCTCTTCTCTGCAGGGGTTAGGCAGAATGTGACAGAATAGGAGTTGGCATTAAGAGTAATTGCACATGTCCAGCCAGCATAGGGCTGTGTACAACTGAAGAGAGATACACATCTGGAACTTATGTATACATGCATATGTATGAGAGTGTGTGTGTGCACATATGTACACATGCATAATATACTTTGATGTGAATCTTGGGTTAGGTAGAATGCATTCCTGAATTATTTTGGATTATGCTTCTGCCAATAGACTTTATAATCCTGGTGTATAATTTTAGGTGGTGGCTTGTTATTGTATGAAGGAGTAAATTAATAAAATTGTTGTCTACCATTTGAGATCAGTTGGCAACTCAGAATATATAGATAGAATAGTCACTACTCAAGAATTAAATCACTGGGGCTGTGGCTCAGTGGTAGAGCATTTGCCTGGCATGTGCGAGGCCCTGGGTTTGATATTGAGCACAACATCTAAATAAATAAAATAAAATGATCCATTGGCAACTAAAAATATGTATTTAAAAAAAGAATTTAATGGCTGATATAAGAAGTTTATTCAGTAGTTAAGCTCTGATATTCAAAAATAAACATTTTAAGAGTTGGCTAGTTTCTGTAGAGGTATTTCAAGGAGAAGTTAGTATGAAAAGTGGTAAAACTTCTGATTCAAAGTAGTATGTTTGTGTATGTGAACATGTATATATGTATATCTGTATGCATATACATATATGTATGTGTATGCATACATGTGTGTATTTATGGATAAAAAAGACACATACACTATATATATGCACATACATACACATATATGCATACTTTTTTTGTTCTCAAATTCCTTTACTTAAGTGATCATCCTGCCTCAGCCTACTAAGAGGCTAGGACTACAAGGCTGTGCTACTGTGTCCACCTCCTCTTATTTTTTCTTTTCTTTTTCTTATTTTGTATGGTAGGGTGTTCTGGTTTCTTTCTTTTTCTTTTCTTTTTTGGGTACTGAGGATTGAACCTAGGTGTACTTAACTATTTAGCCACATACCCAGCCTTTTTTAATATTTTAGAGATGGGATCTTGCTGAGTTGCTAAGTGCCTCACTAAGTTGCTGAGGCTGGCTTTGAACTCATGATTCTCATGCCTCAACCTCCCTACTCTTAATTTATCTTAATGATAAAATATTAAATTTAAGTTTAAGGTCAATTTAGTTTAAGGTCAATTTAAGGAATTAGGTTTTCAGAGAAGCAATGATTTGATTTCTGGAAAGTACATTGGGAAAAGGAAACATTTTTAATACGATATGTGTCAAGTACATGCAGGAAGAATCCTTTATCAATTCACGTGACCATGGATTAATAAAAGCTATAAATTGTTGAGCCTTGGGCTTATGAAGAATTTCCCAGTCTCATATGCCCTCTTGTGTTCAGCTGCAGTTAGAGCTGTTTATGTTACATGGTTTTTGGTAGTCTTGTCTAAATTGATAGATTGGGTTGTTATAATGTATTCTTTGAAGAGCTGTTAATGGTAAATATTCAATACACATTACCCAATCTCTTATATCATCTTTGTAGAATTGTACAATTGAAAAAAATAAGTATTTCCCTGGTTATGTTCCTTATTTTTACTTTTGCGTATTCTTTATCAGTATTTATTATATTTAATTCATGCATTCATTGAGATATGTTTTGAACATAAATCGTTTCCAGAGTAGTTGAACAACAAGGTTTACACTATTATTTTTATGTGAAGGTTCTGAGGCAGTTGTAAACTATTGTGTGATTAGGTATTAAGTGTTTGGCATGTTGCAAGTCTTCCATAAGTATATATATATTTTTTTTTCAGTAAATACTTGTTGAAAGGAAAAATGGAAGAATCATGACTGATAACCTGAATTTTTTAATTGGTTTAAAGAACTGAAATTAATTGATTGCAAACTTGCTATATTCCGAGGGATGACTTTTTACTCTTGTTCCAAAGAACTTGGGGAACAAATGACTTTAACTTATGGGTTAGTATTTATTTGAAGTAGAACCTTTTATGCCTCATCATAATTAAAACCATATTCAAATCTCAATGTATAGCCTAATAATTGGCATGGAACCATGGCCTCATTTTATTTGAATCCCTCATAGGCTTTTTTTTTTTTTTGATTTTTGAGAATCCCATCAGAATCAGAGCAACTTTTTATAAAAATATCTTTTTAGATGTTGATGGACACTGACTTTATTTATTTGTATGTGGTGCTGAGAATGGAACCCAGTGCCTCACACATGCTAGGCAAGTGCTCTACCACTGAGCCACAACCCCAGCCCCCAGAGCAACTTTTGTGTGAGTTTATGAACCATTGTGCCAAACTGATTTTGGAAGTTTAGCAAATGGGGTCTAAGCAAAGCATTCCTTTCAAATCGGGGAGGAATTAAAAAGGTGATTCTAAGGCTTACTTACCAAAAGTTCAGTATTTCCTAATGACTTTTCTTACTAGATGATAAAAAAAAAACAACAAAAAAACCTCTTACATTTATTTGTATAGGCAAAGCATATGCTAAATCATACAATTTAGAAAAGATTTGTCATTTACCTGCCCTTATACAGCATTCTTTTAAAAATGTACTAGTAGGAAGGATTTAATATGATTTTCTCAATTATACTCTCAAATTTAATACAACCTGCCCTTTGAAGAATGAGATATGAGATTTTTTTCCATGTAAAGTTCTTTTTTTTTTTTTTTTTTAGAAATGGGGACTTGCTGTGTTGCCCAGGCTGGCCTCTAACTCTTAGCTCCAGCCTCTGAAGTAGCTGACTTGTGCCACTGTGCATGACTCCCTGTAGTTTTGTGGCTATGTAGTATTACAGAGATAAAGTTTTGTTCTGAATTTAGTATTAATTTTGTCTTGTAAGATTCTTTCCTGTGCCTGTGGTCTTGCAATTTTCATTGAACAAGCATTTAACTGATAGTTTTGTAATCTACTATAAATTTATAACTCAAAACACAATAACTTTTGGAAAAAGTTACTTACATATACTGTATCTCTTTAAAGATTTGCTACTATGTATTGTGAATTACCATGCCCATAATTCTGTCCCTTTAATGTGATGGGAATAAAGCATGTCACACTTTTGTTCTTTTGATATGTAGTATATGGATCTATTTTTTGATCACCTTTTAACTTTGACCTTGCCATTAGCAGATTTGAGTTTGTTTTTTTAAGCCCCAAATGAAGGAAATTCTGCTTTTACATATCTAGAATATGCTACAAACTATTTGACAAATATTTAGTAAAGAATTGCATGCATAGCACTATGTCAGCTATTCCTTGGTTATTAGTAACAAATTTAAAGTTTATTTTTAGAAATTTATATGCGTAGTAGTGTTTTATAGTGTTCAAATTGCATTTACACTTTTTAAAAAATATATTATTTAGTTGTAGGTGGACACAATACCTTTATTTTGTTTTTATGTGGTACTGAGGATTGAACCCAGTGCCTCACGCATACTTGGCAAGCACGCTTCCACTGAGCCACAACCCCAGCCCTGCATTTACACTTACTATCTCAGTTTTCCTCCTTGGTTCAACTCTCTGAGGTCAACATGGTGGGTATTTTTATGACTGTTTTACATATAAAGAAATCTGAGATCTGGAGAAATTGTAATTTGACTAAATGTATTTGTACATGTGGAAGCTTTTTGTAAGATATAGAAAGGCTAAAAACATGAGGATTTTACTATCATCTATTAGGCTACTATCAAAACTTAGGTCTTTCAAGTGTGGTATTCATTCTCCCTCTATATTACGTCCTTTTCCCATATAAATAGATCATACCATTTTGTCTAGTTACTAAACTGCTATTTAGCAATAACCTTTTTCTCTGTAAAAATTTTGGTGTTCAACAAGCAACAATAGGTGTTGGAGAGGATGTGGAGAAAAAGGTACACTCATACATTGCTGGTGGGGCTGCAAATTAGTGCAGCCATTCTGGAAAGCAGTGTGGAGATTCCTTAGAAAACTTGGAATGGACCTACCATTTGACCCAGCTATCCCACTCCTCGGCCTATACCCAAAGGACTTAAAATCAGCATACTACAGAGATACAGCCACATCAATGTTCATGGCTGCTCAATTCACAATAGCCAGACTGTGGAACCAACCTAGATGTCCTTCAATTGATGAATGGATAAAGAAACTGTGGTGTGTATATATATATATATATATATATATATATATACAATGGAATATTACTCAGCTATAAAGAATAATAAAATTATGGCATTTGCAGGCAAATGGATGAAATTGGAGAATATCATGCTAAGTGAGATAAGCCAATCTCAAAAATCCAAAAGACAAATGATCTCACTGATAAGCGGATGATGACACATAATGGGGGGTGGGAGGGAGGCAAGAATGGAGGAAGGAGGGACTGTATAGAGGGAAAAGAGGGGTGGGAGGGGTGGGGGGAAGGAAAAAATAACGGAATGAATCAAACATCATTACACTATGTAAATGTATGATTTTGCAAATGGTATGCTGTTACTCCATGTACAAACAGAAACAACATGTATCCCATTTGTTTACAATAAAATAAATAAAAAAAAATTTTGGTGTTCATGCCTGATTGGAAATAGTGCAGTGTGTATTACAGTGTATATCTCAAGTCACTTTTGTGTTTCTGCCTGCATATTGAAGATTATTCTTAGCCTTTCCCACAATCCACATTTTGGTTTAGGAAATGGGCAAAATGTCATTTAAGCAAAAACAAACAAAAACACCAACTTGAATGTTTGTATATGTAGTTTCTTTTGTAGGTGTTTGGTATTTTTATGATGTAATGCTGTAAGTTAAAAACCAGGGGGTGACATAGGAAGTAGAGTGATGGTCATCAGAGTGTTGGGGTGGGTACAAACGGACTGTTGTGTTCAATGGATGTAGAGGTTCAGTTTTATAAGGTGAAAAAGTAAATATCTGTTGCACAACAATGTGAATATACTTACCACTACTGAACTCAACACTTTAAAGTGGCTAAGATGATAAATTTTGGGATATGCATTTTTATGACAATTAAACATTGAAAAGGTAGAAAATACAGTTTAACAAACATTTAGGAATCTGCCACCTAGAATGAGCAAATGGTAACATTTTTCTCTACAGTGCGTATTGTGAGACTAACTCTAACTGAATCCTGGAGTTATGGCTTGGTATTATCCTTGAGGCTTCTACAGCACCTATATCATCTCAGGTGAAATATGAATCTGACCTTAATTTTTAGGCTGTTGCCGTATTTTGTTCAATTAATGTGGTAAGAGTGTTCTCATATGTTACTTTTTCATTCTGGTTTCTCTGGTAAGAGGAAAAGATTTATTGTGCTTAATGATTTTTCCATACTTTCACTCAGGAGCCTCCTCTCCAGATGTCTTTCTGGTACTCATTGTGAGCTATTTGGAGATATCTTAGGCTTTGCAAAATTAATAAGTGATTAGCATAAGATCCGAGTGTAGTCATCTATAATGTACAGTAGTTTATGCAGAAGCTCTTCAATTTCTTCCAGTAATGACTGTCAAAATCTCATTATTCTGTCTTCTATTAAAATGTTAGTAGACACTGCTGTTTTATCCTTTAGTCTGAAGATTTAATTATAAAATAGCTTTTCACTAAAAAGTAATTTATTAAAACAGAAAAGCTCCCTAACCAATAGCATGGCAATTTTCTTTCCTAAGTATTAATTTTCCTTTTAGTGCTACCTACTAGGCAAACACTGCAATTCAAATCAGCAAATATGTATTATGAAGCTTTAATTTTCTATCTCAGTTAGAATAAAATCCTTATAATGGCCCAAAAAAGCCCTGATCTGGCCTCTCTAATTTCATCTTTTATTGCTCACCCTTTTGCCACCACATTCTAACCTCAGTCCCCTTACCCCTTCCTCTTTCTTCTCCACTTTGGGCCTTATGCACCTGCCACCAGGAATTGTCTTCCTTATACTCAGGTATCAGCCTGAATATCATGGCCTAATCTAATGAAACCACTTAGCTGTCTTTAGTCATATTGCTGTATTCGGATATTCTCTGTGGCGTGTGGCTCTTCTTCTTTTTTTTTTAATATGGGTTTATATTTTATTTCTAATGAATAGAATAAAAGACATTTCATGTGACTAAAGAATATCACCTAATAAGAATAAATTCACTTTCAAACCATTTATGGTACTATTTTGTATTATTCTAACACCAATTTTCTCTTTCTATTAAGCAACTACAGGTTATTGCAATGGTAGTTTAGTTCATTTTATTCTCTGATAAATCTTCCATAAAATCTATAAGATATTTTGAAACAATGTAAGTTTTTCCTAAGATGGGTTAATTACTCAGATATAAATAATTATTAATCATGAGTTTTTTGCAATTGAAGGCATTAGTTAGTAAAATTATACCCACTGACAAAGATTACATATACAAAGATAAATCTGTTCTTATATTTTCAAAAGTAATTTTGTTCTTTTTTTCTATTCCAACCCCCCAACCCTTCCCTTCATTCCCCTTTGTCTAATCCACAGAACTTTTGTTCTTCCTCTTCCCCGCTTGTCATTTGTTAGCATTCAAATAGCAAAGAGAATATTTGACCTTTGATTTTTTTTTGGGATCGGCTTATTTTACTCATCATGATAGTCTCCAGATCCATCCATTTACTGGCAAAATTCATAAAGTCATTCATTTTTATGGCTGAGTAATAGTCCATTGTGTATGGATGTACTACTTTTTCTTTATCCATTCATCTGTTGAAGGGCTCCTAAGTTGGTCTATAGCTTACTATTGTGAACTGAGCTGCTATTACTACCTGGTTGTTTTTGATTTTGGGTCATCTGCCTTTCCTAGAATATATGCTCCATCAAAGTAGGGAAATTGACTCTCTTTTTCACCCTTTGTGTAGAATAGTGAGTGCCACAGATTCTTGTTGAACAAATGGCTGAATGATTCATTAATATGTCCTGATATGTGGTAGACACTGTGCAATGTCCGGTGGAGAAACAGTTTAGTCAGGGAGATTAACAAACCAAAAACTGTAATATGAAAATGTTAAGTCCTACAATAGAGGAATCTATAAAATGCTAAGGGACCACAGATAAGAGAATAATTAATTTCTCCTAGAGATAGGTCAGGGGGTATTAGAGATGAATTAATGTATTACTACTTTATATTTTACATTAAATCATTCTCCTGAGGCACTTTGCTGATTAGTTACTGACTAATTCTTGAATTTCTAATACCTCACTTAACCTTGCTATTTTCTTTTCTGTAAAAAGATGTTAGTGATATTGACCTGAAGGATGTTGTAAAGATTAATCATTTGATGTTGGCTAAGTGCTTTGAAAATACAAAAATGCTGTATAGACCTTGATGTTCTTAATCATATTAGCAACCACTTTCTATAATTAAGTTTTATTATGTACTTAGTTCCTGACTGTTCATATGGTAAACATGACAGTGTTTTTCTTAAAAAAGATATTATTTTGGAAAGGCCTATTTGTTATTAAGAGAGCTTCATGGACTTTTTGCATTGTATTGTTAATAGAAAATGATGTCTGTGTTTTTATTTATTTTCTTAGAAGAGTAGTGATGTACTATAACCCCCAGGAGGCAGTAGTGTGCCAGGAAGATTGTGTGCTTATCATGCAAAACAGGACTGGAAGACTGTTAGTGATTAGTACCTTGATTTAACATGAAGAGACTTCCCTTCTTACTCATCAGATAGTGAAGATTTCAAGAGATATTTTAACTTTTCTTTTCCTATAGCATTATATTATCTTGTGTTTAAGACTTTTTCCTTACTCAGGGAGGGTCTTTTCTATTTCAATACTTGGAGGGTAACGATATCTAGGGATTGTTATATACAAAGTACTTCACTTTATAATGCATTATATTATGCTGTATATTTTTCTGCTGTTTAATTGTAGAGACATGGTCTTTGGCTAGAGCTTGACTGACTGTGCTTTCACCTGTGTATAGTTATGGTGTTTACACCCTCATGACTATCATCTGCACTAAAAACTGTGCAGTTTTATGTTACATAGAGTAGTTTTGTTCTATTTTGATTTATGTCATCAGAAGCATGAGAAAATGCTTTTAAAAATACTTGAAATTACAGTGTGAGACTTCTCACTATGATTTTTAATTTAGTTGTTGGGGGCTTATTGACAGATGCAAGGAAGACTTTTTCTCTTATTTTAATTAACAAGAATTGAAACAAATTTTTTTTTTAAGTTAACTTAAAAATTTTTTTTAACTCATAGAAAAACCTTGAATTCTTTGGGTAAGAGATACTACCAGTTGGTAATAATGGCTTTGGCACTGAAAGTTAGGAAAATATTTCATTACTTTATTTTATCAGGTTCCCCAGAATATACATTTTATATTAAAAGGCCTAGTGAACTGTGGTAATTTATATTGTGTCTGTTTTAAATTCCTTTATTTATTAAAATTCCCAAATCATACTCTGGACTAGTCACTTTCACAGGAATAAGTTTTGGAATTATCAGTCTCATAATAAAATTTCAAAAAGCTATGGTTTTCTTAGAGGATGAGATGAGAGATAAGATTAGCTTATTAGCAATGAAAAAATAATGCTAGAGACTAAATAATCTCTAAAATTCATTTGTCTCTAAAGTTCTAGGCCCATCATCAATGTCTGTCATCATAGCACTTTATCCATTCCTTAATTGTAACAGTGGGGACTTTTTTTTTTTTTCCCCCCGCGATGCTAGGGATCGAACCCAGGGCCTTGTGCATGCAAGGCAAGCACTCTACCTACTGAGCTATCTCCCAGCCGCGTTTTTTATCATTATATCTTTTCTGAGTTGTTGTTATATATACTAATGAATTAATGAGAAAATTTATTCTTCCAAACTCAAGAAGTTTTAGATATAGCTTTTATAGTTCATCTTTTCTCTGTGAGTACAAAAACCTCATTCCTGACCTCTGTTCTCCTCCTTGGCCCAGAGGTCTGAGAGACAGTAAAACCTATCCGTGATGATACAGAAAAAACCTGTCTGTGTAGTCATTACAGGAATTTTAAAAAATTATGTGAGTATATACTTTTAAATCTTTGTTTTAATTAGTTATACATAACAGTAGAATGCACTTCGATACATCATATATAATGGAGTATAATTTCTCATTCTTCTGGTTATACATGATGTAGAATCCCACTGGTCTTATGTAAGTATATACTTTTAAATAATGGCTTTATTTTTGACTAGATAATGTATGCTTAAACTATGAAATTCAAGAAGACGCAAAAAGGTATGTAGTAAAAAAATTTTCTTTCTGTACCTGTTCTCTAGCTACCCAGTTTCCCTTCTCCAAAGGTGACTAACTGCCTTTACTAGATTGGTTTGTTTCCTTCCCCAAGTATTTGATGAATATGTCAGTTAAACTATCTGAAATTTGTCTGTCTTATCTGTCTACCTGGTCAATAGCCTAGAACTGATAAGAAAGAGAGGCATTTAAAATATTTTGGGAATAAGAGCTTTAATCTGAGAATTTGAGCCTACATGGGTAGTGAAAGAACCAGAAAAATGAATGTCATACAAGTGACCTTAGAAAGTAAGGGAGGTTAGGATGGAAAGGTCAGGGAAGCAGACACTGAAGACCTCCAGGTCTCTCAAGCTCATTATAAACTGCTACAGTTATTAAGCACCTTTGAGAAAGCATCTGTCTTGTGTCTTGGGCTGCAGCAACAAAGCATGGGATTTTCAAGTTCTGTCTCAAAAGCTACTGTGACTCTTGGTGTCTGCTTCTCAGTCTTATTCTCAAAGAATAAGGTTTCTGCTCTTTCCACATGTCATAAGTTCCTTTTTAAAAAAAATTGTTCTTTTTAGATATTCATGACAGTTGTCTATTTTGACATATTATACATACATGAAGTATAACTTATTCTAATTAGGATCCCATTCTTGCAGTTGTATATGATGTGGAGTTTCACTGGTTGCATATTCATATATAAACATAGGAAAGTTATGTCTATTCATTCTACTGTCTTTCCCAATCCTAATCCCTACCCCTTCCCTTCATTCCCCTTTGTCTAATCCAGTGAACTTCTGTTCTTCCCTCACCCGCTTATTGTGTGTCAGCATTCACATATCACAGAGAACATTCAGTCTTTGGTTTTTTGGGGATTGGCTTATTTCCTAGGTATTTTGCCTGAGTATAACAGGCAATGTTCTTTAATTGAAATAAAAAAATCATAATTTCTATAAATTGATTTGCAAAAGTTCATTGATCCTGCTAATTTATTGCATAAGCAAATATCTTGCATCATTGCTGGAAGGTTTGGAACTTCTTAGGGATTTGTTCTAAGTTACTTTCCCTTACAGGGGTTAAAGGAGAGGGGACTTCTTATCATGCCTGCTATAAGTGGCCTGTTTGGGAATTCAGCAATTTTCTTTCTCTTGGTTTGTTGGAAGGTCAAATAAACAACTTAGTTTTAGTTTTGTGACATGGGACTTTAGCATGTGTGACTCTTAATTTGTTTTGTTCTGTTGGAGCTTAGTGCAGGAGCTCAGCCCAAATTAATGACCTCCTATAAATTTAACAAGGTCACTAAGATTGTTACATTGAGATTATTTGAATAATCAAGAGATTGGAAGATAGAGGACTGCAAACTTTATCTTTTGGATTTAGGAATGATTTCAGTAAGAATTCAAGGGTCTTATTTAATAATTTTTTGGTGCTATTTTGTTTTCCTTTAGTAATAAAAGAGAAATGAAGGCTTAAGCATGGCGTATTCATAAATCAAGGGTGATGCTCAGTGAAAGGTACATAGTTCTTTTCTCTAGGATCTGAAAATATGAATGACATCCCAAGTTATTTTTGAAATACTACCTTAATGATCATTTAGAGATTCTATTATCTGTAAGAGAATAATTAACCAAAAGACAGAGGTTTCATCGTATTACTTATAAAATTATTTCTACATGTATGTAGTAAACTTTTTTTAAATATATTTTTTAGATGTTGATGGACCTTTATTTTATTCATTTATTTTTATGTGGTTCTGAGAATTGAACCCAGTGTCTCACACGTGCTAGACTCTACCACTGAGCCATAACCACAGCTCTTGTAGTTAACTTTTAACATTTGGTTTTCCATGACATTATTATCATTATGTACCCATCAGCCTCTTGGTGGATAATCCTCTTGTGGTATAGGGCATAGGTATTTTGTTTTTCTTTTTCTTTTTTTTTTTTTTTTTTTTGCGGTACTGGGGATCGAACTCAGGGCCTTGTGCTTGCGAGGCAAGCACTCTACCAGCTGAGCCATCTCCCCAGCCCCTTTTCATTTGTTTTTTAGAGTTGTATAGTTATTTTTCTGTTTTTAATTTTTTTTTTAGTTGTAAATGGATCTTTTATTTTATTTATTTATATGTGGTGCGGAGTATCGAACCCAGGACCTCATACATGCCTGTCTAATGCTCTACCACCGAGCCACAAATTCAGCCCCAGTTTTTTCTTTGACACAGAGTTTATGGTATACTCATAGTACTTTAATTTCAGTGATGATATTTTATACTACAATTTGAGTATCCCTATTCAAAATACTTAGAACCAGAAGTGTTTCAAATTTCAGATTTTTTTGATTTTGGAATATTTGCATATACATAATGAGATACCTTGGGGATGAGACCAGAGTCTAACCATGAAGTTTATTTGTTTCATATACATTTTATACATATAGGCTGAATGTAATTTTGTACAATATTTTTATGTATCTGTGTTTTGATTATGACCTGTTACATGAGATAACATGTGGAATTCTCCACTTGTGGCATTTTGTCAGCATGTAGAAGTTTTTGGATTTTAGAGTATTTTGGATTTTTGGATCGGGGTGTTCAACCTATATTTATAACTATTTTTTTGGAAACTCTCTTTCCTTGGCTTTCATAACACCCTTGTTCTTTCATTCTCCTTGTATAGTTATTATACTACTATTTAAAAAGAATCCCATACATGTAGAAATTCCTTCCAGAAGGCCTCATGCTGGCAGTTTCTGGGAATCTTATGCTACTACCCTTCACTTTAGTGATTTGTTAAAAATGTTAGTTGAATTTTTTTTTTTTTCTACCAGATGTATAGCACCTGGAGTCTATTCCAGGTAAGTAAGAACTCACCTCTTTTTTTCTCTTTGGGGGCCCTGGTCTCCTTAAAGTTCAGTGTAGTTAGTTGTCCTACAACTTCATTCACCTCTCTTACGATTTCTAGAAAAGTTAACATTTGTTTATATTAGCTGACTTTTTCATGGTGTTAAAAGGAGAGCAGCCCTATTTTCAGAATTCTGCATGCTGAGTGGAAGCCAGAAATTATTCATGGTACTTAAAGATTTTAAACTTTGTTCTTGTAACTAAACTTGAATGACATTTGAGGGTAAATTAGTTATATTTACAAATGATAGAAATTACATATGCTCCATTACTGAAGGTTATAGCTCTATTATGCATTTAAAATTATACTTTACTCTTAGTAACAGCATGTTTTTGTAAATACATATGCTTTTCTATTTTAGGAAAAAATCAGTAATATTTTAGATATTTAAAAAATATTTGACTTGAATATTTATTTTAACTCAAAATTTAAATTAAAAGGATTCTTTTAGAGTTCAGAATTTAAGGTAATAGATCGGAGATGTCTTATAAAAATTCAAATTATGATACAAAGGCATGGTTTTAGTATAATTCATTATAAATTATCAATTACATTTAGTTTCTCCTAATTTGTAGTAAGACCAATGAAAAGTGAAATTTCATAACTTGGTATTTGTGAAAAACTATAGCTGAAAATTACAAAAATACTGGACTGGGGTTGTAGCTCTGTGGTGGTGCACTTGCTTAGCATGTGTGAGGCACTAGGTTCAATTCTCAGCACCACATAAAAATCAATAAAATGAAAGGTGTCCATTTATAACTAAAAATATTTTTTTAAAAATTACATAAATACCAAAGAATTTTGATCTCACAGAAGAAGACATTGGTTCAAGCACTTCCTTTGTCTGCTTTGAATGTGTAGTGACCTCAGTATTGTAAGCTAGACCCTCACTTCCCACAGTGGCTAGTTGCATCAAACTATTGTCTTTTAAACTTTCCTTTTTGCTTTCATCTACTCACACAAGGTCTTGCCTTCTGCTTTACAGTGAAAATACAGATCATCAGTTTTCAATTTCATCTATTTCCTGTCACCCCTAAACTCCTTGTACTATAAATATATGTACATTCACGCCCACTTGCTTTCCATCCATTCATCTCAGAGGAAGCGATTTTCCTCTTCCCATCCAAGGTTAATGTCTCTTGCCTGAACTCTGAGTTCCATTTCTACTTATCTTTTCTGGAACCTTGCCCCATCAATTATTCTCACTCTCCTATCGTATCTGTAATCTTTCCATAGATGGTTTACTGCTTCAAACCTGAATTTCTTTCCCTAGTTCTAAGTTGACCTTCAAAAGAACAAATTTTGGCATGAAAAAGACCCTAGATTTTGTTTTATTTTTTACTCACTGTTAGGGATGGAACCCAGGGCCTCACTCATGCTGGAAGCTTTATGATCCAGGGTATCCACTGAGCCCCTCTGAAGCTTACAGTCTTTAAAGTGATGATAAGGTTTACTTTAAGTTTATTTTGAGGATTATGTCAAGTTAGATAGCATAATCAACATGAAGGTCCTTATTTCAAATTTTAGCCCTGATCGCTTCTCCATGATGTTTGTCTCCCACTTCATGTCTTTCTTCCTTCAGATCAGATTTCTTTAAAGAATGGTCTGATTTGTAGTCACTGCTCCAGTCTAGGTTTCTTCCTTGACTACTCCATTGAAGCTTCTCAGTTTGAGTTCACCAGAGACCTTCTGAACGTCACATCAGCGAGCACTTTTCAGATCTTCAGAAGTTGCTTCACTTCCCTACTCTTAAAATCATTCTGCCACAGAGCATCCAAGGAAGATTTTCTAAATGTACACCCAGCTTTTTAGTAGCTCTCCATGATCTGCATGGTAAAATAAATCATTTCTGGTAGGAATAAAAGCTTTCTTGGTCTAGATCCGCACTGTCCAATATGGTACATACTAGTCACATGTGGCTATTTAAATTTAAAATCGTTAATTATGATGAGATAAAATAGAAAATGTTGTTCCTCAATTCCACTAGTTACATTTCCAACATTCCATGGCCACATGTGACAAATGGCTACCATATCAGTCATCTTAGACGCAGATTAGACTCATTATCATTTAAAGTTCTGTTTGACAGTGTTTATCTGACTTCAGTATATTAAAAATGAGAGATTGGAATTATACCAGACTCTAGCAGATTTGGACAAGGAAGCAGAGGTGACGATGCTGGAGTGTTCCTGTCACTGCCCTGCAGAGTTGAGCCCTCCTGGGGAGAAGCTGGGACTGTCTTAGAATGAGGAGCCCTTTGCAAGAGCAGCAGCAGTGAGGGTGGCGTCAGGAGAGGTGGGGAGCAGCCTCTGTCATTGTGGTGGACTGTGGACGGGGAAGAAGAGACAGATGGACTACTGCTGGAAAGCTTCCTTCTTGCATTAAGCTGAGTAGCTCAGAAGAAAAAAAAAAACCTGTGTTGTTTACTCTTATTATTAAGAGAAGACAAAGGTAGCCGAGAAACAGTTTCTTGGGATTTTAACCTTTTGGTAAATGACACCTTAAAGCTGATATTAATCCATCTTCTTTTATGGCTGCAAGGAATTTGGCAGATATAACTGTTTTTGCCAAGTTGAAAGAGATATTTTTATTCTCATATTCTGTAAATAATCATTTCCAGTCTTTATATTTATTTTCTGTTCACCTTACAGGCAAGACTGTGGTGCCTGTTTTACTCACATCTGTGTAAGTTATTAATGTGGAGATTTTTTTAAACTCCTGGATATTAATGTTTTAAGTTCCAGAACTTCCGCAAGATGGGTCCACACTGAAGGAAGCAGCTGTGAAATGCAGATGCTGACAAGCAGAAAAACAAAGAGATTTCACAAAGAATTGTGGGTATTTAATGTAACTCTTTAGTTCACAGTTCAATAAAACCATGTTGTTTCCATAGTATTACACTCTGTATTAACTGTCTGTTGTATTGCACAGCTTATTTTAAGGAAGAAATATGTATTACATTTGTCATCTGCTTTTTATCCTGCATTTTAACTTTCACTTTTAAGACAGCAAGAATTCTACTATCTCAGCACAGTTTAGTCTATTTTATTTCACTTTTTTATTTTTTAAGTTGTAGTTGGACACAGTGCCTTTGCTTATTTTTATGTGGCACTGAGGATCAAACCCAGTGCCTCACATGTACTAGGCAAGCTCTGTACCACTGAGCTACAACTCCAGCCCCAGTTTAGTCTATTTTTAAAAAGGAGTAGTATGTACATTTGTAACTTTTACTTATTTATTGATTAGAAAATCATGTCTTTTATCCTGCTTGCAAAAGTACAAATGAATCACAAATTATAAGTGAAACTGATCTTTTATTTACACTTTGTTTTCTTTTCCATGATGTCCTTTTAAAAAAATGATTCTGTAAAATGAGAAGAATACTGAAATGCTGTACAGGAAGAAAGGGAGGAGAGGTGGCTGCATTACGGGGGTGGATAAAGGGGCGGACGGCATGATACTAGGCAACAGGCTGTGAGAAATGTAGCATTTCTCATTTGTGTCGTCATGTAGCGATGGAGGAACCACCATGGAGCCCAACCTGGTATTTCTTTATAATCAAGTCCAGCTGTTGGTCATGTGGACTTGCTCCTTCCTTTGAGTATGAAGGGCGTGTTTCCTTCTTTCCTATGGTATCTTAAATGGCTTACATATCACCTGGAATGTACTCATGTGCTCTAGGAGCTCCTGTTACAGTGATCATTTTTCTTTATGAATCACAAGTAAAATGCTCACCCCAAGTTGCATATAAAAACTTTAGAACAAAGAATGTGACTTGACCACATAAGTATTTTTTTTAATATGAATAGAGCTCTTGTTTTTAATTTGATGAGCAGGGAACTTTCCAACTCTAACCCTCTCTTTACAATCTGTCTTTAATTTGCAAAAAAGATGCATTCCAATTTTTCAGACATAAAACTCTTTAATGGATTTTTTTGGATTTGCTGGTTCTCTAGTCATGTTTGGGTTATCCTGAAATTCAACGTGTATCATTTCATGGGTTTCAAACTCCTTTTCTCATTTGCGCATTTACATTTACTACTTTGATATTAAAAAATAATTGGATGGCATCTATCCTTAGACATCCTTAAATAACACACAGTTGCAGCTGTTAGACTGTTTTTATAGAGTGTTATTCCCAACCAGGTCTTCCCTGAAAGAAATATGAACGCATTTTTGACATCTTGGATCATTTAGTTCGTTTTACTTATCCTCTGTGTGTACTTTTAAGGCGGTTCTGTCTTAAATATGGAACTTTTCTACTCTTTCTTCTCAGTAGTACTAAGAAACAAATATTTTTCCTTCTGTTTTCTGGGAAGTTCTTCCTGTCACCCCTTAACACTGAAGCTATGTTTATGGCTTTCTGCTTCTAACACTGGACAACACTTGGTCAGGTAATTATCCTAATATATTCAGATAAGATAAATCTGAAAACTTGTGTAGTAATCATGTGTCATGAATTGATTCAATGGGTAGTAATTATAGGCATGAATTTTTGTTTTATAGGCTACAAAATTATTATAATACTTTTTTTTTTTAAATTTGTTTTAGTTGTTGATGGGCCTTTATTTTATTTATTTGTTTGTGGTGCTGAGAATCAAATCCAGTGCCTCATGCATGCTAGGCAAGTGCTCTACCACTGAGCTACAATCCCAACTTTTGTTTTATTTTTTAAAAACTATTTACTATTAAGATAGAAACTTATGCTTATCAAAGTGTTCTAAATAACTCTTTCAAAAGTTTATAAAATTCTGGAATTCTATTTCAGACCTTGTATCAGACACTTGAGATGCCACATATTAGTGCTGGTTTATAAACTTACAGATATGTGATCTGTTAGTGAAATTATAATAACTGGCATAGACACATGTGAAAATAAACCATGTGATGAAAGGAAGAAATGTTCTTCTAGTAATATCTGTAGATAAAATTATTGGATTCTGTTTGTTAGTAGTATTGTGTTCCTATTGAAATTTCAAATTATATGTATGTGTTTGATAATTACTAATGAGTATTTTCTTCCTTAAATACTTGCATGTTATTTATATTTTTCTCTACCAAACTGTAAAACTTGCTATTTGTTTTTACTTTGAAGTCTCCTGATATTAGTAAATTTACCACCAGATCTCTATTTTGTGATTTTCAAAGGTATTTTAGGGATATGAACAATTACTAAAATAAAATTAATTTTACCTTATTTTGTATATTTTTCTTAACTATTTCTTTTTTCCATATTTTTATTGATGCATTATAATTATACATATGGTGGGATTCATTGTTATGTATTCATACATGCACACAATATAACAGTATAATTTGGCCAATATCATTCCCCCCTAATTCCCCTTTCCCTCTTCTCCTCTGTTACCTTGGTCCCTTTCCTCTACTCTACTGACCTTCCTTCGATTTTAGTGAGATCCCTCTCACCTTTCTTTTCTTTTTTCTCTCTAGCTTCCACATATGAGAGAAAAAAATATGACCTTTGACTTTCTGAGTTTGGCTTATTTTCCTTAATGTAATGTTCTTAAGTTCCATTCATTTTCCCACAAATGGAATAATTTTATTCTTCTTTATGACTGACTAAACTCCATTGTGTATATATACCACATTTTCTTTATCCATTGATCTGTTGAGAGATACCTACCTTGGTTCCATAGTTTGGCTGTTGTGAGTTGTGCTGCTATGAACTTGGGTATACATGTATTGCTATACTCTGCTGACTTTAATTCTTTAGGATAAATACCCAGGAGTGTTACAGCTGACTTATGTGGTAGTTTCATTTCTCGTCTTTTGAGGAACCTCCATGCTGATTTTCATAGTGGTTGTACTAATTTGCAGTCCCACCAACGGTGTACAAGTGTTCCTTTTGTTCCACATTCTCTTCATTGTATTCTTGATGGCTGCCATTGTAATTGGAGTGAGATGAAATCTCAGTGTAATTTTGATTTTCATTCCCCTAAACACTAATGATATTGAAGTTTTAAAAATATATTTGTTGGCAATTTGTATTTATTCTTCTAAGAAGTATCTGTTTAGTTAATTTGCCCATTTATTAATTGGGTTATTTGTTTTTATTTTCTTTATGTCTTCTCAATATTAATCCTCAGTTGGAAGAGTAGCTGACAAAGATTTTCCCCCATTCTATATCTCTCTTCATATTCTAAATGGTTTTCTTTGCTGTGTAGATACTTTTGAATTTGATGCCATCCCAGTTATTAAGTTTTTCTATTTTTTCCTGAGCTTTAGGAGTCCTTTAGAGAAAGTTATTGTCTGCACTCACATGTTAAAGTGTTGACCCTATGTTTTCTTCTAGGCATTGCAGAATATCTGGTCTAATTTAATCCATTTCGAGTTGACTTTTGTGCAGGTTGAAAGATAAGGATCTAGTCTCATCCTTTACATATGGATGAACTGTTTACTAGCACCATTTGTAAAAAAGACTGTCTTTTCTCCAACATGTTTTTGGCACCTTTGTCAAGTATCAGATGATTGTATCTGTGTGGGTTTGTCTCTGTGTCTTCTATTCTGTTCCATTGGTCTATGTGTCTGTTTTTATGCTGGTACCATGCAGTTTTTGTTACTATAGTTATGTAGTGTAATTTGAAGTTGGTATTATGATGCCTCCAACTTTGTTTTATTGGACTCAGAATTGCTTTGGCTATACTGGATCTTTTATTCTTTCAAATGAATTGTAGGACTGTTTTTGTTTTTTCCCCCCTAGTTCTGTGAAGAATGTCATTGGTATTTTGATGGGGTTTACATTGAGTCTGTATATTGCTTTTGTTAACATGACCATTTTAACAACATTAATTCTGGCTACCCATCAGTATGGAAGGCCTTTCCATCTTCTTTTGTCTTTTTCAGTTTTTTTCTTCAACGTTCTATACGTTTTATTGCAGAGGCCTTTCACCTCCTTTGTTAGATTTATTCCTAGGTACTTTGTTTTTCTGAGGCTACTGTGAATGGAATTTTCTCTCTTTTTTGTTTAGTGAGTTCATTATTGATGTAGAGGAAAACTGTTGATTTTTGCACATTGATTTTATGTTCTATTTGCTGAAGTTGTGTATTAGCTCTTGTAGTGTTGTGGTAGAGCTTTTTGGATCTTCTAAATATAGGCTTATATCATGTGCAAACAGTGATAATTTGACTTCTTCCTTTCCTATTTGTTTCCCTTTTATTTCCTTCTCTTGCCTAATTGTTCTGGCTAGAATTCCTAGGAGTAGTAAGAGTAACCATCCCATCCCCATCTTGTTCCTGATTTTAGAGGAAATGCTTTCAATATTTCTCCATACACTGTGATGTTGGCTTTGGTTTTGTCGTATATAGTCTTTATGATGTTAAGGTAAGTTTCTTCTATTCCTAGTTTCTTTGGCATTTTCATCATGAATGGGTGCTGAATTTTGCCAAAGGCTGTCTTTGCATCTATTGAGATGACTATGTTATTTTTGTCCTAATTTTATTTATGTAGTGAATCACCTTTATTGATTTTTGCACATTGAACCATCCTTCCATCCTTGGAATTAAACCAATGTGGTCATGATGTATAATATTCTTAATACTTTATTAAGGATTTTTGAAGTCTAAGTTCATCAGGGATACTGGTCTGTGTTTTCTTTCTTTGATGTGTCCTTCCTTATCTGGTTTTGCTATGAATGTGATAGTGGCTTCATAGAGTGAATTTGGAAGTGTTCTTTCATTTTCTATTTCATGGAATAATTCGAGGAGCATAGTCATTCTTTAAAGGTCTGCTAGAATTCAGCTGAGAATCTATTTGATTTTTTTAAACTTATTTTTATTGTAAACAAATGGGATACATGTTATTTCTCTGTTTGTACATGAAGTAACAAGCATACCATTTGTGTAATCATACATTTACATAGGGTAATGATGTTTGATTCATTCCATTATTTTTTCATTCCCCCAACCCCTCCCACCTCTCTTTTCCCTCTATATAGTCCCTCCTTGCTCCATTCTTGCCCCCCTCCCACCCCCCATTATGTGTCATCATCCGCTTATCAGTGAGATCATTTGTCTTTTGGATTTTTGAGATTGGCTTATCTCACTTAGCATGATATTCTCCAATTTCATCCATTTGACTGCAAATGCCATAATTTTATTATTCTTTATAGCTGAGTAATATTCCATTGTATATATATATATACCACAGTTTCTTTATCCATTCATCAATTGAAGGACATCTAGGTTGGTTCCACAGTCTGGCTATTGTGAATTGAGCAGCTATGAACATTGATGTGGCTGTGTCTCTGTAGTATGCTGATTTTAAGTCCTTTGGGTATAGGCCAAGGAATGGAATAGTGGGTCAAATGGTGGGTTCATTCCAAGTTTTCTAAGGAATCTCCACACTTCTTTCCAGAGTGGCTGCACTAATTTGCATCCCCACCAGCAATGTATGAGTGTACCTTTTCCCCACATCCTCTCCAACACCCATTGTTGCTTGTATTCTTGATAATCGCCATTCTAATTGGGGTGAGATGGAATCTTAGGGTAGTTTTGATTTGCATTTCTCTTATAACTAAAGATGGTGAACATTTTTTCATATGTTTGTTGACTGCTTGTAGATCTTTTTCTGTGAAGCGTCTGTTCATATCCTTAGCCCATTTGCTGATTGGGTTATTTGTATTCTTCGTGTAGATTTTTTTGAGTTCTTTATATATTCTGGAAATTAGTGCTCTATCTAAAGTATGAGTGGCAAAGATATTCTCCCATTCTGTAGGTTCTCTCTTCCCATTGCTGATAGTTTCCTTTGCTGAGAGAAAGCTATTTAGTTTGAATCTATCCCAGTTTTTGATTCTTGCTTTTATTTCTTGTGCTATGGGAGTCCTGTTAAGAAAGTCTGATCCTAAGCCAACAAGTTGAAGATTTGGACCTACTTTTTCTTCTATAAGATGCAGGGTCTCTGGTCTGATTTCAAGGTCCTTGATCCATTGTGAGTTGATTTTTGTGCAGGGTGAGAGATAGGGCTTTAGTTTCATTCTGTTGCATATGGATTTCCAGTTTTCCCAGCACCATTTGTTGAAGAGGCTATCTTTTCTCCATTGCATATTTTTGGCACCTTTGTCTAGTATGAGAAAATTGTATGGATTTGGGTTTGTGTCTGTGTCCTCTATTCTGTACCATTGATCTACCTGTCTATTTTGGTGCAATACCATGCCGTTTTTGTTACTATTGCTTTGTAGTATAGTTGAAGTTCTGGTATTGCGATACCCCGTTTCATTCTTCCTGCTAAGGATTGCTTTAGCTATTCTGGGTTCCTTATTCTTCCAGATGAATTTCGTGATTGCTTGCTCTATTTCTGTAAGGTACGTCATTGGAATTTTAATTGGAATTGCATTGAATCTGTATAGCACTTTTGGTAGTATGGCCATTTTGACAATATTAATTCTGCCTATCCAAGAACATGGGAGATCTTTCCATCTTCTAAAGTCTTCCTCAATTTCTTTCTTTCAATGTTTTGTAGTTTTCATTGTAGAGATCTTTTACCTCTTTGGTTAGATTGATACCCAAGTATTTTTTTTTTTAGGCTATTGCAAATGGAGTTGTTTTTCTCATTTCCCTTTCAGCTGTTTCGTTGCTTGCATATAAAAATGCTTTAGATTTATGCGTGTTGATTTTATAGCCTGCTATTTTGCTGAATTCATTGATGAGGTCTAGAAGTATTCTGGAGGAGGTTTTTGAATCCTGTAAATATAGGATCATGTCATCTGCAAATAGTGACAGCTTAAGTTCCTCTTTTCCTATTCGTATCCCTTTAATTTCTTTGGTCTGCCTAATTGCTCTGGCTAGAGTTTCGAGGACAATGTTGAATAGAAGTGGTGAAAGAGGACATCCCTGTCTCATTCCAGTTTTTAAAGGGAATGGTTTCAGTTTTTCTCCATTAAGAATGATGTTGGCCATGGGCTTAGCATAAATAGCCTTTACAATGTTCAGGTATATTCCTAGTATCCCTATTTTTTCTAGTGTTTTGAGCATGAAGGGGTGTTGTATTTTGTTGAATGCTTTTTCTGCATCAATTGAAATAACCATATGATTCTTATCCTTAAGTCTATTGACATGATGGATTATGTTTATTGATTTTTGGATGTTAAACCATTCTTGCATTCCAGGGATGAACCCCACTTGATCGTGGTGCACAATTTTCTTAATATGTTTTTGGATACGGTTTGCCAATAGTTAAGGTTCTTTGCATCTATTTTCATCAAGGATATTGGTCTAAAATTTTCTTTCCTTGATGTGTCTTTGCCTGGTTTGGGTATGAGGGTGATATTAGCTTCATAGAATGAGTTCAGTAGGGCACCCTCCTTTTCTATTTCCTGGAATACTTTGAGAAGTATTGGAATGAATTCTTCTTTGAAGGTCTTGTAGAACTCGGCTGAGAATCCGTCTGGTTGTGGGCTTTTCTTGGATGGTAGATTTTTAATGGCTTCTTCTATTTCATTGCTTGATATTGATCTGTTTAAATTGTGTATGTCCTCCTGGTTCAGTTTGGGAGGAGCTTATGTCTCTAGAAATTTGTCAATGTCTTTGGTAGTTTCTATTTTGTTGGAATTCAGATTTTCAAAGTAGCTTCTCATTATGTTCTGTATCTCAGTGGTGTCTGTCGTGATATTTCCTTTTTCAGCACGAATTTTAGTAATTTGAGTTTTCTCTCTCCTTCTCTTTGTTAGTGTGGCTAAGGGTTTGTCTATTTTGTTTACTTTCTCAAAGAACCAACTTTTGTTTTGTCAATTTTTTGAATTGTTTCTTTTGTTTCTATTTCATTGATTTCAGCTCTGATTTTAATTATTTCCTGTCTTCTACTACTTTTGCTGTTATTCTGTTCTTCTTTTTCTAGGGCTTTGCGCTGCAATGTTAGGTCATTTAGTTGTTGACTTTTCATTCTTTTCTGGAATGCGCTCCATGCAATGAATTTTCCTCTTAGTACCACTTTCATAGTGTCCCAGAGATTTCAATATGTTGTATCGTCATTCTCATTGACCTCTAAGAATTTTTTAATCTCCTCCCTGATGTTTCTTGTTATCCATGTTCCATTCAATAGCATATTATTTAGTCTCCAGGTGTTGGAGTAATTTCTGTTTTTTATTTAGTCATTGATTTCTATTCTCAGTCCATTATGATCTGATAGAACACAAGGCCGTATCTCTATTTTTTTGCATTTCTTAAGGGCTGCTTTGTGGCATAACATATGGTCTATTTTCGAGACGGTTCCATGTGCTGCTGAGAAGAAAGTGAGTCTGCTCGTTGATGGATGGAATATTCTATGTATGTCTATTACGTCTAGTTTATTAATTGTGTTATTGAGTTCTATGGTTTATTTGGTTGGATTTTGTTTGGAAAATCTATCTAGTGGTGACAGTGGTGCGTTAAAGTCATCCAGAATTATTGTGTTGTGGTCTATGTGATTTCTGAAAATGAGAAGGATTTGTTTGATGTACCGGGATGCACCATTGTTTGGGGCATAAATATTTACTATCGTTATGTCTTCCTGGTTTATGGTTCCCTTAAGCAGTATGAAATGTCCTTCTTTATCCCTTCTGACTAACTTTGGCTTGAAGTCCACTTTATCTGATATAAGGATGGAAACCCCTGCTTTTTTACTGAGTCCATGTGCATGGTAGGTTTTTTCCCATCCTTTCACCTTTAGTCTGTGGATATCTTTTTCTATGAGATGAGTCTCTTGCAGGCAGCATATTGTTGGGTCTTTCTTTTTAATCCATTCTGCCAGTCTATATCTTTTGATTGATGAGTTTAGGCCATTAACGTTCAGGGTTATTATTGAGATATGATTTGTATTCCCAGTCATTTGGCTTATTTTTGGTTTTTAAGTTGGCTTGGTTTCTCCTTTGAGTGGTTTTTCTCTAAGGTAGTTCCTCCCTTTGCTGACCTCCATTGTTGTTTTTCATTTCCTCCTCATGGAATATTTTGTTGAGAACATTCTATAGCACAGGCTTTCTATTTGTAAATTCTTTTAACTTTTGTTTATCATGGAAGGATTTTATTTCATCTTCAAATCTGAAAGTTAGTTTTGCTGGGTATAGGATTCTTGGTTGGCAACCATGTTCCTTCAGAGCTTGAAATATGTTGTTCCAGGCCCTTCTAGCTTTTAGAGTCTGGGTTGAGAAGTCGGCTGCTATCTGTATTGGTCTCCCCCTATATGTAATCTGATGCTTTTCTTTCGCGGCCTTCAAAATCCTATCTTTATTTTGAATGTTAGGCATTTTCATTATAATGTACCTTGGTGTGGATCTGTTGTGATTCTGTGCATTTGGTGTTCTGTAAGCCTCTTGTATTTGATTTTCTATTTTATTCTTCAGGCTTGGGAAATTTTCTGATATTATTTCATTGAATAGGTTGTTCATTCCTTTGGTTTGTATTGCCTTCCTCAATCCCAATAATTCTTAAATTTGGTCTTTTCATGATGTCCCATAGTTCTTGGAGATTCTGTTCATGATTTATTACCATCTTCTCTGGGCAACTTTGTTTTCAAGATTAAATATTTTGTCTTCATTGTCTGAGGTTCTGCCTACCAAGTGGTCTAGTCTTTTGGTGATGCTTTCCATTGAGTTTTTTATTTGGTTTATTGTTTCCTTCATTTCAAAGATTTCCGTTTTTTTTTTTTTTTTTTTTTCAGAATTTCTATCTCTTTGTTGAAATGATCTTTTGCTTCCTGCAGGTGCTCTTTCAGCTTATTGGTATTATCATTCATTGCCTGCATTTGCTCTCTTACCTCATCCTTTGCTTCACGAATCATCTTAATCATGTATAATCTGAAGTCCTTTTCTGACATTTCTTCTAACATACTGTCATTGGATTCTATTAAAATAGAATCTAGATTTGTTTGGATCATTTTCTTCCCTTGTTTTTTCATGTTGTTCATGTATCTTCCCCTCTAGCAGTGCAGATCTGGGGCATTGCAGATTTCCCCCTATGGGCTTATAGTGGCCCTATAGGTTTCCAAAACCCTTTCTTTAAGGGGAGATCAATATTAGCCGTGCCCAATTCATAGACTATGCAATCCTAGACCAAATAGCCCCTATGAGGACAACAACAAAATTGTCATAATAAACAGAATGAGTTCAAATACTATCTTTGGTAAAACAAACAGATTTGCAATAAGGTTTGTTTTTAATGGAGGACAAAGAGGATGCAGAGGGATGTAGAATGTGGCTGTTAATGGGATAAGAAAAGAATATACAGAAGTTCTAGATAATAGAAAGGGTGAGAATGTAAGCAAAAGAAATTGGATATTAGCATGCAGAAAGGGAGAAAGAGACTCTGAGGGAACAGGTAAACAAAAGGAAAAGAGAGCAAGAGAAGTAAAGAAATAAAAACTTAAATTTTTTCAATAAGGAGAAAAAAGAAAATCTACAGTGTAACAGTCATATAGTAATGAAACCTCCCAGTGTTCAGTAGCCTGATGCATGAGAGGTACCTGACAATGAGCTTCAAGTCTCCAGCAGGCGTCTCAGGATGGGATTTGTCCCACCTAAAGATCGGAGCTACAGCTTCCAGGATTATCCAAGATGGCCACTCTGACTTCCAAATGTGTTGGTAAATGGGGAGCTGCAGCTCAGGGTGTGGACGAGGTCAGCAGGAGGTCCTGGAGGTGGGATGCGGTTCGTCAGACAGGGGTCCTGGAGGTCAGGTGTGTTTGGTGTGGTTGTGGGATCCTGGAGGCCGGTTGCAATCAGTCGGTCTGGGGGCCTGGTGATAAGAGCACAGTCAGTTGGTCTGGAGGTCCTGGTGGCAGGGAGCAGTCAGTCGATATGGGGGCCCCAGAGGCAGGAAGTGATCGGTCGGGCTGAGGGCTCCTGGAGATGGGGCTCAGTCCGTCCGGCCAGGGGTCCTACGGGGCCTGGCTGTTGTCTCAAAATGGCGGCAGCCACATGTAATCAAACCTGCAGGTACTGTGGCAGAGAATTTCCAGGCAACAGCAGGCAGCTGGTGCTCCACTGGCAGTCGGCGATCAGTTTGCTGACTGTTGTTGGACGATCGGGAGGTGAACCTCGTGCGTTGGGTGATGGATAAGTGTAAGGCAGGCGATGGACCGGCCAGAGGCAGGCAAATGGCGGATGATAGGCACCTGGCAGTGAGCAATTTGCACTCAAAAAAGGCGTCGATATTGTGGCAGACTGCAGGTGATCACAGCAGACAAATGGGGTAAACAGCAGGGGATCGATAAGCAGCAAAAATTGCCTCACCAAGAAACAGATATCCTCTGCTTGAAACCGGAGTTATGGAGCGACAAGGAACGCAGCCTCCCTCTAGTCCACCATCTTGGATCTCTCTATTTGATCTTTGTTGGAAAGCTTTTATTACTGCTTATATCTCATTGCTAGTTATTAGTTTTTTTAGGTTTTCTGTTCTCTTGATTCAATTATGGCAGGTCATACATGCTAGAAATGTACCTGTTTACAGAAATTTTACAAAAAATATAAACTACTTAAAAACAAGTTTAACCAAGGAACTGAAAGATCTGAACATTGGGAACTATAAAACAGATGAAAGACACAAATAAATGGAAAATATTCCATGCTTATGGACTGGAAGAATTAATATTGTTAAAATGTCCATACTACCCAAAGCAATTTACAGATTTCTGTACAATCCCTATCAAAATTCCAATACCATTTTTTACAGAAATTCTAAAATTTATAGGAAACTATAAAACACCCTGAATAGTCAAAGCAATCTTGAACAAAAAGAACACAGCTGTAGACATCACACACTACGTGACTTGATTCTATTACAAAGTTATAGTAATTAAAACAGCATGGTACTGGCATAAAAATGGAAGAGAATTGAGAGCCTAGAAATAAATCCATGTATTTATGGTCAATTGATAAAAACATACCACAGGGAAAGGATGGTCTCTTGAATGGAAGGGTCTTGGGAAAAATTGGTAGCCAATGTAGAAGAATAAAATTAGATCCTTATTTCATGCCATATAAAAATATCAACCCAAAATGAATTATAAAATGTAAGATCTGAAACTATAAATACTAGAAGACAGGGGGGAAGCTACATGACATTTGTCTGGGTAGTGATTAATTTGAGTTGATCCCCAAAGTTCAGGCAACAAAAGCAAAAATATACACACAGGATTTTATCAAACTAAAAGGTTTTGTATAACATCATAAACAATAAAATGAAGCTATCACCTACAGATAGAAAGAAAAGATTTGTAAGTAATATATATGATAAGGAGTTAATACATAAAATATGTAAGAAACTATTTAAAAAAACCTCAATAGCAAAACCCAAATGAACTGATTAAAAATGAGCAAAGGCCTTGAATAGACTTCTCTGAAGAAGATATACAAATGGCAAAAAAATATATGAAACGTTTACTATCATTATTAGGAAAATACATGTTAAAACTGTATTTCACTCCTATCAGAATGACTAATCAAAAACATGAAAGGTACTTATCAAAGATGTGGAAAAAAGGGAACCCTTGTGCACTGTTGTTGGAAATGCAAATTAGCAGAGCCACTATGGAAAACTGTATAGCAATTCCTCAAAAAACCTAAAAATAAAATTAGCATATGGTCCAACAATCCTATTTCTGGGTATATATCCCAAGGACTTGAAATCAGCACGACAAAGAGGTGTCTGCACTTCCATATTCATTGTATCATTTGCATAGCCAAGACGTGGAATCAGTGTAAATGTTCATCAAAAGATGACTAGATAAAAAGAAAGTGGTATATATGCATAATGGAAAATTATTCAGCCATTAAAAAAAGGAAATCTTACTGCTGGGTGTGGTGGTACACCTGTAATCTCAGTGACTCAGGAGGCTAAGGCAGGAGGATTGTAAGTTCAAGAACAGCCTCAGCAACTTAGCAAGGATCCTGTCATAAAATAAAATAAATAAAATAAAATAATAAAATAAAATAAAATAAATAAAATAAAATAAATAAAATAAATAATTAAACCATGTGGCTCAATGGTTAAATACCCAGTAGCAGAAAAAAACAAAAAACACAAAACAGAAATCTTGCATTTGTGCAATGTAGATGAACCTGGAAGACTTCATGCTAAGTGAGGTGAACCAGGCACAGAAAGATAAAAATCGCATGTTCTCTCTTGGAACACATGTATTCTAAAAGAGTTGAGTCCACAGGAGCACAGAATAGAATGGTGTTTATTAGAAGGTGGGGGTTGGGGAATGGGGAGATGTCAGTTGAAGAGTGCAGAGTTGTAGTTAGGAGAATATAAATAACAAAAGAAAAAAGCTGTCATTCACAGTAGGCTCACATAAATTACATTGCATTTTCTCTTTATTTTTAATGCTATTCTTTTTGTAAAATTACTTTTTGTAAAGTATTATATAACTATAAAATTATATATGTATAAAACTTTGAAGATTAGTTATAAAGTGAACAGTTCTGTAATTATCTCCCAAAAGAAATAGAACTTTATGAATTCCTTAGATGCCCACTCTGCTCTTTCCTACAGTCCCATACCCCTAATAAGATAAACACTGATGTTTGTAATAAATCATTCTCTCACTTTTCTTTGTAGTATTGCCATCTATATATTTGTAGAGTCCCTAAAAATATATCATCTATTTTTACCTGTTTTTGATAATTTTTGTCAGTGGAATGATCCTGTAAGTATTCTCGGGCTTTAGGTGAACATGTTAAATATTTATGTATTTTGATAACCTAGTCATAGTTTGTTTAGTTTAACTCCCTTATAGATTTCCATTGGCGTAAATATATTACAGTTTACGTATTTCAATACTTGGATTATTTTCAGATTTTTTTCTTTTAGGAACTCCTGTATTAGTAAGCTTTTTCATCTGTGACAGAAAGACTGACAAGAGCAACATAGAGAAGGAAAAGTTTGTTTTGACTCCATTTCAGAGGTTCAGTCCATGGTTGGCTCACTCCATATCTCCAGGCCGAAGGTGAGGCAGAACGTCATCCTGTAGGCAGGAAGGGTGTGACAGAGGAAAGCAGCTCAGGATGTGGCAATCAGGAAGCAGAGAGTGAGCTCTGCTCACCAGCGACAAAATGTAACCCCCAAAGGTACCCCAATGATGTATATCCTCCAGCCACACCTTACCCACCTACAGTTACCACCCAGTTAATCCATATCAGTGAATTAATCCACTGGTAAGGTTACAACTCTCATAATCTAATCATTTCACCCCTGAGTTTTCTTGCATTGTTTCACCAATGAGCTTTTGGGGACACCTCATATCACAACTGTTACAGCTACTGTGAACATTTTAAATGTTCTTGTGAATAATTCCATATAAGAGTTTTTCTTTGAGTTACATTGCTAGGTTGCAAAGTATATACATCTTTATCTTTACTACATAGTACAAAATTATTTTTCAGTTTTGTTCCTGTCTACCTTGCCACCAGATGGATGAATTTGATCCACATTCTTGCCAACATTATCACTCTTTAAATTAAATGAATTGCAATGCATTTTATACTATTTAAACCAACAAAATGAAGGGCTGAGTCTCAATTTGAAAGCAAAGTTGATTAATTTAAAATATGTTTTTAAAGAGAATAATTTATGTCTTTGCCGAATTGTTTTAAGTTCTGAATTCATAGTATCTAAATTTTTTAGGGGGCTACAATAGAGAATTTGTACAATTTCATGTAAAACTAATTTATTCAGATTGTTTCTCAATGAGAACAGATATACAGGGCTTCAGTTATGATTCAGAAACTTGAGTCAGGTAGAAGAAGTGTTGCCAAAGATTTACTTGGCACATTTATATTTTGCTTAATTTGGTTACTGATCAAAATTGTGCACAGCCTCATATACTTGTTATTGAGGAATAGGCATAAATGTATTTTAATGAGCATATGCTCTCCTCAAATATTTATGCATATTATCATTTTATATGTTGTACTTTAAAGAGAAAATTAAAGAGTAGTATAAAATCTTATCCATACATCCAGAAAAAAAAAGTAGCTTTAAAAGTACCTGATTTGGACCCGGTACTGTGGTGCATGCCTGTAATCCCAGTGGCTCAGGAGGCTGAGGATCATGAGTTCAAAGCCAGCCTCAGCAATTTAGGGAGGCCCTCAGTTTTTGGTACCCCCGGTACCAAAAAAAAAAAAAAAACACCAAAAACAAAAAAAACCCAGAAACCTAATTTGATTTCTAAATTTAGTCTTCATTTTATTAAGATTATAATATGTACTTCTTCAACAGGCTCAGGAAACTCCCGTATCCTGCAGTGCCTTGTATTTCCTTGCCTCCTTCTCAACCTTCAAGCTTCCTTGATCTTTAAAGGCAACAAAGTTCAACTCTTCAAAAGTTTGTTTTGCAGTTTGCTTCCCATGTTTTGATATTACTTTTCCATTTTATTGTGGTAAAATACATGCAACATTAAATTTTACTCCCCTTTTTTTGCTATTGGGGATTAATTCTTGGGGCGCTGTACTACTGAACTCCATCCCAGCCCTTTTTGCTTTTTATTTTGACAGGGTCTTGCTTAGTTGCCAAGGCTGGCCTTGAACTTGGAGTCCTCCTGCATCAGCCTCCTGGGTAGCTGGAATTCCAGGTGCACACCACTGCACTGAGATAAAATTTACCATTTTAACAATTCTTAAATATGCAGTGGTATTAAATATGTTCACATTATTGTGCAACAGTTAACACCTGTGCTGTTACTTCTTAATTTTAAAATATATTATCTTCCCAAAATGAAAGATGAGGATTTTTACTTTCTGCTTTTCTAGTACATATGTATACTTTCTGTGCTCCCATTTTCCTAACATAATTATGTCATAATTTTGTGTAGATTAGAATTGGTTGTTTATACTAGTTTTACTCCAAAAAGGCATTTCACAGCAGAATCATTTGATATACTATGATTACTTTTTTTGTAAAATTATTTTCCCTTGTGTTAATTTTATGTGTGTGTGTGTTGTGCTGGGGACAGAACCCAGAGTTCTAAGCAGGTGCTGTGCCACTGTGGACACTCCCGGCCACAGAGTAATTGTATTTTTCTCCATTTTCTCCCACATGTTTATCACCAATTCATTCCAGTGTTATTCCCCATTTTCCAAATGTCTTCTCATTATGTTTCAAACACATTGAATAATTTTCATTTTCCCAAGGACATCTCTTCCTGACTGGTTTCAATTAGTTTTGGCTGTTCTTTCCCTTCCAGCTCAGATGTCATCTTGGAATCTTCCTTCCTCATCAGTCTTAAAATTCTTTTGCCTATGTTTTGTGTTGAACTCTGGTTCCAATTCTGTATCATCTTCATTCATTCCCTCATTTAGGTGATATATGTCCTCCAGCAAATTCCTGAGAAAGTAAATGGAGGTAAATGAAGACTTTGCAAGTCTGAAAAATACTTTTCTTCTGCCTTACATTTGCTCTTTTGTCTTGTAATAGAATGCTAGGTCAGAAACAATTTCTCCTCAGTTTTCATTATCTTCTCCTTAGGTTACTCTTCTACCAGGTTTTCTCAGTCTGAAGCCATTCTGAATCCTAGTCCTTTGTATGAAACTTATTTTTTCCATTCAAAAGTTTTAAAGCATTTTCTTCTTATTTATGGAATTGTGAAATTCTTGATGAAGTATTTTATATTAAATATTCTGTATTCAGTTTTTGATGATGTCTTTCAATCTGGAAACCCATGTCATCAATTCTTCTTTATTATTATTAATTTACTCCTTTTAAATTTTTTCTTAATTCTTTTTCTGGCACATCTTTTGTATAGATATTTGGCCTCTTGGATGATTCCCTAGGGTTTTTTTGGTCTTTTTCTGTGACTTTTATCTTTTTGCTCTACTGTATAGAATATTCTAAATTTTATCTTCCAATCCTTTTATTGAGTTTTTATTTCTGCAGTTTGATTTTTGATGCCTAAAACCTTTTTCTTTTTCTTTTTGTTATTTTTAAATGCCATTCTGTCTTGCTTTACAGATGCAGAGTCTTACCTGAATATATTAGTGATAGCATTTCTGAATGTTGATTGCCTTTTAGAGGAAAGTGAAAATTATATGAGTGTACTTGGTAATACAGGAACATTGAAATTTTCTCCTCCAACATGCAAGGTTCAAAGAAAATATAACTTCTTTCTTTATTTTGGTAATGGCTCTAATCTTTCTTATAAGCATATTACCCAATAGGGTAGTGGTAGGCAAGGAGTGGGTCAGGGTATTAGATGGCTTAAACTTGCCAGTTAACATTTGTCTTATTAGGAAATTCAGCTTCTCTTAGGTATATGCTCAGACTTTTAAATACTCTCCCTTTCTTTTTCCCCTGCTGTGCCTCAACATGCTGTTGAAATGCTATGGGGTAGTCCTCAGTTGATTTTATTTGATGGTCAAGAGTGTCTTGGAATCTTGTACCAGTTATTTCTCTTCATAGGTGTTTCCTGTGGAACTTCTTTAATTATCTTAGACCATTTGGTGCTGCTGTAGCAAAATCCTCAAGACTGGGAAATTTGTAAAGAACAGATATTTATTTCTTAAAAATCTGGATGCTGGGAAGTCCAAGTTAAGGGGTTAGTTAGCATCTGGCAAGGGCCTTCTTGCTGCATTATCCTATGGCCTAAGGGCAAAGACAGGGTAAGAAGAGAGCAAGAGAGGGCTGGATTCACTTTTATAATAAGCCCACTCTTGATATCACCAGCCTGCTCCTGTGATGATGACAGTCCACTTAGGAGCGCTCCCCTCTGAAAGGTCCCGCCTCTCAATATTGTTGCATTGGGCACTAAGTTTCCGGCACATGAATTTGGGGGGCTCATTCAAACTGTAGCGCTAGTCTTATCCTAAGCCATTTTAACTGTTTAGATGGAACTGTTTTCTCTGTCCTTCTGGAGTGAAATTTTCAGAGTGTGTGGAACTTCTCTTGGTAAGGAGGCCTGGGGGTCCAGGAGTTACTTCAAGCTCACTTACTTGCTGCCTTCCTCTGGCAGGGCTCTCGTCCCTCCTCCCTAACCACGCTGTCCCAGGTCATCCATGATCTGATCTCTACACATATGGTCTATACTCAGTGTTTCATGTAGAGACAGGCAAACGCCCATCCTGCCTTGTAATTTTTTCCTTCTTTACCTACTATTAAAGGGATGGGATTTCTGTCTCCTCCTAATGTTTGGAAGATGTTTTATTTCATAGCCATTTCTTTTCCAAAGTTGTGTTTTCTTGCTCTCTTGACTGGATCCATATGGCAGATAAGATATAGTGAGAAAAATTTGCCATTAAGAAAAAATCTAAAACTATTATCCCAATTATATTAATGAATCATTTCATCTTTTTAAGTGATTTTATTTAAATGATTTTAGCACTTCTGAACTTTTTCCATCTTTAGTAAATACATTTTTCCAATTCTGAATCAGTCTGTTACAATTTGTGAAATGTGATTTCAGAACAAAATTTGAAATTAGTAAGCAGTTAGTAAAGAGCTATTTTTATAGTCTTAGGGCACTTCCAGAGGTTGCCTGAGATGTGCAGATGCCATTATAGCTGTTTTTCATTTGGGAGGTCTTGGATCCATGTCTTGGAAGGATGGATTATATGAATATATGTGTGTTAAGAGTGTATCAAAATGTGTAATCAAGTAATTCTTTTTGATAGTGTTATAGCACTTAGGGACTAAATACTCCAAGCACCATGTCTTATTAATTCTTTAATATTCTTTCCAGTTATCATAAGTGTCCTCTTTGGTACATTTTGGGGCAGTTTAACTTTGAGTGGAAACTATGATGATTACAATTGTTTTTGATTTGCTTTTTTATGGAAACATACAGAACCTAGCCATATATTACCAAGGTATATTGTTTCTCTTGTCTTCCCAGCTGAATTGAGTAATAGTTGTGCTATACTGTGGATTACTAAGTTTTTAACCTGAAGTACTACACTTCACATGAATGTCTAATTTGTGGAATTAAAAAAGTCATAACTAGACTGTAGCTCAGTGGCAGAGTGCTTGCCTAGAATGTGTGAGGCACTGGGTTCTATCTCAGCACCGCATTAGAAAAAAAAAAAAAGAAATAAAACAAAGGCGTTCTGTCCGTATTACAACTAAAAATAAATTAAAGAAAGACATAACTAAATGATTGCATTATGCAACAAATATTTGCTGACTACCTGCTATGTACCAGAAATTATTCTAGATCAAGAGCCAGGAAATTTTCTGTAAAGGGCTCAGTAGTAAATACTGAGATATTGTGGGCCATGTGGTGTGTGTTACAAGTACTCAGCCTTATTGCAGCACTAAAATAGCCTTAGACAACATGTAAACAGAAGAGCATGGGTGTGTTCCTGTCAACTTTACTTACAAAAACAGGCAGTCTGCAAGATTTGACTCATGGTCTGTAGTTTGCTGACTTCTTCTTTAGGTGCTAAGTATTGATGGGGATCAGGACATGTTACCCCAAAATATAGCACATTGGCCTTTGAGCATGTAGAAGCATAAAGGTAACTCTCATCTTCCCCCATCTTCTTCCCTTGGAAGGATTTTCTGACCTTCCCCTGAAGCAGATTGGTTATAAGACCTCATGTGAGAGATACCCTACCTATAACCAGGGGAAAGGAACATCATTACCTCTGAAAATGAAGGGATACAGAAAAGAATCTGAACAAATAAGCCTTGCTAGGTGTCCCCAAGTTTACTACTATTAGATCATACCCTTTGTCCTGTCATATTTCTCCATGACTGTCCTCTCATACCTAGCTTGATAGTACTCAGATTAACCTGTTTCCTTATGAAGGTTCACAATTCATGTAATACATTACGTAAATCTGTATGCTTTTCTCTTGTTAATCTGTCTTGTGTTACAGGGTCCTTAGTCATGAACCTATCGCTAGTAAGGAAAAGATCTTTTCCTCTCCTGTAGTTTTCAGTAGTAAGAAAACAGCTAAACATTCTTGTATTAATGGCCCTTACAGTCTAATGGTAAATAAATTGGTGTATAAGTTGAGGGAGGAGGTTCTAGGTTCTTATATTATTTGAAAGGAAGTTGGTTAAGGTATTAACATTAGATTCTGTTAAATTATGCATGCATGGAAATATTTCAAAGATAACAATTGAATAATAGAAATATAGAATCAGGTAAAAAAACAAAAACCCTTTATTTAATCTATTAAAAAGTAATATTTGGATCAGGGTTAAGTTTTATACATCCCTTGGATGTTCTATCAAGTGCTATTATATGTAAGATAATATACATTCAGATGTGGATAGGGTACTTATTAACTTTTTTTAAAGCAAAGATATACATTCTTATTATTTTTTTAGTTGTAGATGGACACAATATCTTTATTTAATGTAGTACTAAGGATTGAACCCATGCCTCACACAAACAAAGTGAGGGCTCTACCATTGAGCCACAATTCTAGTCCCATTTGTTAACTTTTGAAAAACTGGTAACCTTAACTTTTCCAGAATAATTCAAGTTTAAACAAGGAGATGAACAGTATTGTTTTTGTTTCATAATGAAAATGAAGCCAGGACTAAAATATGATGAATAGAATAGAGGTCTAATGTGCATTTCATACAGTATAAAATACTAGACATTAAATATGGGTATATAATTGTGGAGATTATTTCTAAAATCAAAATTTGCATATGGAAAATATGTATGAATATATTTAAAACACTAAATACAGGTGTATTTGTAAACACATGATTATTAATTATCTATACATTAAACAATACATAAAATTTATTTAATATATATTTATACTTATTGAATTATCTAATATTACTATCAAGTACTATGTGTTATAAAGTAATCTGTAGAATTCTGTGAAAATTTACACTTTGCTGCAGTGCAAGTCCATTAAAACTTTGCATTGACATCATTACACTATAAAATTGAGTTTAAGAAACATGGGTTCTTTTTAATGTTTCATTCTTTTTAAAAATTTTTTTTAAACTTGTTGATGGACCTTTATTTTTATTTTTAATTTTGATTCATTATGCACAAATGGGGTATAACTGTTGTTTCTCCGGTTGTGCACAAAGTACCATACTATTTGACTATGTACATCATACATGTACATAGGGTAATGATGTTTGTCTCATTCTATTATCTTTCCTTCCCCCGCACCCCCACCCCTCATTTCCCTCTACACAATCCATCCTTCTGTTCTTCCCTTACCTCTTCCCTGCCCCTGTTATGTATCATCATCCACTTATCAGAGAAGTCATTCAGTCTTTAGTTTTTTAGGATTGACTTATTTCACTTATCATGATATTCTCCAACTCTATCCATTTACCTGCAAATGCCATTATTTTATTCTTCTTTATGGCTGAATAATATTCCATTGTGTATATATAGCCACAGTTTCTTTATCCTTTCATCTGTTGAAGGGCATCTAGGTTGGTCCCACAATCTAGTTGTGTGAATTGAGCTGCTATAAACATTGATGTAGCTGCATCACTGTAGTAGGCTGATTTAAAGTCCTTTGGGTATAGGCCAAGGAGTGGGATAGCTGGGTCAAATGGTGGTTCCATTCCAGTTTTTCTAAGGAATCTCCATACTGCTTTCCAGAGTGGCTGCACCAGTTTGCAGCCCCACCAACAATGTATGAATGTACCTTTTTCCCCACATCCTCACCAACACCTGTTGTTGCTTGTATTCTTGATAGTAGACATTCTAATTGGGGTGAGATGGAATCTTAGGGTAGTTTTGATTTGCATTTCTCTTATTACTAGAGATGTTGAACATTTTTTCATATATCTGTTGATTGTAGATCATCTTCTGTGAAGTGTATGCTCATTTCCTTAGCCCACTTATTGATTGGGTTATTTGTATTCTTGGTGTAAAGTTTTTTGAGTTCTTTATAGATTCTGGAAATTAGTGCTGTGTCTGAAGTGTGTGTGGCAAAGATTTTCTCCCACTCTGTAGGCTCTCTCTTCAAATTGTTGATTGTTTCCTTTGCTGAGAAAAAGCATTTTAGTTTGAATCTATCCTATTTATTGATTCCTGCTTTTATTTCTTGTGCTTTGGGAGTCATGTTAAAGAAGTCTGGTCCTAAGCCAACATGATGAAGATTTGGACCTACTATTTCTTCTTTTTAGGTGCAGGGTCTCTGGTCTAAGGTGGACCTTTATTTTTATTTATTTATATGTGGTGCTGAGAATTGAACCCAGTGCATCACACGTATAAGACAAATGTTCTACCACTGAGTCACAACCCCAGCCCCCCATTATTCTTTTTTAAAATAGTTCTTCATAGGGCAAAATAATGTTAAGAGATCATTTTCTGCATTAGCTTTGCTACTGATACAAATGAGAGAGGTGTGCTCCTGATAGAAATAGGGCCCAGAGAGGCTGGGGTTGTGGCTCAGTGGTAGAGTGCTTGCCTAGCATGTGGGTTCAATCCTCAGCACCACATAAAACTAAGCAAATAAAATAAAGGTATTGTGTCTATCTACAACTTAAAAAAAATATATACATATATATATAAAGAAATAGGGCCTGGAAGCTTGAGTAGTCATTAATGGTGTTGCTTACAAGGAGAGTACATTGCAGTTATGGTTGATGCCTGAACACTGTTATTTAAGAACTCTTATAGTTGATCAAATGGATTAAAACAGTCTTGTCTTTAAAGAATTGTAGCTTGAATAAGAAATAATGAAACCATGGTAATAAAGATAAAACTTACTGACATTTTATATATTCCAAAGGAAATGAGATCCGAAGCTGCTTTAGTTAAAATTTCAAAGCAAATTGTAGTCACACTTCTGACATTATGACTTTCTAACCCTAAGAAATTCTTTAGAAGACTCACTATCTACTTGTGCAAAATGTCAGTAATATCATTTACCTTCTTTTTCAGGGATGTAGTGAGGATTAATTCTTGGAAAATGGAAAAATGTTATCTGTTAAAATTTTGCATCTCATCTCTAGAAAAATACCTTCACACTGAGAAACTATAGAAAAGATGGTTATCATTGATTTTCAAATGGACTGATCACATCCATCACTGCACTAAAAATTTTAAGAATCATGTATAGATCTTACATGATTGTGAACAAGAGAAACTTTGAAGCTGTGGCTTGTAGGGCCGGGGTTACGGCTCAGTGGTGGAGCGCTTGCCTAGCATGTGTGAGGCACTGGGTTTGATCCTCAGCACCACATAAAAATAAATGAATAAAATAAAGGTCCATCAATATCTAAAAAATTATATATATAATATATATGTTATATTTTATATAATTATATATTATATTTTATATAAAATATATGTTATATTTTATATAATATATATTATATTTTATATATATAAATGCTTTGGCTTTGCAAAATATAGAAATGTGGAAATTTGAGATATGAAATAATCATTTATAATCATATTTTGTAAAATCAGTGAATCCCTAATCTTTAAATTGAATAAAAGTGTTGAAGATTACTATTTCTACAGATATTGTCTCTTCCAACTAGCAAATCAAGCACCCCCTCCAACCCAAGGATAGAACTCAAGGCCTTGCATGTGCTAGACAAGTGCTCTACCACACCTTTGGCCCCACTTTTCTTGTCTGGCTTTAGATTTCTTAACTGTAATAAGCTTTAAACCACATAGCTCTTCTTTTGAAAAGGGATCTGAACTACAGAATACAATTGTATTTTTAAGTTTAAAGAGGTTTTTGTTTAATTGTCAAGTATTTGATTAGTTATGTATTACCATTATAAGCACAAAAGAATTAAGATACACTTAATAAAGGACAGAATCTAAGTTCTTTGAGAAGAGGACTATTATTATTTATGGTACTTACCACAGGGCCTGGTAGTCATAGACATTTACTGAAGGTTATTTTAGTGAATAGATGAATGAGAAAGACCTAATAGTTGCCTTCAAGGAACTTAGAGCCCATAAATATAATAAAATGAGTATATAGAAAAACAAACTCAAGAATAGACAATAATTATGCACTAAATAATTAGAATTTAGAGATATTAGAACTTGGAGGAAACACAAAAATAGTTTGCAAGCATAGTATTTGGACTATTATCATCAGAACTTAGTGTGGCAAGGTCAGGTGAAGTCTTCCTGAAAAAAGTGGGACTTGAACAGGCCCTAAAAGATTGGTAGTGTTTGGATGTAAATATAGGAGCCATCAGAGGTAAGGAGAACATCTTGACTAATATGAGGGTGAGAAAGCACATTTCTGAGCCAATGAGAAAAATGACCTCATTGGAAAACATGAAACTGTCATAAATTTGGATAGGTAGGTGGTGTTTAGGCAGAGTAGCTTAGGTTCCCAGATGGCACTTTTGCCACTCACCACCAAAACTGATTTGCTGAGTGCTTCCAGCCATATCCATCTGCCAGGAGCCTGCCTGGCACACTGCCTCTCAGCTATTTGCTCAGATGGTTTGACAGATGCATAGGTGGTAAGAAATGGTGCTGTTAATGTCAGTAAAGCTGCCCTCTGTGAAAGCTAGCAAATCAGCATGACTTTGAGCTTTATAACTGATGATTTGTGATGATATTAAATTAAAAATATAGCTTTAAGTTGTGTAGGACAGGCTGGGCTTGCCTTATTATCCAGAGTTCACCATTGTGGTTATGATACCAGGCTAGAGGGCCTCTGCTCACCTCACCCATGTCCTCAGCACCCTGAGATGCCAGAATCAATTGATTATTTCTTTACCCACTGTTAAAATATATATATTTAGAGAAGAGTCTGTGCTCAACTTTCCATAAGTGCATGTCTCAATCTTTCCCTAGGACTGGGGTTTCCTAGAGAGGTGGATAGAAAGAGCAGAAGCTCACTGAATACACGGTAAAGTAGGAAAAACAGTGTGGGAGCACCACATGCCGAGGGACAAGGGCAGAGAAGAGGCCAGAAGAACCAGTTATTAATTTTACCAGTGTTACATTTTTGCTCATAGCTTCACCCGGAGATAATTACAGACTGGCTTAATATTATTATAGGTACTTGTAGTATATTAGCCAGGATTTACTTTAGTGATTAGATAGAATTGTACACTATGGACTAGTAATGAGAACTGAATTTGCATTCTACCTACCCTTACCTGATAATTAGATATATTCTTTATTCCTTATTGAGGAAACATAATTAAGAGAAACTGATGGGGTGAATCTTTGAGTTCTCATTGACTTCTAAAATTTTGTGAATCTCTGTGGGAAATAGAAAAACATAACTTGGAATGAAATCCATAGATATATATAGCAAAACCCCAGACAATTGCACTTTGTATAAAAGTATTTAATTGAAGATGCATTTATTTTTTTCTAACACAGTGGAACTAGCAATTGTTTACAGGGTATATACCTCTCTTCTAAAGGCCAGAACTCTGTATCTTTATGCTAAGCTGCTCAGTTCTTTGTTAGCTTTATTGTATTTATATTGTAATTTTGATGATATATTTAAAAATCATATAATTTATATGAACTGCCTAAGTATAAGCATCATTGAGCTCAGAATTTTTTTTAATCCAATAGAATTAGACTGTAACTGGCTAAATAATTAGATATGGTAACAGTTTGATATTGAATATACCTTTCAACAGATACTTGCTTACAAGTTTCTCTCTTTTGGTAGAGCCTCAGCAGTGTTGGTCATGGTAGACTAGGCCTGAAGCTCACTTCAGAGCACCTAGGAAGAAGACATTCTGGTTGAGTACTGGGGCTGAGGGTATAGCGCCAGATTTACTACAATTCTTTATGCAGCAGTCAGCCTTTACCATGCCTCAGAGAGAGTTTAATCCTCATATTTGCTTTGAGACTACCTTGTTTTTCATTTATTTATTGGTACCAGGGATTAAACTAAAGGGTGCTTAACTCCTCAGCCATATCCCCAGCCCTTTTTAATTTTTTATTTTGGGGCAGGGTCTTGATAAGTTGCTTAGGTCCTCACTAAGTTGCTGAGGCTGGCCTTGAACTTGGAACCCTCCTGCCTCAGCTTCCTGAAGTGCTGGGATTACAAGCAGGCACTACCACAGCCCAACAAGATGAACTTGTTATTTTAAGATGATTAGAGATTAGGCTTGTGTCCCTCAGAATGACCACAACCACTTTTATCAGTGTCAAGAACATGGGGTGGAGGGGTGAAGAAAGAAAGCAAATGTCACTTAAAATAGAGCTTTTGTTCTTTTAAAGACAGTGTTTAGATAACAATGTTAAAAACTAGCAATTAGAATTAAACAACATAGAATTGCAAGAGAGTAAAGGTGTTGGGTGATTAAAAATAGACACAGATTAGAGACCTACAATTTTCTTATATAATGTTCTTGATAGAGTGATAAAGTGCTAAAAATTTATGGTTAAAGATGTCCTTATTTAGAATGATTTAATCTTTAGCCAGGGTTTGATTGTTGGCTCTGGGTTTGCATAGTTTAATTTTTCTTGACTAGAAAGAGTTAAATGATATATGTCTCCAGAGTTATTTTATGATACTTTTTAAAAACATGCCTCAGCATTAAAATGTCCTTAAAGAATATTGCATTATATCATAAGAGTCTGACTATGGAAGGAATGCAACCATATTACAGTGCATAAATTTTTCATGACTGCAGCCCATGGATGTTAAATAAAAAATGACAGCTTCTTGGATTTGGTTGTAGTGTAAGATGTGACTCAGAATACTAGATTCATAGACCGGGAGAGGAAAGACAAGGCAGGACACTTAGTGTGTCCTGAGAGGAAGAACATGTTTTGCCTATTTTGTAAAGGAGAGAGGAGAATCTGTTTTCTCCCCCCTTTTTAAATTCTTTTTAAAAATGAGGTATTCTCATTTACACAAACCAAAAATGGAGGGTTTGGGGATAGAAGGGAGAAGATCTCTGCTTTCTTCAGTCAGTTCCTTCTCTTGAATTCCTTCTCTTGCTTACATGATTTTTCTCTTTTGGTAAAGCCATTTTCCTACCTGTGGCTCCAAAGGTCACCCCTCAATAAATGGGCAAATTAACCTAATAAACACTTATCAAAAGAAGAAATACAAATGACCAACAAAATACATGAAAAAATGTTCAGCATCTTTAGCAATTAGGGAAATGTAAATCAAAACTACACTGAGATTTCATCTTACTCCAATTAGGCTGGCAGCCACCAAGAATACAAATAATAAATGCTGGAGAAGATGTGAGGAAAAAGAAATACTTTTATACTACAAGGGAGTACCTGTATTTCAATCCCAGAGATAAGAATCATGAGTGTTGTTTGTTGTTGTTGTTGTTTGGGTACCAGGGATTGAACTCAGGGGCACTCGACCACTGAGTCACATCCCCAGCCCTATTTTGTATTTTATTTAGAGATCGGGTCTCACTGAGTTGCTTAGCGCCTCACCTTGCTGGCTTTGAACTCTCAATCCTCCTGCCTCAGCCTCCCCAGCTGCTGGGAAGACAGGCATACACCATGGCACCCAGCCTTGAATGTTGTTTTTAAAATTTTTTTAAATTGGTGCTTTATAAGTTTAGTGAGTAGTGGGTATCATTGTTACTTATTTATAAATGCACACAATATAACAATATAATTTGGTCAGTTTCCTTACCTAGTACCCCCCCTTCCCCTCCTCTCCTCCAGGTTCTATTTCTCTGCTCTGCTCTTCTTCCTTCTGTTTTCATGAGATCCTCCCACATTGTTTTTCCTTTTTTCTCTCTAGCTTCCACATACAAGAGAAAGCATGTGACTCTTGACTTTTGGAGTTTGGTTTATTTCCCATAACATAATGCTATCAAGTTCCATCCATTTTCCAGGAGATGACATAATTTCATTCTTCTTTATGGCTGAATAAAACTCCATTGTGATGTATACCATGTTTTCTTTTTTATTCATCCATGGCAGACATCTAGGTTGGTTCCATAGTTTGGCTGTTGTGAACTGTGCTGCTGTAAACATGGGTATACCTGTATTGCTATAGTATGCTGACTTTAATTCTTCCTTTTTTTGGATTAGAAAAATTTAATAAAACATGAATTTCAAATATCTTATTAAAGAAAACAATTATCTAACTCTTTTTAAAAATATTTTTAGTTGTAGATGGGCACAATATCTTTATTTTATTTATTTTTATGTGGTGCTGAGGGTTGAACCCAGTGCCTCACACGTGCTAGGTAAGTGCTCTACCACTGAGCCACAACCCTGGCCCTATCTACCCTAATCTAACTCTTGGATTTCAAAAACATTATGCAATAATTTTTTTTAATAAAAAAAGCCACAAAAACACAAGTTAAATCAGCTAAATATTTTGGGTAACCTTGCAGTTTAGTAAACTGCAAAAAAAGAAAAAAAAAGATAAATGTAGATTTTTATGTATAGTAATTTTTTGAGGATTTCTTTTCAAACCCTTTCACCAAGTACAAAATGACTTTTAAATAAAAAGCACTTCTCTGCCAAACATTAAACCTCGAAACATTTCAAAGTGCTCCAATTTAGTGATACTTATTTATGTAAAAGGGGCAATATATGGAATACATATAATAAGGCAAAATGGTCCCTACTTACTAGATTTTGGAGAGAAATGCAGCCTTTTAGTTAGCATTGAGGCAAAGCCGCTTCTCACCAGGTGCACTTGATGTTTATAGGGGTCCACTTGGTGCTGAGAAACCTTCCTGTTTACCTGTGAACTCTAAGGAGGAGCCATATTTTCCCAGCATCTCACACAGATCTTGAATACTATGAGCCATTCAGTTTCCTGATGAAAATAATATCCTTCTGTGACAGGGCAGCACCTGAGGAAGTCTGCTCCAGGAGACAGCATCCACCTCAGCTATGTCCTCTAGCTTGTATGTCTGATGGTCCATGACATCTCAAGGAGTGACTGGCACACCAGGCTGGTTTCCCCAGCATGGTTGAATGATAAATATCTTGGGTTTTCCAACCAGGCTCTGCACTTGTCTCCTTTGAACAAGCCAGTTAATGTCTGAATTTTAGTTTTGGCATTATATGCATAAATGTGATTGCCTTCACTGAGGCTTAGGAAGACACATAAAAAAGTTGGCCTCTATGTGGCTAAAGGTTGACACTGTGTAGGTCCACCCAAATGCATATAGAAATGAAAAAAAGATGTTTGCTACCTACATATAAAAATAGATTTGAGGGCTGGGGTTGTGGCTCAGTGGTAGACCGCTTGTCTAGCATGTATGAGGCACTGGGTTCGATCCTCAGCACCACATAAAAATAAAAAAATAAAGGTTCATTGACAACTAAAAAATGTTAAAAAAATTAAAAAATGAAAATATATTTGATAGTAGAAGAAAGATAGTCGTGATCAGAGGGGTTTGGTATTTATTTTTTTGGTACCAGGGACTGAACCCAGGCTTGGTATGTGCCCTTTTCATTTTTTATTTTTTATTTTAAGACAGGATCTCTCCAAGTTGCTTAGGGCCTCCTTAAGTTGGCTAGGCTGGGCTCAGACTGTCAATCCTCCTGCCTCATCTTCCCACGTTGCTGGGATTACAGGCACGCACCACTGCTCCTGACTTGGTATTCTTAAATGTAAAGTATCTTCATGAATTTAGAGCAGAAGTTCTGCTTTAAGAGCATTAAAGTATTTCACTTCCAACACTAGATCTGAAAACCTGCAAGTAAGGTTCTCTCTGTCTGCCCTGGTGCCCCACCTCTCCTGCAGTGTCCAGTGCCAGAAGAATCTTTCATGATTGAAGATTAGAGTAATTCCTTTCCTCTTGTGGTTCATTCTGTACTTTTGTGACAGATCAAACATTTCACTTTTATAGTAGGTATCTGTTTTTGTCACGTTGTTCTGTACCTCAATCATTGCCACCATTCCAAGGTGTCCTTCAGGGCAGCTCCCACAGATGAGACGCTCTTCGGTCACATCCTTGTCCTAGGCCTTGGGAGCCAGGGACTTTCTACTCCATATGCTGCTCTGCAGGGCTCGACCCCGAGTTGCCCAAACCTGAGTCCCTGCAACCAAGCTCCAGTTCTCTGAAAGATATCCCAGTGGCCTCTGATTTTAATTCCTTAGAATAAATACCAAAGAGTTGTATATCTGGGTCATATGGTAGTTCCATTCCTAGTCTTTTTTGAGGAGACTCCATACTGATTTCCACAGTGGTTGTACTAATTCATAATCCCACCAATAGTATAAAAGCATTCCTTTTCTTCCACATCCTCTTCAGCATTTATTATTGTTTTTTCCCCCAGTACTGGGGATTGAACCCAGGGGTGCTGTACCACTGAGCTACATCCCCAGGCCTTTTAGTTTTTATTTTTAAGATAGGGACTCACTAAGTTGTGTACACTGGCCTCTAACTTGGGATCTTCTGTCTCGGCCTCCTGAGTCACTGGAATTGCAGGCAGGTGTTACTGCACCTGGTTCTATTACTTGTATTGTTAATGGCTGCCATTTTAACTGGAGTGAAATGAACTCTCTGTGTGGTTTTCGTATTCCCTGATTGCTAAAGATGTTGAACATTTTTTTTTAACACATTTGTTGGCCATTTTTATTTCTTCTATTGAGAAATGTCTGTTTAGTTCACTTGCTCATTTATTGATTGGGGTATTTGTTTTGGGTGGTATTTTTTTTAATGGTTCATATCTTCTGGATTTTAATCTGTCAGAAGAGTAGCTGGCAAAGATCTGCTCCCATTCTTTTTTTTTTTTTTTTTTTTTTTTTTGGTACCAGGGATTGAACCAAACCACTTGACCACCGAACCACATCCCCAGCCCTATTTCGTATTTTATTTAGAGACAGGGTCTCACCAAGTCGCTTAGTACCTCACTGTTGCTGAGGCTGGCTTTGAACTCTCAATCCTCCTGAGCCACAGGGTTTATAGGCATGTGCCACCATGCCCAGCCCACTCTTTTTTTAAAATGAGAACCATGAAAGGAACTTTAATCACGGTAGCTACACTGGGAAGACAAGGAGACCCATGTCCTTAGCCCTGTCTTTGAGGGGCTGACAGTGACTTCAAGATTTTATAGAAACATGTATTTTCTCCCATTCTGAAGATTCTCTCTTCACATTCTTGTTTCTTTTGCTGTACAGAAGTTGTTTAATTTGATGCTATCACATTTATTAATTCTTAGTATTTTTTTCCTGAGTGTTAGGAGCCCTATTGAGAAAGTCAATGCCTGTGCCTTGTTAGAGTGTTGACCCTGTGGTTTTTCTAGGAGTTGCATAGTTTCTGGTCTGTTTCCTAGGTCTTTGATTGTTTTGTGCAGTGTGAGAGATAAGGATCTAGTCTCATCCTCCACATATGGATAAACAGTTTGCCAGCACCATTTGTAAAAATGGTTGTCTTTTCTCCAACATGTTTTTGACACCTTGTCAAGTATCAGATGATTGTATCTGTGTGTGTTTGTCTCTCTCTCTTCTGTTCCATTGGTCTGTGTGTCTGTTTTTATGCTGGTACCATGCAGTTTTTGTTACTATAGCTATGTAGTGTAATTTGAAGTTGGTATTATGATGCCTCCAGCTTTGCTTTTTTTGACTCAGGATTGCTTTGGCTATTCTGGGTCTTTTATTCTTCCAAATGAATTGTAGGGCTGTTTTTTCCCCCTACTTCTGTGGATAAGGTCATTGGTATTTTGATGAGGATTGCATTGAGTCTATATATTGCTTTTGTTAATATGACCATTTTAACAATATTAATTCTGGCTATCCATCAGTATGGAAGGTCTTTCCATCTTCTTTTGTCTTCTTCGTTTTTTTTTTCTTCAACATTCTATAATTTTCATTGCAGAGGTCTCTCACCTCCTTTGTTAGATTTATTCCTAGGTACTTTGTTTTTTGAGACTATTGTAAATGGGAATTTTTTTTAATTTCTTTTCCAGTGAGTTCATTATTGATGTGGAGGAAAGCTATTGATTTTTGCACATTGATTTTATGTTCTACTAGTTGCTGAAGTTGTATATTCACTCTTGTAGTGTTCTGGTGGAGTTTTTTGGATCTTCTGAGTATAGGCTCATATCATCTGCAAACAGTGATAATTTGACTTCTTCCTTTCCTATTTGTTTTCCTTTTATTCCTTCTCTTGCCTAATTATTCTGGCTAGATTTTTTTTTTAAAGAACGAAACCATTATTTTATTTATTTGTTTTTTAAAAATTGTTTCTTTTTTTTTAACCTTTAGTTTATTTAATTTTAAGTGGTGCTGAGAACTGAACCCACTGTCTCACATGTGCTGGGCAAGTGCTCTATCCCTGAGCCCCAGCCCCAGCCCCTCTGACTAGCACTTCTAGTTGTATATTGAATATGAGTGGTGAGAGTAGACATCCTTGTCTTGTTCCTGATTTTAGTGGAAGTACTTCTAGTTTTTCTCCATTCACTATAATATTGCTTTGGGTTTGTCATATATACTCTTTATGTTATTGATGTAAGTTCCTTTTATCTCTAGTTTCTTCAGTGTTTTCTTTTTTTTATTGTAAACAAATGGGATACATGTTGTTTCTTTGTCTGTACATGGCATAAAGGCATACCATTTGTGTAATCATAAATTTACATAGGGTAATGTTGTTTGATTCATTCTGCCATTTTTTCCCTTCCCCCCCACCCCTCCCACCCCTCCCCTCCATCTATACAGTCCTTCCTTCATCCATTCCTGCCCCCCTCCCTAAACCCAACTCCAACCCCAACACTAACCCTTCCCACCCCCCATTATGTGTCATCATCCACTTATTAGCGATATCATTCTTCCTTTGTTTTTTTGAGATTGGCTTATCTCACTTAGCATGATATTCTCCAGTTTCATCCATTTGCCTGCAAATGCCATAATTTTATCATTCTTTATGGCTGAGTAATATTCCATTGTATATATATACCACATTTTCTTTATCCATTCATCAATTGAAGGACATCTAGGTTGGTTCCACAATCTGGCTATTGTGAACTGAGCAGCTATGAACATTGATGTGGCTGTATCTCTGTAATATGCTGATTTTAAGTCCTTTGGGTATAGGCCAAGGAGTGGGATAGCTGGGTCAAATGGTGGTTCCATTCCAAGTTTTCTAAGGAATCTCCACACTGCTTTCCAGAGTGGCTGCACTAATTTGCAGCCCCACCAGCAATGTAAGAGTGTACCTTTCTCCCCACATCCTTGCCAACACCTGTTGTTGCTTGTATTCTTGATAATCGCCATTCTAATTGGGGTGAGATGGAATCTTAGGGTGGTTTTGATTTGCATTTCTCTTATTACTAGAGATGTTGAACATTTTTCCATATGTTTGTTGATTGCTTGTATATCTTCTTCTGTGAAGTTTCTATTCATTTCTTTAGCCCATTTGTCAATTGGATTATTTACACTCTTGGTGTAGAGTTTTTTGAGTTCTTTATAGATTCTGGAGATTAGCGCTCTATCTGAAGTATGATTGGCAAAGATTTTCTCCCACTCTGTAGGCTCTTTCTTCGCATTGCTGATAGTTTCCTTTGCTGAGAGAAAGCTTTTTAGTTTGAATCTATCCCAGTTATTAATTCTTGCTTTTATTTCTTGTGCTATGGGAGTCCTGTTGAGGAAGTCTGGTCCTAAGCCGACATGTTGAAGCTCTGGACCTACTTTTTCTTCTATAAGATGCAAGGTCTCTGGTCTGATTCCGAGATCCTTAATCCATTTTGAGTTTAGTTTCGTGCATGGTGAGAGATATGGATTTAGTTTCATTCTGTTGCATGTGGATTTCCAATTCTCCCAGCACCATTTGTTGAAGAGGCTATCTTTTCTCCATTGCATATTTTTGGCCCCTTTGTCTAGTATGAGAAAATTGTATTTATTTGGGTTTGTGTCCGTGTCCTCTATTCTGTACCATTGATCCACCTTTCTATTTTGGTACCAATACCATGCCGTTTTTGTTACTATTGCTTTGTAGTAGAGTTGAAGATCTGGTATTGCGATACCCCCTGCTTCACTCTTTCTGCCAAGGATTTCTTTAGCTATTCTGGGTTTTTTATTCTTCCAGATGAATTTCATAATTGCTTGCTCTATTTCTGTAAGGTACATCATTGGGATTTTAATTGGAATTGCATTGAATCTGTATAGCACTTTTGGTAGTATGGCCATTTTGACAATATTAATTCTTCCTATCCAAGAACATGGGAGATCTTTCCATCTTCTAAGGTTTTCTTGAATTTCTTTCTTTAGTGTTCTGTAGTTCTCATTGTAGAGGTCTTTCACCTCTTTTGTGAGATTGATTCCCAAATACTTTATTTTTTTCGAAGCTATTGTGAATGGGGTAGTTTTCCTAATTTCTCTTTCTGAAGATTCATCGCTTATGTATAAAAATGCCTTAGATTTATGTGCATTGATCTTATATCCCGCTACTTTACTGAATTCACGTATGAGATCTAACAGTTTTCTGGTGGAATTTCCTGGTTCCTCTAAGTATACAATCATATCTTCAGTGTTTTCATCATGAATAGTGCTGAATTTTGCCAAAGGCTTTCTCTGCATTTGTTGAGATGACTGTGATTTTTGTCCTTAGTTCTGTTTAAGGTTGTGAATTACATTTATTGATTTGTGTATGTTGAACCATCCTTCCATCCCTGGGACGAAACCAATTTGATCATGATGTGCAATCTTCCTCGTGTATTGTTGAATATGATTTGCTGATGTTTTGTAAAAGATATTTGTATACATGTTCATCAGATATATTTTTCCCTTTGTATCTTTATCTGATTTTAGTATCAGGGTGATAATGGCTGCATAGGATGAATTTGGAAGTGTTCCTTCATTTTCTATTTCATGGAATAACTGAGGAGCATTGTTATTAGTTATTCTCAGAGTTCTCAGATAGAATTCAGGTGACAATCTCTCTGGTCCTGGACTTTTCTTTGTTGGAAGGCTATTTCTTATTGCTTCAATTTCATTGCTTGTTTTTGGTTTGTGTAGGTTTTCTATATCCTCTTGGTTCAATTTTGCCAGGTCATATATGTCTAGAAAAGTATCCTTTTCTTCTAGGTTTTTCCAATTTATTGGAGTGCAAGTTTTCAAAATACTTCCTAATGATCTTCTGGATTTCTGTGATGTCTATGGCGATATGTATTTTTTATCTCTGGTTTTATTAATTTGGGTCCTCTCTCTTTTTCTTTTGGTTAGTTTGACTAAGCATTATCTAGTTTATCATTTCAAAGAACCAACTCTTTGTTTTATTGATAATTTGTATTTTCCAAATCTGTATTTCTTTAATTTTGACTTTAATCTTAATTTCTTATAGTTTTGTGTTATTTATTAATGATGGAGACTTGTGCTATTTCACCTTCGTTCATTCAGCTGGTATATAAGAAGATCATTGGTGATTCACTGAATCTTTGTCTGCATTTGAGACAGGAGAATCACTTGAACCTGTCTATGAATTTGAGATCATTCTGGGCAACATAGTGAAACCCCCCTCAAAACAAATCAAACAAAAAGAAAAAAGAAGAAAAGAAAAACAACACAAGAAAAATTACTGTATCAAAATATAATTTACATACAATATTATGTACCCATTTTAAGCATATAGTTCAGTGAACCTAGAAAATGTATTAGTCTGTGTAATCAGATCTATATATTTTTATCATTGCTGTATAGTATAGTTAGGATACAGGACATTTCCATGTTCCCAGAAAGTTCCCTGTACCCCTTCCCAGTCACTCTGACCTAGTGCCCACCCAGAAAGCAATCAGTTAGCTGCTTTTTATTGCTATAGATAAGATTTTCTTTTCCAGTCTCACATGTGTGAAATTGTACAGTATGGATTTTGTGTTTGGCCTCTTTGCCAGCCAAATGCATGCTGATGAGCATGTTTTTGAAATTCTTTCGTGTTGCTCTTATATCAATAATTTATTCCTGTTTATTGCTGTGTACTATTCTATTTATGTATTCAAGATATGCTACAATTTATTTTCTTGTTTGATCTTTGGAAGTTTTTGATATTGTGAATAAAACTTCCATGAATATTGAACTATAGATCGTGTACATAGGGTTTCAGTTCTCTTGGGTAAATACTTGGATGTAGAATTACTCAGTCACATGGTGGTAAGTGAATGTATAACTCTAAAGAAATTACTAAACTATTTTGCTAAAGTGTCTGTAATATTTTATACTGCCACTAGCACTATAGAGTTCTAGTTGTTTGACATCTTTTTCAACACATGGTATTGTCAGTCTTTTTAATTTTTGCCTTTTGAATAGGTGCATAATGATATTTCACTGTGGTTTTCTTTAACATTTTCCTAGTTACTAGTTACTAATGAGGTTGGACATCTTTTCATATGCTTACTGACTCTTAGCATATTTTTTCTTTCTTTTCCCCTCCCTCCCTCCCTCCCTCCCTTCCTCCCTCCCTTTCTTCCTTCCTTCCTTCCTTCCTTCCTTCCTTCCTTCCTTCCTTCCATCCTCTCTCCCTTCTGTTTTTTTAGTGGTATTGGGGATTGCATCCACTGAACTACAATGCCAGTTCTTTTTTTGAAACAGGGTATCACTAAGTTGCCAAGGCTGGTCCTTAATTTGCTATCTCTCTGCCTCAGCCTCCCAAGCCACTAGATTTCAGGTGTGTGCTACCATGCCCAGCTAGTGCATTTTCTTTTGTAAAATGTCTTAGTCCCTTTTAAAAAATGGACTTTTAATAGGTTGTTTTTATTCTTATCATTGGTTTGTCAGAATTCTCAATAATTTCTGGATATCTATTATAAACTTATTTGTAGTCTGAAGTTTACTTTTTCTTAACAGTGTTTATATAATTTTTGTTAATTTTTATTTTTTTGTAGAGAACTTTTGTGAGGTACAATTTATTTATAGTTTCTATTATGCATTATGATTTTGTTTTTGTTTTTGTTTTTTTGTGGTGCTGGAGGTTGAACCCAGGGCCTTGTGCATGCAAGGCAAGCACTCTACCAACTGAGCCACACCCCTAGCCCATACATTATGATTTTTGAGTACTATCTAAAAAATCTTGGACTACTCCAGGGTCATGAAGATTTTCTTCTGGAAATATAGTTTTCATATGTTTACATGTAAGTCTTTGACCTACTTAGGTTAATTTCTGTGTGTATCTTACTGTATCAAAATATAATTTACATACAATATTATGTACCCATTTTAAGCATATAGTTTAACCTCATAAGATTGAGGTTGATTTTTATTTCACATGAATACCCTGGCACCTTTATCAAAAATCAGGTGGCCGTATATCTATTTCTGGGTTCTCTCTTCTGTTCTATTGATTTATTATATATCTGTCCTTATGCACATTTCATACTATCTTGGTTACTGTAGACTTCTAATAAGTCTTGAAATCAGATAGTATAAATTTTCTAGCTTTGTGCTTTTCAGTATTGCTCTGGCTAGCTTAGGTTCTTTGCATTTTCATATAAGTTAAAATATAGGATTAGCTTACCAGTTTCTCTAATAAAGGTTGTTGGAATATTGATGGAATTGCATTGAGTTTGTAGATTAATATGGGAAGAATTGAATCTTAACAGTACTTTGTTCTAATCCAGGAATATAATATACCTCACTGTTTATTTAGATCTTACTTAATTTCTCTCAGCTATGTTTTATAATTTTTCTTATATAGGTCCTGTATATACTTAAATTTAAGTATCTCATATTTTTTGGATGGCATTGTAAACGATGTATTTTAAAAGGTTTTTAATATCCAGTTATCTATTGCTTGTATTAGAAATTCAGTTTACTTTTGTATATTAAACATATCCAATGACCTTGCTACATTCACATTATTATTATTATTATTTTACTTGTAGATTCCTTGGGATAATTCTTGCCTTAGTAACCAGAATTTGCCAGTGTTGAAGAGAAATGCTGATAATGTATATACTTGCTTTGTTTCTGACTATAGGGAGAAAATAATCAATCTCTCACCACTAAGTATGAAGTTAACTGTAGATTTTCTTGTAGAAGCCCCTTTTATGTTCAGAAAGTTACCTTCTATTCATAGAATAGGAGTTATTTTTTAAGAATGAGAGTTATTTTTTAATAATACATGATCTTGAATGCTTTTTAAAAACATTTAGATAATTACAGGGCTTTCATTTTTAGTCTAAGGTAGCAGTTTACATTTAACTTGTGTTCAAATGTCAACCAATCATGAGGATTATTACAGGGATGCAAGGATTGTTTAATATTTGAAAATACATGCCAGTGGGCTATGGTATATTATTTTTTTAGATGTTCTTGGAATTTTTTATGTTGTTAGATTTGATTTACTCAAATTTTATTCAGAATTTTTTCATCTGTGTTCATGAGAGATAGTGATCTGTAATTTACTTAAAACACTTTTTCTGCTTCCAGTAGGAGTATAATGCTTCCTTACTGAAGGAATTTAAAACTGTTTCCTCTTTGTATCTTTTCTGAAAATGTTTGTGTAAGATTGATATTTATTCTTTCAATATTTGATAGGATTAACCAGTGAGGCTGTCTGGGTCCTGGAGTTTTCTGTTTTAAATTACAAATTCAATTGTTTTTAAAAATACAGGTTTCTTCAGATTTTTTTCTTTTTTATTCTTTTTAGTTATACATGACAGAAGATTGTATTTTGACATATCATACATGAAGTCCAACTTCCCATTTTTGTGGTTGTACATGATATGGAGTTATACCGTTCACATATGAACATAGAAAAGTTATGTCCAGCTCATTCTACTGTCTTTCCCACTCCCAACCCCCTTCCTTCTGTTTCTTTGCTTCAGTTTTGGTAATCATGTCTTTCGAGGAATTTTCCAATTTCCTTTAAGTTGTTGAATTTATTGGCATAATTTTTTCATTGTATCACCTTACTATCCTTTTAATGTCTATAGAATAATGTATGCTTTTCCCTTCTAGTTACTGATAATTTGTGCCTCTTTTTTTCTTTATGGATTTAGCTGTCATTTTAGAATTTTTACTGATTACTTCCTTCAAGGATAACTTGGGGCTTAATTGATTTTTATTTGTGTTTTTGTCTATTTTTAATTTTATTTGTATTCATTCTTACTTTTATTATTTCTTTCCTCTACTTACTTTGGTTTTACATTGTTCATATTATTCTGTCATTGATTTTGGACCTTAATTTTTTCCCAATAAGCACTTAAAGCTACACATTTCCCTCCAAGCACTGGTTTAGCAGCATTCTAGAAATTTTGACATGTTGTATTTTCATTTTCAACCTTTTCAAAATGTTTTCTGTTGTCCTTTGTGTTTATTCCTTGAACCATAAATTATTCAAATGTATTTTAATTAAAAGTATTTCAGGTTTCCCTGAAAGATCTTTGTTATTGATGCTTAATTCAATATTTTAATAAGTTGCTTATTTTTAAATTACAGCAATATATACATAACATAAAATTTGCCATTTACCATTTTAACCATTTTAAAGTGTACAATTCAGTGATGTTAAATATATTCACATTGTTATTCAACCATCACCACTGTCCATATCCAGAACTTTCTTCATTTTGTACTACTTAAATAGCAATTCTCCATTCCAGAACTGTATTCTGCTGTTATGGATTGAGGTGTTCTATAAATGTCAATTTGATCCAGTTGGTTGATAGTGATAGTTGTGTCTTCTATATCTTACTGATTTTGTGTGTGTTTGTTCTGTTATTTACTATAATTGTAGATTTATATACGATTCCTTTCCATTCTGTCAGTTTTCCCCAACAGTTCTTTTGTTAGGTCAGTATATTCACTTAGGATTTTCTATCTTATTTGTGAATTATCCCCTTTATTATATATATGATTTTTCTCTTTTTCCTAGATGATATTATCTGTTATTAAGTTTGTTTTGTCTGATACTAGTATATTATTGGTAATTTATACTTTTAGTAGTTGATTTATAATTAATTTATTAGTATAGTAGCTCCAGATTTGATTAGCTTTTCCCTTGTTTACCTATCTTTTACTTTGTTGTTTACTTTTAACTTACTTAAGTCATTATATTTAAAATGACTTTAAAAAATAGTATGTAGTTACTCTGTGTTTTTTTTTTTTACTTAGTCTGACAATCTCTGTCTTTTTATTGAACTGAGTGTTAGACCATTCTCATTTAGTGTAATTGTTAATTTTGTAATTCTGGTAATTTGATCATGTTTCTTTTTTAAATTTATTTTTATTGTAAACAAATGGGATACATGTTGATTCTCTGTTTGTACATGGAGTAAAGGCATACCATTTGTGTAATCATACATTTACATAGGGTAATGTTGTTTGATTCATTGTTATTTTTTCCCCCTACCCTCCCACCCCTTTTTTCCCTCTATTGATCATGTTTCTTGATGTGAATTTATTTCTGTTTGTCCTGGTTAGTGTTCACTGAGCTTTCTGGATATATAGATTTATAGGTTTATCAAATTTGGAAAAATTTAAGCCACTACTTGTTCATATGTTTTTTTCTATCCTTACCTCTCTATATCTCCTGTGACTCCAATTATATGTATGTGCACTGCTTAATATTGTCTTATAGGCCTATGATACTCTTTTTATTTTTATTCAGTTTTTCTTTCTCACCACACTTCAGTTTCTATAGATTCTGCTACATCTATATCTTTAGATTCAGTGTCTTCCGAAGTGCTGCTATAGAGTGAATCTGGAATTCCTCCAAAGGCCCACGTGCTTGCTCTCCAGCTTGGTGCCATTGAGAGGTGGTGCAGTCTTTAAGAGGTGGGGGTCTAGTGTGTGGTCTTTAGGTCACTGGGGTCATGCTCTTGAAGGGGGATAGTGGGATTCTGATCCCAGTCCTTGTTCTCTTGATCCCTGAACATGAGGTGAGTGGTTTTGTGCTGCCATGTGTTCCTGGCATGATGTGTAGCCACAGACCCAAAGCAACAGGTCCAACCAGTCATGGTCTGAAACCTTTAAAACCATGAACCAAAACAACCCTTTGCTCTTTGTAAGTTCTTTACTTCAGATGTTACCCGTACAGAAAGCTGACTAACACAAGTGTCTGTCTTTGTAATCCATCTAGTGTTTTTTTAAATTCAGATATTTTATTTCTAGAATTCCTTTGGCTTTTTTTTTTTTTTGTCTTTTGAATACATTTTTGTTTTTTAAACACACTTGAATATAGTTATAATAACTCTTAATTTCCTTGTCTGCTGATTTTATAATATCTCTCCTTTTGGCTATCTTTTTATTGATTAATTTTTTTCTGATTGTTTCACATTATCCTCTCTAGCATTTCAAAAAATTGGATTATGGATCTTGTTACCATTTTTCTGTTGTACATTTGGATTTGGTTGTCTTTCTTTTGAAAGTGTTGGGCTGTATTCTGGCAGACAGTTATTTGCAGATTTGTGGGCCTCGTTTAGTATGTAGCTTTCATTATGGGGGGCTCTGCCCTACTGTTTTCAACTGCCTAAGTGTTCTTAACTCTGACATCTGACTTCAAACCATCAAGGCCTCTGTGTTTTGTTTTGAATTTCCTCTTGTCCCAGAATATTCCTAAGAGACAGAATGTTCTAAAAGGCAGAAAAGGCAGGGCAGTTATAGGGCTTGCTTATTTTGTACCCCTTATCTTATTCATCACAGTTTTGTGCTGCTTATTGTCCAGTTTTTAAAGACAGGTGTTTCATGTTTCATTCAGTTTTCTAGTTGTTACAGCAGAGAATAAATATGGTCTCTATTTCTCCATCATGCCTGAAAGCAGAAGCTTTTGGTGGTTCTAATGTAGTTCATAACACTTTTAAGGATGTGATAAATACTATGTAAGTGTATTAAATATAATTTTTATAAAGATTCATTGTAAGTAAAAGTCTGTGATGATAGTCTGGTCTTGTTTCCTTCTAAATACTTTCCCTTATTCTATGGTAATGGGACCAGGAGTGGGAAGATTAAGTATCACACACACAGTCACGAATGGATCTGGAAGTATTCAGTCTTACTTGGCCATTAACTTGTGTCTTTAGACACATTCAGACTATCACAGATCCATTTTATTTCCCTCTGTAAAGGGAACATTATAGACTGACCTTAGACCTGAACTCGTATTAAGTTTTAAAATTCTGTGATTCTATATTCCATCTATAATGTTATCGAAGGTTGAATACCAAACTAGTTAAGCATTGTTTAAAAATGAAGAATCTGGGTTCTGGATCTGGCATAGTTTGTTCCTAATTTGATCTAGTTAAATAATAAATCAAGAGTGAAAGTATTATTAAATGGATTTTATAGTACAAAGGGCAATATTCATAAATATTGCACACTCTAGCAACATTTTATGCAAATAGATGGTAAAACCCTATTCTGATATCTCTGGTTTGCATAGGATCTCATTTAGAAACAACTTCCTGCAGAGAGAAGCACAACTAAATATATAGATATTAAATTCTTAATCTCTATTACAAATTCTGACCCAAATCTTTTAAAACATTAACTATTTTTGATTATGTAAATCATGCACATACTTCCAAATGTGAAAAGTACTAAAGGGAATTCAGTGTAATATCAGTTTATCTCCTTACCACCTCACTCCAGCCTTCAGCAATCTAGTTTCCTTCTTTACAGAACTCCTTCCCAGAGGCCACTTTTATTATCAGTTTCTTGTTTGTACTACCACAGATAGTCTATGCATACAAAAGGTATACCTATAAATATTAAAATTATTTGTACAATTATATGTATGCAAACACACACACATGAAGTAGCATATTATGTGCATTATTCTGTCCCACATCTTTAAAAAATTTTCATATCTTAATTTTTTCCTTATCTGTTTATAGAGAGCTACCCATCTACTAGCTTCTTGATATTGAACAAATTTATGTATCTAAATTTAGTAGTATTCTATTAATATATTGTTTCCAAACTTTTGCTGTTACACTGTTACATAACAAATATATTTCCTTGTATTTTTAATATTTTTCTTAGATTATCATTTGTTTTATCATGCATAAAATTTTAATTTGCACACATTTTCTATTAATCTTTTATTTTATAGATAAAAACTTAACACTAATGTCATTGAGTCTTTCATCCAAAATAGGATAAATCGTTACATTTATTCAGTGCTTCTCAGTTTTAAAAGGTGTTGCACTTTTTTTGATGACTTTATTCTTAGGTCATCTATTATGTTTTTTGTTGCTTCTATATAACTTCCTCCTTTATATCTCCTTTATATCTTGTGTATTGTTGCTTATATGTTTGAAGGCCATTGATATTTTATTGGTTTAAAAATAGTTTTCTTGCTGGGCATGGTGGTACTTTCTTGTAATCCCTGTAACTTGGAAAGCAGAGGCAGGAGGATCATAAGTTCAAAGTCAGCCTCAGCAACCTAGGGAAGCCCTAAGAAACTTATTGAGACTCTGAAGCAAAAAAAAAAAAAAAGGTTTTCTTGTTAATTTCTTTGTGTTTCCTAGGAATTCAATCTTATTATTTGCAAATACAACTTTACTTTCTTCTTCCTAGTTTTTATACATTTTTTTCTTTTATCTGCTTGTTTCAACTGTTACTTTTAGAACAATGCTAAGTAATTATGGTAACAATGGATATGTTTTTGGCTTTTATTCTGACTTTGATGGAAATACTTCTAAAGTTTTCTCATTGGACATGATATGCTGGTTTTTAGATTGAAATTTTCTCTATTTTATTATGTAAAAGAAGTAGTCTTGTTTGTGTTTGTTTTTGTGGTACTAGGAATTGGACCCAGGGGTTCTCTACTACTGAGCTACATACCATGCCCCTTTTAAAATTTTTATTTTGAGGCAGGGTATCACTAAGTTGTCCATTCTGATCTCAAATTTGCTATCCTCATGCCTGGGCCTCCCAAATTGCTGGGATTATAGGCATGTACCACCACACCCAGCTAGCTATGTCCTTTTTAACTTATTAAACCTTTTTTTTTTTTAATTAAAGCCTCCAATCTTTTGTGTTGATTACATGCTATTGGAATTTTTTTTTTTGGAATTTTTATTTATGTGTCTTCTTGCTTATTTATGGTTTTCAATTTCATAAGTCCATGGATACTTTATATATGTGTTCAATTTATTCTCCTTAAAGTAGTCTGTTTGAAAATGAAACAAAAATAAAAATAAACACACAAATGGTATTATAGAAATTGAAAAGCAAATAAAAATTTTTTCCCCACTGGAAACAAGTTCACAGGTTTGGAAAATCACTGGTACAGTATGAGTCAAAATGTTCCCACATTATGTTAAAATATTCCAGAATAAAGATGTATGAGCTTTAAATATTCCTATACTGGCTTTTTTACCCCTTTGGTACTGGGAATTAAACCCAGAGCCTCACACACATTAGGGAAATGCTGTACTACTGAGCTACTTTCCCAGCCCTTATTAGAAAATTTCATTCCGAGTCAGGATCTTGTTAAGTTGCCCAAGTTGCCATTGAACTTCGGATCCTCCTGCCTCAGTCTCCTGAGTAGTTGGGATTATAGGTGTTCTCCTCCATGCCTGGCCCTACATTGGTGTTTAAAACAGTTTTTAAAAGCTAGTCTAGGGATTACCATGTGCATCCTTGATGATCTTCTGAGAAGTAAATATAGAACCACTTTACATAAAAGATGAACCTTGCAGCAGTATAGTTCCATTTACTACTATTCATCCTTTGTAATTTCATACCATATATATTGTGCCACACATTATAATCTCTACAATATAACTTTAATTTTTGCTTTAATCAATTATATGCCTTTTACAAAATCAAGAGAAGAAATGTGTGTTTTGTATTTACTCACACATTTATAATTTCTTCATTCTCTACCACAGATCTGAATTTTCTTCTGGTATCAGTCCCTTCAGTTTGCTAATCCTCTGTTTTTTTTTTCCTGGAAATGTATTTATTTTGTCATAAGTTTTGAAGAATTATTTCACTCATATAGATTTCTGAATGAACAGTTTTTCCTTTCAACATTTAAATATATTCCATTGTCTTCTGGCCTCATTATTTGTGATATGAATTTAGTCTTCCATATTTGAAGTATTATGATCCAGTTATTTCTCAGTGTCCTAAATTTCAGATGAGAAACTTGATGAGACTGTGATTTCAACTTATTGTTCTAATTTAGCATCCCATACAATTAAAAAATGTTTTCTTTCAATATTTAGTAAAATCTACCCTATATATACAAGAAATAAGAGATTCCTTTAGGACTATGAAAGAAACCTTCTGGATCGTGGTTCATTATTTTAGCTGAGAGCCTGTGGACTTGAAGTTGTCACTTGTCTGTCTGTAAGCACTGAATGCACTCAAAAGAATTCTTGCCAAACCACAGTTCTTATACTCATCATAATTGTCACAATTGTGATGTGCATCAGCCACTTGAGCCCCAAAGGCACATGCTTCAGTTCCCACTTTATCACAAACAACCACAGGTGATATTTTGATTAATTGTGATAGCACTGCTTGCTCTCCTTTATCCTTGTTAGCATCCCTTTTCTCATTGACAAGGAGCTTATACTTCCCTCACACCCAAGGAACCCAACCAGATCCATCCCAGAATTCCATCTTTAGGGGTCTGTTTTCTGGGAACTTTTCTGAAGCAATTCTTTATCAGTCTGGTTTCATCAGGAGACAGTCACTTAAACAGGGGAAATTCAGTATAAAGAATTATTAAGTCACATGACTATATCAAATTTAAAAGAATTCTATAGGGTGTCCTAGAACTTAGAGTACCAAAGAAAGGACAACTTGGAAGAGTGTTCCTTTCTCAAGGTTGGAGACCTTGTTGGGAAAGATGTACTCATAGTTCATTGGATGGCAAAGAAATTTCTGCCTAGATTAGTACTGGTCTGCAGTTGCTTAGTAAGCATGAAGCCACTCTGAGGCACAAGCATCCTTAGATGATGACCAGTCATATGGGAGTGGAGAGAAAGTTGGGGCACAGTACATGCAGGAGACCTGGAGTACACCTTGCCATGTTTGGTATGTCTGTGGCATTGGGGTTGTAAGAGACAAGGCTCTGTGAGAAGGAGTGAGCAGAAGGTGGAGCGCCACGGTGGACTGGAGGTCTGGAGCATTCATTCTCTATGTTGAACGGGTCACAAGTGATCACTAGGTTGAGCTGGAGCTGTGAATTTGCTGAGGTGCTGTGAATTCTCAATACTTGGCTCGGACAGAGTGCCCCCAGGTGTTCTCATGCCAACACCACTGATAGCCTGTGCAGCAGCCAGAGAAAACCAGGAGAACTTCTTCCTGCAGTAGTCCTCCAGTGCCCTCTACTGAAAAAGCTCCATACGTACCATGTTCATTGTAAAGAAAAGTGTCATCTAGTATTCAGAGCAGATATTGAAGGGTGAATTTGGAGCTGAAAAGCAATAAATATCCATCCTCTAACTCCCCAGATCTCAAAGACTGTGGCTTTCTGTTTTGAGTTCTAGCTGTCCTGCACTGTGTGGACAGGGAATACCTCAGAACAATAGTCATCAACGTGCAGTTTCTGTCACTGTACTTCCTTCCTTTTAAGGGTTGATTCCTTTCCATTTTCTGACTGATCTTGATTCTTTGCCTAATGTTTATTTTTGGGAGGATCTATATCAGATCCTATGCGAGAATTAGAAGTAAAACCTGCATTTTTATTATGGAAAGAGAAATTTAAAGCTGTGAAAGATAGTTTGATTAATTATACATAACATATTGAACATCTGCCATAAATAAGGTATTCTATCTCATTGTAACCTTAATACAAGGTAATTACTATTATTTGTAGTTGTGTAGATGAGGATATCAAAACTCAGAGAGGTGCTTATTTTATTGTGATCATATGACAGGGCCAATATATGAATGCAGATTCATCCCACTTCACAGCCTTGAGATTTGAGAATAAGAACAACTTTGTTCATAGTGTTAACATAAGAAGTAAAAAAAAATTGAAATTTATGTTTTGACTTGTTCATTAGAAGTCTAGTCCCTTAGTGCAGAAATATCCTCATTTTTGTGATGAGTTCATGTAATACATATAGTAGATATTCAGTATATGTTTGCTCAATTGGACTTATGTGAATCTAAAAAACCATACATTTATAAGTACTGCATTATAAATTATTAAATAAAAGTACTTTAAAGTTTTTCATACATCAGTTAATTCTTCTTAAATCAGTATTTTGTTAATTTCAGATTATTTTCATGTTCCTATGAGGCTTTAATTAATATTTAGGATATTTGGATGAATTTCTTATTTTATTTGTGGCACCTGCACAGACTCCATTTTGTAGTGTTTATGTTCACTGTATTGGAAACCTCATGGATGATCAAGCTATTTAAATACAAGTTTATTTATAAAATAAAAATGAGATTCTGTTGTCTTAAATTTAAACATTTTCCCCTTTCCCTAGAGTGATCCTAATTTTAATCATCTAGTTTAAAAAGATATGAATGTGTTTCTGCCTGGAAAATTTGTACTGGAGAATAATCAAAACAAAACTTGAGATTAAAAGAATTTGTAATAATAGCACATTTTAGTTGTAGATCATTTTAAGATATATTACGTGTAAAGAAAAATTATAAGTAATTTATACCCCCAGCAATAAGCCCTTTGAAGCTCTTGTCATCTAATATGTACCAAATACTTTCAGAGCAATAAATATTTTTTATAAATATGATTTGAGGGGCTGCAGTTGTAGCTCAGTGGTAGAGTGCTTGTCTAGCATGTGTGAAGCACTGGGTTCGATCCTCAGCACCACATAAAAATAAAAATAAATAAAATAAAGATATAAGAAATATTATTTGAAATAATAAAATACTATTTTGTTATATGGAATAGTCATTATTTTATTATGATTTATTTGTCTCACAATTTTTCCATTTAGGGACATGAGTATTGCTTCTGATTTTCAACATTAAAATAGTGCTTGCATGAATCTTTCCCTGTGATTATTCCTTATTATGAATTTCCAGAATTAGAATTACACAGTTATAATTTTTATGACCCATGAATGTAATTTCAAATTGCCCATATATATTATATACATGCATCAAACACATGTGTATATACATACATATATTTATTATACACATGTACAAATATTTCAGATGGAAACACATCCATATTTTTTTAAACTGGATGATTAAAATTAGGATCACTCTAGGGAAAGAGAAAAAATGTTTAAACTTGAAATAATAGAATTACATCAGCAACACATGAGAGTGCTCATTTTACCATTAATTTTCCAGTGCTGGAAATTATAATTTCAAAATATTTTATATGTTATGATGTAAAGAATGGTTTGTTGGTCAGTTTGTGTTTCTTTGATTTATAGCAATGGTAACACTTGATGTACACCTATTAGATACTGTTAATTTTTTGAGGGTAAAGGATCTACTCACATTCATTCACCATCTCTTGAAAAATGACTTAAACATTTCAAAAAGATTTTATTAGACATATTTTTAATAGGGGTGAACCTTGATAAAATTGTGAATTATTCAGAATTTGCCTTTTCACATTTCCTTCTCCATATTTTTCTATCAACTGCTACTTTGCCATCATGTAAGTTTGAAGGAAGGAGAGGATAAGGGGGAGAAAGGAGAACAAAGGGGAGAAATGTGAGAAAAAATAAACATCAAACTCTTGGTACGATGCTTGGCATTTATTAAGTAATTTGTAAAAAGTATTATTATTACTGCTATTACTGTTGTTACCATTAAAACTTATGGTTTTTTTTTTTTCTGTTGGGTTTCTTTAGATCCCTGCTTTTAAAGATTTTAGCTATTTGGCAAGGGGTAGATCTATGTAGCTTAGTGGTACAGCACTTTCCTAGCATGTGCAAGAGACTGGGTTTGCTCTCCGGCTCCAGGGGTGGGGGTGTGGCTTGCGGGGGGTTAGCTATTTGGGTTCTGGAGTTAGGCGGATCTGGCTTCAGTTCATTGCTTTATTACTTGACTGTGTAGCTTCAAACAAATTACCTCATCTCTCTGAGCCTGTGTGTGCCTCTCTCTCTAAAATGGAAATATTATTTATCTCATAGGTTTTGTGTGAGGGTTAAATGTAAAAATGATTAGTGTTCAGCTCAGTGCTAGCACGTAGTAAATGATCAGTTAATGCTTGCATTTTAAGGGCTATTGTTGATTTAATGGGTTACATTTCAACAGCTATATTTTCTTAGTGAAAGGATCTTCCTGAAAAACCATCAAGGGCTGGGGAGATAGCTCAGCTGGTAGAGTGCTTGTCTTGCAAGCACAAGGCCCTGAGTTCGATCCCCAGTACCGAAAAAAAAAAAAAAAACCATCAAAGCTGCAGCCACTCAACAGACTTCAGGTTTTAGTAAATTCTAAAGAACTGAAGCCAATAAAGAAAGGGAGGATATAAGACCATTAGCTAATTTCTTATTAAATGATCATTAACATGGTCTTTGGTAGACCATGTGGCTTTCAGCTTAGAGCTGAAAAATTCTTTGTAATTGTTAGCTGGAAAAATTTACACTTTGATTATGACTTGTTCCTTAAATTTCTAATTTGATCTATCTATCTATCTATCTATCATACCTTTATTTTATTTATTTACTTTTATGTGGTGCTGAGGTTGGAACCCAGTGCCACACACGTACTAGGCAAGTGCTCTACCACTGAGCTCCAACCCCAGCCCCAGTTTGCTATGTTTATCAGGAAGCCTTTTAACTATTTTTAAAATCTACTTTTTTTTTTTTTTTTTTTTTTTGCTGAGGAGATAATAGAAAAATAAAAACCATGACTTCTGCTTCTGTTAGGGAAGAAGAATGAGGAAATACAGAGTTCTGTTTGGGACATGTGGCAGTTGAGACAGTGCGATGGACTCGAGGGGAGATAACAGGCATTTGGACACTTGAATCTGGAACTCAGGGAAGTCAGGACTGGAGGTAAAAATTAGGAATTATTAGCATATAGAAGGTCTTTAATGCCAGGGGATAGGATGAGAGTGCTGTTGATCATGTGTAGCTAAGGTAAGAGAAGAGTTCCTAGTACTAAACCCTAGGGGACCGCAGGATTTAGTTGAGGGACAGAAGAGCCACAGGAGACTGAGAAGTTGCAGTGCAATTAGGAGCCAAATCAGAAGCATGTCCTGTCTGTGAAGCTGAGAAAGACTTGTCTCAATAAAGGGTCACAGTCTTGTGTGTCAAAGGCCAGTGGGAGGTTGAGTAAGATGGTTTCAGAGAAGTGACCATTGTATTTGACCCTGTTGGGGGTGTGTTGGCTGTGGTGAGCAGTTCCAGTGGAGGGGTGCTGGGAGGTCCCACATTTACAGGAATGGAAGTGATGCGGTGGGTTTGAGAAGGTAAGGAGTTAAACAAGCTGTGGGGGTGGGATTTTTGGAGAACTATACTTGGGAATGGAACCAGAGAAATGGGGAGTGTTTGCTATTTTACATTTCTCAGTATCGTCATAACTGACTATCTCAAAGCTGTGAAAAGGAGGCATTGAAGGGTATATTTTCTAAAGCTACACTTTCAAGATCATTGGACTTAAATTTCATTTTTAGTCTATTGTTAGAATATGATAAACAATACCTTCTGCTGAAATCTTTTCTGCACAAATTTTTAAGTTTTTGTTGTTAATCAAGAAGATAAGACTACTGACTTGCTCTACTTAACTGGCTTTTCATTCCTTTCAGATTCTTATACATTTTCTATCTGCTTGTTCTGTCAGCCATTTAAATAGGTAAAAAAAAGTGTCCCACAATAATTGTGGATTTGTCTACTTTCCCCTTTTAGTTTTTTGTCAGTTTTTGCATTACACACACACACACACACACACACACACACGCACACGCACACACAGACATTACAGTGGTGCTGGCAGTCAAATGCAGGGCCTTGAGCCTGCTAGACAAGCACTTTACCACTGAACTCTGTTGGAGGCTTTAAGGTTATGTTAAGGTAATAGTCAGCTTTTGCTGTATAACATACAATCTCAGAAATCTCTGGCATATAAGCATTTATTTTTTGCTCATGGATGGACTGAGGAGTTCTGTTTCAGGTTGCAGGTTTAATTTAGTTCTGCTTCCTGTGTATTTGTTTTGCAGCCCCTGAGATGGCACCAGGCTATTGGAGACTTTCTCGTCTTATGGTATATGAGTAAGCACAAGTCAAGTCCTAACTGCAAACACATTTAAAGACTCTGCTGATGTCATGTTCAATGAAAGCCCACTGGCCAAAGCAAACGAGATGGCCAGATAAAGTCTGGTACTGTTGTAGCTACGCCAGCTTCCTTTTGGTTTGTGTCTACTGTTTTACTTTTAATCTTTCTGTGTATTTAATGTTTAGGTCCCATATTGAATTTGTTTCACTTTAAAACATTAACAACTTTATTGAAATATAATTCACATGCCATACGATCTACCCTATTGAAGGATATAATTCAGTGGATTTTAGTTATATTCACTGAGTGGTGCTATGCATCACCACTATCTAATTCCAGAACAGTTTTATCATTCCCCAAAGAAATACTGTCCCCATTAGTGTTCACTCCTTGTTCCCTCTCCCTCCCCCTCCAGCTTCTGGCAACTGCTACTACTTTCTGTCTCTGTGGATTTGCCTGTTCTAGACATTTCACATAAATGGATGCATGTGAGATCTGGTCTTTTTGTGCCTGTCTTTTTTCACTTTGATTGGTGTTTTGGTTCATCCATATGGTAGCATGTATTAATACTTAATTCCTTTCTTAGTGTTTTTTCCTTGCTGTGCTTCAACTCATTATTTTTATTGACCTGTTCCCTACTTCATCAATAATGTGTTTTTAAACTCATCTATTGAATGCTAATTTCACTACTTGTTTTTCAGTTCTATTATTTCAATTTATACTTTTAATACATTGTAATTCTCAGTTGGGATTCTCAGTCTTTTTCTCAATATTTTGTTTCTTAGTTTTCTTAAACATAATAATCTTGGTTCTGTAAAAGTTCTTATTTATTACCTCTACTTTCTGAATCACCTGGAATTCTGTTTGTGTTTTCTCATGGTTGCCTGTGATATGATTTTTTTTTTGGCATATATGGTAAATTTTGGTAGAAAGTTAAACCTTGTGTATAAAAATTGTTGAGTCTACAGATAATGTGTTCTTTTAGAGATGTTTGCTCTATCCTCTACTAGGGAAAATAAAATGGGGATTGAACATTGTAATCCAATCAGGAATGGAGCTAAGGACTAGCCTTACAGAGTACCCTGCCTCCCATCAGTACTGGGGATTGAACCAAGGGGTGCCTTATCACTGAGCCACATCCCCAGTGCTTTTTAGTGTTTATTTTGAGGCTATATCTTGTTGAATTTCTGAGACTGGCCTCCAATTTGCGATCCTCCAGCTTCAGTCTCCCAAGTCACTGGATTATAGGTGCCACTGTGCCTGGCTAGCCTTGTGGAGTTTTTGACAGAGCTCTGCTCTGTGTTCACTAGGGCTTGTTGCTTTGATGGGTCCTGAAATCTAATTCTTCTCAGCATTCAGAGACCACTGCTCGGCCTCCTATCCTGCACAATTTGGCAGATACCTTGAGGAGAAGCTGGCTGTGTATCAGGCTTAGAGTTCTCTACTTCACTGTCCTTTCTGGGATTTTGGCCCCTCAGATTTCTAATTTTATCTTACTGTCCCCAGGAGGCAACCAAAGCACTACTCATTTTTATGTTTTCCAGAAGCAATTTTATGTACGGGGCAGTGTGTGTGTGGGTGTTCCGGTTGGATTTTAAACCTCTTGACCTTTGTTCAGAATCAGCAATGGCCCCAAAGAGAGGCAGCATAATATCTGTTCACCCCTATGTTTTCTCCTCTCTGGAATCTTGGCCTCTCTAAAACTAGCTGTTTAATTATCATTCTCTAATGCCTTTAAACAGGTTGTTTTACAAAATTTATTATTTGGGTCTAGGCTGTAGCCCAGAAGTAAAGTGCCTAACTCATATGCACAAGACTCTGGGTTCAATCCCTAGTACAGCAAACAAACAAACAAACAAAAAAAAAAACAAAACAGCAACAAAAGTCTTAACATAAAAGATCTGGATTTTAGGGAGATAATTTTGATGGGAGCGTTGGTCTGCTACAATCTGCTCCATCCTACTTTGAAATCAGAAGTTTGACCCAACAGAGTAATTTTCAGTTACGAATTCACTAGCTTCTATAATTTATTCCTTGTCTATGGGTTTGACCTCCATTTAGTTATTCTCTATGAAAAGGAATGTTTTGGTATGAATTACTATGAACCATGGAGTTTTATAAGACATGTATATGGGACATTAGTTTGTAAAATGCCTTTATGTAGTTAGTTATAAAATACTCATACTGATGTGAACTTGTTTGGTCCTTTCAATTTTGTGAGGATGAGCATTATTATCTTTAGTTTTCCAATTAAGAGCTGAGTTTGGAAAACTCTGACTTCCTTCTGTCTTTCATTTACTGCTTTCAGGGAGAGTTGGGTCTCAAATGCAGACCATGTGACATCAAGTCTAGTATTTCTTTTCTAATCCGCATCCTTTTGGAACTATAGCAGTTGGTTCTTGGGTAAATCAATTTGTCTTACTGCCTGATAGTACACTATGAAATGTTAGAATTATAAAGAAGCATTTCACTTAAAGATATATTTGAGGACCCCATCATCTCTCACTAATTTATCCTAACTAGGACATAAAGCTCACAAGTAATTTTGTGTTTTTAACTGCCAGCACATGAAAAGGACAAATTTTGCTTCTACTTTTGTTTTTCCTCATTTTGAGCTTAATAAAATGACCAAGGCAAAACCAAAGTGTCAGATGAGAAGTAATTAAGATGAATTAAGGGTCATTTTATTCTGTTCCTAATGGAGCCATGCTACTGTGAGGGTTTCTGGATGTGATTGATTAAATTTTCAGTCATCTCCTTTTTTGTTAGTTTCTACTTTGACCGTTGTCCTTGCTTGGTTTCTTGGTACAATTCCCTCTTCCCTCTTTATTTTTGTTTTGCCATTGCCCAGAAAACTAGATAACCAAGGGTGTTAAAATTTTATTAAAAAATAAGAATATCATCTTAGGAATTTAGCAGGTAGTTAAAATAGGCTTGTTTTTTTTTTTAACTTTATAGGTAATGAAATTGAGGTCCAGAGAAATGAAGTGACTTGCCCAAAGCATGCAGCTTATTGGTTAAACAGTTGGAAAAAGAAGAACTGGATCTTCTCTTTTGTATATTATTCCATGGTCTTCAATTTTTTTTCTTAGCTTTTATTTTTTAGCTCCTGAATGAGAATCTGAGAGACTCCAATGAATAAATCATATCAGAATGTTTAGAGACCGTTTTACTTCCTTCCTGGGGTAGATGAATTCTGCTAGACATGTTACTTCAGTGTAAGTTTGGTTTCTGTATATGGATTTATACTTACTTATACTTAATTCTTAAAAACTTAAATTAGTTATCTATGATCTTAGAATAGTTATTTGTTAATAAACAAACCAGGTGACTGCTCAGTTTGCTGAAATCCGTAAAGCATTCTTTGTGAATCTGAAATTTCCATGCTAAAGTCAGAAAAAGCCAATGATGGGAACATTTTAAGATTTCTGCTTAAAATCGCTGAATATATAATATCTAATATTTATAGTAAATATATCACTAAAATAATACATTTAATAAACACTCAAAAACCCTCTTTCTGTAAGCTTAAGAGAAAAACTGCTTAAGAGTCACTTTGAATGAAATCACATTGAATATATTATGAAGTATTGAAGCAATGTTGGTGAAATAGAGAGTTGAAAGCATTTTCACCCTACAGTCTTATTTAAAAGAGTAAAAACATTTTTTAAATAAATGTGTAGCAAGTATATTCAAGGAATTTAAATGCCTTTTATGAAGGTTTTTTTTTTGTTTGTTTGTTTGTCAGAATGAATTGTCCCAACTTTAGGTTAACTTGACTATTGATAACAAATTCTTGTCTGATGGCTGAGACATTCTGTAAAGATAGCCTTGCCACTGACTTGTATACGGGTCCTAATTGGGAGTTCACTGGACTTCACTTAATGATGGGCATATGTTCAGAGATGTGTCATTAGGTGATTTTGTCATTGTGGGAACATTAGAGAGTGTACTTACACAAACCTAGATGGTATAGGTCAATCACCTGATACGATCTCTGATTCCATTAAGAGATGCAGTAAAGATGAGATGTATAACTCTGCTGATGGCGTATGTTTCACAGTAAGTTTTTTTTTTGTGTGTGAGAAGAATATACTCTAAAATGACTATTGAAAGTATAGTATAGTAAGTACAGAAAGCAAAATATAGTCTTTTATTATCAAGTGTTATGTACTGTACATAATTGTATGGTCTATACTTTTATATGACTGACAGCATAATAGGTTTGCTTCACTAGCATCACCAAAAACATGTGAATACTAGGTGATAGAATTTTTTCAGCTCCATTATAATCTTATGGAACCACTAGCATACATATGGTGATATTGCTGACTGAAACATTATGTGCTGTATATAGGGTTCGGGATCATCTGTGCTTTCAAGCATGCACCATGGGGGGAGAATGTCTTCAAAAATATCACTTATGGATAAGGAGACTACTGTCGTCATTAGAGAAATTGAGCTTTATACTTTAAGTCTCTTTCAATTTGATGTGGAGGAAAGCTAGTGAGCCTTAGAGTCAGAAACAATTGGTTTGAAAACCTAGTTCTGCGACTTACTAACTGCAACCCAGGGTTCAATATTTATTGTCTGTGAGCCCAAGTTCCTCAAGTATAAAATGAATTGTAGTAAGTATAATTTACTCAGTACAGGCCAGTGAGTTTTATTATTATTAATTTTTATTTTTTAATTGTCAAATAAAATTTTATATAGTTAGGGTAGACAGCATAATTTTGGGGGGAGCATACCAGGGATTTAACCCAGGGGCACTTTATCACTGAGCTATATCCTCAGTTCTTTTTAGTTTTTATTTTGAAACAGGGTCTTATTAAGTTGCTTGGGGCCTCAGTAAGTTGCTGAGACTGTCTTCAAACTTGTGATCCTCCTGCCTCAGCCTCCTAAGTTGCTGGGATTACAGGTGTGCACCACCATGCTCAGCAACATAATGTTTTGATATATGATTACATTGTGGGATGGCTAAATCAAGCTGATTAACATATCTATTACCTCACATAGTTATTTTCTTTCTGTGATGATGGGTATTATTGATAATACTTAAAAACCATTATGTTATCCTGGAGCATGGTACCTATTTTACAAATTGATGTTTTTTAGAACCATTCTTGTCTTACATTTCTGGATAGATTTTGCTTTTGAAATGCTTAAGTAATTCTTAAGAAACATTGCAATGTCTAGTAGACAGTCTTGTACCCTAGAAAATTTATAGCATTGCCATATTAGCTTGCTGTTGATATAGAGAATATGACAATAAAATCCTTTTTTGAACTCACTGAAGTTTAATTGTAAATGAAAATGTTATTACTCATTTTTTTAAATAAAAGAGGTAAAATAAGTTTGTTATACAATACCTGACTTATTTTTTGTAGCTTGCCAAATTTCAGATGCTGCTACCATTTTATGATACGTAGCCTGTATCCCATCCTCCTGAGAGGAGGGCTAAATGAAGACATGCTGAGGCCTTTCAAAGAGAGTCCTCCACTCTGTTGCATTGCCCACAGATTAGGTTTTTTTGACATTCATCTTAAAACCCTGAACAGTTTGTGCTGGAGAGTTTCTGCTATTTGCTGAACCACCTAGACACCTCCCTGAAGCCTTGCGGCAGTTTCTTCTCATATTAGTTTTCTTATACTTACACATGTGGCTTTACATTTAGACCAGTGGACAAAAATAATTTGATATTAGTAATGTTGTTTTTTCTTCCAATTTTTCACTGATTTAAAAAATAATTAAGGAGGACCTATAATATCTCATTGAAAATAATCATCAAGGTTTTTAACCATCTTGAAGGATCATGGAATCCATTATGTAGTCATTTTAAAATCTCTTAAGTAATATGTTTAACTTTAAATTAGAAAAGTCAGAACATTATTGAAAGCTTTTCTTTGATAGAAAATCTGCTTTGATTTTTATTTCATAATCATTAATGAAACTATCAGTTACATGAATTATGATTTACAACTCACATAGTAATTTTCATCTGTCTTCATAATAAAAACCCACTCTGTAATCTCTTTCATAAAAACACAGTAAACAGCACCTGCCAGAGCACTGTTGGAGCTACAAGAGCCATCAAGCGTGTATTCACTTCACTACGCAAAAACAACAGGGAAAGAGTTAATAAAAGCTGAATACATTACAAGATTACAAAGGCTTTTATTTATTAAGGGATAGGGATAGTGTGGTATATATGGGATGGAGCGTTAATAACCTCTCCGTTCTCCAGGATCGACCTGTTGCTTTGGAACCACTCTCTAGCCCCACAGGGACTGTGAAACTGTGTTTTGGTGGTCTATAGGAGAGGTTAAACTTGGCAAATGCAGTGGTGAATGATGTCATCGAATGCATACCATATGTATTGAGAGTCCGTGAATGCTATTCTCACTGCTGTGCACAGGCATATGTAAGTGTTGGAATGGAAAATTCATTTTTATGAAAATATAGAGAAGTAAAACAAGAATGTTCTGTCCTGAGCCTGATCAGATCACCAGTAGCTGCCAAGTACTAATACTCCCTGTAAGGTTTTCTCTTCTTAATTCTCCAGCTTCCGCCCTTTTGTTGGCTCTCAAAAGTGGTCCATTCAGAAGGCCTTATTCAGCATGTTCTTTCTATTGATATGATATGAACACCAAATGAAGGTTCCATTTTCTCCATTAAAGTAAAGCTGGGAGGGTATTTTAGTGTGCATGGTTGCAGCAGATGGAAATGATTAATTGATTTAGCTAACTTGCCAATTTATTCTCTTTTCCCTAGTAGAGCAGGGTGGTATCATAGATTCATAGTGCTAATCATTGTTCCATTCATTAATATATCAGAAAGAGTATAATTGTTGTGTTTTAGTTATTCTCATTACTATTATTTAAGATGTTATACTCTACTGCTACACTAATGGATATATAAGTAAATAAAGCAACTGATTTTTATTATGAATTTATGGCTTATAAGATAGAAGAATACATGGAGATACAAAAATGTGAAGTACCTAGTTTTTTTTATTCTTAGTAAAAATCCAGTGTCAATTATTCTTAACTAGAATAGGTACCATCTTAAAATCTTAAACTATTTTGTCTTTTATACAAAGACCACCTCATGTAACAGTATGATCTTAAAGTATTTATGAAAAGAAAAGCAATATGTGTTCACTATAGTATATTAGAATGTATAGTAAATGCAAATTATGAAATAAAGTTTATAACAGAATTCTGTTAGCGTTTTTATCTCTCATTCTAGAATGTTTTTCTGTGTATGTACATATACATGTGTGTATAGATGTAAGTATACAGGTGGTCCCTGACTTAGATGGTTCGACCTATGATTTTTCAACTTTATAATGGTGCAAAAGTGATTTTCCTTTAGTAGAAATTATACTTTGAGTTCTGGGCTTTTCCTAGGCTAATGATATGCCGTATGGTACTCTCTTGTGATGCCATAGCTCCCAGTGAGCCACAGCATCACGAGACTAAAACGCCAATACAATGCATAAAATCGTACTGTTGCCAGTGTTTTGTTTTGTTTCTGATCCTGGAAATTGGACCTGGGGCACTTTATCACTGAGCTGCAACCCAAGCCTGCTTAATTTTTATTTGGAGACAGGGTCTTACTATGTTGCTGAGGCTGGCCTTGAACTTGTGATCCTTCTGCCTCAGTCTCCCAAGTTGGGATTATAGGTGTGCGCCACTGTGCCAGGCTGCCACTATTTCTTGGATACAAGTATTTAAGAAATTATAAAATATTCAACATCTAGACTTTGTTAGATAATTTCACTAAACTATAAGTTAGTGTAAGTATTTTGAGTACATTTAAGGTAGGTTAAGGTAAGCTATGATGTTTGGTAGGTTAGGTGTATTTAATTTTGGACAACCTTATTTTCAACTTATGATGGGTTTATCAGGTCATAACCCCATTCTGATTTGAGGAGCATCTGTATATTTTAATTTTTATAAAATTTGGGAACTCTCTGAAATTAACATTTTCTGTGGTATTTTTACTTAATATTACTTGTCTTGAGACTTTCTCATGTAATTAAAATGTTTTTGGTACTCTTACTTTTAATGAGAAATGAATTGATGTTTTAAAAGGTAAATGCTGCCTTTTGCACTAGAGAAAGTCATCATATGGCTTCAATTTCAGCTCCTTAAATTGTAACCAAGAAAGCAATGGGTAGAATTAAATAGTGAGGTGGCTGAAGCTATCACCATGACACATTACTCTTACAATGACTCTTCGTTCTCTATTGGGTGTGACTCTTGATGGTAAAAACAGTAGCTAATTTTTTATTGTGTGCATGTATGAATATGTAACAGTGAATCCCACTATTATGTATATTTATAATGCACAAAGAAAAAATATGAGACACTAAAAAGGAGCAGCTCCCCCTTTTTTTTTGGTATTGGGGATCCAACCTAGCACCTTACATGTGCTAGGCAAGCTTACTATCACTGAGCTATACCCCTAATCTATATATATTTTATTTGCAGACAGGATCTCACTGAGTTACCCAGGCTGACCTCAAACTTGTCATCCTCTTGCTTAAATCTCCAAGTAGCTGGGATTATAGCCATCACCACTGTGCCAAGCAAGAGCTAACATTTTCCTGACTTTGTGTTAGATATTAAAGTGTGCACTGGTAATAACCACTACTTATTGTATTGTTCTGAGATGAATATTCAGCAAAAAGCATTCAAATTGAAAATATTCAAAAGGAAACTTTTTAACTTTTAAAACCGTTTTGCATTTAAAGATTTTATTATGAAAAATTTCAAACATATACAGAAGTGGAGAGAATTCTATAATGAACTGTATAAAAATTTTAAAACAATTTCAGCTTATAAACTGTTTCACCTCAGATGTTCCTATTATCTCCCACAGGACTTTTTTTAAAGCAAATGTCAGACCTTATATCAGGAAAGTATTTTTATTAAGAGCATTTCCTTCAGAGCTGGGAATGGACAACCCCAGAAATTGACTCTTCATTAGTGTGAGTCAGACATCAGAAAAATGTCAGCAAGGGGAGACTGTAAAATGTAAAATTACATGTGATTAACAATTGGCCTTTATGTGTCTGGCTTTTAGTTGTTTACATGCGATTTTTAAAAAATCTTCTCCTTATGAAGATAGTTACCAGAGATACCTGGAAGATGTGAATAAACAACTTGGTGGGTATTTATTATATAGATGAGAGAGAAAATGTCTTCTTACCATATTTATGCCACATTACTGCAGAACACAGGGAAAGAATGTGTGTTGTTTTATAGCCAGGTTTATATTAAAGATCAAAGTCTGTAAATGTAGCAAATATAACAAATTATTGATTTACATGAGTCTTATTGACTCAGGAGTAGTTACGAGTGAATTGGAGAAGCTCATCTTTCACTATTGATCCACACTGTAACTGGTGTATTTGTTCATGAGGCCGACTCCATAGGAAATGTTTCTTTCTGAAGCATGAATTACAGTAGGCCTGCCAGGCTTTCACGTGAGATGGACAATTATTATGAAACTGGCAATCGTTAGATCAGTGCTTGGAATCTGTCACAGGCAGCTACTGACTGGAACTAATGACTACTTATTAATTTTTGTTAGATAGTTCCATTATTTATTAGCATCTTGATAATCTGCAATATTTTTAATGATCTTAGCTACTATTATTAAGATATGGCTAAAACAATAATATATATGAACTATCCTTGCTGAGAACAATAGACTAATATTTTTAAACAACATTTTAGAGTTTGGAATTCACTATAAACACCAACAACTCATTGAGACAATTTCATTATCTTCATTTCATAGCTATGAAAACTGAAGTCTAATGATACTAAGTATGCTTTTCAAATTTACCTAGTAAGTTGTATAGCTAGTTTTCAAACTTATCCATTTATTCAACAAATATTCATTTTGAGTCTGCTTGTAAAGACACTGGGGAAAAGGATGTGAAAGCCATGGCACTTATATCCTAAGGGAGAGCCAGATATTAAAGTAATCAATCATAGAATTAATTATTTAATTATAGTGGTGATGAGTGGTGCCAAGGAGTACGCTGTGGGATGAGAGCATGCAAAGGGAGAACCTAACATAGCCTGGAAGTTCCCCGAGGAAATACTTCACCTGAGTTCACAAGAGAGTAGGGAGGCGGGGAGTGTTCCAGGCAGAGAGGATAGCCTGGGCCGCGTCTTGAGGGGAGAGGACATTGTTAGGTCTAGAAACAGATCAGGCAGGTGTGTCTGGAGCACAAAGAATGAGTGAGGGGTAGAGATGTCTGGTGAGGCAGTGAGGGCCCAGTCCCAAATCTCATGGTTTGGTTTGTTTGTTTTAAGAAAAGTACCTTATTTTTTTTTTTTTTTTAGTTGTAGATGGACACAATACCTTTATTTTATTTATTTATTTTTATGTGGTGCTGAGGATTGAAACCAGTGCCTCACATGCTAGTAGGCAAGTGCTCTATCACTGAGCTACAACCCCAGCCTCCAAATCTCAACGCTCCCAAATTGTTTATTGCCTACCATTCACAAGGCAGTGCAATACAGTCTGAAAGAACCTCCAACCTAAATTAGAAAATACACACACACACACACCTGACAGTGTGCAGTAGTAAGCCAAAGAAAGTCATGGAATTCTTCGGTATTGTGGTATTAAATGATTAATTTTTATTAGCAAAGCATGTAGCCCAAACTTGGTATGCATATTCTTACCTTTGGTTTACAGGGGTAATTCCTTTCGTCTCACTTTTGTGAAAATTGAATATCAGTATTATCCAAGATTTCTATAGTGACAACCTCATTGTCAGAATATTGTGGAAAGCTCTTTAGAAGGACTTTAGAATGCTACCTTTACCTTTTCCTTTATAATTTTTTCAGGAAGGAGCCTGCACGATTCCTATTGTGTTGCTAGTCAGTAAGTGATATGTAGTGATACTGAAATCAGTTGATGATCATTTCCTAAGCTGTAACCTCTCAGGTGCAGGGATAATGGGGATTAAGCTACATTAGACACATATTGGTGCTTCATTGTAAAAACAGCTGTTATCTCTTAGTTGATTGTTGTCAGATGGATTTTCAAGGCTTTTTTTATAGATCAGGACCAAAAATAGTAATTCTATCCTATTTGGAGAATATGTAAGAGAATACTGTATTAACCACGTAAATCTTAAAAGATAAAGATATGGTTAAAAACGTGCTTTTGTAGGTACCAGAGAATGCTTTTAGTACCAGTCAGCTTTTCAACGTAACAATATCAGAACACACTTTAAGACCCAAAACTTAATGGCATTTTAAAAATTCATCGCATCCAAGGGAATAGATACAAAAAATTGAGTTGGCCAGTCATGATTTTTTTAAAAGAATATTTTCTTACATTGCATAGATGATGTTCAATAAAGCAAAAAGAATAGCATAAGTGAAGACTCCTATTTCATTTATTTGCATTATCATGAAAATGTGAAGTTTTGAATTTACTTGGAAAAGAACTACTTCATAAAATGTATTTCTTTAGAAAATCTGGAAAAGCAAGCTATATTTCTTCAAACTTATATGAAAATTGTTTTTGGAGAAGTAAAATTGGAATAAATATGTTGACATTTGTCTGTTATGAAATATAAACTACGTGTTTTAAATAGTGTCCTGTTCTTATGTTTATTTTGTATCCCTCATTTCACCAAATATTTTCATCCTACAATTAAAAACTAAAATCCATCTTTTCCTTTCCCTTCTCACTTCTCTAACTGCCACTCAGATTGAAGAAATGGAAGGCTGCCAACATCGTGGAAGCACCTCCTTTTTCCCTCCTGATCATGGCCTCCTCATTCCTCTCTAACGTAACTGCTGTCCTGATGTCAATATTTCTAGTAAAGAAATTCAAATAATATGCATTCTCTGTGTCATCTGTGTACTCTTGCTCCTCTGACTTTTTAGTGTGTTAGATTGACTTATGTTGTGTGTAATGGTAGTTTGTTCACTTTTATTGCTGTATACACAATAATTTACTTTTCTATTCCGTCGTTGGTGGGTGTTTGGATTGTTCCCAGGTTTTATTATTATGAATAACAATGCTATGATCATTCTGTATTCCAAGCAGTTATACCACTTTGAACTCCCACAAGCAATTTATGAGAATTCCAGTTTCTCTACATTCCTTGATAACACATGCTATTTTCAGTCTATTTAATTTTAGTCATTCTGGTACTTGTGTAGTGATATCTCCTTGTATCTTTTGCTCCCTGGTGGTTAATAAAATTGAACATCTTTTGTTTATTGGACATTTGGATATCCTTTTTTGTAACATGCTTGCTGGAATCTCTTGATTCTTAGTGGTTTTTTTTGTTGTTGTTTTTTTGCTTACAGATTTTAAGTCTTTGTATAATATGCATACAAACTCTTTGTCAAAATGAACATTGCAGGGCTGGGGTTGTAGGTCAGTAGAAGAGTGCTTGCCTACCATGTATGAGGCACTGGGTTCGATTCTCAGCACCACATATAAATAAATAAAGATAAAGGTTCATTGACAACTAAAAGATTAAAAAAAAAAAAAAGGACGAACATTGCATGTATTTTCTTCCATTCAGAGGTTTGCCTTTGAATTCTTCTAATGATATCTTTGATAAACAGAAGTTCTTGATTTTAATGTGATTTAATGTACTGTTCTTTTTCTTTATGAGAGTGCATTTGTATCATACTTAAGAAATCTTGGGTTGGGGGTATAGCTCAGTGACAGCATGCTTGACTAGCATGTATAAGGTCCTGGGTTTGATCCCCAGCATGACCCCCAAATTCCAACCCAAACCAAACCAAAACACACAAAATAACAACAATCGCAACAAAAACCCAAACACCCACCTCAATCATAAAGATATTCTTTGTTAAATTCTAAAAGTTTTATTTTTGTACCTTCTACTCTTAGATTTAATTTTTTTGTGTAGGTGGTAAAAGATAAAAAGGTTTTTGTTCTCCCTACCCTTGTATTGACCCATTACCATTTATTGAAGTCTGTCCTTTCTTCATTGTTCTGCAGTGACATTACTATCATGAATCCAATGTGTATGTGTGTGTGTGTACATATGAATGGGTATATTTTTTTCAGAAATCACTATATTGCTTTATTGTTCTATTTGCCTTTTCTTGCTTTAAAACTATATTGATTATTCTTGTTTTATATTATTTCTTGCTATTCAGAATAAGTGCTTATACTTTATTCTGCTTATTCAACTTTGTTCTGCTTATTCACTTATTTTGACTGTTCTTTGCATTTCAACATACATTTTAAAATCAACTTGTCAGTTCCATTTTTGTGGGATTTGCCCTGTATTTGTAATAGATCCGTTTAGGGAGAATGAACATTTTTAAAACAAGGAGTTTATGGATGTAGAATCTGTAGTCATTTTCCCTCTTTTTATTCATAATATTGGTTACCTAGGCTTTCTTTCTACCTGCTTTTTTCTTTTTTTATATTTATGTTTTAGTTATAGGTGGACACAATATCTTTATTTTTATATGGTGCTGAGGATCAAACCCAGGGTCTCGCGTGCTAGGTGAGTGTGCCTCCACTGAGCCACGACCCCAGCCCCTATCTGCTTTTTTCTTGATCAGCCTTTTGAGGAGTTTATAACTGTATTAGACTCTTCCCATTGATTTTTTAAAATTTATTTGTTTTAATTAGTTATACATGACAGTAGAATGCACTTTGATACATCTATAATGGAGTATAATTTCTCACTCTTCTGGCCATACATGATGTAGAATCCCACTGATTGTATAGGTTTATATATACATATATATATGGTGATAATGGCTGATTTATTTTACTATCCTTCCTACCCTTCCCCTCCCTTCACTCCCCTCTACCTAAAGTAACTCTATTCTTCCCAGGCCCCCCCTATTATGTTTTATTACACTCTTTAGAGAATCAACTTTTGCTTTGTTGATCATCTCTATTGAGTGTTTTTTATATTATTAAATTGTTTATCTTTTTTATTTGTTGCTTTTTAACCTCTTGAGAAAGATGCTTAGGTTATTGATGTTTTTATCTTTTTCTTTTCACATGTATGCATTTAAAGCTCCACATTTTCCTCTGAGATCAGCTTAAGTAGGATCCCACATATTTTTATTTGTAATACTTTGTCATTTACTTCAAAATGTAGTGTATTCTATGTCATTTCTTTCTTTAACCGTTGTTTATTTAGGATGTTGTTTAATTTCCATACTTATTCTAGCTTTTCCATACTTTTTTTCCATACTTATTCTACTGATTTCTACCTTAATTCCATCATTGTCAGAGAAATGTGTTATACTTAAGAAATCTTCATGATGTGCCTACTGAAGTCTTTTGTTGACTAGTGTCCTTTGAAATTTATCAAGATTTATTTTATGGCCCATCCTATATTTAATTGCTTAAAAAAGTCAAATTGTTGAGGTATAATTTACATACAATAAAATATACCTGTTTTTAGTTTAATGAATTTCAACAAATGTATACATCCAAAGAATAACCATTCCAATCAAGACATAAAGCATTTCCATAATCCAGAAAGTTATCTTGTGCTTCTTTGCAGTCCCTTCACTGGCCTCAGGCAACCACTGATCCACTATCATTACAGATTTGTTTAAGGTTCTTGAATTTCTTATAAATGGAATCATATAGAATATACATATTCTTTTGAATTTATCCTGCTTTACTTAACATAGTGCTTTTGAGATTTATATAAATTGTACATATCAGTAATTTGTTGCTTTTTATAACTGAGTAGTATTACATTGTGTGAATATATCATGATTAATTTATCCATCTTCTTGGTGGATATTTGGGCTATGTCTAGTTTTTTTGTCGTTGTTGTTGTTACTGTTGTTATTTTGTGAATAAGTGTGTATGTGTGTTGGGGCTCAAACCCAGGGCCTTGTGCATGCTGAGCGCACACTATGCAACCAAGTGTAGCCCCAGAATATGTCATTTTGAGCTATTATGAATGAAGGTGCTGTGAACATCAATCTTTGTGTAGATCTTTGATTTCTCTTTGGTAAATTTCTCAGAGCAGGATTGCTAGCAACTGGCACACTTGATATTATAGACAACTGGCAAACCATTATTTTTTTTTCAAAGTGCTTGTTTTATATTCCCACCAGCAGTGAATGAGAATTTAATTTGCATCATGTCCTTGAAAACACTTGGCATTTTCATTCTTTTAAATTTAAATAAATTAATTGTTTTTCGGTGTACAGTTCAGTACTATTGAGTGTATACACAGGTTGTCATGTAACAGATCTCTAGAACTTTTTCATCTTGAAAAACAAGCTTTATATCCTGATCATCAAACTACTCTTGCTTTCTTCTTCAACTATGCCTCCGGAAATCATTATTCTACTTTCCCCCATGATTTTGACCACTCTAGGTGTCTTATATAAGTGCAGTATATGTCCTTTTGTGACTCACTTATTTCAGTCAGCATAATGTGTACAAGGTTCATCCATGTTGTAGCATGTGACAGGATTTCCTTCTTTTAAAAGCTGACTTGCATTCCAGTGTATGCATATACCACATTTTCTTTATCTGGTCATCTGTTGGTAGGCACTTGGTTGCTTCTACCTCTTGATTTTAGTGAATAATATTACAATGAAGATGGGTATGCAAATATCTCTTGTGATGCTGCTTTCTGTTCTTTCATATATGTATTCAGAAGTGGGATTAGGGGTTCTTTGGTTTGAATGTGCCCCCCAAAGTTCATGTGTTGGAAACTGAAGCACCAAGGCAACAGTGTTGAGAAGTAATGCCTAATAAGAGGTGATTATATATAGATTCTACATATTATATATGTTATTGAGGGAATGGGTTAATTATAAAAATGACTTCAGCCCTTTCCTGCTCTTGCCTTCAAGCTCTCTTATCCTTTTGCCTTCTGCCATGGTATGAAACAGCATGAAGTCCTTCTGTAGATGCCAGCCGGAACCAAGTTCTTGAACTCAACCTCCAGAACCAACCACGAGCCTATAAAATTCTATTGTGTATAAATTACCCAATCTTGGGTATTGTGTCATAACAACACAAAATGTACTATGACACAGAATCATATGGTAATTCTATTTTTAGTTTTTTGAGGAATCTCCATACTGTTATCTATGGTGGCTGCACCATTTTACATTCCAATTAGTAGTGAACAAGGGTTTCGTTTTCTCTACATCCTTAAAAACACTTATTATTTTCTGCTTTTTTTTTTTTTTACAGTGACCATCCTAGTGGGTATGAAGTGATATCTCATGTGGTTTTGATTTGCATTTCTCTAATGATTAGTGATTTTTGAAAATATGTATATTTTTAGTTGTTGATGGACCTTTATTTTATTTATTATATGTAGTGCTGAGAATCGAACCCATTTCTCACACATACTAGCCAAGTGCTCTACCACTGAACCACAACCCCAGCCCTGATTAGTGATTTTTGAGCATCTTTTCATATGCTTGTTGGCCTTTGTACATTAGTTCTTTGACCATTTTAAAACCAGGTTACTTGTTATTTCATTATTGAGTTTTAAGAATTCTTCATATATTCTGTGTATTAATCCATCAGATATATGACTTAGAATTATTTTCTCCAATCTGATAGGTTGTTTTTTTACTGTTTCCTTTGTAGTGCAGAAGTTTTAAGTTAAATACAGTTCCATTTATTTATTTTTACATTTGTTGCCTATACTTTTGGTGTCACATCTAAGAAATCATTATCAAATCTAATCTCATGAAGTTTCTAGAAGTTTTATAGATTCAGGTTTTATTTTTAGGTCTATAATCCATTTTAAATTACTTTTGATATGTGGTGTAAAGTAAGCCTCCAATTTCATTCTTTTGCCTGTAGACCTTCAATTTTCCTACCATCATTTATTGAAAAAACTGTCCTTTCCCCATGATGTGGTCTTGGCACCTCTGTCAAAGATCATTTGACTATATATCCAAGGGTTTATTTCTGGTCTCTGTTCTGTTCCACTGGTCTATGTGTCTGTCTTTTTGCCAGTACCATGCTGTTTAGATTACAGTAGTTTTATAATGTTTGAAATCAGAAAGTGTAAAGTATCCAACTTTGTTCTTCTTTTTCAAGTTTGTTTTGGCAATTCTTGGTGCTTGTGATTCCATATTAATTTTAGAATTTTTTTTTCTATCTGCAAAAAAAAATAGTTAGAATTTTGATAGGAATTGCACTGAATTTATAGATTGCTTTGGGTACTGAGGACATTTTAACAATATTAACTCTTCAAGTCCATGAACATGGGATGTCTATACATTTATTTGTGTCATATGTAATTTCTTTAAGCAGTGTTATGTAGTTTTCAGTGTTTAGGTCTTTTACCTCCTTGATTAAGATTACTCAGAAGTATTTTATTCTCTCAGTGCCTGTTATGAATAGAATAGTTTTCTTTGTTTCCTTCTTGAATTGTTCAATGTTAATGGATGGAAACATTATAGATTTTTGTGTATTGATTTTGTATCTTGCAGCTTTGCTAAACTCCTTATATCTGTGTAATTCATTAGTTTTGTTTTGTGTGCATACATGTGTTTCGAGTCTTTTTAGTGTTTTCTACATGTAAGAGTGTGTGAACAGAGAAAATTTTACTGCTTCTTTTCCAATTTGGTTGCCTTTTATTTCTTTATCTTGCTCTGGCTAGAATTTTCTATACTGTCAAACAAAAGTGTGATAATAGTCAGCCTTGTCTTGTTTCTAATCTTAAAGGGCAAATGTTTAGTTTTTCATTATTGAACATGATGTTAGCACTGGAATTTCATATATGGCTTTAATTATGTTGAGGTAAATTTCCTTCTCTTCCTAGTTTGTGTTTTCATCACAAAAAGATGTCATATTTTGTCACATGCTTTTTCTGAATCAATTGAGATAATCACATGACTTTTATCCTTCATTTGGTTATGTGTTATATTAAACTGACTTTTTGTGTGTTGAATCATCCTTCCGTTCCAAGGACAAATCCAGCTTGGTTAGGGTGTATAATCCTTCTAAAGTGCTGTTGAAGTCAGTCTGCTAGTATTCTGTTGTCTATTTTTCATCAACATTCAATAGGGATATTGACCTGCAGTTTTCTTTTGTTAAAGTATCTTTGTTTGACTTTTGTATCAAGGTAATGGCTAGTCTCATAGAATGAATTTGGAAGTGTTCCCTCTTAAATTTTTTGGAAGAGCATGAGAATTGGTGTTAATTTTTTAACGTTTAGTGAAATTCCCCAGTGAAGCCATGTGACTCTGGTCTTGTTTATTGGGAGATTTTAGGTTACTAATTCAGTCTCCTTACTAGTTATACATTTATTCAGATTTTTATTTCTTGATGATTCAGTCATAATTCTTCATGATTCAGGTGGTATTTACTAGCTATTTATCTGTTTCTTCCAGGTTATCCAATCTTATGGTATATAATTTTTTATAGTAATCTCTTATAATCCTTTTTTTATTTCTGTGGTCAATTTTAATATATATTCTTTAATTTTTGATTGTAGTTATTTGAGTTTTCTTTTTCTGAGTTAGTTTAGCTAAAAGTTAACAAACTTTTGTTGATCTTTTAAAAAATTTCAACTTAGTTTCATTGATTTTTTTGTTTTGTTTTATTCTGTTCCCTATTTTATTTGTTTCCACTCTAAATTATTTTTTCTCTTTTGCTAACTTTTGGTTTAGCTTGTTCTTTTTCTTATTCATTTGTGACTCTTTATTGATATAAACTTGCCTCTAAGAACTGTTTTTACTACATGCCATACATTTTGGTATGTTGTTTTCTTTTTCATTTGTCTCAAAATATTTTCTAATTTTTCTTGTGATTTCTTCTTTCATCTATTGCCATTTGTCATAGCCTGTTTGGGCATCTATAAAAAATATCAAAATACGATACAAAATACTTAACTGGGGGGCCTACAGAAACAGAAATTTATTTGGCAGAATTCTGGAAGTGGGAAGCCCAGGTTCAAGCCCCCTGGCAAATGTGGTGTCTAATGAGGATCCTTCGAAGCCCTGATTCATAGATGGCTGTATTTTTGCTGTGTCCTCACATGGCAGAAAAGGCAAGAGATTTCTCTGGGACCTCTCTAATCAGGGCACTAATTTCATTCATGAAGGCAAAGCTCCCAGAACCTAATCTCTTTCTGAGGTCCCTACCTCCTAATACCATCACATTTGTGGTCAGGATTTCAACATACACATTTTGGAGGAACATAATATTTGGTCCACTGCACAGTTCTACTTAATTTTAGTCATTCTTGAGGATGTATAATGGCATCTAAGGTGTTCCCTTTCTCTGATGAATGATGAGGATACACATCTTTCTTGTGTGCTTTTTAGCAATCAGTATATTTACCTTTGTAAGTTTTCTGTTAAAATTTTTTGCCCAATTTTGAATTGGGTTGTTTTCTTCTTATATTGAGTTTTAGGGGTTTTAAGATACATTTCTAATAACAGGTTCTTCATCAGGCATATGTATTAAGAATGCTTTCTCTTAGTCTGTAATTTGCCTTTTGATTTTTCTTAATGACATCTTTGAAAGATTAGAAGTTTCTCATTTTGGTGAAATCCATTTATCAAGTTTTTATTTTTACAGTTCATACTTTTTGAGTTATGTCTAGGAATTCTTTGCTTCTTCAAAGATTGTGAATATTTTGCTAAAGATGTTTTATAGTTTTAGCTTTTATGTCTAGTGTACAATCAACTGTGAGTTACTTTTCATGTATGGTATATATTAAGGATCACAGGCTCACTTTTTTTCCATACATATATCTAGTTGTTAAAAGTTATCACTGATTGAAAAAAAATCAGTCTTCTCTACCACTGAATTAACTTGGCAGTTTTGTTAAAAATGAATTGACTATACATATTTGTGTATACTTGAATCTATTTCTGGATTCTTTATTCTGTTCCACTAGTTTATACATGTACTGTTACAACAATTTGACACTGTTTTGATTGCTGTCTCTTTAGAGTGAATCTTAAAGTCAAGTATTATGAGTTCTTCAGCTTGTTCTTTTGCCAAGCTGTTTTGACTATTCTAGTCCTTAGAATTTCCATATAACTTTTAGAATCAACTTGTCTTATTCTGAAGAAAGCTATTTGGGATTTTGATTGAGATTATATTGAATCTATTGATAAATTTGTAGAGGATTGACATCTAATACTGAACTCTCCAGTGCATGAGCATGGCATGGATATTCAGGTCATTTCATTTCCACCGTGATCTAACTAACCCTGCTCAAATTTATAGTCCCATTTCTTTCTATTCCTTGCCTCTTACTTCTTTTTCCACATCTACTGGAGTAACCAGAGTTACTCACCATGCCATTTCATGCCTGTAGACTCACGTGATTTCCTTTACCTGAGATACCTTATATATTACATCTTTGTATGATTAATAACAGGCTCCAGAGTCAGGTTGCTGCATTTGAATTCATCTAAAGCTTTTTAATACAGGGCCTATCTCACCGTAGGTGCTCAACAAATGTTCGCTTTTATGTTGACCATGTTTTCTGCATCCACTGGATTGTGCATTCCTTGTGAACAGTTATCATTTTCTTCTTCTTCCTCTTCCTTTTTTTCTCCTCCTCCTACTCTGTTCCCCTCCCTACTTCCTCCTCCTCTTTCTTCTTTTGTATACCTAGTGCCTAATTCAATACTCAGCATGTAGTAGGTGCTACAAACATTTATCTTGTAAGTTTTTTATTTTTTCAAAAGCTCTGGAAATAAACACTGATAAATTTTATACCATTAAGAAATAACCCTGTCAATTATGAAATTATATCAAATCAGCTTTTCCTATTTTGCCATTTTGCAAGCAAAATAATGGCAAATAAAATGGAGTTGTTGAAATGTTTTTAAATTCTAATCAAAGAATGCAGTATCTCAAGTGATTGATCTGTTTCTAGTTTTTCTTCCTCTTGTCTCATTTTGTGAAATTGCTGACTACATCTTTATTTGATTCTTTATATAGCTTTATGAAACTCATGTTATCAGAAACTGTAGAAAATTGTTACTGCTAACAAATAGAAATTGTTATTACTAATGAAAATGATGGGATTGCTGTAATAAGAAATTGTCTATTATAAATGTTGAGGTTTCTGCATATTATAGACTTTAATGTAATTATCTGTGTCCTAGCAAGATTATATATTATCCAAAAGATAAAACTAATCTGAATATTAAGGATAAATTGGATCTACACTTTTCTACTTTTACTGTTACTATTTTATAATCATTTTCTCTTTGTAATGATGGATCCTTGTATAAGAAGTAATATTTGGACTGGAGTCATGGCTCAGTGGTAGAGCACTTGCCTAGCATGTGTGAGGACACTGGGTTCAATTCTAGCATCATATGTAAATAAATAAAATAAAGTCCCTTGAGAACTAAAAAAAATTTTTAAAAAGAAATGATATTTTTACAAGATTTTTACATGTATCTAAGATACAATTCTTAGTTTCCTATTTTAAGGAACTCTTAACCTCCTGTGTTAAGAAAAAACTAGATAAAGCCATATGGATGTAATGGCAGAAATGAATGATCTTAAACACATCGACAGTGGAATTCTACTGGAAGGCATTAGAATGGAGGATAGCAGACATTTGCTGCAACCATCTGACAGGTAATCTCTTAGGTTAAGGTGGTGATGGTTCCTTCTTGGAGACTTCTCTCATTTTTGCAGGCTCTCCCAAGGACTTAATATTAGTACATTAATTGAACAAATACTTATTCAACACATACTATTTGTATTGTTTGGAAGGAAGTTAGAATTATAATTTTTTCCCAAGAAAAATCATAGTGTTAGACCTATTTGGCATGGCTAAAATAAAAATGTCGTAACAAGAACTGACAAGTATGTAGAAAGGTCAGAACCCTCAAATACTGCTGATGGGATTGTAAAATGGTGCAGCCACATTGGGAAACAGTTTGGCAGTTCTTTAAAATGTTGAACAGAGTTACCATATGATCCACCAATTCCACTAGGTATATACCTGAAGGAATTGAAAACAGAAGCCCCTACACAAATTTCTATAAAAATATTCACAGCAGCTTTATTCCTAATAGTAAAAAGGTGGAAATAATCCAAAAATCTATCGACTGATGGATGGATAGATAAAATGTGATATATCCCTGGGGATGTAGCTCAGGTATAGAACACTTGCCTTGCATGTGTGAGGCCTTGGGTTCAATTCCTAGTATCATATACACAAAAGTGATACATCCATACAGGGGGATATTATTAAACCATAAAAAAGATGAAGTGGTAATACATTCTATAGTGTGGGTAAACCCTGAAAACATTGTCCTTGGTCTTCTACCTATATAGCCAGACACAAAAGATCATATATTATTTAATTCCATTTATATATAATGTGTACATTTGGCAAATCTATAGAGGCAGAGGTAGCTTAGTAGTTTTCAAGAACTGGGGGTAGGAGAATGTAGTGATGTTTGTTAATGGATATGGAATTTCTTTTTGAGGTTATGAAAATGTTTTAATCTTGGTTGTGATAATGGATGTACAACTCTGTGAATATGCTGAAACCACTGACTTGTATACTTTAAAAGGGTGGATTTTTTAATGTGTGAATTATATCTCAATAAAGTTGTGATGTAAAACATCATAGTGTTGGAGTTTGCCTAATAGGCTATTTTAGATCTATAGTCTTGTAATGTCTTATCCGTGTGTGTTATCTCCACAGTGATATTTTAGGTTCTTTCAGGATAGGAGCCATGAATTTATGGTTCCTTTTATTTCTAGGGTCTGGTAATCTGTCAGTATTATAGTTCAGTAAACATTTATTTAATGGGAATAATAACTTGTCGTATTGCAAAAATCTGCATTTTTATTCAGGGGAAAGCATTTTCTTCTTGTTAAAGTGGAAATAGTAATAATAATAATAATAATAATAATAATAATAAATAGTAATTATAAGCTGGGACTGAGGCTATCAGTTTGTCCCCCCCGCTCTGAAAACTGTAGCAAACTTTAGTCAACAGATTGTTTAATGGAGGATGTGAAAATCACATGATTTTGTCATAATTCATATTCTTTTCATAGTTTATGTCAGCTGATTTAAAAGTACTTGATGAAGTTTGCTTTTTATTTTATGTATTCAAAACTTTTGAAACATCTGCACTTTCCTTTCATTTTCACATCTTTCTGACCAGTGATCTTGCAAGGGATAGAGCAAGCACTTGTTGAATATGAATAAATTGTCAATATTTTATTGATATTGGCTCAGTAAAGACAGAAAACAAAAACAAAAGGCCAGATGTTTTCTCTGATAAGTTCATGACAATATATAATGATGGGAGGTGGCAGGGGGAAGAGAAAAATGAAGGAACTTTGTATGGTGTGGAGGAAAAAGGGGTGGGAGGGGGTGGGGGATGGAAAAACAGTAGAATGAAACAGACAGTATTACCCTATATATATGTATGAATGGCGTGAATCTACATTGTGTACAACCATAGAAATGAAAAGTTGTACCCCATTTGTATACAATGAATCAAAATGTCTATAAAAATAAAAAATATTTTAATAAAATTTTTAAAAAAGACAGAAAATATATTCCTTAACATTTCCTAAAAAAGTTCACAACTGGAGCTGCCCATGTGTTAAATCACTAGGAATGAGCTCCCACGAAGTGTATGCTCCCCTTTTAGAATGTTGTAGGAACGTATGGGGGGCTCTTTGTGATCCTGAAGAATGATGAGATCCTCCAGTACACTCAGGTTCCCTTAGGTGGAAGAAGAGTTTTAAATAAACAATGTAGGACTTTTACAATATCATCTTTTTTTTTTTTTTTTTTTTTTTTAAGAGTGAAAGGAGTAGGATTTATTCAAGTGTGAAGAACAGAAGCAGAACTCATGCAGGGGCAGGAGGGGACCCTAGGAGGGACTGCCTACCATGTAATAGTTTTACAGTGACACCAAAGGAGTCACTTTGGATAAATATTGCATGTCATTTGAAGTGTCACTTGAACTTAGGGTCTGTCAAGTGCAGAAGTAAAGGATTAACACAGGCTCTTCCTAAGGGTTTCTCCCCTTCCTTTTTATGTCTCCCGTAAAGATTGTTTCTGAACGATCACGTGCACACTTCGGCTCCCATTTTATTTATGAGCACATTTCAGAGAGGGCTTGAGATTTCATGGTTTAAGTTCGCCCCCTTTCCCTTTTTCACGTGTATGAGGACTAAGAGAAATAAAACAACGCAAGAGAGTAAACTGCATTTACTGAATTCCTGGCGTCTGAGAAGTTCCCAGGAGGCTTCTAAGACTCTTTCCTCCCACAGGGTTGAGCAGTGTTGAGCTCCACTTGTCCACTTGTTCTGTTTCCCTGTCGGGAGAGGCTCCTGATGTCAGGAGAAGTGCCATAGTTTTCTTGCTCCCACTCCCTCATATTTTTGGACTTTTAGTTTTTAAACTGAAGTCTCAGGTCAGCATTCTGTTCTGTTCAGCCAGCTTAAAATGGAATGTTTCTTTCTTTTATAAAAATCTTGGTCGTCAATTTTTCTTTGTGGTCTCTAACCTTGTCCCCAAGTTACTCAGCCACCATCCTCTCTTCTTTTCCTTTGTTAATTGTTCCAACTTCGATGTTTTGTTAAAAGTTTTGAATTTAGTTTCTTAAAGTCAAAATTACATGAAGTCAAAATCTAAAAGTCAGGCATTCCACCTAGCTTGTCATAAAAAGTAGCCACCCTCAGCCCTGTCCCCCACTTCTTGCTTCTGAGAAATAACCATTTCTCAACTCTTGAAGCTGATTCTTCTTGAAGTGCAATACAGATTTGGCAATTACCCAGTGACTTTGAGTTATGGAAGATGAAGACTTAACTCTTGTTCACACCTCTTGTCTGTAACCCCTATGTACCTATTTCTCACCCCTTCGTCTCCCGCTGCAGCTAGATGTATGATTTTAGTTAGATGCATGCTTCTAAATACTGACGCTATGTTTGAATCACTGGGAAACTTGAATGAACAAACGTAAATACTTGGGGCTCACTCTCGCAGGTCCTCCTTTGTGTGTTTTCAGGAAGGTCCTGGATATCAGTGTTTTAAAAAACATTTTGTCTTTGCTTCTGCTGTGCAGTCACATTTGAGAACCACTGAGTCTTTTGTTTTTTAGTTTATTATGACAGTATAAATGCTTTTCATGCCTGAGCTATGTAGTATGCCATTACTTTTCCCTTCTTAAATTATTTTCCCTACTTTTAATAAATACTTTATTTTTTATTTGTTTACCTTTCTAAGTCAGGCATGGTGGCATACCTGTAATCCCAGCTGCTCTGGAGGCTGAGGCAGGAGGATGGTGAGTTCAAAGCCAGCCTCAGCAACTTAGCAAGGCCCTAAGTAACTCAGTGAGACCCTGTCTCTAAATGAAATACAAAAAAGGGCTGGGAATGTGGCTCAGTGGTTGAGCACCCCTGCATTCATTCTCCAGTACCCCCACCGCCCCCCAAAAAAGTGCATTGAGTTTCTACATTGTTAGAGATTAGCCGTGAACAAACACATTGTAACTCTCCTTGTTCTCCTAAAGCCTGTATTCTAGAAGGGAAGATGTATAATAAACAAAATAAATAAGTAAATGCATAAGATATTAGATGTCAGTAAATTCTTTGGAGATTAATAGAGCAAGAAAAGGAAACAAAAGAATATTAAAGGTAGAGTGGGATTGTAGTTGAAAATAGGGTCACCAGGGAGGGCCTAATGGAGAAGATGGCATTTGAGTGGAGACTCAAAGGTTATGAGAAAGTGACCCATGCAGATAACTGGGGTCAGGGGGTTCCAGTTAGAAGATTAGGAAGTATAAGGCTTGAGATGGGATCTACCCCATGTTCTCAGAGTAGCCAGGGACAGAGAGGCTGGAGCAAGTGAAGGGGAACAAGGATTAGCTTGGGTAAGGCCTAACAAGGCCACTGTGACAATTCTGACTTTCATCAGAGATAGATGAGAAAGCCATTATAATCTGAGCAGAGGAGGGATGAGTTTTTTAAAGGATTTTTCTGACTCTGCATCAAGCACTGACTGTAGAAGGCATGGGTAGAGGCAGGGAGACCTCTGGAGGCTAAGGTAAAACCTAGACAAGAGGTGGCGATGACCTGGACCAGGGTGGTAACTAACTGTGGAGTTGGTGAGAAGTGACCAGATTCTAGAAATATTTTTAAGTTAGAAGTAAGACTTTTTTAGTGGATTGGCTATAGTATGTGATCCTGCTTAGAACCAAGGTAATTAGGAACATAAAGACACAGGTGATTGTTTACTTATGTTTTTAAGATGATAATTTAAAAAGAAGTTATGGTTATTTTTAAAATTAAGCTTTACTTTATGAAACTTAAAAAATTTTAAATGCTTTCAGAGTAGGATTTTGGAGGAACACGTTCTTAACATCTTAATAATTATGGTTGTAATACAGGACACAGAAACAAAACTTTTGGATTCTGACCTGAGGTTGAGAGAAAATGGTAATGATCTTCTGAGTGCAGTATGCTTGGAAGTTTGAATAGGTTGGGACTTTTTGATGTCTCTGTTTGAATGCTTTGTTTTTTGTTGTCTTTGCTCATGGTAGCTTATTTCCAGACCTGGCTTAGTGATTTCCTAAAATGCTAAGTACATATCTAGTCAGACTCTATCTGTGAAAATCCTAATGGCCTACCTTGGGGATTATTTATTTCAGGAAGAATTTGCATTGATTTCACCTAGAAGCCAAGGGTTCTGCAGACCTGACACTATTTGGCACCATTCAAAAATCTTGTCTTTATTTGGAGGTAGGGTGTTTCTCACTTCACCCAAATTTAGTGCCCCCCCATTTCAGCTCATTGTTCTTTTAAACCTGCCCCCCAGAGTTTTCCCTTACAAACCCAGAAATACATTACAATTAAAATACTTAAACAGTTTTATTTATTTTATGTTATTTTTGTATTTATGAAGAAAAGGTTTATTTAATTCACAATTTTTGAAATTCAAATGTAAGTTTGGGTGACCATTGGTTTGGCCTCCAGTGAGGGTGGTAGATGGTAGTGGTAAGGAACACGTGTGGGAGAGAATCAGGGAGTAAAGAAAGAGGAGGACAGGGTCCATAATGCCCACTGGGGGCAGCTCCAGTGACTTTTAGGATCTTCCCCCAGGCCCTACCTCTTAAAGGTTCCACCATTTCCCAATAGAATCCACCCTAGGGACTAAGCCTTTACAATATGAGTTTTGGGGGACACATTGCATAGTCAAACCATAGCACAATTTTTTTCCTTCAGTGTGGACTATACCATTCAAAAATGAGTTCAGTCAAGTGGAAGATTCTGAAGCCTTCCACCATCGATATGATTTTGGCATGCTCGCCAACATTACGATGAGAAGAACAATATAATTTCACCTGAAACTGCTTTTAAAAAAATTCCACATCCTGAATCAAGTTCTGTAATAGAGGAAAGACTTACTATGCCTGACATAAGCAAAAGACATTCCTAAGAATGTTGGGAGATAGCATATATACTTAAAATATTCATTCATCATATACTGTATTCCATTGATAATAATGATGTATTTATGTTCACATAATGCAGGTTTACCAAGAGTTTTCACATCTTATTGAATTTAACCTACATAGCAACAAAGTATAAAAATCTTAAAAACCAAGGTAGGTATGTTTATTACTAAAAATTGTCATTTCCAAGAATAAGGAATTGACTTTATAAGTCATAACAAGGAAGGATATTTTGATATTAGTACTTATTACAAAGTATTTCATTTGTTGTAATTTGACTTAAATACTTGCATGCTGTTACTTAGAGCATGCTTAGAATAGATGAAAAAAGAATATAAAATTGTATCTTTTATGATGTATGAATTATGTATTCATGTGGGCAAGCATTAGAAATGGTCATGGCAAAGATAAGAGTAGATTTAGGATGTTAGGATTATAGAAATTTTATTTGTTCGCTTGTAGTGTTTTTATGATTTTGTACAGTTAACAAAATACACATAAAACCTATTCAATAGGCATTAATTTTCTAGTTTTTATTATAATCAATATATGCATTTATACAGAGGAAAAAAATCTAGAATATGTTTATGTATGTATTTATATCAAAATCTTAACCATTATTATCTCTGGGTGATAAAATTTCACATAATTTCAAAATGTTTTTTTTTTATGATACTTTGCGATATTCAGTTTTTAAAAAAACAAAGATAATTTATCAATCTTATAATTTAAAAACCTGTTAAAGCTTTTTTTTTTTTTGCGAGGGGGAGGTTTACCAGGTGTTGAACCCAGAGGTGCTTAACCACTGAGCCACATCCCCAGCCCTTTTTATTTTTTATTTTGAGACAGGGTCTCACAAGTTGCTCAGGGCCTCACTAAGTTGTGATCCTTTGCCTCAGCCTATGGAGGCATTTGCCACTGTGCCTAGCTAAGCTATTTTTATTTTGAAAAAATTTTCTGTGTGCTATAAGAACTAGGCTTTGATTAAAACCTTTATCTTTTAGTAGGACTGAGGAGGGAAAAAGCTTATGTACAAAGGGAAAAAAACAGGCACAATGGATCTTTACTAATTCTTACCTCTGTAGTGAAAGTACATAAAAACTGAGGACTACAGCCTCTCATTTTCTAAACTGAATGTTGAGTGAGAGTCATTTGGCTTTAGAGGTCTCCTATTATCTTAAAATTTTAATCATTTTAAGTAAATCTTAACCAATTAAGTAAATATTTGCCGACTTGTGGACTTTACTAGGGGAAATAATATTTATTGAGGTACTTTACATATATAACATTTAACGTTAGAAAAACTCAAATGGATTTGTCAATATCTTGATTAAGATCCTGTGCTGCCCCATCATTGTATTCTAAATCAGAAATTAAGAGCAAGGCCTTGGAATCTGACCTGAATTTTCTTTCTGCCACTTTCTAGCCATGATGTGTTGAGAATTTACTTACCTTTTAGCCTTAGTTTCCTCTTACATAAAATGGGCATAATAATAGTTCTTCCTCATAAAAGCATTTACTTCAATAAAATAAAAAATATTTAAAATATTTCGCCCCTTGGCACATACTCAATAAATGATAGTTATTATAGCTATGAATAGAAGCATATTTGCCGCCTTGGAAACAGCTCCACTAGGCTTGCCTTGCGTCCCAGGCTTCAGGCCACCAGAGGACTTACTAACATGCCCTCATTGTCCTGCCTTCAGGTTTTGGCTCTTGCTCTGTGTATTCATTCTGAAACACTGCCACCTACACCCTTTCTCTCCTTGTTGAAAGAATACCGTGCCACCTCTCCTGTGAAACCTTTCTCACTTACCACAGTCAGAAGTAATTACTCTTTAGGGCTTCTTTATTCTTAATGAGAGAATATGCCATTAATTATTCCATTCTCCTAGTGCTTAGCTTGGGCTAAGTCCTTGGGCTCCTAAGTCGGGAAACAGCAAGATCAATGGGTGTTAGCGGCTATGATTGTTATTATTTCTGTTAGTCGTGTACCTGTCTTTTGACCTCCACCAAACTGCTATCTCCTCCAGGACAAAAATTATCTGATTTATTTTTGTCTTGTCTCGGAGTGCCTAGTACTGCCCAGGGTACATAATGAGTGCTCAGTAAATGAGTGTTGAATCAAAGGGTGGGAATTCAGCCTCTCTGACACTGCCTGATAATGGACGGAGGTGAGGTGGTGAGGTTAGGTGAGATCCTCCTTGGATGTTGTCCAGCTGTCTGTCGCAGTTTCCTGCCACAGGATGGGAGCCTGGTCCTGCATCAGCAGGGCAGTGTGGCACAATTCTTGCTGTAACAGGTTATTTTAGTCTTTTTTTTTTTCCCCCATCAAAGCAAACCCTTCAACATTCTTAAAGCATCCAATTGTGTGAAATATTGCTAACGAGTCAACATTTTTTGGAATCAAATGTACTTCTACCTTTGTCCTTTTATTTTCCCTTTAGCTCTTTATGTACTTGAAAGTCATTTAGAGGTCTGAGGGAAAATTAATGTATTTTCCAAATACTGTTTCACATTGAGTTTAATATTCTACTTCTAAAACACGATAAGTATAAATAAGTATGAGGCTAGCTTTTGTAGGCATTTACCCTATGATCAATGTCAGACATATCACTCTTTAGGAAATCTTGAAGAAATTTACACAATGAAAAAAGGTGTGTTTTTACCATTCATTTCCTCTTTCTTGCTTTCGTTCAAATTTGAATAGACAAGTAGTTATTGAGAAAAATATTATTTTAATAGACTGTTTTATAGTATCTGCTTTTAGGGAAGTGATTTGCAAATGCTATGTTAAAAAATGAGGAAGTTGTAAAAGTGCCTTTTAGTAGCTACAAATCTGGGAAAATGTTCTAACTGTTCAGTGTTGGATCTTTGAAACAATAATGTTAAATTACAACATTTTGAACTAACTGTACTAGCTTGGTAACTCCACATAAATAATTCCTGATGGAGAAAGTATATTGGTATAATAGTAAATTTGTAGATATTTCAGGTGCAAATACCAATTCAATTTGAGTTAAGTGAAATAAATAAAGATACAAAGAAGAAGAAAAAGATTTAAGACAGTGTTGATATTTAAAGGCTTCTGGGTATGGTTCTTTCTCGAGTGGTACCTATTAAGTAAAAGCTGAAAACAACTCACCAGACAGCAAGGGCAGAAGTGGCCTAAGGATTATAATAAGTGACCCAAGGAAATGTAACTCAAAAATCGAAAACCGGTTTAAAAACTTGCATCGCTTTGAAGTTTTAGATCGATTCTGTTTTTCTACAGAAATAAAAGGGTTTTTTTGGTCTCCTCTTCTGATATAGCCACTCTTCTGAGATACCACCCCTCCCCCAGTTTAAATAACTTTGTGTTCTGTGAAGTCCAATAATATTTGCACAAGGAGATTGCTGTTCAGTTCACAGACCAAGCGTGGTATGCATATGGAGTCACAGATGCCTTAGGAAAACTACCCCACAGATTAGGAACTATTAGATCTCTTAATTTACATATGGGAAAGTGAAGACTTGAGTGGTTAAATCAGCAGTCACAAATTAGGACTTGCAGATGGAATTCAGTCCTACAGGCATGTTTTGTTTGGCCTGTTAGGATGCTTTAAATTTTTTGAGCAAACAGAAATCAGGAAATTTCTAGCTTCTCATGAAAATTTAGAGGCTCTGGCACTGTCGGACTGATGTTCCTGCATGACATCAATTCACTGGAGTTACGTAGCAGCTGCCCCCTTTATATGATCCGTGTAGCTCCAGGTTTATAATCCTCACAGTTCCCTCTGTTTTAGACCTGTTTCACTTATTCATGTTACTTGCTTCACCTTTCTGAAAATGTTCTACAGCAAGTCAAAGGCAGAGTAGAAACTTCCTTTGACTCCTAAAGCAGTGGCAGGTTTCTGCCCCCATCACTCAAGCTGCGCGGTTTGGAAGCAGAAGAGCCTTCTTCCATTGCAGTGGACTTGCAGCGTGGTGTTGAATGCGCTGCTTACCTTCTCTGAACTGCAGTTTTGTTACCTGTCAAATAGCCATAGCATTTTAATCATGCACATGGTTAAAAAAAATTAAAAACAGCCCCATAAAAATAATAGTTAATATTTTGTGTTATATTAGGTTACTTTAAAATGTTGCTTCAAGCCAGCACAGTGGCACAGGCCTGTAGTCCCAGCTGCTCAGGAGGCTGAGGTGTTGGGATCACTTGAATACTTACAGGAGTTAAAAACCAGCAACATAGTGTCAAACAACAATAACAACAACAACAAAACCCAAAGCAAAAACAAAAACAGAAAAGGCGGAGGCATGTGCTTGTGATTCCAGTGACTCAGAGACTGAAATAGAGGATCCCAAGTTCAAGGCCAGCCTGTACCACTTAAGCAAGGTCCTAAGCAGCTTAGTGAGACCCTGTCTCAGAATTTAATAAAGGGGCTGGGGATGTAGCACAGTGGTGGTAAAGTGCCCCTGTGTTAAATCTCCAGTATTCCCCCACCCTCCAAAAAAGAGCTGCTTCAACCCTGCCCCCCTACCCATTATTAATCCCTTCAATGCTTTGCATTCTGTAGGATAAAGCCCAAATTTCTTTGCCTCACATTCCCAGCCATTTGGTTCTAATATACCTTTCCAAAGGATCTTTTTCTTTGTATGAAGTGGAATAGGATTTCATTCCTTCACCATTCATTCTTTTCTTTCTTTCTTTTTCTTTTTTTTTTTTTTTTTTTTGGTACCAGGGATTGAACTCAGGGGCACTCAACCACTGAGCTACATCCCCAGCCCTATTTTGTATTTTATTTAGAGACAGGGCCTCACTGAATTCCTTAGCACCTCACTTTTGATGAGGCTGGCTTTGAACTCTCAATCCTCCTGCCTCAGCCTCCTGAGCCACTGGGATTACAGGTGTGCGCCACTGCACCCAGCTCACCATTCATTCTTTTTATCACATAAATATTACAAACTTCTGTTCTAGGTACTGTTCTAGGCTCTGGAGATTACAAAGTTGAATAAGACAAAGTCCCTGCCTCTAATATTCCCATACTTAGGATATCTATCTATCTATCTATCTATCTATCTATCTACATATTTTTTCAGTGCTGGTAATTGAACATGCTAGGCAAGTGCTCTGAGCTACATCCTCCAGCCAACTCATATATTTTAAACAGGTCAATATTTTCTATTTTGAATACATGTTACATATGTCTGTCTCCTTTGTTCACAGAATTTTCCCTTTTCTGTCTTCAGAATGGTTTTATTCAACAAATATTTACTGGTTACCTTCTGTGTATGAGGTAATATTCACTGGATGTTGGTGTTTAACAAAGTCCCTGATCCCTTGGAATTTATGTTCTTGTGGGGTGAATAGACATTTTATAATAAACAAACAAAAATATGTGCTTGGACTATGAAGTAACATGTAGCCAGGTCAGAGGATAGACAGTAGTTGGTGAGGGTCATGGCACTGTTTATGTTAGGTGTGATGTTGAGACACAGCTTTCCAACATGATTTTTGAACATGAAGGAACTGAGGAAAGGAGCCGTGAGGGTATCTGGAGGAAGAGTTTGCCAGGTAGGGACACCGTAAACATACCTGGGATGTTTTAAGGGACAGTAAGAGGGCTGGTATTTCAAGGGCTTAGTAAGGGAGCAGGAGAAGGAGGGAACTCGGTGAGGTGGAAGAGTCCTAGAAGCATTGCAGCCATGATAAGCACTTTGGTTTTTGGCTCCAGAACAAGTCACATCTCTTGAGATTTTTTTCTTCAAGTTCCTTGTGAAGCCTACATTGGCCACCCTTGCTTATGATTTCTCCTAACTCCTAAGGCACCTGTCAACCACAGAACTCAATAGTTGTTTAACTAACTGAGGCTGCTAATGCCTGGCTGTTCTCTCCTAATTTCTTTGTAACCCCCTCCAGCTTAAGGACTTAGTCTTACACCTTTCTATCCCGCAGGTTGCTTTGCACTGAGTTGATAATATATATTTGTTTTGTGAGGCTCTGGTTTCAGATGTCAGTAGTAGGAATTTAAAAGTGAATAGGAAAGACGGGAGAGGACTTGGTGATAGATTAGATGTAAGGGATGATGCTAAGGTTTCAGTTTGTGATCCTGGAAGAATAATGGCGTTATGGACAAAAAAACGGAAAGTTAGGAAGAGAAGTTGATTTTAGGGCAGACTGATTAATTTAGTTTGAATTTATTGAATTCTCCTCGCTAGTAGGATATCCACATGAAGTGCCTAGAATACTTTGGATGCATCAGAATACAAACAGAATTGGAGCCTCTTGTGACTGCTGCCTGAAGTTAGGTCATCTTCTCAAGAGCAAGGATAGCCTCTTATGTTTCTAGTGCCTAGAAAAGGGACTGGCAAATAGTAGGTGCTTAAGTTGCTGGCAGTTGATAGGCTTATTGAGATGAGAGGTGAGGTTATTGAGTTGAGGGGTAAGGTTGGCATGTAGCTATGATGCTTAAATGGAAAGAAAATAGGCTTTGAAGAAAGGTCATTGTGGGTTTGAATTCTAGCCCCATCATGTTCTATGTGTGGTCTCTTTTGAGCCAGTGACTCCTCTGAATCTCCTGCCCTCATCCACAAAATGGAATAAGACCAATCCTATGTGAATACAGTTGACTGTAATTGTTTGGAGTGTTTTGATAATTTATTTATGATCTGATATAGTTAGTGATCGATTTTCATATTATCTCCCATATTAGTCAATTCTGACAATGCATTCAGCACTCTGAGAGTAGTTAAGTTAGACACTGGGAACTTTGGACTCACAGTACATCCATTACTATCATAATGTACATCAGTTGGTATAATAGTAACTAATACTACCTTTTATATTATCAGCTATCAAAACAGTATCATGATGGCACAGGAGTTGATAGACTTGTTGGATGATTAATAATAGAATTACATAGTATTTTCTATTTGTGGATTAATCAGCTTAACTAAGATGGACCATCTCACAGAAAATGAATGAAACTCAATTCTCTTAACAATATATTTATAGCAATAAAATTGGTACTAAATTTAGAAGCAATTAGAATCTATATTTAGCTTCGTTTTGGGCAATTTTTTTTTTTTTTTTTTTTTTTTTTTTTTTTTTTTTTTTTTTTTTGCGCGGTGCTGGGGATTGAACCCACGGCCTTAGTGCTTGCAAGGTAGGCACTCTACCAACTGAGCTATATCCCCTGCCCTGGGCAAAAATTCTTGATTACCTTGATAGATACCTCAAATCTCTTTTCTTCAAATGAGAGATTGTTTTTATAGCGTTCTGGCCTACAGTCTCCTTTGCCTTTTTTCTCTCAATAAAACTCATAAATCTGTGTCTTTTGAAAGGGTTTCCTACCCTTGTGAATCTCTTCTGGATCTGTTTCTTTGGAGCCTTTGGGTGCCTCCAAAACTGTGCTTTGCTTTACTTTTTGCATGGAGCAGATGTCGTGGCACTAAGACCCAGAAACCGTTTTGCTGTGTGGCTGGAGCTGGGCAGGCTGTGCTTGCACTGAAGGGAAGGAAGTCATTAGTGCAGACTGAGCTGTGGAGTTGGGTTCTTGCAGGATTTCCTTCCAGCCTTTCCCCACTAAGGTTCTTGGGAATTAAAAAAAAAAAAAAAAAAAAAAAATCTAAACACACAAACCAAGTTTTCCTATTTACAGTGTTCAGGGAAGGTAGGCACTCCGGGAAGGGCAGATCCTTTCCCCAAGTTATCCAAGAAGGAAGAGAATACAGCGTAAAAGAAGCTCTGATTACAGATCTTTGGAATTTTCTTTGCTAAATTTTACAAACGAGAAATACACCCAGAATTTTGGGAATTGCTCCAGGCTGCTCGTGAGGGTTTGATTGCTTGTCTAATCTTTTTTGAGAAGAGGAGAATTTGCCAAAAGGGGTTTGGATGGCAGGAGTCCGGCTGGGTTTTTGCAGCAGCTCGCGTTCTCAGTCTCTTCTCTGAGAGAGGGTCTCTGTGGCCGGCTCCGAGACCCCCTGCCGCAGGCTCCTTTTGCAAGCGCCAGCTGGGGAAAATGCCCCGCTCTGGCAGGAGTACACTGGTGGCTGCTGGGACTTCCTAACCCGGTGGGAAGTGTGTTCGTGGTTTGGGGATACTTTTCATTGAACTGAAGGCGAAAAGACTGAACTCTCCTGGGCTTTTTCCCTTCGCAGTGAATATGGGAAAGAATTAGGGGGTGGGAGGGAGGCAGCATGACTTGCAGTCCCCGCTGTCCTGCATCTGCCCCCAGCCCCCAGCCAACATCTTGATGTTCCACGTATCGGCTGTACAAATATGATGAAATGGCAGCCCCGGAAGAAGGTAAGTGTCACCGAGTGGGGACGGGGCCCCAAAGACCGACTCAGGGAAGGGTAACTGGGGACTGTTGCCCTCGGGTCCCTCCACGTCTGTAGTAGTTCTCTGGGCCGGCGGCGCAGGCAGCCCTGGACCCCGAGGGACTTGCGCCGTTCCCTTTGGGACAAGTTACCACGTCTGGTCTGCGTCCACTGCCCGCTAAGTTTTTCTTCTCGGTGTGCGTGGACCTCAGGGGTGACAGCTCAGAAACAGCCGCTTGCTCTAGAAGCCCTGCGGAGCCAGCGAACTCCGTAGCTGTGCCTGAGCCAGCCATGGGCTACCAGGGTCCAGGGACTCGGCAGCGCGGGGTCTCTGGGGGTGGGGACCGTTGGGGCCGCACCGGGACACACGCCTGCGGCTCCGCAGGTGGGTCTCCAGCACCTACTTCCCCAAGGGGTTAATCGCCTCCAAGCCATTGGCAGCCGCTTCCCCAGGGCCCCGCTGGGGGGCGAGCAGCCCCAGCACAACCGCGCAGTGGCTGTTCCGGGGCGGCGGGCCGCAGGGCCTCCAGCCCGAGCGCCTGGGGCCGGGCCTGGAGCCGGGCGCGGGCGGCCACGTGGGCTGAGCGCGGCCATTGTGCGCGGGCGGGTGTCCCCGATCCAGCGGGCCTCGAGTGTGCACCGAGCGTGGGCAAGGGGAGGGGGCCCTGCGCTTTTTGCGAGATTATTTCCTAATATGGCTCCTTTGTTGAGAACTCAAGAAAAAAACAATCCAGTGGTTCTATCAAAATAAATTGCTATTTGTCGCGTCCCCTCTGCCTGCAGAGAGAGACACGGCAAACGTCTGAAGCTTTGGAAGTTTATTGTGCACAGTTTCTTTCCTACGCTTCTCTTACCCCTAGCTTCTGCGCACTCTCAGCTTCCCTTTTCCCAGCTCCTTCCTCTCCCGCGCACTCCCTCCTTCCAGTTCCGCTCCCGCTGCTGCCGCGGCCGCCGCAGCAGCTTCTTCCGTCCCTTCCTCAGCTTCTGCCCCCTACTCTCCCACCCACCAGGCTTATATACACTTCAACCAATCAGGGAGAGTACACAAGATAAAAGCGGACAGCTGCAGGCACAGGATGGGTACACGAGGGGGGGCATGCTCTAATCACATCGTTAACTAGCCAATCATTGGAATTCGCTGGTTGTTTACTGTATAGCTGGCCGCTTTTGGCTCAGCGTCAGGCGCCATCTTGACCATGTCTAAGGCTGGGGGCTCTAGAAACCCCGACAGATCCCCCTTCTTTAATATTAAACTAAGGCTCGGGACCGTGTCTGTCTTAGGCTGAGTGGTCAGCATATGTCCTTACCCGTCATCAGAGCCTGCAGAGCATGCTGCAGCTCCTGTCTTAGGTTGGTACACAGCCACCTCCTTCATTACCCGTCTTTGACTACCGATCCAGCATCAGGAGCCATACTAATGGGGGGCTGTCGGCCTTTAGGGCGGTCATGGCCTGATGAAAAATAATTTGATCTCTATTGGCTAGCTTGCAGATGCATGCCAAAACGAATGAAGAGAAGAAGGCCAAGGCAGAGGGGTACCACCATAGCTCCTAAGCTTGCCCACTGTTTGACAAATCTATAAACAGAAGAAGAACCTTATAGCCATATTAAATACAGAAACAATATACATCCCAATAGAGTTACAATATGGGTAACACAAAGCAGCTCTCAGGGAATAAACGCATCCCAGTCCCAAAAGTTCTTGCAAGGTATCCACTTGTTCTTATAATGAGTCCACTCTCTGATAGAGTCTCTATGGTCTGTAAGGCTGCAACTGCATTCTCGGCCGAATAATCATTGTTGTGGTTGTGTCAATGCTGCTACTGCAAGGACTGTGGTGGCAGTGATCACGGCTGTTGCAATGTCAAAGCCTCTTCTGTTTTTTGATAATAGCACTGACAATTCTGTATCTGCAACAGAAACTAGGACTGGTAGGAAGATAGAAATGTGCAAATTGCACAGGTGGCAAAAGAACCATTCCAGTATTGTGAGAGATAGGACACAGTTAGTGAACAGTTAAGAGGTATTATTAGAAATGTTAGTTGGTAGAAACATAAAAAAGAGAAAATACACAAGCTGACGTGGGAGGAAAAGCAATATCACAGCTAGGGTCAGCAGAACAAGTTGCTCTACTCTGGGTCTGATTTGTAGCATGATTCCAACGGCAAAGTGCAGAATTTCTCCTGTTAAAGCAAAGAAAGGCTAGAAATATCCTTGTCACCAAAAACAGCACGACCTGAAAAATCATCAGTAGAATTGACAGACTTGTAGAGAAATTGGTGAAAAGCAAGAAAAGGAAGGATAAAAAATATGTTAGTCAGAAATGAAAAATATGGCCAGGCTAACAATGGCCCATAGGTTCCGGGTTTGCCTTTCCGTCTGAGTTTTCGTTATTGGAGGAAGGCTCAGACTCGCCATTGTGAGGAGGAGCAGCATCACTTGCATGCTGTAAAACTCTGATTAGCCTTTCTGGAATCCAGACTGGAGTCTGTTGATCCTGTGGGAAAATACAAACAGACCCTCGGACCCAACGAAGGACTGGATCCGGTCCTTTCCAACAACCTGTCAGGATATCTTTCCATTTTGCCCATACTTGAGAAGTATTATGGGGATTATAATGTCGATCAGCTGCAGAATGGCCTGTCCCTATCCAGAGTTAAGAAATTTAGAATGAAAAGAACTAAATTAAGTTTATCTTTAGGAGACTTGTAGGAGGCTCCTATTCCCCCTTTTTGTTTATTTAAACAATTTTTTAAAGTAAGATGTGCTCTTTCCACAATGCCCTGTCCCTGAGGATTATAGGGGATGCCAGTGACTGATTGGATGTTAAATGTTTGTAAAAACAACTGGAAGCTTTTGGAAGTATAAGCAGGACCATTATCTGTTTTAATAACTTTAGGTATGCCCCAGCCAGCAAATGCTTGTAGGCAGTGTTGAATGACATCTTTTACCTTTTCTCCAGAATGAGCAGAAGCCATAATGACCCCTGAAGCAGTGTCTACTGACACATGTACATACTTAACAGTACCAAGTTCAAAAATATGGGTTACATCCATCTGCCAAATATAACCAGGCAGCAGTCCCCTAGGGTTAACTCCAAAGGATTGCACTGGGATTAAAGGAGCACAATGTTGACAATTTTTTACTATTTGTCGAGCCATACATTTAGATATAGGAAATTTTCTGCTCAAAGTAGTGGAATTTACATGAAATTTTTCATGAAAGAGTTTTGCTTGTTCCTCTATGGAAAAAACAAAAATTGATTTGGTGGCCATATCTACCAAGTCATTAGCATTGGCCAAAGGTCCTGGTAAATTAGAATGAGCTCTAATATGTCCTACATAGAATAGATGTTTACGCTGTAGGATAAGGTTTTGTAGCGTAGTAAAGTAAGAAGCTACCGTGGACATGGAAGAAATATGGGGTACCGTTTCAAGAACCTGTAAAGCGTTAACGATATATAAGCTATCAGATAGAAGATTGAATGGCTGATTACCTGCTAATTTAAAGGCTAATATTACAGCTGCAAGTTCAGTAACCTGTGCGGAGTTGGGTGGAACTATTATGGTGTGAAGTTGTTTACCATTAAGTACTGCACCTACTCCATTTTTGGAGCCATCAGTAAAAATGGTTACACAGTCTTTAAGAGGCTGGACACTAGTCACTTTTGGAAAAATTATGGGGGTATTTTTACAAAATTGAATCCAGGGATGTTGGGGATAATGGTTATCGAACTGAGCTGAAGTGGAACAATATAATACTGACCAATCATCATCATTATTAATTAACCATTTAATTTGCTGAGTGGAATAAGGAGTTATAATAATAGACGGATGGATTCCAAAAATAGTAATGCAAGATTCTATTCCCTTGAATATTACCTGGGCAATAGCTTGGGGATATGATTGCAATGTTTTAGCTGGAGAGCTAGGGAGATTTATACTTTGCAGAGGTCCTCCTTGCCAAACTATGCCAAAAGGGGTATGCTTCTCTGAGATTATGATTAAACTTAATGGTTGAGTAGGATCACAACGATCAGCGTAACACTGCTGAAGTCTATTCTCTACTAGCTGTAAGGATATCCGTGCTTCAGGAGTAAGTTTCCTAGGGGAATTCAAGTCAGGATTACCTTTTAATATATCGAATAAAGGTTTTAATTCCCCTGTGGACAATTTTAAATAGGATCTGATCCAGTTAATGTCACCTAAGAGTTTCTGAAAATCGTTCAAGGTATTCAATTGATCTGTCCTGATGGTCAACCTTATTGGTCTGACTGTAGTAGCAGTGAGCCTTGTGCCCAGATATTCTTGGATCTCCTCTAATTGTAATTTTTCAGGGGCTATCGTTAGTCCTCTCTTTTCTAATGCTTGAGTCATAAATTTTAATGCTTCTAACAAAACTTCTTTTTCTGGATGGCAAATAAGTATGTCGTCCATATAGTGATAAACCAACAATCTCTTAAACTTTTGTCTAGTAGTTGTTAACGCTTTATCTACGTATATTTGACATATAGTAGGACTGTTAGCCATACCTTGAGGCAACACAGTCCATTCGAATCTCTGGTCAGGCTGAGTGTGATTAAGAGAGGGCAAAGTAAAGGCAAATCTCCAACAATCATTTTTGTGTAAGGGTATAGAGAAAAAGCAATCTTTTAAATCCAGAATAATAGTAGGCCAATTTTTTGGTAGTGCAGTAACAAGAGGGAGTCCACATTGGACGGGTCCCATAGGGTACATTTGTTCGTTTATGGCTCTTAAATCATGTAATAACCTCCATTTTCCTGATTTTTTCTTTGTTAAGAATATTGGAGTATTCCAAGGAGAGGTAGAATGTTGTAAATGACCTGCTTGTACCTGCTCTTGTACTAACTTATGAGCTGCCTCTAGCTTTTCTTTTGTTAGGGGCCACTGTGGAATCCAGCGAGGCTTATCATCTTTCCATATTATAGGGACTGATGGTTTATCAGTGGCCCCTAGGAAAAACCCAATCCATGAGAATCATTTTTTGGTGGAGGTAAAGGCAGTGGTTGGGTAGATCCTTGGCTATGTCTTCCTAATCCTTTTTTATCATCATAATTCATATTTTGTAACATATTTCTTACAGGAGTCCCTTGGTAAATCTGGTCAGTGGTGAGTTTCATATCCATTTGCTGCAGGACATCTCGTCCCCATAGGCCAATAGGAACACTACAGACATGGCTGAAATATTCCTGTGTGTCCCTCTGTATCTTTCCATGATAATGAGGAAGCACTTTGATTGGGGCTCTCTGCTACTCCTAAGCCTCTCAAGCTCTGAGCTGCTGTGATCAATGGCCAGTGCTTTGGCCAGACCATTGCACTGATAATACTTTTGTCTGCTCCTGTATCTAATAAACCTGTAAATTCCATATTTCCCACTTTTAATTTTAGGAGGGGCCTCTGTCCCATATCCATAGTAAGGTTTATTAAAGTGGTTCCTGTTGATCCAAAACCTCCTTGTCTTTTATTTGTATTTTCACTGGGCCACAAGGAATGTCGACTGGGCAATATAAGCATTTGTGCAATGCGATCCCCTGGAGAGATGACCGTAATTCCTTTTGGTGAAGAGACCAAGGCTTTTATTTGTCCAGTGAAATCAGGATCAATAACCCCTGGGTGTACTATAAGTCCTTTTAGTGTTGAGGAACCTCTACCTAGTAATAGTCCTACACTATTTTGTGGGATTTTTTCATGCCAATCAGTATCAATCATCTGCACCCCCATATCTGGGGTTAGTATGAGTCTGGAGGTGGCACAGATGTCCAATCCTGCACTTCCTGAGGTGGCTCTGCGCTACCCTTCTCTGTGGGAGGATACCACCGTCGGGGAACTTGTTGAATTACCCCGTATATTTGTTGCGGACCCCGGGGAGGGCCCTGTCTCCCGTTTTTTTGAAGTTCAGGATTCGACCCTAGGAAATTATCCTCCCTATCTCTAATAGGCTGACAGGCACTATTCCGATGACTTCCTCTTCTGCATCTTGGACATAGCCCTGGGGCATAAGGTGTAACAGATTTTACTATAGTTATCTCTTATCTTTTGTTAGGGCATTATCTCCTTGCTGCTGATTTCGTGCATCTATTGAAACGTATTGGCCTTCTCCTATTAACATTTCTATCGGGAAACCTTGCCACTATGTTTCTGCAAGCAGTTTCAACAGCTGAGCTCTCCAATTAGCCATTGTTCTCCAAATAACACTGCTCTGCATACCTGTCTCCAATAGTCTTAACTGCCTCTTTAAAGTTTTCCAATGGTTGATGGTATCTCCATTTGCTCCTCAAATACGGGCAGGTTCTACAAATTTTGAAGCTCTTTCTATTAGGCTTAGGTTTCTCCTACCTTTTCCCCTTGTTCTTAAGTTTTCACTACCACTTGGTTATTCCTTTTTGGGGGTTCTTTGTGTTAGACTTAGTTCCCCTTTTTCCCTTGTTCTTAGATTTTTTGAGCAATTATTTTCTAGGTCACCACCACTCAATCTTTCCTCACTTTATTCTCTTTAAGCATTCTTTTCTGTTGCTATTAAATCCTGTTCATGAGGATACCCCTTGTGGCACACTGAGCAGCTTTTCTTTACTTTGGCTGTTTTTTTTTTTTTTTTTCCTCAATGGCTCCCATTGTTTTTTAATGGTTCCCTGAGGGGTTGCTGCGTTCAGACCCCATTGTTACTAATTTGAATAGCTTTAGTTATGGCAATTACAATACAAGTGGCCTAGCTGCCAGGAGCAACGAGATTTCTGAAAGGAAAACTATCAAGTGCGCATTAAAATTTTTATAGCGGCTTTTCACGTACTACCTAATTGGACCGCTTCAAGCGTGTTTCTACTTTCACTTTAATTAGACCGCGTTCCACGCGCCAGGACCGCTGATGGCGTGTCCCGATACCGGACCACCTTCCGTGTGTCCTTATTTTTATTTTAATTGGACCGCATTCCGCGTGCCCCCAGGACCGCTGATAGCGTGTCCTGATACCCTTTAACTGGACCGCATTCCGCGTATCCGGATAGTCGCTATACCGCGAACGTCGAGGCGCCTCTCCTTTACCTGTTTACCTTTTTTGACTTCTTTATAACCGGTTTAGCTTATTAAAAGATTTTAAGATATCTTACCTTGTCCCTTTTATCTTCCCGGGTTTCGGCACCAGCTGTCGCGTCCCCTCTGCCCACAGAGAGAGACACGGCAAACGTCTGAAGCATTGGAAGTTTATTGTGCACAGTTTCTTTCCTACGCTTCTCTTACCCCTAGCTTCTGCGCACTCTCAGCTTCCCTTTTCCCAGCTCCTTCCTCTCCCGCGCACTCCCTCCTTCCAGTTCCGCTCCCGCTGCTGCCGCGGCCGCCGTCGCCGCCGCCGTCGCCGCAGCTTCTTCCGTCCCTTCCTCAGCTTCTGCCCCCTACTCTCCCACCCACCAGGCTTATATACACTTCAACCAATCAGGGGAGAGTACACAAGATAAACGCGGACAGCTGCAGGCACAGGATGGGTACACGAGGGGGGGCATGCTCTAATCACATCGTTAACTAGCCAATCATTGGAATTCACTGGTTGTTTACTGTATAGCTGGCCGCTTTTGGCTCAGCGTCAGGCGCCATCTTGACCATGTCTAAGGCTGGGGGCTCTAGAAACCCCGACAGCTATTGGTCCCAGAAATAACGTTTCCAAACGTGGGTCTGGTCCCTACCCGGGATGTCAAGGGGGAAAGACAGCATTCTTCAAGTTGTTGGCAGCTGTAAGTCTGGCCAGGTCTCCCTTTGCTAACTTGTCCGACTGCCCATAACTGTTAGGTGAACCCAGTGGTTCACTGCATAGCGGGACTTTTCTCCCCCTTCAAATACCTCATTTGGAGGTGGTTTTTATTGACATTCTTCTGAAGGAAAACACAGCGAACTGAATTTGCTGTGCCCCTCCCCAGCCGCGACCTGTGTCTGTTAGCAGCTGTCTGTCTGGTGTTTTACTTGAACTAGCTAAACTGACTCTTTCTTTGTGCCATGATGTGTGATGCCGAGTTTTACATCAGAGCTGAAATAGAAATCATGTGTGAAATGCCTGAGAAGATATTGTGCATTTGTTTTACTGCTACGGAATCCGACAAACCCTGCCTCAGAATAGCCTGGTGAATTGAAAGGTTTTCCTTGACATCCAGCTGATGTGATTTTGTCCTGTGACATTGTCTTTTCTACCTCATCCTAAATCCAGAATCTCTCATATATTTGTTATCATCGGAGAGGTTCTTTCAGTGAGATTGGTTTCATTTACTTTGGTTGGGAGAGCCATGTATTTCCCCACCCCCATCCCCAACCCCCAATAAAAACAGGATCAGGAAAACCCATAGAAGAAACCATATAATTAAGCAATTTAAACAGATGCTGCATATGCCTAAAGTCCTCCATTTCTTCTGTATTTGTAAATTGAATATTTATGAGTAGTTTAAAGATGTCTGCAAAGTGTACATTTGTAAATGTCTGTTTTTTCTATCTCACCCAATATGCAGTAACTCATGTGGTTATGTCTGTGGAAACCCCTCTGGGTACGGGTATTGCTTGAACCACGGAAGTATTATTCTTGGCAGTCAGGTGGATTTCTGGACTCTGAAAGATTCTGTTTCAAGTGTTAGGATTCACTCTGCAGTATTTACTCACTCTATGATGCTTCAATTGCTATACCAGAAGGTTGTGTTTATTCACTGTATTCGTAATCTCCAATCATCACATTATTAGGATCCAGATATAATTCTGCAGAGTTTATAGAAGATTAGGAAAAAATAAGCTGAGCAATCAAATACTGTATGATTATTTGGTGGTTGAGAACAAGTCTTGTTTCTTCTGCATTGGAAATGGAAGCTACTTTGGACAAGACTCCATATTCAACTCCTTAGGGCACCAGTAAGTCTTCCCTAAGATTAGGCATTTTTTCGTACTCTTGCCAGAATACTCACAGGATCAGATCATTGTGATGGTTTCTGGAGGTGTCTGCTATCACATTTGTAATGGTACAGTCACAAGCCATGTGTTTTACCAAACTGTTTCATAAAACCATTTACACTACAGATGAAAAGTGATACTGCATTGATGTGATTTTAACAAAGCTAAGAAGACCATCCACAGAATTCTGCCCCAAGCAGTGTCTGTCTGCAGCTGGGCTTCATTACTAGAATTGGTTGGTAGTTATCTGTCATGGTGTCCTGTCAGCCACTACTAGTTGGGGCTTTTCTAAATTCTGGGGTTCACTGTAAGAGAGTAACTATAGATTCAAGATTTCTTTGTTTCTGAGGATGAAACTGGGGTGCATGATTGAAGGGTAGCTCTTCCCTCCTCTTTTCTTTGCTTACTTGCTAGGTTAAACTCAATATTTAATGCAAGCTTTTTAAACACATGAACCTGGAGTATTATATTAGGGTATGATACCTTTTCACAAAGAAACTATCAGAACATGCATGATTCATCGTGTTTTGCCCCCATGATCAGTGAGGAGCTCAGGACCCAGTCTTTGAGAGCACAATGGAACTAAAAGCATGATTCAGAGCCTTATGCATATCTCCACACTTATCAAGTTGCATAAAGGTGGACAGTTCTTTCTAAGTCAATTATACCTCAATAATTTTTTTAAAGCAAGATTTTGAGCAATTGTCCTTGTCACATCATGGTAAAAGTGGCATTTAATATCATGCAAGTAGCAGCTACCATTTTTGAGGTACCTGCTCTGTGCTAGACATCTCTAATTGGTCTATATGAATTCAGTTAATTCTTACTTACCTAGTGAGATGGGAGGGGTCATAATTTGCACCTTACAATTAAGGAAACTGAGATTTAGAGGGGGGAAGTGACTTACCCAGAGTCATACAGCATGACAGGGTCAAAACTAGGATTGGGCCAGGTTTTATTTACTTCAGAACATGTGTTCTTTACCATTATACTTGGGAACTTTGATGAAAAGTGCTAGTTATCGAAGAAAGATAAGCCTGAGTTGATCTCAGTATATTCTACTTAACTAGAGCTCTGCTCCCTCACTTTGAGGTACCTACAAAAAGATGCCCTCACCCAGCCCCTTTTCCTCTTGAAATGTGGTGATTTTACCTACCTCTGAAGTTTTGGAGCATTGTCTTCCATTTCTTGGGATTTTTTTTCCTCTTCAGCATGTATATCTCCATCATTTTATGTAAATATCTAACCTCCTCCTAACACTTTAAGCTCCTTATGTTCAGGAACCATCTCTTTTCTTTCTTGATGCCAAAGATAGTATAGTTACTTCATAAATATTTCTTTGATGTAAAAGTAAATAAGAACAATTACTTGGTAAAACTTATATTCCTAGATTTTTAAAATATTTCAGTTGATTCACAGTTTTTGTACTCTAGTGGATTACTAAGGAAAACCAGACTTGTCACTTACTTCTAATCTTTGCGGACAGTATCAGGGAGGGGGGCAGCAACTCTTCACAAACTCTCCATGGAAGTCATGATTAAGTCACAGCACCAAGCTGTGTAGAACGGGCTCACAATCCACTGTCATGATCCTTTTATTCATATAACCTAATTGGCCTGGCAAAATATCCTTTCCTCTGTTTCCACCTTAAGAGGCTATCATGCATCATATTATTTAATCTTATATTTGCAGAAATGATAGCAATTAAAATGCTTATCTCTTAGGAACATATTTGTTTACAATTCTGAAGTGATTTCTGTTCTTTAAAATCCAGGGATTAGTAGCAGATAACATTGTGTAAATAGGGCTGCAGTCAAAACCTTCAGGAAGGCCACTGCTGATTGGATTTTGTCATTGCTCATCTAATGTTATTTTACTGTTCACACATAATAAAAGATCATTAATAGGAATATGTCACATAAGCTACATTAATTATGTCATTTGAGAATCATATGATATATTTATCTTGTTACACTTGTCACATTAATAAAATGTGAATCTAGCTTCTTAAATGACTTCTCTGACAGAGCTTCATTTAAAAAGCTTGTTTGGAAGCTCACTTGTGAGGATTATGTCTTGTAAATCTGTGTCTTAGAATAGCTTATTACTTTTATGAAAGAGTGTATTTCAAATCTCCATACTTTCTCTATGATGAAGTATTTTGTTTCAGGATTATAAGGCTAAGTCAAATTTTAATACACTTATACTAAATGATTTAGTCACCTTCTTGAATCCTCTGCAGTTGATATTATTCATTTTGGGCTACAGCTTGTTTAATGGTATAAAATCAGATTTTAAAAAATAACCATTGTGGATTAAGTAGTTAAAATTTCTAAAATTATAGAAATGTCCGGATAGAGGTTTTTCTGCAAATCCATTCCACACACCATTCCCAGATTAGTGCAACCTGGAGACCCAGGTTTTGGTTCTGGCAGGTCCCTTGACTCATGTCCTTGGGCAAGTCATTTAATCTCTCACATCTGACTCCCCACTGTTCAAGTTTAGCGCCTCATTTTCACTTGCTGGATCTAATGCAAATGGCATCCTAATGATTTTTCTTTTTCTGGTCTCTTTTTTGTCTCATTCTCCCTTTTCATTCCTTTCAAATAATTGTTTTAAAAACACCTTGGCTCACATTACTCACCTTGTTAAAGACCTGCCCTTTCTCTCCATGTCTAGCAGAAGTCTCCAAGCTGGGCTAAGCACACCCTGGCGGGGCAGGGGAGGGAGGAACTGGGTGAGACAATGGCAAGAGTTGTTCCTTGCTCTCTCACCTGCTCAGAGGCCAAAGGGATTCTAGTGGCTTCCACTCATGGTTGACCTTCAGCGTATTGTGGCACATTGTAGCTTCCATCATAAAAAAAGATTTTAATAATTAAAAAAAAAAAAAGATCTGCCTTAGGGGCTGGGGTTGTAGCTCAGTGGTAGAGCACTTGCCTCACACTTGTGAGGCACTGGGTTGGATTCTCAGCACCACATAAGAATAAATAAATAAAATAAAGGTATCGTGTCCATTTACAACTGAAAAAATAAAAGCTCTGCCTTTAGCAATTAATTTTATTAAAAAGAGAAAGATGGAAAAAAATAAAAAAGAAACTGTAGTACAGATTTCAGGATGAAGAAGATGTGCTCTGTAGCTGCACTGCCTGGGCGAGGATCCACTCAGCTTCCGGGCAGGTGTGCGGCCACGCAGCCTAACCCTCTCTGCACTTCTGGGGTCTTCAGTGTGAATGGCACCTAGCTCTTAGTATGACTTGAAAAGTTTAATGCAAAATGCTTAGAAGAGTGCTTGGCATATAAAAAGCACTTACTACATTTTTACTTGAGAGCACAGTAGTACCCTACAGCCTAACTGGACACGATTCACTGAGAGTCTTTGCTTCATTCTCTTCTTAACTCACCTTGCTTTTGTCATTGGTCATGCCTTAAGAACTGGGTCAGCCCTGTCCTTACTCAGTCTTCCTGTAAACAGTTCTCATGCTGGGCATAGATGGCCATACCTTCTTTTGACTAAGGTTGTATAGGCTACGGTCTCAGCCCTGTACTGGAACTCTCAGTATGTCTGTCTCTACCAGTTTAAATTTTGAGGGAATGGGCATGGAGGAGGATCTGAGCAAGTGAATGTTGGTGTGAATGAATGTGTTTATGGGATGAGATGTTCTGGGATCTTCATCCAGTTGGCAAGATCCTTTGATTTGCCAGTTACTGGAAATCCCTGTCTTGCGAGTTATCGATTTATTACCCTCTTGGAATGCCATATTGAAGAGGAGTGAGGGTAACTCATTAAAGAATAAGCTCATCTATATACCTATTAAGAAGTGGTATTGCATAAGTGTATGTACTAAATGTCACAAAATTGTATACTTTAAGATGATAAAGTTTATGTTCTATGAACTTCTCAATTTTTATGTATTTATTTATTTTTGGTAGTGGGGACTGAACCGAGGGGTGCTTGACCACTGACCCACATCCCAGCCCTTTCTCCTTTTCATTTTGAGGAAGGGTCTTGCTGTATTGCTTAGGGCCTGGCTAGTGACTGAGGCTGGCTTTGCATTTGCAATCTTCCTGCCTAGCCTCCCCAGCCACCAGGATTACAGGTATGAACCACCACACCTGGCCTCAGTGTTTCCAAAAGAGTAAAAAGTTGCAGTTATGTGTGAGACCTCTCATACTGGTCACAAGATGTCAGTGCACCAGTGCCCTCTTTGTAAACTACGAGAGCCAATCTCTATTCCCTTTAGCCCTAAATATTTTTATTCTGTGTATTTGGTAAGGAATGCTCATCTGTAGAACACTACTTCCAGGAACATTTGAGAAGGCTGGGAATAGTTGGTAGACTTGATAAGAAGTGAAGGAAGTCAGCAATGAGGAAATCTGAGCTGGCACCTTTACTGTTCAGGAGCTAGCCAGTAAGTGTTGCCAGTGTGAAAGGCTACAGAGTTTAATTGACCCAGCTTCCAGAAAGGGCGCCAGCAGCCACCTTCATTTTGCTAGTCAGTCACAGTGATGACATGCTGTGGAAAGTACATCGGAAGCAAGAGAAAACCTAAACTCCCGGCCAGTCCTGCCAGCTCTCGCTTCCATTGTGAATTCATTCCATCATTAATAACAGTGTATGTCTCAGCTTTAAGACTTTGCTTTTATTGATGTGCTAAAACCATGTAGTTTTATTGAAACCTATAAAATTATATCATTTAACTGACATTTTCAGAATTTATATGAAGCTTTTGTCCAGAACCTTCTTGTTAGTCCCCCTTTTTAGTTTTTTGAAGCTGAGTTCTCACATTCTCACATGACAGAGCCCTTTACCTGTATCCCTTTCCCAGTCTACTTTGTCCTTTAGATTGTTCTAGTAGTGTTCTTTGTTATTTTGAGTATTCTATTATTTTTTGCATGTATTTTAAGAAAAAAATCTAAAATTGTATCCTTTGACATACACTTTCACTGTAATAAACTGAATTTCTAGGAAAGGCTCATGAAATAAGTTTGATGGTAATTGTCAAAGCAGCAAATAAGCTATTTATTTATTTTGCTGGTAGATACCTCTCAGTTTGGACTATTAAAGAATAGAATTTCTCTAGCATATGTCTGGTTATGAAAGCTAACATCCATTCATAAATGCACCCATATTTCCAGCATCATTAACTTTTGTGAGAAGTAATATTTGGGAAGCATATCATGTTGGGGGGCTGGATCTTGTAGAAGCACAGATATTAAGGCAAGTCCAAGTTATACAGTAAACATTCGGAATAGGGGCCCAGTGGAATTGGAGGTCAGAAAGTCTTTGTGAGAACTGGTCATGTTTGGATACATACTCACCCATATGTAGACTTGAACCTAGACAGGTAGTAGAGGGGGTAGGGAAGGGAGAAACCCACCCAGAAAGTTTGTTGCACACTCTAGGACAACCTTGGTATAATCCTGTGTTGGCATAACAACATATATTAGATCATAGTCAGTGTTTTATGGATAAATGATTTCTTATTCTGATTTGTCCAATGTTGATATGCCTTATTTTAAGGAAAATAAAAATACAGTATTTAAAATTTGAAAATAGATTGCATGCTGACTTGTTTTATGCATAGCCAAGAATCTTGCCTTCCATTACATTTTTCTGGATTATTAATTTGTTGTTCTAACACTTAAAAGCATATCTTGTATTTTTAATATTTATAATAAATGAACACAACTAGAATGCACACATACCCATATTTTCAGGATTTGTGATCTGTGCAAAGCTGTAATGCTTAAGCCCAGATGTATTATATATTTTGGGGCTGTGTTTATGGAATTAAGATTTTCAGGCATAAATAAGATTGTTTTGTTATTAGTTAAATTTTTTTTTTTTTTTTTAAATACTGGAGATGGAACCAGGGCCTCACACAAGCTAGGTAAGCACTGTACCACTGAATTACATCTCTAGCTCTTTTAAATTTTTATTCTTAGACAAGGGGTTGGTAAATTGCATAGGCTAACCTCAAATTTGCAATCCTCCTGCCTCAGCCTCCCAGAGTAGCTGGGATTGTAGGCATGCATCACCGTACTGGGCTTGGGATTGCTGTATTTTTGAATGAGGAATAGAAAGGAAATGTCAGTGATGGTGGACCCACAGTCATTTTGGTGGACTTTGTGTTTTTATTACCTAGTAATTAGGTTTTTTTCAACAGAGTGTGGTCTAGAGTAATAAAAGATAAAATGAAAATCATTTTATTATTATTAAAATTATTTATAATAATTTAGAAAATTCATTAGGTTGAGAAATTACCTATGCGTGACATACAGTAATATTTACCATGACATACGGTAATATTTACTGTGGCTTAACTGATGTTTGAAAGTAGGGTAGGAATGATGGTGATAAATATCAATAATAAGACTAAAATGTGTTTGGAAAATTCATAATCAATTTTGATATTCCATGGTCACTATGGTGTTCATGGAAAATCTAAGTTTTTAATTTATCTGTGGCATTTTTGTGATTTTCACAGTAACTCAAACTTAATATTAACTTTCAACCGTTAAAAAATTTCAACCATTTTTAATATGAATTTTTCTAAAATATATTACATATTTTCTGTCTTCTTTAACTAAAGATGCTAAGAATGATTTAATCTGATTACACAGGATTATTATCACAAACATGAATGGTTCTGCTGCTGTGACACAGTATTTCTGTAAGAGTATTTAAGGAAAACGCAATTATTTGTTCCTATATGGAATGACCCCGGATTGATGTCTTGTTTCTTTTTTTTTCTTTTAATATTTTTTGATGTAGATGAACATTTCATTTATTTATTTTATTTTATTTATTTTTATGTGGTCCTGAGGATCGAACCCAGTGCCTCACACATGCTAGGCAAGAGCTGTACCACTGAGCCATAACCCCAGCCCTGTCTTGTTTCTTTTAAAATAACTTTTTGCCTTCTTTGTACGGTTTTTACTTTTCTTTCTGCATTGCCCAGAGTAATGCTGCTATCATGTAGGTTCACCAATGGTCTATTTATTAAAGAAACATAAAGTGCTCCAGTTAAGGGAACTGACACTTTTAAAAAGGTGACCAAGGCTTGTGTGGTGGTGCATGTGTGTAAGTCCAGCTACTCAGGAGGCTGAGGCAAGTTCCAGCCAGCCTGGGCAACTTAGTGAGACCCTGTCTCAAAACAAAACCAAAAAAACCCAAACAAGCAAACAAACAAACAAACAACAAAAAAACAAAGGCTGTGTGGACGTAGCTCAGTGGTAGAGCACCCCTGGATTCAATCCCCAGTATTAAAGGGAAAAAAAACAAAAGGTGACCAGTCAAATCTAATTATATCAATATTAAATCCATTCAAATATTTGGAAATTTAAGAAAGTCTAATTGATTTAAAAAAAACTTGACATTTGTTCTCTTTTTGTAATTTCTGTTTCAGACAGTTTTCTAGATAGTTGAAGTAGTGCTCTTTGGTGAGTTACTATTCATTATTAATAAGTGTTAGATACATTTTTTAATGCATCATAGCTTGAAAATATTTTGAATGATATGAAACAGCACTCTGGTTCTCCTTTCCTGACTTTACTTTGGTGCATCTGACTTGGGATTTATTTTTCATGTAACTTACATATAATAAAACTACATAAAATGAAAAACCATGGCGGTGCTGGGCGTGGTGCTGGCTTGTATTCACAGCTACTTGGGAGCCTGAGGTAGGAGGACCTCTTGAGCCCAGGAGTTTGAGCCCATCTCAGAACAAAACCCAAAACAAAATCAACAGCAACAGCACAACTACTGCAGAAGAACCAGTATTAGTGGTTTAGGGGAGGGTATCACATACATCCCAGGGAGTATATGTAATTGCTTTTGAGAAGAAATAACCAAGGAACTCAAGTTATTAATAAATAATATTTACTTAAATATTAATCAATTGCATATTAATTAACCAAATTATTATTTTCCTTATGGAAATATTATTTTAAATAATCTTTTTTGTTTTAGCCTATACTTACTGGATGCAATTTATCATACTTAGACTAAAACATTTTAGAAAGGAGCCTCAAGGAGCATTTAGTCTTGCAGACTAGGAAGGAGAGTACCAGAAGGTAAAGTGGCTCCCTCAGGTTCACATAGCTATTTAGGGGCGGCCCTTGACCTGGGTACCCTAATAAGAGGGCCATGTCCACTGTTCTGCTCTACTTCTTCTCTAGAAGTTAGCATCTAGGGTTGGACTTGTTTATAAGAAAAGACAGTTAAATAATGGCGTATTTTGAAGACATCAAGAAGTTTATTTGCTTTCAGACACACCTGTGATTTATTTTTCTAACATCCCATTGTGCTGAGGCTTTAAAAATCCACAGCAAAATGAAAATACAGTAGTAGCATTTGTTTGCTATTTGTTAGCTTGACTGGTCTGTGCCCCAGCAACACCTTAGGAAAGGGGGTTCATGTAACCACTTGATGTAGCTGGTAGGAAGAATGTGAAACATCAGGGCCATAGTCCATGAAGAACCTGGTTTGAGGTGGAGATGGGGCTATTTTGATGGGGACCTTAAGTAGCCAGGAAACAACATTAAGTGAGGGGTCTACACTTCTGTGGACAGGACACAAGGGAGTTGGGGGTGGAGCTAGAGAGAGATGTTGACCACAGACATTACATGCTTCATAATTTCAAGGAAGGACCTGTTGTAGGTCAGTGTAGGTAATGCAAGAGGACCAAGAGTAAGGAAAGAGAAATAAGGACTGCTATCAATAAAGGTAACATGTGAAAAGTAAACTGTTTATGTTAGTTTGCACAAATAAAAACATCTCTTTGATAAGTAGATTATATCTAAGTACACTTTGTTGTTCTAATTATTTTTGATGCTAGCTCTGTGGTTCTCAAATTTTAATGACCCATGTAAATGCTATCCCATTTATTAGGTTTATGAAAAAAACAATTTAGAACTGGGCTCTTATGGAGACAGTATTTCTAGAAAATAACTATAAAGTTGGCAAATTTTCCATGTTAATCTGGGCAGAACTCTATGAGTTTATTTTTTAAAGTGAATCTGTAATAGATATTTTCATTGCCTCATACTGGACTAAGAATGAATGAGAATGTAAAATTCTTAAAGCTAATTTTTAAGTATTGTAAATCTATAGAATACATGCCTGACATTTAAAAGTTGATGAAAACAGGTTGAAAATCTGGAGAAGCTAAGGACATTTCTTTATCATTTTGTTTTAAGATTAAGTATAAAAATGTTAAGCTTAAGAGATACCAGTTAAAGGTGGGATTTTAAATGAGAGGTTATGATTATCTGTAAATAAATGTACAAGTATAATTAGCATTTATACTGACCTGGTTCTGGGGTGTGGCTCAGTGGTAGAGCTCTTGCCTATTCCTGTGAGTCCCTGGGTTTAATCCCCAGTATTGCAAAAGAAAAAAAAAAAAAGTATACTAACCAAATAAACCAGGGAAGATTAATAGGCATGGAGTTATAATCTCACCAAAGATGAGTTTTAAACTCTAACATAAAACCAATAAAACCAGGTATTTATATGTGCTCTGTAGCCATTTTACAGACTGTTTCAATGATATGCTTCTAAATGGGAATAATTTTAAAAATCAAACTTATTTTAATTGATTATATTATTAAAAATTTATTATAGTTGCAAGAAATGCAAATAGAAATAAAATACATGTCATAGCTTGCAATCTAGAAGTGTACAATTACCTGAAGTGTGAAAGATTACCTGAAGTGTGAGGGGGCATATGTTAAGGACCACCAGAGTGGCACAGTGTTTTCTGGAGACTGAATAAAAGGAGCTGTCACGCAGAGTGGAGTGGGAGATGGGGACGGACTTAGAGATGGGGTGTGAATGAGTAGACCAAGAGTCTTCATGGTGGAGAAGTGTTTCAACTAGACATAAGGGATCGGTGGATTTTTCTCGGGCAGAGATGAGACTCTTCCGGGCAGTGAGAATAACTTAGAGAAAGGCAAGCTCGGGGCATGTTTTTTCACAATGGTAAAGAATCCCAGTTTGGCTGGAGAAGAGACTTCAGATGCCAACTGAAATCCAGACGGTAATTGGCCCCAAAGATGGTGAAATTAGATTTTCACGTGCTTATTCTCTTCCTAATGCCCACTGAGCAACTGGTTTTTCTCACATTTTCGTATTAAAGGAAAATGAAAAACTGAGTAGGCTGCAAATGATGGGATTTCATTTGGCTCTGCAAGGATTTTTATAAATACTACAGCAGCTGTTTACATGTTTTTCATGATTGCCCTGTGCATATCAGAATGATTTTCCCATTGTCTCAGGCATAAGCCCACATTTAATTCAAGTTTATCTTTGAATGTTTGCCATTCTCATTCTGTTGGGACTCCTTTGGGGAATATCGTAAATTTGGAATCCTAAACTCGTCCAACTTAAGAGTGCCATCTCTTTACTACACAGATTATGTGGTATTGATAATCAGCTTGAGTACTGTAGCACAATTCACAAAGCAACAATCTCTCCTGTATTTCCAAATAAAGTATTTGAAGGGAATATTTGCAGAATGTGCTGTAGTGGTAAATTTAGAGAGTACAAGATAATTACTTGTAATTATGGCAATTTCTGTAAGGGAAATCATCTTAATTTGTTCCCACTAAGAAATAGAATTGCTCTACTCATAGCATTTGAATCTTTTTAGGAGATTAATGCCGTGTGCCTTCATTACTTTGAATGGACATTACAGCTTTTCACTACATCCAAAATTACCCCTTTAATTCACGCTTCTGTTTGAATTTCACTTTTTTAAAAAAATCATATTCCAGAACCCTTGTTGGAGAGAATTTACACGTCCATCCCAAGAATAATACATCTCTACTAGGAGAATAAACCCACTACGAAGTTAGAGTCTGGAAGGTGAAGAGTCTCTAACTCATATGTGAAGTATCCTGTCATGTTATTCCCTGAAGACTTTAAAATTTAGATGGCCTTTAGGCTGATCAGTAATTGCTGTGGCTTAAAAAGATTGCTGTGTCTCTGGGCATTTTTGTGAAGACAGAATTTTGACTACTTTTTTATTTTTAAGCATTTAATTATACCATCTGGGAAAGGTAACCTGTGTGTAGGTGAAGACAGGAATTGAAGTGGGAAGAGTAGATTTATATTATAGTAGGATATAATTAACTGGAAAGGATATGAAAAAAGAAATGATGGACATGTCTAGATAGGTGACAAAGATGTTAAGTGTAGAAAGTTAAGTCATTGTCAGGCTACAATTTTCTAGCAGAATAAATGATTTTGGCCTTTGGAGCTTCTGGGGTTATTTTAAAACTCTTGAGTTTTTTCCGTTAGCACTTGTTTCTTATCTGGGGATTTCATTTGGCTGCAATGAGTTGAGGCCAGTACCTTAGTGCTGGAACCTTTGTCCTTCCTGGTGCTAGGTTCAATGCTTCTCATTGTTTGGGGTCTGAGAGGGAGAAAGCTGGCTTTGGCCATCACTCTCAGCAGCAGTCAGAAGCCATGCTCAAGTACTACAACTTTTTAGATGGGATCAAGCAGATCTACTGAGAACAAAAGCTTTTCTTTGAAGAGTCCCCTTCCACCAAGGCTAAACTTGTGAAACTTGAATGAATGGATTGCATGATTTTTTTCAGTATGCATTTATTAAGAGTCTGCTATGTGCTAATGCTGGCTGTTTATGTTATAACAAGTAGGAAAATTAAGTCACATTAATGGTGACTACTTGACTTCAAACCTTGGAATACTTGATTTACCCTTATGAATGCTGAATTTAAGAAAACAACTAATTTTGTAACTATAAACTCTCTGCTTGGTGAAGTGTTAGACCTTGGGTATGCAGATTCCAATATAATATGATCCCCATTCTCAAGGAGCTTACAGTCTAGACAGGAAGTCAGATGAGAAAATGAATTATTTCAAGACAACCTGCTAACAGTGGTACCACATACAGAGTGCTATAGGTACAATGAAAAGCAGGAGGAAGACGTGATATGAGCTAAGCACCGAATTATGTGTGGAAGTTGTCTAGGTTAATAATCACTAAGTATTTCCATGGTATACACTTTCTCATAATTTATGCCTTTATTTTCAAATGTAACCAAGGAAAACTAATTTAAAAGGATTTGCCATTTCAAATTCATGTATTATTTCCATCAAATCTTGTTGTTCATAGCTTGATTTCCTCTTAAATACTTTTGGAAGATTAATGTGCATTTCTTACATATTCATCTATCCTTGATTTTCACAGATTATTACAGGTTAAGCATCCCTTATCCAGAATGCTTGGGACTAGAAGCGTTTGGGATTTTTTTTTTCTTCGCATTTTGGAATATCTGCATACACATAATGAAATATCTTGGAAATTCATTTATGTTTCTTATGCATCTTATACACATACCCTGAAGTTACTTTTGTACTTTTTTTTACTGTAATTGTGCTTTGTGATCCATCATATAAGGTTAGGTATGGAATTTTCCACTTGTGGCATCCTGTCACTTTCAAAAACTTTTGGATTTTCAGATTATAGATGCTCAACCTGTAAGATGAGTGCTTTTTTTACTTTTTCTTTTTTTTTTGGTAAGGGATGCTTTTCCACAGAACTACATTTCTAGCCTTTTTTATTTTCAGATTTTAAGACAGGGTCTTGCCAAGTTGCTTAGGGCCTCACTAAATTGCTGAGGCTGGCCTTGAACTTGTAATTCTCTTGCCTCAGTCTCTCAAGTCACTGAGGTGATAGGCCTGGGCCTCTGCATCCAGCTAATCTTTTCTTTTTATGGTATAATATCCTTTTTTTCCTCCAATACTTTAGTTATATAGACCTTTTAAATATATGATGACCATATTAATTTGGTTTTCCTTGACTTTTTAAAACCAAGGATAGCAATTCTTAAAATATTTTCTACAAGATTCACTAGAGAAGGAAAAATTCAATTGTTAAAAAAGTGTAGAGGAGGTCTATACACTATTTTCCTCTTGGAGATAATTTGGCACATTGTAAGGGTCCTGATAAATCCTACAGTTAAGAAAGATAGGGTTTTTGCTTTTGTTTTTTCAATTACCAGCACTGGGAAAAGAGAGGGAGGGAGGGAAAGAAGGAGGTAGAGAGAGACATAGAAAGAGAGATAGACAAACTTCTTTACCTTTATTCAACAAAATATTTTCCTAGTGTGACTTTTTTATAACACAAAAGTATGTTTTGATAATTGCTTTCTTAATGTATCTTTGTTTTTAGATTAGATAAGAGAATTCATACATATTGTCAATATAGTAATGTTCTTCTCTCATAGTTGAATTTAATTAGAAGAAAATGAAGCAAAGAGGCAAAAGAAGGAAATAAAATGAGATTTCTTTGTAGGCAGTAGAAAAATGTGAGAGAAAAATGTTGGTAGCAGCAGAAAGGTAAAAAAGAAAATACATTTTATGAAAGTACAAAATGTTATTAAAATGTGACACAGTGAAAATCCACTTATCAGATTCTTGGATTTAATATTTCCCCAGAGACATGAAAATATTGCCAACTGCCAAAGTGTTTTTTCTAATATTTAATTTTTCACTGTGCTTAAAACATTTCTCTACCATTTTTCCTGAAAAATAATATCTGTGTATTTCTCTTTATTATGAAGAACTAAAAATTTTAGCAATAAAGTAAACTAAATTTTAACAATAAATTAAATAAGAGGGTACAGTTCTCTTGGCAGATTTCACAGATGGGGAAGCATTTCCCTCTCTCAGTGTTTAAAGTAGATACATTGAGGTGATATGAAAAGAATCGGTGATGTTGAGGTGATAGGAAACTTGAGGTGACACCAGCAGGAAGTGTGATGACATCTGTGATAGAGTGAGCTGGTGGATGAACGGTCTTTAGATCATGAATGGAGGGATGGATTTTTGTTTGGACTTATTTTGATGGGGCATTATTTTCCTTTGAATCTCTGCTGGGAAAAATGGCCATTTCTGACCTGCTTAGAGGGAAGACAGGGAGGGCCTCAGAGTCTGTCATCTCCAGTCTTGCGGGATAGGTAAAAACAGGCCACAGGGAGGCACAAGCCCTAAATTGTGTCAGATTATCCTGGTGAGCTTTTGTATGGTGGATCACCAAGTGTTCCCTTACATTGAAGCATCCCAAGGAAGTAGGAAGTGAGAAACTGGGGAAGTTGTACAGATCCTTTTGCATTAGGATATAATTATTTTGGAAATAAGAACAGTCTGATCCAGCTGTGGGGCAAATCAAGTAACTACATAAAGACAGATTTAGAAACCGACTAAGCCTGACTGTGTGTGTGTGTTTTAAATATTAGTATTGTGCTTTGTTTTGCTACTCTTAGCATTTTCAGTATTTTTAGAAGTGTCAGAACCAAAGGAAGTTTTTGTTATTTTCCTACATTCCTACAGGGTTGGGTCATTCTTTGAACAAATATTTCCCATGTCTATTGAATTTTGGTGAGGGAAGCAACACATCCCTAGGTGCTGCTGAGGGGTGACAGCCACTATCCAGGGAACACCCCCGGGAAGTGAGTCTGAGGGGATGTCGTGGGATTCTGTTTTACTAAGGAAGAGTTTCCCTTACTTTATCCCCAAACCCCCCCATCCCATCTCAGCTTGCCATGTTGAACTTATTATTTAAGGCCCTGTCCAAGCCTCCGCTTCATGAGCCTCTTCCAGAATTAACCTCCTTTTTCACTGGCTCTTTTATCCTAATTAGAACAAGTATTGCATTTTGATTCATTGACCTGTGAATTGATTTATTAGTTCATTCATTCCAGGGGTATTTGTTACACACAATGTATCAGACATTCCATATATCAAGGAGGTTGCTGATGAGTAAGAATCCATTCCTGTCTTCAGGGAGCTAATTGTGCATTTCTTTTGCTTGTTTATGTTGGTTCTTCTCACTCCATCTGCCCAGAGGGCAGAGATGGGCTCTTCTTCCTCTTCCTATGTGCCTAGCATAGTGTCTGTCTTATAAAGCATTCAGCAAATGCCTTTGAATATATTGGATTTGTTTTTGTTTCTTGCACACACACGACTGAAAATTCATGGATATTAGTCCTGGGTAATTTAAATTCGTTTAATAGGCTTATATTGGAGGAAGCCAGAGTTCTGACAGGTTATATTAAATGACACATTCAGGGGCTAGGGTTGTGGCTCAGTGGTGGAGTGCTCACCTGGTACGTGTGAGGTACTGGGTTCGATCCTCAACACCACATATAAATAAATGGGATAAAGGTATTGTGTTCACCTATGACTAAAAAAAAATTTTTTTTAAATGACACATTCAGCTGTATTTAGTAAGTCAATGGCAGATGAATTTATATTCTGATACATTTTACCTTACTTTGTAAGTCACTGAACTATTGTGCTATACTCTAGCTTATTTTAAATAAACCAAATAACTGAAGAACTGTGTTTCAGAAATAGTAGAAACAACAGGTTGGATCTATGTTTATATGTATAATGATTTAGTAAGCAATACAGTAAGATGTCAGAAGGCTTTTAGGTCACTGGTTGAGTAGCATTGTGGTTTATTATTTACCTTTTGCCTACCACAAATGTTCCTCTAATCCAAGAATCCAGAGTAAATGTTTGCTGAGAGTCTCTACAACACCTAAACAATGAAATATCCACATGCTTTAGTGGTAGCAAAATTGAATGGCAAACAGCTGCCAGCAACCATTCCTTACTGATCTAATCCAGGAGGTTTATGAAAGGGGAACATATGGATAGCGACTAACTGGAAATTAGCAAAGACCTAAATGTTTGACTAAATGTGGTTATACAGTGGTATGGTGAAGCCCAAAGGTGAGAAATGGCCTCCTATTGAAACCAAGTGATAAGAAAGATCTTTACAGGAAACAGCTCTGACACAAACACAATGGTGACTAATCAAGAAAATGTATTTCTTTGGGCCTTTGTGTGTATTTTCTATATATATATTTTTTCCATCAGGGACTGCACCCAGAGGCTCTTAACCACTGAGCCACATCCCCAGCCCTTTTTTATTTTTTTATTTTGAGACAGGGTCTCACCAAGTTGCTTAGGGCCTTGCTTTGAATTTACAATCCTCCTGCCTCAGTCACCTGAGCTGCTGGGATTATGGATGTGTGCCACTGTATCTGGCTGGTATTTTCTAATATTTAATACAACATCTGTTAAAGGAGTGAAAGGACAAACTTCTATTGCATCTTTGTATGGCAGATATTAGGTGTTTTCCAAGTTATTTAATAAGGTTAATTCATATGAATTGAGTACTAGTTGGTTCTCCATATCTGTAGACTGCACATCCACTGATTCTACCAAGCATAGATCAAAAATATTAGGGAAAAAATGTTTTTATACTGAATATGTACAGACTTTTTTCTTGTCATTTTAGTCCCTAAATAATATAGCATACAACTATTTTTGTAACATTTGCATCGTATTAGGTGTTATAAGTAATCTAGAGATGATATAAAGGATGTGGAAAGATGTGTGTAGGTTATACACAAATACTGTGCTGTTGTGTAAGGGACTCACATGTGTCCATTAATTTTGATGTCTGAAGGAGCCCTGGAACCATTCCCCGCAGATTCCAAGGGATGACTGAACACCAGAGAATGTTGGTGTTTGCAGATGTAACATTCAAGATTTAAATCATTCTAGTGATCCCATAGAGTTATGCAGAAATTTGTGATTTTGCCAAAGCACACCCTATGAGTTGCTTAGCTAATAAGAAACTTAGCTGACTACCCAGGAACCTTGTATCAGACCCTTTATAAATGCACCGGTATTTGAATCACTGCTAGTGCAATCTGACTTCTCCCTGCTCTGCAGTGCCCATCATTGTCCTGTTTATCACAGTAACCTCTGTGCTGTTTGGGGGCTGTCATCAGCACCTGGAAGCAGTGCTCTGATTTTGTGTAGACAGTTAAGGTTAATGGAGCCACTGTAATGATGTAACTTAATAGAGCTTGGAATTTATTTGCATGGCCAGATTTATTTTAATGGAATTATGAATTACTTTATTTCAGTATTTATATAGTTATTGAGGGTCTGAAAAGGGTTGCCTAAAATTTTATCATGCTTCAGTGAATTTGTGGGGAAAGCTATTTACCATATAGTAGTATTTACAAATTTGGGGATTTAGAATGATTCAGAGTTCTTTAGGAATGTCAGGGATCTACAGAAGTTTCTCACAGCTTTTTTATAGATACTTTTTTTAAAAAGTAGATACATGGGAGGTGTGTGTGTGTGTGTGTGTGTGTGTGTGTGGTTGTGGCTCAGTGGTAGAGTGCTTATCTACCAGGTGGGAGGCCTAGGTTTGATTCTCAGCACCACATAAAAATAAATAAAGGTATAAAAAATATAAGAACATTATAAAAAAATCCCTGTATTTTCACTATTTTAAGTGAAGAGTAAAATGACTATAAATAAGAAAATGGCAAGTTGTACTGTTATTAGGAATCATTAATGTCAACAATATATTTTAAAAATATAGCCCTGATTTTTTAAAATAAAAATGAAACTTTTAGTGTTCATTAGATAAGGGATTGATTGCTCTCTGATTTTTAAAATGCGTTTGAAGTCTTGTAGAGGCATGGATACAGATAATACAGATTAATTTATTTAATGTTATGGATTGGTAAGGGGTGCAGACTACATAGAATTTGGAGATATATGGAGACTTTTTTTGGGGGGGAGGGTGGAGCTGAGAAAGAAACCTGGGGCCGTTCACATGCTGGGCAAGCACCCTACTACTGAGCTACATCCCAGCCCAGCATGTGCAGGTTTAAATCACAGTGAGAGGATGTGAAGAGTAGAGTGTTTGTTGTGTTATTTGTGTCTAGAAGAGGATGTTGACCATTAACCTCTGAAATTCACCCATACATCTGCCCATTCATATATAGAATCCTTACTACTCATCAAAGCCATTTAGCAGGGAAACCATTCAAGTATGAAGGGGAGGAAGACAGCTTTCTTCCCATGTGTTTGAGTGTTACACTATTACTTTTTATTATGTCCAGTTTATCATTTCATGTTCTGCTGAGTTAGAAGAAATACTTACATTCAATTACTCCTCTCCTTTCTTTTAAAAATAATCATTAGAATTTTTAATACAACTGAAGTTTGTAACATCCACAGCAAATCTGTCTTAAGCTTATGTTAGACCATTTATTTTTATTCCTTTTTTTCTCCTGATGAGGTATTTATTATATCACTTCTTGATTTGAAATAGCAAACTATAGGCATTTTGTGAAATGCCTCAAACATTCAGATAATTTCATTTCATTTCTTCTATAAATGGTATTTCATTTTTTTAAAAAATGGTCTTCTTTGAATGCAGACTCAGCCATCTGTTGGTAATTATTGTTAATACACATTTCAACCTTATTAGTTATCAGAGAAATTTGACATGCCTTTTGGGGGGCTCCAGTTTATTGTGATGATGTACTCATTTGTAATTTTCTTCAAAACATCAGTAAATTGCCATAAAAATCAAAACAATTCTTTTTAGAGATGTCACTCTCTTACTTTTATTTTCCTCAACTGAGACAAATTGTTTAATTTTGAAAGACAAAGCATCTGTGAAGCATGCTTTTTTACACCATTTTAATGATAAAGAGCATTTTATTAGATCACTCATAATTATGATAAGTGGTTTCTCTCTCAGTACTGGAGATTGAAACCAGGGTACTCTACTACTACTGAGCTATATTTCTGACCCTCCAGCTCCTTTTGTTTTTTATTTTGAGTTGCTCAGGTGGGCCTTGAACTTGAGATCCTCCTGCCTTAGCCTCCCAGGTAGGTGGGATTACAGGTATAAGTCACTGTGCCCAGCTGATACACAGTAGCTTTTGGATAAAATGTGGCATTATCCAGTTGACTTTATATCAGTGAGTAGAAAATATAGCAAATAGAGTACAAACATCTAATTTCTTTTCCAAGTGTGTCTCAGCTAAAATAATGTTTAATTTTTTGTATTTCTTGGTCTTATGACCATAGAAACAATTAGAAAAAAGGTTTTTTTTTCTTCAACTGCTTGGGGAGAAAAAAAGATAGCTATAAAGTTGAAGAGTGAAGACTCACTCACTTCTCTTTTTTTGAGTGTAATTTTGAGAGTCTGCTGCTGCAGAGATGAGAAACAACCAGGAAGGCATTTAACTTTCACGTGATGTTTGCGTTTTGTAATTTCTTGTCGGTATTAAAGTTAGAAAAATAAAACTTTTTTTTTCAAAGAGATAAGCTTGAAATTTTGTATTGTATTCATGCTTTCTTAACTACAACCCTAATTATTACTTAATAGTAAATTAAAGATAAATTTTTTAGTACAGAGGGAGAGTGCTAGATAGGCATGTTTATTGTCAAAGAGGAGTGTTTAGTCATCCAGCCAAACGCTTTCATCTGTCTTCTTCTACAATTAAAACAAAATCTATTAGTCTTGTCAATCAGCAGGCATCTGGGGTGATGGCAAGGGCTGTGCAAACACTAGTAGCAGCTGCCAGAGAATCAAAAATGTAACTTTTAAAAATCAAAGTTGCTGCATAGGAAATAAATCAGTCTTTTGTGGTAAGATTGGTAACTTGAATGCTTAACTTCCAATAAATCTGTAAATTAATATCCCATAATATGGATTTCAGAAGAGTTCGTTTTTATTTATAATCATCTGTAGCCCTCTTTCTTGAGAACACAATGAGTTCCAGTTTCATTCTAGAGCTGCTGCTGGGAAAATAGTGTTCTAAGGTATTTTTATTTTAAGTGAAATAAACAGTTGCTTTTGTTGTGGTCAGTTTGTTCATGATTGAGTGCTCTATTTTAAACAGAGTGTGGATATACTATGTCTGGAAGGCGGCTTTTAAAAAAAAATTGTTTAGGTTGTTGATTTGCTTTTTAACACCATCTGTATTCAGCAAAAGTTCTAAACAGCAGTATTTCTTAATAATGCCCTCAGACAGTGAGGAAAAAGACTAAAGCTGTCTTTTGGTGTACGACTTTAGTTCAGTTAAATATGTGTGAAGTATCTACTTTGAATGAAGAATTTGATGCTGAAATAGATATATAGGTGAGTTTCTTCCATTAAAGAGGTTAACTACTTATCAGTTGTTGAATGCAAACAACCTAGCATACAAGACAATACAAAATGCATATTATAAAGTGCTATAGGACATGGGTGGGGACAATTCCTTCTTGAGGGATCAGAGAAGTCTTCTTGGAAAAAAATAGTGTTTTAATTTGTCATGAAAAATGTGCAGAATTTCAACAAGTAGACAAGGGATGAAAATATTTAAAAATAATGATTTTTTTCAAGTAATGAGTTTATAAGAGGGAAATGTTGATATAAGGAGAAGTTATGGTTTCAGATAATTATGCAGTATTCTTGTTTATGATTCCATGATTCATAGGGGTTCTTTAGCTTGTAGGTTTTAAGACAAAATATTCAGTAGAATGTCGACTCCTAAACCTGGCTGGTCATTTTAATTATCTAGAACTAGGGATAGTTTTTTAAAAGTATATATTTGTGGATTCTGCTGCTGTAGAGTCTGCCCAGGACATCTTGAGTAGGGTTCAAGATTCTGTTTTTAACATCTCAGTGATTCTGTTTATCTGCATGAACCTTCTGTGCCCACATTGAAATAAAGAAAGAAGTAAATAACACCTATTATTCTTCTGACTCCCCATCTCTCAAATCCAAACAAAACAAATGGGCATGTTTCAAAGTATGTTTAGTTATGTGATTCTTTTAAAATTTCAGTGTTCCAGCAGATTTGGAATTTTTTGTTAGATATTGGTACATATGTATTCAACAAATATTTGTTGAGTAGACAAGAATGACTATACTAAAAAATCTTAAGATTATATTACAGCATATCTCATTTTTCTTTCCTTTTCTCTTTACTTCTTTTTTTTTCCCTCCTGTATTTTCTATGTTTGAATCCCACATATGATACTCTTAGATTTTTGGGAAAGCCCTGCAGCTTCCTCGAAGCCCACACTTTGAGCTTCGCTGATAGTTAAGTCCCTGTATCATTATGAAGGGTAGCTACATAAAGCAAGTCTTATTGCTGGGGATTTCTTTAATTTTAAGCCTCTTCTGTAGCCCGTGCTTTTGCTTCTTCACTAGTCCAAAAATCTATTTTCTAGAGATTCTGAAAAGGGACTGCATGCTGATGAGTATTTTGAAGTTCTAAGCAGTTCAACTGTTGTCATTGGGTTTGAACCGTGCAGGGTATTTGATTTGTTATAGCTTCTTTATTCTACCCGCTCAGCATTTTCCTGGCAGTTAATTACACCGTGGCTTTAGGGTGCATTCCATAAGATGCTGAAGCCTCAGCTTCGCTGAAGTCTGACACACTTTCCTCCTTGGTTACATAGCTAATGGCCACTCTGGGATAATTAGTGAGAAGAAACTCCAGTGGCCCAATTACTGTCTTCTCATGGTTTTCCCTCTTAATTCTTCTTTGCTCAAATCTTGAGAGATTGCCTCCATTGTAGGTTATACTTGTGTGCTATTTTAAACTGGATTTTCTTCGTTACAATCAGACGGAAGGTGAAAGGCCTGTATTTCAGTGTGCTGGGAGTGCCTAAGAGGTTGGTTGTATTTTAGAGAACCATAGAGTAATACCATTCAGAGTGAGAGACAGTTTATATTTTCACAAGCCACAGTAATTCCTGGCTGAAGACGCATACCACCTGCCCTCATCTGTGTATTGAAAGGGCCTGTGGTTTTAGGCTCAGCATTACTAGGGTTTCCATAGCTTTGCCCAGTATGTAGATTAGTAATCAGATGTTGTGCCACTTTTCTGTCATGAATCTGACTACGGGTATTGTGATTTACTAATGTGATGAAAATGCATGTGCATATGCCTTTGTAATAAAACCATGTGAATGTGTCTGCCATAGCGTTTGGTAGGTAGAGGGAATCTAAGTCTGGTAAATTCCTGAATCATCTAAGTCAGCCATATGTTGTCTGCCTTTTGAGAATGTCCGTCCAACATGGAACACAGTGATTTCATTCTTTTTCCTAAGGTCCATGTTGGCATAAGCTACTTCTCATTGGAATTGTGCAAGCAAACCTCTGTTTTTGAACTTTATCCAAACTAGGAAAAAATGACTATGTTACAAGAAACTCTTTTGAAAAATTGCTTTATGGAGTTCTTAATATTATGGCTATGCTATGGATGTGCCATTTTCCATGAATGTGTTCTTTATACAGAGAGAATGTGCTCAGTGAATATTTGTTGATTGACTGTAATGAGGTTTTATCATAGGAGTTCTAAATCTTGCCTTTCATTCCAGTCTTCCTGTTTGGTTTAAATGTTCCCAGCTCTCTTTATAGAACATGTTACTATCTCATGGAGCCGTTTGTTCATTGTTGTGTGCTGCGCTTTCCCCAGTGGCTTGTGAGGGTTGGTAGGTGGATCTGAGATCTTGGAGTGGTGGGACTGAGCCAAGTCATGTTGATGGCGCTCACTCGAACCTGTCATGCTTTACTGAAGCAGTGAGATTAGGAGCATAACAACAGGAACAAGTCCCACTTGCCAGCCTGGCAAATTGTCCTCTAGTTTGACTCCGGCCAAGTAAAAGTTCTTTAGGGGTGAGGGGGGCCTTGTTCAATATGTGTGCTGTGCTTTCAAATTTTCAAATCATGTTTTCCAAATAATTTCCGTTGCTTCAAATTGATGCATGGAGGGACCTGCTAACACTGCTCAGAATTCTATAGGAAATTGTGACTGGCTATGTATTTCCTCTAATGTTCTCTCTCTCTGGCTCCCTCTCTTTTGGGGGGGGCATGGAACCGGGAATTGAACTTAGGAGCACTCCACCACTGAGCCACATCCTTAGTCATATTTTGTATTTTATTTAGAGATAGGGTCTCACCGAGTTGCTTAGTGCCTTGCTTTTGCTGAGGCTGGCTCTGATCCTGAGCCGCTGGGATTACAGGCATGCACCACCATGCCTGGCTTTTTTTGTTTTTTAATTTGTTCTTTTTAGTTTTACATGAGAGTAGGATGTATTTTGACATATCATACTTACATGGAGTATAACTTCCCATTCTTGTGGTTGTACCTGATGTGGAGTTTCACTGGTCATGCATTCATATATGAACAGAGGAAGGTTATGTCCAATTCATTCTACTGTTTTTCCCATTTCCATCCCACCTTCCCATTTCCCTCTGTCCAATCTGGTGGACCCCCCCCCCATTGTGAGTCAACATCTGCGTATCAGAACATTCGGCCTTTGGTTTTTGGGGATTGACTTATTTCACTTAGTATGATAGGCTCCATTTCTATCCATCTACCAACAAATGCTATAATTTCATTCTTTATGGCTGAGTAATATTCCATTGTGTATATGTACCACTAACATTCTTGCAGTTAACAAATGTTTTTGGTGAAAAAAATAAATCCATGAATTACTGCAGTCTGATCAACTAGAGGTGGGGGAATAAGACTATCAAATGTATTTCTTATAATTATGAGATTTTTTTTCCTCCAGTGTGTTTTTTTAGAGTCCAGTGTCTTTCCATTTGCAAAATTAGGCAATTTTTATACAATATTCTTTTATAGCTAGGGGAATGTTTAGGAAAATTCAAATCCATAATGTTGAAATATTGGTGCTTCTTTAAAAGAAAGCTTTTAAGTCCTCTTTACTGAAGGATTTTTCCAGAAATTCTATCCTTTTTGTGGAGATATACATTCTTAAATTTTTTTTTATTGAAGGCTGCAAAATGTGGAAATATATGTGCTTGAAAAAAAAAATACAAGTGTTTGGTGTTTTAAGAAATTTTATTAAATTAATTTGGCCATTTCTATAAGTTGCATCATGCTTTGGATTTTGCCCAGTTTGAAAAGTTGAAACACCTGATGAAGAGCTGAAGGAAAATTCACAATTATAGTAGCATCAGCGTTTTCCTGAGGGATGTAACCCCTTTCCTCTCATTGGAATAGAGATTAGCAAATTTATGTCTGCTGACAGTTTTCCTGTGTCTTAGGTGTGTGACCACAGGCACAGTCTGTACCCATTCAGAGCCTGAGCCTTCTTATCTGTTAAATTAGTTAAGGAACTTTGCCTTCTCGAGGGCCATTGTGAGGATCTCAGGATAATAATATGAAAGCATTTGGAAAACTGTAAAGCAAGACATTAGTGTCATCTCTCCAAAAGGGAGTTTCAAGTCATATTTACCTTTTGGTGTCTTGGTCTAGTGGAAATCAGTCTGTGTTTAACGTCTTTTAAATTTCCCAATGATTTCACCATAATTCCAGAATCGCATGCAAAGTGTTTCATTCTGATTCAATAAAATAATAGATTTCCCCCGTAAATCTGTATCATATATGTATTTTTTTCTAATAAAAATTGCAATTGCTTACCTGCATGCCTTCCAGGGATAGTCTCCACTTTTCTTTCTTTTCATTTAAAATTTATTGTATTATCTTAAGGGAATTCCATTTATCTGATATTATCTTACTATTATTTTTTCTGTCATTTAGGGATTATGTTAATTAAACTCAGACCGGGTACTCACCCTGGCCTCGCCTCAGACCCTCTTCTCATTTGAGACACTGTCCTCTGTCTTTTTCCTACGTGATTTCAGAGCCACTTTTCAATCCATCTGGCAGTTCTCATATTAGGCCAGTTTTAATCAAGCTTGTGAATTAGACTCTGAGACACTATCTCACATATTTTACTGGAATACAGTTTTAGGTCATTGGTTTGCTGTAATTCAATAAACTATGTGATTAAAATATTAAAAGTAAATTGACCAAGTCTGTCCAACTTGATTACGTGTTTTTTTAAAAGTTGTGAATACTGTACTTCGTTACTCCACTTACTTTAAAGGAAGATACTTTTGAGGTTTTTATACAAAATTGGAAATTGAATTATACAGACTATGAATTTGTTGGCTCATTAGCAGAATTCCGCTCCATTTTTGTCCTGAGATCATGCGTATTCACCTTTCCTCCTCAGGGACTGGCTTGCACGCCTGGCCTGTTGTCCCTTTGGTTCTTCCCTCTCCTCACACTGATATAAATGCCTGGAGAGACAGCCTTCGTTCTGAGATCTGGTTCCTGCTGCTCCTTCCTCATTCTGTGTTGCCCCTGCCTCTCTGACGCTCGTGCCTCTGGGTCACTTATCTCCAGCATGCTTTTCCCATCATAGGCCAAAGTCAACTGAGAAGCAACTGCCCAGTCCTGAGCCACCTCCCCACACCATGACATTGGGTTCCCCCACACTCCCCATCACCTTACGTTATATGGAGAGGTTGCAGTTAGCATCCCAGATGTTTCGAATATTCCTTCCTGCGGGCACTCCCCGGTTGCAGTGTGATCAACCTCAGATTTACTGTTGCTCTCTAGAGAGCCCTGTGCATCTGTGCAGGGTGTTTGTTTCTGAAAGGTCGTTTCCTGGTGAGAATTCCAACCAAAGGAGATCAAGCCAGAGAACAGCCTTTTCCTCCCGCCGCCCCCCCTTGTATGCTCATTTTACTTGGAAGAGAAATTAAAGTTCCTTTCAGATGTGCTGCACAGCACACAAAATTAGATGATGATGTGACATATCCATGATTGACAGACGTAGGTGAAAATAAGAAGAATGTTTAAGCTCATCTAAGCTTTGACATGTGTCTAGGATTTCACAGGTGAATTAAATAAAGAATCGTTTCTGAGTTTGAATTAGTTTATTCTTGTCATTCTTTGTAATAACCCCTTGGAACTTAAAGATAACATTGGTTTTGGGTTTAATGTCACTTGACTGTCATTGTACTTTGCTTCCGAAAAAAACACAAGCAAGTAATCTCCCTTCATTTATTTCACTGTCAACATTATCATTCATGACACAGACCACAGCTCATAGCAGTGGTGGGGTAACTTAGCCACTTTTTCTTTGAACTCTCAACCTTAATTAAAATTTTCTGAAAATATAGATTTGCTTCTTTAGCATTCTAAATAATTTTGACAGGTTGTTTGAAATGTAAGGTATTCCTCATGCATTATAAATTTCAAATAAGTTCTCCTATAACAAAATTGATTCTTCTTAACCCTGTGGCTGCCTTCTGGGAGGCTTCTGATGTCAGTGTAAGTACCAGAGTTCCTTGCAGCATGTAAGCTCTCATTGCTAAGTATTTCATGAAAAAAAATCCTCGTTCACATTGTTTTCCCCATAATACTCAGTGAGTAGAAATAACCTGATCTTAAAAGAGTGATTAAGTATGTTGGTGGCTGGATCCTTCCTAGACATCCCTCAGTGTGCTCCCAGGCATTAGAGATCGAAGTCACCAGCATGTGTGAAGGTTTTTTTGTTTTGTTTTGTTTTTAAACAAAGCTGATAGCTAGTGATCTGGATCAAATATTTTAAACAGAGAAAGTTTACCCACTTTTCTATTTTACATTGCTCTCTATTTGCAACCCACCTGCTCCATTCCCTGCCTATTGTGTCATCAAGCATCAGCACACCTAAATACAGAAGAAAAAAGCATAGAAAAACACAGCACATGCTATTACTGTGGTAGAGTAACTTGGAGAGCAGAGCCAGCACTAAAGGGGGAGTAAATTTTTGTCAGTTCGAGGAAGAATAAGGCTAGGATATTTCCCGCATGGAACACCTGGTAGGTAAAGGGGATCACCTGTGGTCGGGTCTCAGTGCATTTCGGGGGGGCTTGAACAGGGGCAGGGCTGGCAGGCCATATTGGGTCTTACTGTGAAGGCCTGCTATGCCAAGCTAAGAAGTTTGGGGCTTTAGGATCCCAAGAACATTCAGCATTTTCCGGACTTGGCAGAGAACCATGATTCTCTCTCTGTATCTGCCTTTGCCTGTGGAGGATGAACTGGAAAAGGGTAGTTGTGGAGAAGAGGTGGCAAGAAGACTAGGGGAGCACTCTGAGGCCATTTGCAATAGTTCTAACCAGGGGATACCCGAGGCTGGACTCAGACGTCGAGCTGGTTCTCGATGAAGCCTTCATTCATCCTCTATAGAACAGATCTTCAAAAGTCAGAAAAGATTCTGTGGTTTTTATTTGGGACACCTATGTGGTCCCATCTCTGCTGTCTTTCCTGAACTGTGGATAAGGGATAGTGACTTGTCAACCTGTGTTGGGGGGCCTTTCCCTACTAGTCTTGCTCATGACTTCTGTGTGACTATGGTATTATTAATTTAAAATTAAAATGCTTTAGAATTCTTGATTATTTTGACATAGCTTTGATGTAAGGTTTTATTTTAGGAATCTTGAGCAGGATCCAGACCGTTTTGAGAGCAGCATCCTGGAACCTGTATTTACTATTCTGTTGGTTGAATCTCAGACTGGTGGACAAAAATCTTTGGTTTTGGTTGTTTCTCACTTCTCTTAAATGACTAGGGTAGTGCGATTGTGGGTGTTTATGTGCTGCTACTGTGTGTAGGGATTGGAGCTGTTGTTTTTAAGGCATTATTTTCACTGCCTTTGCCACTGTGGAGATCAAGAGTACACCATCAAACTGACATTGTAATGGCTGTGAACCAGAACTTTCTTGCAGGCATCATTAATCTTTGTCTTTTTGGAAAGGATGTAGTCTTGGTAGAATTGTCAAGGAACATGGTGCTATCATATAAGCATTGCTTTCTGATGAACTCTTTCAGGAGGGAAAGTGGGGTTTCTTTTTAACACTTCCTTTTGAGTTTCTCAGGATGGATAAGAATGACCTTCTGAATCAGAATTGTTTTCCAAGTCTCTGATTTGGGAATGGACTGTTGGAAGAAGCATGCTTTTAGATCACTAAACACCATATGCATGGCTGCTCTTTGAGTGGGAATGCCTTTCCTTGTGAGTTGAACCACTGTGCAGTTGCTTTTCCTGGCTCTAGATTGCAGGGACCTGCAAGTGTTCCTGTCATTGGCTCTGCAGCTGGTCTTAAAAGAAATTTTGAGGATAACAAAATATTATTAAAATGTAATGCTTGTATCTAAAATCTGTCTTAAGAATTTGATCTGACTATTACTGAATATACTAAAAAACAAATGCCTACTGAACTGACTTGAGAATATTTAAAAAGTTGGGGCTGGAGTTGTAGCTCAGTGGTAGAGCACTTGCCTAGTGTGCTTGAATCCCTGGCTGGGTTCTATCCCCAGCAATGGGGGAAAGCAAGCTACCTGTAAAGCAAGGGACTGTAGTCTGTCTCCTTTTTTAAAAAAACAAATTTGAAAATAAAGGAATTGGATAAACACTAAGTCTTATCAATAACCTGCCCAAATTACTGTTTCAGAAATAGTTGTTCAGGTTATCTTTGTTTTAATTTCATTCAGGATGAGAATTATTAATAAAAAAATTATGTATTGAAGTTTATATCACTGAAGACAGATTTTCCCCCCCTTTGGAAGTGTTGAAAAAGAAAAGAATCCTACTATGTAGTCACTTTATTTGCTATTCACTAAATTACTATTTTCCCTCTATTTCTACATATTTCATCATTTTATTCTCATAAATATATCCTGAATACCTTTCTGATTGTGTCCCACTAAATGCCAGTTTTGTTATCTGCAAACTGCATTAGTCTCTCTGGGGTTCCTCCCAACCTGGTTGGCTACTCTCTCTTTTCGAATGACCTAATTTTTTTCCTGATTCCCAGACATCTTCTGTGGATCAGTGAAGTCTGTGCTTAGGACTCATGATTTCTTCTCTCTCACACTAATACAATCGAGATTCCTTCTCACAATGCAGTGCTTGCTAGAATCCCACAGCTAACTTTTGTTCATTATTTGGCATGTTTGGTATAACTTAAAGATGAATATAGATAAACTGGAATATCTTCAAGATAGACACAAAAGCCAACAGAATGGCTGAGAGGGGTGGCTTTAAGTGTTTTCAAATGAGGAATGACAGAAGGAAATGAATATGTTTAGTAGTAGGAAAGTAGCTATAATAACTTCCTCAAGTATTTGAAGGTTTGTCATATGGAGGAGAATTTAAAATTGCTCTGCATTGTACTAAAAGGTAGTAGTACTAAGGGTAGTATTAATAGGGGTAAATTTAAGGAATATAAATCACATATATAAAATATATGTTGTACACACACACACACACACACATACATATGAGGACCAGTTGGTAGAAATGGCAGGAACACGTTTTGGCTTATTTGTTTTATTTAAGGGAAAACTTGCAAAGGGAAAATGTTCTCAAGACTGATGCTCTTGCCTCTGGAGGTGAGTTTTCTGTGCTGAGCTGCTCACTGGGTGCTGTAGGGCTGCCACTGATGGGACATGGGCATCCAGTACAAGGTTGACTTAGATGACCCCTGTACTGAGTTTCTTGGATTCTGAAAGATGCATTTTTCTCAGCTTCTGAATAATTCAAGGGTCAGTAAACAATAGATTTGGTTATGAGAATGACCTCTTTTTCAGTTTTGTAGAACTGTATTATTTAACAATTGCTGTTTTTCTTCTTGCAGTTGTCACCAGTTTTCACAGCAGGTGAAACTCTCACCTGAGAGTGGGTGTTGTATAACACTGCAAGAGGAAGCCGGGCAGAGTCATGAAGCACAGCTGGAAGCACTGAGCCGACTCCTCCAGGCTGTGGGAGCCCAGAAAGGACTCAGCTCTGAGTCTAATGAATAATGACACGTGTTCTGAAGAAATCCTGGGTGAGAAATGCCGTGCCGCCCGGTTCTTTAGTCACTTCTGGAGACTGCTGTCTGCTGCACGTGGGAGCAGCTCTGGGTTGAGGTGGTAGTTCAGGATTCACGCCAAGAGCTCACTGCAATTGCAGGTTGCTCTCCAACACATACTGGTGGCCCGTGGTCAGATGTAGAAAAGTCCTGGCTTAAGATCGACCCTTTGAAATTAGAGTTGGGATTTTGTCTTCAAAATGCCTCCTGATTGTGTGTATTATGAAGTAAAAGCCTGATTCAAGAAGCATGAACTCTAGGTAGAACAAGTCTTAGGAAACACTTGTCCAATCTCCTTGTTTTTCCTGAGAAACTAAACAGCTCATTGAAAAATGGGTCTGGACAGTTTTGTGTTTCCTACATAGAAGAGTAATGTTTTAGGATTTCCTTGACTTACATTTTTTCAATTGTTTTTAGGAGATTTCTTTCTAGCACCTTATTAATAAAATCTGTATAAAATATGTTTAAAAAACAGGAAAAAAAATAGGAACCTTAGTTGAATTTACAGAATTCTTCCCATAATATAACTAAAATATGAGATCTTATTAAAATAGAAATTAATAAGAATTCACAAACACCTTCTCCGGAGTATTATTAACAGAACCAGCAGTACCTCAACCTGTCATTCTGAGAGGTAATTGCCACCACATGGCCCTAACTTCTCCTCTGTCCAACTCATGTCTCTTAGAAAGATGTTGACTATGTAGGCATTCAGTTTCGCCCTTGGGTTATACACTTGACTTTATGACCAATAGCTATGGTCCTGCGGTCATTAAGCACCAGCACATGTGGTTGGCGTGAGAACTAGAGAAATGGAGAAGGGCTTGTCCACTAGGGTGATTCAGTCTTTGTGTCTGTTATGTGTGCAGTCACAGAGCATATAACACCACAAAAATGCCTGGACCGAAGATGTTATTGTACCTGCAACAGCTGTTAGTTTTGTTCTTTCCTGGAAGATAAGATTAGAGCTCTGAAAAAATTCATCAGACAGTGAGCAATTACATGGATTACTAACCATACCTATCTTAACCCTAAACCCTAGAGAGAATCAGTACAGTCCTATCAAAACACCAAAACCTTGTGAAAGCCTATGTGTGTGTGTGTCACATGCCTGAGCAAGTCCTTGTAACGGCTCTTCCATATTCCCAAACCAGGGAGTCCAGGGAGCCCAGGCATGCTGGACAGCCTCGGAGGGCAGGTACAGAATGCCACGAACCTTGCAGGTGGCATTTCTGTGCTTGGGTTGCTTTCCTCCCTACCTGCTCCAGAATTATCTTTGTCTCGGGCCTAGGAAAAGTCTAGAAAGACTAGACTTTCCTACTCTAGTCCTAGTTTCTTCCTAACTAGGCAAGAAATTAAATTAGAATAATGAATTTCCAATTGTGTGTCATTTTTGATGTGTGGAAACACATCCTCTAAGAAGGATCGGGAAGGATACTTACCCAGTTAGTTGCTAAAACATAAAGTGTATTCTTTTATAGTTGTTGCTTTTCAACACATCTCCATCTTGCTTCAGGTAGGTCAATTACCTCTTTAACACAAGTTAGAATGTATAGGGTATGTGCCTCCTCAGAGAGCCAAAATTGGCCCTATAAATATTTCTGTAAACTTGACAGCCTTTTCAAAGTTCTGAAGCATTTTCGTGAAATTAATGATAGACCGAAAACAACATAATTTTCCATAGAAAGTGAGCGGGGACTGGAACTCCATTCAAATCCTGATTTGTCTAAGGGGTGGGTCTGTCAGAGGGAGGGTGCAAAGTCACTGAGGTAAGCCAGAGGCTGGGTGAGACCCTGGGCTTCTGATGTTCTCATTAGGTGCTATACAACTTTGATATTTAGAGACTTGTTTTTTGAGATAGAGCATTTCTTTGCATAATTTGATGTATACTCAGTGCCAAGTTTCAAACTTTTAATGTAGCAGATGTTACCAAAGTTTACGATTGTCTTTCTGGGTGCCTAGGACTGTTTTGCTAGATCCCAATGGAAAATGCATCCCTAGGCCCACAAGGCTGTTCCTCTGCTACACAGCAGGGCCAGGCTCTTCCCCATCTGTCTCCAACATAGATTTCAGCCTGAAATTGAGGAGAACGTTTGCCGTGTTAAGTCATTAACAACTGTTTCAAAACAGTCTGATTTCTAACAGTTGGTGCATGTGGAGATACCTAATTAAAATAATTCCAGTCTCGTTAATAAGATAAGTGTGTTTTCTAGTTGCTATGGGATTATCACTCTCAGATACCAAGGGCATGAGGCTTAGCGGAGTGAATTAAGCTTGTATTTCAGTCCCTTTCCTAACTTCATTGTAATTTAAGAGTTAATCCTCGTGTTTTTTTCTTACGTTTTCATTTTAGCAAATGGAGGCAGCAACTGGAGAGAGTCTATCTGCAGGAATAGCCTCTGTCAACAGGCAGAGTCCCTGTGAAGTCCACAGGAGACTTAGCTCCCCAGAGAAGGTCACAGAAATTGAAATGCTCCTATGCAGTGCAATTGTAGCCTCTTGTCTGAACCACACAGCCTCGGTGTCATTCCATGAATCCCTCCTTAGGGACGGATCTCCTCCTCTGAACTCAGAGTGATGTATCTGAATCGAGCTCGAGGTGCTTTGTAGTCTCCACCTTCTGCAGTAGCTCTTTGTTCACAGGCTGTATAAATGCTTCTCCTTGAAGGCAGGCTGTGGTGGCGCACACTTTGTCTCCCACGGAGCCTAGTGTGATGACTTGCGAATCATCACTCATTCCATGTTTGCTGAATGAATGATAAATATAAAGAAATAACATTTTACCATAGCCTGCAATCTTTTCATGTAATCATTTCAAATTCTTAAGGAGGGACTTAGGAGCTGCTCTTAGACATACAGGGATGTTTTCATTTTCAAATATCTAAAACACAAAGTCAAAATCTTGAAAAAAAAAACTTCTGCAAGCTGAATTGCTATGAGGAGAAATGGACACATGATTTATTTTTAATCAGAATCAATAATCTTATATTCTGAATACTGAGGAATTCAATCAACTTTCCTCCAGAAAACCCACATGAAGATAGAATTCTCATTAGTTGTTCAGAGCTCAGTAGCATCACTGAAATCTCTTGTCTTGACAACACATACTAGTAAATGGTGAGCTAATGGGCCCACAGCCCAGCCATGCAGTTCGGGAGATATTAGAAGAAAAAAATACCTCATCAGCTTCCGTCAGTCATTGGCCATTCCCAGCCCTGTACAGCTCAAAACAGATTCTGCCTCTGCTGCCGCAGGTGGTGGTCACCATCATCCTCCCCTTCCCAGGCTCCATCTCCTCACAACTCAGCCCCCCACCAGATCACTGTCATAAACAAATAGTGAGGACTTGGGCACCTGACGGTAAAGCCAATGTTACTGTTCCTAGGAAAAGTCACACAGGACCACCTGGCAAGGAGTGTGACTGGGAACGGGGTGGGTGGGACAGAGGTGAGTGAGAGCGTGGCCAGAGAGATGGAGCAAACAGAGGCTCAGTGGGAGCGGCAGGAGAGGTGGGCCGCCCGCGTCTGCAGCAGCGCCATGTCCTTTTTGCATATATGTCACAAACAGCGATGCATATATTCTAGTTTTTTCCATCTTATGAATATTTAGGGTGCTGTTTTGCAAGTAGTTGTGTGTCTTTTGCTTCTGAAGCCTGTCATTTGAGAGGCAGAGACGAAGAGCCAAGCCACAGTCACATGACAGTGGAAGCTTGTTACTTAAGCTTTTGGGGCAGATGTTTCTTAGCTTAAAAAAAAAAAAAAAAAAAAAGTCCATTTTCCCTGTTGCCTTTCCAGCTCTGACTGACCTCCTCAGACCTAGGGTGTGAATGGCCGCAGAGATTGTTTTCAGGAGGAAATGAGAGCTGCGATCGCTTTGAACTACACAAAGCTGTTTACCCTGTGGCAAGAAGCCAAGTCAAACCTGCCTCATGTTCTCCTGTAGCCTCTCACACTCTTACTGTACGTGAAGCAGACTACATGGGACATTTGCAAGACTGGATTCTGTTTGCTGCTAAGAGGCAGCTTTAGTTGGTCTCCAGGTATGTTGGGAGTCCAAGAAGCCGATTTAATGCTTCCCTCGAAGCACTTGGGTAAGGGAGCTGGAGGAAGGGCAAACTTCCTGGAGACCCTTGGCTCAGGCTGTCCCTCTTATAAGGGCCCTAAAAGAGTACAGAGCATGAACAAACAGCGCACTTTGACTTCAGAACCCAGTGATGTGTTAACAAAGGATCAGGACAACTGTCCATCTGATGACTTGAACTGTCACTGTGGAATCCACCTGCCCATTCTCTGTGCCATGTCCGCTTCCACACATTAGTATCACTAACATCATAAGGACATGACAACTTTATTCATAACTCAGTTGTCTGTGGCTAGAACAAGTGTTCGGGACCATTTCCCCCCCACGCCAGCCGTGTAGGTGGCTGTGTTGGGTGCCTAGTGCCAGTTTCAGCAGACTGTGGGCCATGCACAAAGAGTGGTGGCTGTTTTCTGTACTCCCTTCATCAAGTTTGGCAAGGGCCATTTGAGATGGACTTTTGTATACATCACTTGCTTTGCTTCATAATCAGATTAATGTACAGTTAATAGAAAAAAAAAGCATAACACCTATAGCCTTTGACCTTGACTACTTCCACAGGTTAAATGACCTCCTAGGGACTGGGAGATTACCTAGAACTTAGACAAATCTTTTACTAATCTCTGACCCAAGAGTGATTAGACTTAGAATAAAAAGAACATCAGAAACCTTGGGTTTAAGAGCATGATTGGAAATGAAATTTTGAAATTCTTTTCCAGTTCCACAGATAGAGCTAAACAGGCATAGACAAGCTAGAGAAAGGTCATCAACACTAACGGTGGGAATGGCTGCCATTACTGAGTGCCCTGGAGCTGGGCTCTGTGCTGGCATTATTACCCTCCTGCATGGTG